>NC_067482.1:12370856-13570856 GCF_947179515.1 Apodemus sylvaticus | reverse complement strand
AATTCATATTTTGCTTGTTTATTTAATCTCTATCCTACCCACTTCCTACCTTGTATTACAGCATTTTAAAGTAAATTCTAGTAATGTAATACACACTACCAATAGATATTTTAATATACACATGTAAAGATAGTGAAACATAAAAATTTAGCTAAAATTTAGCTATTATTAAATAATAATGTTAAATTTTCTAATTGTGATTTTAGTTTTTCTTTTTTTGTTAAGAGTCCATCACAGGCCCAAACAGGCTGTATTCTGTTATTTAATCTTGTTAATGACCCTTTATAAAAGGTTGTATTTCCATTTAATTATCTGTTTTTCACATCCTTTGTGAGAGCTGCACTAGTTTCCTAACCTCTTTTAGCAACTTATACAGATGTATACAGATGATCCACCCCTCTCAGCCCTGGTTTCTTACTATGTAAATTTATACTGTTGAGCCAGACTGTCCTTAAGGTCATTTATAGTTGTTAAATTTGGGGGAGAGTTTGGAGGAAACATTTTGATCTTTTTCTGTGAGAAAGGAAGAGGGTTTTTGTTGCTGTTGTTTTTAGAATGGACAAAAATTAGAGCTGAAGATAAAAGTTGGAGGCAGAGGTACTCAGCTTTTGGAAGTGTGTGTTTTGTTTTTTTGTTTTTTGTTTTGTTTTTTGAGCTAAATTAAGACAAAGCATTAGAACCAACTCCCAGCACAGGGCAGGCAGGAAACCCACCAGCTAGCTAAGGACTCCATCATATGTCATCACCTCAATGTGAGCCTTCTCGTTCTCCATCAAGGTAGTGACTATATTGAGTCTTGCTTGAAGGAGAGGCCTCTTTGAGGGGTGACCTCTTTGCCAGCAGGTTCTGTTTTTCCTCAGTATGGATTTTGTCTCTCATTTGTACTTCTGGGCAAGTCTAAGCAGCTTGGTAGCTGCTAGATGTATCCTTGGCGTAGGTGAACTGGCTAGTAGCAGGAAGATCTTTGGGCTGCTTATCAAAAGAACCCCTTGCTACAACAGCAGAAAGTAGTGGTGACATTTGATAAAGCAAGTGAGGTCTCTTCATGACTGGATGTCATGTCCAGTGCCAAGGTTCTTAAGCTTTTTCTTAAGGAAGAGAATTCATCACCTTTTTGTGCCCCCCACCCCCCACCCCCATTTCTTCACAGCAGAGGGAACTGGGGCGCTTTCCTCCCCTTGCCTTGCTTTTCTGGTGTCAGTGGAGTGGGACCTAATCCTGCCTGGAAGGAAGACAGGCACAATGGCCCAGATGTCTACTTGAGAATCTCTGGGGCCTGTCCCCTTATTAATAAGAGTGAACAGAAAAGGGCTTAATTCCACAAAACCTGAGCTGAACCTCAGTCTGGTTAGTCTATACTCTCTAGAGGACTTGGTGGTTAGACTGTCCACTGGAAGCAGAGTCACTCCTCTCTGGGAGAAGATGTCATTCTCCAGGATGGTGTTTAACCTCTTATTCACCTTGTTTATGTAAAATCTGTACCTCAACCAAAATAGCCAGGCAACATGAGAAGATAGTACATGTGTGAAAACCCAATGGAAAAAAGTGATGGCAGAAGAACTGCCAGGGTTACAGATAACAGAATCAATCACCAACTGTACTGTTAGGTCATTAACATTTGTATTTTTTTATTAGCTACTTTTCTTATTGCTGAAACAAAAATACCATAGAGAAGCTGATGGGGAAGCTGAAGGAAGAAGGAAGGCTTCATTTGCCTCATTGTTTGAGAGGATTCAGAATGTTAGGGAGAGAACGGCAGTCAGAGTTTGAAGTGGCCAGCCATATTGCATCTGCAGACACAAAGCAGGGACAGAACCCTGGCACCCCACTCAGCCCTCCCTTTGTGGCTCAGTCTAGTGCTCCAGCCCATAGGTTGGTGCTGTGGATATCAGGATAGGTTTCCTTCCTCAGCAATCCTTCCTGGAGAGCTCTACATGGATACATCCAGAGGCGCGTCTACTAGGTAATCCTAAGTCCGTGAATTAGGTTAGCAGTGAAGATCAACCATTCTAGAGATAACTGGACAGAAGAACTAAATGAGATGGAAAAACATAGCTAACATTAAAAATTCAGTGAATAGTTTTATGGTAGATTTAATGTGTTTGAAGAAAAAAGTCACTAGCTTTTCCTTTCTCCCACCCAGTATGTTTTTAAAAATAATTTTTAATTATGAAAAATTATATACAAAATGTAGTAAGAGTGGTAGAGTGACCTCAGTGTCCCCATGATCTAGCTTAAATGACTTCTAAGCAATGATTAAACTTATTCTGTCTGCACTTGCCACCTTTTTTCACACTCTGTTACACTGCATACAGATGACATCACAGTCTGTTACCCTGTACACTGCTGACATCACACTCTCCTACCCTGCACACTAATGACATCGACACATGCCACATTATTTCATCACCAAGTAATTAGCTGTCTACACTTCCAGTGTGACTATCAGAGTGTTTTTGTTGATTTCCAGTGCTGACATTATTATAATCATGTGACAACTGAACCTTAGTTCATTGATTTCTTGAGTAACTGTGGCTTATTAATAGTTTTTTACTTGATAATTCTATCTTGATTGTTTAATTTCCTGCCTGCCATTATTTTTTATTCCTAGTGCTCTGACTAAATTCTTATTATTGATACCTGTATGGCAATAAACCTTGGGCACCCAGATGGTTCCATTGTCCCCTGGGAACCACCTCTATTAGTTGTTTGAGATCCTGCCCCATTTGCTCAGTGTCTCTTCTTTCCTGGACTTGCAACATGGCTGTTGGCTTGGCTCTTCCCTTATGAGTCCTCCTGTACTGAATGCCAAGTCTGGGATCCTTCGTTTTCCTTAGTGTGCTCCTCCAGCTCAGAAGAGCTGTCACCTTCCCTCACCCTCAGGGGGAAGGTCAGTTTGCTAGACTTTGTGCTCTCAAAGCATCTTGGTCTACCTTTACTCTTAATAGGAAGCCTATGAATGTTGGCTTAGACTTCTAGATGGTGAGTGATTTCTCTGAGGTCTTTACAGATTTTTTTTCCATTGTCTTCTACCTCCCACAGTTAGTGGGAAGGTGTATGCTGTTGTGATCACCAGTAAAAACCTTCTGGAATATCCAGGACTTATTTATCTTTTTGGGAACTTCATGAGGATATGCTATGGTATATTTTTATCCTCCATGCAAAGAACATTAGAGTCTTCCAGCTGTGCCCTCCAGTCTGGAAACTACAGTGCAATTGCAAGCTCTTCCTTCTCTCTATCTCCCATAGTCCCCTCTTCAGGATTAGAATCTTCCTTGCTTTCTAAAACCCCGCTTCCTCTTTGCTCTCATGTGGCATTGCTGATTCCTTTGAATCAAAATTAGAACAAGGCATGCTTTTTTTTTTTAATGGCTTAAACAGTTTATAGTTTTGTAAAATGCTGGCCTTAACTTTAGAGAAAGAAACAAAGGCCTTATGAATCAATAAAATGGTTTTGTATGGGCAGTGAATGAGCAGTTATAGAGTAGAACTTGAGTATAAATTTATTTTGTTCATAGATAAAGGTAAATCAAACAGATTTCGGGGGACAATTCGGGGGACAATAGCTCAGTGCGTGAAGGTACTTTCGTGTAAGCGTGCTGACAGGGGTTCAGTCCCTGAAACTTACAGTGGAAGGGGAGTAAGAAACAATTCCAATAGTTATCTACACACACACACACACAAACATACATGCACAAACACACACACACAAATCCATCATGGCATATGTACACCCGTACTTGCACACACAACAGTAATAAATAAAAATTATAAAACTGGACTTCAGTATCACACAAACTTAATTTTGATTCTTGCTTTGCTGTTACTGGTTTCTAAGGGGGAAGCCTTATGTCCTCCTCAAGTCTCAGTTTCTCTAACTCTAAAATGGATGCAATTATAGCAGGCATCAGATACTAATTTAAATATATGATTTATATCAGATACCATATATGCAAGGCCATTAGCCTTGAAGAGACTCTCTAATGGTAAGTGGAAACTGCTTAGGAGAGATGGAGTGTCATATGATTCTTGATGTTATTCTCTGGTTCTGCCTCATCCTGGCTGTGTGCTGTGTAAGTTTTTTCAGGTTTGGCTTTGGTTTCTTTAAGTTTAAGACTGATATAGCATCTCTCTCTCTCTCTCTCTCTCTCTCTCTCTCTCTCTCTCTCTCTCTCTCCCTCTCCCTCTCCCTCTCCCTCTCCCTCTCTCTCTCTCTCATCCCCGCTCTCAGGTATTCTCTGTAAGGACTGCACAGCAGAACGCTGTGAGCAGCTAGTCCTTTTGTAAGTGTTTGGCTAGATGTTAAGATGAGGAAATACTGGAGAGATGGCTCAGCAGTTAGAAGCATTGGCAGCTTTTCCAGAGGTCCCGAGTTCATATTCCCAGGACCCACATGATAGCTCAGAACCATCTATAATGAAGTCTGATTTCTGATGTGCATAAAGGCAGAGCATTCATATACATAAAATACATGAATAAATAAATCTAAAAATAGTGGACGAGGAAAGACTATGGCACGTCCGTAAGTGGAGCTTTTGTTCTCTGTATCCTGCTCCTTGTGGTAATTTCCTGGGCTGGGCTTTTCTTGACAGTTTACATCTAATTATGCATAGTGACAATTTCCATGTGCTCATATAGTAAAGACTGAAGGTGACCTTGGAAGAATTAAGAATTAAAATCGGCCGTCTTGTCTAGAACACTATATAAAGAATATGTAATTGTTTCATTCCAAATTCCAAGACTTCTTCCTCTTCCAGACAGGATGGCATGAAGAAATTCAGCTATTGGGAATTTTTGGTTTATTTCTTTATACCAGTAAGGAACTCTCCCCCCCCCCTTTTTTTGTTTTGTTTTGTTTTGTTTTTTTACATTGGTGAGCAATATGGTAATGAAGGCTCACATACGTTTGGAGCTGAAAAGTAGCTTAGGGAATATGTGATTAAAAATTTTAATTTTATTGATGAAGGAATTAAGCTAGAGAAAGGCTGATATTTGTCCAAGACACAGCTGTGTACTAGTGAAGCCAAAGAAAGTAGATGTGTCCCTTAAATTTTAGCTCAATGTATATACATAGCCAGTGACAAACCATAGTAGAGAAGGTAGAATCCAAACACTTTTCAAACAAGTTATTTAAATTATTCAAGAAAATGAAAAAAATCATCAGTGAATTGGGATTTGGTAAGCATTTTTGAGTTTCTAAATTAACACCCTAATTTTCATGTGCTACAAGGCTATTAATTATGCATTTCTTTTAAATTATTTAGCTCAAAAATGTATCTAAAGCATCAATTTCTCCTGTTTTGAGAATTTTGGTGATCACAGCTGTTAACTTGAGGATCATGGCCACCAATACTCAATAACTTGCCCAGGTAATTGAACTCTTTAGGCAGGCAACATCTTCAGTGGGATCCACCCTCTTCTCAACATTTGTCCTTATAAAATCATAGTGACTATGAGTACACAGGGTTTCATAATGTCTTGTGAAATTCAAGAAAGGCACACATGGGCAAAATCCAGATGATATTCCTCTGATTGGCAGCAGAAGATCCCAGCTCCCTACACATCAAACATTTTTTTATTTGCTACTAATGGGTGTGAGAAATAGTCTTGTTTTGAAAATGTATTGTCCAAGAATGTAATTCATGCTTTTGGGGGGCTGGGGTGCTTTGCAATCTTGCTTTTTTTTTCCTTCTATGCTGAATCAAGATACAGATTTGGAATTCTTTTGCTTTTTTTTCCCCTGTGCTTTGGCATTCTGCATAGGCCCAGTAACAGCATGATCCTGGCAGTGGCAGAATTGGGGCATGCCCAAAGATCAGAAAGCCCTGCAGTGAGTGGCATGCTTTAAGTTATCGGCACAAAGGCCCCAGCATCCTTGGCTGCAGATGTGAGGTGGGGTTGGAAACTTTAGTCTGTGCTTGCTTGCCCCTTCTCCATCTTAACTTGTTTCTGAGGTGTTTGCATTTCTGGTTTCTGTAAGCCCACTGTGCTGCTACCAGAGCGAAGAAGTCCAACTGTGAAGAAAGGATACACAACACCTTCTAAACAGTTTCTTTTATGGCCTTTTCTCCTCATTCCGAACAGGAAACCTTACTCAGGTACACCTGTGCATCTTTTTCCCTGAACAGGAACATGATAGAGAGACCCCTCTGTGCTTTAGCTTTTCATTTCATAGTGGTTTTCATCACAACATATAGCTGATCCATTCTTCTTTTTTTTTAATTTTTTTTAACAAATGTCTAGGTGTTCCATCCTAGAAATGGGTGTCTCATTTTTATTCCCTTTTCTTACAGATGTTCCACTCTTCCTCAGGTAGGCAGCATCCTTCCTGTCCTAAAAGGCACCTCTCACTTAAATGTGTATTGCCTAGAGGGCTGCTTTTTCTAACCTTGGGAAGGCAAGCTGGTGAAAGCATTGGAATACATCTGTCACTACCTACACCTCCCTATTCCTTCTTGGCCTATGAGAGGTGGTATGTGTTTGCGTGTTTGCCAATATCAGAGCTACAGGGGTGGCTCCAGGAAGCAGCAGAGTGAGGACAAGCGAGTGGGTGGTTGGGTACTGTCAGTGGTGAATCCGTAGATTGGACATAATGAAGCAGAAAATCAAGATGCTTCACTGTCAGAATTTTCAAGGTCAATGCTGCTGTTCACTTTCTTTTCAAGTCAGGTTAGCGCAGGACTTCATTTCAGCAGCTCTGAGTGCCTTCCTGGACAGGAGGTCGGTCCCAGAGCTTCTAAAGCCCATCTCAGGAAGAGTGCACAAACTCTCGGAGGACACTGAAATGTCAGGTTTAGCCTACCTTCAAGCAAGCAGGCTAAACTTTAGAAAAGATAAGTAGCCTTCAAACTTTTTATAGAAGAGGGACTTGTTTTTCAAAAGAACTGTCTTTGCCATCTCCAGTACATAGAAGGGGGAAAGTGGTGTGGGAACTGCAGGGTTTGGTGGGGAACTGGTTGGTTTTCATCGACAATTTCAGCAGCTGGGTATCTTCCTAGAACGCAGGCAATGAGAAGGTTGACCAGATGGCATTTCTTTTCTTTTCAACTAAGACATTATGTCTTTTTTTTTGGAGAGAGAATTTAGGTGCATGAAGAGTCTGTTTTACACATAATTTCAAACGGGAAACATCTTCCTGCTTGGCTTTTTTTTCAACCTACCTTTACTTTGTTAAGTTGAAGGGTCCTTCTGATGGTTGAAGATAAGGTGTATCACTTCAGTTAACTTTTAGCTACTAAAGGAAAATTTTTAAAGTATTTGAACTGCAGGAACTAGCTTGTAAGGGCAGCAAGCATTTCTACAAATTCCAAAGCCTGTGAGATTGATTGCTTTTAGTGTTTGCTATGGCCAAATGATTAACTAGGACCCTGCAAGGAGGCCTCTGAGAGATGATTTATGCTGTGAATGCAGGAAGGATGTTTGCATATAACCATCAGAGGTTTTTTGAGGCCCTTTAAACCTTGTTTATCTTGGGGACAGTCACTACTTCCATCATTTTTCTTTCCTTCTGTATTTTATTGTCTTCTGCAGCGGCCCAAGCCATCCTCTTAATATTTACAGAGTTTGCTAGTTCTAGGCATTCTTGGGGCTTCCCCCGAGTCTGTGGAGAGAGGTGTGCTTCAGGTCTTCTGAAGTTTTTGCTACCACCAATGAGGGAGCAGATTTTATGATTAATCAGTTTCCCAAACTAAATAAATGCAGTTCTCATAAACACTGAAATATATCATAATTATTTAGAGTTTCAAAATGAAATATATTCCGATCAAAACTAGGACCTGTTTTTATGGAATTTTCTTTCTAACACCTTTTCTCAAACTTTTATTATGGGTGGAGAATTCAAGTTCACCCACATTGAAGTAACATGTTTTATTTAAAAAAAAGTCTTGGTGAGGGCCAGCCTTGGTGGCACAAATCTTTCATCCCAGCACATAGGAGGCAGAGATAGGTAGATCTCTGAGAGGTCAAGGCTAGCCAGGGCCTCACATAGTGAGACCCTTTCTCAAAACCAAAACCAACAGAAAACAACAGCAACATAAGCCAAATAACAACAACAACCACAACTACAACCACAATCACTACAACAACCACAGTCACAACTACAACCACAACCACAGCGAAAACCACAACCACTACCACTATCACTAACTACCACTAACTACCACTACCGCTACCGCTACAACTACCACTACAGCACTCACCATGTGTTGTTTGCCTTGTAGGTCACTGAGATACAACAGTGGACAGGGCAGACCCAGTGCCTGCTTTCAGTGAAGAATTTTTAAGTCTATAGCTCTAAAAATATCTGCTAAGAATTCTGCTATCCCACTCTTCCCACAGAACACCGTTTGAGGGAGTCTGTATGCTGCAGGATGCGAAATAGTCCTGTCAATGGGATTTTAATTCTCTGTGCCATTAGAGCGGGGCTAATGGAAGAGGAGGAGCACAGACCTATTCTGAGCACAGGGACAAAGGTCCTGAAAACCCACTGTCACTCATAGGTAGGTAGGTGAAGGAAGAGGAAGGTGATTGTCTTTAAAATTTATTCTCCTTTAGGCATAATGCAGACCTAAAGGAGAAGTAGGATTCTGTGGTGATTCTCTGGTAACAAGAAGCTAGAGATTCAACACCTGCTCAGTGGATATGGATGTGCTGCCCTTGCTGCCTAGAGAGATGACTTTCCAGAGCCTTTATCTTTTCTTATCTTTCTGTTACCCAGCAGGAATACAAAGGCTGAGCAGCAGAATTTCTTCCTTGTTGTCGAGAAGGTGTGTTGATGTACAGAACTTTGTTCACTTGGGCAATGAGTGGATGGATGGATCATACTGGTCAATACTGTTCTGAAAAGGACCAATTCCAAATAGCAGTTCAGACGCTCAGCCCATCTGTTCTGTCACACCACAATATAATTTGTTGTATCATCATGCTGGATTTTAGAATTGATGCATTTTCTGGTGAATCCCATCTATGTTTGGAGAACTATCTTTTGCATAGCTTTTTGTAAGATGAGGTATGTCTGAAGGCAGTTTTGTCCTGTTTGAAGGAAGACTAAGATATAAGCAGGAGATTGGGAAAATTAACACAGCAGAATACATAGAGTCAGATGGAGTTTCTTTCCATTGCACCTTTGTGAAGGGTTCAGGGTTGCTTGTCATAGATTCTCAGGGAGAATAATATACCTAACAGTTTTAAGTGGGGTCCATATTTTAATCTGGAAATGAATGTTCTTTCAAGTTATGTCTATGTATTTTCTTCCTGATGGAAGCAAGTATATTTTAGTTTAAGGAATGACTGTGCCAGGTATATGGCATACACCATTACCCCAAGGTGGAGCTGAGGAGGCAGATCTATTTAAGCTTGAGTCTATCCTGGTCTACATAGACAGTTCCCGGGCAGACAATGCTACACGGTGAGACTACTGTCTTCACAAACCAAACCAAACCAAAACTTAAACAGCAATAACACAAACCTAAAACACCCTTCTTTTGCACATGTGATCTGTTTTTTAAAGTAATATATACTTCCAAATATTTGGTTTTCATTGGAGTAGTCCAAACCCAATAACTCAGAGAATGGCTCATGAAGGTCTAACTGCACTTGGTAGGCCAGTGTGAATGAATGCACACTGTGCTTCTTGGCTTGGATGTAAACCTGGTTCTTGGTACTAAGGCTCTTTGTATGATATAACTGTAAAGTGATGAACATTTTTTTCAGGGGATTGGTCTCAGCACCTGCAGTCATGGTCCATCCACCCACCAGGACTGCTCTCTCCATGCCTAAATATAGGATTGTGTGCTCTGCTCCCTTCTGTTCTCAATGACCTGCCATGAGTTTAAACTTCTGTTATTCCTTACCTATTGTAGCTGTCATTTCAAGCTCCCACTATTTCCATTCCTGTTGCAACTCCTCTCAATTCACTTCCAGGCTCTTCCACACTGAGTGTCCAGTGATATTTTAACTGAAGATTGGTTAGATTCCCTAGCTGACTTTTGTTGTTTTGTTTTAATAGCACAAAAAAATCCTCTGACACTCTTCTGGCCACGTTTGTCTTCCTCACCTGTACACTGGGATCTGGAATATTTGGTGACACTGTCTGTTCGGCTGTGAGTTCTGTGTAGACAGGGTCCATGTCTGCATGTATCTCTTGGACTCTGCCATGGAGAAGGGTAACAAAATTTAGGGAGGGTTGTATCTACTTTTGCAGAAGTCACTGAGTTATGTCTACTCTCTAAAACTTGCCAAGTATCAGCTTGTTAGCAAGCCAAACTACATCGCCTTTTGTTTAATCCCACAAATTCCTGCATGATAGATTTGGCAGTGTTAGAACATTTCAGAATGTTTCAAGAAATGGAAAATAGACAGTTCTTGCCTCTTATGTGCAACACAACTCCAAACACACACACACACAAACACACACACACACACACACACTTGCAGTGTTAAAGACTGTCTGTACTGCATAAGGTTGTCCTCTCCTCATCTGCTATGAGGAGGTGTGATTAAGTTTCAAAATGACAGACAGTAGAAGAGTCAGAACAGTTGTCTCGATTCTCCCACACTGAGTTTTCCCTTCTGTCTTTCGCCTTTCTGTTATCTTGAGTATAGACCACTTAATACAACTTGCAGTGTGACATCAATTCTAGCACTTACCCTGTGACATTTAGCCAGAGTTTATGGATCCCGTGTTATTTTGAGACCTTTCTTGCCCAACTTCATCAAATGCTGACAGTTCTTCAGATTATTTTGTGGTGTCAAAAAATTTTATAGTCTATAAAATTTGGGTAGTTGATATCATTCACTGTGATTTTCCTTCTTCACAGCTACTTGTAATATATGGGTTTTTTCCTATTTTTTCATAAGTCTAGGAGATCGCATAGATACATGAACAGCTAATACATGGCATGCTTTTCCTGTTCCCAATGGCACCACCCACTCCAGGCTTGGTGTCTTCAGTTATGTTTCATGGAAACTCATAGACCAATAGTCTCCTTTGTCTTCTCTTTCTGTTGCAATGAGTGGTGTACTCTTTAGAAGTGATTGTAAGGACTGGAATTATGTCTCAGAGGTTAAGAGCACTGGCTGCTCTTCCAAAGTAGCTGCACTGGATTTCCAGTACGTGAAATCACCACTGTCTGTAACTCAAGTTCTAGGAGATCTAATGCCCCTTCTGGTCTGAGCATTGCATGCACCTGGTACACAAACATTTATGTAGGTAAAACACTCATACACATAAAAATAAAATGAAGTGACTCTTGAAAATAAAAAGGATGTGATCGTATTATCTCATTGTAAAGAAGTGGAGGCTATGGAGTCAGTGAATCAACTTGCTTTAGATAGTTTTGGTCTTGATCTAAACATACTTTCTTATTTATTTATTTATTTATTTATTTATTTATTTATTTATTTATTAGCACCAGATTTTATAAAGAGATCTTAAAAGGAAAGAGTGAAATTATATAGATCTATCCCATACGTGCCACCCAGCTGGAGATGGTGCCATTATCTGCCTATTCTGATGTCCTTTCTTCAACATTATGCTTGCTTTGTACCTTTTAAGTTCCAAAAAAATTCACCTGACATTGGGAAGATAAGAAGATATTATAATTTTTTAGCTCATTTTAATTGCATTTATGTAATTCTGTTCTCATAACTACTTGAAGTAATTCTTATTATTTTAAAACACATACAAAACTAGGAAAATCCATTTTTAATCCCCATAAAGAGAAACAAAAGCAAGCAAACTGGCAATCTTAGCAGGTGGATAATTAAAAGCAAACAAAACCAAGTGATCTGGGAACCCGGCATGCACAGTCAGAGGTCCTGAGAGTGTGTGTATTCTGTTCCGGAGATTAAATGCCCTTGAACTTTTAGCAGCAGCTGACTGGATTGACTCTAGCTTGTTTCCCCTCTGTAGTCTGATGTGCTTCCTCTGCCATTTTCCTGGTCCAGGAGAAGAGAGGGCGCGAGGTTGCATGTGACTTTGATGACCACCTGTAATGATAAGATCTTAGGTCTATTTAGAACATCACTTCTCTAGGGTATCAGATATTAAACACTAATGTTGTTCTTTAAGCTATAAGGACTTTGATACAATCATGTGGTCATCTTTCTCTTCCTAGCACTTGCAATAGAACCTGGTTTCTGATGGGTTCTCAGTGGCTAAAGCAGAGTCCTTACAAGGTTGGGTGCCCTTGGAAGAACCCTCATATGGACTGCTTAAATTTAAAATGGACTAATATGATCCAAACAAAAACATGTTTGACTTGTGTTTGATATAAGAAAACTAGCATTGCTGACCATTATGGGTCATGCCTTTAATCCCAGTACTTGGAAGACAGAGGCAGGTAGATCTCTGTGAGTTTGAGGCTGGCCTATTTAACATAGCATGTTCTAAGACAGCCAGGACTACATTGAAAGGCCAAGTCTCAACAAACAAAAGAAGAAAAGAAAACTCATCATTTTGGAAACAAACTGGAGAAGAAAATTAAATTGACCTAATTTTACTCCTAGTGCATTTGCACAGAATAAAGTAAACAGTACAATTTATAATGAGAAGGGAAGTAAGCAAAAAGAATCCAAAGCAGGGTGAGATCACAGCCAGAAAGTCAAGTTATTTCTCAAAACGATTATTTCTGGTATGACCTTCTCTTCAAGCTAACTGATGAGACAATCACTTGTTTCCTCTAGAACAGCAACGTGCGGCTTTCTAGGGCTTATTTATAACCTCCTGTGAAGAGCAGGCAGTGAAGAAGAAAGCTTAATTATGTATTTTCCACCCAGTGCTTCCATGTGGCCAGGAAGAAATATTATTCTGCTTGTAACGTAGTATCTTTTCCATCTGAGCAAACATACCTGGTTTAAACCCTATACCAGAAATCAATTTGGTAGTTTCTTTTCTTTCTTTCTTTCTTTCTTTCTTTCTTTCTTTCTTTCTTTCTTTCTTTCTTTCTTTCTTTCTTTCTTTCTTTCTTTCTTTCTTTCTTTCTTTCTTTTTTTTTCTTCTGGATTTTGGTTTTGTTTTTTTTTTTCCGAGACAGAGTTTCTCTGTGTAGCCCTGACTGTCCTGGAACTCACTCTGTAGACTAGGTTGGCCTCAAACTCAGAAATCCGCCTGCCTCTGCCTCCCAGAGTGCTGGGATTACAGGCGTGCGCCACCACCGCCTGGGGAATTTGGTAGTTTCTTGTGTTGGGTGAAACCCACTACCTCTTGCAGAGTTGGTTAGTGTCCATGAGTGGGATCTCTGATAGCTCATTTTCCATTAGGGAGATGAATTTCTTCTCCAAAGCTGTGATCTAGGAGAGTTGCCAAGCCCTACAGCTAAAAGAAAGAATACACAAAACCCAACACACAGTGTGATTCTTGCATGTGGCCCTCTCTCCTTTTGTGCTCATGAAGCTAGCTGCGGGTTGACCAGTTCTGAAATACAGTCCATGAGTTTCTATGCCTTGGGCTATTTCTGAGCCCTTGGAAACCTCAGTCAAAGCTTGATTTTAAGTAGTTGGCCCCTCAGCACTCAAAGCGTCGCCATCCAAGATGGAATGAGAAACTCTAGAAGTTTATCAAAGGACTTTCCAGCTCTCTTTTGTGAAGTTTGCAAAGCATTTGCAAAGGTTCTGTGTCTCTCTCAGAAAAGAACATGGTGAAATCCTTGTGTTTCAGAGCATCCTCTGAAACAGAGATCCTTTCACAGGATCTTTAGTGTGCCTTAGAACTCTTAATGTGTTTACTTCAAATCTCTGGCTGCACTAATATGAGCAACCAGAGTGTAGAATTTGGCACTCTTTGCTTTTCTCTGTGTCTTACAGTGAGCACAAGTCTTCCTGACCAGCACAAAGGATGTGCCCACCCAGACAATGAAAGTCATTTTTCTTTTATAATGCCTTGAGAGCTTGAATTTGAATTGTGTGTTAGAGTCCCCAAAGAAGCATTTGCTGTTTTGTTATTTTCTTTATTACAGAAATGAGACACTGTCCCCAGGTAGCTTTGGCAGTCTACAAAATGGCCTTTGTACCATGGAGACCTTTCAGATGATTGAATTGAATCGACTGATTCTAAATGTTACGCCATTAGTGAAGAAAGCCCAAGAATCGCTTTAGGGACCTGGAAACCATACAGTTTAATCTCAATCCACTCATCCTAATGCCAGTGTGGTGACTGCCATGGCACCGTGGATTCTTTCCATGTAGAAATTCTAGTGGAAGAGTGACCACCAGGGTCTACAAGGAAGTGTCCATCTCTTTCCTGGTGCATTTTTCTATTGCTGCTGCCCAAGGGGCCACACATTCCCATGCCTGACCTTTGAGTCCTAGCAGTTTCTCATTGCCTGGCTTTTGCAGCCTCTCTTCCTGTTCCAGCTTCCTCTGTACAAATTTTCATTTAAAGTGTGCTGACTAAAAGAGTTGATGATCAACTCCACGCCAAAGAAGCAGTTCACCAGTTGGATTCCCAGGACTATGTCAGAATCAACAGGTGAAACATCTCCTTTTTACCTTGAAATTATAGCACATTTTGGGTTTAGCCTTGTGTAATAAACTCAATGCGATTGGCACTTGCATTCTTCCTGTTTTATTTCTTAGGACAAAAGTACTTTACCTTATTGAAACGTGTGTGGTCTCCTCTCCCAGAGTAAGCACCTATTGAAATCTCTTGTCTATTTAACTCTGCCACTAGTGCTTTAGATAATGGAGGTCCTAAAGATACAGAATTAAAATTAAGACCATCAGTGTGGTCTTGAGGTTGAAGAGTTGTCCCTAAAACAGGTTAGAACCATTTGATATTAACTGGGAGAGTTGGTTTAACTGTAACCATTAATGAGAGAGCAGCTGAAACCCTGACATTGATGATACTTCTGCTCAGTTACAAGTCAGCAGAGCAGTGATGTATATGGCACAATACACAATGCTGGTGTGTTGGGATAAAACAGACTGGGATGTGGATAGTCACAGTTTCTCTGTGCTCACACTTCCTGCAGAAAGTATGAAATGGTTTATCAGGTCCTTCAGTGAAGGCTGTCAAGTTAAAAAACAAACACCTTCTGCCCATGCTATGTTTGAGAGGAGAATGGTTTATGTACTGATGGTGGGTGAGGTTAAAGGAGATACAGAAATGGGCGTGCCCAATAAAGGGAACACTGATCAGTGTGATGGCATGGGTGTGGATGGAGGAGAGAGCGTTTGTGGAGCAGGATGTAACTCCTAATAGAAGATAGAGAATAGAGAATAATATACTATAAGATTAATATAAGAATAGAGAATAATATAAGTTATAGCTCCTGGTCACCTGAGACTCTCGGCTGGAACACTTCTGCATAGTCATAGGAAGTGGTGGGAAAAAGAGAAATTCTTATTTGTGTTGGAACTTTTACTTTGTGACTCTGTTCTGGTTCATGTGGGTGAGAACTTGTCTGTAGCAGTAATTAATAGTCTGAAATCTGGGTATGATTTACCTTTAAAAATAAGTGGCAACTAGTTTCATAATTATTCATAGGATATTATTACTCAAATTCATAATTATTTAGGATGCTTTCCTCTCCTGGGAGAGAGAGAGTCTCTGTATTGTGAATAATCTTCACTTTATCTTGTCTATCTCCTAACTCAGAATAGGAACCTGTTGGTATTAATCAGTGTGACATTACCACTTACTAATTGTGCTTTGTGTTTTTGTAGTTCTTATTTTGGCCCTGAGTTGTTAATAGGAAAGAAGGCAAGTATAGACAAAGAAAATCTACGTAACATCCCCATCTGTACTGAATATAAAAGAATGCTGTGTTTTAAATGCTTCTCAGCATACAGCAGTTCCTGGGAGCAAAAGCCAGAGGACTATAGGTCATGTGTGTCACCAATGGTCTGCAGACATTTGGCCTCTGGAGTATTTAAAACAATCGTCTATTGCCTTCATGCCAGATATGGAGATGTTGTGGACAAGTCTGACTGTCTGGCTTCCCCTGGGCACTTGGAAGCCTTGGGACATTGATTCTGTCTTCCGTGATGACTGATGTTCTCCCAC
This sequence comes from Apodemus sylvaticus, assembly GCF_947179515.1. Lineage (NCBI taxonomy): Eukaryota > Metazoa > Chordata > Mammalia > Rodentia > Muridae > Apodemus > Apodemus sylvaticus. The sequence continues at coordinate 13,554,853 of NC_067482.1, read as the reverse complement.
GTGCTTCTCGAGTTTGCTCATTAGATGGGCTTGCTGTACCACACAGCTGTTTCCACAGGCTGCTTTCTTCTGTCTGTGTTTGCCGTCACTGCGTGTAGCTAGGTACTAGGTCAGAGGTAGACAAAGTGATGGATCTTGTTATTGTTCGTGTTATCTATCACCACACTATGTATATTGTAATGTAAGATGTGGAATGTACTTTCTTTGATTTGAATATCTTTTTATTTCTGAGACATTTTGATACTTTCATATATAGATAGAATACTCTGTCATTATATTTGCCTCATTTACCTCTGCTCTCCCTGTTCCCTCTGCACCTGTTCTCCTTCTTCCCACCTACCTACCGTTAGAGAATACGATGACCCTTCCTGTAGTAACCAGCAACAGTCATTAGCCTCTCAGGAAGGGAGGTGCCTCCTGGGCACCTCCTCTATCTGGGATGGACAGTCGGAGCACCCAATCTTGGGCAGGTATGCATAGTTGCCATGTACCCATGGTTATACTGGTAATGCCATATCCAGATGGCAGTGTTTCACAGCACCTGCAATGGTTTGTATATGCTTAGCCCAGGGTGTGGCGCTATTAGAAGATGTGGCCCTGTTGGTATAGGTGTAGCCTTGTTGGAATAGGCAAGGAACTGTGGGTGTGGCCTTAAGACCCTCACCCTAGCTGGCCAGAAGTCATTCTTCTATTAGAGGCTGGCAGATGAACTGCCATATTCCCACCTTGATAATACTGGACTGAACCTCTGTGCCTGCAAGCCATCCCCAATTAAAGCTTGTCCTTATAAGAGTTGCCTTGGTCATGGCATCTGTTCACAGCAGTAAAACCCTAACTAAGACAACAACAATCCTCTAGCATTTGGGGCGTTTCAATGCTTCTTTTATTATAGAAATGTTAAGCACAAGTCACTTAAAGGTCTTAAAAAGTTGTCTTAAGAGAAAGTGAAAGAAACGGATTGTTTTAATTAGAAGTCCTTTTTCTTTTTGAGGAGCATCTGTCTTTCCAGGCTTCTTATCCACCACCCGTGCTGCTAAGGTGTCCTGAAATCCATGTCTGACCTTTACTGGTTTCCCTTACGTATAGAGAATGTGGACGCCTGGTTAAGGTTGCTTTGGTGTGAACACTGACTGCCACCTATAAAATGTGTGATTTAGTCCCTTGACAGCATCTCTGTGCCTTGATTTTGATCTTCTCACCAGTGGTGTGCTGAACCTTAGTGCAACTATCTTGGAAGATTGTCCTGATGATAAAATGGGATAATTTAGATATGTAATTGTCCATTTTTCCATTTCACAAATTCTTTGTGGATTTCCATATCCACAAATTCTTGAAGCCTTTGTAACCAGCTGTAGGGCCTTGACCAAAAGACACTCAAGGTACTAACTGTTTGACACAGGAATGTACTTTGTTTTGATATAGGACATCTTTTATAATATGAATGTTCTTTTTCTTTCTTTTTTCTTTTCTTTTTTTTCTTCTTTCTTTTTTGGTGGGGAAGGTGGTGTTGAATTTAACCAGTTTGGAAGACAGAAAAGCAAGTATACTGGCTGGGTGGTGGTGGCGCACGTCTTTAATCCCAGCACTCGGGAGGCAGAGGCAGGTGGATCTCTGAGTTCAAGACCAGCCTGATCTACAGAGTGAGTTCCAGGACAACCAGGGCTAAACAGAGAAACCCTGTCTTGAAAAACAAAAACAAAAACAAAAACAAAAACAAAAAAAAAACAAAAAAAAGAAAGAAAGAAAGAAGGAAAAAAGAAAAAGAAAGAAACAAAGAAAAAGAGTTAGAAAAGCAAGTATACTCCCACAGATTAAAAAGATTCCAATAAGCAGATATGTTTTAATCACCGTACATGAGATGGAGCACTGAGCTTGGGAAGATGCTCTTGTCAGAGATTTAAGAACTCATCCCTCCATCTTCCTGTTTATTTTTTTACAGATAAAAAAAAGAAATTCTAAATGGGAAGAAATAAAACTGATGTCACGAGAAATATGTCTCTGGTTTGAATTCCCCTTTCTTGTGCACTTAGGGTCCCATATTGCAGAGCAGACCCTGTCCGTGTAGAGAAGTTGGAGGCGTCTCATTGTGGTAAACGAAGATGGAGTGCAGTGGACCACATTTCTAGAAAGTGTCCTCCTAAATGGTTGCAAAAACACAAATCTATCTCAGCTCTAGGCTTTACCGTGTGGACGATCTTGTAAATTGTGTCTGGCCGCTGTTGTTACTGCTGTTAGATTCATTCCTTCCCTGTCGCTGCTCGTTAGGTGGGTGTTTTCCTTTTATCTGATTGCTGTAGAAACCCAAGTTATTTCTCCTGAGGCAAGAACTGTTTTCTGGGCCTGGTTCATCCTGAAGTGCCCAGCAGTCTTTCCTGAAGAGAGAGACTGTTGATAGTTTCAGTGCTCTGTTGTGTCAGAGCTAGCTGGCCTGAACTAAGTACAGCTGTAGCATTTGATCACCAAAGGAAGGGGCCTTCAGAGCAGCGTGCAGACTTTAATTGCTGACTCTTAGGATATAGTTTGTGCAATGGCTCTTTCCCTGTCTCCAGTCTGCTACAGGACTGCTCATCTTGCCTAAGAGGCTGTCTTGTCAACTGTGATTAAACAAGAAGCAACAGGCAAAAGACAGACAGTTGTCACCACCTTTGCATGGCTCCGGGAAAACAAATACAAGTCAGAGATGGCAGGGGAGACTTTGAAGATGCTGTTCTTTTAATTGAGGCTGTTGGAGCTGTGCCTTAGCATTAGAGAAAGTAGTGTCCTCCCAGTCTTCTCATTCCAAGTTTATGTGCCCTTTTCTGAGTAACCTTACACACACACAGACCACAGACCAGAGACATGGGCTTTCCACCTTGCATTAGAATAGTCTATAGAGTATTTATCATTATTTTTTAAAAAAACTGCTTTAATTAAGCTTTAGGGTCAAAGGTTTCAAATATTCCTTGGACCAGTTAATTGAGTTAGCTAATTATTGTAAAAGTAGGTAGAATTTATAATGGTTTTATAATCCGAGGCCATGATTTAGGAGTTGGTTTCTTCCTAATTTGTAGGTACTTATTAAGAGTTGTTTGGCCTAATCCTTTACCTTGCCACACAAAGAGAAAAATTTACATTACTAAATGAAAGTTAGGTTTTCAGTCCGACCCACAAATCTTTGAAATCTGTAATGGGATAACAAGATTATAAGATTCTATAATTATAACAAAGCCGTAATATTTTCTTTCCATGGAAAATTTAATCCCAAGTCATAATACTGAATGCAGTTTCCCACACAGTATTAACAAAAAAAGAGAGTAAGTTAGCTTTTCCTTTTGTGAAGTGTTACGGGGAAATTTTCTTTGTTCCTGCCAATCAGAGTAGTGTGAGGCGTTCTAATTTGCTCTCCTCTTTGAAGGGTGATGAGAGGACCCCTGTGGCCCTCAATTGACAGAGATGGCATCAGGAATCAGCTTGTGCTGAGTTCTTGCATCATCATCTATGGAAGGGTTAGGCAACACTGGTCACCTAGCTATGACAGAACCTGGGTTCTAGCCGCTGGAAACAAAAGGAGGTTCCTACACGAGGCTAGAGTGCTTGCTATAAAGACAAATCAAGTTAGAGACCCCAAGGGCAACCCTGAGTCAGATGACCCATGACCAGAATTAAGGAGCACCTTGCTTAGTGTTAAAAAGAGGTGACATCAAGAACAGAACAAAAGAGACAGATAACTAAAGAGTGGTCAAGTCTACATCCTTGTCCTGTTACAGATTCTACACAGAAAGATTTTAGCTTTTCCACTTTGTATTGTTCAGCTTGTCACACAGATGGCTTTTAGTATGTTGAGACACGGTTCTTCTTAATTTATTCAGAGTTTTATTATAAGAGACGTTTATTGTAGAAATAACAGCAGAAATTTTAAAAAGAGGAAAAATTTCCAGTTGTAAATTAATTCCTTCCCACATTTGGGGGTTATTCTAAATATACATTTTATGCCCTTGCATATTGTGTGTCATTTAGCATCTCAACGTAGCTATTTTTAATTGTTTTTAAAATTATTTATTGCGGGCTTATTTGTATTTAGGTGTGTGTATGTGTGTGTGTGTGTGTGTGTACAGATGCATGTTCACACATGCATGGCGTGCATGCGTGTATATAGGTGCTTATGTATGTGGAGGCTGAAGCTGGCCTCAGTTCTTCACGTATTTAGTCAGAGTCTCTTGAGGAACCTGGAGATCCCCGTGGGCCAGCCAGCTTACTCCTGCAAATCTGTGGTCCCAGTAGCCCTTGACCCTTATAAGCCTGTTCTCTTGTCCCTGCAGGCAGAACCCCCGTCTCTTCATGGAGACCTGGCCTCTGTGTGGTTGCTGGGCAATCCAAACTCTTATCTTTGCATTTATGTGGCAAGTGCTTTGTACCCTGAACTGTATTCACACCAAAGATATAAATGGTCTCTATCCTTGTTTATAACTAAGGCCTTCTCAATTTAATGTAGCTATATTTAAGCACTGACAACACCCTTACCGTATTCTTCCTTTGAGAATCTTTATAATGCCTTCTCCCTTCCTGTTATCTTTTTTAGTTCTTTCCATGTAGGAAAGAACTTTTTAAAGAAGTAGCATTTGCCTTTCTGTCTTCATCCATGTAAAACCAGTCACAGTTTCTTCCTAAAACTCAAGCTTTCTTCAAATCGATTCCTAAAACTTTCCCAAAGATCAGACAGACCCTGATGAGGACTCAGCCCTCTACTCATTCATTCAGGTCCAAGTCTACTGTGGGAGTGTAATCATTAAAAAAGTCATGTTTCCTGCCCTTCTAGCCTTTAGTCTTTTAAGTCAGAATACAAATTAAAAAGACAAATTCTAGGGCAATTCTCATGATGCCCTAAAAATTCATGAGCATTAATCATGTTGGAATCCTTGCCCCGCTCCCCCCTTCTCATTAACATCCAGGCAACAGTTAGTTTTCTGAGCTAAAAGTATGATGAAAATGGAGGGTGGTTTTTATTTTCTTCTGACAATGTAATAGTTTATAGCTTTCATTATTGCCCCCAGTGTACAGTAAACAGCATTCCTCTTTACAGGACTGTACCATTGTAGACTGCTGCTGTCTCATTTTATGAAAAGTCTCTGACAATCCTACCCATGGCATTCATCAGTGGCCAGCTTTTACTGGACCTGTGTGTTTATGTTGACGTGAGAAACTCAAGTATCTTGCTGGTGAAGTAAGATGATTTAGTAGAGAAGACATCAAATTGGTAGGTTAGAAACATCTAAGTCCAAATTTATTTTTTATTGGTACCTGGTTTTATTTTTACTGCCCAAGCCTTCTGTTTACTCATCTGCAAAATATGGGCTGGATAAAAGTTAAAGCTCTCAATATCAGGTAATTATTGTATAACAGAGCACACCAAATACAAGTGCACAGATACAATAAACATTTGTGATTTGCTAGGAGGCTTCTATAGGCCATCTGGGTCCTTCCATTGATGTAGGTCAGGCCTTCCTGGTTATGGTTGGACCTACTGTGGCTTCTGCAGTCAGCTAATGGAGTATCTAGGGTTTGCTGCTATACAAGACCACTCATACTCTTGGCTAGCAGATGGTTTGCTATACTGATACATAATGTAACATTATGTATTTCTTACTGTTCAGCAGGGTCACTTGGGGTCACTCACCTGGGCCCTTCCACATGTTTCAAAGAGTTAGCATGTATATAGGAGGTCTCTTAAAGTTTGTCAAGTACTATTATATCCTCCTGGCTGAAACAAATCTCAAGGCTAGACTCAAAAGATGCAGAAATCAACTCCAAAGTCTAATAACAAGATGTGCAAACTAGGAAAGGTGTGGAATCAGAACCATTTTCCAAGCAATTTACTGTAGACTCTTTTGTCCTTTACATTTTTCTTAAACCTGTGATCTGACTGGATTTTTGAAAATCTACCAGTGAATTTGTCATTGAAAGGAAACAATGGAGAAAATTTCCTGTGACTGCATTGAAGATACTTTATATAGTATAAAACTATATTCATTTCCCAAAGAAACATAAGATAACAGGTATCTAAGAAGAGTTAGAAATATTATTAAATAGATAAGCCTCATCTGTTAAAGAATTGAAGATATTTCAGAACAGCCTTCTTTGGGCGACTTGGACACTTGTAGTAGCTACAGGATAAAGAGAAATTAAGTCTGGGCTGAAATTGCTAAGCCTCAAAGGATGCGTTGTCAGTGAAGTGAAGAGATCAACGCTAATCAGATGAATTTGTCTTTATAAATCTGTGCTACTTATATACATAAAGAAGGTAAATGTTACTTTTATTAAGAAGAGAAACACTTTACTATTGAATGGTCTTAAAAGTTTTTAGTTTAGCATGACATTTAGGTACATGTCTAAAGTCCTAAAAATCTTGTGTCAGAGGCAGGAGGATCACAAGTTTGAGGCTACCATAAGGCACATAGTGTGCTCTCAGTCAGCCAGGGCTATGTAGCAAGAACTAGCCTTAAAAGAAAAACAAAGTCAACTAACTAAAACCTAAACAAACATGTGAACAACTTCTCATTTTACTTCAGGGAGAGGCTTTGGCTGCGTTATGAACTCTGCACCAGTTAAACTATTCTCACAAGAATGTTTTGTTGTTTCAAGAGCTTCTGCATATTGTAGGCAGATATTCCTTTTGCATAAATCAAATAGGATTATTTTTTACTACTAGGAAAGACTTCTAGCTGTATTCCAAAATCTATTTCCCCTTGTTTCAGCCTCTGGCTTCCTTTGCAGTTCAGTATGTTATCTGAGGTCTATCTACTGGGGTGTGATTGGGAAAAATGTGTGCCACTTCTTTCCTATTCCAGAAAATTGCCATGTTGCTTTTCATCCTTCTCTGCCCCTCCTCCCTCTGCCCCTCCCCCTCCCCTTCCCCCTCATCTTCCTCCCACTCCCCCTCCTCTTCCTCCCCCCCTCCTCTTCCTAGCCCACTGGGTTGGTCACATCTAGCATGACTTTGGAAGCCAAGGGCTGGCTTTGAAAGTGCCTTTGTGATTTTGCTTTCCTAAGTGACTCCCTGAAGTAGATAGACCTGCTGTCTATCTATGGAACATCTGCCTTGGATATTAACTACATGAGACATATCCCTTACATAGGGAATCTGTTTGTTTCACAAGTAAAGTCTGTCCTACCTAATGTAGCAAACTTGAAAAAAAAAAAAAAAAAACCAAGCCAGAAAGGCATAATTACTTTGCTAGGCTGTTGTCCCTGTCCACCACTGTACAAAGCTGGTTATCTCTTATGTGAAAGGCGAAGCTCAGTGCTGATATGTCTGCTTCAGGGAGCTCAGAATTTGTTAGGAAAAGCTGGCTGGTGTACAGATGACTGTTATACAGTGTACAACGTAAATGAACACATCACAGAGAACTCATTATCCAGGAACTCAGATAGGAGAAATTTCTTTTTCTATGGCAGGTCAGCGTTTACTAGGCAATTTAGACACTAAGTTGCTCTCTGTAGATGGGTAAGTCATGTGGACAAGTGATTGTTATTGAAGGTTGTTATTATGGAACATTAATTGTCAGTTACTATGTATTAGGCTCAATATCTGTCCTTAAATGTGGACTTACTTTAAGATGTCCCACATGGTATTTTTGAAGATAAAGAAACAGAGGCATCCATGGTAAGCAGGTAAGGTAGGTTCTCAGAACTAGGAAGTGACTCAGCTTGGCTTTGAATCCTGATAGCCTGAGTCTAGATTGCTAATCACCCATGTAGTGCTCACACCAGCATGTCGGTTATGTAATTGACTTTCTTGACTAGACCAGAGACTGGCTTACAGATCACAGACATTTGATTGATTTTAGATTAAGTTCTCTCAGCTCATAGGCTGAGATTGCACTCTCATACTCTGGTGAATACTTTGCATTCTTCTTATGCCATCTTATGTTCCTGTAATATCAGTATTCAGTAAACTTTTATTTGTTGTGAGTTTCTATAATCACTGAAAGGTAGTATCCATTCAAAAGTCTCAGAGATGGGTTGGTAAAACAGCTCAGTGAGAATGTTCACTATGCCAACACAGTCTCTGAGTTCAAATCTCCAGGCCCCACGGAAGAAGCTGGGAGTGATGGAATACTTCTGTAACCTCCACATCAAAGCTCATGGTGATGGAGATAGATGGATCTCACACACACACACACACACACACACACACACACACACACACACACACACACACACCACTTTTCAGAGATAACAACTGAGCACGTGTTATCATTCAAAGCTGATTTTTATGAATTTTCAGCTGTTTAGAATGTGTAGTACTAACCCTTGTTTATGATAATGGCTTGTCAAGTAGTCTTCTGCTGAACATAGACACAGTACTGCTCCGTGTAGAGTTTATGCCCTTGAATGTCTTCCATCAGAAGCACAGGCCTTGCCCTTTGCATCTCCCCTCATGTGCTTCCTCAGAGTCATGAAATTCTTCTCAGTCAGTACTTCAAGAGCGTGGATCTCCCAGAGAGAGCCAACAATGGTTTTTCACTGAGTTATTTTTGCTTTTCTCTTCTATAATATTCACACAGTATGTTTGGTTTGGCAAACATAAATCTTATCTAATCTTTACTTTCTCTGTTTCTTGTTAGGCTCAATTGGACTGTGGGCAGTACCATTTTTATTACTGTCAACTACATTTCTTTTTCATTTTTATTGGTATTGGACCCTTTGTCTGAGGCTTATACCGTATAGAGTTTCTAGTGGAGTAGTTTAAGTTTTCTTTAAGATATTATGACTGTTGTCCCACTCCCCCTCTTTGCCTGTGCTTATTTTTCTTTTGCAGAGAAAGGTGGCTGGGAGTAGATCCCAATTATTCCATTAGCTCCCCACCAGATACCTTTGACTTTTGAGTCAGGAGGCTAGAGAGGTGCTAAAATATTCTTGGAAATCCTTTCTCCCTGGGGCCTTTTCATCTGGCTAATTCTGCATGTTGTTGAGTTCTGTGAGGGTGGGTTGTGTGCATGCTCTCTGGCAAGAAAGTAGAGCAGGAAGCAGGCCGTGTCAGCTTACTAATGTTGGCAGCTCTTCAGTGGGACATTTAGATGTAAATTACGATCCAGGTCGGATCTCCTGCATGTATTACAAGAAGGGGCTTGGGAGTCCAACAAGGCTGACAAGGGAGAATTGTGAACCACAGGCTGCCCTTTTGTTCCTTGAATACAATTGCCTGGAGCCTTCAAAAGTGAGTTCAGCAAATATTTTTCAATTGTCAGACATTTATCCTCTTTACTTCAACGATGTTCCCAAGGTCAGGTAGTGAATTGAGAGTCAGAGCTTTTAATTTCCATGATCAGGTCCACTTTCCTTTAGCCCTGCTCCCTTTGGAAACTGTCCTGCCTGTGTTCTGTATGACAACACCAGTTAGGGCTTCTGGAAGTCTTGGGTTCGGACAGGGGATGGCACTGATCATATCCTACGATGGAGGGTGAATCTTAGCACTCCCATTTACCCAAGAAAGGTTCATGAAATTTCTTAATCTCTTGTCTTTTGATGTCACATCCCAAGTGGGAAGGGGAATGTGTACCTTATAAGGCTGGTTAAGGATTAAACAATGTGGGAAATGTATGTAGGCCTGAATGAATGTGTATTGTTAACATGAGCACAGCCATATCAAAGACTTCAATGCTTCAGACAAATGATAAAACCTTCCCTGAGAGAAGCTCAGAAGGACAGCAAAGCCTTCCTTTAGTCTAAGTTCGAGTGCTTATGAATGATTGATCAGCCTGTGCAAGCAACTGATCGATGTATACAAAAACTAGCAACTGTAGCTTCTTCCTCTAAGATGACTGCCACCCCAGATTGCTCTCCTACAGAGGTTGCCCACTGTCCTCCGCCTCCTGATGGACATGACAATATGCTGAGTTTCTGGGTTGTGTTGTAGGTGCTGTCCATCAGAGTGAGCACTGTCTGCCCATCCCAGCTTTTCTCTCTGTTGTTTCTTAAGTGTCTACCGTTTCCTCATTCCCTCATTGCCCCAGTCAGATTTCCAGATTGTCAGTCTCTGCAGGGCTCGGCAAAACAAGGCACTATGTGGATATATCATCAAGGTTTTGTCTACTCCATAGTAGCTGCCCATTAAATTCAGATTATGACTGAATTCAAAGTTTATTACCTGGAATCAAGACGTGAGACTGGATGATGCTGGCAAAATAAATACTAAGGCTCAGAGATGAACTTTGTGAAAGTAGCTCATAAGTTGTGCTATTTAATGACACTACTAATTAATTAGTCAATTTTATATTTTTATTACGTTGCCACTGGAGTTTTTTCTTCCTTCTATTATTTTCATGAATCCAAGTAAGCAACTCTGGGCCCCACCTCAGTTGATATTTAGTGTGGCCTAATGGGAAGGGTAAGGTTCAGAGGCTGGATTTACATTCTGGTTCTGCCACCTATTAGCCTTTGGAGAGACTCAGCTTCCTTGACCCTAGAATAGAGAGAAGATGATAAGGTTACTATAAGTCAAACTCAGTTATCTCTAAAGGGGAGACAAGAAGAGATGTCGAAGTGTTGTCATATGTCAGATGAAAGATAGGGCAGCAACTTTTAAAGGTGTTGTCTTGAGCATCAATGGTCTCCTGGCAGGGTCCCCTGTTTCCCTAAGCATCCATTCATTTCCTTCGACCTTGCATAGCCCAGTCTGTATTCATGTGCTTATTTGCACGCTTGTTTGCTATGTCTCTCTTCCCTATGGCTTGGTGTTTTCTTTATTCCCCATTCCGCTGGCATACTGTGGGTGCTCAATAAATCTCTCCTAAATGACCAGATGAAAGATAGGACAGCAAGACAGGGTAGCAGCCAGCAGGGCTGCTCTCCTCTGTTAGCCCGTCTCATTTATTTGTTGCTTCATTTCATATTGTTTTCGCATCACCTGTTGTCTTGTTAATTAGTTCTTGTGAAATGGCTAATTATCTTCATATCCCCTCCAATAGGTAGTCAGGCCCTTATGTGCCCATGCCATAGATGGGAGCTCACAGATTGTACAGTGCTTTGCATAGTAATTATTTGTTGAATAAATGACCCAGAAAAAAAAAAGAAGATTCATTCTGGGGATTTCACTAAAGATTATAACTTTGAGACAATGTCATGAGGTCGGTTGTTTCTGTATAGCTCTCTATATTCTACCCACTACAATGTAATAATAATCATCGAAATTTACAGAGATGCGGTCAGGGGTCAGCCAGATGGCTCAGTAAGTAAAGGCACTCGCTGCCAAGCTGGATGACCCCACAGCAAAGAGAGAACTGACTCCCTAAAGCTATCCTCTGAGTTCTACAAGAACACAGTGTACACACACACACACACACACACACACACACACAAATAGTAAATTCAATTATTTTTTTTAAAAAAGAAGCCAGAACAATCCTATTGTCACTGTCCTCCTTTCTGTGACTCTGTGTTTGGCCCATTGTAATGGAGTCCATGGCCACACCCATCCTCAGATGAAGTTGTGCTACTGAATTCCTTTCTCAGGTTCCTGTTTTTTTTTTGGGGGGGGGGTGGAACTGCTCATTACCTTCCTCTTGGCTTCCAGTATCCTGGTCCTTTCTCTCTTTTAGTTATCTCTTCTATTCTTAACTTCTAGCTTCACTTTAGTGTCTATAGTTTTCACTGCACTCAAGTTCACAATGAGTCAGCTGCTTTTGGGTTCAGGGCTCTCCCTGTGGATAGCTCGAATCTACATGGTGCTCCTTCTGCTCCATTTTAGAGTTTTGAAAGCCATGACCATCAGTCTCTCCTGGATGGACTGCTGGGGCCAATCTTTCATTAATTCTTAAAATATTCCTGATAGGAGTCTGCTTTCTTGCCCACCCCTTCCAGAGAGGCCAAGCAGTTTTAAGTGCTATTCCTCTTGTCTCCCACTGCATCCTACCCCCCAGTCCCATAATATTCTTCCACCTCTCTGTCTATGTGGCAGGGTTTGGCTTCTGCAGATTCCTTGACCTTCTAGCTATTGTTGCTATCACTGGGCTTATCAACAGTAGTAAAAGTCTTACCCATAATAAATGGTTTTAATAAAATAAAATCACCCAAAAAGGTTTGATAGCCAGTACATATTTACAACATGGAGGGGGGAGGTGTTTTAGAAACATTTGCAGTAGAACTGATATGAACGCTGTTCTTGTTTAACCAAATAATTTAATTATGAAAACCACATAGCCTTTGCAATTTCTAATTAATTCATTGATAACACTTTCTCTGACCTAGATATAGCAGTTAAAAGAAAAACAAGTATAAAATGTGTTGGAAATTTGGCTATATTTAGTTTGATAGATAAGCTGACATTTGAGAACACAATTTTATTGAGATATAAGAGTGAGTTAGGACCCAAAGAACATGTCTTTGTGCCACTCTGACACTGAAAGACAGATTAAAAGATAGGATTATTTTTTTTCCCTTTAGTAAATGGATGCATTTAGTTTTCAGTCGGTTTTCTTTTTGAATAGCTTATCTTTTAAAAAAACAATCCCCACTCACATTTTCCCACCCTTTTGTTCATTTTTTCTCTTGTGGCCTTCTTGTTGAAGAGTCCTTCATGCTTTAAAATGGTAAATTTCCTCAAAGTGTCATTGTTTTGTATTGAATTTACAGGTGAACCTATGGTAAAATATTGGCCCTTGAAGTCTGTGTCGGTTGTAGCAATTTGTCTAATAGGGAGATGTGGATTGTGAAATCTTCACTTATAGGTGATAATGACCCTTGATGGACAACCCAGGTCTCTCTAAATATTGACTTTTTGCCATACTCACTCAACACAGTTTCTGGTTAGTAGTCTCCACATTATGTGTTGGAGGGGCCAATAACACCTCTAATCCTTCTGGTGCATCCTGTTGTCCTCTTAGAGTTTTGTCAGGTTAAGATCCATCCTATTCTTCTAGGTCTTTGAGCCCATGACTTGTCTGTGTTGAATCCTGACCAGGTTCTGGGAGATAATCCTTTAGTCCTTGCTTTGGCTCTGGCTTTCAAGTGAGGACATCTGTGTGAGATTGCCTATGGTCCCCTCCCTGGAACCTCTTGTCCTATAACCTTTTTGTTCTTAATGATGCTCGGATTTCCCCTCCCCATCTCACTCTCATCTCCAAGAAGTTGCACGTCTTTAAACACGGAAAGTAACTTGTAATTAAAACTGTAAAGCAAAATAGCTACTGAAATTATTTAGTAAGGGCATGCAGTTATCATTTAGTTATTTTTAGTGTTCTTTGAGAAGAGTCTGGCTATCTAGCTCAAGTTGGCCTCAAACTCATCATCCTCCTGCCCCACCCTTCTAAGTGCTGAGATTGTTGGTGGTGTTCAGAATAGCTTGGCTTGGTATACATCATTTTTATTCAACACATAATTTCATATAAGGTGCATAACGTTAGAACTGTGTTTACTGATTAGTGGTGGTGTTGAGGAGAAAATCCTAACAGAGAGCACGATTACCCTCTCAAGGCCATTCTCATTTTATCCTGAGTAGCTTCTATTGAAAACATGATTTTAGAGAGCCATCCTGGGTAGAAATGACAGGCTGTCTGAGACGATCAAAACAGTTCTATTTGTGTTACATTGTTTCTGCATGTGCTAATGATTCTTACTAATGTTGCTGGTCTCTGCAACATGTGCTCTCAGCCTCTCTTGTACAGATGGTGCGTCTGGGTTCTCTGCGACTAACTCTTGATCACCATGACTTTTGGTATCTCTCGTTGGCCCCTGTGTTTCATAGAGCAGCAACTCTATTGGTGAGATCAGGATAGCAGCTTCTTTTATATTTTTAGCTCCAATCTCTGCTACTTTGCCTCTCTGAGATAGAGCCTTGTGTTTCCCAGGAGCTCTGTGAACTGAATTTTTCCTTGTTCCATGTTTCGATTTAGAAATGTGTTGGTTCATGTTCTCAACCTCAAGAATTCACTGTCCACTCAGGTCACACAAATTACCTTGTTGTTAATTTAGGGCCTGCAAACGCACTTACGCCAATGAATCACTTCCACATTTGGTGCGATTTTTGGATCCCGTTTAATGAAGACTTAAATATCACTTGAATATATAAGATATGTAAATGCATGTAAGCAGAAGATAATGATGTGACAGCTTGATGGATGGTAATACCTCTTGCCAAAGATTGTAGAGTGTACAAGAGTCCCATGCTATCCCTACGCCATACTGCAACATCCTCTGTGCTCTGATAACCAGAAGTGATTATCTCTTTTGGATATAAGCAATATGGAAGGCAAGGGAAAGATGGAATGTGTTTATGCACCTAGCAGTCTCAAAAACGCTGAGCATACCAGTCGGCTAGCTGGCTAGATAATTCAAGTGTTTGGCTGATGACTAGTGATCTTCTTCATGTTAGTCTGGAATATAATTTGTCTTGGAGATAAGATGACAGGATTATGAATCTTTAACTAGGCTCTTTCAGTCCAGGAGGCTGGAAAGCTGCATTAGGGTAGGCATTTCAGGCAGGAGAACAGTCTAAATTGTGAGCCATTTGCTTGAAGTGAGAATGCCTACGTAGGAATTGTTGGAATGGATGTTTTTGATCAGAAACAAAACATAAACCCTAAACGTAAATCACTGATTTTCTCCTAGCAGCTTCAAAATGATGCATTATGTTCATGCACAGACTGCGGTATCATTGAGGCAGAAAGGCATTACTAGATCTGGTAATGCGCTGCGACGATTTTCATTATTGCATCTCAGCAGGCTTGGTTTTAGGCAGAATGATGAAGTAGGTGAAATCAGCCTTTGCTAGTCCTAACTTCCTGCAAACTTGGTTGGCTCTCTCTGTGGTCTACATTTTGACACTGACCAGCAAGCTTGCTCTTTAGCACGTTGACTGTGGGCTGTTTATGTTGTTGTTGATGAGGGTTAATGGTAGGATCTCCCTTTGGGCATTTTATTACTAATACTCCTGACTCTCATTAATGAATGCGTTATCTGTTCTTGATTCTGGTTGTGTGCTCTGCACATACTCCTTTCTTAACAAACAAACAAACACACACACACACACACACACACATAGGCAGACAGATACACACACCCATGCATGTACACAGACACAGACAAACAGACACATACATACACACACATGCAAGCACACATAGATAGAACAGACAGACAGACAGACACACACCCATGCATGTACACACACACACACACACACACCCTTCCCTCCTTGCTTTGACCATGAGTTCCTCTTTCCTTGTTCCTCTCTCTTTGGTATTTCTTTTTCTCCTCCCTCATTTGATATGCACCGTTGAACAAGTCCATTGCAAATGTGCTAATATTCCATAATTTAAAGTACTTAGACTCTCTAAGAAGTCAGCTAAGTTAAACGATTTAATCGTGGTAATGGTCATGCTTCTAATCAGTCCTACCTTCGCTAAATGTTTATCATATTTAATCCTTACAACTTCTCAAAGGTGAGAATAATGATCTCTAGTGTCTAGGAAGTTGAGTCAGTGTCTATAAGGTCATTGGCTAGAGTTGCCAATGGTTTTGATTCTGGAGTTGGCTGCGCTCCTACCTCCTCTGTGCTTAATGGAGGCAAAAGAGAAGACCAGGAAGAGGGAGGGAAAAGAGGCATGAGGTGGCTGAAGGGAAGGGAAGAGACCTTTTGTTCGTCCTTCGTTTCATCTGACTTCTGCTTGTCATTGTGATTCTTCTAGGGAGTCATGTTAGTCTTAGCTGCTTACCACAGGGGAAGTTTAGGATAAAAGAGAAAATGATAGATGGCTTATTAGATACATTGCATTGAGGAAGCAGGTCTCTGACTTCACACCTAACTAATTAATTCTTAAAACGATGGAAGTATCTTCATATTGGCAGAAAAGAATGCTGCTACCTCATCTTTTGTAGGTCCATGCCACTATATAGAATAAGGATTTTTTTCCTCTCCTGTTAAGAAAAATATTTTATTTTCTGCTCACTTAAAAATAAAACTTATTTTCTATTGAACTGAGTGTATTGTCTCACTGTTGTCTGGTCACCTTTCACATTCTTTCTACCTTAGACTAGCTCATTTGAGAAACTCCCAGGGGAATGGCAGCTTCCCCGCCTGGGTGACCTGCCAAGGATGGACACACTCGCCTGCTCTGGATGCCCGCACTCTTCAGAATGTTGGTCTTGATTGTGTCTGGCTGTGGAGGCTCTAGCACAAAACAGATCACGCTCCTAAATCAACCACTTTGAGGGAATTTATTATAGGGATTCTTTCAAAGGTGATGGTGGGGCATTATATAGGGAAACAAGAGGAATAATTCAGTTCCCTAGGGCTAGTGACTGCACAGAGCTGGTATTAACCTTTTATCTGAAAGGGCAAAGGGAGAGAGTAATGATCAGAACCTGGAGGCAGAGAGGTTTCCTCTGTGGGAGCTGTGCCCTCCTGGGCAGAGCTTGGTGCATGGCAGAGAGGGCAGCAAGCAGGCCAGCCAGGCTCCTAGCTTCCGTCCTCCTGAGCTGCACTTTCCTCCATGGCCCCGCCCCGCCTTCCTGCATGCCTGCTCATGTGGTCCATATGGAGTAGTGATAAATGGAGATGCACAGGGTCCCTTACCATGTGCCATAACCACACCTCTGCCAGATGCTAGATGCTTGTCTCTTGGTGACTGTCATTTTCCAAATCAATAGCGTTGACACCTCAGCCACTCAGACACCAGTGACTTGAATGTCAAGTGTTCTATTGGCTCTCAGGAGAATTGTTAAGTTGACTTTGACCAAATTAAAAAGATCAACTCTGGCTTGGTTTTTTACCTAATTAAAAGATGAAGGGATCTCCCTCCACCCTGGGTACCTTATCATTACTTGTGAAATATAATTACGTATTATATTAATATTTATAAAAATTGGCAATGGCCATTAAAGGAGTGAAAGCCAAGACATCTACAGTGTTAGAAGAGTCCTGAGCCTGGAATGAGTTTCCCATTCTCTCTCATACTTTCTTCTCTCCTTCTTCCCTCTCTGTCTCTTTCCTTTCCCTACTCCCCAACATGTATGTGTATATGTATATGTATGTATGTTTGTTTGTGTGTTTATTTTTCTTTTATGAGTGGGAAATCTCTACTGAAGTCCTAACAGAAATCAACAGAGGGAAGATTAGCTGCTCAGCCCACTACCTTTCCCATCAAGTGTAATTGTGGGAAATTCTTTACTAGATAGAAATTAACTCACTGTGCTTTGGACAGCTGCTCTAATAACCCACTCAAACTTCATCGTCTTTCAGACATATGAAGAAAGCCATTTTCCCCCTGATACTATCTCATTTCCAGGCCAAACATTGCCAGTTTATCCTGCCTGTCCTCGTGTGGTAAAGTTAATTTCAAGAGTCATTTGTTGAGCCCTCAACTATAGGCAGAGTATTTGGTCCAGATTTCAGGAGGACACACCTGCAGTTTATAGCATGTTGTGGAAAGAAATGTAAATACCACACTACATTACAGAAGTTTGAGTGCTGAATAGATGTTTAACTTACATTCTTGTAAGTCTTTATACAAATTGTGGCTGAAAATGTTCATCGGGAGAAGACCAAGGGAGAGCGCCTGGGGGACCAATCAAAAACCTTCTCCAGATAAAGCCTACCTCATCAGTTACCTCATATCAGTGAGTATAGTTTTTCAACCTACTCTTTCTGTTCTGGCCACCTCGTCATCCTACCAAGACTTCAGGGAGGACTTTCGTGGAGCCAGCATGTCTAGCCCAACAGTTGCCAGTCAGGGATTATACACCTCTGTAGTGAAGGCATATTACAACCCCAGTGGCTAGCACTGTGCAAGGACATAGTGATGTGATTTCTTAAAATGTTCATTAAAATAAAAGGATCTCGCCACTCTCTCTTTGACACAGTCTTGCTTTGTAGCCCAGATCGGCTTTGATGTTTACTTCATAGCCCTCTGGAAATAAGTCACAACGTGATTCTTAAGCTGCTTCTCAGGACTTTACTATTCTCATCTACCAAATAGGGCCAATGTCACACCTCTGAAGCATGAAGAAAGAGGGAGAAAGTTGAACTGATCATGTCTTTCAAAATCTTGGGTTTTTTTTTCCCCTGTGTTCCAGTTACATATACAGCAAAGGCAAACTTACTGACAAGATGGCTTGAATGTAGAAAACAACCACTTCCTGGGAATACTGTTGTCATCCCTGGGACTTTGTCATCAGTTCTGGCCTCTTTAGATCATTTATTTGCATTCTTTCCATCTCCTCCACCTTGAGGGCTTTTCTTGTTGTCTGGTTCTTCACAGAGAAACACCTGCAGTGGCTTCTCACCCCCCCTTTTTTTAATCAAGTGCCTGCAGCAGGTAGGGAGGCAGGTTATGCTGAGGCAGACAATGCTCAGTCTCCTCAGGCTCTGGATAAAAGACAATGGAATTCCCCTGAATGAGGAGGGAGTATTTCATTAAAAGATTTGAGTTGCAAAAAACTCCCTGGATTGGAGAGCTTTGAAAAACTGTCCTTGCCCTATCCCAGAATAATATACTTTAAATAATATTTCTATAACCTTTGAATGTGTTATGTAATCAGCAACCCAAAGAAGGTAAATGAAGGCAAGATTATAGATTGCCATTTATCCCGAATAACTTACCTATGGGAATTTACTTTCACTGAAGGCTGATGCTATTGAGATACTTGTATGTCTCCAGGTCTAGCTGGAAGTCACTGTGAGACAGATGGACAGAGTTGTCATCTTTGACAGGCCCTGTAAAAAGTAGCAAATCCAGGGACGTGCAGCTGGTAGAAGATACTGTGGCCCTTAGCAAGATCCATATTGCTAAAAAGATTTGAGTAAAGAATACCTTGGTATATATTGTTTGCTCTCTAACTCCTGCTGACATCACTATGTTTATATTAACTTATTCAGCCAACCAACAGATATCAAGTCCTTACTATATAGTAGAGACTGGGCCTATAGAAATAGGAATAATTCCTTCTACTTACAGAGTTTCTAGTATGGTACAAGAGGCACAAAGTTAAATATGCACCCACTTAATATCTAATTGACCATACTCAACTCCCCAGGAGCTGGATACATTGGGAGTTTTGAGCATACAGATTACCTTCAGTTTCTGGGGCACTCAGATAATTTGTGATTATACAAAGAACCATAGCATTATACAAGTAAAAAATTCAGTAAAATAGGACCTCAGCTTGTTGTGAGACTAGAAGACCAAAGCAAACATGTCTACCATTATTTTTTATTATACAGTGGGATAAATGTCTACATGGGAACACAAGACAAGGAGAGTTTTGACTAGCTGAGGTGGGTTATAGAAGAGCCTTTGGGAGAGGCCATGTCTGTGTCTTGGGAGACAAATAAGCAGTGGGGGTTTTAGGTCTTTGGCATCCTCCTCAGGGTAGATGTTCATATTATTCAGATTTCAGGAGAAGAGTATTTGAGAGAGTGACAGAGTTTGGTTTGCCTCAGTCTGTGTCCGAGAGACTTCATTCTATCTACATTCAGATGCCCAGCAAGTACAGAGACATGGGTCCAGAGGGTAGCATTAAGATCACATAGTACTTACATCATGCAGTACTTAGAGGTGTGGAAACAGAAGGAGGGAAGTGGGAACAGAGAAGAAGATCTGGAATTGAGAGCAGCATCTAGAGAAGGAGGAAAGCTTCCAGAATGATGACACAGGAGACACCAAGGTGTGACTGGGTCAATGATGTCCAATTATAGAAGAGTCAAGGTGGTTGTGGACTCACTGTGTTTGGCATGATTGTCTACATCACCAGCAGTGCAGCAAGAGAGAGGGTGGAGGAAGATGCACACCTTCTTCAGAGACAGGAATCACCATTTCTCAATGTCATGTCTCACACAAACACTCAACCAAAGCAGATAAGAAAATCTATACACTGCAAAACAGTGCGAAATAGGTATGAATGGTCACTGGGCAAGGAGGCAAAAGGGGTTTTAGTTTCCACACAGCAGTGTTTGATGCTCCCTGCTCGATGTCACATTACCTAAGAAAGTAAGCGGTCACTGTGTTCAGAAAATCTCATTGAGTGTTTCTCTGCTGATTGTTGATCCTCCTGTGTGTTGCCTTACTTAGGTGTTGAATGATCCCTTTGGAATCTAGTGTGAAGATGTGTCTTCTTCATGGAGTGTGGGAAGATCTTACTTGTTGTTTCTGGACTTTATCACAGCTCTCAAGGGGTCATGGTATATTTCCAATGCATTGATTAACCAATTGAGAAGCCAAACATCATCACCAGAAACCCAAAGATAGCCAGAGTGCAAAGGTATCATGTGGGGGAGTGAAACTAGTCTCAATTTAGTGGTATTCTGCTCTAGGTTGACTCTTTCTAGTCAAACTGCTTGCAGTGATGTTGATGGCCCCTGAGAACATGGTAGAAATGGAGTCTCAAAGTGGCTTCCCAGAGCCCTCTTCTTGTCAGCCTCATGTAGGATTTGTGCTCAGTGGAGTCAGAGAAGCATTTCTCTAGGCTCTGTTTAAATCAGTCAGTTTTCAGTCACCAACCTCGGGAGTGGCAAGTGATAGTAGTTCTCTCCGTATCAGTTGATAGGGAGAAAGAGAACCAGGAGGAGGTATTTTGATGAGGTTTATCTATCATAAGAAATTGGCTATTTACAAGAGGAATTGAGTAAGCAAGATCCTCCCTATAGGATAAGCGCTTAGTAAGGTAGATTGGTATATAGGCTGGAACACCTGGGGATGAGCCAAAGTATGTTCCCAAAGCAGGAATGAAGAACAATTGTGGGCTCAGATCCTCTTTGGGGTCTTGTGGGACTAGAAGAGCCCAGTTTCTTTAAGGGCTCACTTGATTAGATTAGGGCTGGGAAGACGGTATCAATTGATTAGGGATTTAGGTAAGTATGCAAACTCCTCTCATAACATCACCTTAGATTAGTGCTTGATTAAATAACAAGGAAAGGTTTATGTATGCCACCTATGCCTCTCTCCTCTGTCTCTTAGCCCAGCCTAGTCACATAAACATTATACCTTCACTTTTCAGCAAATAGAGGCTATGAAATTCTCAGTTTATAACAGCTGGTTAATGGTATCTCGATATTCAATCTAGAGCTGTGTAGCTTTATGTCTCCGGAAAGATAACAGTTTTTATAATGGATGGGCGAGGCCAGGTCGACCAGTGTGGTGATAACTTGTGGCTCCTGGTGTGTCTTGTGTAGGAGTCTATGGTAGGTAAGGGTACAGGAAAAGAGAAACCCAGGTGAGCGGGATTCAAGTGGTTTAGAGCAGGTGGCTGTTTGATTATTTTGGGCTTTGTTAAAGTAAACTTGATTTATCAAGATTACTACCTTGCACATCTAGATGGAATGTGCTTGCACCAGCCTTTATAGGTTGGGAGTTCGTTGCTGCCCTTTCTAATCAAGTTGCAGATGTGGTTTGAAGCCCTGTGTTCATGGGCTCCCCGGTCTCCTTTTTCCTTTAGAGATCGTTTATCCTCAGGGGACAAACCTTCAAAGAGACTTGAGAATGTGTGTTTTCCTAATTAAAAAAAAAAGTTACTTGTTTTTTTTTCTCATTGTTGGGATGTATTCAATAACAAGATGCAACTGGGCATCCAGTGTTGTCATACAGTTTCATCTAAGAGCATACATTGTTTCAGTTAAGAATGTGGACATGTCTGCACTTGATGCAGATTTAGGCAGCCACAACTTTTGAAGCTTTGCCTGTGAAGTGTGATTTGCTCAATTCTCTAAAGTTTTCAAACTTTGGCTTTGACTCCATGTCTGTTTTGTCCTGACGATCCACGTTTTAACCAAGGTTTAGTTTGCCATTTTTTTCCCCCAAATGTTTGGTGATTGCTCTTTTAGGCACCCCTGGGTGCTGTGCTGTCATCTAAACTTGTTGCTCCTCATTACTGTCACAGGCTTTATGGCTCCCGGAAGGGCTTTGCTCTAACGCTGTTCACCCCATATTTGTCAGGGGAAAGGGGGTGTGTCTAAGGTATACTGCTCTTTCATAACGTCAGAAAGGTAGGGTTTTCAAAAATGAATAGATTGGAAAAATGGTACACAATGGCTCAACTTACAGGAGATTCATATTTGATTTTACCTACCTCCCGATCAGCTTTGATGAATAGCTTTATTTATGTATGTATTAAGGTCGTCTCTGCGAAGCAGCTGTTACACAGGCTGCTCAGGAAATTAAGATCTTTCGCATCCTTTATCCCCCCTCCTTAAGTCGTGAAACCTTGATAGGAGCCTGGCCAGAGAATACTAAATGGTGATCAGTTATCAGGGATATCTGCTTTAAATGCCATCTGTTCTAGGCTTCACGTGTCTTTAATGGCTTTCTTACAGAAGCACTCTATTTATCATAAAACTTGTCACTTGTGAACTATGTGAAAGTCTATAGTAATTTGGAGCCAGCACACTATCTTTGATTCACTGGAGGCTCATTAGCATTTGTGAGGTCAGGATGGGCTTTAGTTCTTTCCCCGACTCTTTGCAGAAATAGATGTTTGTTTTTTTAAAACAAACAAACAAATTATCTTGTTATGCGAAGCTTGTCAGCTAGACCACAGCAGCAATATGCAAAGTGACACAAATCTCTGTACAAATTGTGAGGCGGTCCTGTTCTCTGGTGATTTCCCCACAGACGGCATCAAATTTGTGTTCTGATTAATTACTCTTCTGTCCCAACTCAATATATAAATAGCATGAAGACCATTTTTGGTGGCAGTTTCCCAACGGCAAAAGCTCCCAAGACATCATGTGTTATTTCTCTGTCTTTCCTCTCTCCTTTTCAGTCCATCACTCTGATATCGAGCTGTGTCTAAACTCTTGCACTATTGTTATTGTGTATTTTGTGCTAGTTTGCATTATAGTAATGTATGTTCTTAGTGTCTGTAAACTGGGGAGCTTAAAGTCTCATCTGATGTATTTTTCTTTTCCCAGAACACAAAATAAATGTTTTCAAGCAAGTGAGCGCACAGCAGGCAATGGATGCAGTTACCTCAGGAGGGGGTCCTTGGTTCTGTGTGCAGAGGGCAAGAGGAGAGAAAAAGGGACTCCTGTCTGGCGTCCTCCTTGGTGTTTGGAGGCCCAGGCAAAGTTGAAAAGCTACATGAATTCTCCTTGCTATTCTGCTTCTAGAAAATAAACCCTTTAACAGGATGTTGCTTTACAAAGCATGGACTTGGAATAATGTGAGATGGTTGGCCCCCACCACTGTGGGTACCCAGACGGATGATGTACTCCATTATACCTGTTCCTTGCAGGGTAAAGGATGGTGATTCTTAGGTCTTGTTAATAGAGGTGAGGAGGACGCTGAGCAGAACACCAAGCTGTCTCACTGTTGATCTTGGTAGAAAGAATTGTTCAGCCAAACTTTGCCCCCATAGTTTGTGGCCCCAGATGTCCCACCACCTCCTGGGGTTTCTTAATTTAGCTGCTTGGTTATTTACTGTTACTACCAGTTACTAGAATGTACTGTCGTAAAAACAGGGTCTCTCCCTCTCCCTTCTCATCCTCTTCCCCTTCCCCTTCCCTCCACCCTTCTCCTCTTTCTTCCTTCTGTACAAGATAGTACCTGTCACAGAGTGTTACCTTAATAAATATTAATGGAACAGTTGAATAAAGTGTCATCATTTTGTGATGCCATTGGTTTATAGCAGTGTCCTCCCCTAGGCTGATAGCCTCAAGAGATGCTGGATGCTAAGTTGAGTCCCTTATTTTGAGGAGACAGCCTCCTGTATCGCTATATTAGAAGACGAAGAATCAGAGCCCAAGTCATTATTCTCCCTTTCCCTCTCCCTCCCCCCTTCTCTTTCTGAGTGTGTGTGTGTGTGTGTGTGTCTGTCTGTCTGTCTGTCTGTCTGTATCTGTGGTGTGCCTTGTCATCCTTCTCCTGCCTCAGGCTCCACAGAGCTGACATCAGGGGCCTGGAGCACCACAGCTGACCGCTTATGAAAACCTTGACACACTTGAATCTTATTGCTACATATAATTTGGGCTTAATTTCCTTAAATGTACTAAACTTTTCCCTCATTATCTCTTCTCTACTAATTTTGTCTGCTTTTGAGATGTGACATTTTATTACTCATAGGAGTTAGCTCTGATGGATTTGAAAATTCATAAACATGTTAAAATGTTAAAGTAACATTAAAGAATATTAAAAGATGTTCTATCAGGCCTTGGAGGATATGTTTGTATCATTCTTGTGTAGAAAAGTGCTCGTTTTTCTTTTTTTACTAGTCTATAATCTGAAGGGCAGTTCCTTATTTACAAAGATGATGTCTTATTAATTGTGGGATCTGTAGCATTTACAGCACTTGGCTATCTACTGAGGAATTCATTACCAACTCAAAAGTTTATTGAAGGAATAATGAATATTTTCTGGATCTGCAATGTTTTTTTCAGATTTTGATATAATGACTCAGAAGTCTACAGAAAGCTCAAATGACTTAAGTATTTTAGAATAATTAATATTTACTCTTAGTGTATTTTGCATTGTTCTCCTTAATCGTGATGTTCAAAATGAAAGCTCAGAGTTAAGTTGATAGGATTTCTCTTTTTCTGAGTTGGTTTTTACAGCTTTATCTTAATGGTGTGTGTGGACAAATATTCCTTACTGTTATTGAGGATGACTAGTATTGCTTCCATTTTAGATTTTAGTATTTCTCTAGTCTTCAGAAATGCTGCATGTGTCAGTTGGGATGGGGTTTGGGGAATGCGAAGAATTTGAAGCAATGGTTTTCTCATCACACAGGAGACTGAAAACCCTCCCATAAGTCACCTGAGCTTGAGTGACATTTCTTTTATCCCCTTGTAGAGTATAAATGACAAATGACAAGACTACATATATATTGAAGCTTATGGAGCTTCTGAAAGGGAACTTATCAATTGGTTTCAGGCAAGTCTGAAGAACAGAACTGGGCTGAGGAACAGCTGGGACAAATAGCACAGAAATATGTATGGAGTTCTGGGGTAGTGTGCATTCTGGCTGCCTTAAGTAAAGCCCCACTAGGGGCTACAGCCATCCCTTTGCTTGCTGAGATGACTCATTAATTGTATCCTGACAACCATTCTTTTGGCCTAACTGATGCTATCATTGTCATTGTCATGTGTGCTCACCTTAGATTCCCCTACTTGATACTTGTGTAGCCTTGGGCAGGTCACTGAATCTTTTTGTGCCTCAAGGCAACAAAAATGCCTCTGTAAATCGAGTCCAAGTGATACTGAATGAGTTCTTCATGGTCGGACTGTCATACAATCAGGCCTCAGTAGCTCGCTGTTTTTTTATCTCCATTCACCTCCCCTTCATTTTCATTTCTCTGAAGAACCATTACTGTGACTCATTGAATATAATTTTCTTCAAGTGATAAAGATGACGTTGTAAAAAAGAATTTTGAAATGGGAGGCATCAGAAACCAAACTATTTGTTGGCTAGATCATGTGGCTTCTTTTAGGAGCATGAAGATGGAATAATAGTACAGACTGAAAGCTGAAAGAGGAACCTTTTAGGGTGGGACAGTGTAGCAGGTGGTATTGGTATTTCTGCTGCACCCCTATGGGTCACCTCCAGTCGCATCACCTTCCACTGGGGACTCTGAGAGGGTGGCAGTCCTACGGGAGCTCACTCTCACTTGGCATTGCATCAGCTTGACCACAGTACACGCTAATTCTCATTTTCCATTTGGGGACCTGCCAAGAATTAGCAGCAGGCAAGTGCAGCCTACAAAAGGGCTGTGGATGCCCATCCATCCCTGTGCACACACAGTCCAGAAATACTCTCTACCGCTCTTAGAATCCTATAGCAAGTGGCTCTTGTCAACTGTGGCCTTTGTGACACTCCCTGAGCTTGGCTTATTCTCTGGGCTTGATCTCATATTTCCCTCTGAACACTTAGTCATGCTTTTCACCACGTCCCTTTAAATGAATGACCTGGTTAAGTCCTTACCCTTGTCTCAGGTTCTGCTTTGGGAGGAACCAAACAAAAGAGAAAAATGGAAGAAAGTGCGTAGTTTGTCAGCCTGCATTCAGGATGCTGTTGCTGTTGCCCATGGTATGTGGCTCGCTCCTGAGAGACCTTAGAAACCGTGTAACGTTTTAACGTGTTTCAGGTACGTTAAAACTTTGTTGAGGGCAGAGACAATTTTTTAGAACCTGTGTTTTGTGTTCTCCAATTCCTCTCATTTGGTAGCGGGCACACTTGTTGATGGATGGGGTCTCTAGTTGAATCTCACATGTCCTCTTGAGACTGTCATTCAGAGTAATCTGGTTTCCCCAGTCAGCGAGGAGTCCATGGCAAATGACAAAAGAGTTCTATTAGTTTGGGATTTTAGTTTTTAAGAGTGGTGGCTTAGGTGATCTTTGTAGCTGAAGTATCACTATGGTTTCTGTAAGCAATTTATCCTTCTGTGGACTGTCACTTCTGAGGGCTGCCCCCTTATCATGATGTCTCTTCATGTAAGAGTGAAGTTTCTTGACTTTCTGGTTTTGATCTGGTTCTTATGATAAATAAATTAATTCCTTAGGGAGAATTTGTCTATCAGGCATTTGTCTACAGATTATGAAAGCATTTTTTTTTCAAACAGTGACTGAACAAATCCATAAAAAATGGTCAAAACAAAGTAGAATCTGTCAATGTTTTGAAACATTTAGTACTTTGAAATGTCAATTTATCTATCTTGACTTTAATTCATTTCTTTATAAGAAGTTTATTTGGGGAGATCTGTGAGAAGCCAAAGTTTTTCAGACTTCTGTCTCCTAGAAACATTGATATTCTGGCATTGACTGTCTCTGTCTCTGTCTCTGTCTCTGTCTATCTCTCTTACTCTAAAACATGCAGGTATATACATAAAACATAACAGGGACTCCCACTTGAGCTTATATAACTACTGAATTTGACAAAAATGGAAGCAGACCAGTGTCTTCCAGCTACAATAATTTCAGTTTCACCGGAGCAGCGAAACGGGACTGTCAACAGGTTCTAGCCCCTGTCAGAACCTCGGGTTGTTAGTTCTGTAAATAGATATGAACTTAACTCAAAATGAAAAGAACCGTTTCCTGAACCCAGCAAGTGGTCAGCCACAAATAGTTCCCTACAGGCTTCTGGAAGGCATGAGTCTGAGCCTGGTGTTTCAGTGCTTGCAGTCTACAGAGCCACTGACAGGTTAAGGCCACACCTCTGTTGGCTACTCCTGCTGGCACATTCTCCCAGTGCAGCCCTGATAATTATGAATTCTGGGCAGGTTGGAGTAGAGAAAGGATATACTTCAACTGAAAGAAAATTGAGAGCAACTTCTAACACATACTTGTGGCCCATCTTTCAATGTCTCTCCGGTGTTATTCTGTAGCTAGTAAAGGGACAGCAGCAATACTGATGGGATCCTTCTGTGCAACAAAGTAACACATCCATGGTTTTTGAGCCCCATGAATCACATTTTTTTATTCAGACAAGTGGTCGCTAAAGAAGTCGGGGAAGCATCTGTTTGATGAAACTCTTTCCAGCAAATTGCCATTTCTAATTATTCAGTGTATTTACCTCCACAGTCATACCTCATGTCACTCAGAGGAGCTGTACCTCAAGCAGAGATGGCTCCTCATCTGGAGAAAGTGATGAGAACATTGTAACTTGAAGTCTCCAGCCTGCCCTGAATTTATGTTATTCTTGTTTGGCTGCAAGTCTGGAAGGGAAACTGAAAATCCTCTCTCTCTCTCTCTCTTTTTGTTATTCCCAACTGTTCTGTTTTCATCCATCTCCTTCTCTCAAGCATAATGAGTTCTCAGCGACGATTTGAACTTGTCTTCCTCTTTTCCCCGACTCCAAATTCTTCTTACTGCATCTGTACAGAGCACATATGTCATGACTTTTATTATTTACCTGTGTGTCCAGTGTCCATGTGGTTATCTGGAACCATGTTTTATCCAGTCTGATCACAAATTAGACATCCAAAAATGTTGCTTTAACAAAAATGTTTATCAGGAAAATACTAAAAATGCTAGTGTTAGTTTATTAATTATCAATCCCCAAAGCATGAAATTGGAATCACAAGGCTTTTAGGGGCAACTCCACACATTAGATCAAAATTTTTGTTTCATGGATGGGGACTATTGATTGGCTTTGGATAGGACATCTTCTGAGGCTTGAAGTGCCAGGGTGAGGGGATACCCAGGGGACCCCCACGCACACAGAGGAAATCGGGAATGGGGAATGGGGAATGGATTGTGGGAGGGGGTGACACGGACGGGGAGAGTGGGCGATATGTAAAGTGAATAAGTAAAAAAATTAAATTAAAAAAAGTGCCTCTGAATTAAGATCTCCATTCTAGTGCTTTCACCAGAAAGCTGAAGAATGGGCCTTCAAAGGCCTGTTGTTGAATAAATTCTAATGATATTATCACGTTTCCTGTTATCATTCTTTGTGTATAATGCACATGGATTCTACAGTTAATAGCTGATCAATTGCATTTGAAACTTTCTAAAATTAAGAGCCAAATCATACAAACTTCATGAACTAGATGTAGTCATTTTAATTAGCTACAAAGCCAGTGTTTAAGGTATGGCTGATGAGAAACAGAGGGAACATCAAAAGTAGGACAGCATTGAGAGTTGGTTTGGTTGGGAGAGAAAAGAAAGAAAGAAAGAAAGAACTATATTTGGGGAAGCACACTTGATGCTGTCACCCTTACTAGGTCCAATGATACTTTACATCACTGGGTCTTAATAGTCTGAAAGTTGCCCTTTCCAACTGCCGTCCCCTGCTACTGAGAATCTAGGCAATGTCCGGAAACATCTTTCATCATAATAATAGAGGCGTGACTAGAATCACCTAATGGGTAAGATATGGATGCTGCCGATACTGCCAAATGCACGATTATGTACAGAATAGCCCCCATTACAAAGTTATTCACTGTAAAATGTCAGTAATGTCCTGGTAGATAAAGCTCACAAATCACGTATCATAATGTTGACAGTGGAGAGAACAGAGCCAGGTTGTTGTTGAATTGGGCTTTTGGACTTAGATGTTCGGACCTTGGTCACTTGTGTCTCCTTACCACACTAGCTTGCTAGTGGGTCAGTGAATATTGATAGTGATGGTCTGGAAACTTTTGGACAGTCACAGTAGAACACGTTTATCCTGAACTATACCCAGATATGGCTCCAATTTATGAGCGGAAAGGTTGCTATAAAGAAATCTGTGGCAGGTGGAATAAGGCCAGTTTAAAAGGTGGTACTAAATATGCAGTTTCTGCTCCAGAACTCCAAAGTGTGTTGTACGCAGATGTTTTAAGCAGTCACTGAGAAATATGAGGATTGTCTTTCAGTCCTCCCAGCAAGCCTTGTCATCCAGCCCTTGCTCAACTGAAAATGGAATGGAATGTCACAAGTCCCCTCAATTAACTTCATTTCTTTCCTTTTGTTGGTTCTTTGGAGACTAAACCAAGGCAAATAAGAATGCAGTGAAATCAGGATTGATCACAATACTCTCAAACCTGAGGGCAGTTAGAACCCCAGCTTGCTTTTAAACTCCAATCTCAGATAAAGTGAGATATGCAGGGAATATTTACAGCTACAATTAGAAGAAAGCTGTAGAATAAAGTCTTGATTTTTTTTCCCATTTAGATAGGGAGAATGTGATATAGTTCCATCTGCATATTTCAAAAACAATGTAGAAGAAATACTGGTCTAAAGTGTTCTATGTTTTTCAAGGGCAGGAGGACGGTAAACTTATATTAGATCCTTGCTTCTGGCAGGGTTTATAATCCTTTCAACAATCTATGAAGCAAATAATGCTATTTTATTTTACCCTAGGTTAATGAGCTAAAGTGATTAGCACAGTTATTTGTGAGCAATTGGAGAATTCAGGTCTCTGAGATGTGAAGTCAGAGGTTCTCAATTTGTGGCTTGCAATTCTTTTGGAGGTTATCTGACCCTTTTGCCTGGGCTGCCTAAAAGCATCAGAAAGCACTTACATTATGATTCATGACAGTAGCAAAATTACAGTTATCACGTAGCATGAAAATAACTTTAGGGTTCGGGGTTACCACCATAGGAACTGTATGTGCCTATGTATGTGAAGGGTCACAGTGTTGGAAATATTGAAAACCACTGCTCTAAATTTAGATCATGCCTATCACTCCTCTCGGACCGATGCTCTCTCACTATCTGTGTTCTGTTCACAGTATGTGAATGTCCGGGGTAACTGCAGCCCGCTTTCTCAATTGATGCCTTCTATAGTGAAGACACACCCACATCAATCACGATTTTTACTTGTAGAACTGTCTTTAAGAAAATTATAGGCCTATATTGTACTTTTCAGCTTTATAACTTGCCATGGTTATTGTAGCAGGTCTTGTATGTGAACGAGGTTCTAAAGTATGCATTTGCTTCCAGAACATTGCGTAGGCTTAAATAATGTTCTAATGGTGTAGAACTTCTAAGGAAAGGGGGAACTGTGTTTAGGACCTATGGCCTGAGAGAAGTACTTTGTAATTTGTGGGCTATTAAATACACACATAAGTAATCGCTCTCAGCACTGCATAGGGTGTTCACTTCAGAGGCTAAACATTTCTCAGAAAACAAGGAGATTGCTCAATGGGTGTGATCCTGACAACTGCATTTGCATCCTCACAACTCATATCAAGGCCAGATGTGGTAGTGCACATCTATAATTCTAGCACTCCTACTTCACAGAGATGTGGAGAAAGGCGAGTGGCCCAGAAACTCACGGGCTAGCTAGCCTGGATTGTGCAGTCCAACAGCACAAAGAACAAAGACTAGTGTTAATAAGGTGGAATAAAACTTCCTCCTGAAAGCCTTGTACTGACCTCTACACATATTCTGTTGTCCGTGCATACACACACACACACACACACACACACACACACACAGAGCCACACTATGCACAGGCCACAGGAGGTAATAAAAAGAGCATTAGATTAGAAGTGATAAGACTTGATCTTCTCAATTTAGAGTCTTGAGATCTGAGTTCTCCAGTTGTTCAGTATAACTCCACCCTTTCCCCACATATACACAGAAAACTCAAAAACACTTATCTTCAAGGTAGTACTAGCTACCTCAATTTCTACGTCAGCCATTCACAAACAAATAATGATATGTTCCCAAGATACTGGTTATTTTGATCTCACACCCAAGTATTTATTTGTAACTAGAAATCAACTAAGTATGTACTTAAGTCTCTTGGATCAGAGTTCCATTGCAAGGAGCTCCCTGAGTGCATCAGAAGATACCTCAACGTGACTTCAAGACTCCTTGTGAGACAAGAGCCCTGGCCTGTGGCTAGCGGACCCACAAAAGCCCATCCAAACTTCCTTATCACATTCACCTTCCATAATCCGCACCTTCTCAAGTGGTTCATGTTTGCCTCTTTGAACTCTGGTCTTTAAGAAACTTCTCTCTCTTCTATGTGAGGGACAAGGCTGCTCTTAACTTCAGCATTTCCAGCAGCGACTCGGCCTTTTCCGACCTTATCACTGTGCTGCTCACGTCTGGAGAAGGCAGGAGATTGCCTGCCAATCATTGTTATGTGTTCCGTCTGTCTGTTTTAAGAGTGGGACTCACGAAATCAAACTGTGCAGAAGACAAAGTATTTTGACCCTCCTTGATGCTTGCCCCTTGGAACTCACTTACCTACTCTGTTCTGTAGGAGGCAGGAAGGTGTGTGTCTTTCTTAGCCTCTTACCCTCTGACTGTAAACAATACATAAGGCTGGCAGGGGCTCCCAGGGCTCAGGGAGAGGATGTTTATTCTCCCAGGTCCCACCTGTGAGGTGCCTCTTGTAGGCTCCATTCCTCTGTTTCCAAATGCCACAGCTCTTCAGTGTTCTGGGGACTATTGTCTGCCTTGTCCTTTTCCTCTGAGTATTGTTAATGGTGCCTTCTGTTTTCTGGGACTCCCTTTGCCCTGTCAGTAGTCTCTCACTTACATTTCCCTCAGTTTCTCTATTATAATGAGCTATCTGTTCCCTGCCTGGGCAGGAACCTCTGGCTTCTTTCTTTTAGGCCTTCCACACCTTGTCGCTGCTCGTGTGTGTGTGTGTGTGTGTGTGTGTGTGTGGCTTCTTTTTTCTCTTCCATCTAGGAGGACCACCATCTCTGTGGCTCTCTCCACAGACTCACTGTTTGTCATTACCAATTTCATCTTAGTGGGAATTAGCTCAGAAAGAAGAATTAGAGTTAGAAGCTATCCAAGATAGCATGCGATCCCTATGGTATTTCTTTTTAACGTAGAGGGAATGAGTTGAGAGAAGAAAGTTATCTTGTCTAAACTTCAACCTAGATCCAACCTAGTGGCTAACCAATTTACTTTTCCTCTGTGTAATACAGAGCCGGGGAATAAATGTCCCCAAAAAGAGAAGTTTCAGAAATAAAGGGCAAAAGATATTATCTCCTGAAATTGAAATCAGTAAAATCTAACGTCAAATTGAGGAAATAATCACTACACAGAAATAATACATTCTGAGAGCTGCCAACTCAAACATGCTTTCCCATCCCAGCAAAGTTGGGAGTTTACCAAGACATCTGAGATGCTCTTTAATCCAGGGATTTAGCAATTCAAAGGAATGTGTCATCACAGGAGGGCCACTAGTTTTTGGAGAAGAGAAAAACCATGTAAGATGTATTCATACATCTCTGATGCTGATTAATTAACTCAAATGTCATCCCGCTTGGCCAGCCCACATGTTCTGATCTGACTCACAGGCATATTCCTCTGCTGACACAAAGTCTGCTCAATTCAACAACTGTTGAGCTGAAATGACAGCTGTCGATCCTAGCTGAGAAGGCACCGGAATGAAGCAGACCCACAGAACAGGGCACCGTAATGTCTCTACCTTAGGTTTTCTAGGTTTGCTCTCTAGTAGACTCTTACCTGCTAACAGGCTCCTGGGGAACGCATACTTCCATGTGGCATTTGTTTTCACGGCCTATTGATAGCAACAGCCACTTTACGAGGAAGGTCAACCCAGAGGGAATTGTGGGACAGCTGTATTCACATGGCCTCCCTCTGGGATAGTTCAAGAGAATGTCAGAGAAGCCATGTGGTTCTGTTACTGAGAGACACTATTTTCTAAGAGAGGAGATACTCCCTCCCAGGGCTAGCACACAGCATGTATCCAATAGCTTAATGGATTCAATAGGTACTTTATGCAAATCTAGCAAGTGCTAGGGACAGGCATTGAAGATGCAAGAGTCACTAAGTCTGAGTCTTTAACTCCCTGCAGCATATATACTAGGGCATAGCATCAAAAGATTTAAGAGGATAGAGAAGTAGCTAAGGCCAGAGCTCAGTCTAGGGCAGTGGAAGCAGTGGGCAATGAGGTTAGGTAATGTATAATATGAGTATAGCTAATAGTCTACTTGCTAGAAGTAGCAAGTGAAGACATAGTAAGATCTAGAAGCCAGTGGAGTTTGGGTAAAGAGAGTTCGGTTGAATAGAGTTTCAAGTCCATGGCCAGACACTTGGTTATTTTTGGGGTGTGTGTGTGTGGAGGGGGGAGGGATTGCGTATTTCTATGGACATGAGGACAAGAACCTTAAACTGCCAGTATGTTGAAACAGGTCCTTCAAAGTAACTGCTCTTAAAAGGGATGTTTTATTCTAAGTAATTGAAAGGGCAGATTTCATTTATATTATCTCCTCTTGGCCTGCCTCTCAGCTGAGTTGATTAAGAGCTATGTTGTCTAGAACCACTCACCAGTTCTAAACCCTTTGCTTCCTGTAGCTCCCAGACTTCCAATTCACAGGGCAACATAACCTCAGGTCTTTCTCCTCCTTGTCCAGGCCTCTGCTAGCCTAATCATATGCCCATCCTGTCTTTCACAACAGTGCAACCGTGGTATAAACCACACTGCTACTCCTCTTGCAATAAGCCCCTGATACCCTAGTCCCTATCAATCTAAGTTTTTGCTTTTAAGACCCAGCCTAGGCATCACCAATTCCTATGAATCCTCTCTCTTCCCCTCTCCCTCTCCCTCTTTCTCCCCTTCCTCTCCACCCCCCCCCCCTCTCTGTGTGTGTGTGTGTGTGTGTGTGTGTATGTGTGTGTATGTGTGTTTACAGTGCTATCGATTGGACTAAAGCCTTTGTAGATGCTAGGCAAATGCCCTACTACTGAGCACCATTCATCGTCATAATACAGATTTTTTTTTTCTTTTCTTGAGCTGAGCTGAACTATTTCTGGCTTATTGCTCTAAGTGCCTCTGTTATAACACTGAAAACCCTGTATCTAAATTAACCATGCAATATGCTTCATAGTTAAATGTACCGTTTCTCCCGAAGCTCTGTAGGTCTGGACCTAGATCACTTTAGAATGTCAACAAGTTGTAGGCAGTAAGTAGATCTGACACATGATGGAGGAAGGTACTATGACTTGTAAGAAATAATATTTCAAACTTTTCCCTTTGTCTTCTGTAACAAGCTCTTCAGATCTCAGGGTCTCTATGTATACACTCAGGAATTGGGGCCATTGAGGCAACTCATTGGCCATTGTCAAGCCCTTACCTCTCAGAAGATAATGACATTGCGGGAAATAGGTTGGCCTGGCATGGTAGTGCGTATGACAGGGAGAAGGGAAGTGAACACTTGTGCCCACACTCACCTCATTATGAAGTGAGGGCATCATGGTTATCAGCTCTCTTGGCAAAAGTAAATGGCTGTTAACTGAGAAAAATCACAGGGTCTGTTAGGGGCAGCGCCTCAAAAGAAGTCAAGAGCTGCTTCCTTCCTAGGTGTGTGATGCGGGGCCTGTTGACATCACATGCCTGCACCCACTGAGGCCTCAAACACACAGGACAGTCCTGTCACTGAGATAGAAGCCTTCTCCCCTTGTTCGTACAGTGATGGACACTGTGGTCACCCTAAGGTAATATGGTCATGGTTAGCAAAGAAGGCAACTCAGTATTCAGATGCTTCAATTATACGGAGAGACTTCATCTTGAAAGTAATTACCTGGCAATGCTAATTGATGTTTATGGAGTTCGGGATGAACGTCATTTTTGAGCATTGTGGGTTGCAGATGGATTGGACATCAAAGATCCTGGGAGGTGTAGGACAGTGTGTGGGAAAATGTATGCTGGTCTTATATATACAGCTGTTTGTATGTGTGAAAGTCCCATTGAAGCGTAAGTTTCAGATAGTTTATGTCATGGCCTTTGTGCATGAATGCCACCCGTCAGCAAACTTTAAAAAGGAAGTCCCTTTGGCGAATTTGTATTTCATCACCGAAAAGCCAAGGAAGCAGGGATTTGACTCTAACACTTAACTCAAAATAACCCTGTGACTTAAAGGTCATCTTCAAATGCTTCGCTCTGTAACAAAAAGGCCACCTTCAAGTGTGCCTGCTCATTGGGCTTCTGTACCACGTGAGCTGCAGAATATTAAGTCATGCCCATTTCTCATTTCTTCTCTCCAAGTTCCCCCTGCCCATACCATTCTGCACTGAGCCTCTGGGGGTGATTTTCACTTTGTGACGTTGTTCCCTAAACGATATGGGCTCGTACCGAGTCACATGGCGGTAGGTATCCTAAATGATTTAGAGTTCACTTAAGTAGTATGTGTAGAAGTAGGTATATGATACTAAGCCATTCTATGCCACAGACCTGAGCACACTCGATTTGATATTTGGGAGCTAAGCTGGAGCAAGTCCCCCATGGATCACAAGGCACCTACTTGTCTTTCGCAGTTGTCATAAAATATAAACATGGTTGCACTTGTCAGTTGTGAAGTATGCATTTCAGTAGTGTTGACTGCGTTCACAGTGCTGTACAACCAGAACCATTCTCTATTTCTCAAACCTCAGTAAAATCACTCCAAGCAGAATCTTTATGAAAGCAATCGCTCCACACACTCATCTCCACTGACCCCCGTTGACCTTTCCCCTATGTTCTGCCTTTCTGAGTTTGCCTGTCCTGGATATTTCATTTAAATGAAATCATATAGGATCTGTCATCTTTTGACTGGCTCATCTCATTAGCATGATGTCCTCAAGGTTTATACACATGGTGCATATATCAGAATGTCACTCTTTTTAATGGCTATCTAATATTCTGTTGTGTGTAGACATTAACCAGATAGATGGATGACGATGACATCTCTATGTTAAGGGCATGTGGGTTTTAGGATGATCAAATCTTTGTCAACTTGACACAAATGGGAGTCAGAAGGGAAGAAGGAAGCAAGGTTCACGGGGCATTTCTTTGATTATTATTATTATTATTATTATTATTATTATTATTATTGGTTTTTTGAGACAGGGTTTCTCTGTGTAGCCCTGGCTGTCCTGGAACTCACTCTGTAGACCAGGCTGGCCTTGAACTCAGAAATCTGCCTGCCTCTGCCTCCCAGAGTGCTGGGATTACAGGTGTGCGCCACTCCCGCCCGGCTGAAGGTCTATCTTAAGGGAACCAAAGAATTAGAGCATAAGGATGTGGAGACATGGAAAGGAGATGGACCCTTCCTTCCTTTCCTTGGATACAGTGCAGAGCGTGATAGATTTTATGAGTCCAGGTGCAATTAGGGTGTCTGCCACTATACTTAGCCTTAGTTTGCATGCTCCCCACTTCAGGATACTCAACACACACACACACACACACACACACACATCAAGGCCATGATGTCTTAGAATTTCCAGCTCTGCGCCTAGCATGCAATAGGTAGTTGAATTAATTAAAGCACATCTTGCTCTGGCAGAGGCAATAATGATGGCTTATTGGCTAAGGCTGGGTTCCTAGGAAATAGACTCTGGGTGTCAAGTGTTCAGGGGATGCTTTATTGGTGAACGCTTTGGGGAAGAACATGGCGAATTCTGAACAACACAGTTACAGCAATCTCAGGGGATCCTCTGAATTTCTGGATCAGTATGCTCATTTAGAGTTGACTGTGTGTATCAGCAAGGGGACCAGGACTTTGTTTGTCTCTGTGAATCAATAACTGGATGCAGGTTAATTCCAGGGAGGGGAAATGATGCTGTGGAAGGAACTTTCCTTCAGCCAAGGACAATATTCTTGGCAGTTTAAAAGTAGGGGGAGGGATGCTTTTTTCCTATAGGAAGAGATCTTGGGGTCTACCAAGCCAAGAGTGTAGTACCAGTTTTAAATAACCAAGATTCTCTCAGGCATTATATAGTCAAGAAATCTCACTACATCTTCGTGCCAAGGGAAGCACATGACTTGTTTTTCTTCTTTCTGACTCCAAGTGCCCAACGCTTGGCAGGACTGCAAAGCTGTGCATATATTGTCTGTTGATTTCCCATGGGCTCAGATGACCAGGAATGCATTTTTTTAAATGAGCCTGGGGTCTTAGTTCATCATTATTTGTTCCTATAAGGTACACCGGAAGGAAAGCAAAAGGCCAGTAGTAGATCTTGGCATCTTTTCATGTATTGTTGCTCAAGGTTTTTGGAATAAGTGCATGGGACTTTTGTAATCAAGATAAATATCACTAAAAGATACAGACTATAGATAATATAATTGCTGGAAGATGAACCTTCAAACTTATATCTGGTGTCTGCATTGATGGAAACCCCAAAGTGGAAAAATGTACGTAGACATTTAGAGTCAGTGAATATTCTTCTTGGCTTAGGGAAATTTTTTTTCTCTCCCTACTTTTTGTTCAGTATATCTATTCTTAGTTCAAAATTTGGCCACAATTTGTGAGTGATTTCCCAAGTTGGGAAACCTCATAGGAATAGTTGTTAAGAGTCCTGTGTGTACAGATAACGTTAGTGGGAGATTGGGGTCATTGTTTATCGAGGTTGTTAGGTTTTACATAGAACCAGAACCTAACAAGAAACATGGCCAAGAAAACCGTTGACTTTAAGGAGCTGGGATTGAGCCTGATGTTTTCTGGTGTGGCTCCCTGTGTAGACAGGATTTAGTTTTTTCAGAGTGGGGGGTGGGAAAGAGGGAGGAAGAGAGAGAGGGGAATGAGAGAGAGAAACACAGAGAGAAACACACAGAGAAACACACATAGAGAAACAGAGACACACAGAGAGAAATGCAAGTTTAAAGATATCTCCTTTGTTAAATCTCACTCCTTTTCCTTACCTGCTTACTTGCACTCTTAGATTTGTTTAGGCAAAGACTCTGCCACATTCTATTGGTAATAAATCTAGCTTAATTTTATGGTCTCTTGATGGGTTTGGAATAATCTAAATTCCGTGCCTGTCCTGAAGTCATCCACAAGCCTGTCATAAATTGTTTTGCTACATGTGCAATTTTTTTTTTAAATAACTGATTGTATATCATAGAAAAATTCAAGTAACCACAAAATAGAATAATATAATGAATCTCTAGTAGCCTTCAACTTACTTCAGGAATTAACATTTGCCAGTCATGTTTCATCTACCACATTGCCTCAGGATCAAACACAAAGCCTTAGTGCATGTAAGACAAGTGCTCTACCACTGAGCCGTCTGTCTGTCTGTCTGTCTGTCTGTCTGTCTGTCTGTCTGTGTGTCTGTCTGTCTCTAGCTCCACCTTGCCCATTAGAAACTGCTGGAAAATTATGAAGTGAATCCTTCATTGTATATTTACATCCCCCACAGATCAATAAAAGTCCCACTCTTTATGGCCACCACACAAGACTCTCTAGAGAACTGCTGGGTGGGGAAGGGGGAAGAATGTTTTTGATTTTACAGCAGAAAATTTCCTTGAGTTGATAGATTGCTCTTGCCAGGACCAGTTAATTTTTCCATTCATAACCTTAGAAACAATCCTGTGCTGTATTCGAGTCGAAGCACTTTGCTTTAATCTACCTGCCCTCACCTAGGCCAAGCATTGTTAGCCCCTGAATGAACTGAGGAGCCCTTGCCACAGAATTAGGGAACAAAGACTTCCCTCCTGGCCATTGATCTATGGCATCTAACATAGCTACATTCCCTAAGATTGCTGATGGTGTCACAGGCATGTCCCCTTCCTTTTTTTGCAGGCAATGATCTAAAGTTTGCAAAGCCTTTCTGGAGGCTGGGCATCAAGGGATAGGCAACAGAGGGCTGGGATGCACGTAGTGACTGTCTGCGCCATGCTTCTCTTATCCTGGTCTCTATATTTTAAAAGCGTTCCTTGGTCTACAATATGCATAACATAGTATTGCTATCTTAATCATTTTAACTGTATATTGTTAATGATTGATTATGTCAAGGGGTTGTGCAACAGTTCATGAAATCTTCACCTTGCAGAGAAAGGTTCCATGTCTACTGAATGATTCCTCCCCCACCCCAAACCTGAAACTCCCATTTTTTCCATCTTTATGGTATTTCATATAAGGTGAATTCTACAATATTTGCCTCTTTGTGAACAGTGTATTTTATTAGCTTTTTATAAACTCCAGGGTTTTCAATACTCTTTTGGCCCATGTCAACGTTTTTTTCCTTTATAAGGCTTGTTGCTATTCCATTGTTTGTATGGGCCACATCTGTTTGCCTGTTTGTCAGTGGCATTTGGGTTTTACATTTTGAATGTGGGGGATAATGTAGTTATGAACGTGGGTGTGTGTAAGCGGTTTGTTCTTTACGTGAGCCCCTTTGCTTTTTCTGTAGCTTGGTTGCTCTTACCTTTAGTAAGACCTACCCTGAAGCCTCCGGAGGACGTACAGGACCACGTCATCATTGCTATCTCAGGGCCTTTCTTTTCTTGGCCTGATGTGAGCCTTGCCATCATCATGACTGCTACTTCGTGTAGTGTTCAAGGCACAGTATGTGCTCAGAGGGTCCTTATTAAACTAGTGAATGACTGAGTAGGGTCAACTTAAATAGGAGGGAAATAAAATGTGATTCTTTTCCATCAGATCTTCGGAATCCCAGGATACATTCCATCTTTGGATGAAGCCTGGCACGTGTCTCTTTTAGACACTTGCCCCATGCCCCTGTGCAAGTCAGTGGTAGACCAAAGAAGCTATTCTTCTCTGTATGTTTAGTCACAATGTGCAAGCACAGCCTATTCCTTATTACCTCCATCTTTCTCCAAGGGCTGACCATAGTTGAACATCAATATATTTTTATAATTTATCACCAAATTGGTGAATAGATGCATACATAAGGGAATAATTTCATGAATGAGCCAACAAATGTGTGCTTCTGTGAATGATATAGTTCTTAAGAGCCTTCGTTGAGCTAGGAAGGAGAAGTTGATGAAAAGAGAGAAGGAATGTAAATTATTCTCTCACTGTACAAAAAACAATGGCTGTGGCTACAGTGGCTGTGGTCCTTAGTAAGACCAGCAGGCATGGTTCCTGATCCTGGGGATTTTCCTGTGAGAGGCAGCAGTCAGGTACAAGAAGCTGTTTTGTGACACAAAGGGGACCAGGAAGCCATGACAGCGACAGCTAGGGGCCTATGTCATACAGGGCAGTGGGAAGTCATAGAAAGGAAGTGAAATCATAGCAGCAGAGAACCGAGTCTGAAGAAAAAGGAAACTTTCAGAGAAAGGAACTAGCAAAGGGAGAGCACTCATGGAGGGAGCTAACAGGAAGCCTGCTGTGGCTGGCATGACGAGGGACATCTTCAGCGTGAAGCTGGAACAGTGCTCATGGGCATGGTAGATCTAAAGGAGGACTTTCAACCTTTCACTAAGAGTGTTGAGAATCCCTTGGCCTTGTAACACAATGTAGTCAGGGTTCTCCATAGAAACTGAGCCAGTAGGGTGAAAAATAGACAGGCGAGAGGAAAGTTATGGTGGAATTGTAAGGGTTAGGGCAGGATGGATGGATGCTCTCTTCTAAAGGTGTGTGTGTGTGTGTGTGTGTGTGTGTGCAGAGATCAAAGGATGGATGCCCTGTTCTAAGGGTGGTGGGGCAGAGATCAAAGGAGGGGAATGCACTAAGAATTGGGGCTATGTCAGAAGAATTGTCCCCCTGAGAACAGCTGCTAAGTAAATATAAAGCCAGGTGAGAATGAGGGCAGCTGAGAGGCAGGGCCAGGGGCATGCAAGAGACATGGTGACAAGAAGCGGCCTTCATCATTTCCCGGGCCTTGCCTGCTTGTTTTCTGTTTATTTTGTTAGCTCTGAAGGCAGTTCTTCAGTGTCTTCAGAATCTATTGCCACTGTCACCACAGTCATTTTCTTGAGAAATTTGACCTGGTACTGTGTCAGGTGATCAGCCCCAGTTCAGTAGACAACAGTTATTGCAAGGCTCTGTCTGCCCTTAGGAGTGAACTGAAACAGTTGTGTGTAAATACACATTGTTGCTGAACAAAATGCAACAATTCTTTCCATTGAGGGTGGTCACCCTCCTTTGATGTCTAAAAAGCTTTATTCTGGTGATCAGAAGGAGAAGGGGAAGGTTACAAAAGTGTGTAGTTTTTAAAAAGAGCTCGGGACATTGCTCCAAACTCCAGTTTTCTTAGCTGAAGGCTGTGAGTTTTGTATGGGGACATACTCTCAAGGTGCTGGTTTCTAAAGGGTATTCCAAATTGGAGGTGAGCAGCTGGTCATTCCCCAAAACATCCTGTAGTTCTTGATGTGAGCATTGTAGCCCCAAATCAGTGTGGCCAGAGCCAGGAGCCATTTACCTCCAAGTGTGTGCTGCCTGCTGCTGTATGGTACCTGACTGGATGAGATTAAATGCAGGTCTAGGATGGCTTATAGAGTCGGTACACCACCATCATTTGAGTCATGCTGTCAAAATTACAGTTAGCCTGGGATCCATCAAACCAGCCTTCCCTGAGAGCTCGAAGCAAAGGATGATGTAGCACCTCTCCAAATTCAGAGTCACTCACTCATTTGTACCTGTAGGAAGGGGTGGGGCCAGGTGTCTGTGAGGGACCGATGAAAAGGTGATAGGTATAGATAGCTGGACCCAAAATAGCTTGAACTCTGTCTTCTCTCTGTGCAGTTTTCAACATGCATAATTGGAAAATTCAGTGGAAATGATGATTGTTAAAATAAACTCTGTATCTAACCTATGATTCACAGAAATATGAATTTAAATTTATAACATAGGCTGCTCTCTGTTTGTACAGACGAAACTCTGTTTTTCAGGGTCCGTTTTCCCAACTATGGGATTTCAGCCCAGATAGAATCCAGGAAGCACTTGTATAGTAATTACATTCTTTTGCTGATTTTTTTCCCTGTATCACTCTGAAGATGGTTATTTTTTTTTTTAATGCTATAAGCCTCATTCTATCTAATGTCCTTATTAGGAAAGATCAGTTAACACACATCCACCAAAGAGCAAGCTAGTTATACATCTGTTATGTTAAATTGCTTGTTTGCTTAAGAATGAAGTTGTCTCTCATTTAGGGCCAATTCTGTCTCTTAGCAAATGAATTCGATTTGAATTTTCACAAGTATGTTTTACTTCACACCAGAGATCCATTGTTTTAGAAAACCGAAACACTAAACTTATAAAAAAGGAAAGAAATCATCTGTTATGAATAATGGAAATATAATCACAAGCAATACATTTTCCTGCTCACTTTCTTTTACACATAACAACAACTCGGGTCTAGATAATGTTGATATCAGCTGAGGAGTCTTTCATGACGTAGCCGGGGGAGATGTCGCAGATATTTACTGTGCAAGCATGAAGCCCTGAGCAAGGTTCTCAAAGAGCCGAGCAAGGTTCTCCCAAACCTGTACAGTTAGATGCAGCAGCTTATCTAATTGAGTCTTTAGGGGCCAGGATTTGAGATGGAGACAGAGAATCCCTGGAAACTTGTGGGCCAGCTCATCCTGACCATGTAGCAGTGAGCAGGATCCTGCCTGTCTCAGGTGAGAGGGAAGGCAAGGACCAACATCCAAGGCTCTCTTCTGACCCCTTCATGGACAAACACACACACACACACACACACACACACACACACACTCACATACACACACACATACACACACACATACACACACACATACACACATACACACATACACACACTCACATAAACACACATATATACACAGCAGGAGAGAGAGAGAGACAGAGATAGAGAGAGAAGACAGAGACAGAGAGACAGAAAGAGACAGAGACGGGGAGAGACAAAGAGATGCACACACACACACACACACACACACACACACACACACACACACGCAGATCTAATTTAAAAAAAGACATTTTCATAAGAGCTGCCTGCTGATTAAATTGATTAGGCATCTAAATAATGACTTGAATTCACCCGGTATCTGTGTAGACCCCTGCTTCATCCTGGAGGGATGATCTTGTTTGGTGAGCAGGCTGACCCTACTTTGGAGTTGACGAGGTATCAGTCACCACCTTGCTCTTCCCAACTTGGAGCCTAGCATGTTGTTGGGCCTGTTTTTGCTGCCATTCCACGGACGGTAAATTTCGCTATTGATCTTTCCATTGGCAGAAGTTAGGCCGTTTTGCTTCCTCTGCAGAAAATGAATTGCTTTGCCGAGTGATGGTCAGGTAGCCACACACTTACACTTTCCCTTTCAGTCTGGAATCAGGTAATGGTGGCCCATCATTCTTACTGACAGTGGGGATGACACTCTGGCTTGTCCTATATCTTTTAGCTCAGCCCAAGGACAGGAAGATTGGCTGGAATTTTATCAGCAACTCACAAGCTGGGGGTAGGAGTATACAGGAATAAATAATTAACTCCTGGAGGCTCCAGTCCTGTTATCTCCAAGTCAAACGGGGCCTTTTCTGTCTCCTCTTCTCCTGTTGGAGTGACACAATCGCAGTTTTTTGTTGATTCATATATTCCTGATTTTTTTTTTTTTTTTGATGCAGCATGGCTCTGTGAGTCAAATCCAAACCCTGGTGATCTAAGGGTGGGTTGGATATTTTTAGATGGTTAGAAAATCGGAACAATTATTTTGTGACACATGAAAATGGTATTCAGTGCTCAAGTAAAGGTTGGTTGGAACACAGTTATGTGGATTTATTTACATGTTCCGTGTGGCTTTTTCTCAGCAGCCTTGACAAGGATGACATAATTCAATATTTGCAACAGATATAGCAAATGGCCCAACAAGTCTGAGGCATGTTAGGTAGTTTTAAAAAAATGTTGTCTACCATATGTTTACCCAGGATCGTGTACCTTGTTCTTTACCTGCACTGGTAATTCATCTTTATTATAGAATATATACATACATACACACATATACACACACACATATATATACACATATATATATATACATACTTCATAAGTCAAATGAAAGAAGTTCTTAAGCATATTTCTCGTGTTTTGTTTGTTTGTTTTATGGTTGAATTGCATTGAGAGAACCATCAGAGCAATAAGATATCAGAGCTAGGTCAGACAGTAAATCATTGAAGTTGTGAGATTAGTATGCCCATTGGTTTCTGTAAGACCCATCCCCAGCTATGTTATTTAGGAGTTCATCTCACCTTGTTATTTTGGACAATGCAAAGTTTGCCTCCCCTCCCCCTCCCCTCCCCTCCCTTCCCTCTCCCCAACTTCCCCTCCCCTCCCCTCCCTTACCCTCCTTTATCCCCTTCCCTCTCCCCTTCCCTCTCCTCTCTCCCCTCCCTTACCCTCCTTTGTCTCCTCCCCTCCCCTCCCCCTCCCTTTCCCTCCCTTCTCCTCCTTTGTCCCCTCCCCTCCCTTACCCTCCCTTGTCCTCTCCTTCCCCTCCCCTCTCATTCCCCTCTGCTCCCCTCCCCTCTCCTCCCCTTCCCCTCTCCTCCCTTACCCTCCCTTGTCTTCTCCCCTCCCCTCTTGTCCCCTCTCCTCCCCTCCCCTTTCTTCCCCTCTCTCCTCCCCTGTACCTCCATTCTTCCTTCAATGAAATCAGCATATTTATCATAAAAATTATGACTGGATATACTTTTTAGCTAAAAAATAAGAATATAAATTTTATTACAAAGGTTAAAAATATTTCTCTACTGTGCTGAAAACTGATCCTAGGACTGAGTGCATGTGTATGTGTAGCCTTCAATAGTTCTCTGTAGTTTCTTTCCTGCTCTTTCTAAATACTTTGCTTATTATAAATATGTACACAAATCTCACCCAATGCTAAACAACCTCTGGACTGATTAATT
Organism: Apodemus sylvaticus; assembly: GCF_947179515.1. Taxonomy (NCBI): domain Eukaryota; kingdom Metazoa; phylum Chordata; class Mammalia; order Rodentia; family Muridae; genus Apodemus; species Apodemus sylvaticus. Next base: position 13,509,943 of record NC_067482.1, on the reverse strand, counting down.
GATAGTTGAAGTAAAATTACCTGAGGGTTTCTTTGAATATGCATTAGGAACTTTGAAAATTTGCATATGTTCTGTATTTATGCAGAACAGATAAATAAGGTGTCATTTACTGTGTTTATGAACTATCAGCACAGAAGTAAACATTTTAGTATGTCTTGGAGGGACATTGTTTCCCCAGTGCTCCTGTTTTGTTTGTTTGTTTTGTTTGTTTTTGTTTGTTTGTTTGTTTGTTTGTTTTAACTATGTAGTCATTCTTGCCAGGTGGTTCCGTTAGAAAACTATATGGCTCATTTTCTTCTAACCCAGAGAGCGGTACCCTTGTTAAATTGTCAATGTGTATTGATCAGCGTAGTGACAGGAATAATATTCTCTGTATTTTCTATATATTTATGTGCATTATATAATAATACTCAGAGAGCTGTGAAATGAGCTATGAAGAACGACAAAGCCTGCTTTGCAAAGGAAGGTTTCCTCCTCCTTCCATTTGACAGTAAGCTTTAGCACAAGGTCCAGAAACCTTTTAGCTCATATTAGCTGTCAATCACAGAACCCACAGATAAAGACTGAACTTGTATATTTTGTGTAAAACCCAGGAAACAAATGACTATGTATGCTTGGTCTTTGATTGTATTATCTAAGGGTACTGGCTGTCTTTGTCTTGTCCATAGTCCAGCCATGCAGGACTTCCCAAGACTATAGAGTGGTTGTGTTTAGCCTTCTGTAAGTTCTGAAGGAGCATGGGTGAGCAGGGCTGAGGTGTGGAGCCTTGCCGTGGCTCAGCATGGACTCTCCCTGGGTCCTTAGTTACTGGCTCATTTTTTTCCAGCTCTGAGAGACTTCCTAGAATTTCCAAGCCAGAACTTGTGAGGACTTCAGTGGAATCCACTGGAACCCTCTTGAAGAATTCATCTAGGATGGTGGCCACAGTCAGTGACTCTGACTGGGTCATTCAAAGTTACCAGGTTCTTGATGTCCACTGTGGTCTCCTTCCTATTCATTTGACTTGTGTACACTTCATACCACAGACACTGTGGCCTCCTCTGGAAACTCATTATCTCCACCCACCCACACTCTGAGACTTAGCATAACATCACTTCTCTGTGGGTGTTAACTGCGTGGTAGTGTTCGGGAGGCTACAGGTTCTCGGGGGACTGTTGGCATTTCCATGTGTATGCTGTGTGAAGTTAAAAAGCCCAGCTAGACTCTGCAGTGAGCAAGTTCAGGGACAGCAATTTGATTCTCTGGTCATTTGTAAAATAAACAGGAGGTGGGGTGGGCTTTGCACTTAAATATCTCATTGCACTGTTGACAGCACATGCGCCACCTGTGGACTTTCTGCTGGCCTGCCCTTCCGTTGCCCTGGGCTCCCTAATTTGCCTCTCAGAGCCTTTCATCTCATCCTTGTTCGGAAGGCACAGCTCTGCAAACCACACAGAGGCCTTTCTACTTCCTCTGCGTATTGTTCCATTCACCCCATTGACTGGTACTGTCAGCTAATTGAAGGAGAAATGTAAAACGAAAGCTGTATTATTCAGCTGCCAAGTCTCCTCTCTTGGCTGGGAGGGGATGATGCCGGTAATTGTACCAGAAGTGCAGTTGCTCTGGGTTCTAGCTCTGGATTTAACAACAGAGGTCTTGGAGGGTCCTTCTGAGAGATGCTAGATACCTGCTTCACTTGAGTGGCTTCCTGGCAAACAGGGAGGCGTGCAGCAGATTCAGTCATGCATTCCCACGTTGTTGGATAATAACCAGTCTGCATTTTGCTGACCGTGGGAGTGGGCTGCTTGGTCTTAGTACTTAGTCAATATGTCATTCTCATAAGAACTGGCAGTTAATTTCCTCTTGGTATATAAGGGGTTGGTGTGTGTAGGGGGGCACGTTCCTGGGAGTGAAGCTCACATGCCAATTGTGGTTGGTGCCAGGGTGTTCTTGGATGAGTAACTGATGCAGAACAGAAGCCTGTTTTGTAAACTAGATACTCTTGAGGGGAGGTTTACTTGTGTGGAAATAGTTGAGTAGCTTAGTGGAAAAAATGAGGAAAGTCAGAGTATGTGATTAGGTGGTTGATAAAGTTGATTATCGCTCTGCGTTTTGCCCTGACAGCCTTCCTTCTTTCCTTTCCAGCTCTAATTTATGAATCAACAGACAATAGAACAATATGTTGAGCTAATCCATGGCAGGTTAGTCAGTGGGAGCACACAGTACAGGCACTCAGATTGTTCTACATTAGGTGGCTGAGCCAAGTGTGGACATTGAACCTTCGAAATCTTCAACATCATATCTCACACGATATACTATGAATGAGTTCCACAGTGAAATGTACACCAAGAGAGTGTGTGCTGTGCATACTCCGTGTAAAGGTCTATGGCTCTCTGAGAAGCAGGTCACAGGGATGAGAAACGCACTTCAACTGGCAGACAGATGTTGAGGATCGCCTGAAGGATCCTCTGTTCTGCCTGTGAGTTCCAGCATTTTGCTACCTCTGCCTCTAGACTAGCCTCAGCAGGGACCGATTGCGGTCTTCCCAGCTCCTGTTTGCTTGTCTCATAGCCGCCTGCACTTTCTCAGCCATAAACCCCTGTGGTCAGAATACCACATTTCAGTAACCCAGTAAAACAAAACGTTTGAAGCTTATAATTAACTAGTCAGATTTATCAATAAATTCTCAATTCACAAGATGCCTATACAGTAATTTCAGAGGCAATTGATAAGGTTAAAAGCTGTCTACCTAGATTAGACAAGTTATCCCAATTATTCTATCCTTTATGATATCATATCTTCCTGTGGCTATTTAATGACTCGGAACGTGACTCTTTTCCCTCTCCCTCTGTCTTCTTCTCTGTCCAGTCTCCCTGCACCCTTAGTGCTGCCTTTCTTTTCCCTGTCCAATCACAGGCCTCCTAATATTTAAACTAATTGGACAGAGAAAATCCTGCCACAGAGGATTTGGTCCCTCTGGGACCAAGAGAACAGATACTCCAATATTGTCCTTTGAGCTTCATATGTACATTTGGGCACATGTGTGTCCATACATATAAGTGCACACACACACACATAAAACAAATAAATAAAACATTAAAAATTAAGATTATGTTTCTGGTGTGTTTTATTTATTAAAAGTTTATCTTACAACTTTCACCATTTTCGTGAAGTTAGTTTTTAGTTTTTCTGAAGACAATTCTCTTTGCCTTTAAAAATCTTAATATTTTTTTTCCTTTGCTTTTGGTTTTGAAAGTGTGGTTTTACCCCCACGAAATACAAAGTGTTCATTTCTGTCTGCTTATTAGTCACAGCAGCTTTTGTTTTAAATTTTTGCCTCTCAGTTTTAGAAAACGCCTTGCCATATTTCTGCATTTTTCTATTTGTATTCTGTTTTCCTGTCTTTTGAGATAGATTACCCATATGATAAACTTTGTAACATGTTCCGTGAGCTTCTAATGCTCTTTCTGCATTGCTTGTCCTATTTGTTCTTTGTATAGTTTGGCTATTTTCTTTTGATTCATATTCTCATTTGTCTTTAGTATTTCACTAAACAAAATTATTCTTTTGTATGAATTTTTGCATCCTAAAAATTCCATTTAGTTGTGTTTATAGGAGTGTGGAGATATGGCTCAGGAGTTAAGAGCACATACTGTTCCCAGCACCCATGTAATAAATTTTAGATGTCATGTAATAAGCAAGACATTTACTTCAAAAGAATTTACTTACAATCACCTATAACTCTAAGGGGTTCTACATCTCTTCTAGATGGCGGTCTGCACCTACATTCACATGTGCATGCGCGCGCATGTGCGCGCGCACGTGCGCACACACACATAACACCACACACACACAATTTACAAATAAAAAACTTCATTTGAAAAATATGGTTATAGATTCTAGTTATGTGATGAAATAGACATAGACTATATATATGTATATATATGTGTGTATACATGTATATGTATATGTATATATATATATATATATATATATATATATATATATATATATATATAAAATCTTCAATCATTTTCACAAATTTTTAAGCAGCATAGAATACAATTTTTCCTTGGCTAAATGATAGTGACATTCTGGCTAATTCAGATTCTTACTATTCAGTAAGTAACTTGTATTCATGTTTACAAATAAAACTGAATTAGGATATAAGGTCAGATAGTTAAAAGGTGGTTTTTACTCACAGAAATATATTATGGGACATTTGGAAGTCATGTGTCAAGGGAACATTTTTCTTTGGAAGTAAATGTCTTGCTTATTACATGACATCTAAAATTTATGGTCATGTTCACTGAATGTCATCTTTATCACAACTGTACAGTATCCAAACAAATTTTCAAATATCTCAGGATAGCATAGCACCTTTTCAGGAGTCTTGTTTTACTTGGAGGTAAGAGTAGGTTATTGTGAGGAAGCCTGTGACTCAAGGCACCTGCCAGCCCTGGAAACAGACTTAGTGGGTTGTTAGTGACTAGCTGAATGTGAGTGTAGATTCCCTGGATATTCAGTTTAGCTGGGATTGCAGCAGAGGGCTAGGAAAAGCCCAGAACTGAGGATTCACAGAAGAGCTTCAGACAATATGTCAGGGCTGTGGCATGCTGGAACACAGCAGTAATAGCTTGGTATTCTGTCATGGATGGAGGGACTCTTCTAGAGCAAAGGTCATAACTGAGACATGAGAGTAGAAGGAGAGATCTCAAACAGCATTGAAGAAAAATGGCTTCTAAAGGACAGTGTCAGGGAAGGAAATGCAATCTGTAGATTTGGCTTTTTAGCAACCGCATCACAAAGTAGCCATTCCTTATTTTTAGGAACAACCATCCATCCATCCATACTTCAATCCACCCACGAACTCATTCAAAAACATTAAGTGCCTGCTGTGTTTTATCCCTGTGGGAATACAAAGCTGCCTGAATAGAAAGAAATTTTCCTTTCTCTTGGGAAGGGAGAGAGACAACTAAAAACCTAATTATAAAATGAATGATAAGAATCTAGTAGAGAAGGAAGACAAAAAAAAATAATTTTAATATGGAAGATAATGGTAGAGCTATAGTTAGATTTCGTCTGCAAACATTTTGAATGTTTAATTTCCCTCCCGCCCCCCGAGTTTGCCGTAGGAATATGAAATGAAGTCTTTGGGCGCTGAGTTGATAGAGAAAAAAAAAAAGTAATTACAAGCTTAAGCTGTAGTGGAATCTCCCAGCATCTGGATTGAAGTGGAAATAGGAGGCTGACTTTCTAGTCATAATAGAATTTTTTTTTCTGTGGTTAGCATCTCCAGGAATTTATGAAAGTTGTTTTGCCATTGCAGTATTCTCTGGTCCGATTTTTATTGTGTAAGAGGATCGTGCTAGAATGGACAGGGAGGAACCTTTGTGCAATGACCAGAAGCGCTGTGGCTAGAAGCCTGGTGTCACTTGCTGGAGGATTTAGAATGAGGGCATATTATTTGGATATTTTATTTTATTCTGTATATTAAAGTTAACCTATTTTTTCATAGTTAGCATTGCAGAAGCTGTTATGACAACTTAATAATAGAATATTTTTTAAACTCTAGGGCACAAGAAATTTATGTCTTCTTATATTGGGAACACTAGAGATGCCAGATGAGAATGCTAAAGGCCATCTATACCTTTCCCTCTATCATTAAAAACAACAACAACACAACAAACCCAAACCAAATGAAACCACACCAAACCAAATGGGATCAAGTGATTGTGATTATGGCCATGTGAGTTAAGTCATGGCTAATGCTGGTTACCTGCTGGTTACCTGCTTCCAATGGGCAAGCCACTCTGCCAAGAGCAATAGCTTGCTTTATGCTTACTATGACTTTAGTGTGTCTTATTTTTAATTGCAGCCTGGAAAAGACTTGACCCAGAAAAACATGTAAACTTGTCCAAAATCCTCACACTGGGAAGCTGTTGAATGAGCTTTTGAGCCTAACCTTCCCTACTGTACCATGTCAACTCTGCTGCTCAAGCCACAGCAGATGTAGCCTGCACCCAGTACATACATTGCAGGTGTGCACCAAGCCATGTGGACAGGGTGGTGCCCTGGGAAAACATGCTTAGAGTCTCTAGAATGAAGTGCACATATTATCAGCTAAAATGCAGGTAATTAACTTCTTTCAGAGAATGTGACTCAGCTCTCTGAACTGTTTTTCTTTCCACAAAATGAAGATGATGATTTAAAAAAAAAAAAAAAACCCATGTTAAGAGGTTTTAAGAATGAGTTAAAATATCTGGGCCTGCTGAGAGGGTTCCCTGTTCCTCCATGTTTCCTCTTGGCTGGCAAGAACTGGTTTGACTGTTTGGAAGAGTTGGGGCTCTGTTAACATGAGGCAGAGGGCAAGTATATTTGAAGAGTGACTTACACTGTTTTATGCATCGTTACTGATACAACTGGAGAGGGGACCGTGCAACTTGCATCCCAGATCTAGCCTGCACACAATGCATGCAATGCAAGCATCCTTTCCGCACCTTATTCCTTTATTTGAAAACTTGGGGTCCTATGCCTTGGCCACAAATTGCGGTAAGGAGGAGTAGGAGAGAGTGGCATCTGGGACTAGTGGCTTTTGTTGTTAGCTTATTCTCTGTCTTTCTTGTTCAGTCCCTGCCTCCACCCTTGGTACAGTGCAGTTACAAGCCATGCATGTAAGAACACGGTGTTAACTGGCCATGTTCTTCAGGGTGTCTTGAATGACTGTATTTTCTGCTACACACAGAAACTAGTGTTTCCTCTGTGTTTCTTACTGTTATTTCTGCGTGCTGGCTTAGTCTTACAGCACCTGGCTTTGACTTTGTCATTCTAAGACAGCTGGGCAATAGGCCCTGCATCCCAGGATGCTGAAATGGGAGAGAGCTTGAGCTCATAGTGTGTAAAACAAGATGCTTTGTAAACAGGTATAATTTGGAGCAAACCTGGGAGGTAGGTTTTTAAACAGGGAGTGGTTTACCATTTTCTGTTTTCTGTAGTATTAACTTGTATTTATCCCTCTAGAATGGAGGATCTAATATCTTTTCTTGACAATAACTGCCTTATTCTCCTTTCTTTTCTGGGCTGAGTGAGGAGCTTTCCATGAACTTTAAAATGAAACCAAATGAAAAAGGCATTGTTTATCTAAGCTGTCCGTGGAAGGGCACTTGGGAGAGGAATTGAACTCTAAAATAACCTTATGAAAGTTATTGATTCGTTTCTTTATGGTACTTTGACAAACAAGGACCATTATTCCTGTGCCCGAACTAGAGCTGGGTCAAAGAACCCCCATTTTATGGATTATCTTTTCCTGAAAACCAGACTTGCCAAGAAAATGAACTTCTGGAAATGAAGACGTGAACCCCAGTTGAATGCTGCCCGTCTTAGCAGCTTTGAAGGGCATGCAGCGAGTGCAGTTAATTTTTAAACTCACTGAGTATAGCAAGGTTTGTAGATAGCTTAGGAGCTTTAGATGGATTACCCACTGCCGCGTATTTGGTGTGTGATTTCATCTAAGCACTACTCCTAGTTGAACTGCACATTCCTGGTTCTACCTGGGCCCAGGGTTGGCAGACAGAAAAGAATGCAAGTATGTAGGCCTCCTTATGTTTTACAAGTAACTTTGAGTAATATAGAAAATTATACAATTTATTGTTGAAGAAATAGAATATACAAACAAAATAAATGAAGAAGCAACAGAAGAAAATCACTGAGCATTCATACCCTGGAACAAATTCTTTTGTTCATTAGTTTTTATAATGCCATGCTTGTTTCTGTGTTTGTAAATTCTTTTTACTGCAAAATGATCACATTCTAAGTACAGTTTGGTAACTTGAAAGCATAGCTTTTAGAGAGCTTGGTTCCCATTTCTGTCTTATTTTGGGTTTAAAAAGCCAAGGGAATTTTAAAAATGAGATGAATTAATCAATAATTAAGTGGGTTATTATACCAGTCATATGAGAGAAAATTTATGTTGACACTTGATATACTGATCTTTAGAATGCTTTTAGTAATTCGCCTTCACAAATTTGAGTACCAAATGAGGGATATACTCATTATTTATTTTTAGCACTAATCAAATGTTCAATAAATACTTAGCCAAGTAAATAAATTACGTGTGATTCACACACACACACACACAGACACACACACACACACACACACACACACACACAAGTGTTGAAGATCAGTCAAACTTGGTGCTCTGCATGTGCTTGGCAAATGCTCTACCCCTGACTGTATCCTTAGCCTAGTAACAATTTTTAAAAGTAACTTCACTTTGGAGACAGAGATGTGTCACCTACAGAGAAGTTTTATTCATCTATTACTACAAATATTGGCCCTCTTTGCACACATGTCTTCCACTGGCTTTTAGGTTTGTTGTAATAAAATTCTCTAGTCCATAATCTAGTGAAAAGTTTAAGAATGCTTCTCTTGCAGAGTGTGCCTGATTTGAAGAAAGGATTATAAAGTGATGTAATTGCAGTAGTAACATGGAAAAAAAACCTGTAAAAGTTTCTTTACAATGTTATTTCTTTGGATTTTATGGCTTTATCCAAAGTTGGAAGCTGTTGAGGGGTTCCTGCCTCCCTACCTTCATAAAACAATTTTATGGGACCGTAGAAATTGATTCGTAAAGTTTTAGACCTGAAAAATATATGGTCATCTATCCCGGCCTTGGGAAAGGCTTATTTTATTTAAAATTACCCATAAATTATTTATGTCCGTGAGGACATTAATACAAGGAAGTACTTTGACAGGTCCAGTGCTTAGATGAAGAAATATTTTCTTCAAGCAGGGTTAGATACCAGTGAAGTGACAGCCAGTGCCATTGGGAATCAGGAGTGCAGTGTGTTAAGTGATGTTTCTGGAAGCTCTCCCACCCGGAGTAGAAGGTCTGAATCCCGATGGATGAGTTTGGGAGGCCAAGCAGTCACTTAGGCTTGGGTACTAAGTCAGCCAGTGTTCAAGAAGGCTGCTGGGTGAAAGGGATCTGCAAAGCAGAAGACAGGAAATGAGCTCTCCCTTTGGAAAGGTCGAAGTCTCTCTGCTGGAAAGATACGTAAACAGAGCCAGGGTGGTTTTCTAGCTCCACAGAAGTTTCACCCTTGGATTAATATAAGGAAAAGTTACAGTTTTGTGAATGAACGTGAAATCTTAGTGTTTTCGAAGGGCCTGTTTAGACTCAATTAGCTTAGTCCTGTGACACAGTATTGTGAACTGTTGGTTTGTAATAGAGTCACTGTGAAAACAGTTGAGCGTGCTGAAGAACTTAGAGTCCGGGGTAGACTGTTACCTCTCCAGGAAGGAAGGCAGATGGTTGCTGAGGGCAGTGGTTCTTCACCTTCCTGATGCTGTGAGCCTTTAATACAACTCCTCATGCCTTGGTAATATTATTTCATTGCTACTTCGTAACCGTACTTTCTGCCACTGTTTATGAATAATAATGTAAATATTTTTGGAGATAGAGGATGGCCAAACAGGTCACAACATGTGGATTAAAAACCACTGGTTTGGACCCCTGCACAGCATAAAGCAGCTCATACTTTCTGATATGTCTGTTCGCAGACTGATTTAAAGGAAGTGGGGCTCAGGCTAGTGAGACAGAGCTTCGCACTCACTGAGGTCCTCTCGAAACCTCCACTGTAACTGTATTAGAAGCCATCAAAAAATTAGATATCTTTTCTTGACCTGTGAGCAGAGGGAAATGCAGAAATATAAACCACAGATACATTCCATTTCTTTAACATGAAGGAACAAAAAATATTTTTCAGCATGTTCTCTGTTGCCCTGATGATGCATTCATGAGTGCAGGGGCAGATTTAGTGGCCTTCTGCCTGTGTCTGTGTGAGTTGTGGTGTCTTAGTGAGTTAGTCTGTGGTGGACCATGCCTTATTCGTAGTAGTCCAAGAAACACAGTCTGCTTGCCCTAACAGTTGAGAACGCTGCACATTAAAGTGGCCAGTGGCCACTGGGGGGTGGAGGTCATTGTAGCATTGGATACAAAAGAAGAGTTGATGTTGAGAGAATATTTTCTGTGTTTGGCTTCAGAGCCTTGCGAGCATGCTTTGTCTTTGTCCAGTAGCTGCTTATAAAGACCATTGTAGAAGAAAAGAAAAAACCAAACCAAACAAACAAAAACCAAGCAGCAACAGCAAAACCCTTCGCCTCCATAGTCTTCCCTAGAGTAGAACACACCAGTTGGTTGTCCAGTGTCCAAATGAACAACATTTTCAGCCCTGAAAATGTACATATGGTAACATTAGACAGACTGAGGAAGCCATATTTAGGAATATATATTTGTATATGCAAACATGTATGCATGCAATAAGAATTAATATAAGGAAAGGTCATAAATTTGAAGGCAAACAGGAGAGATATGTGAGAGGTTTTGGAGGGAGGAAAGGCAAGGCAAAATGTAATCCTATTATAATCTTAAAAATAAAGGCAAAATAAAACAAAACTGCACAAGAACCGTAGATGTCTGAGAGTTTGCTTTTCTCGTCTCTCTAAGCCTCTCTTCGTTTAGAAAGAGCTGCTGCTAAGGCACAGTGTAACATTTGGGGCCCCTCCCAAATACTGCTACAATGTATTCATTTATACTCTTGGTTCCAGAAACAAAAAGCAAACAAATAGATAAATGGTAACAATGGAACCCTTCCACCTCCAGATTCATCCTTGCCTCCTACTACAGTGGTCTCAGCTCTCTGGATGCTAACATACCAGTGATGTACTATTTTTTTTTAAATACGTTTTTACTTGTGTAGAACAGAGATGGGAAGATGGAAAAATCTAGCGTTTACCTGTGGGACCGCATTCATTCTGGGAAAAGGAATCTCTCAGAGATATGTTCTGAATGCTGTAACATACTAGGAAGCATTCAGAGAAACGAAAATGAATAGTTTCTCCATAAGTATCAAGCATGGTTCATACATCATTGTTCATGTGGTCTTTTCAGCGACTTTACTTATCTTACTTTTGCAACTCTACGTACCTGGGACACAGGAACTTCACTGTACAGCACATGTACAGTTGGCAATGGTGACATTAGCTTTGAACACAGCTAGCTGTTTCCCAGCCCAGTGCTCATGTTGCCTAGGGACATTGTGACTTGGACAAATGGGTAAATTTCTCTCAACCTATCTCCCTATCTATAAAAGGAGAATAATAGTGATAGTAACAGTTTCACAGCGTGTAGGCCAGTGTGGCGTAGTGCTCAGACTCAGAATCATTTCTGGTAGCCATTCAGGACTAAGACAAGTATGAGGAAAACCATCCACAGCTTCTCAGCCCCGTGAGAGGAGCACTTCCTCCCTTCCTTCTCTTCCCTTTCTCCTCACTTGTTGAACCAATGGAAACTTACCCCTTTCTAGCTTACAGATGACCAAGACGCAGACTATGGTTATTTTATTTGGCTTTGACGATTACTGGGGATAGGGGGAACTCCTAATCTACTCTTCTAACTGCTGGCTGGCGACTTCCCCAGGAGTGTACCCCAAATACTTGCTGTTTCTCCTGGCAATGTGCTCATGCTCCATCTCCTCTCATGATGGCTTCCTTCTCTTTTTGTCCATTTTCTTCATATCCTCTCTACCTGAAACCCCCTGCCAGGTAAGTGAATACCTGCACATCTCTATCTACTGACCAATCACAGGCTTTAGCCTTTTATTGACCAATTAACATGGGGAGCATGGTTACATAGCACAATTCGGTACATGTGATGATCTCCTTGTTGGGAAAAACCAGATCTTGAGGTCTAGTACTTAGCATGTGACTGTATAGCAGCAGTACCAGACCAACCCACTGCATTTCCCTCTTTTTGCCTGATAAAAAAGGTTCTTTTATAATAATAAATGACATATAGTAGGAACAATTATGAAAACTATTAGGTAAGAGTTACATTCTAAATTGCCATCTGTTTGTATTTTGCAATCTTTGGATAAAGTATTCTATCCTTATCCTATCTTGGTGAGTTTAGAGCTCTATACTTAAATCAGTTGTTTCATTACCACCTTAAGCATTTAAATCCTGTAATTCTCATATCTTGCAATTACCAACCTTATTTTTAAGGAAGGTTAAAGGGTTGCAAACTTGGAATTCTATGTTAGAGACTTGAGGCCAAATTCTCTGTTCCTAAGAAACCCTGAGTTTTATGAGTAAGGCCAACCACTAATTGTGACCCACTGATGCTACAGAAGGTTTTCTCTTACTTCAAAGCCAGCTGATGGCACAAATCAATTTCATCTGTAGAAGAAGGTGCACTCCTGCCTTTGATAGGATTGCATTCTGGCTGAAGGTAAATTGGAGCATTAAGTTGGAAATTGCAGCAAACTAGTTGTTGAACCTGGGAGCTGTATTCTTCTGCCACTTCTACCATCTCCAGAAATCATCTTATTGCATATTTTTATCTCAGGAAAAGATCAAAATTTAAAATCCTAACAGTGATCTCTAATGAACAAGTATATCTTTTGTGCATTCCTCCAGTAAACAAAAACATAAATTTGTGACCACCTGTCCCAACACAGTAGTGTAAACTATTATTTGATCAAATAAGAGGGGACTGTAACTTAGCCAAGTCAAGACATGAACTTTCCCATCCACCAATGTCTCAGTTCACCCCAAAGCCAAATCTTTCAATATTTGGATTCGAGTGACTCTCAAGGTCTAGAAGCTACTCTAAACATGTTGAATAGTGCTTCCATTCAATGGAGAAGGAGAATATAGCTGAGAAAGTGTAGGAAGGAAGGGCCCATGAAATACTATCTACTCTTTTTTAAACATCTCTACTATGGCAGGCTAAGGAGAATTGGTGCTTTAAGGGGGATTATAATCTGGTTCAACACGGCTACCAAGAGCTTGAATAAATGCTATAAATTATGAGAGTGTCCACAGATATAGTGGGATCAAAGAATGGTTGAGCAGCTGTACCCTGGTAGGGGTCAAGGTCAAAATCAATTCACCCCAGAGATGAAGGCAAGTTCAGGCTTGCTTTGGAGAAATCAAGACAGAGCAGGGACTCCAGGAGGGGAGTGGGGTGTGAGAGACATCAGAGAAGCCTGTGGCTTGGCCTGGGACCTTGAGATCCAGTCTGTCCTTGGAGATCGGACAAGGCCACGTAGGGTCGGCATTTTCTTCTGTTGGAGCTGAGGGTGTGCCACATTAGGCGAGGAGTAAGTGTGGCTATTGTTGAGGTGGAGCAGGAAGATGGATTGGGAGACTGTGTCGTTCACCGTCCTCATTGCTCCCATGCAAAGCCATCAGAGCCACCTCTCAATACAAGAAATAGATTTCTGTTGGATCTGTGAGAGAGCTGGGCCCAAAGGGACTTTAACATGAGTCCAGTTGAGATAAGGATCTAGCATGATGGAAGACAAGGAATTATAAAGACATTTTTGAGCCGTTTAACTGAGCCCAGACTCACTGCTATCATGGCCATTATATTTCTTTTCCAAATCGTTGAATAATAACACTAGACGGTCAGTTTCTATCAACTGAAGTCCCCTGTGTTCACTCTAAAAAGAGTGGTGAGATGTATGTGGATGCTATCCACACTTAGGCTTACATATTAGTGTATAATGTTCCCCGGTACAGTAAGCAGAGTAGCCATCCAATGTGTGTGCTGGCAGATCTGTCTTAAAGCACTGAACTGCCCCCTCATGTCCTTCTTGCCACTGCTAAATGTTGAAAATATGTAAAAGGCAAATGCTAACAGGTGGAGTTGGCCATGCTTTCAGTATCTAGTGCTAAATCCTGGGTTTCCCATGGCGGCTAGTGCTAGTCAACCTGTTGTCTTCTTTTCAACCTGCTTGGATGGTTTCTGCTAGTTAGCAGCATAAAAAAGAAACTCCAAGTCTGTGAACCGCGTGTCCTCCTGAGGTTTCAGGACAATCAATAGTTTTTACTCTGGGTATCGACAGCTCTCTGCTGAATGCCCTTGTCTGCGGCTACGTGGGCTGACTGTTGTGAAATGGATTACACACTTTTATTGCCACTCGGGTTTAATCAGTGCCCAGCATGTCCTGCGTGTGGTGTGCCTGTGACTTTCTTTTGCCTTTTTAATCACTCGGGACATGGGGCTGGCTATTGATGGTGCTGATTTTGTGAGTTGCAGACCTTGACTGATCAGTTTGTTTTTATTTTTTTTTTTTCCTTTTTAACTCAGAGCTTCTGCTTCCTTGCAGGATGCAACAATTTGGAAGCCTGATTCATGCCAGAACTGTCGTTGCCATGGTGATATTGTGATCTGCAAACCTGTTGTTTGCAAAAACCCTCGGTGTGCCTTTGAGAAGGTATAGTTTCCTAATTGCACCCTAAACTTACCCGTAAAGTCTGCCAATGATCAAAATTTTCAAATCTTTTTGGTTGTGTTTTCACATCTATTCCAATCTCTAATTGGAAGATGAAGGACGTGGTCCATGGGTAAGAATATCTTCATTTTCATTCACTGACCATTTATTACTGTCAAAGCACTTGGCTAAAGGTTTTACAAATGTCCCTTCATTTAGGATGAAGGGAAATGAGTGCCTTTTCCCACTTTACCGTGAGAAAACTAAAGCCTGGGGACTTTAAGCAATCAGCCATGACTGTACAATTAATAAACCGCAGCTTAGACATTTTAATGTTCCGACAGGTGCCAGAGCTGTTGACAGCAGCCATGGCGCCTCCACGCCATTGACTGGCTTGAGGTAAGGCGTGGCTTCTTTAAAAAGGATTGCACAACCAGCTTGGGTCTACTGGCAGCATGGCTCTGCTGCTGAACCCATGGGAAACAGGAGAGCCTCACCCAACCCCGCCCCAGACTCCAGCATCTCTCTCCCTTGTCCAGGAAGGGAAGGACGTCCATTTCCTTTTCCTCTTTGCCTCTTGTGAAAATCTTCAGTTTTTCCCTCAGTATCTATCTATTTTGTTGGAAAACTGTTCTTCCAGATGCTGGCTTTTCTGGAGTCCATGTGTTTTTGAAACTCTTACCTTCTAAATGTAAAAATCCGAAACTCTCCAGAGAAGAATACTTATTTTCTTTAGAAAGCATCCTGTCACTTTCACAAGCAGAGTATATTTTTTCTAGTTTATTCCCTTCCCCGCAACAATTAATTTTGAATCTTTCTCCCTCTAATGGTATTAAAGTTCTCTCTTTTTCTCCCTAGCATTAGAATGAAATATGTGCTTTAGAGATAGTTAGGGTTTCTTCTGCACAATGGCCAAAGGCAACATCAGTTGGAAGGGGGTGTTTTGGCTGACATAGGTCAGATTGCAGTCCATTGTGGGAAGTCAGGACTGGAACCTGGAGGCAGGACCTGAATCAGAGGCCACGGAGGGAAGCTACTTACTGGTTTTGCTCCACATGGCTTGGTTACCTTGCTTTCTTATGCACCAGAACCACCTGCCCAGCAGTAGTGACACCACCCACAGTGAACTGGGCCCTCCCACAATAACCATTAATGAAGTTAATACCACATAGACTTGCCTACAGGCCAATCTTATTGGGGGTGCTTTCTCAATTAGGAGTCCCCCTTCCTAGGGAGGCCTATGTTTGTGTCAAGTTGACAAAAACCAACTAGCATAAATATCTTTTAATTTCTGCGTGGCATATATCTGAGAAGTACGGAATGTATAGATGTTTAAGTTTGCTAATACTTTATTTTATGCCATGGATCCTTCTATCAATCTAAGAGATCACCATTTATAATGATCATGAAGTCACTCCTCCTCCTTCTTGGCAGGAATGTTTATACTATTACAGAAGAAGCCCTGAGTTAAATGTTAGAGGGTAAAGATTGTATTGTTGAAAACTAAACATGTTTTAATTTTTTTAACTGTCTTCTATTAATAGTCCAAAGTAATGGGGTTCATGATGATATTTTCTGTAAAAACAGAGGAACTCTTTGGCAGCTATTCATCTACCTTGGGAATGATAACCAGACTAAATAAACAACTAGAAAAATGTAATGGCAAAGAACAATCAATAAATGGAATAAGAAATAAACAGACAGTTCATTAAAGGAACTACAAATGGCCAATAAATGCATCAAAAAATGTTTCATATCTTTAGTCATCAGAAGAATGCAAATCTAAACTTTTTTTTTATACCAGGGGCCAGTGAACTAAGATATCGGCTTATTTTGTATTAAGTAAGAATATTTGGGCTGGAGAGGTAAATCAGTCAATAAAGTACTTAAGATCTTGCCTCACAAGCTTGAGGTCCTAAATTCCAACTCTGGAGTTCATGTTAAATAAACAACCAAACCCACAACTGGGCATAGTGGTGTGTGCTTATAATCTCCTAGGGAGGCAGAGACAGACAGATCTATGGGACTTGTTGGGTAACTTAACCCTTGAGAGACCAAGGCAAGGGGATTCTGATTTTGAGGCCAGATTCAATCCCTCTTTTAATCTTCTGTCAGTCTCTCCTTGATCACTCTGCTTCATATTTTGAGCTGCCTTGGTATTCGCTAAATGACGGAACACACACACACACACACACACACACACACACACTCTCTCTCTCTCTCCTCACCCACCACCCCCCTCCAAACAACAAAACAAAAAGCAAACCAACTAACCATCCATCCAAAGAACAGTGGAGCAGGAAGGTTTCATGATAGAAGTATACTTGACATATGCATATACATATGCATAACAAGACATGACATGTATTCTCTCTCTCTCTCTCTCTCTCTCTCACACACACACACACACACACACACACAAACACACACACACACACAGTGTATATATGCAAAACAAAAATAATGGCTTTGCATCTTTTAAATGGCTAAAATATCAAGATCATAATTTTTCAAAAATTGTATGAAACTCATGTTCTGTATCCATAAAGTTTTACTGAGACACAGGCAGCCTCACCTGTTTCTGTGATGTCCTGAGCTGCTTTACTTCCTTCAGGGCGGTCATGCAGCTCTGATGTGCACAGCATGCAGCCCCCAGATGCTAATATCGACCTCTGGCCCTATGCAGATAGTCGATCTGCACTTAACTCAGGACCCATTTTTCCTACTTTTTCTCAACTCAGTGAACCTGTTCTCCCAATTCCAGGTAACTTGAATCACTCAGCACTTCTCACTTTCTACACTACCAGCATCCAGCACACTTCCAGACTCCGCAGCTCTCCCTTCTTAGGCTGCATCACGGGAGTGCTTCCTCTGCTCTCGGCTCTCACGCCCGTCTTTCCCCTGGATTCCATGGTACCCTCGTAATTGGTTTGGCTGTTTCTGAGCCTGCCTTTTTCATCGTAACAGTGGTACAATAGTCAGGATGCCCCTATGAAAACTGAAGCCAGGGGCTGGAGAGATGGCTTAGAGGTTAAGAGCACTGACTGCTCTCCTGAAGGTCCTGAGTTCAAATCTCATCAACCACATAGTGGCTCACAATCATCTGTAATGAGATCTGATGCCCTTCTGGAGTGTCTGAAGACAGCTACAGTGTACTTACATATAATAAATAAATAAATCTTTAAAAAAAGGAAAAAGAAAAAGAAGACTGAAGCCAGCTTATATTGCTGTTCTCTTTAAACCCCTCCAATGACTTCCCTTCCTGATTAGAATAACTATGTAATTCATATTCCTGTAGTAGACCTCTAGTTAATCTTCTGTTAGCCTTTTTCTTGCTTCCTTTGCTTTTGAAATGGAACCTCATTGCTGCTGCCTGAATATACAAACACACACATTTATGTTGGTACACGTGCATACCGCACCCTCCCCCCACACGCATCTGAGAAAGAGTACTTTCAGTAAGAACAGAAAAGTGCAAACTTCTCACAGTGGAAGCATACATGCTGCTTGGCTATCAGGGGTATGTGTGCATATGTGTATATGTGTGCATATATAATGCATATCTGTGCATGAAGTCATTTCTTAGTTCTTCACTTTCTTTGAGTCTTGCTGGAATGCTGGTCTATATAATTGCAACTCTCCAACACACATTTCAACTTCCTTTTCCTTCCTTCCTTCCTTCCTTCCGTCCTTCCTTCCTTCCTTCCTTCCTTCCTTCCTTCCTCTTTTTTTTATTCAATATTTTTTTATTCACATTTCAAATGATTTCCCCTTTTCTGACTCCCCACTCCCTGAAAGTCCTATAAGCCCTCTTCCCTCCCCATTCCTCTTTTTTTCTTGTCACTAATTACTATCTGACATACTACATATTCTACTAATTCTGTGGGTGCTATCTCTTGTACACTGTATCTCCTTTATATCCGCAATCATACCCCATACACAGTAGTTATTCAATAAATACTTTTGAATGATGTATGGAAGAATGGTTGAAAAATAAGGTTGAGTCAAACATTCTAGAGAAGTTTGTAGCTGTACTGGGGAGCTTAGAGTTTAATTTCTAATTGCAGTCTAATGATGTTTTCATGCATGAGCAGAACATCCAGGTTTGCTTTTTAAAGGATCCTTCTGGTTTTCCAGAGTTAATACATAATATTGTAAAGGAGGATGTCAGTCCAGAGGCACTGAGAGCAGCCCAGGGAAGAGAAGGAACTTCTGAACTACTGCGTTGACTGGCTCACATATTTTAAAGGAAACCCTCAAGGGCTTCCCCTAAGGGAATTGGCATAGTCATCAACTTAATATGAAAAGAAATGAGTGCTGAGACTGCCAAGATCTATAATACACACCATATTTCTGTAACTTTTATTATAGCGTGCTATTATAAATGTTCTGAGAATTGTATTATTAGCTATTACTCTTAACCAAATTGATTTTAGTTTACAAGTTAAATTTTACCGTAGATATATATGTATAGAAAAAAAGCACAATACATATAAGACTTGGCTTGTCTGCAGTTCAGCTCTCTCAGGGGTCGGGTGTGTCCCGGGGCATTGCCCATGGAAACGAGAGACCATCGTAAGCATTGAGTAGCTGTGAGGTATAATAATTAACCTGATCCCATTGTTATCATTAGTTGATTTGTCCAGAACCTAAACAAGTCATCTTGCTGGCTCCTCTGCGGTCTTCATTGATAGGTCTTATTCATGCAGACAACATCCCCTGCTACGGTGTAAAGTTCAGAGGGACAGTAGGCCAGTGTGCTGTGCTGTATTGGCACAGTCATTCTGAGTCCTGGGGAGAGGTGGCAGGAATCCCCTGTGTCTTCTTTTCCAGGTGCGTGCACGCAGAATTCTTAGCTTCTTTTTCAGCTCATGTCTGTATGGTTCCCATAGACATTCCATAGATTGAACGGAGCTAGGGACACCCTCTCTCCCCCACAGCCACTCACAAATAAAGAATACTATAGTTTGAAATGTTATTTTGAAGGCTGAATCTGAAGATTAGTGTGTTCCAGAGAATGCAGGAAACTAATCTGGGGGCATGGAATATCCCTTGGAATTTTCCATTCCACCTGCTTTTCTCTCTTGCGCTCTGATTTCTTGTTGTTAAGCAACAATTGGATTATCTCATTTCCTATCTGTGTGAAATGCTTAGTGGGAGCTATGCTAATGTAGTTTCCATGGCTCCCTTGGCAGAGATTAAAGTGAAGTTTCCCTTTCGGGTTCAGAGGACACTCTTCTGGGAAGTCATTAATATTGCATAGCGGGCTCAGTTTCATAAAATCTCATATATAAATTTTGTTCTTTATCAATCAAATAAGGATAATTTGATGATTGCTGTTATTGATGGGTTTCTGTAGTAGATTTACAGTTGTAAAGTATTCATTGTCTCTTTTTTACTCTTAGATGTAGTTAGATGAACTGAGAAAACTGTCTGTCTCTGTGTCTCTGTCTCTGTCTCTGTCTCTGTCTCTCTCTCTTTCTCTCTCTCTGTGTGTGTGTGTGTGTGTGTGTGTGTGTGTGTGTAATAGAAGTAACTAAAGATAACAATAAGAAAGGTAGCATTGACACACAAAACTTGTTTTGATTCTTCTGAGTAGGTGCTTTGTAGATCTCCACCCTGTGGATAGACATGTCTTCCCAGATAACACAGCTCTCTAATCACTGTGGTCCAATCATGGGAAAGGTCTAATAGGTGAATCATTAATTCCTGAAGATAATCCCATTATTTTCCTTGGGATCAGAACTCAGCACATGTTTACCACGTGCACTCTACTACAGAACTACATCCTTAGTCCCTATTGTGTGATAACTTTGAAGCAGATTCTTCATGGTGCCAGATGCATTATTAGTTTACAGGAGAGATGAATCCTGGGTTATCTTCTTTTGCATGATCTGCAATTATAGAAGCCTCTAGAAAAGCTCTTCATTGGCAGCTAGGAATCCTTCTCAGTTTTCCTTGTGGCTCAGGCCGTGCCCCCACCAGGGCACTATTTCCTGTCAAAACTTTGTCTTTCGATCGATCTCTTCTGCTTCCAGAAGTGAACCAGAACCCCCTGGACCTCAACTCCCTGTTCCTGTCTCCTTCCTGTAGCAGGCTTTGGAACAGAGGTGAAGATCTGGCTCTGGAACAGTTTCCTGCTCCCGAACTCTTTTCTTTTTCTAAGGCAAACAATTCAGTTAGTGAAATAAGCCCCTTTCTCACTCCATCTGCTTTCCTTATGAGAAGCATTTCTTGTGGAAACAATTCACCACTCCATTACCTTTACATGTGAAAACTCAGAGGATTGGTTTTTAGTGTTCTTTTTTTTTTTTTTTTTTAATGTCCTTTCCTTTCAAAGAAAGGAGTTTCCAAAAATCACCTCTTGACAGGGAATCCTTTGTGTTGGTTTATTTACTTTATCTTGTCCATGTTACCTGTAGAAACTCAGGAGGACTAGGGAATCTCAGAGGCTTAGGGGTCTGATGAACTTAGGGGTCTGTTTGCTGCTGAGACTTCAGACTGAGCTTCTTTTAAATACCCAGGGAGAAGTGCTGTGGATCGGCCCCAACCAGTGCTGCCCAGAGTGTGCACCTAGGACTCCTGGCTCTTGTCACCATGAGGGAAAAATCCATGAGGTAAGTGCTCTTGGTCCTAAAGCTCAAGGTGCATTTGTGGCTTATTGACAGAAGAAAGCCAAGTGTTAAATCTGGGTTGCCAAAACGTGTTGGGGGGGGTTGTTTTGTTTCTCTTTGCATAGCCTGACTACAGGGGTAGGAGGCTCCCCTGGCTTTCTGGAGGTGCTTGCCTTTTTTTGTTTGTTTTGAACAAGATGAAACATATGCTATTTATTCCTTAAACTCTACATAAATATTTGTACATTGAGTTTGTGTCTGCATAAAGAATAGACTGAGATTGTTGATGTTGAAGTGCTTGTGGTGTTGAATAATTGCAGTACCCACTCTCTTCCTTTGGTATACTACATATAGATTTTTCTTTGATAATTTTTAATAGCTCTGAGTTGGTGAGCAGGGAAGATAGCACTACTCCCATGTCAAAGTTGAAAACAGGTTGTAAAAGAACTTGAACCATTTGCCCACTTGTTATCAATTGACGACGTAATCTAGCTGAACTTGTTATCTTTCAACTCATAGTTCAGAGATACTTACCTTCAAATACAGATTTTCAGTTTCAGGGCATCAATCTTAAAGATCTTAGTTTGGGGCCCTCCTAGGAACTGTAGGGAGTTCAGTGCCTTCCCTGGGTTTTCCTCACTGGATGTGAGGAACAGTTCTCAGCCATTATGACAAGGAATGTCTGCGGGCATGGGCAAACTTTTCTTGTTACCCTTTCCTGTCCTCCACCAAGAACCAGAGTCCTGAGAATCTCTCCCAAAGATTTACTTTTTACTTCTTAGACCCTATTTCCTGGATCCCACAGGCTTAATTGCAGATACTAAATACTAATTTAAATATAGCATTGTAAGATTTATTGTAGACATTACGAAAAGCATCCCTTTCTACCCTTGCTAAAACATTCCCCTGTCCCACGAGGTAAAGTTGCACGCGGTGAAGAAAGAAAGGCTCTTTGTGTTAATAATCATCTTCCACCTGATACAAAATGTTCCTAGAGTTAGCATCTCTGCCTGTTCAGGAGAGAGCATGGGTTAGCGTGATTTGATAAACCCACTCTCAGGTGCTATTCAGTATATCCACCTAACAGTCTCCGAGCACAATGCTCTTGTCCCCAAGGACCAGATCATCTTCCTTGGCCCACTGTCTCCTAGTAACAGTAGGAAACAGCTCTTTCCGTTCCGTACAATGTCTTGCTGAAAGGCAGCTAAGCAGGATCTGCACTGCGAAGGTCTTTATCCCACCTGCCAGTAAAGGCTGCCCAAGCCACTCTGTTTTCTAAGGGGGTGTCACCTTGAATTGCCACACATGATCCCTATGTAGTGGGGACATGACAGGGATGACTGGTGATGGGATTAATGCCAGTTCCTCATGATTAGAACAGGTGTGTTGTTCCAGTTGGCTAAAATCCATGCTGGATGTCAGAAGTTCAGGAGATACTAGCAGTCAAAATAAAATCTGGATTTTGGCTGGGAGAGAGAAAGCCAGATACATCAAAAAGATTTGGTACCAGTGATAGGTACCAAACCGGAATTGATATATGTAAAACTGATTTAAGAGCACACTTACAGGGGTTATCTTTGCACTTCAGCAGGGGTCATTCGATGGGCGCCATCTGTTTACTTATGTGAAATTTGTATATATGTACAATCTTATGTTTAAGTTGTCTGAGAACATTAACAACCATTTGAACACCTTCATAGTCATCTTGGCCTTTCAAACTAACCTGGAACTTGGCAAGGACCCTTCTCCAAGGTAGGTATTCAGTAAATATTGATGGGTGGAAAACTCAGGCCATTATTCAATAATTTCTGTATCTTCTCAGATAAAGAAATCTTCTTGTCCTTATTCCTTGGTTATGTAGTCACTGTTGTTGGTGGCCGGGCATTTCTAAGCCACAGATCTCTTATGGGTTAGTTATAAATACCCCGTGCCTTTTAATTTTGCCTTTCCCTCTGCCCCCATGCAGCTCACTCCTGCTGCAATAAGGTTGAAAACTCTGCACTGGATAGGAACATGTCCATACATGGCTTCCTATTTGTACTTTCAAAACGTATCCCGTCAGAAAATGCCATCATTATATTTGCTGTCCTTGATGTGACTGCGAAAAGGGTTACATTTTGAGAACTGTGCCTCGGCTGGGAAGTCTTTCATGGTCTACTTCTTCAAATAGATCTGTAGATTTGATTCTTTTTAAAGTTGTGATACAATCAAATTTCACCACAAGTTATAGTGATTATAATCTTTGTCTTCTTACTCCCCAACCCCCACTATAACCTCTAGGTTCTCTTTCAAATCCAGTGTTACTGATTTTCCTGAACAGGTGACATCTGTTTTTGTCTGAGCCTGGCCTTGTCATTCACATTGCTAGGGTTTTTCCTGGCTCTCACCCCCCCCCTACGCCTCCCCCACCTCTCCCTTTCCCTTTAGCTTATTTAGGAAGCCAGTTTTTACTGTAGTAAGCCTCTCTCTGCTGGCTTACATCTCAGAGGGCTGGTTATGGCAACTTCCCTGGCAGATGTAAATTAGCCTGGTGTTTTAGGTCTTCTCTATTGTGTTCCAAAGTGGAAACTCTGGCTGGATGGAGAGATTTAATAGGAGCTTGAGGGTATCCTAGGTGTGACAGGAAGGGAAAGATGAAGTGATACTGTCCCCAGTAACCATGGTTCAAGCTCAGAGATGTCAACAGAAGGCAGAGTTCAGGGCCATGAAGTTGGTACACTGCAGTAAAAGCTAAGCCCCGAGAAAGGATGCCCATGTCTGCAGGAGTCAATATCCAGTACAACTCTCAACTCAGCAAGCCACCACAAGCCTAAAGGCCTTTCCTTGAGTAGGGAAAACTCCAGAGCCTTTTGGCTGCCTCCAGGTTGTTAGGAATGCATTGCAACATAGGTTGTTATAGCCAGGACATGTGGGGGAGATGGATTTATCTCTAACCTCTCCTATGAGATCTTTATACATTCTCCTTGGAATATTGCCAACCAGGCGGGGCCCAAGCCTCAAATGTGTGTTTCTGAGGAGGTGTTTGACTTATTGTTTTCTTGTCCCTCTGAGGTTGGCTCATAAAGAGGAGGGGAAGCAGCATTAATCTTTCCTCACTATTTAATCCCAACACATAGTAACTTGAGTCTAAGAAGAAAGTGCATGAAGATTCAGCAAAGACAGAAAGCACCAGGAAGCAAAGACTCTTGAGAATCCTACTGGGCAAAGAGAGGCGTAGGGAGCCTGGTCACTCACATCTCTTTCCAGGAGGGCAAAGGAGAGCTAAATTATGTATGTGAGAGAAGAAATGAATATTGAATTCAGCTTTGTTCTACTCAAAGTAGAGGGTGTAATTAGAAAAATGCACTGAACACTCTGAGATGTTTAGTATTCTGAATTTATAACCTTATAACCGGAAAGAACCCACTTATCCCTCAACAGAAGAATGGATGCAAAAAATGTGGTATATATACACAATGGAGTACTATTCAGCCATTGGAAACAATGAATTCATGAAATTCTTAGGCAAATGGATGGAGCTAGAGAACATCATACTAAGTGAGGTAACCCAGTCTCAAAAGATCAATAAGATCAATCATGGTATGCACTCACTAATAAGTGGATATTAGCCTGGAAAACTGGAATACCCAAAACATAATCCACACATCAAATGAGGTACAAGAAGAACGGAGGAGTGGCCCCTGGTTCTAGAAAGACTCAGTGTAACAGTATAAGGCAAAACCAGAACAGGGAAGTGGGAAGGGTTGGGTGGGAGAACTGGGGGAGGGACGGGAGCTTATATGACTTTTGGGGAGTGGGGGGCCAGAAAAGGGGAAATCATTTGAAATGTAAATAAAAATATATCTAATTAAAAAAAAAAGAATACCAGGCATTGACTCAGTCCTTCTATTACCTGATATTATAAATTATTTAAGATGATTAAGTAACACAACTTAAGGACTGGATAGTAACCTCATCATTAGGTTAGATTTTAATTTAATCATAATAAAGTGCTTCGAGTTTTTTCAAATAGAAATTGCTAAGAGTAGCTAAGGTTTAACAGTTTAAATATATTTTACATAGTCTTTGAAACATCAGAAATCCACACAGAGTGTGGCATTTAATGTTATTTCATTACTAAGGATCATTTGACAATGAGCCTTGTCTGCTTTTGACACCTTCTATAGTATCCTTCAAAGAAGAACTGAGCATCTTTACCTTCATGTGAGGTTGCTTATCTTGTCAAGTTAGCCATGGGGTAGAAATTGCCTATTTCATCTACAGACAAAACACTATCCAAAAGGACAAACAGATGTGGGATAGTTGACTACTAATCTCTGCCACGACAGAGTAAGCTAGTCCTTAAATTATGTGAAGAAAAAAATGTATTTTGTTGTTGTTTGTTGTTGTTGTTGTAGTGGTGGTGGTGGTGGTGGTTGTTCTTTTAGCAAGCCAGGCAGATACTTTATGACCATATACATCTATTCTTTGGGCTTATGTCACCACTCACTAACTTGTTAGTTGACTGCACAGAAGAGTATATTTAAGATATTGTCTATAGGATTTGCTGTTGCCAAGTGCCAAAATCCTCATGTTTTCAAAGAGTATTAATGAGGTTAAAATGGCGTAGCAAAAGCTGGTTCTTGTGGGAGCATTTCCTGATTTTATATAGCTCTCTTTGCTGCCACAATGTTTATTAAAATGAATGCATTTGTAAATGGGTATGGAGAACCCTGTGAAATTATTTATATAGATATAAATAACATTTGGCATGTGTGGGACCCCTTGATCTTTAGGCCGAGTGTTTTGCATCCATTACCAATCAATCCTCAGAGTACTCTGGGGAAGGAGAAGACACTGGTTCAGGGATAGAGGCAGAAGGTAAAAAACGGAGGGGGATATTCGTGGCTCATGCTATCATGAGATGGGGGACTAATTCTCCCCACTTGCCCTGTGCACTTTGGATCACCTGCAGGAGACTAGCTGTGTGGCTGTGACGTGCAACAATGGAGTCTCCACCCTGAATGCTCTTTGGTATTTCTATACTTCTCAAGTTTTTAGGAAGGGAGAAGCCACTGCTTAATTTCATGTCTCCTGAGTGAGATGATAGATTCACATGATCACAGAGCCCGAAGGTACTAAAGAGCTCTGCTAACACAGCCCTTTCATTTTACAAATGAGAAACCTTGGTGATTGACAGGCTGTTATTACAGTTAATTTTTGTGGTCTGTGTCTGAAAGGTGGTATGATTACAGATGTTTTAGAAACAAGTCAGTGACTTTTTTTTTTTAAACAAAAAGCAAGGTCTTGTTTTAGTGAATTGAAATGTCTAGACACTTGGAAATATGGCCTTTTGTCTATAGCCTAAGACCCTGTGTGTGCTCAATCTCATCTAATCTCAGAAACAAAGCAAGGTAGAGAGGTAGAAAACTAGGTTAGTACCAGGATGGGAGGAGTAGCTTTCTTTTAATAAAGTAAAATCTCTCACTTGGAGTTGTATTATATAGTATTCAGCGTTGACTTACATTAGGTGATTTATTAGATATTACAAATAGTAACTTGCTTTGTGTACTGGCTAGTTTTGTGTGTCAACTTGACACAGGCTAGACTTATCACAGAGAAAGGAGCTTCAGTTGGGGAAGTGCCTCCATGAGATCCAGCTGTGGGGCATTTTCTCAATTAGTGATCAAGTGGTGAGGGCCCCTTGTGGGTGGTTCCACCTTTGGGCTGGTGCTCTTGGGTTCTATAAGAGAGCAGGCTGAGCAAGCCAGGGGAAGCAAGCCAGTAAGAAACATCCCTCCATGGCCTCTGCATCAGCTCCTGCTTCCTGACCTGCTTGAGTTCCAGTCCTGACTTCCTTTAGTGATGAACTGCACTGTGGAAGTATAAGCTCAATAAACCCTTTCCTCCACAACTTGCTTCTTGGTCTTGATGTTTGTAAAGGAATAGAAACCCTGACTAAGACACTTTGTTATGACAAAACTTATGGTGTTCTATGGGTGAACAACTGGACAATAGAAAAGTACAAAAGCAAAAGTAAAATCCATAAGTAATGCCAGTGTCCTGAAAGTACTGTTAAAAGTCTCTTGAGTGTTATTTTCTGTTGTTGGAAGGAGAGATGGCAGATGAGGGAGGCAGATGAGCAGGTAGGTAGGTAGACAGATAACACATGCAAAAGTGTTTCACATAGGAGGGAACTATGTCGAATACACTCTTTGTCTCCCCCATTTCTATAATAATGTTATAACTACTTTCCAGGCACACTCTTGGAGAACTAATGTTCTCTGTTGGTGGCTGAACAGAGTTATATGGGTGGTTTTACATTTTTCACTAAAAGGTTACACTTTTACTCCAAAGAACAAGGTAGAATATATAAACTGAATCCATTTTTCATGTAATGGATCATTTTCTTCAGATAACTTTTTAAAAGTTAAGTTAGCAGGGCAAAGCATCTCTTACAAAAACAGCCTACCAAACAACCAAACAAAACCAGAAAAACACAGTAAACAAACAAAAGCAGAGGAAACCCATGAGTTTGTTGTTGAAGAGTAGGGGAGGACCAAGCACCACTTTCTTTCTTCCTTTCTCTCTTTCTTTCTCTCTTTCTTTCTTTCTTTCTTTCTTTCTTTCTTTCTTTCTTTCTTTCTTTCTTTCTTTCTTTCTTTCTTTCTTTCTTTCTTTCTTTCTTCCTCCTTCCTTCCTTCCTTCCTTCCTTCCTTCCTTCCTTCCTTCCTTCCTTCCTTCCTTCCTTTCCTTTCCTTTCCTTTTAATAAAATGTTTGAAAGTTTTAGCTGACAAACAAGACTAGAAACTATCCAGGTGTTACCTCTGATGAGTCGATGTGTGTGTATACTGTGAAGTGACGTCACTGTCATCCCAATTAGAATAGCCATCACCACCCATGCTGCATATTAGAGTCTGGAATCATCTTCTCTCACATGTGAAAGGATGTGTCATCTATGTGGCATTTACGCATTACCACTCTACTGTAAACTCCGTCCACCAAGGCTGTATCTCTGTGTGAGTCCCACTGTGTGCCCACGTGGGCCCTAGCTGCCTCTTCTTTGACATGGTGCCTTCTGAACCTTTCTAAAGCTCCTTGTGATGAAACACTATTACATCATTTCATTTTTACACGCAAGGAAGCAAGATTGACCTAATCCCATTCCAAAGGTCAAAAAGGACTCACCTCGGAGCTGAAAGTGTGCAGGTTAGTACAGGAAACACTTGGCTCAGCCATAGGACTTGGTGTGTGCAAGTGCCCTCTTGCATTCTCTGGAAGTCTGTCTGGAGGAGAGAATAGTGTGATAGTAAGCTGAGACCCAGCTCACTGGGTTACTATGACTACCTGGTACTAAGTTGTTACAGAAATAGCCCAGGGTTTTCCTAATTCCATAATATTAGACTTGCCACACTTGCACGGCAATGGAGTGCTGACTTGCTCAGTTAAGATAAGGCTGCTTTGTGTCTCAGATGGAAAACTATGTTAGATGCCAGTTTGAATTAGCAAGAGAATTGCTTTTACAACTTCTAAGTGTAATTGTGAGGTTATGTTAAGGTGACTGAATGCGCCAATATGTGATACTTTGATAAGAACCCATATATACGTGTTGAGGCACACGCATCATAGCTACCTTTAAAAGAGGGAAATGGGGAACAGGGTGCAGTATTTAGGAAAGTATTTATCAAATAGGTTTCACTATGTACCTTGGAAAGCACAGCATTTGGTCATTCTGAAACTAAATGTTAGGGCAGCTGTTTCTCCAATCAGACAGATGTTGAAATGTTGGTTCATTTGGCATCAGATCCAAGGATAACTAGTTGAGATACTTTGAATACTGCCTAAATTATATACCACCCCAAACGTGGAGATTGTGATAATCCAGCATAAAGTAGGTTTAAAGGTTCTATATATGTGACTGGATAGCTTTCCTGGGGCCATATTTTGCTCTACAGTTTGTGGGAAAACTGAAAACTCCTTTGTCCCTTCTACATGATTCCTAGGAATGTGAGATCAGTAGGTGTGTATGTGTCAATATGCAGAGAGAGAGAGAGAGAGAGAGAGAGAGAGAGAGAGAGAATATAATTATGAATGAGAATATGTAGACTAAACGGGATTGCAAGTTAAAAAAGGAAGCAGATCCAAGTGAGAGCTATTGGAAGGGAGAGAATCTGGGCCCAGGGATGTAGCTCAGTGACAGTTGAATGTGTGCAGTTCATTCAGAAGATCTTGGGTTCAGTCCCCACCCAGCACCTCACATATAAAAGAATAACTTGATAGACTATGCATTGTGGCACACTCTTGCATTCCCTGATACTTGTGAGACTGAGGCAGGAAGATTACTTAACCCAAGGAGTTTGAGGCCAGCATAAATACCATCATGAGCATGCTTCTCAAAATATATGATTGGACTGTTGTGAAGAACCCTGAAGATGCGTTTGTATTCATTTTACTTTGGGATTCATAATTTTTTCAAATGATAGATGCAATAGTATCAATTGTCAACTTGACAATGTAGACTTAGCTAAGAGACAGCTATCTGGGCATGACTGTAGAGTCTTACTTTGCTTGCATTTAATGGTGGGAACACTTACCAGCTGTGAGTGACACTGTTCCCTGGATGGGATCCTGGACTCTATAGTTGGAGAAAGGCTGACCAGTAGCATGCACTGACTTCTCTGCTTCCTGACTGTGCATTTGATGGTATAACCAACTGCTTCATGCTTCTCCCACCTTGTAACACTTGCTGTAAATCTACAGCTTGACCTGCGAACCACAATAAATTCCTTTTGTTAGAGTATCATGACAGTGGGAAAAGAAACTTAAGGCGATGGTGTTGGAGTTGTCTGCTTTCTTCTTCCATCTCTCTGAAACTTTCAAACTACATCTTGGAGGTTGTCTTAGTTAGGGTCTTACTGCTGTGAACAGATACCATGACCAATGCAACTCTTAAAGGACAACATTTAGTTGGGACTTGCTTACTCGTTCAGAGATTCAATCCATTATCATCAAGGCAGGAACATGGCAGCATCTGGGCAGGCCTGGTGCAGGAGTTGAGGGTTCTACATCTTCATCTGAAGGCTGCTAGGAGATACTTGCTTCCAGCAGCTAGGATGAGGGTCTTAAAGCCCATGCCCACAGTGACACACCTACTCCAACAAGGCCACACCTTCTCTTAGTGCTACTCCCTTGGCCGAGCATATGCAAACCATAACAGAGGGATTCAAAAGAAAGTGTATCTTTAAATTGTCTCCAGTAGACTGCAACCTTGCCAGTTCACTACTTTCCCATCTCCTCCAAGCTCCCATGCTGTGTACTAGAGAAGGTTTGTTTCTGCTGGGCTGTCGGAAGTCTAGAGGTCTGGAGCTAACCCTCTTTTTTTCTCCTTGACTTACAGCATGGCACAGAGTGGGCCTCAGCTCCATGTACTGTGTGCTCTTGCACCCACGGAGAGGTGAGATGCTCGCACCAACAATGCACCCCGTTATCATGTGGACCACAGGAGCTGGAATTCCTTGCTGAAGGACGCTGCTGCCCTATCTGTGTGGGCACTGGGAGTGAGTATGAACTGGTGGGCAGGGACCCTCTCTGCTTTTGAGATTACTGATGGTACCTCCACTCTCATCTTCCTTGTTCGGTGTGGATCAAAGATCCAGGAGTCCCTTCGTATTTGAACCAAGGTGTGGCCTACACAGATCACTAGATTGCATTGCAAATGTGGGATTCTGCTGTTTCTTATTTGTGTGATTTGCCTTGGCCAGCTGAATTTCTCTACACTTCCATCCAGTGAGAGGGAAAGCAGCAGGGAAACAGTCGTTTGATTTGACTTCATGAAGCCAAGATCACCCTTTTTCCCTTGATAGACAGAAGGACCAGACCTGTTCTCTGTGTAGTGTTGCTACTGCTGATCTGTCTGCTGTTTTTTGAGATGATGTAATATTTTTCCCTAAAACAAGCACAGCAGTGGCGGAGGGTGGAGTGGGATGGGGGGACTTTCATTTGTGTTTCCTGTAATCTCACTGAAAAGATTACGCCTGCTATAAGCCAATGCATCTGACTTTCTCTCAGCAAACCAGGAGCATGCTTCTAGACTTGTCCTTTGAACCAAACGCATCCGTTTCATTACATTTTAGAGACACACACCCTGTTGCAATTTGAAAGCTAATAGTATGGACTTTATTAGAAGCAGGAATGAACAACATCCCATCATGCTCTCTGCTGGCATGTAATGATTAGAATACTTCTTTTATTCAGTGTCAACTGGAACCCATGCTCTCATCTTTTCCCTTTCAAAACAATCCCCCTGGTTTCTTTCCACCTCAGAGCTTTGTGATAGAGATACTACAGCTTTAAAAGTATGCCCACAAGATCATGGGAGTAGAATATTCGCCTTATGCATTTTAGAACTCACCAGCCAGTTGATATGAGCACGGTCAACTGCTTTGAGCAAAATAACCCTCAATGTGAAAATCTACAAACAGCCATGTGGAGATAGCATGGGGTGTGTGGTGCCCCAGTTTCTGGGGATCACTCTTAGATCTTCGGCATTTTTCATTGGTGCTCTGTGCAAAAGGCATATTAAAGGCCTTTTGCCTCAAGAGATTAGCACATCATTTAGGAGCCGCTCCCTAACTGGCGAAAATATATCTCCTGTTCAAAAAAGTAAAGACGGCTATTCCTTTGTATCTGTGGTCAGTCTCTCTGTATGTGAAGAATTCTGTATTTTCTATCTGCTCCCGTGGGTCAGAATACTCAAAGGGCGAGAGGAGACACTCCCATGCTCCTGTAACTTCCCCTGGGTCATGGCATCTAGAACATATGAACAAACCCACCCTCCCGGAACCAAGTTTCCTGAGTAGATGAAAGGGACTGGGGGGCAGGCAGCCGAGAGTTTGGGCAGCCAGCAGGAGATGGGATCATGCATGGACTGATGCTGCAAACCCCACCTGCCTTCACTGGAGATGGCAAAGGAACAACGACAAAGCATGGAATCCAAGGACATCTCCAGTCCTCACCACCCAGAGAGTGCCCCTTAGCCCAGTCTGTGTACACAGTTAGCTCTGAGACCCACGCATGCATAACTTCCCCTGACCCTATGCCTTTCTCCATCCAGAACCCTGTTCCTACGATGGCCACGTGTTTCAAGATGGAGAGGATTGGCAGCTGAGCCGCTGTGCCAAGTGCGTGTGCAGAAATGGGCTCACCCAGTGCTTTGCAGCTCAATGTCAGCCTCTGTTTTGTAACCAGGTAAGGAAGACACCCTAGAGTAGACATTTTACAGGCAGCTGACTGCTGAAGAATTTGAAGAGGTTTTTATTTTTTATTTTAAGATATTGTTAGGCCCCCGCCCTAGCAAACACTAGAACCCTGAAGCAAAGGCTGTTTCATTTTCCTTACATGTTCAGAGACAGCCTCAAAGATGTCTTCCTTCCCCCTCCCCTTTTTCTTTCCTTAGAAGATACAGATAGGTCTAATTACCACCCCCTCCACCCCCCCATCCCCGCACTTAGGCAAATTGTTGCACAATGAGATTAAGCCTTAGGGCTACACATAAGGAAGCCTCCAGCTTGAAATGCAGATGCCCACCCCCCAACAAATGTCAGACTAAACATCTGGAAAACTCAGTAAAGAGATGAGGTTTCTTACTCTTTCTCTCATGTACAGGTGTAGTCTGCTTTTTAAAGACACAGACATGTCTTTGAACACGAATCGTCCAGATGCACACAATTTGATTCTTATAGGACAACGATTCAGTTTCTCCAAGTGTTTTCTCAGAGGGTATCCAGGAGAGTGGGATCCTCTCCATCTAATGCTGATCCAATTTTCAAACTGTTAGGCAGTTCACTCACATCTGGAACAAAGACTACATTGCAAGTATCTGAGACATAGGCAGTGTTTTATAGTTTTCTCCTCTTCCAGAGGCTCCCAAGGATGTGCTGTGAAAGTTGACAGATAACTGTGAGAGGAGTTTTGCCTCCAGTGGAAAAATAGTTTCATTTTTGATCCAAGGAAAAGCTACAAACCAAGATTTAGTTGTTATAGAGAAGTACTTCATGTCAAATAAAACAAAATCAATAACATGGCATATTGTGACAATTGGGCAATATTTTTTAAAGACAGACAAAAAGCAATTAGCCATGAAATGCTAAATGCCAAATCAAGGGAAGTGTATCTAAGTGAAAGACTGGGTTGTATCGCCCACACTGCCAACTTCTGTGCTCCTGCCTCAGCTCTCAATTCACCCCCACACCATGTCCTAGCTTCAGATCACTGGGGAGTGTCTTGTTGGAACTGCGTGGGACTTTGCTTCACTGCTATCATGTTGGAGAGGGCTCTTGTGTTGGGCGGAGCATGTTAGCATGTGCAGCAGTTTGTCCTCTCTGTGTGGTATGGGTAGCTTCACAGTTTTCTGACGCTATAATAAAGGAAGTGGAGAAATGGAGATCCATTGAGAATCTTCTGCTTTAAATTCACACACTGCATTTGAGGTCCAGACAGGCACTGGAATCAGTGAAAGTACTATTCCTCAGGTTAAAAAGAGGAGGCATATGCTTCTGCTTCATTTATAGTGTGCACTCATAGTTTGCACTGATGTATGTAATCAATGTAAAAGTGTGAGATTTGATATGATACCTGGGGACCAATTGATAAGTATGTGATCTCAATCAGTTTTTGTATCCTTGTCATTTTTTGCCATGGTATCTATCTATCTATCTATCTATCTATCTATCTATCTATCTATCTATCTATCTATCTCAGATTAATTCGAATAATTTTATATCTCTGAAATATTAGCTGCTGCAATGATACACAGGAGTCCCAACAGTAATACAACAGAATTACTGTTGTTGATGTAACACCTAATCCCACCAATAAATACCCTCAGAACTGCCAATACCACACCACCTCCTTCACCACCACCTCTACCACCATCACCACCATCACCACCACCACCACCACCACCACCACCACCACTTTTCATGTATTTAATATGTACCAGTTCTTTACCTTCTTCATTTCGTATTCAAGGAAACAGAGGCATGGGGGGGGAGGGGGGTAAGTAATTTGTCCTGGGTACAATAGTCAGCAGTTCTTACCTCAAGCTGTTCTATCTCACTGACTAAGAGCCTCAATCCTGATGCAGATTTAGAATAGCAGTAACAGTAGCAAAAGCTGCTAACAGAAGCAGGTGTGATCAGGTATGTCTCATATGCATGTGTTCACAGATTGTAACAAAGAAAAAAAATGCAAGTTTGTCACCAGAAACCCATTTCCAAAGCTGAGTTCTGGAATGTTTGAACCTGTCTTAAGTAGCTCTATGACTTAGGAGGTTTATTTGTTCATTTGTTTTCTTTTGTTTTAATTATAAGAGGAGTTGTTTCACTAATTAAGGAAGGCTAGGAAAGGGCTGGAAGCAGAATGATAATAATCCCTGATGCTCAATTTCTTTCTTTGGTAAATTATTCCAATCCTGATAGACAAAGAGGGATTCATGCTTACTTGGTGCTTATGATCACCTTCTAAAAGGTGGTGATTATCCACAGTGAAAGGAGGAGGTTTTGTTCTTTGTGTTCCAATGAGGAGTAGTTATTCTTTTGATAAAATCATGAATTCAGACTAGATGGCTTGAGCTCTCCTTTTGTGCAGATACTATGTCAACGGTATCATACAACCCCATCACCTGTCTCACCACTCAGTAAAATGATATTTGCAGTTTGATGAGACATATTCCTGCTGATATCTAATCAGTTAATCTGCTGCAGGGGAGCTATCTAAGCCAGGGCCTCAAGTATCCAAGCAACGGACCCATCACTGAGCCTGGAATTTCACCAGCTTCTCACACTATTGATTAATCTAAGGCATTTGAACTTCATCTTTGTGTTTTTTTCAAGAGATTATTTGTAGGTTCTCCGAATTTTCACATACTTGAGAATATATTTTCTTGTTTACTACATAAGGGACACTTTGGAGTCTAGAACTTAGTGGGCTGTAGATTCCTTCCCACTGAAGTGGGGGTTACCTTCTCACTGAGCAGCTTAAGGCCTGAGTTTCCTCTTGCTTTGATTTTCGTTGCAAGACATGATATTTTCCTGCGCTTCAATTTGCCTAAATATGTCCATAACCCTCCTCTGGTCCTGTGTTTGGGACTTTGTTTCAGAAGGGGTGTTAGGGGAAGCATCTTTTGCTTCAATACCCTCACTCTCCTTACTCGAGGACCAAGGTGATGTATAGTGTTTTTAGTTTTCTTGTAAGGTACCCCATTTCTATTCTGTAATTTACAGCTAGTGCTGCCATAATGTATTCTTGTAGAGTGTTTTTAAACCCTTATAATTCAAACATATCCCAGGACATTTCAAGGTGAGATACTCTTTGTAAAAACACATTCCACGTGAATGAGAGCTGTCTGCTAAAGATACACGGCTCTGGGCAATGGATAACGGAGAGACAGATTCATGATCACACACAGTGGAGTTCACTGAGGACGTAGAGACAAAGAGTTATCTTGGATTTCAGTGAGACAGGTGTATTCCTATTCTGAGACAGGTTGAAATCATATGCTTGTGAACCTAAATGATTTCAGGGTCCATATCAGAATGTGTGTAGCCCTTCGTGAAATTTAGCAATGCATCAGATAACAGTGGACAGCACACATGCTTGGCAAATTGGATGATGTTCTCTAGTGGGGCTTAGGATGAATGCCAGGTTCTTGTGGTTGTCATGTGTGCCAGGTTCATCTGGTAGTCAGGTTGGCGGAAATAACCAAGATGGCTGACTGTAGACAATCTGAATGAAGCCTTACACGTATCTAATCCTTCACTTCCAATCTAGAGCCCTTTCCCATTGTATCCCAGTGTTCTGGATTTTTTCCCCCAGTTTAGTGTTAGTGAATTACTGCTGTTCCAATTTTTCCTTCTCTAGAAATATCTATGACTCTTTGCTATTCTACTTTATATCAGTCATTCTCTCATTAGTACTTGGTTTCTTTCTTCAGTTTGGAGAACTCCTTAAGTTGATGTTTACTGTTTCCAGGACTGAAGATGCAGAGATGAGAGAACAGAGAAACAAAGACTTCATTTGCTCTCTTGTTTATAACCATTAGATTACACTCTCTGCTTCCTTGCCCTGCCCCCACTGCCCACTCTTCATCAGACCTACTGTAAGAAGCATAGTTCAGTCATAGGGATCATTCTCAGTATACAGGAAGCCCAGGGTCATACATAGCTCAAGAAAAAGCGAATGGAAGAAAAGAAGCAAAGAGGAAAAAGAAATCATTGCAGTTTGCTTTTTGGGTCTTTTCCTCCTTATGAATGCTGCTGGGTCAATTAAAACTTAATACATTTCTGTGGTTCTCCCTTGATAGTCTTACAAAGTAGAGTGCTCAGCTCACAGTCAACAGCTTTGGCTTTAGTATGAGTAGGAGTTAATTTCTTTCCATTTCATCTATTCTTTGGCGTTTGCTCCCACATCCCCTTATCATCCTTGATCAAGAGAAATCTTTCCTTATTTAGTGACTGAATGCTGCCACACTCATGGCCTGCCCTCTACTCCATTCCCATGGATGTGTGGCCAGGTGCTCAGGGCTTGAATCTGCTTTCGCTTGGGGTGACTGTGCTGGGCTGAGATACGATCTTTCCCATTTCCGCTGCTTTGTCCACTCACATTCTCAACACAAGAGCGGAAACCGTCACCTCCGGTTTGCCCTGTTGTCCCAAGGGCCCTTTCTGTTTCTCTGACTGTGGCTTTAACATTTAGCCACCCAGCTTCTTAATCACTCTCTGTGATCTTCTTAACAACCCTTCCCATTGCTTTGTGATAACCCTCCCCATTACTTTGTGTTGTTCATATTATGGGTGCTGGCTAGGTATAGAAAGAAAGATATGAAAGACTGAGATTCTGGGGCTGCTACCCTGCCCAACTCACATCACAGTTTATGAGGATAATCCAGATCAGATGACCCAAGCTTTGATCCAGAAAGTCTGGGGGTTGGGAGGAGATGATGACTCTTATTTGTGCTTCTACTTACACAGCAAGTAAAGGCCACACAGTGTCTTATAGTCAGTAAATTCCTGGCAATGATGGGAAGATGGCTGTCAGTTCTACTTTATTTGTGGCGGCATCACTCTGATATTCTTCAATGTACTGTGATAGATAGGTATTATGTCAAGAGCTCTCAAACACGATGCACTGTAAACTTCATTATCACAACAGTCTTTATTTAAGGGCAACCATAATCCAATATAGTCTTCCTGGAAACTCTACCTCCCCAAATGTAATCTCATTCACCATATTTTCTAGCACTGAATTTTTACAACTATGGAAGCTATTATATTAAAGTCAGGGCACACATCTTTCTGTGAAGGGATTGAGTAGTTTCAGCTTTGTGTGCTGTAGAGTTAAAATGGCTATTGAGCTCTGCCGTCATAGCATAAAGAGGATAGATAATATATATAAATATATAGATATATAGATATATAGATTAGATATATAGATATATGGGTGTGTGGCCATAATCCAATAAAACTTTATTTTAAAGATAGATGGTAAGATGGACTTGGTTCATAGTCCATACTGTACTGAGCTAAGTTAAAGATCATGCATTTGAAAGGAGTATCTGAAAGTATAGTGTTAATGTCTTTGTAGTGGTTATGTTTGTCCCGTGTTGCTTAAGATAGACTGGGCTGGGGATGTGGTGCCTTGGTTAAGAACACTTCTTGCTTTTGCAGGGCACCTGAGTTTACTTCTTACCACCCATGTAGCTCCAGGGGATGTGAATTCTGGAGTCTGTGGTGACTCACCACACATATGTGCAAACCTTATAAACACACACACACACACACACACACACACACACACACACACACACACGGTAATTTATTTGTTAACTCTGGTGAAGCTCTTGGATAGTGTGGTGATCTTTGCCTCTGCTTCACTTTGTCAACCAAAATTTCTTTGAGGAATTCTGAAGCCAAGTAATGATCGGTTTTCTCAGGGCCTAGCCAGTCTTCATATATTCTGTTGAACATCAAAGGTCCTAATACTTTATGTATAAAATAAAATATCTCCAACAAAAACACACACACAAACATACAAAAAACAGCTGCTGCTTTAGTTTCAGTGGTTTAAGCATTTGCAGCAAGCCTATCAGAATAGGCTTGTAGTAATACAAGAAACTCGTATTACTACAAGTAATACAGAAATTTGAATGACAATGTGTAACGATGCTAAATTATTGTGGAGGTGTGTTACTGACACTTGCCATGAAAAGTTAACTTCATGGGACCCCTGTCCCTTCCATCTCAGGTATGCTGGCTTTCTTATTCTTCTACAAGGAAAACCAGAGTAACTATGAGAGTAAAATCTGTTTCTCCTTCTCATAAGAGATAGTGTGGTGACTGTTTTGGAAGGTTCTGACTTCTATGTAGTAACTACCACTTCTTAGTCAAGGCGACTTAGTTTGTTCTCATCCTTCTAAATGGTCCTTCCTCCGGACGATGAAGAAGGCTGTGGGATGAATGAGAAGCTGACTCTGTCATGTAGGAGGATACAGTTACTATGACAACAGAGATGAGTGCCTGACTTTTCTGGGGTACTGGTCATGGTGGTAGAGATGAAGACAAAGAGAAAAGGCAGTTGAGGAGGGTTCTCCAGGTGTAGGATCTTTGACACATTTCTCTACAGTGTCTGTTCCAAGATTTCCAGAGGATGGCTGGCTCTTGCCTGTATTCAGAACATTTATATAAATGTCTCTAACATTTATATAAACATATGGCTTAAACCAAGATGCGGCTGATCTAGGAAAGGGACACCTTTGCGTTCAAGTTCAGATGTCAGTCAAAAGTACACATACTCTTTTATGATTAGGACTCTGAAGGTTTTTCCAATCATATAACATGAGCAGTCAGCCACATAACCGTAGGCGAGTTACACAACCTGTCTATTGTTAGTGTTCTCACTTAAGGCAAGAATAAGACCATCTATCTCAGAGAGTCATGGGCAGGTTGCAGGATATGCCTGGTGAAGACACGTTGTTTTATTTTTATAATCACTTGTCTTCGATATTTTTAGTAGAAGACAGGACATGCACCCACTTTCTAAGGTTCACACCAGCCTTGGGGAAACTGCCACTTACCAAAGCCCTGGCTTACATGAAATGAATGCCCAGTGACAGGATTTTCTGTTCTCCATACTTGTAGCGGGTAGCAGAGATGGCTGTGAGTTAGACTTTCCTATTGATGTGGATTAATACTTTCTCCTGATGGATTGTCCCTCTCTGGGTGTCAAGGATGAAATTGTCGTCCGGGTCCCTGGAAAATGCTGCTCTCGGTGCTCGGCGCGATCCTGCACTACAGCTGGCCAAGTGTACGAGGTAACTGCGGCGTGCTGACATACGCTCTTCACACTGCTATCCCATGCCCCCCAACCGCAGAGCCCCCCCCCCAACCCTCATGTCTGACTTGATGCCAGGATTAGTAACTCAGTACACAAATGGCTTTTTTTCCCTTCAGTACATGAAAAGCCTTTATGAAAAAAAATTAAGCTGAAAGGGATTATAAATATGAAAGAATGTGCTGGCAAGCAGAACCCTAGTTCACAAACCTTGGGAAAACTTACTGTTCACACGCACACTGATGAGGAGAGGGGCAGTGATTGGTCACTCACTGTTTGTGCTGAGTTTCAAGAATCTGGGGCTGGCCGGTGGTTCTTTCATGGGTTTTATACTCTGATATTTGGAGACACTTTCCCCCTCTATTATACTGGGAAGAAACACAGGGATAGCAGAGTAGACAGCTCAGGCCATTGAATGACTGAAGTGAGGAGTAAACTGCAAACTGAGTGATACTATTCAAACAGTCTAGACAACCATGCCTAACCTGTAGTAGTTTTAAAATGAAGAAATGAAGAAAACTTCAGCAAATTGGGTGAAAGAATAAATGCTCTGTCCTAGGGGTGTTCACATTATATATATATGTGTGTGTGTGTGTGTGTGTGTGTGTGTATGTGTGTATGTGTAATATATATGTAATGTATAAGTAATATATAATATAACTATATATGAGATAATAATATGTCATGTGTGATATATAACAATATCATATATATGATACATATATATGTATA
Source organism: Apodemus sylvaticus (assembly GCF_947179515.1). Taxonomy (NCBI): domain Eukaryota; kingdom Metazoa; phylum Chordata; class Mammalia; order Rodentia; family Muridae; genus Apodemus; species Apodemus sylvaticus. Next base: position 13,469,969 of record NC_067482.1, on the reverse strand, counting down.
TATCATAAATGTATATATATAGCTATATTATATATATATGATATAACCAACAGTCATATCATTCTGAAGCAATAAACCTATAAAAATAAACCCAGCTTGTTTTCATTCTTATTCACCACTCTATGAAAAGATAAGTAGAATTGGGATTGTGGCAGTCAGTGGGGAATCTGGAATCAGAGGTTCCCTAATTCTAGGTGGTTCTCTTAAAATCTGAATGAAACAACTAGTTGGGGAAAAGCTTTCAAATTAAGATTTATGTGTGTGCTCACATGTGCACATGCCTGTAATTTTCTGTATGTGAACCTGTATGTATCTATATGTATGCACCATGTGCACACCTGTAAGTTTCTGTATGTGAACTTGTCTGTGTCTGTATGTATGCATCATGTGCACACCTGGTGTTTTTGAAGTCCTGAAGGGCATTGGATCCCTAGAACTGGAGTTACAGGAAGTTAAGAATTCTTGGGCCCAAACCCAGGTCTTCCCCAGGTGCACCCAGTGCTCTGAGTCGCTGAGCCATTTCTCCTCCTGTGGGAAACACTTTCATCTGTGCTGTGCATGCCCCATTGGGCACTGTGGTCTCATTCGATCGATATTTTCATTGACAGGTGTGTACTAGGTTTCTTTTTCCTTCAAGAGATAGGCTGTGAAAGTATTTTAATCTTCTTTGGCTGCAAGTACCAGAAATGCCCCAGTAAAAGTAACCAAAATGATAACATTTGCTTGTGAGAAAGCAAGACGTCCAGTAGGGAGAGGTCTCTAGGAGAGATCAGCTCGGGTCTGGACGTTACCTTCACGTGGGTGTTTGTTAACCATGTCTCCCTGATGCCCTGTGGATGACTTCCTGTTGTGAAAAGTCCGTACTCACACATGCATGCTGGATGGTGAAGAAAGACATGGTTGGAGAGTAATTTCTTTGACCTCCGGCATTTGAGCAAACCTGGGGAAACTCCTATCCCCTAGGTGAGAGGGAAGCTCCTGGTAAAGAAGACCTAAAGAATGTCCACAAAGCAGTCAGCCAGCAGGGCCTTCAGTTCACCTCAGCATCTCCAGGTCATCCGAATGCTTGGTAGAGTGACCCTCAACAGATGACATCCTTGTCATCCAAATGCAAAAACATTTGAATAACTTTTCAATTCATTATCTTTTCTTTTTAGAGGCCATTTTTACCTAAGTTATTTTGCTTCTCAGAAATGAAATGTGTTCAGTGTTGATGCTTGAAAAAAAAATGCAATGGGAAAGTAGGCGCCTGAGCTTTTGTTTGATGCCTGTGGCACTTGAGTGACACCCTCCCTTGTCCCCCTTTCTCTCTCAGCATGGTGAACAGTGGAAAGAAGACCCCTGTACCCTGTGTATGTGTGACCAGGGACAGGTCAGGTGCCACAAACAGGCGTGCCCTCCACTGAAATGTGCAAAGGTATTTGAAAGCACGTGACTCACTCTTCTAAGCTCGATTCTGAACCGTTTAAGAAATGCAATTCTTCGTCTACTGTGTCCTTTTTGGTAGAATCAGAAGCTTTAGAGAATGTGGAATGTTGTATGAGGATATAAAGGGCCTGCCTCCCAGCAGGAGAGCTGACATGGAGAACTGTGTCCCCCTGGGCCAGGAGGGGGTTGCATTATGCATGGTCAGCGTTCTGTGTCTTTCTGCCACTTGCTGACTGTGATGCTCCCATTGTGTCCTAGGACGGCCCTTCCCTTACCATTCTCTGTTTCTCCAGGGTCAAAGCAGAGCCCGGCATCACGGGCAGTGCTGTGAGGAATGTGTGTCTCCTGCCAGAAGCTGCTCCTCCGGTGGGGTCCTGCGGTACCACGATGAGATGTGGAAGGGCTCAGCCTGTGAATTCTGCACGTGTGACCAGGGCCAAGTGACCTGCCAGACAGGAGAGTGTGCCAAGGTGGCCTGTGCCCCGGTAAGAAGTGAAGGCATTTCCATTTGCCCCGAGGCAGCTCCTCCCAGCAGATGGCGGATACCCCCTCCTTCCTGGCAGTGGAGAGGATGGCGGGCAGACTGCTCGCATTTCCAGGGGTCTCTGAGCACGGAGACGCTGGGATAGGAAGTGAATGTTGCTGTCTGTTCAGACTAGCTTGGACCACTCCCCGGGGCCTTTAGCTATCACTGCATCTGTTCAGATTAGAAGAACTCAGCCAGAAGCATAAAGCGAAGGGTGTGATGGAGGACTTTAGCCTACCAGTCTGTGCAGCTGGCCCTCATCCGTAGTGGACTGCCCTGTTTACTCTGGCCTTGAAGCGCTGGTCTGCAGGTGTGCCTGGGGCCTGGCTCTTTCTTCAAGCACACTGGTTGCATTTAGTAGAAAAGACAACCTTGAGCCCTCCAGTGTACTGGGATTGAGCAAGGGAACCTTATAGACAATTAACTCTGCTGGCCTCTGTTAACTTTCACTATCTGCATAATTTCTAGCTGTCTCTGTCTGGCTTCACAAGTACATTTTAGGGAAATTACTTTTTTTTCCCCTTTTGAACTTAATTTTGACCCATGACTTAAAAAAAAATTGCTTTAAAAGTTTTCTCCTCCTCTGGCCGCTCCCATCCGCCCCTCCAGTTTCCCTCGGGGGTTTCCTGAACTTAGGATACAGGGACTCTATAGAGATCTGAGGCTTAGGGGTGAGCAGAGGCTTTTTTCTTTCTGGTTTCTCTGCCACTTCTAGCCCTGGGCCTAAAGAGGGGCGAGCTTTCAAACAAGACTGTCATTCACTGCACTGGTATTTTTCATTTCGCCTCCCACATGTAGGTCTTGTCAGAGCTGAAACTTACTTAGGCAGAGAGGGTCTTGCCTTCCCCTAGATTTATGCACTACTCCAATGCCTTTCATTTCTCCTTTTCTTACGTGAGGGGAGTCAGAATGCTTGGAAGGAGATGACAGGAAACTCGATGAGGGCCTTTTCCTTCTCTTGCTGTCTGGGGCGGGGCTTCCTTGCCTCTGTGTCTGACAATCTGGGTTGTGCTCCAAGGATTAACTTGTGTGAGAAACAGGCAGAGGTGGTCCTGGCGGCTTTTGACAGGCCTACTCTCAATTTCCCTTGAGGAACTTAGCATAACCCACTGTCCCCTCTGGTAGCATACTTCTGTGTGTCTGCTCACCCACTTGACTTAGAGCGTCACGTAACTGTGGTGGTGGCATTAGCTAGGTTCTCTGTGTGTCCTTGAGGACAATGAGGAGCTGCTGCTGCTGCTGAAGTGGAGAGTGCCGTGCTCCCTAATCCGTTTTCTGGTGCTCCCTCACCCCCCCCCCCCCGCCTCTAAGGGTCGAGGTTCTGAAGCCCATGGTCTGTTTCTCCAGATGTTTAATTTTTTTCTAGAGTATCTCCACATACCCCCAATTTTGTGTAAGTTAGTAGATTCTAAGCTGGAATTACTGCCAGTAGTGAAATTTTTTAACCAAAATAGAATTTTAAAGAGGAAAAAAAATACTCTTCGGCCTCCTTTTAGCTACCATAATTCTGAAATTAGCTTTCATTAATGACCTTGTTAAAGCCTGGTTATCCTAATAGCTTCTTAATTTCTGCTTTGCATGTATCGCTGGTGATCAATGAAAAGGGCGTACCGTGACCTTGAGGGTTCCTGGGATTTGTGGGCAGCCAGATACACAGCAGATCTGGTTCTACACGGAGGTCCTCAGGAGCACCAGGGATTATGGAGATATGCATTAAATGCCTTCAGAGCTCCTGAGGGAAATAACTGTGAGGGAGCTGGGGAGAGCTCTGCTGGGGCTTTCAGCAAGTTCCATTCTGCTTTCTGATCCCCTCTTGAAGATATCAAGGCTATTTGACTTCTAATCTTGGCAACCAAGGGTGTATTAGGCATTAGTGTCACGCATCTACACAAAGCTATAGAGATCTCAGTTTCTACGGGTGACAGAATCATACGTGCCCATTGCTACTTATTATTGAATCATCACCAAATGTTCTCCATAGCCTTGAATCAATGCACACTTTGTCTTTTTTAAAGGAGTAAATGGCACGATCCTTGTCTTTGATGTATTCAGTAAAATCCCTCAACCCTGAAACATAAATTGATCACTTGTACAATATGATTGATTTCATATTTCCAGGTGTTGTAATGTCTTTAAACATGAATTCAGATGAAGATAGCACATTATTTCTTCCTTCTTATACGACCCTACTATTTACTCCTGAGATGGGCTGTGCTGGAAGGAATGGCCTGTAGCCCAGTGTACAGAAGAGGGAAGGCATGCAGAACTGGGGAGCCTTTCCCTTCCTCCCACCAGAGGAAAACTACCTCAAAAGAGGCCATCCTGTGCTAATGCACATTATATTGACTTCCAGAGTCATGGTTCCCTAGGGGTTAGGTATTCAGCAGAGGAGGTGCAGCACATATTTGATATTGAGAATACACTTAAAAATGAAGTGAATGAGTTTGTTTCACGATTTAGTTCTATTCAAAGCCGAAGTCAAATGGTAGCTGGCATGCTCCCCACAGCATCAAGCTGCAGTGGTTGGGGACAGCCAGGCTTCTATAAATAGCACCACTGTTTAGACCTTCCTACCTCCCCTAGGCTGAATCCTTGCTTCCTAGGAACAGGGATTTTTGGTATTCACTGCGCTGTGTGAAGGCTCAGAACAGCCACCTTCTCCTCTCTTTGGAATGTGGGAGCTCTCTAACCACCCTGCCAGGCCTTTTCTTTTTAACAGAAGAACACACTCTGCCTTGCTTCAAAATATTGTTTTAAGCAACTTAGATTACACACATATAAACCCTTTTATGTGCTTTGAAAGCAAATTTTCAATCTGATTCTCAGTGATGCCTTCATCCAAGCTGAGTCTTTGTTTCTGCAAAACAATTTATATGTAAATACGCCCGCTCCCTATAGCACCCACTGCTCTCTGTTGGCCTCTGACTGGTGTGAATTCTGATGGACAGCAATCCATACAGCTCCCTTCTTTTTGAAATAACTTTTAGGAATTGTACCTATGTGTGTTTGTTTTAGAGATTTATGATTTTCTTCATTAAAATGGAAATGTATATTCTGTTTAGCAGATCTTGAAGACTCTAGAAGAGAGCCTAAAAATCCATTCTTAAAGCTATGACCCAAAGACAACAAATGCTTTTACAATCTATTTTTCTTTAATATGGTGTTTTAAACATAAACTAACATAGTTTAATATGAGTATTTAATTTTACAGTGCTGTTTGTATTTAATGTGGTTCCTAAACTTTGAAATATAATATAGAGCCCCCAAGTTGAATGTTAAATATTTAAAGAGACATATCATTCTCCAGAAAGTAAATGAGTCTTTAGGAAGTAGACAGTGGTTTGAAGAACACTCTGCATTATTGTTTACATAAAGAAAATTGCAAGCAGAATTTGTGATTTAGTAGCATATACCCTGGAATGTGGGGTTGCAGTGGAATTTAAAGTTTCTAATCTACAGAGAATTATTTAGATTTTTTAAAAAGAACATCAAACATTCATTATTTTGAAATAAAAAATAAGCTGAAATTATTAAAGCAGGAAGGCTCTGTAAGCAATCATCTGTCTTCAAAATGTGGCATTGCTCTTCTTCCTCCTAGAATTAAAAAGAAAGTTAGGTGCAAGTTAGCTAACTCTGAGAGTTTCAGAATGGTGAACAAAAATTAACTTTTTTGCTATTTAATTTAAGCCTGAGACTTCATCTGTACATAAAAGGATCCCTCTGATTTCATCTTCAAACACTGGCCTGATTTGCATGCTATGGTTGACACCAAGGCTGCAAGTTCTGACTGTCTTTCTCTGAGATAGTGTGAGCCTTTCCTGCCACTTGTATTTGTTGTACTTAAGACATTGCTATGACTACAGTTTCTGGTCATGGGTAGGTAGGTAATTATGGGGTGGAGAGAACATTTCATCAGAATAGAGGAAAAGCACTTGGAGAATACACTGGAATTATGAGGAGACATCCCAGAGGGAGCCAGCTAGGGTGGGCATTGGGTATGGGTATGGGTATGGGGATGGGGATGGGGATGGGGATGGGGATGGGGATGGGGATGGGGATGGGGATGGGGATGGGGATGGGTGGGGATGGGTCATGGGGGTGGGGCACACACAAATAAGCAATGGGCTGAAGCAAGAGGAGAGTGTGTGGAGCTTCTCATTCCAATCAGGAACCCAGCTGCTTCTCAATTTAGCATTGCTACCTGGAGATGTTAATTTGATGTGTACATTGCAACTTTTATCCCTACAGGGTGAAGAATTAGTTCACTTAGAAGGAAAATGCTGCCCAGAATGCATTTCAAGGGATGGTTATTGTGTTTATGAACAGAAGGCACAGATTGTGAGTATCAGGTTAATAACAAAACACTATTAAAATTAATAGATCAAAATTAACCTAATAAGGGGATCTTTATTACGTCCTAGTGTTTTTAGACCCATTCATTTTTTTCCAGCAAACTATTATATGTACATCAAGAATGTGCTATGCACTGGGGATAGGCAGACAGAAAGCATCGTGTAGAGTCTGCTCCTGGTGGAAGATATTTATATTGTGAGAAAACAGACAAGATGCATACAGACACACAGATCACACATACACACACACACACTCACACAGGGTAGTGGGCTACTGCAGAACATGTAAGTCATTGAGCTGTGGTGGAAGTTTCTTCGTAGTAAGATGGATGGGGAAGTCTTTCATGCAGGAAATCTAATGAGAGCTGGGTGGGAGCAAGGGAATGACCCATGTGACTGTCTGGGGATAGACGGGGAAGACAGACCACAAATGCAAAGGCACTGAGGCAGGTGCGCATGTGTGGAATGTTCAGGGAGTCGCAAGAGTGGCTAAGGCTGGAACAAAGGGGGTGGGAGATTCGGGGAGCAGTAGTCTAGAAGACAGGTTCTTTACTTCAGGGCAGATGGGAGCTGCTGGAGAGCTGGGGGTCCTGCAGTCAAAACTTAACTTAGAATCAAACTGTGAGTCTTGTTAGTTGTTTTAATTGTTTAATTGTCTAGATTGGTGGCTCTCAACCTGTGGTTCACAATCCCATTGGGGTAAAAATAAAACAGATATCCTGTAAATTAGCTATTTATATAACGGTAGCAAAACTACAGTTATGGAGAAGCAATGCCGAGCTGTATTAAATGGCTGCAGCGTTAGGATGAATGAGAACACTGGTCTAGATGGAGGATGATCCTGGTTTGGCTTAAGAAGGAAGCAGTAAATAATGGCCACTCCCTGGAGTCGCTTAGTGGATGGAAATGGCAGCATTGGAGGAAAGCAGGATGGTTCAGTGGGTAGAAGTATTTCATCAGACAACCTGAGTTAGGTTCCAGGATCAACCCCAAAAGTTGCCCCCCTCAAATGTGCGTGCCGCACACATTTCACACACACACACACACACACACACACACACACACACCAAACACACTCCCCAAATAATAAATAAATGATGGAATTTTGATGGAGTGGATGTGGGGAAAAACTCTACTTTCTCAAATATTATTTCTCCCTATGTCAAAGTAAAAAAACAAACAAACAATTACCTTTCTGCCTTTAACTTTGCCTGACACGCACACAGATGCGCATGTATCTGGAGGCCAGAAGTAAACCATGGATCTCCTCCTCAGAGGACACTTACCTTGGATCTTGTTTTGTTTAGAGAAAAGGTTTCTCGTTGGTCTGGAGTTCGCCAAGTGAATATACTGACTGGGCAGTGAGCTCCTGGAACCTGCTTGTCTCTGTCTACAAAGTGCGAGGATGACAAGCATGTGCTATACCCAGCTTTTTAAATGTGGGAACTGGGGATCCAACTCAAGGCCTGTGCTTATGTGGGAAACACTTTGCCAACTGAACTCTCTATCCAGCCCTGCCCTAGTTTTAAAGCCCATATTTCTCATGGGATTTTGGGACGTTGGCAGATTTATTGTGTTCTTTAACTTATGTTCATTGATCATAAATACGGTGGTTTCACTGACCGATCAGAATAGGGTTGTAACAATTGAGTGTCAGTCCTGTGATTGGTCTCAGTCTAAACTAACAGGTCTCAATCACATCTGTCAGCCTGCCAGCCCTTCTGTGTATTCTAAGAGAGTGATATAAGTCAACAAGGCAGGCTCTAAGTTTGAATCCCTCCTATGCTCCATACTGTGATCTTGAGCGAGGTCCCTCTTTATTTAGTTCAGATGAAAAAGGTACTTTCCTTCTGGGCAATTAAGATGATAAATGCAAACAAAGCTCTTAGGACAGACAGTGGGCATATCTGTAGTTGAAAACATTGATAATTTTAGAATGTTGTTATCACTTGTCTTGTGGTGATATTTTAGTCATCCTCATTGTCTTAAGAATTTAGAAAATTAATGTGTCCCTATAATTGTTGAATTTGGACCCATTTTGTAATATTAGTTCATCCATCTCTTTTTTTGGACGTTAAACCAAATGGAACTAAAGAAAACCATGTGTCAGATATAAGTACAAATCCCCATATCCATCTGATACCACAAAAATTCAAGAGTTTCATTTAAAAGTTTAGATTCCTTGTCCTCGAATCCCTGGATATTGAGGGGAATTGAATCCACGTGCTCGAGCACAAAGCAAAAATAAAAAGTCCAAAATGTCTTCACCCTCGATTGGTATGATTCCTAGCGCTTGATGCAGACAGATTTTATTTTTATGCATAAGAAGTTAATAAAATTGCATGCTGCTTGGTGGAAATGGATATCTCCTAATGGAAAAATAAACAGATCAGCCTAATGGTGTTTTTAGTGGTATCATAAATACATTTCTTTTTCTTTCTAGATGTCTTCAAATGCAAGCGAAATTAAGCATGTTCCAGTAAGTATGGATTTTTGATTTGTGCATGGGTCCTTACAGAGTTGTTTTAAATAATGATTTGCATGAACTTACCATGGGGGATTTGGTGTCTTAGCATTTTTCATAGTTATGTTTGATGGCATTACGGTTAGAAACTAAGGGTGTTGGGAAAACTGAGACATCAATGCACTAGATTTGGGCTTTTTTTTTTTTTGGCTTATTTTCTATAATTGATAGTTACATTTTACTAACCATGGGCACCTATATATCTTCTTTACCTTCCTGCTGATGAGTTTTTCCAGCCTAGTCAATTGATCTCTTATCAATTTGAAAAAACCAACAGCAATGACAATTGATCTCTGAGGGAACTTTGTATACAGTAAATTATTGTAGGAATCACCTCTTGGGATGGTGATAGGATTGTTTCCCAAGCAACTGACTGTCCCTTCTCCAGTCTTAAAGACAACAAGCTCATGATTTTAAGGGTTTGAGAATGAGCGTCTAGGAACCCAGGTTGAATAACTTCTCTTCTTGTGACTGTGTCCCCCCGGTTTCCTCACAATTTCCCCTTCACTCTGAAAAGTACGGTCAAGCAGACTGTTAGCGATAATTCACGTTAGTTAGCTCAGTAAGCATTTTATCAGAATTTTATTTTAAAATATACTCTCCCATTTGCTCATCCCCCTCCCCCCCTGATTAATCCAGTGCAGTCTATGAAGAGACCTTTGTCTCGCTCTGATTTCCAGGGTCAGTGGATTGTTAAGGAAATTGCTTCTAAAATCAGTATAGATTCTCTGTCAAACTATTCATGCATATTACCATAATTCAGTTGGCCAGAAAGAATATTTTAAGGAGAGAAATCTCATGGTACATCTGTAGCCACGCGCACACACACACACACACACACACACACACACACACACACACACACAGTGTTCCAACAGAAGTTTAATTTGGAGAATACAATGCCTTTCTTGTTACTCTGACTGTAACAAGAAAATCCAGTGTTTGGACCAAGTATCTTACTCTTATTATAGAGATTGTGTTTAATGGACCTGCTAACCACTAGGTACATAAAGTAATGATAATGCCCCCTGGTGGGTTTTGTTTTGGCTCTGAGGGGTGAAATGTGTTGAGAAGCACATTTGAAATACTTCTTACATATTCTGGTTGCCCAAAGGTACATCAAAATTTATCTCTTGAGTGTGCTTAAAATCATTCCGTTGATGCTGCACATTAAAAGAAACCAATTAAAAACAAAGGGAAACTATGCTTGTTAAATTCCTTGCTGTTTGAGAGCCAAGTTGGGAGGGTGGGATGCTGATGTCATGTATCTCCTGGTCTTTGCGGCGGCTTGCTGGTCTACCCCAGAAGTTCCTCTTCCGAGTCTCTGCTCCAGTCACTGTCTACTGTCTTCACCATTTCCCACAGGAGGGGGAGAAGTGGGAAGAAGGCCCTTGTAAGCTGTGTGAGTGCCGGGAGGCTCAAGTTACTTGCTATGAGCCCTCTTGCCCGCCATGTCCAGTGGCCACCCTAGCTCTGGTGGTGAAGGGACAATGCTGTCCAGACTGCACACCAGGTAGGTCCATGTCCCATTTTCCTATGAAGAAAATTCAGAGATAGTCCCATTTTTCTTCCAATTTTCTTTTTGGTTGCTCATTTTTGAAGGCTTGGGTTTTTTGTTTTTAACCTTAATTCTTGCAAATTATTCTTATTATTAATCTTTGCAGAATTTGTTTAACTGCAACCATACAACTTTGGACAAGTCATTGATCCTCCATGTCTTAGTTTTCTTAATTATAAAATATGCCTTATTTATCTTGAAAAAAATTGCATTAGTCAAATACCACAATTTGAAGGACTCATCGAGGCCCATTGGCCTTCTAGTGTTGAAAATATAGGAATAATTCTACAAAATTTGTCAGAGGTGTTCTTTTTTTTTTTTTAAAGATGAACTATGAAACAGATGGTTTCTTTTGCAGTTCTCAAATGAGGTTTTAAAGTTTCAAGACTCATTAATTTCTTCCAAAAGAAAATTTTATCTACTTGTTTTGCAGTTGTGCCTCCAAATCACCTGGGCCTGAATTAGTTCCGGTTAGTGGTTGCTGGCAGGCTCTGCAACTGGCCAGCTCCACTCTGACTCTCTCTCCAGCGTAGCCTTTCTCAGAGACAAGTGGCATCTTGTCCATTTCTATTTCCTAATTAATTGTTTCCATCTGCAAGCTCCGGTTTCCCACAGTAGCGTCTGCTTCCCCTCCTCACCTTGTTTTGTCTAATCGTAGTTCCACTGAAGAGGTGTCAAGGGGATAACAATGGGACTTTATATTTAACTATGGTACCTTTGCCAAAGTGGCTCCCTGGGCTTTACCAAACACATATTTAGCATGCTATGTATGGGGCATTAAAAATATCAGGCCCCTGAAAACTTTCAAACCTGAAAACAGACCCTTGGCGACTGTCACTCCCCCCCCCCCCAGATGAGGGATAGTCCCAATTAATGTGAATGAGAGTCAAGATTTTTGAAGAAAAACAGAAAAGAAAAATGATGTTATTCGTTAAAGATATAACTAACCTTAGAAGTTCTAGCCTCTATCTCTGAACTCTGGGCGTGGCAGGCTTCAGAAGCGCTTCTCTGATACCATGGATGGCTGACTCTGCCTAAACCCGGTAGCAAGGAGGTAATCCCACCTCTTTCCCCAATCAGCGCAGCAGCAGGCAAAGTGTCGAGGAGCTCATTCCTTTACATGTTTGGTTGGAGACTAGGAAAGCTGATGATGATATTTCAGACTTGGGGAATCTCGCATCAATCCATATTGTTGCTATATGAGGCCACTTTGTACCCAGGCTTTATTGTTCTCGGTCCTTCCTGTTCCGTGTAATGGATGTATCCTGGGGACTCTTCAGGAGTCTGCAGGCTTCGCTGAGTTCTCGTCTTTGTTCTTGGTTCTAGTTCACTGCCACCCAGACTGTCTGACCTGCTCTCACGCTCCAGACCACTGTGACCTCTGCCAGGATCCCACGAAGCTGCTACAGGAGGGCCGATGTGTGCACAGCTGTGGCCTGGGCTTTTACCAAGCAGGCAGGCTTTGTTTAGGTACGGCAACCCAGAGGTACAGTTGCTTAGAGCTAAAGAGACTATCGATGTGATTTATGGTAGCTGAGCCAAAGCATTGTTATGGGAGGGACCACAATGCAAGAAATATGCATCCAGAAGCCACTGCAAGCCTAAGTCTTCACCTTCAGATCTCTTTCTTCTGACATTTATAGTATTTCCTGGAAGATATTCTCAGAAACAGGTTGGGTAGTGAAGATATTAAGGACTAGTAGGTAAGTAGAGAAGGCCAAGACATTTGAGCCAGACTGCCTGGTTTCAAATGCCAGTGTCTGGTTGTCTAATAGCTTTTGACAGGTTATTTAATCTCTGGAGCTGGTTTCTCATTTGTAAAAAAAACCATACCTATTTGTCTGAGTTAGGGTTTTACTGCTGTGTACAAACACCATTACCAATACAAGTCTTATAAAGGACGACATTTAATGGCTTACAGGTTCTGAGGTTCAGTCCATTATCATCAAGGTGGGAACATGGCAGCGTCCAGGTAGGCATGGTGCAGGAGGAGCTGAGAGTTCTACATCTTCACCTGAAGGCTACTAGCAGAATACTGGCTTCCAGGCAGCTAGGATGAGGGTCTTAAAGTGCATGCCCACAGTGACACATCTATCCCAATAGGACCACACCTTCTAATCCTGCCACTCCCTGGGTGGAACATATAAAAACCATCATACTACTCTGTAAGATTATTATGGACGTAAGCATTTATGTTTGTAAAGGCATTGCACGCCTGCTATGAACTTCTTAGTTTTGCAAATGAAGGTTGTGAATTTCTTGCCCTTTTCTTGTAGTGTTTGTGACCCGAGAACCTCAGGACTGGGGTTATGAGAGAAAGAGTCAGTCTTGGAGTGATCCAGGCCAGCTAACCTGCTTTCTTTTCTTTCTTTCCCTTGTCTGTGGCCAGCCTGCCAGCCCCAGTGCTCCACATGCACCAGTGACCTGGAGTGTTCTTCTTGCCTGCCTCCCCTGTTGATGCAGCAGGGACAATGTGTGTCTACCTGTGGGGATGGTTTCTACCAAGATCACCACTCATGTGCAGGTAAACACTAGCTGGACTACAGCTGAGAAAGTTTCCACAGCCCCCATCCTTCATAAACCAGCGTCTACCAGGAGCTGTGATAATACTACTCAAATAGGTGTGCTATGGTTTGGCTGTGGTTTGTCCCCTGCCCTGATTAGGGTTTTCTATTGATGTAATAAAACACCATGACCAAAAGCAACTTGAGGAGAGAAGGGTACATTTCATCTTACACGTTGACCTCACAGTCTATCATCATAGGAAGTCAGGGCAGGAGTTCAAGGTAGGAACCTGGGAGGCAGAAGCTGGAGCCAAAGATGTGGACAGATGCTGAAGCTACTTGTATCTCAACCTCTTCTATATGTGTCTGACTCCTTTAAGATTTAGTCTAGATTCCTAATATTGTACTGTAGTCACACTGTAATTTCATTTGTTTATGCTTTACCATTTTTTAAATAGTGATTGGAATCATAAATGTAAGTTAAAAATGTACAAAGATTTTGATGTTGTTAAATTTGGGTTACTTACTCATTTATTTTCGAGACAAGATCTCACTCACTGTTTAGCCCCAGCCCTCCTCATGATTTCATTCTTCCTGCCTTAGCCTCCTGGACAGTCCTTCGATGGCCAGCGTTTTGTAAACATCTCAGCTGTAAAAGATGGGGGAAGAAAACAAAGCAGAAACCAAAAATCTTAACCTCTAGTGTTTACAGCTTATCATTTTCTGATCACCTGTTACCTTAGAACAGACTCAAAGTAGGCAGGTATAAACACCTTCACAAGTATCAAATGACTGTGCAATTTAGGGCAATAGGTGAAATTTCGATTTGATGAAATGATTTAATGTATTTCTTTTCTTTCTTCTGTTACATCAAAGAGACTTCCTGCTAGCACTTCTATTGACACATTTTCCTTAGAAGAAAGTCAATTTCCCTTAGCTTACATTCCTCCCTCTGTCCCACCACACCTACAAACAAACAAACAAACAAACACAAACAGTTTTGTAAAGTTACTAACTCATTTACAAGTGTATAGGTTTATGCTCTGGCTGTGAATATTTAACTTCCTGTCCCCTCAGAAGGTCAGGGTAAGGATTAAGGGTGTGAATATTATTAAATCCTTTGTATAGCATCTTATACTGAGATGCATACTCATTTACCCATACACATACACACCCAAACACAGATACCCATTCATACATACACACACAGCCAAACACAGATGCACACTCATTTGTACACAAACACACACACACACACCATACACAGTTACACACTCATTCAAACAAACATATGCACATTCATACACACAAACAACTAAACAGACACACACTCATTCACACTGGCATACACATACTCATTCATACTTACACAACAAAACAGATACACACTCATTTACACACACATACACCTGCTCATGCACACACACACACCATTCAGCACCCCCCCCCTTCCTTTTGGTCATTTTCCTGTCTCTACTGTTTTAATTGGTGGTGCTAACACTGGTTTAGGGCATTTTGAAGTGGGTAATGTTTCACTTGATTACTGGTTTACATAACTGCCTGCTTCACATTCCATCCACAAAACCTCTTGCAAACGCCCATAGTAGAAAGTTGCTGGGAAAATTTGTTCGTGCTCCCTCCAGGGAATTAAACCAATTTGCTTTAGTTCAGGCTGGTTGCATTTTTATGCATAAAATAAAGAAGAGGGAAAAAAAAAACAGAAGAGGAGAGAAAGAAGGGGAGGGTGGAGGGTGTGATCTTAAAAACTAATGGTAGATTGTGATCAGTTTTTACATTCTATCTTGGCCCTGAGACTATGCAAGTCATCTTTTTTAGCACTGGGTCTCTCTGACTCTGTCTCTGTCTCTGTCTCTGTCTCTGTCTCTCTCTCTCTCTTCCCCCCCTTCAACACTTGTACCATTAATGTTGGTTTTTAACCATTAACCTTGGATGTCTATCATCCAGCCCATGTTCTTCCAACGTGTGCTAAACTTTTCAAAAGAAGCCTGCCATTTTATAACGGCGGGCCTTCCTGGATTGATTTCTCTTGGCAGTCATTTATGGTGTGCCTGTGATAGTTCTCTACTTTATTGACTCATCAAAACCAAAAGAAAGGGAGCATTCCACCAAGGAAACTAATGAACACAAATCTCCCTATTAATATTCATGCTCACCATGTTAGATATAGAAAGAGTAAAAGACATAGGGGACAAAGGCAAGTAGCTCATGTGCATGGCTCTTCAGAGAAGACCGTGAGCAGGTGAGTGAGACAGTGACAAAGGCCCTGAGTCCTGCCAGGGAGGTGAGTGATACGTACACTGTGCCTTATACACATGTGGGCATACATCAGTATTGTTCTCTTTCAGATCTGATTAAGGTAAAATTATGCTGTAATTTTGGATGACAGATTGCCTCACATTTGCAGTCTCAGATTCATTTCCTTGCCTTCTCCAGTTTGGTTTTGGAATTTGATGATTGACAGACTGAACCAAGGCTCAGCATTACTCGGTTTGTATAGTAAGCTAAACTGAAGACCAGTAATGTGTTGAATGTCTCTTTTACTCACCAAGCAGAGCCAATCCTATCCTTTAATTAAGAGCACATAGGTTTTTTTTTTAATTCGATATTTTTATTTACATTTCAAATGATTTCCCCTTTTCTAGCCCCCCACTCCCTGAAAATCCTGTAAGCCCCCTTCTCTCCCCCTGTCCTCCCACCCACCCCTTCCCACTTCCCCATTCTGGTTTTGCTGAATACTGCTTCACTGAGTCTTTCCAGAACAGGGGGCCACTCCTCCGTTCTTCTTGTACCTCATTTGATGTGTGGATTATGTTTTGGGTATTCCAGTTTTCTAGGTTAATATCCACTTATTAGTGAGTGCATACCATGATTCACCTTTTGAGTCTGGGTTACCTCACTTAGTATGGTGTTCTCTAGCTCCATCCATTTGCCTAAGAATTTCATGAATTCATTGTTTCTAATGGCTGAATAGTACTCCATTGTGTAGATATACCACATTTTTGCATCCACTCTTCTGTTGAGGGATACCTGGGTTCTTTCCAGCATCTGGCAATTATAAATAGGGCTGCTATGAACATAGTAGAACATGTATCCTTACTACATGGTGGGGAATCCTCTGGGTATATGCCCAGGAGTGGTATAGCAGGATCTTCTGGAAGTGAGGAGCACATAGGTTTTTACCATAACCTTTATGAATCCTTTGCTACCAGCTAGATCTGGTTCAACATCCCTCCTTTCCCACCTCCTCGCACCCTTATTGAGTTCATATACCTCAGGTTTCAGGACTGGATCTTTGCTCCTTGAATTGTTCTGACCCATTCTCACTGATCAGAAACCAATTCATTAGCTGATTGCAGCCAGGTGTCAGGCCTTATCCATGTGTGGGTACTTTTCCACCACATGGATAAGTTCTTGCCCCTCCCTGCATGCTTTTATTACCCTGGCTTTCTTGTGTTCTCACTATCAGCATCATGGTTCCTTTGCTCATGCTGGAATTCTGGTATTAAATCTAAGTCTGTATCCAGACTGAACTCCCTGAGACTACTCCTGCTTGATGTTCATGTTTCTCTGTTAGTCATCTCTGTTTTATCCTGGTGAGACCTTTGAACAATGGACACACACACACACACACCACAGAGGCCAAAAATACCCTAAGAAAGAATAGTAAAAAGACCAGCATCATTGTCATAGTTACTTTTTAGTTGCTCTTGCAAAACACCATGATTAAGGCAATTTATAAAGTGTTTAATCAGACTCATGGTTTTAAAGGGTTAGAGTTCATAATGGTGGAGCAAAGGTATGGTGGTGAGTGGCTGGAGGAGGGCCTGAGAGCTCATATCTCCATCCACAAGCAGGGGCCAGAGAAAGCATACTGAGAATAGCATTTGAAACTTCAAAGGCAACCTCTCCTGACACACTGGTTCCAACAAGACCATACCTTCTAATCCTTCCCAAACAGTTCCACCCACAGAGGATCCTGGAGTCAGTTCAAAGCACTACAGTTACTGATTGAGATTAAATTCAAACAAGATAGACTTTTAAGAGGAAAGAGTGGGATTTCCTCCATTTTTAAAATACATGTATCAATGTTTCTCTTGTTTACTTAGAGTTTAGGATATGCAGAAAAGTCTGAGACAAAGTCACAGGGCAATGCTACCTTTGGTTTACAGGTCTGGAGTTGGAAGAAGTGCAGTACACATGTTATGTAAGTTTAGGGTCTGGAACCAAAGACCTGGGTTTTCATCCTGTCTCTGTCATGTACCTGTGCTTCAACACCATGCTTCAGTGGAATGGAGATAGAGATGCCCGCCACATCTTTGTTGTCAAAATGAAGAGGCTGAATTCACATGCCATGATTAGGAAATGGAGTCACATGCCTTGTAAGTCCTCATGAATGATTTGTAATTCCTTCATGAGAGGCTGTGGTTTCTGCTCCCTATTGGCTAGAATATGCACATAAATTACATAGCCATTGTCTACAATGAGCTGGTAATAACAGCAGGTTAGTGGTTGCTTATAGAGTGTACTTGCTGGTTTTGTGTGTCAACTTGACACAAGCTGGAGTTATGACAGGAAAAGGAGCTTCAGGTGAGGCAATGCTTCCATGAGATCCAGCTGTAAGGCATTTTCTCAATTAGTGATCAAGGGTGGGAAGGCCCATTGTGGGTGGTGCCATCACTGGGCTGGTATTCTTGGGTTCTATAAGAGAGTAGGCTGAGCAAGCCAGGGGAAGCAGGTCAGTAACATCCCTCCATGGCCTCTGCATCAGCTACTGCTTCCTGACCTGCTTGAGTTCCCATCCTGACTTTGGTGATGAACAGCAACATGGAAGTATAAGCTGAATAAAGCCTTACCTCCCCAACTTGTTTCTTGGTCATGATGTTTGTGCAGGAATAGAAACCCTGAGTAAGACATAGAGATACCCAAAACAAAAATAACAATGAACACAACTGAAACAGCAAGCATCTGCAAAATGTATTGTATTTGAATGTTATATGGTCTCAGATACTGAGACTGGACATTTTATAGGATTGTAACTGAAGGGATTATTTTAACCTCCATTTACCACTTACTGCTATATGGCTTTGGGCAAGTCATTTAACCTTTTAGAGGCTCATTCTTCTCAACTCTATAATGAGGATAATATTATGTACTTCAGACAATTATGATGAGGCCTGTAAGAAAATTTCAAAAAGTATAAATCTATTCTGCTTGTCACATAGTATGTGGGTGATAAAAGGCAGACATTATTGAAATCACTCTTTTATTGTTCAACCTGGGGAGATGAATACCAAATGACTCATATGAAAAAACAGGCATTTTTTTGACATTAATGCCTGGTTCAAAATAAAATATACTCATATCTGATGGATAAGTAAATGTAATGCAGAGAGGTTCTCCATTTCTTATGAGTTAAAATCCCCTTCTCATTTACTTGGAGTGTTTGGATTAAGTGATGAGATGCTGAAATTATTTGGATTTCAATCAAAATTAGTGTATTTTTAAAGAAAGCATTTATGATGAGGAGTTCCAAATTTTACATATATATGAGGTTGTCCTGGCCGAGATTTTTTAAGGCGGTAGGCTTGAACAGGACTTCTAATGGTGATTACTTGTTGGAAGTAGATTTAAGTAGCATATCTAGTCATTGGGGGAGGGGCTGACTCTTTGGAGCATGGTACAAAGCTGTGGGGATTTAATGGTTTTGGCTTCTGCTTGTGATTGTGGTTAATGCTAGTCTCACGGTGTCCCGAGTGGACTTCTCCACAAAGACGGTATGAACTCTCTACAAGATAGACCTCTCTTTAGCAATTTCTGACTAGGGCTAGGCACTATCAAGCTAGCATCCCCAACAGCTTGTGTGACATGGGGCAGACTCAGAGTGCGCATGTCAGTTTTGTTACTGAAAGCACATGCTGAGATGGAGGTCAGAGGGGCACTGTCACCACGGTGTCACCCATCTTGTACAGCTTTGTGAATCTTCTGCATCCTGTTTACCAAAGTTGCTGTCTATGAATAGGACTTTCTGCACCACGCAGCATTATTGACCTTCTGTCCGTGCAACAAATGTCTGACTAGTTTCTTCTAAGCATCAAGCACTTTACCGGGCACCAGGAAATCAGTTAACCAGACAAACAGTAAGTCCTTTACTTAAGGACTTTTCTTCTCAATGGAGGAAGAGTGTCCCCTAAGCCTATAAGCCATGGTCACTTTTGATAGTTGTCTTTATAATTATCCTCATGAGAATTTATACCCATTGGCATCTTTAAAGACAGTTTTCAAAACATATGTGGCAGGTAAGGATTTGTTACTGAAGTAAGGTTGTATCTCATGCTTGTGAACTCCATGTCGTATTGCACAACAATAGTAAGGCATCTGGGTTACTTTTTGATGGAAGAAAACTGTAATGTGCCATCACACGAGGGGGAAAGAGACAGGAATGTTCAGGCATGCCTCAACAGTGGCCTACAGGCGATCTGCTTCCCATTAGCCTCTGATATGTATGCCTTGTCAGCAATTTCTGGCTAGGTGCAGCCTCAGGAATGTTACGCAATCTCTATTTTCTTCCCCTTTTCTTTTTCTATGTCTCTTGCCTCTAAGATCACTGTGTCCTTATTGTCTCGGGGACTTGGGTAGAAAGAAGGGAATGTTCTAAATCTATCATATCAAAGGGAAGGGAAGGGAACAGCATTGTGCTTATAGCACGTGAATTTCTTGAGTAAAGTAGGTGAAAGGTGTCAGGTGACAGTGGCATTCCATCCCTCTTTCTTTGGATGTGCCTGTACAGGAGAAGCACAGAAGAGTGAAGGTACCTGGCAATGTTTTGCATGGAACCACTACTGTGGCCAGAGACCAGAGATGATATGGCATCTCTTTGAACTTCTCAGAGTGACATTTTACAGACCAGAGGAAGCACTCACTCTGCAGAGAAGACGGAGTTTGTCTTGCAGACAGACCCTGTTCTTTCTTAATATACACGTGATCCCACACACTATTTCAGTGATAGGTTACAAATTAGTGACTCTGTTTTCCTGTCTAGCTCATGTTATCCTCAGTTATTGTAGCTCAACTACATGCCATCAGTCTTTCTGTCTCTTTCTCCCTTCTCCCGCTGACACTGTCCATATTCTGCACCCGCCCTTTATCACAACTGCGATCTGAGCATCTGCATGGATGCCCCCAGGACATCCGTGAGCAGGTCTCATCAAAGGCTGGGCTTGCTCTGTGGTCCCTGCTTTGGTTTTCTATTTCTGTAGACAAGTAATCAGTGCTAAAGATGTCAGTGTGCACTTCATGAACAGGGCTAGGGGACGAGAGGTTGAAATGGATGCTCTGCAGAGGTCTTGACCTCTGGGGATGACCCTTGGTCACAATGGATGCACACTTAAGGAACTTGGCCTAAAGGTCACTGTGTTTGCCAACCTCCTGTGTTGAAGAACCAGGAATGCAGGTATAGGACCTGGAGACAGACTGTTCTCAGGGAAGGCTGAGATGGCTTAGTCAGTAAAGGTGCGTGTCACATAAGCCTTGTGATCTGAGGTCTATCCCTAAAACTTATGGAAAGGGGAAGAATGCACTACACAAAGTTGTCCTGTGACTTCCATAAGCACACTCTGGCATGTGTGCCCCTCAAAGGCTATTATTATTACTGCTGGTTATAATTACAGAGTAGCATTTCATGGGGGGAATACGTGACCTTACTTACTGATTTATGAACCATTGTGATGCCAACCTGCTTGTAAAAGAAAAAGTCCTCTCTTCACGTTTGCCTGCTTGAAACCTCTATCAACAACGAAATCCTTTCTTGGGTTTCACTGCCTACAGAGATACTGCTAAAAAGTCAAATGTATTAACCAACACCAGTGAAATTTTCAGCTGTATCCCAAGCATTAAAAGATTAGCTATTCACCTACTGTGTGCCTCGGGGAAGTAGATTATAGCCTCTCTACTTAGTAAGTTTTTTCCCTTAAGTACCAATAACTATGTTTATTCCAAAAAATTAATTTCATAAAGACAATAAAACGTAAAGTAAGATAAACAGTCAACAAAATCCTTCAGCTCACACTCCCTTAAGCCTCTACTTTTGGTATTTTGGTGTCTGCCTTCCTAATTTATGAGCTCATTTCTGTGTATATGTGTCTGTCTACACATGTACTCATTTATTTTTCCGAAGTAAAATCACTTGATCCATGCTACCACATTGCCGTCTTCCCCATCTTGTTTGTTATCCCCTACAACTCATGGTTTTAAAGCTATTGTCTGATTATCTTTGTCTAGCTATTCAGTCATTCACTAAGCCAACCTTCTACTGTTTAATATTTGTTCTTAATTAACCATCATCATAAATAACGATGATATAAACAGCTTCAGTGGAAATTGTGGCAAAGCATTTTAATTGAATTCATAAACAGGTGATTGCTGGGCCTGAGTATGTGCAAACGTGATTATGCCTTTGATGCACAAAGATGCGACTCTCTTCCAAAGGAGCAGTATTAATACTCACTCTTTCATAAATGCATGGGAGTGCCTCCTTACCATGCCTTTGTTCACACGGAGTTCCCCAGTGCAGCTCCAGCCTGCCTGTGTGACTCATGCAAAATGGAAACTTTATTTCTTTTAAAAAATTATTTCTGGATTATAAGAACCAGTCTAAAAGAATCAGGCTTACAGTTCCTGGCTCACTTCCATAACTGGACAGGGTCAGGTTCTTTTCTTGTTTCTTTCTCTGTCTACCACTCAGTTCCTTCCCTTTGTTCTACCTTATTGCTAACCCTCTCCCTCCCATCTTCTTACTGGTATAGTGATGCTATAGTTTTCTGTGTCCTTGCATACATGTTCACTTGCATGTGCAAGCGTATAAACATGCATGTGGAGACCAGTAGACAGCCCAGTTATTATCTTCAGGAGCACTGCCCATGTCCTTTGTGACAGACTTCTCATTACCCTGTGGCTAATCAAATAGACTGTCTGACCAGATCCTGCCGTCTCTAGCTCTGGGATTCCAAGTGCACTCTACCATGTCTATCATTTTTTGCATGTATTCTGGGGATCAATACAGACAGTCATGATTCTAAGGCATGCTTTTCACTAACTGAGCCATTTCCCCAGCTCCAGAGTAACTACTGTAATACAATTTGGTGCATGTTTTGGGATGTGTATGCTTTCATTGTTCTAGGCACGTGTTACAATCCAGAAAAAATGTTGGGCAGTATCTTTAGCTATTTCTGAGGCCATAGGACTTTCCTGTTTTGTTTTGTTTTGTTTTTAATGAACCCCCTCAAATGCTTGTGCATTTTCAGAATGCCTGGAAATCAGACGTTCTTATTCATGGGACTGCAGTCTTTAGTTGGAAAGAGAGATGGGTGGGAGGTCGAAGCCCATCCTGGGGAGGATCTTAAGATTGGTGTACATGGGTCAGATAGGTGTGATGATGAACTTTTAGGCACTGAGTCTTAGCTTCTTGTGCGGCCAAGGGCTGAGGGAGTGACAGTAAGATAGGAAGGACCTTCTGGACACCTGACACTCGCTACGCAATTTTCTGTGGGTTCCCAAAAGGCGCTTGTTGCTTGGGGGAGATTGCAAGGAGAGTGTGGAGCGTGAGGCAGCTGGGAAAGGCGGGTCCCCTTTGTACAGCAGCTGACAGACACCTCAAGGCTCCATTTCTGTTCTCTCTTCCAAGTGAGGCTGCCTTTCCATGACTGTCTCCCAGCTTCTGTCTCTCATTCACCAGAGCAGAGACAGGACCTGCCAGGTCTCCTTGAAGCTAGCGATCACATGCATACAGTTGGTCTCTCCAAACCCGTCATCTCATTGTGTCTTTGAGAAGTGAACACATTATTCTCACCATATGGGAGAGAAAACCAAGGAATCATGAACTTGAGTTTAAGATAGGACCGTATTTTCATCAAACAAGATCTTCCTACAGGGCTAGGATGTAGCTCAGTGGGTGCTTACAGAACATGAGCAAGGAGGCCCTGAGTTCCATCTCTACCTCTTCATGGACTAAGTGTGATAGTGCTTTACATCTGTGGGTCAAGAATTTGGGAGCCTGAAGTTCAAGGTCAGCTGAAGAGGTGTTTATATCCAATGTGAGCCCCGGCTCTTGTCTCAAAAAAAGAAACAGAATGAAAGTACAGAAAAGATGGCATCTTGTTGAAAAAATACAGCCACTGGGGAGTGGGGATGTGGCTTGGTGAGGAAAGGTGCTCAGTGTATAAACACAAGGATTGAAATTTAAATCCCTAGCAGTCATGAAAAAAGCCAGGCATGGTTGTTCGTGAGTTTATAATCCCAGATCTGTGGAGGTACGGAGAAAACAGGGGGATTGCGGTGGCATCCTGGCCATCAGCCTTTCTCCAGATTCAGTGAAAGACCCTATATCAAACTAATAAGGTAGGGAGTGATAGAACAGGATACATAATGTCCTTCTCTGATTTCCGTGAGTGCATATGGAGATGCACACCCACACACTTGTGTGTGTGTATGTGTGTGCATACAACATATGCAGACTCATGCATACACTCACACACGTCTCTCTCTCTCACACACACACACACACACACACACACACACACACACACACAGAGCTCCTAACAATAATCCTCATCAAGTTCTTCCTAGTCCTTGTGAAATGGAGTAAAATGTAGCTTTGCCATAAAATGGATAAAAGACAACAGGAGAGCTCACTTGGTGTGTGGCATACCTGCTTGGGGCTGGAGCTGGGGCTGGTGCCTTATGGTTGCCAGTCAGAGTTTTATGGTGGCTTAGAATCTGAACCTGGCTTCACTGATGATCAAAGCTGGTCTACTGGCTCTGATACCATAAGCGGGGGTGGAAACGGCCAGCCAAGGGTGATTTTCTTTCCTGGAGGGACACTGCAGTTGCCAAGCCTGGGTCTACGAGCATCTGACCCCCCAGCCTACCATCTGGAAAGGTTTTCTAGAAACAGGAAGCCGCCTGCAGGACGGGCTTTTAACTCTGAAGGAGATCTGCGATTCTTAGAGAAGCACAGGTTGAAAAAGTTTCCAAAAATCTTCTACTTCCGTATTAGCAAGAACAAAAGAAGTTTTTATCTTCAGGACTAAGTTTCCATAATAAAGCTGGCAAAAGGAAGGACATCTATCTATCTATTCTCTTCATTTTTGAAATGAATTGTTTGATGAATCAACGCATGCCTTGTTATGCCCCCAAAAAGTCAGGGGCCTCCCAGATAAATGATCCTCTGTGTATGAGATAGGAAGGCGGCTTTGCCTCAGTCACCCATTCAAAAATATTCAAAAATATTACTGTAATATTCACAATACACAATTCAAACCCTCAACGGTCCGAAATGCATCACTAAGCAGCATTAGGCTGGGAAGTCAGCGAACCAGTGACCTTTTCCTCTTCATAATAACCCAAGTGGAGTGGGAACCACATGTAAACTAAGCCTGCAAGAAGAGAAAGCTGGGAGGTGCATAGCACGCTCTCAGTGCTGGAAAGTAGGAAT
Source organism: Apodemus sylvaticus (assembly GCF_947179515.1). Lineage (NCBI taxonomy): Eukaryota > Metazoa > Chordata > Mammalia > Rodentia > Muridae > Apodemus > Apodemus sylvaticus. The sequence continues at coordinate 13,445,568 of NC_067482.1, read as the reverse complement.
CAGTTGTAAAGCACAGCAGGTGTGTGTCAGACCATCAGCTCGGTGTGGTGCTGTGCCTGGCCACAGAGATGCAGGCCCCGTGCTACAGAGAAGTGAGGAGGGCCAGCAGAGTCCACTACTGCACTTGATAGTATCCGTGTATCTTCCGTAGTCATCACCAAAAATGCATCTGAGTTTTCAGCATTTTAAAAGGAAATTTTATACCCTTAATGTTAGGGTATTCAAAAACTCTTACCTTCGCCATTTCTATGCAGGTGGCATGGTTTTCCTGTAATGGATAAAAACCTGTGTGTTTTTGTTTAGCACACATTTGATGAGGGCTAGACACCAGTGTGAACATGTGTTGGCGGGGGTGGGAGGCTTAAAATAACTAAAGTTCTCGGTCCCCACTGGGGAAGAGATGGCTCCTTGAAGGCGAAAGACAATATTGGAGTAGTTAGGACAAAGTACTGCAGGGAACTCTGACAGTAAAATTCATCATCCCACTGCCCTGCTGTCTTGGGTTTCTAGGGCAATGATAAAGCACCATCACCAAAAGCAGCTTGCAGAGGAGGAGTTTATTTGCTACATATCCAGTCTGAGCCCACTGAGGAAAGTCGGGGCAGGAACTCAAGACAGGAACCTGAAGGCAGGAACTGAAGCAAATGAAGGAGTGCTCTTTACTTGCTTGCAGTGTTGGCTTGCTCAGCTTGCCTTCTTATCTACCTCAGGACTACCTCTCCAGAGGTGACATTGTCCCCAGTGGAGTGGACTCTTCTATATCGCTTATCAATCAGTTGAAAAGAAATCCGACCAATCAGGATACTTGCTACAACTCTTCTGTAACATGAGGTCCAAGGCTCTCCCTGGGACCATGTGACTGCCATGCTCTGGTTTATGGGATCTTCATAATCTCACTTTCTAATTAATCTAATTAACCTTGACACTACCCAGTGGATTTTTTGTAGTTCTCCAGTGAATTCAATGGATGAAATATATCATCTATTTTTTTTTTTGTGCTACGTCTCAGGTAACGTGGCTTATCCAGAGCTAGGTAGGAAGGCCCCAGAGGCCTCCGCAGCGCCTGGCACCTGGAAAGTGGCAGCAGCTTCTTTTGTAGGTTAGTAGGGCTACTTGGTGCCATCTTGGAAAATGGGCTGGGCTTTGTGTTTGATGGATGTGCTAGGTAACATCTTTGTATCAATTCAGAATGGCGAGAAAAAGTCGAGATCTCAGGTGATGGCTACAGTCAGTAATTGAGGGTCACCGAATGGCATCTCCTGTGTATAGGGTAGAATTGTTTCTGAAATGGTCCTTGCTTCCATTTCCAGTTGTGATACAGTATCAGAGTTTCACTGTAAGTATGATGAGAATTTGTATGTGACCTTTATAAAATATAAATGAAGGAGTTAAGTATGAATGAAGTCACTCAGGAGATGTCTGGAAAACACCACCGGTATGCTCAGACACAGTCAACAAGGTAGAAATGTCTTCATGAAGCTTACAATGTCAAGGCAGAACTAGATAACAACAGAGAATTTTGCTCCTTCTCTCCCTTCCTGTCCCCTAGCCTAAGCTACTGTAATCTTTCACCTGGACCACAGGACACACTGCATTTTGATAGCCTTGTTTACCTATATAACTTTACCTCCTTTCTCCATGACACCCATAAGAGTTTTGCAAATTTAAGTCAGATCTTGTATCACTCTGGCATGATCCCTTCCATTACGTCACAATACAATTGGTGGTGGGGGGGGGACCCACTTCTGTGCAATGATATCCAAGGCCACGAGTTGTCCTGCTGTGTACTTCTGAGGCCCAGGAGCTCCAAACAGTGAGGGCAGACCCAGTTTCCCACACTCTGTGTTCCACCTCCGAAGGCATTGCTTGTTATTCTTTCTGATTGCCCTCCGTAGCAGGATGCCCACCCTTCTTCAGCTCTACTTAAATGGGTCCCCCCCAACCCCACCCCCACCCTCCACCCCTGTCCCTCTACTGCAGTCTTCTTGGCAGTTAATACAATTAGTAATTATCTTTAAATCTACCAGAGAGAAAAAAAAAATCTCTGAAATTAAGACTTTCTTGTGCAGTTTAGAACTGAGAGAGGGGATTAGATTCTGAAGTTTGCGATGTAGGTATCTTTTCTTCTGCTCCTAAACAAACACTTAATTAAATTGCTAAGGTATGATTACCCAATCACTTGTAGGCAGCAAATGCATTCATTTTCTCCGCCAATTTTGCTGATCAGAATCAATGCTTCTGGAAAATAGATTGTTCTCCATTGTGAAGGAAATGCTATAAAAACAAGGACGACAAGTTAACCAAATCACAGTAGGGGTATCACAACAGACAGCTAGCCAAGGAACAGTGTTCTGCCGTGAAGGGTAAGCCTCTCTTTGCCGAAGGGCTAAGGTAAAGAAGATGCACAAATGATTATAAAAGTGAAAATGCTAAAAGAGAAAGAAGAAAATGATATCTAAGAGAATACCTCATCCGGGAACAGCCTCCACATAGACTCAGAAAGCATGGAGGAAGTGTAAACCTTGGGAGTCCCAGGGATACATTGTGGACCAGTGATGTGGAGGAGAAGAGACAGGACTTGTGAGAGAAGAGAGAGGGGCACTGAGCATTGTGTTAGGGAATGATAGGGAGAAGGGAAGAGGGCAGGAGAGGGAGCATATTGCACAAGGTCTCTGAATGGTTCAGCCAAGGGTAGGCAATGATATTACCCCTCAACTCATTCTCAAGAAGCTAGTGGAGGTGGGCGGAGATTCCGGTGCCTGCACCCACTGTAGTGATTGTGGCAGACAGGGCAAGGAATGAAAGCCATGGCATTTCATTAGTCAGCCCATCTTTGCCCAGAAAATTATGATTTCCTTCCCTGTGACTCCCATTACTTTAAAGCCATCAATTTCCTGTTCCAGAGCCCTTAGCAATAACCTACTAAAGTTGTACTTCTGACCCTCAGAGATAGCCTTGTTCTGTCTCTCTTTCTCTGACTCTCTCTCCCTCTCTCCCTCCCCCCCAACCCCCCAGGAACATGATGTTTATTTCCTTTAGGGTCAAATCTAGCACTTCAGGAGCCCAGGAACCAGCTTATATCTCCCCATAGATTCTTAATCTTTAGATGTGAAGGATGGATAGTCCCTTCTGTGGCAGGCTGGGTCACTGACGTTGGTGCTTGTCCACAGTCTGTCACGAGTCCTGTGCAAGTTGCTGGGGTCCTACAGAGAAGCACTGCATGTCCTGCAGAGACCCCCTGCAAGTGCTGCGAGATGCAAGCTGTGAGAACACCTGTGGCAATGGCTTCTACAACAGGCAGGGGACCTGTGTTGGTAAGTGCCATGCCGTGCTGAGATGCCCCCTTTGTCTGGTAACACCCGCTGTATTCAAATCCTGGCACTGATAACGAATGTGTCCTTTGCTCAGTGGGTATGTGTGGGACTGCTGACATTCACGTTACCTTAGTCATTTATGTATATTTTTTTTTTGTTAAAAACAAGTGGGATCTCCTCTAACTACCCTGATGGCTTGTTAGACTTGGGGTATTCATTCTATCCTGACCCAGTCCCCTGCTTATGACTCACAGCTTTGTGGAGAAGGGAATCAAATCTAGTGGGAACACCTCCCTAAATTTCAAATATCATTCATCCTAGACCACTTCTCTAGTATAGCTGGAGCAGGGGTCCATGCTCGCCCAAGCAGACCCACTTTTGTTTTGGTGTCACAGGCTTAAAGGTGGACTGATCACTGTCCAGTCTACTTTTCATAGTCACATTGTCACGATAGCCAGCCCAACCCATCCCCCTTGTGCCAGGCCCAGAGAGCAACCACCAAGAGGTGTGGAAGTATGACAAAAGCGCAGATTAACTCGTCCCATCTGCCTGTCACTCTCCGACTTGTATAATGAAGATAAACATAACTCCCAGGCTAAATAGAATATGACGCCCAAAATGTCATCCGGAGATGGGGACAGCGTCCTGGAGAATCAGGTGAATCTCTATCGTAATGAGGCAGCATGAGGCAGCAAGGCAGAACCAGAAAAGGCACAGAAGGATGGGTGCAGAGGTCAGGGTGATGGGATATACAGGAAGGATCCCCTCCCTGGCTTGAGCATGCAGAATATGGGAAACGTCAAGTTTTCTTGAATTTCTCCGAAGAAATGCAGTCCTGTTTCTTAGATTTTAGACTTTGATTTTTAGAACTTCCTACCTCTGATACTGTAAGAACAATAGACTTGTGCTATTTCAAACTGGAGTTTATGGTAATTTGTTATAGCCGACATTGATTCATACCCAGATGAGAAGGTTCAGAATAACTACAGTGTCAGTACACAAGGCTGAGTCCTAGCAATGGCCTTGCTAGGTAGATACTGTCATCCTCACTTTCAGATAAAGAAGCAGAGAATAAGAAGCAAACATGCCTTGGGACTCAAAGCTAATGACCAGAATGGGAGTCGGGTATAGCTCTTCAGGCAATAAGTGACAGGGAGTAACCCATTCTGTTCGTTGTAATATGGTATTATTACTTCACCCACCTCTGTCAACTTCTGTTCCTCTTTCTCTCAAACCTGCTTTGTTGCCTCTTCTTTCTGTCTTAGGATGAGCTGGCCAACTATGTGGACATTCCTGGTCCCCAGTATCAGTGTCCTGACTGAGCGTGGAAGTTTGGAGCTTTGTTGAATGGTTGTCATACCTACTGAAAGACTATTCTGATTATAATGGGGTCCCACAAAACAGAAAGAATACACAGTCCCTAAATCTTCCTGCATTGTTGTTCTTCAGGCCATTGGACAGGAGCAACAAAATGAGATGCTTTAGGGGTCTGGTGACTTCACAAAATAGGGAAGAGAGATGGCCCTGGCAGCTGCTCGCTTCAGGCTTTAAGGGATTCCTAATTCCCCTGCAGTGAAAGCTTTCATCTGGTATGGACCCATGAGAGGACAGAGAGAGGACAGGCTGCCACTAGCCACAGCCTGTTAATCTGTCACCATCACTTTCCTGTTCAATTAAGCCCCTTGTATTCTCTAAAGGTTGACAGATGTCAAATTCATGCTAATGCTAATGCCTAAAGGCATGGTCGTTTTAAGTCCCCAAGGAGGCTGTTTACTGCCACTGTTTTGCTCCTGAGACTGGCTGGTGTCTGACCATCTTCTGCTGGTGACATGTATTTCAAAGGAGAAAACGAAAGCCTTGGCAGACCAGCAGTGGGCATCAGCTTTGGCTCAGGGGTTCAATGGAGGAAGCCTGTGCTCCTCATAGACTGGAAGGGTTAAAAAGAAGACTCAGGTGTGGTGGCTAATGTTGCCTGAGACTGACTAGGACTCCTGTAGTTTCGAAAGATATCCTGATCTACAGAATGAGCCATCTGTCAGCTAATCACATTTTGGGATTCTGTCTCCACAAATGAAAAATTAAAATTAAGTTCTAAAAACAAAAAACAAAACACCCAAACTTCTGAGCACTTGGGGAGGGAGTTATAACATCTGCACACATTTTGACAAATGATAGAAGCCTTCTAGGCACAAAGGCAGTCCATGGCTGACTCACTGATCAGTAATTCCTGCTCACACCGCATGCTTTGCAGATGAGAGATGCTGTTGGCACTGACCTTGGGACCGTTGAGGAAGGAAAACAGCTTCTAGTTTCACAACAGTGTTAGCCTTGAAGCTTGTATCACCTAGCTTTGGGAATGGCCCTGTTTTCCTAAACAGCCGAGACCCAAGCCACTGATTGGTATCTGAATGTTAAGACTTTAGGTGCTGATAATGGTAACTAATTTTTGATTCAAATTGGTGATATTCAAGTTAGAGACTGGCCACTGCTGGTTTAATAATTGATAACTAACTGGTCTGTGTCTGCAGATACTATGAAGTCAGGTGTTGTGTAGCATCCAGTATAACCTGTTATAAATGGTAGAACCATGTTCTACCAAAAGGAACTTACTATTGCTATGCTTGTCTGTGGCCTGTGTGTCTTGGACTTTACAGATATTAAATATATAGAGTGGGACACTTCACCAGGAAACTTCATCACTCTTTCAAGTATGTAGGCTATTATGGAGGGCCGGTATCACTATAGGTAATATCTCAGGTCAAGTTTACAGGCTTCTGATTCTCTCCCCATCTCTGTCTCTCTGTCTCTGTTTCTCTTTTTCTGTCTACCTTTCTCCCTCTCCTTTCTTGTCACCTCTTTTTTCTTTCCTCCCCCAGATGACTTCTTGATTTATAAAATTTAGTTTAATGTTGTACTTTATGTATATGAGTGTTTTGCTTGCCTGTATGTATGGGCACCTCCTGTGTGCCCAGGTGCTCCTGGAGGCCAGAAAGGGCACTGGATCCCTGGGAACTGGTGTTATGGCTGGGAACCCAACCCAGCTCCTCTATAAGAATAGCAAATGCTCTTAACCACTGACAAAGCTATCCACCCTCTTGAAGTTTTTAAAGTTGTTTTTGTTCTTAGGAAGTTTTCTAAACTGGGCATTTTGTTTTGCCTGCATACATATCTGTGTTAAGCAATGTTGTGTGAATTAAGGGCTTTTGTTTCCTGATTTTCTTACTCAGTGCTGTCTTGGTCGGGTCCCCATGGCTGCAGGGTACTGGTTTGAGCACCTCTGTCATCCACTAGTCCAGTCTCCCAGATCTCTTACACTCTCTCCACCTTCCCCACCCCACCCCCTGTTGTCACCAGAGAGTACCAGTTAACAGCCACAATCCTGTCCTTTTATGAGCTTATCTGGAATGTTTGCTGGGACTCCTGCCAGGAGCAGCACTGCTGGTTTATTGATTCTACCCAGACTTTATTTGATAAACCAGCATCAGGCTGCTCTCCCGAATAACTGCGCCATCTCCATTCCCAAGGATGGAGTGTCTCTCTTCTCCATGTGGTGCCCATCCCTGGGTGCCACCCAGTACCTGAGTTTTCCTGGTTACTAGGCCTAAAGGGACATCTCACTGCTTTTGCTTGCTTCTTAATACCATTGTGCGTGAGCACTATTATTGTGTGAAAGCATTGGTTCCCTCCTGTATAAATATGCTTTTAAAAAAAACCTATTTCCTATGGGTTTTGCTGCTTTCTTTGGAATTCCTTATATATTATAAATGTTAATCTTTTTCATTGTTCTGTCTTAGCTTGATTTTTTTTTCTGGGTGCTGAAGCTTTAGCATGCTAGCCAAACATTACCTCATTGCTGCTTCTTAGCCATCTCTTTTTAAATATTGCACCCATTTCCCATTCTCTTATCTTCTAGCTTTGAATGTGATGTCTTTTATTATGCATTTTTCTATTGATTTAGTTTGTTCTCTGACGATTTCACACACATGTGGAGTACTTTGTAACAGAAACATTTAATTCATCCTTGTTGTTATTCTCTGAGTAAAAGCTTAGCTGTTGAATTTTTAAGATATGTCACTAATATTCACAAATCAACTGCTGAAAATGTTCTGCATTTCCTTCCATTAACTTAGTGATGTAAATTTAAGTTGCTGACCTACCCGGGTCTCATTTATGTTTGTGACTTGTGACGTCATACAGTTTGTTTGTGTTTCTTTCAATTTTGCTATCCAGTTCTCCCAAAGGCGACTAAAGTAACTAACCTTACCATTTCTTTTGATCTCTGTTGTCTCTTAAATATCCATTTGCACATACTTGCATATCAGTGAATCTACACCCTACATTGCTGTCCCACGTCAACATCACACTCTGGCCCACTGATTTCTGTTACCTTGTAATTTGTCTTACATTCTGATTGCAGAGCTCCCCTTCCCCTCTCATTCCTCCCCCCAGTTAACTTAGACAGTAGAGTACACATGTTGAATTATTCAGAAAATTCAACCAGAGTTTTGTTGCTTTTATTCTGAAGTCACAGACTGTTTTATGATAAAAAGACATCTTGCAAATGCTATTCCTTAAGATTCATTTAGACCTGTGTTAAATGTTTTCTATATATTATTTATTATTATTATTATCATCCAATTCTTAATTTGACCAAATTTCTGCAGTTTTTTATTTGTAGGGAATTTTATCTAGCTTTTAGAAAGTATTATCTGTTTTGATAATTAGTTTAGAATTAGGGACTTCATGAGTTTTATGGGGACTGGGAATGAGGATTGCTTTTTAGCTTCTGTTCTGGTTTTGTGCAAGTTGAGAGTGATTTTCTTATTTTTGATACTGAGGTCATTGCTTTGGCCTGTTCTTGGTTTATCTCGATCATTTGGTTCCAGGCACATCGGCAGTTCTCCGCCACAGAGGATAGAGTATATGGCCTGATGCCCTAGTACCTTTTGTTTTAAATTCTTAAAACGTTTTTAGGTGCTTGTGTTGTAAGGCAGCCCACTGCTGGGATTTCAATAGTTCTTTATTCCTGGTTTCTCCTCAGGCTGAAGTGGAGCTATGTCTGTAGCCAGTAGGCAGTGAGCTCAAAACAGCCTCTCCTCTACCTCTTCCCTCTGTTCTCTAGACGCTGTGAGGCTCTTTCCAGGCCAGTCTGTGCACCCACACTTTTGAATGCACCCCAGTTTGTATCCACATATTCTTTTACTAATTAAAGAACTTCTTTCTGGGTCTGTGCATGCCGCCTCCGGTACTTTTCGTTATTGCTCTCTCTGTCCCTTCCATTCCACAGGCCTTTAAGGCAGCATTTATCATCATAGGCTGTCCCTGGGGCCCACTGCAGTGTGTGGCACAGGCCACCCAGAGCCCAATTTCCACTCTAGTGGAACCTTGTAAGAGCTTATTTGTCCTCTATGTTAAAGACAGTCCCTTGGGCTTCCTCCTCTCTGCGTGTCTCAGCCACCATGTTCCTTCCCTTTTGTGCTTTCTGCCATTGGACGCTTTCTGTCTGGTCACTTCTTTTCTATTGTAGTCTGTCTTGTTGTTGTTGTTGTTGTTGTTGTTTTAAATTTCTTTGTTACCTTGTTCAGTCTTATACTGCATGCTGTTCTTAAATAAATGAACTCTTGTCCAGTTTTAAAAACTAGTTTTATGTGTTGATCCATGAGTTGTTCCCCTGAGCACCAGAACCACAATTCAGTCTGGATCACCTACATCCCACACTCAGCCCCCACCACACACTACCTCCTCCCATTCTTTGATGGCTAAGGGGCATCCCTTGTCCTCAAGACAGATTTCGAGAGTCGTCTGAGATACTTTATCTTCCACATCTCTTCTATCTGTCCACTCTTAAATAACCTTGATGCAACCCCTAATTATCTTGCTCCAAGGGCATAGATCTTCCAAGTGGACTCCGATAATTCCTTTTTACCCCTTCAGGCTGTTTTTCATACCGAAGCCAGAGGGATCTTTCCTTTCTCTAAGTGTGTCTGTGTTTCTACCATGCTTAAAACTGCTGGGCCTCTCAGTACCTGCCACAGGGTGAGGCCTAGGGTGCCCAGTTGTATTTGGATTTCAAGAAACTCTCAAATAGCCCATGCCTTCTGGAAGATGAGGACCTAAACATTAGTGTGCCCACGGGGGCTCCCACCGTTGAGACATGCCCACTGCTTTTAAGTCCTGGAACTGCTGCTTCTGAACACCACATCCTTCTAGGACCTGAGCCATGATGTACCCTTTCAGTTTAGTTTGAGTTGCCCTCAGCCCTAGCTGATCTGACTAAATTTCTAAGACAAGATTAGTTGATGAATAACATCTTCCTAGGTTCTTTCTGTACTTCTCCTCCCTCCGGTCTCATACACTTTGTAAATGGTATGTTTGATATTTTTATTTGTTTTCCTTATATTAGATGAATAAGCCATTTGATCTAGAGCCCGAGTTAATTTAACTGGTGTCTCTTATTCACTGGACAGCACCCCGTACAAGCCTGTCCCACTGTGTGAGGCTACATGAGTGAGTGAGTGCACGCGTACATCTTGGAGGACTGTAAAGAGCTCGGTTTCAGTGTATTTTTACCGAGCATAGTTGAGTGCAACTCTAAATTCCTGAAGTGTTGCTTTAAGTAGAGAAATTGGTGGATATATGGTTCTTACTTCTGCAAAATCTATTTGCTATTCATTAAAAGCCTATAGATAACTGGAAGTTGGTGTTTATTTTTATTTGCTAAATCTGACTGCCCTGCCTTTGAAGGCATTTCTGTTTTGAATCACATGTTCAATTGGACACACGGGTGGGTGTGCCTCGAGTATCTGTTACTCTTTGTTCACTGACTAAGTCTTCCGTTTTCCGTCCACCATGGAAAGAAAAGCATAGAGTTCCTTACAGTTCCGAATCAAGGACACAGAACTCTTCTGAGCAGCCAGCAAAGGAGACTGGGAAATATCGTTGCCAACTTGAGACAACGTCTCAAGGGAGGGGTCATTGCTATGTTGCTAACTGTCACTCTCCTCTGATGATATTTTCCTTCCCATTAGCTTGTGACCAGTCCTGTAAGAGCTGTGGCCCCAGCAGTCCCAGATGTCTTACCTGTGCTGAGAAGACAGTGTTGCATGATGGGAAGTGCATTTCTGAATGCCCTCGTGGCTACTATGCTGATTCCACTGGAAGATGCAAAGGTAGGAGATGAGACACCACCACCACCACCACCACCATCAGAAGTATTTAGTGTGTGTTTGGCAGCATTTGGAGCTCCCTCCTCGATGATTGGTGTGCTCAGGGGACAGGTTACTTTAAAGGGACAGCTTTTTCATAGTAGAAACTATGTATCTAGAAGGATGTGTGGGAGTGGGAGATATGGGTGGATTCCATAGGATGGGTAAGTATACCGAAGCTTTATGTCTATCAGTCCCCAGAGGTCATTTGCTCTGCTTGAAATATCAAGATCTTTAAGATGCAACCCTCATGTGCTTGTAAATCAGAGCTAACCTACATCTGTGATAACAAAGTCTCTCCTTCCCTGGCATTTGTAAACTCATATCAGCAATAATAGAGCATGTCAAAAATTAAATAAAACAGGAAAACCTAGATTTTTAGCCACTAAAGCTTAAGTCTACTGACAGTAAATGTATTTTTTCTTTAATTTATTTGTTCATTTTACATCCCATAATCAGCCCTCTCTTCCTTGTCTCACCCTTCAGACAGCTCCTCCCCCATTTCCATTCCTCTTTTCCTCTGAGAAGGGACAGCCCACCCCCATGTCACCCCATCCTGGCATATCAAGTCTCTGTAGGACTAGGCACATTCTCTCCCACTGAGGCCAGACAAGCCTCCTATCCTCCAAGTCAGGGGAATGGGATCTATAGACAGGCAGATGATTCAGGGACAGTCCCCACTCTAGTTTTCAAGGGACCAGCAAGACAAAGCTGCACATCTGCTACATATGTGTGGGGTCCTAGGTCCAGGCCATGCTTGCTCTTTGATTGGTGATTCAGTCCCTGGGATCCCCAAGAGTCTGGATTTGTTGACTCTGTTGGTCTTCCTGTGAAGTCCCTGTCCTCTTTGTGTCCCTCAATCCTTCTCCCAACTTTTCCACAAGACTGGCCAAGATCCATCTAATTCTTGTCTTTGTGTCTCCATCTGTTTCCATTGGCTGCTGGGTGGAGCCTCTCAGAGGAAAGTTATGCTAGGAGACTGTCTGCAAGCTAAACAGAGTATCATTAATGGTGTAAAGGATTGGTGATTGCCCATGGCATGGGGAGGAATTTGGGGAAGTCATTGGTGAGCCGGTCCCTCTAGCTCTGTTCCATCTTTGCACCTGCCTATCTTGTAGGCAGGACACATTTTGGGTTGAAGATTTTGTAAGTGGGTTTCTGTCCTTATCCCTCCACTGGAAGTCCTGCCTGGTTACAGGAGGTAGCCGCTTCAGATTCTAACTCCCCAAGCAGATGTGTTTCTATGCGGAAATATTATAGTGATTCTTTTGGATTGATAAGCTTAAACCCATAAATCATTGTGAGCTGAGATTCTATCAACATCAACTTCCCTTTATATAGGCCTGACCCAGTCTTTGCCTTAGGCATGGAAGAAAGTGTCTACCCCATAAATCATGGTTGCTCTTACTCTCTGAAACTTATACAGGTTCTCACTTCTGCCTCAGTGTCTTAGGGGAAGAATATTTGAGCTCACCCACCTGCTTCTCCTTATCAGACTCCTTTCATCTGCCTTCATCTTTATGCATCAAAGTTTACCCCTTTTCCTCAGCCTCAAAGTTCTCTCCCATCCCCGACTCCCTGTGCCTGGTTCCTGGTCACTGTCCTCCAGGACATATTGCCTGTGCCTCCCTGCTTTCCTGAGTGGTACTGAAGGCTCAGACTTGGCCATGCTTTTAGGGTCAAGTTAATGCAGGGTAAGGCAGGGGGTTGGGAGAGGGGGCCCCTAATGTCATATATACTAGTTAGAATCTTTTTTATAGTAATTCTTGGAAGCATAGAATGTCAAGGCTAGACGTATGTTTAGCTGCCATCCAGCCCACTCTCTGGACCTGGACTGAACTAGACTTGTTTTATTATTATTATTATTATTGAAAAGGGAAGTAAAAACACTTTATGATAAAATTAAAGATTTACATAGAAAATATTTCAGATAAACATGTTACAATTGACAATTTTCATGGAAATAAAGTGGTAGACATGTAAAACATTGCTAAATTAATTGAAATATGGGATGGAAACATTTTGTGATAGAATTGAAGATTTACATGGAAAATATTTCTGATAAAATTGTAGAAAAATGTAGAAAAACATGTTAGAATTGAAGATTATCATGGAAAATTTTATATAAATATAATAATGGTAGGCATGAAAGTATTCCTAAGTTGATTAAAAATGGAATTATAAGCATTTTCTGATAAACTTGAAGATTTACATGGAAAATATTTCTGATAAAATTGTAGAAATATATAGAAAAACATGTTAAAATTAAAGATTATCATGGAAATTATATAGATAAAATGATAGGCATAAAGATAATTCTAAGTTGATTGAAGGTGGAATTATAAACATTTTCAGATAACATTGAAGATTTACATGGAAAATATTTCTGGGAAAATTCAAGAAATAAATAGACAAACACGTTAAAATTGACTATTTCATGCAAAATTTTGCATAAAAAATAGTTTATGTAAAAACTCTAAATTAATTGAAGGTGGAATTAGAAACATTTGTGATAAAATCAAAGATTTACATTGGAAACATTTCTGATAAAATAGAGGAAGTATATAGAAAGACATTAAAATTGAAGAGTATCATGAAAAATAATGCAGATAAAATGGTAGACATAAGAGAAATTACTAAATTAATTAAAAGGGGAATTACAAACATTTTCTGATAAAATTGAAGATTTGCATGAGAAATATTTCGTTAGTTGATGTCTTTTTATTGGGGAGTTGAGTCCATTGTTGTTAAAAGATATTAGGGAGTAGTGATTGTTGCTTCCTATTATTTTTGATGTTATTTTTATGTTTGTGTGGGTATCTTCTTTTGGGTTTGTTGGAAGAAGATTCCTTTCTTGCTTTTTCTAGGGTGTAGTTTCCCTCCTTGTGTTGGCATTTTTCATCTATTATCCTTTGTAGGGCTGGATTTGTAGACAGATATTGTACAAATTTTGTTTTATCATGGAATGTCTTGGTTTCTCCATCTATGATGATTGAGAGTTTTGCTGGGTATAGTAACCTGGTTAAGAGGAAGCAAGTTGGAATCCCAGTCCCTGAAGTCGCCAGTTTCCTTACTGGTCAGGCAGGGAAACTTGGATTCTCACAAATTATCTCCCAGCCTTGTTCTGAATGAGCTCTGTGATCTTGTGTGTGTGTGTGTGTGTGTGTGTGTGTGTGTGTGTGTGTTTAGGTCAGATGTCAACCACAGTTTTTCAGGATCTACTCCCTTGATTTTTGAGACAAAGTCACTGGCCCAGGAATCTGTTACCACTTTGGGTAGGCTAGCTCGACAGAAGCAGGAATCCCCTCACCTCTACTTTCCCAGCACTGCACTGCAAGCATTCATTGCCACACCTGCTTCTAACATGGGTTCTGGAGATCAAACTCTTGGACCTAACTGAGCTATCTCCCCAGCTACTTGGATAAACATTTAACCTCTCCAGACTGGAGTGTCCCTAACTGTAAAATGTAGATAGCAATACCTACTTGCAAATGTTGCCATAGGACAGAGAAGCACCTTTGTGTATAAAGCACTTAATGCGAATGGAGGCAGCTGATAATCAGGTAGAATCTGGGTTAAAGCTGAGTGTGGGTGACGGGGCTGTCCTGACAATGTAGCTATCTGCCAACATGTCTCCTCTTTGGTGTGGTCTGACACCTGGGAGGTTGACCAGCTAGGAAGGGTCTCTGTGGTGCCTGCAGCCTCTGTGTTTCTCTCCTCCTCAGTTTGTCACGTGTCCTGTGCCAGCTGCTCCGGGCCTGCAGCTGCTCACTGTATAGCCTGTGTCCATCCCCAGGCTCTTCGTCAAGGCCACTGTCTGCCAAACTGTGGAGAAGGCTTCTACCCTGACCATGGGATCTGTGAAGGTATGGGGGTGCCATTGTCTTTCCTCATGCTCAAGCACAAGGACATAGGTTGGCTTTCCCATGTAAAGCTTGCTTTCCGGTACGACTTTTCCTCTCTTCCATCTTACATGGCTACACACACGTTACAGCCTGTGCCATCTCTGCCTGTTGTCGTCTCGTTCCACAACCCAACATTCAACCATGTGGCGACCCAAAATATAAAGAAGAAATTCCAGAAAAATTTCCAAAGTGAGATTTTTTAACCTGCTTCATGTACATGATATATGTGGTTATTGTATTAAATCCTTACTGAATCTTACTGAATTACTGAGATGGAGCACACACGTGAACAGGAGTGGGCTATATGCAAATGCCAGGCCAATTTATAAGAGAGACAGCAACATCTGCACATATTGATATATGTGGAGATCCCAGAATCCAGTCCCCTAGAGTTCATAGAGAGATAGATAGCCTGTGTATCTCATACTTTCACCTTAATTGTTTTATGAAGGAATGATACTCTACAAAAATACACATACGCATATGCACACACACACACACACACACTTTTGTCAAGCCCCCTCTAACATTCATGAGTTTTCTTGCCATCCTTGTAGGGAACGCTATTTCCTTTAACATACATTGATTTTTGTCCGCCCTTTCTGTGCTTTCCTGGTCTCGCTAATGTTTATAGACTTCATTTGCTTTTCCCTGAAGAACTTTTGTTAATGATACTGCGAGCAGACTGGGGATCACTAGCAATGCCTCTGGCTGAGTGAAATAGAAAATCTTAAATTGCTGTTTGCCGAAAGGCTCTGGGCTCCTTGGGAGGGCAGTACCATTTGAGCTTTTCGAACATAGATCATTGGGGGGGGGGGGAGCCTTTAATTAAGTGAAACAAGTTTATATTTATTTATACCTTAGAAAAGTGAAAATACAAAAGGAAAAAATTAGAGCAAATAACCTTCATTAAGTACTTGAAAGTAAGCATTTAGAGAATCCTTTAAAGAATCAGCAAGTTAATTATATCAGTATTTGGGCACAAGGAGGTTTGCATACAGTATTTGGCTTTGATTTTTAACACTCACCGGGGAAAGCAAAACCCTATTATAGACTGGCAAGGCTTGTTCTCTCTCAAAGGAAGCCTCTCTCCTCCTTGCTTAGAAAGGTGGTCTTTTCCCCAGTAAATCCTAAAAGGACTCTGTTGCCTGGACCTTTCCGCAGCATATGATGGATGAACCTAATGGTCAGTAACACAACGACCAGTTTTGCAAGAGGTAGAGTAACGGCCTTCGTACAAATGCTTCTAAAAATCTTCAATAAAAACCGAGGGCGTGATGTTAAATGGTCGTTCAGCGGATGTGCTTCTCCAGAGAGCCAAGCAAATATTGTCCAGTTTGCTGGGTTTTATTGTGATGCTGCCTGACAGGCTTTCTAGGAGCTGAGCGATGAGACATGTTACCAGATTCACTTTACCCTCTCACAGCATTATCATCAGCTCCGTGCCTCGTGGGGGACACTGGGAAAATCCTCTTCCGAAACGCTGTACCTACTGAACTTTCTAAGTGGTTCTGGCTTCACAGGAGACTTCCATTGGCTGAAACACTTACTCGATTTTTGAGTTGCTGTCTCCATGTTATTTCACTTTGCAGCCTGCCATGCCTCCTGCCACACGTGTGTGGGTCCTCAGCCCTCTCACTGTACCCAGTGCAAGAAGCCAGAGGCAGGACTACAGGTGGAACATCATTCAGGGGAAAACGTCCCCTATGGCAAGTGTGTGTCCCAGTGCGGAACCCACTTTTACTTGGAAAGCACTGGACTGTGTGAAGGTAAGTTTGGTTGGCAGACATGCTGGGTATATGTTCTTATCTTTTTTATTTTATTTTTAAAGATTTATTTATTTCATATATATGAGTATACTGTAGCTATACAGATGATTGTGAGCTTTCATATGGTTGCTGGGAATTGAATTTAGGACCTCTGCTCTCTTTGGTCAACCCTGCTCACTCTGGTTAACCTTGCTTGCTCAGGCCCAAAGATTTATTATTATAAGTACACTGTAGCTCTCTTCAGACACACACCAGAAGAGGGCATCAGATCTCATTAAAGATGGTTGTGAACCACCATGTGGTTGCTGGGAATTGAACTCAGGACCTTTGGAAAAGCAGTCAGTTCTTGTAACTGCTGAGCCATCTCTCCAGCCCTGTTCTTACCTTTGAAAGTTCCTATGAGGTGGAACTACAACCGGGAAGACCTAGTGATACCTCGAACTTCCTGTGAACAGGCTTCTAGATTTTATTTATTTATTTATTTATTTATTTATTTATCTATCTATCTATTTATTTATTATTTATTTATTTTTGGTAAATCAGGAAGCCAACATGCAAAAGAGTGACCTCATTGATCTTCTTTGTCCCGTGAATTATAGATGATCATCAAGAGCCTGAAGTCCTGGTCTTAGAAGATCTAGCTAGAAATTCTTTCAGAGACCTGTGTAGGTAGCTAAGGAAGCCTCTGCGCTTATTATTAATTAATTATTACTTAATCAATCAATTAATTTTTCTAATTGGTACTCAGGAATTGTTTCCTTCAGGGCAAAATCTGAATGGTAGTCAAGACCTTGAAGTTATCCATGTTATCACTATGTCATATTATCCATAGAGGGTGGATAGCATCCTAAATGGTTCAGCTGGGCAGCCAGGCCACTATGGAGAGCCTGAAGATGAAGGTGTCTTTTCCTGTCCTGAAAGAAGCTTCTGTGTTTATATAGAAATTGGATTAGGCTCCTGAAAATGATAATGTATTAACAGTGTCTTGTCGTTAGTCTTATAAAGGATGGTTCTGTGTTAGGAAAAATAGAAAAATAACTCCTTTCTCACTGAAACACCAGCGCTTTCGTCATTTAGCTGTAATACTCTGAGTCTTTTGTTCTTTCCATGGCTTTAAGAGTTCCTTTCTGTGATGGAACTATAAGCACATTACAGGTTTGACCTTGTTCCTATTAACTGACAATGGCTTCGACCTCAGATTTGAATGTAGACTTGATGAAAATTGTAGGATGCAAGCTAGGGTCAACATTTCTGACAGCACAGGACTCCTGATACGCAGAGCCTTGTCTGCTCTGAGCACTACACTCAGAACATTAGAATTGTCATTGTCTTCCACACAGGCAATGTGCCAGGATGGTAGAAGCTTGAGAATATAAGGTTCCTGGAGATTTTGAAGTCCCCTTGCTTAATTTGTGTAAATAGTGGTCCAGTCACTCAGGTGTTTGAGCCCTTGCTTCCAGGAAGGTACAGAGTTTAGGGGTTTATGTGGGCACAGAAACATAACTGTTCTTCAGAGGTCTTGATATTTACCCAAATGTGTGTGTATATGAATATGTATAATATATATAATATATATTCGTGCATTGTCCAGTCTTTGTAGTTTCGAATCCATTACTCTGTTTCCACAACCATTTCTGATACTCTGAGTCCTGATGCCATCCCGGGGCACTTGTGACACAGTCTTCCTGCTGTGGCTTGGCTCTTTCTGGGTACTATGATGGATAAAGATGCATCTACATTTTTTGAGACCTACTGACTTTAAGTTTTGGGTGGAGGGACACTCTCTTCTCTCGTTAAACTTCTACTTGAATATGTTCAGTGATTTGGGGTCTACCAGATAAACTCCTGCTGAGTGACACTACCTACTCCTGAGGACATCTGAACAAACACCCACTCTCCTGAGATGAAGACCTGATGGCAAAGTAAAGATGCCAACCAACACGGGTCAGGCTGTCGAGCCAGTGCATCTTATTTGGATTACTTGTAGGAGTGTGGGTGAGAGGTTAGATTTTAGTCAATGGCCGCTGCATACAAAAGCAGCCCTGCCCCTCCCTCAGCATAGGCGATGACTGGAAGCCCGAAGTTCATGGCACTCCTTGTAGGCAACTTGACAGGTTGGAGTGACGCTGTCTTTTTCAGACAGCTTACTAGTCTGCTTTGCCCATGCAGTTCAGAATTCCCACTCCTCTTCCCGGCGGCTCAAATGATCTGCGAGTGTCTCTCAGCAGTTCTTACTGCTTATAGCATCTTGGAGAGGGAGGGGCCTTTTTCAGTTTCAGGAACTTCCTGAAACTTCTGAGTGTCTACTCCCTGAGGCTTAAGGGGCTTCCCTTTAGAACAACCTGAGTTTTAATGGGATTCCTTGCAGGATGCAATGTCTCACCTCCCTTTATAACATCCTGTGTCTTACCTAACTTCCCTCTTTGAAGGAACATATCAACTCAGAGGAAATTGCTACACAAAAGCTTCCCCAAGGTCCCTGCTTTTTCAGGAAGCTCCTGGCACCCTAAGAAACATTAAGTTCAATGCATACCCTTGCTTGGTGGGAAAGGACAGAGAGAAAACAGAAGGAAACAATAGAAAGAGAAAACACGTATTCCTTCTTTCTTCCTCCTCTTCCTCTTTCTTCTTTCTCTTACTGTTTTCTTCTCTCCCTGTCCCCCTCCTTAAGAGGTGTTTTATGATGTGTTAGAATCTGAGAAACTGGTCTCTGTGGTCCCAGGCATGTAGCTGGGGACTCTGTGCCCTGAGGTCTGAGTGGAAACTACAAAAGGAACAAGTCTCAGTGAACATTGGTTTTCCCAAATGCAGAAGCTGTGTGAGCTTCTTGGCTTTCCTGGAGGTTGGGCAAATACTGGAGAGACCCCAGTTCTCCCTGCCAAGAGACTCTGATTCCCGCCCCCCATGGACCTATGGTCCCCAGAGAAACTGGGACAGAAAAAAAAATCATCTCTTCTAATCTGTACACAACTATCACTGTTTCATACTTTCAGGCCTTATTTTTGAAAATAGAAGAATTTGGAATGAGTTCTAAAGAATGAGGCAAAGCAATCAACATTTTTGAGAGTTACAATTTCAAGCAAACCAAAAATTTATATTAAGTGATGCTATTTGGCTGGGAAAATAATAATCATGTCATGGGAAATTACTTATTTTGATCACTTCAGCATAACACCAGCCTTTGGGGACAGATGGACAGCTGTGTGCTAGGAGAAGAAACCAAGGCTCAGGGAAACTCAGGCTGCAGCTTACCCCAGATTACACAGGCAGCATGGGATGTGTGTGGGAGGAACCTAAGTCTGGGGACTCCAGCGGCTGTACTTGTGACCACCAGGCCACTCATTAGCTCTCTAAGAGATACATCTCTCATTAGATATGTACAACTACTAGGCCACTTTCTACACAGAATCAGAGCAGCACAGCACACCAATGTAGCCAGCTGATGTTTCTTCAGTATGAAAAGGCATCCTTGGAAAAGAGAAGGGTCCCAGAACCCCTGTTATATAGGCATCTTTTAGAAAAGATTAAACTCTGACCCCTCTGGGAAGGCTTAATTGTGGTCAGATATAGAAAGACTGCCACGACCTCTTGAGTCCCTGGTACCCCATGATTGTAGGCTCTTTAACATAATATTATTAGGTATCCCACACACGTGGTCTGCTCACATTATGAGCAAATCCCTGTGCAATCTCCACCAGGTAAGCTGCTGTATTCAATTTGCACGTGATGAGAATGTGGCAGAAAGAGGTTAATTGAGTTGCCCAGCATTCTGCTGGGAAGCTGAGCGCGACTCCCTGTTGTCTCCAGCGTTACCTGAGTACCAAGTGAGCTGATCGATGTGTTTCCTGTCATTCTTTCTGCATCTTCGCAAACCCCTTTCTGCCCACAATCTGTTCCACTTTCATCACTGCTGAAGTGGTGTTTATAAACCAGGTGTGCACACCCTGTGAGATTGGATGCATCTCCTCTTCCCACAGCTTCCCAGGTCAAACACTCTCCATTCCAAGTACTTGTCTATAACTCAGAAACAACTGGTTTCTGGAACTCTCTCTTCTCCCTTTCTTGGAGATTGCAGCATGGAGTGATTAGAATATTACTGCATTTAATGAAAGAGAGAGGCAGAGGCATCACACAAAGAAGGGATTTACACAAAGGCTTCTGATGTGTCAGGAGTTAATAGAAACCTTTGAATTATATGATGAATCAAGAAGAAGAAGTTACCTTCTGCAAGATGAAGCAACTAGGCTCAACATCTTTGACTAAAATCCTAGTCTTGCTTTTGACTAGAAGATTGTGTGTGTGTGTGTGTGTGTGTAATTAATCAACAGTGTGCAAAGAAAACACTGCATTTCCGAAGCACTCTTTCCTTATTCATTCCTTACACGACTGTTGACTGAATGCCTCTTTTGGGTGTTACACAATTCTAGACACCAGAGATGTCCTTGCAAATAAGTCAAATCAAACTTCCCGTGCTTGGGCAAAATATATTCTTGTGGGAGAAAACACTGAATGAATGAGTTAATGAATTAATGAATGAGTGAGTGAGTGGGTGAATTATAATAGTATCTAATTCTATCATACACTTTTGGGTGGTGATCCATGCTATGAATTTCATGGCCAAGCAATTATTGAGAAATGGTCTGAGGCAGCTTCACGGCAGGAGGGTTCTGAGGAGGGGTCTTGGGAAGAACCAACTAACAGTTAAGCAGTCCTGCTCTATGGGCTCCAAGAGAAGATGTAGTTTCTCAGAAATAAGTCCTTTCTTCCATCTGTGCATCCCTTGTTCTTTGTGTCACAGTACAGCTGTATAGTGAAGGCCAGGACTTCCAACTATTGATGCAGCTCAGCCACCTTATACAGCTGTGCCCATGGTGACGGCTGTGAGCATGGCCCAGGTGGAGATTAGCCATGTAATTGCCCCCATTCCATAGGAGATTAACAACACATCTTCCCACAAGGTTCAGTTGAAGGATTAAGGTTGGCACTCTTTTGAAGAAATTACTGATTTTATTTTTAACAAATGAACTTTGTTACCAGGTTGTCTAACTTGCCTAGGATGAGACACTTTCTTTAGGGGCCTTAAGTTCTAAGTGCCCTTCTCCTGTCCCTGCACCCCTGCACTGGGTGACTAGGCTCTAGATTCATGCTGATGATGGGGTTTTCAGCCTCTGCAGCTTTGAAAACTTTCTTCTCCAGTCTCTAACTTAACTCAGTGTCTCTGGCCAAATCCTACTTACTACACGGATTTTAGTCTAGTCTTATTTTTTAAAGATAAATTCACTAGTTATTTTGGCTTATTAATTAACTTGTTTTAGGTGAATGGGGAAGGGAAGAAATACAGTATTTCATGTGTATTTTGATCTATTTTGTCGCTGCTAAGAGTCACTGAGGGCCTCTAGGCAGAGTTTTAATTAAAGAAATAAATGGGCAGGAATCTGCTTGCACCACTCACGAACCTGTGCCTGTTTATGAAGTTGGAATCCCTTTTCAGTAATTGAATAAAACATATGGAATCTATATTAAACAATTATCTTTAATATGGGTCCCCAAGGTGCTGACAGAGCTACACAAATGCATGCCTTCTGGTAATATTCAGTCCTGTTCATTTTCCCCTTCTCTCTTTCACAGCCTGGGTGTGCCAGGCTTGGGGATGGAAGGAGGAGAAGGATATAGACCAGGCCTTAAGGCAAGCCTGCTCAATCAGGAGAGGCCAATGTCTGAACAAGTAATTAAAAACACATGGTAGGTGCTGGGGTACAAGAAGGTACAGGGTGAAGAAAAGGCACAACAGAGACTGGCTCTTTAGGAGAGACTGCAGTAAGAACAGGTAAAAGAAAAACTTTGAAGAATTAATGGGTATTCTTTGGGAGAAGAAGGGAAAGGGCATTCAAGGGAAAGCAAACAGTGAACCCCAAACCTGGCATGTCTCGAGTAAGTCTTGTATGTCTACCATGAAAGACCAATGAGGGGAGCCCGGAGGGTGATGCTATGAGGAGAGAGGTAGCAAGGCTCTCACTACACAATGCTCTGCACTTACCACAGAGATTGCAGTTAATACTATGGTGGTTAGCCAGCCGTTAGAAGACCCAGGTAAGGGAGTTCATTTGCTCACTTTTCACTCTATAAATATTTTCCTGGAATATAAATAGGGGAATGAAGATGGGCTGGCTATCAGACTGAGTCACTAGTCCTTATTACGCATGGTCTGCAAGGTCCTCACAAAGGGGTTCTGGGAATGGAAGTTCGGGCAGACTTTACAGAGATGTAGCAAGTGAAGGCAGCAGGAATAGAAGTATTGGGTATTCCATGTTCCTATGTGAACATTGGAACATGGTGGTGGGCAGTTGTGAGAGGGGTCATGCACAGTAGACATCCAACAGGGGAGTCACATGACGTGACAGTGGCAACGACTAAGGCATACAGTTCCCAGAACCTGCCATGATTGACATTAAAAATAACTGAAGCAGATAGAAAAACATTGCATGTTTCCTCTTATAAGTGAATAGAGGTGAGTGTGGGGGGGTAAGAAAATACTGCATGTTTCTTCTTATAAGGGAACAGAGGTGCATCTCTCTCTCTCTCTCTCTCTCTCTCTCTCTCTCTCTTTCTCTCTCTTTCTCTCTCTCTCTGTGTGTGTGTGTGTGTGTGTGTGTGTGTAGGGGGTGAGTACAATGGGGACTGTGGAGGAAGGAGTCTTTTAAGAGGGGAGGGTAGTGGGAGAGGCTATTGGGAGAGGTGTATGAGCAAAATATATTGACATATATATGTTTTACTGAAACCCATTATTTTGAATGCCAGTTAAATTTCTTTTAAAGAAAAAAAAAGAGTATGTTCAGGCTAAGAAAAGTCATTTTAAAGAAAGCAGAGGTCCAGGAGTATTTGCAGAGGAGGGATATGAGTTCCCCATGAAAGGCCATGTGAAGATCTCCCGGAGGCAGTGGATTTATTGGAATTCACAAAGGCCAGTGCTGTCCTCATAAATTCTGGACTCAGCAGGCCAGAGGTCAGGGAAGCTGTGCATAGGTCTACCAGAGCAAGAGGAGGGAGAGCAGAGGGCGGAACATGGGGGAAGTTTTCATGTTTATGCAAAAAACCAAGAAGAGCTAAAGAAATGATCAGAGAAAATGAGAAATGAATGAGAGGGCATTCCTCCGTGTCCATCTGTCCGTCCATCCTTCACAGGCCTGCTGCCCGCCCACTTAGTGTGTAGGGTGTAACTAATGGAACATAGGACATGCTAAGAGCAAGGTGCCTGGACTGATGTGCAGGAGGCAGAGATGGCAAAGACTTATGACCTTCACCCTCGAAGGGATTCCAGTCTAGTTGGGGAGGGGTGACAAAGGAATGGGGGAGGGTAAATGCTAAACAGAGGTGGGGCAGGAAGAAGGGAACCAGGCTTGAAGTAAATGTGCTCACATTTCCAACCTGTCTTGGTGTTCCTGTGGCTCATCCTGTGGGATTGTTGACATCTATATTATATTTTGAAAGAGATGGATGTCTACCTCAAGATTTACTTTTGACAATGGCCAGCCAGAAACTCTTTCATGGTGCTAGTGCTGGGATGCAGAACCACTTTGTTGAATAATTAGAAAGTATTCGTCCATTATGTTCAGAAAGAGAGTATAAATTGCATGAGTCCACTGGGTTCCTACTCTTGGAGCTTGGGGAATTCCACCTAAAGAGGGGGGTTAAAATTGTAGGGGTCAAAGGGGAAGGAGGATACCGGGGGAACACAGCTCACTGATTCAACTAAGTAGGGTACATCTGTGCTTACAGAGATGGAAGTGACAAGCAGCGGACATCCATGGGTCTGTACCATGTCCTTTGCATATTTGTTGTGACTACTACCTTGGTGTTTTTGTGAGACTCCTAACTGCGGGGCAGATGTGTCTCTGATTCTTTTACCTGCTCCTGGGACTCTTTTCCTCCCATTGGGTTGTCCATCCAGCTCCTACGTCAGGACTTTTGCTTTGTCTTATTGTATTTTGTTTTGTCTTTTATTTTTTTCTGTTTTTTTTTTTTTTTTGTCTCTTGGAGGCTTTATCTTTTCTGATGGGAGATGGTGGGGGGATGGATCCAGTGGAGAGGAGGTGCGTCACAGGGTGGGGGCCCCTTGAGGAATGGATGGAGGGGAAACTGTGGCCTGGATGTATTATATGAGACAGGAATCTGTTTTCAACTTAAAAAATGCCAGATAAATTAAATAAAAACTAAAGCAAAGAAAGAGGGAACAAAGAAAAACCTACAACAAAAGCAGAAAGCAGGAGTTTGCAGCCAGCTAAAGACTCCGTGAGAGCGGGCTCTCAGGGCTTAGGTGGTTCAGTTAGACCTTTCCAGATATATACTTAGCCATCAACTGGAAAGCAGATCTCTAAAAATGTTGTATTAGTGAAGGAATTATTCATAGAGCTTTCAAATGCCTTCCAGATAGGCCCAGTGATAGAGTTAAGTCTTCCTTGAAGGAGCTGAGATTTTAGACAGAATTCCTGCAAGGAAATATCTCCAGCAGAATGATCACTCCTAATAAAAGTCACTGGAGTAATGTAGACATTTCCCCAAACCAGCGCAAAATTGAAGTTTCATGAGATCATTTTTTTTAGAGATCGAGAAGCTTTTACTAATAAAAAGAGGATTGTGAGGGCAGACTCAGGGAGTCTGTATGCAACACTGCTCTTTCTCCTGCGACTTGCTCATGGTCAGTGGCTGTCTTTCTCAAATCTACTGGGAAGCAAAGGCTTGAACCTCTGGGCCTACTAACCTTCCACAGTGCCCCTCTTCTATGCTTTCCGGTTTTGTATAAAGTAATGCCCTCCATGCACAGTAAGCCAGGCTGCTACCCCGACTGTGTGACCAAATAGAATTAAATAACTCAGGTTTATGCTCAGAGTGCATTAACTCACCTTATCCCAGCTTTCAATTCTACAGTGATACATTCCAGGTCCTATTTATTAAGACTGTATAACAAGAAGACCTGGGGATTGTAATAGTCCAAAAAAATGTAATGTAAGCATATCAGTGCTCTCATAGGTATATTTATTTAGGCTTATAGAAAACACTGTGCTGTTTTAGATGGCTTCCCTGAGTCATTCTGGGAAAACACAACGCTTTGAGTTGACAGTATGATTTAGCCTGGGTTTTAAAAATATTGCCACCTGATGTTCTGTTATGCTTTGTTTCATCTTGTACTTGGAGGCCTAATTTGTGTGTGTGTGTGTGTGTGTGTGTTTGCATCTGTGTGTACAGATATGCACACACCAAATGCACATGTTGGGAGTGTACACATATGTGTAAGTTCTCCCAGAGACCAGAGGAGGATGTTGGGCAGCCTGTTCTATCATTTTCTGCCTTATTTCTTGAGGTACGACTTCTTACTGAACCCAGAGCTAGGCTGGTGACCAGCAAGCCTAGCCCAGTGTTCCCTCTGTCTCTGGTCCCTAAAGCACTAGGATTGCATGTTGCATAGGGAGCGTGGCCATCCTTTTATCTGGTTGCTATGGATTTGAATTCAGGTTCTCATGTTTGCATACTAAGTGCTTTTACCTGTTGAGCCTTCCCCAGGTATTTTCGTTTACTAACCTCCTCCCCCTTTTAAGGATTCTGAAACCACTTTGGGATGAAGTTCTCTCATCTATGCTACTATAATAAAGCCATTGACAAAGCAATGGGGAAAATGTATTTATCAAGCCAGGACATGGCCTAGTGAACCTAGATATGGACTGGTATTTGCTCAGTAGCAGGAGTAGGACCTCTGACACAGCGGTCTAACCTTTAGGTACTGGGTAATAGGTGAGACAGGATGCTAGGATTGAGATCAACAGCCAGACACCATCCAATGTGAGAATATTTTAATACTTTCAATAGTCCATCCTGTAGGGCCTGGCTATCCTAACTGAATAGCTGCTTCTTATACAGCAAAGATTATTTGCTATGTTATATTATGAGTTGGTAGAAGCAGACTTCTTGATGGTGTAAAATTGCCCTTGGTTCTGCCAAGTCTGCAGAGTCTGTAAACCTTCTGGGTGTTTAATAGAGGAGTCAAGACAGACGGAGAGGAAGCATTTTCTGCGGTCTGGAGGGTCTTGCCCATTTGACAGAAACTGGGGTCATCTGGATGGGCAGGATCCTGATGTGG
The DNA here is from genome assembly GCF_947179515.1 of Apodemus sylvaticus. Classification (NCBI taxonomy): domain Eukaryota; kingdom Metazoa; phylum Chordata; class Mammalia; order Rodentia; family Muridae; genus Apodemus; species Apodemus sylvaticus. Next base: position 13,419,243 of record NC_067482.1, on the reverse strand, counting down.
GCCCAAATGTGATGTAATGGAAGACCTGTAGAGGAGGTGCCAGAGTTTGGGGTCTGGTTAGTTGGCATATGAAATGCACACTCCCAAGCTAATTGCTTACTACCTTCAGGATTATAACCTTGGGAGGAGTCTGTTTTGCAGAATAAGCATTTTCCAGCTGTCAGAGAATCAGAAATAGAGAAAATAAAAACACATAATTAATGCTCTCAGCCGCAGCGAGCCTCGCTTTGTAGCCTGGGGGTTGATTCTACCTGCATGCCTTACACAGGCGTGGCTGGGATCACTCCTAACAGTGCAGAAGCTAATTGCAGTGTGAGTCAGTATGAAACCTTGGGTTCCTTAAGGAAGGAGCAGTATATGCTTAGATTCAGCTTTGGGTGGAGAGAGACGGGGCAAACAGGGGCAGGAGTGGGGTGGGGGGAAGAGGAGGCATCCAAGTTTTAAAACTAGTCCTACATACAATGATTATGTAGCTTTTGAACTTATTTCTCTCAGAGGGTGTAATTTTACAGCCAGGTTTAATGACAATGTTTTAAACTTCAGTAAAAGTAAATCTGAGCTGTTTTACTCTTGTGATTTAAAGTCTAATGTAGTTTAATGGGAGTGTTGTTCAAGCTCAGGGGTGAAGGAGGGAGGAAGGAAAGAAGGGAGGGAGGGAGGCAGGGAGGGAGGGAGGAAGAGAGGGAGGGAAGAAAGAAGGAAGGGAGAAAAGGAGGAAGGGAAGGAAGAAGGAAGGAAAGAAGGAAGGGAGGGAGGAAGAGAAGGAGGGAAGAAAGAAGGAAGGGAGAAAAGGAGGAAGGGAAGGAAGAAGGAAGGGAAGGAGGAAGGGAGGGAGGAAGGGAAGGAGGAAGGAAGGAAGGAAGGAAGGAAAGAAGGAAGGAAGGAAAGAAGGAAAGAAGGAAGGGATAGAAGGAGGAAGGAAGGGATAGAGGGAGGAAGGAAGAGAGGAGGGAAGGGAGGGAGGGTTGGGGGAAAGGAAGAAGGGAGGAAGGAAGGAAGGAAGGAAGGAGAGGCTAAGCCCGAAGCTCTCACACGTATAGCCTTACCACTGGCTCATCTGCTGTTCTGACTTTTGACTGAGATATTTCTCCAAACAGGGATTATTGTCTCTATGCAGGCAACTTTCACAGTGAATTTTTCCCCTTCTCGTTTATTTTCCTTTTTTCCTTTTTTTTTTTTTTTAAAGACAGTTTTTTAAAAAAGCAGGTTTTCATCCTGGAGATTCTCCATCTCTGGCTGTGGTTCTGTGAACTGCCCCCTCTTTGTATCCTCATGTCTCCTCACGTTGTCTTTGTTCAGGTCTCATTTGGGCAGCCATGCTGTTGAGGTATCTCCTGTGTAGCTTCCCTGCCATTTCTGGATCCGTAAACTCACAGCAGATTTCCTGGTCCCCTTGCTCCCGAGGCCCGCCTCCCTCTTTTCTGCAATTTATTCACTGAACCTTCAGTTACAAGAGTTGTGTTCTAGATGTATCCATTGGGGATGGACACCCTATCAATAGTCTTTCTCTGCAATTTTGACCAGTTGTGGTTTTCTGAAATGGTCTCCATCTGTTGCAAAGAGAACCTTCTTTGATGAGGCATGTGGTGAGGGTTGAGAGCTACACTTATCTGGGAATAAAAGGATAAATATTTAGAATGCAGTTAAGAATTATGTTTATGTAGTGAACTGGCAGGGGTAGTAGGTTCTCCTCAAACATTTGTAACCTCACTAGCCCATGGTAGGTTTCCAGGATGAGGCCTGATTTCCCTCCTGCTGCGTGAGCCTTAGGTCCCATCCGGCATCTGTTGGTTCCCGCAGAGATGCGAGTGACATTATTACACCCTGAGGGAGGACTTGCCACACTGGTCATTGCTATTGCTCACAATCTGAGTAGACTACTGGGTGTTTCCCGCCCAGTGCAGCTTGTATAGCACAGTCTAAAATTACGTAAGCTATTCCTCAGGAGAAGGATGTCAGTGGCCCTTACAGGTCTGGTGAGTGACAGCTGAGGTGTGTTTTTTATTAGTTCCTTTTGTTTTTATCACACATCTGGAAACATGTAGCACTGCTTACCGTTAATTACTGCTGAGGTTGATAAGGACCACAGAGTGTAGCTAGAGATTTTGCATCCTGTCCCTTTGTAGTGCTTCCGAATCCCCCCGGCTTTACAGATAAGGAAGCAAGAGCCTCAAGGTGTTTCTGACTTAGGCAAGGTCACAGAACTGCTGGGCAGCGTTTCTGATGCTCGACTTTACCCCCACCCCACACATGCATGTCCTGCTCCTTGCCTGTGTTATGACTGATTTTGTATTGTTCCAGAGGTTTGGCAAACTCTTTCCATTCTGTGTACACTCGGACTCCATCTTAGAATAGACATCATGTGAGCAAAACCTCCCCTGCCCCACCCCCCAATCCTTTCTCTTTACTTTGAGCAGCCTGAGGAGCAGGCTGGTTCCCAGAGTGACAGCTATCCGTGTTAGGATAGGAAAACTGTTTGCGGTATCTGGTTCTCTCTTGACATCTTTCAGCTTGGGGAAGGAAAAGTCTCACTGTAATGGTTGTCTGTCTGGGAGCATTTGTGTTTGACCTAATAGGATAGTGCCTTTAGGGAAAAGTATGTACAGTGTGCCCTGGTCTTAGGAAATCCAAGTGAACAGACAGAGCAAACTTCAGTAGGGATGTACAAGGAAGACGACTACTGTTCTCCCATGCAACTATCCTAATAAATTCCTCTGTTGTTCTTCCCAGCTTGCCACTCATCCTGCCTCATGTGTGAGGGGAAGAGCCCTCACAACTGCACGGGCTGTGGACCTGCCCACGTGCTACTGACTGGGCGCTGCCTCTCCCGGTGTCCAGAGACCCACTTTAACCTGGAAGGTACTTGTACAGGTGAGTGTGTGACCTGCTGGGGTAGAGTTCCTGTTGTCACCTTTGCTCTTCCTGATGTGATGAGACACGTTGATTGAAGACATCATCCTGCCAGTGATGGGACTGGGTAAGAAAACAAGGGGAATTATTCTTCTAATGAGGAAGCATAGTGTGAAAATTGTACATAGCTGTGCGTTGCAGACTATAATAGTTCAATAAACTCACTCTTGCTCAGTTTCTCTTGTCTGGGAGACAATCACATCAATAGATATCTTCTCTCATAGGGTAAATAAAACATTTACATTATGGCCATGGTGGTGACTTGGGGACCAGCTTTGGTAGTGTGCCTGGAGGGGCAGGCACAAGATACAATTGATGACAGTTCCCAGACTTGCTTCCCTTGGTGCCAGCAGGGGGCTTAAAAAAATCAAAACAAAAGAGAAGTAAAGTCTTTTGTTCCTTCTTTGACACGTTTTCCCAATTTATGAGCACCTCTACATTCCACAACAGACATTTCTGAAATTACAAGTTCAGATTAGGAAAGCATTTCATTGGAATTGGCAAAATAGTAAAACTTAAGCACCCTATGATGGTGCTGTTTATTATATCTGCAGGGTGGAAAAGACAAATATATTCTTTCAAATATATTTTGTTTTGGAAACAAAAATAGACATTTGAGGCTAGTTGATAGGGGAAAAAGTTGTAATGGAATCATAGCCTGTGTATTTCAGGAGTTATAAAATGTGTAATAAACTTATAAGTATTTTAAATTATCTTATCTTATTCAGTGAGTGTTCTGTCTGTGTACCAAGTGTATGCCTAGTGCCCAGAAGAGGGTATTGCATTCCCTGGGACTGGAGTTACAGAGCTGCCACGTGGGTGCTGGGGATCAAACTGGGGACCTCTGGGAGAGAAGCCAGTGCTCTTAACCACTGAGCCATCTCTCCAGCCACATATTTTTTTTTTTTTTGTATTAGATCCTTTTGGCCTCAACTACAAAGAGGAAATGTAGAGTTAATTTAAACATAGGTGACTGGATGTAGATGTTATTTTCATTCTGGAAATTTCTTCGTTTCCACAAATACCTTTTAATCTCAGGGCCCTGGGGATTTTACTTTAAACCTCCCATAAACTCTGCAGGGTAGCTGCGTGCTCTGTCCTCAGCCATGCCTTTGAAGAAGTCCTCTAGCTTGAGAAGCCTTTATCCAGGCCCCTGTGGTTTCTGTGTGTAAACTATTTAAAGGAGAGTCTACATGGCTCCTCTTCTCCCCTGTCAGTAGATAGATGGCCCCTCCAGAAGCAGGGCACACAGGTTACTGCAGACATTCTAGAAAGCAGGCAGAGCTGGGTGGTAGAATTATCCTCGGAATGCTAGCGTCTTCTGGCTGGTTCTCAAATGGAGTCTGAGGAATGCAGACTGATCTAGTGACTCTAATCAGCAGTTTGTTTTCTTGCCCCTACACCGTCTTTTAAAAATATCTTACCTCCCCTCGGCCTCTTGCCAGAAGGGAGCGGCACTTGGCTTGAGTTGGAGTCTGTGTCTTTGCTCTCTGCCAGCCCTGTTCCAAGAGGGAGAACACTGGTATCAGCAAGCTCTGTAGAACACCTGTCCTCCTCACCCTGGGCCTCTACCTCTTCACCCTCCCAGCCCCTCCCCACCCCAAACCCCGTCCTTCATCCCAACCCCAGCATCCCTCTCCTAATACCAAACAGGCTTAGATCTCCAGTTCATGGCTAGAAACACATAGCTTTCCAGCCACTGCAGCCTGCGCCAGTTGCAGCCAAGACCTGCCTGGTGTCCTCCCTGCCTGGATCTTTATTTCATGTTCGTTAACGGAGGCTCACCTGGCCTCTCACACTGCTGTACCTCTCCTTTAATTTGGTGGTTTTTCTGAGGCAGACATAACTTTGCCATAATTTTGTCTAAGGCTTTGAACTTCAGATGCAGCTCATGATAACCTCCAGAAGGACGGCTGTTTTTCTGTTTGTTGTATTTAATTAAGTATTGCTGATTAGACTGATAAACGGGATCCAAGATGAGGCCTGGAGGTAGAGGCTGGCTGGTAACTCACTCTGGTGCAGATGCTCACCGTCATGGGCCTTGTATGGTTCTCTGCTTGTCTGCCAGAAGTTTCTGAAAAGCAAAACTCGCCCTCTTTGCTCCCTGCCTCTCTCCTAGCTTTGTCCCTTTCTGTCTCTCAGTGTTTCTCTGTCTGTTTTTCTGTCTCTGTCCTACTGTCTGTCTGTCTCTGTCTGTCTCTCTCTCTCTTTCCCTTTCTCTCTCCTCCTCTCTTTCTAATATATCTCAATTTGGGATAGGATATATTTGTGAAGCTTGGCTTTGAACTTCCTACTCATGGACCTAGGGATGCCCCTTTGGAATATGATTCAGATTTTTACAGCTCTAACTTCTCTGTTTGTCTGTGGACAATATTCTTTTCTGATTCCAGAAATGCAGTCTCTGGGTCCAGTCTAGGCACATGCCAGACTTGCTGAGGAGACTATCAGGTGACCAGAAGTAGAGATTTGTGGGGAGCACTGAATGACTCATGCATTTGTATTCTAAACTGCCTATTCTAGCCCTGGCTTTTGTCCCTCTCTACAGAATGTCACCCGTCCTGCAGGCAGTGCCGTGGGCCTCTGGAGTCAGACTGTGTCTCCTGCCACCCTCACCTTACTCTCTCCAGTGGGCGCTGTAAGACCAGATGTAAGGACGAGCAATTCCTGAACCTTGTCGGGTACTGTGCAGGTAAGGGGCGCTTCTTTGTACTCCTGAGGAGTTCCGGGGCAACTCCCTGCAGGTTCATACCAGGCCTGGGTGGTGCTGGTGCAGGTGCTGGTCCATTTGGCTCAGACTGCAAACACCTTTTTTTTTTTTTTTTTTTAAGTAGGTACTTATCTTTTGTCCAGGAACTGATTTCATGGAATTCCCTCAGACAGTTGGTAAATGAGGAATTGAACGTAACTAGTTATGCTTGTTTTTGTTTTTTGTTTGTTTTAAAATGAGAGTCTCATTTAGCCCAGTGTGTTCATTACTTTTCTTATTGTGATAAAATACAGAAGCGACTTAAGAAAGGAAGAGTATTTTGGCTCACAGTTTGAGGGTGCAGCCCTTCATAAACATTAAAACATGGTCAGGAGTTTGGCACAACTGGTAGGTCCCAGGGGTGAGTCTTCCTTCCTTATTAAACAGTCCTTGAAAACACCCTCAAAGAGTCGTCTAGAGATGTGTTTCCATGGTGAGTCAGTCAAATTGGCAGTGAAGATTCATCTTCACACACAGTCTAGGATCAACTTGCCTTGGAACTGAGGATGGCCTTGATCTTCTGATCTTCCTGCCCCCACTTCCCAAAGGTGAGGATTACAGATGTGTGCCACCACACGTATAGCTTCAGACACAAATTTCATAATGTTCTTATGAGTCCTGGAAATAAATTAGAATCTCATATTAATGAAGGATGCAGTAATGATTGGAGCCCTTTCATCTACATTTTAGGAAAGCAAAAAGGTATTTTCAGGACATTTGCTTTTCCCCTGCTCTTTGATGGGACCCTTCACCCAGGCACAGAATTTTAGGAAGATTAAGTTAAAAGTAGTCATTTCCTCAGAAGATTTTTTTTCCCTTCCTCATTTTAGATTCCAAAACAAGGGGGAAGGGGGAAGAAGGGAGGGAACACAGTGAAAGACATAGGAAGGACTTGATATGCCAATAACATTGGATTTATACATTATCTGTGACCATCCACTGAACATTCACATAACAACATCAAAATGCCTAATTTTGAATTCACTAATGTCCAGCAGGCAAGATCACACCGGCACAGCACCAATAATTGTCATTTTGTTTCATTTTGGGACACAGTAAATGATTGTCTATGTTCTCCATGTGTCCAGTTGGTACCAGCGTCTTGCCAGAGGCATGTTTTCTTTTGTTCACAATCATAAGCTTAGATATTAGACATCATGTTCTCTCAGCTAAGAAGACAGGAAAGTGCAGTTGCATTAGAATCATGATAACTTCAGAGCCAAATCTGAGTCACAGAAACCGTGAACTGACGTTCAGCATCGAGGTTTGAGTCTAGTCAGAGGGATGGCTGGGGTGCAGCTTGGTGGTAAAGCTCTTGTCTAGCGTACACAAGACACGACCCTCCATCCAGACCCACAGAGACGCAAGCTATACCTCATGTAGGATGCAGTGTATGGCTGGTACTTCCAATTGCAGTCACGATTGTCTCGGGAGGGAGACAAACATTAGTGTCTCCTCCCAGAGCGATGTCTGTGGATGGCAGGTGTTGGCTATTACAGATGAAAAGTCTGAGTTTAACTGCTGAGCCTTACTTTAAGGTATGTAAGCTGCTTCCATGAAAACTAAGAGGTCCCTGACGCGTGCATAAGTCAGCTTTGTGTAATACCAGATGCCGCTAAGGTATACAAATAAATAGTTCCTTTAGCTCAGAATTTTGAAGGTTCAGGCCTCTATCACAAGCTTTAGCTTAGTCTGAAAAGGCCACTTCTCTCAACAGTGTCATGGAAAAGGCACACCTGTACGAAAAAGCCTATGTTACAGAACAGGAAGTCAAAAGGAGAGATAGAGTCCCCTAGCCCCTCCAGCATGGCATCAGTGACCCAGTGAACTCTGGACAGGCTTTGAAAGCTTCTGCCACCTCAACCAGTATCATGACCCTGGGGACTGAGCCCTTCCTATCCAAACTATACTGAGAGCAGGTAGTAAAACTGTTAGTGGATGTTTACTGCATTGCCATTATGAGAAGGCAGAGAGACATTTCGGGCTAATTAAGGGGATGAGCTGAAGACACAGTTAACTCATGGTACAAATAGATTTGTGTTCTGGAATACCTGCAGGTCATAAGGACCGGACGGGTCCAGTGGGGGCTGGAGGGGAAGATCCAGATCGGAAGGCTTCACAGAGTGGGTGAAACCCAGTTTGATTCCTGTAGATCAGCAAGGGTTGAGTTAGAGGAGGGGTATGTGGTTCTATCAAGAGGCAAACCTGGAAAGCAAAGAGTATGTATGGGTCATATGTCTGCAACAAGTCATCTCTACTCTGGCACTGAGCTACACTACAGCAGCAGGCTGGGAAATTTAGGTTGCAACCAGAATATAGAAAGCCTGATGTTGCAGGCAAAAGTTGAGGCTGAATCTGGGGCTCTGTGAGAGTGTTGGGGAGAGCTGTGTCTTGACTAAGGGTATATTATGTATGATCTGCAAGCAGTGGGAGATTGTCTAGGGTGTAGAGGGACAAGCTTAGAGAGAATGTTAGAGGTAGATGTACCCATCATGGTAGACCTTTCATTCCAATCTGTCGTCCATGTGGATCCGAAAACTTTTATCCTATGACATATTTTATAAATAAATGTTTATATAAGGAGATTGGAATGGTTTAATAGTTAATGAGCTCTCTTCTATCCAAAGTCCAGGATACTCTTTGATAGTAAATTAGGTGATTAGGAGCTGCATTAATTTTTAAGGCCAATAGGAACCATTAGACTGGAGAATCGTAGGGCTTGACTCAATGACTTTGGAAGGCCCCAGTCTCAGAAGAACAGGCCTCATGAGACTGTTCTTATTTATGATTTTTAAATCAAGTAGTCATCACCCATTGCTCAGAAATACTTCCTGCATAGGGACTGGAATAAGTATATTTCAAATAGAAAAGCAACAGAAAAAATGTATTAATATAGAAGTTTACTTTGTCACTAAGTGTGTGACTTTCTAACTGCCTCCCACTACTTTGTTACAAATTCTTTTATTTGCTATTTCATCAAGTGTTTTTCATAAACCCATGTTCCTTGCCAGGCTGGCCCTGTGCAGGTTTTGAGGATAGAGATGAAGATGTGTTACTTGCATCTGAGAAATGTAACTTAGAGAAGGATGGTACATTTGTGGTTTTGTTTGTTTGTTTGTTTGTTTGTTTGTTTGGGGGGATTTGGTTTTTTTGAGACAAGGCTTCTCTGTATAGCCCTGGCTGTCCTGGAACTCACTCTGTAGTCCAGGCTGGCCTCCAACTCAGAAATCCACCTGCCTCTGCCTCCCAGAGTGCTGGGATTACAGGCATGCACCACCACCACCCAGCTGGATGGTACATTTGTTTGCCAAGGCTACCATAATAAAAATACCAGAGATTGGGAGATATAACAGCAGATATGGATTTTCTCACTGCTGTGGATGTTACAAGTCTAAGAATTAAGATCCCCATAGGATGTAGGGTTTCTTAGATCTTCTCCTTGCTGTAAGATGCTTGCCCTCTGGAGACCACCTTCACTGGAGGATAGGGGACAGGGAGGTCTTACTCTGTACTTGGAAATCATGATTGTTTTCCTGCCTCAGTCCCTCGAGGGCTAGGATTGCAAGCATGACCTAAAAGTTTTTAATCAGAAAGTGTCATGGTTGTACTTCTGTGAAGAGAAAGATTATAGAGAATGGCTTGGAAGAAGTTGATATGAGGGCAGAAAGACTAGTGTTAGATAATTGCAGGAACCCAGATGAGCTCTCAAGCCAAGGCGATGGGGGAAGGAAGGTACTTGGACTCACAGGATGTAAATGATACATTAGATCAGTCTAAGGCTGTTTGCTGTTAGTCCACAGAAATGATCCAAGAGGGCAATTTTGTGTGTTAATTTAAAAGAGCAACAGAAATACTTGTTCTCTTGCCAATGTGGTAAGGGATGGGGAGCTGCACATGGTGTCCAGATTTCAGGTCATGAATGTAAATCCAGGACAGGAGTAAGTGTAAGAGGCATAGAAGATGTCTTGTGCATGTGGACATATTAGACTTGGGGTGATAGTTGGACATCAGGGGCACTGTCCCAGAAGAGGCAAACAGGATATATGAATAGCTACCAGCTCATTTCCAGCTTGCTAGTTTCCTGAACTGAATGCCCTAGGATTTTTTTTCTTCACATTGAAATGGTGCTTTAGTTCATAGTAAATGTTATGGAATTTTTCAGGTACTTTGATCTGAATGCAGGAAGGTGGTAAGGGGCCATGTGCTGTCACACCGAACGGGCTGACAACACCTCTATTATGCACAGTGTCTTTGGAAGTGTCCTTGGGGGCCCCAGAGAGAAGGCAGACCCTCTCTGCCCTCTCTGGTATGTGAGCACCTTCCAGGGGCCAGGATTTACTCGTGGCATGTATTCCCCATCTGAGCTGTGCCCGAGATCATCACCCAAGACCTCTAAATTGCACTTAGCTGTTCAAAAAGAAAATTCCACTTAATCTATCACACAGACAAGAATAAACACATCCTGGGAACAGGTCCAATCACCTCTCTGTGTTCTCACTTATGGCGATGTCATATGTGGGGGATTCCCCCTCCCAATCTGTCAAAGCAAATAGATAGTTGGAAGATTTAGGCCAGGGCTGAAGGTTTTCAGCAAAGGCAAGGAGTGGGCTGAGAAGCAGGAACTCATCAGCCTCTTACAGGCATGATGATATGCTGTGCAAAACCAAGGGTTTCTTCATAGATTTTTCCCCCCTGCATATCTCAACATTATCAAAGTTTTTCCAAAGCCTGAGGTGCTTTCTCTATCTGTCTCTCTCAGCTAAAAGCTTTCTCCTGTTCACAGAAGAGGGTGAGATGAAGAAGAAAGTGCAGATAAAGCCGTCAGGGAGAAATGGCCCAGTGCAGATGTGTTATAAAAAACTATGCCCTGGGCTTTCTGAGCGCGGAGAGGATGGCCGTGCTCACCCTTCAGATCTTATGAGGAACTGTGAGAAGCAGAGATTGAAGGTGCTGGGGATGGGTAGCTGACATGGGGGAACTCTGGGGAGTAAGAACTTGACCGTTGCTTATGCAGCGATGTGTTAAATGCTGGTTCGAGTCCTCCACTCTGTCTCGGGAGCATAAACATAAGAAAAAAAACTATCAAAGAAAAATTACTCTGGGCATTTTTACACTGCAGACAGTTAAGTCTAATGATGGTTATAGCTGTTAAATGCAGCATAGACTCTTGGCCAACAACTTGGAAAATAAACATAGTTCTTAGGTTTTTTGTTTCTTTGTTTTGTTTTTAAGCCTGGAGTTTGGGTTAAGTAAAATTAAGCAACTTTCATTGTGGGAGTTTTGCAGGCTTACAGATAGAAATTGCTATAACAAGGCCTGGGTGACGGTTTTCCCACCATCCAACTGAGCACCCATCCCCCTCTCCCCCTTTATAGTGTCTTACAGATGCTGCCAGTGGTTTCCAGAACTCTCTTGGGGAAGCTCTCAACTGATAGCTGGTGTTAATATTTTAAATAATTCATCATCAACTACTAAAATAGAATGAGACTACTAACCTGTACATAGATTTCAGATTGGCTCTGGGTCCCCTCTCCTCCCATCTCCTTTTCCCCTCCCTCCCTCTGTCCCTCCCTCCCTCACTCCCTCTTTACCTCTCTCTCTCCCTCTCTCCCTCCCTCCCTCTCTCCTCCCTCCCTCCCTCCCTTCCTCCATCCCTCTCTTCTTTCTGTCCTTTTTCTGTGACCTAGATAGCAGAATCAACACAACAAATGGACCCTGCCACCACTTCCTTTTTAAAGAGTGCTGCTGTTAATTTTTTTCCCAAATCATTAATAATACAGTCAATATCTTCTTAACCCTGTTGGAGTCATTCCTGTAGTTTTCTCCATTTATTGCCCACATTTTGGTGACAGCATAGGCATGCTCAGATCTGCATTCAGGAAGAAGCTGATACGGCCTCAGCACTGAGGACTATTTGGGGTTTGAGTTGGGAAGGAGCCCCGAAGGAGGCCCATGTCCCCACACTCAGACACAGACAGGAGTGGGGTGGTTCTCTTTTGCAGCAGCCTCAGTCGTGGGAGGTGTGGTCCTGAGATGATGATAAAGAAAAGGAAGGCAGAGACTTTAAATGCGTAGTGGCTCAGCGTTTGTTGCCTTATTTCGATCACCAAAATCCTACCCATGATTCCTCAGTGCCTGGCTCAGTCTTTTGTTCCAAAATGGCCTCCCCCTTCCCCCCTCCCATGGCATCTTCCACATTGTAATCTGCCTGCATGCAGATCGTGTCTCCCATTTACTTGGTACTGACTCACTCGCGCTCTCTGCAGATGATCTGTATGGGCATCTAACAATAGGTGATGTCCCGGAGGACGCATGTGATGAACCCTGGCCTGATTGCTTTCGATGCTGGTTTGCCATTTAGCATTCATGTGATCTGCAAGGAAGGTAGTAATTCAATCCTTGTTTTACATAGAAACAAACGGAACTGCAGGAGAACTAAATAAGACTAAGCAAGAATGATAGAACCAAGAACTGAATCTGGAGACTGGGATTTTATAATCATTGTCATGTGTTAAACTCCACAATGCTGAGTGCAGCTGAGCGTTCACATTAGGGACTTAGAAACAGGTCTTGTTGCTGTTGTTTACTTGCTTGGTTTGTGTGTGTGTGTGTGTGTGTGTGTGTGAGTGAAATGCAAGTATACTGATATACTCATTTGTATAGAGGCCAGAGGATAGCCTCAGGTGTTGTCTTTAAGAGCACCCCCGCATCCACCTCCTTTGACACAGAGTATCTTGCTGGCCGGATAATCATCAATTAGGGTAGACAACTAAAGAGTAAGTCCCAGGTATCTTTCTGTCTTTACCTGTCCAGCACTAGGTTAAATGTGCATATTATACCATGCCTGGGCTTTAGCATGGCTTCTAGGGGTTGAACTCAGATCCTCATGTGTGTGAGATAAGTGTATCACTAACAGAGCATCTCCCTAGCTCCATATCAGATAGTTCATGTACTGCACACGTGCCTTATCTGTCTACATCAGCACCCACTTGCATACATGTATACCGGATGTGCACATGAGGATGTGGAGGCCAGAGGTTGAGGTCAGATGTCTTTCTCAATCTTCCTTTACTACACTTTGGAAACATGGTCTCTCCCTGGATCTTGGACTGACAGATTCCGGGAGATGGGCTGGCCACTTATCCTGGGTCCCACTTACCTCCTCCCTAGCACCACCATGCTTGGCCCAAACACACCGTGCTGCTGTGAATCCCTAGAGAACTAATTACACTCCCTTGGGTGCCCTGTTCTCTGCTCTACAGTGTGTCCCAGCTAACTGAATAAGGGTAAAGAAAAGCCCATGCAGTTTTAATAATCCATATCAATTCACATCCACCTTAACCTTTAGAATGTATCTGCACTTGGATGGTTTTTATACTGGGAGCCAATAGGAGTGTTTTCTCTTAGGTGGACCTACATTTTTTTTAAGTGTTGACACTGTTAGAATGATCTGTTTAATTGTCACTGTTAGTGGTTAAATGCCTTTCAGTGACACTGGCCATTTTCCTCCTGTGGCAGCTGTCAAAAGGTGGGAGTTAGTTTAGCTAGCAGGTTAAATATAGTTGCAAGTCTACAGCTATCACTAAATATACTTTTGTCACTAGTAGTAGTAATGGCATGTTTGTGGATTTATAATTTTGTAAGTAGTTTATCTTCTCACTGGATCAATGTCTAAAACCTTACTGTACAGTTGTGATGACTAGAACATTCCACTTGATTTGGATTTGGGAATAAAAGCATCACGCAGGGTCATTTGACCAGCTTATAGCTTGTGTGTGAGAAATGCTGGGTAAAGCAAGTGACTGGACTTGGGCTCCGAGGGTCTAGTCTCTCCCCTTCCTGTTCTACGGTGATATGATCGAGGAGTTTTTTCCTTAGCCTGATCCGTATTCTGTGTTTATCTCATCTTCTTGGCCTGCCTCTTCACTTCATCTGGCCCGGCTCTTCTATCTCTGTATATTTTCAATTTCCTTGTGCCTTCTGTTTTTTTTTTTTAACACCCGCTTCTTTATTTCTCTTATCTCCTTCTTTTGCAATGCTCTTTCTTTTCTTATTTCTCATCGTGCCACCGATCTCCTGTTGCTTGAACTATGAATAGTATAGCCAATTTCTTCCTGGAACTTTCAGTGATTGTCTCCTCCTTGTTCTCTCAATTTCTGTTTTTATTTAAGAGACCACAGGGTCCGCTGAGCAGTGATGGAACACTTCAGGGCCTTTCCTGTCTTTCATCCTTTCCACAAGAAGGATGTGCTCTATGCTTAAATTGAGGATTTCCAAGTTAAAGAAAGAAAGAAACAGAAAATAGAAAAGGAGAGGAAAATAAAAAGAACTTGCAGCGTACCTTCACCTAAACTGTTCCCTACCCAGCTGTAGTAAAGGCAGAGCGACCTTAAAGGGTCAATCGCAGGCTTTTATTGAGGCCATTGTAGCTGCTGCCCAGTAAGGACAGGCCCAAAATGCAAACAGGGCTTTTGTGGCTCTGTATTTCCAGGACACAGCTGAACTTAGGTGTGGTTCTGTCCTTGACACTAAAGGTGGCAGTGTCCTATGACAGCACTGGCCCGATTTTCAACCCCACACTTAAAAATCTCTTTGGCTGACTTGCAGTGACCAAAGTACTGACTTTCTTTTAAACTAACATTGTCTTTGGCATGGATATTGGTTGTGCTTGGGCCCACTACATAAAAAGGTTTTAGAATTACTCATCACTTAAGACACTGCAGGCGTTATAAAGGGTTGGGTTCACGGTGACTGACCCCTCCATGTCACAGGTGGTAGCGGTGCACCCAGACTTTGCACCCGAGGAGACAGGATTGTATGGCCCTGTCCTGTGTGGCCTTAGCACAGGACGTGCTCTCCACGTCTTGGCAGTTGCTTAATTTACCTCTTTATGATGTTTGCCCACACAACCTCCCGTCTTCCACTTCTTCCTCCACTCAGATCTCATTGGCATGAGAGCCCAGTCACAAGTCCACGTTCTCCTTTTGTTGGAGGAATAACAACATCCAATGAAGCACAAGCAAACCCTGGATTTTCTCTCAGATGTCTCTGCATTTTCTATTTCCATTCTTTGACTTCCTTTCTGCCCCCCACCCCTCCTCGATCTGACTGCTGCAGCCATTTTTCTTCCCTTCCCTTCCCACACAGCCTCTTCTGAGCCCCCTTGCCTCTCTCCTCCCTCCACCTCCTCCTTTAGTGTATTCTTATTTTTACAGCGTTCTCTCCCTTCTCCCCATCCCCCTCCCCCTCCCTTGGATTCTATTCCAAGTGCACAGACTTTCACTCTCCTCTACCCACGGGAACTCCAGTCTGAAGAAGCCCAGTCTTCATACCACACCCACAAGCTATTTTTCTTCCTTCTCATGACCCTTCTGTTTATCCGTGACTCATTTTGTAATCAGTACAATTGACAACTCATTCTAGCTGTGCAGTGGCCCTAGACCATGTTTCCCTTTCTTTCTTCCTTTTGCAAATCCCCAGGCTAACTTCTCCCACATGGTAGCCTCATACACCCCTATAGTATCTTTCCCACTTCTTTGCAAGATGAGGGTCAGACTGTAAAGATGAGCTTTGGTTTCTAAAGTAATTGAAGCCCACAATGTTATCATGGTAGCCATTGCCTCTCACCTCGATGTCCTTATTCTGATTTCCAAGGCCTCGAGTTCTCCTTGGATCCCTGTGTGAGTGTTGAGACTCCATCCATACTGTGTATTCTCTCCATTCCACAGTGTTCCCCTCCTTTGTGGAGGCAATCTGTTGTGTATTCTGTCCTTGGCAGCGATGTCTTCAGTGGGCATCACTTTCAGACATCATCTAAGCCCCCAAGTGGTATGACCTGTGTATAAAAAGTGCTCTAGGCCTCCCTTCTCCCTTTCCGCATGAAACAAAACAAACCTCATCTCTGTCTAATGTCTCTGTGTCTCCTACTTCCCTCCCGGTGCCTGTGGCTTGCTCATCGTTCTGTCATAAGCATCTCCAGGGAATTCCCTCTCCTGATCTGCTTCCTGTAACACTTTCCTGGGGCCACATGGCTAGCTGACTTGCCGTAAGCACCAATAGAAGAGAGTCACTCTGGAGCTAAATCAAATTGGATGCATGGTGCCAAGATATATGAGCCCAGGTGGTACCCACATCACTTGTCTGCAACATGAGCTGCCCACCTGCCCCAAACTGAGAACTGTGGCACTTTCCAGTCACTTTATCCACCTGCAGTCTTTACAATGATCCCTTGGCCCCTGTAGCAGCCTTCTCAGTAGTAAGTTGATCAATGCTGGGTAAAAACTACTGTCCTGTCAATATAAGGTCAGTCCGTTGCAGGGTTCTGTTTGGTTGCTTTAACACTAAAGCAGTAGCCAAAGGCACTGGATAAGGAAGTTTTATTTGCTTGTTTTGTCCATTGGTTTTGCTTTGTTTGTTTTATGGCTTTTGTACTAATTTGATTCTCTGAGGGGAAAAAGGACATGATTTTAAGCACTTTTGGGAGGGCTGAGCCCAAAGCAACATTAAAAGGCAAAGGGCTGTAGTGCTTCTTTCTCTTCTGCCATTCACATGTTGTCTTAATTTCTTTTGTGCTCATTTCACAAGTTGAACCCTGAGCTCCCAATGGTGGAGTCAGAGTTCAAATCCTCTTCATCCTCTTCTCTTCCTTTGGTTTTCCATGCATCCAGCCTTACTCTCCTCCCTCAGACTCCTCTTCCTGCTGGAACCTCCTCCTCGTGTCCTCTTCGACATCATGGCTTCCTTTCAATGTGTGGCCCACTGGGTTTAATTAGTGTTCCTCCCCCAAGCCTGGGTAGGAGGTTATTTGGTAGAGCAAATACATCTATCAGTGAAGGAATGCACCTGCTCCCCCAACAGCCTTTAAGTGCCTTCACCTCCAAAGGGTGAGGCTTCATGTACCCCATATGTGTAAGGAAATGGTGAGGGGCCCAGGTTTGTTCTGATAACAACAGTGGCACCATGTTCATGAATACTGCTCCATCTTGTTGAGAAGATGTCTTTCTGTTTCGCACCTTTCCATCCTCTGGTCCTTGCAGTCTTTCCATTCCCTCTGCCATGAGTGAGTGTTGAAGGGGGTGATGTGTTTCTTCCATTTAGAGCTGAGCGCTCCACCATCAAGTAGTCTCAGCACTTGCAGTCATGGGTTTCAGCATTTCTTTCCACTCCCTCCAGTAAGAAGCATCTCTGATTGGGCACAACGCACATCTATTGATTTAACAGAGTGTTTGGAAGACAGTTGAAGAAGACCATTTAGCAAAATAGTCCTCGTAGACTCTGCACTACGATACATGACCCTCCCAGCCACAGGCTCTTGACCAGGTTTATAGTACTGAATTCTACACGTATAAAAAGCCTGGAGTTTTTGCATGATATCATCTCTCTTGTACCTGGAAGAGAAGAGTTGCAAGTGTTGATTATTTTAACTACTTTCAAATGCATTGACTGTAGTTAAATTAAGAACTTAATCAACTGATAGGATAATATTAAAATTCTCCCTGTGTGCCTAAATTTGTCTTTATAGATCATTATTTATCAGCTAAAGAGAGTCATTTTCCCATTAAATTGACATTCAGACCATTTCTTTAATAGCAGATGTTGGCTTGAACATCTTCAGGCTTTCTTGTCTTTGTTCCAAAGATGGGAAATAAGTCCTTTCACCAGCGTGTGCTGCTATCCATCATGAGCGTGGGTAATCCTCACTGATCTTCGAAGCAGAGCCTCTGATTTGGAGAAGACATCACACAGTGATGACCACATGCAATTTCCTCACAGCTTCAGGGTGACATACCAGAGGATGCTGCAGCTGCTGAGTTCAAATATTAATTTTTGATTTGTTTAAATTTTGAGCATGCCTGCATGCTGTGTCTATTTAAAAAACAAATAGAATCTTCTAGTGCTTAAAACAAGAAATGTATTTATTTTATCTGGAGCTAATTCTCTGTCTCCCGACTTCCCTGTAATATGTTCATTAATTTGCTTGCTCAGAGTGTGACTTCACTGTTTATTAACAAGGTGGTATGTATACAAACAACTGGAATCCCATCTGCCTGCTCCACACCACACACGTGCGCATTATACCCCAGTGATCTGAGGCAGGCTGAGCATCAGTGTATCTCCGGGCTCACTTTCCTCCTTGTCAGCCTTAATGAGTGTTATATTTAAAGACCCTGCACTGTAATTGCAGTAGTGACAAGGAAGAATTTACTTACTGAGTGGCAGTGGGAGGAACCTGAAAGGCAGCTTCCAGCAATAGGCACTGTTTAAGCAATCCGTATGTGCACACATCACTTACGCATATTTCAGGTCGACCTCCTATATTTTGATTGTAGGCAGGAAGATGAGCTGTGGGTGCCTTCCTGCCTAGACAGGGATTTAGGATAGGATGGTAATCCTCACCATGGTGGTCAGATTGGTCGGCTGGGAATTTGGGTCCCTGTTTTAGTAACTGCAGTACCAGGAAAGATTGAGAGGCAGTCCCAGAAGCTTCCACTGGAGTGTCCTGAGGAACTGCTTTAGATGTGTCACGAACACAGGTGGAAATGCACAGGAGAGTGCATTCAGGGGTTTGTTGATCTATCTAAGGATACTGGCATTTTAATGGCATCCCTCTGACTGGGTGTATTCATATAGTATGTATACAGCCAGAGTCAGAATCACTGTTTGTCAGATGGTTACCATCTACCAATGAGAATCAGGAGTCTCTTCCAAATCAGATTAGCTCTTAGAATGTATGGGATGGAATACATGAAGTGCCCAGTGTCACCGCACTTTATAGAGTCATCTCCGCTTGGGCCTGGAGATGGGACTCCTGCTACCTTTAAATTTGTTTGGTTTGTATAATGGACACATTTAGCTGACCCTAGAGTTAGTTCTGTCTTCATTAGCTCAGACTGTAACCAACAAGGCAGTTGCATATGTCTCACACACACACACACACACACACACACACACACACACACACACACACACACAGCATCCTTTTCCTCCTAGGTTGAAGTGGATTTTTTGAAAAATAGGGGTACACTCCTCAAAAACCTTTTCAGGGGCCTCCAGATTCTCCAAACTTTCCTGGTATTTCTAGATTTTTATTGCATTTACTTGCATTCTTATTTTAAAGTATAGTTTCCATTTTATTTTAGTTTTCCCAGATGGTTTTCTTCTGTTCTTAGGAAACCAACTATACAAGCTGTGGTGGAGGTCAACAGGCAACACAAGCAGGTCTAAATCACATGGAGGTTTTGGTCTTTCCAGGTTTCATGCAGTCGAGCCCTGACCTTCTTGCTGTGCACAGCGGGGCACACACAGTCATGGAGCTTGGGAAGCACAGAAACATTAAAGGCATTTTCTTCAGAAATGTCCCTGGAGGCAGAGGCCTCCATATATTCTGAAGGAAGAGCATCTTCATATTCTCAGGCACACATGGAGTGGAGTTCACACAGCTAACTGGCAGCATGTGGCTGTGATCCTTTTGGGCATAACTGTTGCTTCCTTTTTTACCATCCTGGACCAGGACTTGAAAGATCCCAATTACTTATATGTGTGTGTCAAGGGGCAGCTGTGTTACAACATGAACACTGAGGTCAGAAAACAATTTGTGAGACTCAATCCTCTCCTTCTACCAAGTAGTTCCCTGGGCTTGAATTCAAGTTGTCAGGCTTAGCAGCAAACATCTTCATTCACTGAACATCACACTGTCCCTTCTAGTATTTTCGTTTCATAATCCTTTTATTTCATCCAGAAACGGCATACGAATACCCTGATGCATACAGTTGAATAGACCCAAATTGATCTAGGAATCCATTTTAAAAGGGTTGTGAGGGAATAACCTTTTTTCAAAATATCATTTCTAGTCAGACATCAGACATGTTCTTCTTCCTTTCCAAGGTAAACCTCAATACTGCCACTCACTGTCATGAGATTCTTGTGCTCATGTTAGGGCTTTGTCTACATGTATGGCCCGCATGCTGGAAGACAACATTATTGATGGTCATGAGCTGCCATATGGGTGCTGGGACTTGAACTCAGACCATGTTCTTAACCACTGGCGTGTGTGTGTGTGTGTGTGTGTGTGTGTGTGTGTGTGTGTGTAAGATATATATGTATTTATTTGTAGTACTGGCAAAGTTATGGCAAAACAGACTCAGACATCTCGCAGAAACACAAAATGATATGAACTTTCAGAAAAGAATTGTGATGTACTATTTTTCATGCCTGCAGTGGTAAAGGTGTGTGTTCATGTATGTCTGGCATGTATGAGTCCAAGAAGTAAGCGCTCCTTCTAGGTTTCCTCATTTATCAGGGGAACAGCATGGGACAGTGCAGTCTGTGTCCTCGGAAGAGTTTGTATTGTGGCAGACGAGATGCTACCTAATGCGCGGTTAGAGGCCACGGATGCAAGCTGTACTGATATTGTTAGTTATGCCTTTTAATGTTGTTCTTTGAAAATGATCAGGAATGCAGACAGAGGTTTATACACAAAGCTTTCCATTGCAGCTTTAAGTAGAAAAGTGGAGACAAATGTCCACTTCATCATAAATGCAACCTCTTCTGTTTGTTCCTTCACTTAAAGATGTGATGTTATGTCATCCTTAAAATAGTGTTGACGGACTGCCCCTAATGGCATGTAGAAATGATGGCAGGGCCGAGCAGAAAGTGCTGCGTGTCCACATTTCATATAATCTCATCTGGGTAAAAAAATCTACACACGAAAGGTGAAAAAAAAAGAGTAAGAGAGAAAAAATATAAATATTAGCAGTCATGGTCTCTGAGAAGCATTCCTAAGGTGGTTTGTTTTTTATTATACTTTGAAAAATTGTTTTTATATATCTTATTCCATATATTGCTTTGTTGTGAGGGAAATAAAATCCCCAAGTCTCTTTTGGACACTTCAGAGATCCTCTTCTATGTGGATGACTGCAGCTTTCAGACTGGACCCTCAAGCCTGCTCACAGGCGGTGCCCGGTGGGACCGGCCACTTGTAGCCTGTCATCCGGAGCTCCGTGTCTGCCCTAGGGTGCTGGGCTTCTCTGCATGGAAGTCAGAACACACATATTGATCCTCAGGCTCTTGTTACTCTGGCGTCTGGCTTCCTTCCTGGGTCATATGTCACTCTGAGCTCTCCCAGGGAATTATTCCCAAAAAGATATTGACTTCAAGCTTCTGGAAAGAAAAAAGAACGCTGTTTCCTAGATTTTAGAAATTTATTACTCTTCTTTTCCTTGGTTTAATAAAAATCAGTCAACCAACTGTGATTCACAGCAGGATTCTACTGCATATTTATTTAAGTGGTGTCTGTCTCTGGTTGGGGCTAGTGTTTGACAGGAGCAGGAAGGAAGGTTTGGGTGAAGGGACTAATATAAGAACTCCCTCAGAAATGGCACTAGAATGAAGTTATCCATAGGATTGGGTATTCAATGTGACTTTTTGAAAAATAGAATAAATATAGGCAGTGAACAAAAAGAGTCAGAAGTCCAACTTTTCAAGCTGAAATAGCTAGGATCTCCTGTGTAGCAGAGATGTGATCTAACTGGGATGAATGTGACACTCCGGGCAACTCATGGCTGACTTTTATATTTTCAGATGTCATTTATTGATTTCTTCTTCACCTCTGGGTATTCACTCTATCATGCCATGTGATCTGTCATGAGACTGATGGATGCCTTCTTATGGCTGCTTTAACAGGAGCTACGGAAGCAAACAGAGGCTCTGAGCAATTGCAGCCCACTCTCTTGGGTCCTTTCCACTGGCTTCTGGTAGATGTATGTGCTAAGCCGCCATGTTTGGTTTGAGGCTTCTACAGACTTGGTTGAGGGGATAGAAGTTGTCCAAGGTTGTATTAGTTACTCTTTACTGTGACCAAATGCCTGAAAGAAGCAGCTTAAGAGAGGAGGGGTTTCTTTTGGAGTGTAGCTCATGAGAACACTGACCTCATACCAGAGAAAGACATGGTAGGGAGAGCTCTGTGGGGGAGGGAATGGCAACAAAAATATGAGGTATCAGATGGCAAAGATGTCTCTAAGCAGGGAAAAAAGGAAGCTAGCTGGTACTCAGCTAGCTTCCACCATTTTATTGAGATCATAATTCCAGCCCATTTGCATGGTGCTACGGACATTCAAGATCAGTCTCCTCTGTGCATTTAAACCTTTCTAAAAATACCCCCCTGGACCAGCAGTCCTGGGGTTCTGACCCCTTTGGGGGTTGTATGACCCTTTCCTAGGGAGTCACCCAAGACTTTTAGAAAACACTGATTCATAACAGTAGCAAATTAGAATTATGAAGTAGCAACAAATCTTGTGTTTGGGAGTCACCACAAGAGAAATTATCTTAAAGGGTCGAGGGTTAAGAAGGTTGAGAACCTAACTTCTTTCTCATCCTGCTTATCCTTTGAGTATAGGAAGGCAACTGATTTGCTTGAGTTGATTTTATAACCTGCCACTTTGCTGAAGTTGTTTATCAGCTGTAGGAGTTCTCTGGTGGAGTTTTTTGGGTCACTTAAGTATACTATCATGTCATCTGCAAATAGTGATAATTTTACTTCTTCCTTTCCAATTTGTATCCCTTTGACCTCCTTATGTTGTCTAATTGCTCTAGCTAGAACTTCAAGTACTATATTGAAAAGATATGGAGAGAGAGGGCAGCCTTGTTGTCTGGTCCCTGATTTTAGTGGGATTGCTTCAAGTTTCTCTCCATTTAGTTTGATATTGGCTACTGGTTTGCTGTATACTGCTTTAACTATGTTTAGGTATGGGCTTTGAATTCCTGTTCTTTCCAAGACTTTTAGCATGAAAGGATGCTGAATTTTGTCAAATGCTTTTTCAGAATCTAATGAAATGATCATATGGGTTTTTTTCTTTGAGTTTGTTTATGTAGTGGATTGATTTGATGGATTTCCTTATGTTGAACCATCCCTGCATCCCTGGGATGAAGCCCACTTGATCGTGGTGGATGATCCTTTTGATGTGTCCTTGAATTTGGTTGTCAAGAATTTTATTGAGTATTTTTGCATTGATATTCATAACGGAAATTGGCCTGAAGTCCTCTTTCTTTGTTGGATTTTTGTGTGGTTTTGGTATCAGTGTAATTGTGACGTCGTAGAACAAGTTGGGTAGTGTAAAGTATCTTGGTGTGACTCTAACCAAACAAGTGAAAGATCTATATGACAAGAACTTCAGGTCTCTGAAGAAGGAAATCGAAGAAGACCTCAGAAAATGGAAAAATCTTCCATGCTCGTGGATTGGCAGGATTAATATAGTTAAAATGGCCATCTTGCCAAAAGCAATATACAGATTCAATACAATCCCCATCAAAATCCCTAGAGGTATGACTCTCAAGGTGTTAGGACGGGAAGGAAACAGAGCACTGTGGGAGCACTTTTTTCTCTGATCACAGAGATGATAGAGAAGCAAGTCAAGGCAGGAAGGCTTTTACTTTGGCTTTCAGTTTTAGGGGACACCATTCATCAAGGTGGTGATGGGCCACAGTGGGTAGTTGGAGAGGATGGAGGCTTGCTCACATCAGGGTAATCAGATAAAATGAGGCTAAAAGCCAGACTGAATTGCAATCTTAGGGCCTACTCCCCCCAAACTCAGCAAGCCACTTCCTCTAGCTAGGTCCTACTTCCGGATGATTCTACAACCCCCAAAGTATCCTCCTCAACTGAGCGTACAAATGCACAAGCCTGTGATGGGCATTTTGCAATCAAGGCAGTAACAGGTAGTTAGGGAATGACAAGAAGCCGAGGTGTTTCTACAAAAGGCCTCTGAGGGCTGAACATAGTGTGTACTGTATTTAGGAGTTGGGTCAAGGATAGAGTGAAGGGGTTGGGGAGAACACTGGGGACCGAATGAAGAATGTCAGTGAGGAATCCCATGAGGTAGAAAGTTAGACAGAAATGACAGAGGATAGAAGCTCACAGCTGAAAGGAATGCATGGAGGACATGGAGGTGTGTGAACTGAGTGAAGTTGACTACAACACTTGGGTGCGGTGTAGTGGTTTCTTGGAAGTAATGGAGAGAGTTTCAGGGTGACTGCTGCAAGAGCAAAGAGGATTGTTCACAGACCAGCCCCAGCTGAATAATGTAATAGATACATACACATTTTGTCTATTAGGCAAACAGTTTGCAGAGATTCCCAAGATCAGGCAAATCCATAAATACCTATTTATCACACCTTTAGACTACTCCAGGGACCTGCTCACTTTCTCCTCAAAGCGTCACCATGGTGATTTTTCTCTTTCCTGACTCTGGTGCAGAAATCTTCAGTCAGCTGCAACTCTTCTCCCAATGGAACACCTGGGAATCTTGCCCATGCATGCCCAAACCCGGGGTATCCTGCCCATACTTGCCTTGAGGAGGGCTAGCTCATGGCACCCCAGCTAATGAGTCCTTCATGGAGTAGTGAATGTTTCCTGGCCTTCTATTTTCAGAGAACATGACCTCCATTTACTTATATTTTCTGAGGCATGTCAACTTCTTTAGGCACAGCTGTAGGGTCATGTGCCTACCCTGTGAAGAAGGCAAAGTATACGAACAAAGTGGTTGGCATGGGAGTCTTACACAGCAAAGGGAATCAGGAAGCAGCAGCCTTCTCATTTTTCTTTTTTCTTTTCTTTTCTTTTCTTTTCTTTTCTTTTCTTTTCTTTCCTTTCCTTTCCTTTCCTTTCCTTTCCTTTCCTTTCCTTTCCTTTCCTTTCCTTTCCTTTCCTTTCCTTTCCTTTCCTTTTCTTTTCTTCCCTGGTGTTTGTTCAGTTTTGTGGTTTTTTGTTTTCTGGGTTTTTTGTAGTTGTTGTTTTGGGCTTTTTTGGCTTTTGTTATTGTTGGTTGGTTGGTTGGTTTGGTTTTTGAGACAGGGTTTCTGTGTGTAGCTTTGGCTATGTGTAACTTGCTTTATAGATCAGGCTGTCTACCTCTGCCTCTTGATTGCTGAGATTAAAGGTGTGTGCTGCTACCACCCAACTCATATTTCTCTTAGTGAAGTCACCATTTCCTTTGTGATGTACGGAAGGGCTGTAATAAGGATTCATTTGGCTCCTAGAATGTCATGAATTGTCTTTAGGATTGGTGAAAGACCCCCTGCTGTTTGAAACCTCCAAGTTCAGAGACAGGTCAGGTTTCTTGGTTTGTGTGATGGTACAAGACCCAGCATTTTTGAGAAGGATATTTTGAGCTAATTTCTGGGGTAGCAGTAGTGGGTTTCTAGGGCAATGAGACCATGCTGGTTGTAGTTGGTAGGTGGAGGTGAGAATGAGTCATGTTTTCTGTGCTGAGACTATTTGTAGGTAATCAACAATTAAAGCAACAGCTACCACTTCTCCAAAAGTACTGGAGCCAGATTTGTTTGAGCAGGGATCATGGATGTAATCTGTGTAGCTGACATGGGTAGTTTTAAAAGGGCAAAAGTGGTCCAGATTACCGTCTTGACCTATCATGTCAAGAGGTGAGACAAGATATCTGAACCCTGGTAGGAAGTGCTTTGAATCCCTCAGGGGTTGATGGAAGGGCCCTAAAACCAGAGCCCTTTCTTCCTGCCTACCCCTCAACTGTTTTCATTTTGGTGGGTGATTCAGGAGTTTCTTTTACCATGGAGATGAAGGATGATGAATGAGGCTTTGAGGGTAATTACCACTTGAAGGCAGAGCAGAGTGAGTGTTAGGCCACAGTTGAAGCTGAACCCAATTGAGCTCTGTATCAAAGGATGACTCTTGTATAAGTGAGGACAAGCCAGTGCTGGCTGCACAAGATAATTTGTTTTATGGCTTTAATCACAGCTGGTATGACAGAGCTGCCGAGAACCATCTATCAGGTCGTGAAAATGATTCTTTTCCACGCACAGCTTTTGTTATAATTCTATCTTCAGTTAAAGACTAAAATGAGCAAGCAACTCAGCCCAATTATCTACTAAGCTCCCTCTCCCTATTTCAAAGGCTGACTATGGAGGGCTGGCTCTGGAGGCCATGTGGAGGAGTCCTGTGGCAGGCTTGAGAGCCTGCCCTGTGGTGGGGACACACAGCCCTCGAGGGCTCTTGCTCCTAGGGGAGAAGTTACACCGTAATGATCTTGCTATTTCTGTTGGTCTGATATTTCCCTCTCCCATGTCAAGTATCTATCACACAAAGCCCTAGTACTTGAAGGTCGTTCAATTGAAAAGAAATGAAAACTCAATTGCTGTGCTGGGCCTAGAATTTACTAAAACCATTTACTACAAACCTCGAGCTCATGATTTGTACAAGTCCCCAGCCTCTCCTTTACTAGGGTGCTGCCTCTGGGCTCCTCTCTGGATGGCTGAGATGCAGCTGTGGTAATTGAAGCCCCTTTGCCATGTGGTGTATAGACTAGACTTTAGCTCATGAACATCAGTGCTTGTCTCTCTCTCTCTCTTCCCCTTCCAGACTGCCATCCTCTCTGCCAGCACTGTGTGGCCAATCTCCAAGACACTGGTAGTGTCTGCCTAAAGTGCCAGCATGCTCGCCACCTGCTGCTTGGAGATCACTGTGTTCCAGAATGCCCTCCTGGACACTATAACGAGAGAGGCACTTGTCAAAGTGAGTAAGTCCTGGACTTGGGGTGGTGGAAGAGACACTGCTGATGAAGTCCTTTTAATTGGTGCCTCAAAACAAAGGAGGCTAGAAGCTCCAGCAGGGCTGCAGCTTGGCCCCCGCACAGTGTTTGGAGTCTTCTTTGTCACATGTTGCTTTGGGAGTACCATAGTGGTTTTCTTACTGCTGTGGTGGAATACCTGGAAATTCAGGGTGGCCTGAACCTCATGTAGCTGGTTACACTGCATCTCCAGTTGGGAGGCAGAGAGAAATGAGTACTGGTGTTCAGCTTCCAGTTCCCCTTTGTGGTCAGCCCAGTGCCCCCAGGCCATGTCCTAGTGCTGCTTACCTTTAGGGTACATTGTCTGTCCTCAGTTAATCTAATCTATCCCTGCACAAACATACCCAGGAGTTTGTCTCCTACTTGAGTCTAGATCATGGCAGGTTAGCATAAGCATCGCCAAGGAGAATATCTAAGTTCATCGTTTTCACTCATGCCTCATTTCCCTCTCTAGGATGCCATTCCTCCTGCAGAAGCTGTCAGAATAGTGGACCTTTCTCCTGCTCCTCTTGTGACTCTGGTCTGGTTCTGACCCACATTGGTACCTGTAGTACCACCTGCTTCCCTGGCCATTACCTGGATGATAACCAAGTTTGCCAGCGTAAGTTTGATGGACGGTCTCCTCTCTTGCCTTTCTGGGCCTTTGGAAGGAATGTGAAGTTCTTACTCCACCTTCTCTTCCAATGGCCTTTGGTTAATATAAGAAAGTAAGCTAACCTTCAAAGGCAATATGGGTGCCATTAGCAGACTGTGGCTTAAATAGCAGCCCCCGTTCGAGGTGCTTGGCTTTCTAAGAAGTAGCTTGGCTAAGTCATTTGCCTTCTCCCCTTCCATTATCTCATACACAAGTGTTTGTCAGTTTCATCCTCATGGTTCTTAGTAATCCAGTCCTTTGATCCTCCTGAGCAGAGAAAGGAGCCCATGCTGGTACAAAGTCCATGTACAAGGCTCATCAATGGACTTAATTTATCTTCTACATTTATCTATTGATACTGATAGCATGCACGGTGTCTCATTTAAATATTTCTGCTTCTTCCCACTAGTCTAGGTTTGTTTTTTTTCTTATACAAGAATTACATGTGTAAATGCCATCTCAAACAAGTATGATTATAATTAATGACACCGGATAAGACATAAAGAGTTTGGATAAATTAGAGAAAGGACTGATCTGGAAAACAATTAGGCATTCCTCACAGGTGAAGGCTGAGGCTGCTCACATTATTTTCATTTCTATAAGTCACTCAAAAAACTGTCCTACAGCTAGAGAGCTGGTTCTTCAGGGACAAACTGTTCTGCTGTCCTTGCTGAGGACATAGATGGGGTTCCTCACATGATGGCTTACCACCATCTCTTACTTCATTTCCAGAAGATTAGATGTCCTATTTTGGCCTCCAAAGGTACTGTACACATGTAATCTTTATACAGGCATGTAAGAAATCACTATATAAATAAAATAAATATAAATAGCCCCTTAAATATTAGTTATAGCTTTGAAAATCATGGTGAACAAATACAGTAGTTATATTTCAATTTTATGTTGTAGGAATTCTCATGTTGAAGGCATTATAGACTAGTGGCTTTGGGGCATCTGTAGGGTTGGGGGGGGACTCTCAAAGTTGAAGTGCTAACATCACTTAACAGCATTATGGCCTTAAGCAAGTCACCTTTGACAACAATGTCTTTCTATTAAGGAGGACTGTCTTAGTCTTTACCTTGTTGATGTGATAAAAATGCCCTGGAAAAAGCAACAGGAAGAGACAGGGCTTCTTTAGGCTTATAGTTCCAGAGTAATACAGTCCCTCAGGAGGGAGAAGATGTGTAACAGGTAGCCAAGTCATGGTGACAGACACAGAAGGCTGACTACTTGCAGTGCATCTACATCCAGGAAGCAGAGAGTGAACAGGAAGTAGCACTGAGCTGTAAAGCCTCAAAGGCCAGTCTCAGCGATCCACTGACTCCATGAGGCTCCACCTCCTAAAAGTTCCACAACTTTCCAGAAAAACTGCCAGCTGGGTACCAGATGTCCAAACATGTATGCCTGTGGAAGCCATGTCTCATTCAAGCTGCAGTAGGGGAATTACAACAGTAGCTACATCCTACTACTATAGCACTTAACACAGACCTAGCAGAGAGCAGCGAGATTTCATTCACCCTAGAGTAGTTCCTGTTATCAAGCCCATCCGGAATGAAAAGCTAACCTCGCAATGAAAGATACTTTTATAGATACAGACAGGAAGAATGATGCCCTTGCTGGTTCATTGATTTGTGTATGAGCATTTGCATTTGTAGCAAAGTTATATAAAACCCAGGATTTTGAATCATCTGTTGAAGTACTGGAGATAGAAACTTCTTTTGAAGTAACGGGAAGATTTCCTCGCATTTGTAACAAAAGCTCGGTGTGGTATATATCAGCTGTCTGCCAGAACCGGCACATTCTAGAATGCAGCAGAGGCAGGAAGGAAGCGCTTGCATTTCTATTGAAGAGCAAGAGTATTTGTTGGTGGAGAAATGGGGACTTAGACTTATGAGGATCCTTGCAGCCCCAGAATCGCAGAAATAGAAATCCAAATAACTAATCAGAATCCGTCGTGGGCAGAATACATGACAAAAGCTTGCTGCACCAAAGTCCTTTTCCTTGGGGAAGCCTTCACCTTGCTGCGGGGAGGGCCAGGCACAAACTGCTGTGCTGCTGTGTAAATAGGATTTCTTAGAGTGTTTCCATTGAATTAAGACTCTCCTAACTCTCGTCTTTAAGTTTTC
Source organism: Apodemus sylvaticus (assembly GCF_947179515.1). Taxonomy (NCBI): domain Eukaryota; kingdom Metazoa; phylum Chordata; class Mammalia; order Rodentia; family Muridae; genus Apodemus; species Apodemus sylvaticus. Next base: position 13,390,233 of record NC_067482.1, on the reverse strand, counting down.
TCCTTTTCTATAACTGACTAAAATAAGCCCCTAAATTGGACTGAGTCTCTATTATGTGAAACACATAAAAAAGCATCAGCTATGGCCTTTGTGCGCTCACCATTAGAGCCTATTATAGCGTGCCAGTTTGAGAAACGGTACAATAAAGAGCTATTGAGGAATTATAACCAGTGCTCTAGGAGGCATCGATCAATATGCTTCTAAAGAAATTCAGGAATATGGAATGTACAAATTCGTTTCAGAAGTGTTTGGGAAGTGTACTTTCTTAGCTCTGGAATTTAAGAGTAACCAGATGAGGTAGGAACTTTGAAAAGTAAACTGCGTGGTACTTGACCCATACTTTGGAGCCATAGGAGAGCTCTAGAGATAACTGAACCACCCTTGTGCCCAGAGCAGGGGTGGTGAGGGACAGAAGTCAGTTCCCCTGTTGGAGTGTTCTTTCTGATTGGCTCTAGAGCATCTCTATGGAGAAATAAAAGAATCAGCCCTCTCCCTGGTTCACATGTTTGCCTTCCAGCTTGTGTGACTAAGTCATTTTTGGACTTTGTTCTGGGCAAAGCTGGAGCCTGTTGAGTGTTAAAGCAGAGGCGATGGGCATTGCTAAGACCCAAGTTGGATTGCATATTAAGAGACTGTGTGAGTTCCACATGCTTCCACATGCTATACGATCCCTCAATCATTTATGAAAGACACTGATAGTATATATCTGCTCCTCTTAATGATTTCCGGGATGACTAGCTCAGCTTCCGAGAACTGGCTCTCTCTCCCAGTAAGGTCCCAGTAGCATGCTGCATCAGGATGTACCTTTCTATAAAAGAGCACCCAGCCACACGCCTCTGGCAGGTGAGGGACGCTGAAGACCTAAGGGGCTGTGGCATGTGTGGGACTATCATGTGATGGACAAACACAGCCATTTGCTGATAGCTTGGAAAGGAAGAAGAGGGCGAGGTTGGTGCAGAGATGGTGGCACCTGCTCTTCCTGTGAAATGGCCACTTCCTTCTACGTACCCCACGAAGTCCTCTGGAGGTTCCAAGCACTCATCATAAATCTACTCCTTCTGTAGTCACTAAAGGAGCTAAATTGTACATCCCCAGAAGGAATGACAGACTGACGAGAGAGAAAGGAGCATGGACATCCATGGAAGGAAGCCACACCCAATCCTCTGATATCAGGACAGGGAAGTGGCCTGTGAGCCCAAGCAGTTGGATCTCACTGTGCAGCCCCTGGTCAAGTAGGACGGTCCAAGATGTGCTGAGGTGAACAGAGGCTTCTCAGCTTCAGCATGTGTGGTCAGCATCTTTGGTAGCCATGTTAGAGTTTTAATTGGCATTAAGCCTTTGATTGACCAAATTTAGCTCAGGAGGTTTGCCTGTAGGGACTGCTATCTAAACCACTGCCCTCCTCCTGGGTGCATTCAGTTGGTTTAAGAGTGTAAAGGTGTGACTTTTCTTTTTGTAATTATTTATTTTTGAGACTATAATATAATTATCTAATTTCCCCTTCCCTTCCCTACCTCTAAACCATTCCATATTCCCATCTTAGCTCTCTTTCAAATTCAAGACCTTTTTTCATTCATTGTTGTTACATACATATGGTGTATGCATATCTTTGCACCTTCTTCCAAGATTCAAGTACACACACACACACACACATACACACACACACTTCAAAATACATGAGTCCAACCTGCTCAGTCTGTATAAGGTTACTTTCATTTCTGGCCCTTCTTCAGTTCTGCCTATTTCGCTTGGTTACTTCTAGTTTATTTCCTCTACTTAAAAAAAACCTGAATTCTTATTGCATAAATTGTAAGATATAACTAGACATGTTTCCTTACATTGGTATAAATGTGGCATATTAAAATGTCATGAGTCATTATTTTCTTTAAAGTCATTATTTAAAAATAATGGTCAAATAAAACCTTATGTCTTGATATTTGTAATATCTTACTAGGGATATTAAGTTTACCAAAATCAGAAATATACCAACCATTTTTTTTTGAATACACATCTCAACTTTCTTCAAGGGAATCCACAGCTTTTGGGATCTATTTTATTTCTGTGTGGTACATGTATCTGCATATATTTTGATGGGTTTATGTGTGCACATATATGAATGTAGATGTGTCCGTGGAGGCCAAAGAAGTGCTATAAAAAGTTGTATCTGGGAAAGTGTTCTGGAATGAAGAGTCCAGAAAGGCTTTCTGGAAGGCAAGGCAGAAGGAGAGCAAGAGATAAGAGAGTTGGTGACTACATAAAGGGAATTCAGGATTTCCAGGCAAGAGTGGAAGGGAGAGAGGTAGAGAAACACGATTTGTAGAAATGCCGACCAGAACCTTTTTAGGATTTAAGAAAAATTAGGATAATATTAATAAAAGCCCCACTGGTGGATTCCAGGAGAGGGGGTTGCAAGTGGGTCAGATTTGGGAAAGGCAGGGGGCTATATGAGAGTCCTCCAGCAGGGAGGACTGTATGAGAGCACTCCAGCAGGGAGGACTATATGAGAGAGCTCCAGGAGGGAAGACTGAGAGTCCTCCAGCAGGGAGGACTGTATGAAAGCACCCAAGCAGGGAGGACTGTATAAGAGCACTCCAACAGGGAGGACTATATGAGAGCATTCCAGCAGGGAGGACTGTCTGAGAGCACTCCAGCAGTGGAGATAGTAGCTTTGATTCATCTCCACTTGTGGACATTAGAAAAGCATGAAGTTTCTAATTTTTGTTGGAGAGATTGAGCAGCTAGGACTCAGCAGACAACTAGATCTGGGTGAAAGAAAAGAGAATCAGGAGACTCCAAGGTTCCCAACATGGATAACTGAGCAGAAGGAACAACGAGAGTTGTTCCACTGGAGAGATGACAGCACACCAGTGTGGGCATCTGCCCTCAACACCTCAATTATGTGCCTGGCTGTGGAGAATTACAGCTGGGTAAGCCAATAAACCAGGTCACACCTACGTCCAATGCCTTAAAATGCAGGATTTCACAACCTCCACAATAAAGTTGTCACCTAAAAGTCCTATGTATCTGTATCATAAATGACAGGGAGAGGTTGATTTCCTAAGTAATGATCAAATAAAGCCAGTACTCTTCTTCTGAGTATGAATTCTGTTCCTGAATTACAGAACAATCTGAATGTGGGATTCTTGTTCTTGGATTTATATACATCTTTGGGAAAACGGATTGCCCTTTTCTATTTTAGAAAACAAAACTAGTATTTTCTGTGTCCGTTGCTCACAGAAGAAGGTTATGGGCCACGATTAAAAGGCAGGTTGGGGCGGGGCTCTGCTCCCTCGCAGCATGTGTCTAGATTTGCTCAGTGCCTCTCCATGTGTGGCTGTAATCATGTGGTCATCTCTGTCCTCTTCACCACGCAGCCTGCAACGTGAATTGCAGAAGCTGTGATTCGCAGGGCAGCTGCACCTCCTGCCGAGATCCAAGCAAGGTCCTGCTCTTTGGGGACTGCCAGTATGAGAGCTGCGCCCCCCAGTACTATCTCGACATTGCCACCAGGACCTGCAAAGGTAAAGCTTTTCCTGGACTGTGCGAGGATTCTTTTATTCAGAGATGTTCTTTTATTCTAGACACCCTTCTTGAGTAAACACTTTCGTCAGATGATTTTTGCTTTCGGGAGTACAGCAACCATGAAGTATGTGTGCACTTAAGCTTCCGTTGGACAAACGATTTCAGTTCCTTCAAATCGCCCAACATTATATCTCACATTGGTAAATAGACCAGAGGTAGCAAGTGACAAATAAACCCTTCCATTGTATTTCCTTGGTTAGCCTACTATTCTGATGTGTCGAAGTTTCAGTTATCTCTTTTCACACAGGAACACATCACATATAAACCTTGAGATTTTCATGTTCTGTTTCTTTTGAAAATTTCAGGAATCTGTTAATAGTTGGTTTATATCAGTAGAGCACAACTGTAGGTGGAACTGCATAGCTCTTGTCCCTGCCCTATGACAGTCCTTACTGTTCTCTCTATACTGGGGCCAGTGAGAGTTTGCATTTGCCGCCTTCGTTTGCAAGACTTGAAACTTAATGAAGTCGAGAGTTATGTCTGAATTGTTTATCTGAATTGTTTATCTCTACTTAGTATCCTCAAGTGAGTGAAAATACCAAATATAATTTCCTAGTCTACCAGTTTCTGGAATTCCTGTGGCAGAGCTCAGCCCAGGGGGGGGGCGGCGGAGGGAGAACAGGGGTTGACTGTTTTCCTTGCCTCCTCTTAGGCTAGCATCTCACCATATTTCATTTTAACACTCTGGTTATGCTGGAGGAGGTCCAGCTCAGAAACAGAGGTCAAATGTCAAGCAAACTCTAGAAGTTCTCAGCCTCTGCAAAATTACACAGTTTCCATGCCATGAAATACTACTTGGTTGTCAACTTAGGTGGTCTTCTGTGTTCATAACCACAGGAGCTTTTCTGTTCCTTTCTTTCTAACCAGGGACTGTCAGTCTGTGGTGAAAAACAAGGTTCTCTCAGATCCTCCATGTTATAAATGATTTCATAACTGTGCTGGTTTTCAGTCATTTCTCCCTCAGGACTGATTCAACTGAATAAATGAAGTAGATTAACGTTATAAACCTCCAGAGCACACGTACAAACTTGCACATGTACCTGCTACCCAAGGACTTAGCAATACTGCATGAAGGGAGAGAAAAGATGAGTTGTTCCAGCTTTATCGCTGGGTAGGAAAATGGGCCTTCAGTGGAAATAAGTTCTCTAAGACAAGCAGTTTCTCTACAGACCTCTATTGAGCTATTACTATATACTGGGCAATACACGCCATCAGTTATTGTGATTGAAGCTGGGGACTCGCAGATCCTAAGTACATACTTATCACTGAACTCTCCAGACTCCGTGCTAATTGTTTACAGTCATTGTTTCAGTTTCTTTCCAGTGGACTCGGGTCACCGGTACTACTGTATCTTTTATTAGGCCTCTAGAGGTAGGAAATGGAGAGGATAAGCAGCCAAATGATAGCCTTGCACAACTTCAAAACTCACGTACTTCACCAGGCTATGCCTTCCCATCGCCCAGGTAACCCCTCCCCCTCAAAAAAAGACCACCTAGAACATTCTCAAACATAAGCTCTCTAATTGGATGAGTGTTTTCTGAGACATCAAAACCACCAGCTACAAACATGATCATGATTATAACAGCAAGGCCAAGGACAGTAGTAGCTTGCTTCCCTGTGCCCTAGCCACCAAGACTCCCAACTCAATGGCTCTGAGGCTGAGCCTGACGAAAGTTTTAACAATGTCCCTGAACTATTGAGGTTCACATCCTAGGCTGCCCTTACTGCAGCAAAAGCTCCTTGTCCCACTTTAAGTTCTTCCCATGCGGTGAACTGTGTCCTTACAGGTGCTTGTTGAATAGAGAAGCATCCAAACTAGTGTGTTCTGCCCTAAATGAGGTCTTCCACTGTCCAGTAATCCCCTGCTTTCTGGAGAGCTCCTTTATACATTGTTTGTTCTTTCCGCCACACTGTCCCCATTAGGCTTCTAATGAGTCTGGTGTCATGACAGCAGCATTCTTAGCTATCTATGTCTCTGCTATCTCTGGTTATTTGGAGGAGGTCAGGGTTAGGCCTGTGGGGCAAACCTGCTCCCTAGGATAGGTCTGGCATAAAGAACTAGGCTGGCACAAGGCTGAAGTACTCAGGTGCCGGCGGAATAAAGCCAGGTTGATCCGGCTCTTCAGAAGCCCTGTTGACAAGCAGGCTCTGCAACAGGCTTGGGCTGCTCCTTGTGCATGCCTGTGTCTGACACAATTAGGAAATGCTGAACTTCGAGAGGCGTTTAAAGGTCTACAAGCCGGGGCCTCTTTACAGCTCTCTTATCTGACATCTCTTGGGTTGTCCTCAATTTACCCCTCACAGCTACAGACGCCTCCTAATCGTTTGCTAGGACTGCTGAAAGACAGAATGGAAGCTGTTCTAACGTAGGCTTTCTTTCTAGAGTGTGACTGGAGTTGCAACGCCTGTACTGGACCTCTTCCGACAGACTGCTTGCAGTGCATGGATGGCTATGTTCTCCAGGACGGTGCATGTGTGGAGCAGTGCTTACCACAACACTACCGGGACTCCGGCTCCTGCAAGCGTAAGTGCCAGCCTCTGGCTTTTAAGGAGCCCATGGCAAAGTTTTGTTCTGGCTTTTCTACGCCTCCTGGTTTCCTTCCTCAGGGATGTCTCTGCTATCGGTGATAATTTCCTTTCCCTTTTCCCATGCCCTAGTAGAGCACAAGCTAAAATCTGCTATCAATATGGCAGCCATAAAGTTAAATGGCCACACAAACATTTCTTTGAACCATTAAGTTTAGATTTCCTTAAACATTTAACAATCCTGTTCTCAAGATGGGAAGCTTTGTATACCTAGGAATCTGAACCACCAGAAAACTGACAAGTAATTACAGTAAAAATAAATGTCTGCCAATTATTTTTTTGTTTGTCTAGTATTTTCCATAATCTGATCCAAACTCCCTGGGATGAGTTTGGGATGGTATTTTCACCTCTGAGACATAGGAAGCTCATGGTTTGTAAAGATAGAGAGGCTAGCCCCAAGGCCTCCGCTGAGGTACAGCAGGCACACCTGGGATCCAGGCTCCCTCACTCTCACTGACACACTTGTCTAGTGTATGAATCCCATTTCTCAATGACCTTTGCCATAAGTGCCCAGAGCTCACATGGAAAGAACTCCATGGGCTCCCGTTGACTTGACATTTGTCTTTCAGGCTGTGACAGCCACTGTCTCCAGTGCCAGGGTCCTCATGAGTGCACCCGCTGTGAGGAGCCATTTCTCCTCTTCCTAGCCCAGTGTGTCCAAGAATGTGGGAAAGGATACTTTGCAGATCATACCAAACACAAATGCACAGGTAAGCTGGGTCTTTGCTGAGTGTTTTGGGAAGAACTTGGGGCAGTCAGCGAGTCGTCTGCACTGATTCTCAGGTAACCAATACCATCTGACGTAGAAGCAGAATAAAAGTCAGTGAGCTTGACCTAAGTCATTGATTGCTTCCCGTGTACATATGCCAAATGCTGGTTAAATAGAATACAGGAAGCCAGACCAATAATTCTCTTGTACAAATCAATATTGTTCCTAAAGGTCTTTGTAGAAACGGAGCCAGCATTTTATGGAATGCAAGGCTTATATTGGATGATTGTGAAGTACCCATTAAAAGTGGATCAGCTATATTGGTATGAATATAGAACGTTCAGTGTCTTGACTAAATCACTCACGACCCCAGTATTGATATTATATCCTTAAGGAATAGGATTTGAGCAATCAGGTAGTGAAAAATACTGGTACTTTTTTACTAGACTGAAGTTAAGCCCAAAGTCTTAACCTTATCTATGGAATCATGTCAGACTAATTCCTACCTGCTCCCACTCCTATTGAAACCTGTTGCTAGGTGCATCCACTAGAGAAAATACTTGGCATTGAATAATAATGCCATTAAGAAGCACAGGTAACTTGGGTCTTTCCTAAGTGCTTTGGGGAAAACTCATTGAGTTTTATGTTTCTCTACATTGTCTTGATCTCTATTGTCTCATTTAATATTCACAATAACTTGGTGAAACATAGTAGACAGAGAGAATCCTGTTCTATAAGCATGAAAACCAACACAACTTTGAAGAGTTAAGGCAACACATTGAGCCCTAGGTCTCTGATTTCTGTGTAAGGCCCTAACACTGAACTAATAGCTCTACCATAATAAATCCCAGCCAAGGAAGCAGGGCAAGAGAACACGGAGCACTCTGTCTTTCAAGGGTTATTAACTTGATCAAAAGAAGAAGAAAGCCCTATGGTTCTTTTAAGAGCTAGCTCTCTGGGTGAGGTTAATACGTATAGTCACTACTCTCATTCTCAGGTGACACGGCTATCACAGTAATAATTGTGGTATGGAAGAACAGATGAGCCCTCCTGGTCTGCCTGGCCCTTCAGACTGTAATGCGTGTAATCGTCCAAACTCCTGTCTGTATTAGGCACTATTTCAACCCTTATTGTTAAAACAAGAACAAGCAGTCCAGATTGTAAAAGGCACTTCAGGGTCACAGTTGGTAAGGGGCAGAGAAGGAATGGTATCTCAGAGGAACCTGTGCTCTTAGTCTCCCTAAATGCCATCTCTCACAAGTCAGTAGGCTCTCTAGAACATATATCCATGTGAGGTGTTCTTTAGAAGATGTTGCATGAGTTGAAGTGTGGATCCTGCTATTCCGTTTCCTCCTTGGGGGAGATCAGCTTCCTATAAATATTAGCAAGGAAACTGAATTCTCTTGTTACAGCATGGCGAGCATTCATCCATTGCTGGTTTTGGCTCTTCTGGTTACAGTATTTCTATTTCCACTGTGGTTCTCCCAGGAGATGTGCTTGGTTGGGCCTTATTAGTGTCTTCTTTCCCACAGCCTGCCCTCGGGGATGCTTGCAGTGCAGCCACAAAGATCGGTGTCACTTATGTGACCACGGTTTCTTTCTGAAGAGTGGCCTCTGCATGCCCACCTGTGTCCCTGGTTTCTCTGGCCACTCATCTAACGAAACCTGCACTGGTAAGATCATCTCTGCTGGAAGTCTGGTGATATTACCAGTCATATCTCTGTGCAAATGATGCATCTCCAGATACAGTAAACATCTGTTACATAAAACTCAGCATTCCTATTGTGCAGAGACCCCTGGTGTTACATAAGGCACTATTTGTAGAACATAGGCAGTTAAGAAGATCTAACTCTTGATTTCTTTGATCTTGGGATGAAAACAGAAGTGCTCTGTACCTTAAAAGTCATAACTATCAGATAAGAAATTTGATGTAAACCTTGGTATGTTCTTGAATGGCAGCCATGCTTTAGAAAATCACATACATATTACATGTCTAACACATTGTCTTCATGTAAACTCTATAGCTAATGCTGCCAACGAGCCATAGTGCATCTTATACAAAAAGTGGAGAAGAGTTCTAAATGAATAGTGTGAGAAGGCTGGTGCATTCATTGCAGATATTTGAAGTGCATTGATTGGAAGGTGTTCTGCAAGGAAATCTCTCCCAACACAGAACAGACATCTCCTTTTAAAAATTAAAGAGAAATTAATTTAAATTCAGCCCAATTTTGAACTCTGTAAGTTTCTTTTGGGGTAGGTAAAACTTGAGAGTTGCCCCAAGGTTGAGAGCTCCTGGGGTTTTGTTAATAAATAATATGATGACTTTGTTATTTTTATTTCTTGATAGTACCAGAGATTAATCCTAGGGTTTCACAAATGGTAAACAAGTATTCCACCCCTAAGCCCCAGCCCCAGCACTAATATGGGACTTATTTTCATGCTGAAAGCCCAATATATAGTCTGTTTCTATATCTTTGATCTCTAAAGAGATTAAATCTTTTAAAGAAAAATAATAGTATATCTCTGGATTCCTGTATTTGAGATCTTGGGAACTACAAGTGCTTGTGAGTCAGCTTACAATTCTTGGGATTCTGCACACATCAACTTAGGGAAGTGGATTTCACTTTCATTAGGATAATTTTATGTAGGAGTCACCACCATGAAACTTGGCATCCCAAAGTTGTCCTTTGACCTGGTTGTAGAAAGACACGCAGCCAGACAAAGACTTGACAAACTACACTACAGGAAAAAAGTTCGATTCCATATCACCATTCCCAACTCATCCAGTGTTTCGTGTGGACAGAGATGATCAAACTTTTATGACACATTGTGTGTACTTCCCATGAATTCTGACTCTGAGCCATTGCCCTGTGGATTAACTGGTACTCTTCTAGCGATGGCGTCAGATGCCTGCCTCTTCGCTTACTCCAGCTGCTTCTGATGTGATATGTGTGTCAGGAAAAGACTGCGGTTTTCAAACCTACCACCAGCTCATTAACATTACCTGGGAGTCTATAAAATTAATGAGACCCATCTCAGAGCATCTAATTCAGGATCTTTAGCAATAGCATCCCTGTTACTGTGAAAGATCCCTATATGAATCCCTATTTGAATTATTAAGATATAAAGTATACAAAAATTTCTATCCTTTAAACTATATTCACAGTGACTTTTTTTTTTTTAAAGTATCATCAAAAAGTCATGTAAGAGTCACCAACACCTAATTCCAGGACATTTTCATCAGCCTAAAAAGAAACTTTATAACCTTTAGCAGCGTCTGTTCATTTCCCTGTCACTCCAGCCTCTGGCAATCACTAATTTACTTTCTGTCTTTGTAGATGTGCCTGCTCTAGACACCTCACATCAATAGAGCCACCCAGTATACAGCCTTTCATGTCTGGCTTCCATGTCTGGCTCGAATGTCAAGGTGTATCCACGTTAGAGCCTGCTCCTGGCGGCATCCCTTCTCATCTTTGTGGATACTCTGAGTATACTTTATGGATACATTGCACTGTTTGGATCTGTTTACTTCTTCACCTCCATGTGTGTTTGTTTTTGAAACTGAACGTTGAACCCATAGGCGCTAGGCAGGTCCTCTGCCACTGAGCCACATTGCCCAGCCTTTGTTTACGTTTTTAGCAGCTGCTTTCTCTTTTTGCTTGTTTTGAGTACCATTTCTGTGAACATCCACAGGCAAACCTTTGTGTAGGCATATTCTTGTAATTCTCCATGGTGTCAACAGCAGCATCATTGGGTCACATGCTAGATTTTATTTGAGGAACTGGCCAACTGTATTTCCTATTGCCCTGTTTTACATAATTAGCAGCAATCTGTGTGGACTCTCATTTCGTCACATCTTGCCAACAATTATTATTACCTATTGTAGCAGAGGTGATGCTTTCTTCATATAACTGAGGTTTTGATTTCCAGTCTGGTGACTAATCTTAGATACTGTTTGCTTGCTTATTGGCCTTTTGTATATAGAGCTTCTTCAGAGAAAAGCTCATTCAAATTCTAATGCATTCTCAGTTTTGCCTTTCGTTGCTGAGATATAAGAACTGATTATATGTTTCCCCCCCCCCCCAACCTCTACCCTCCCCCACCAGCTTGAGGATTTACAAACATCTTCTCCCATTCTAGATGTTGTCCTTTTATATTGGTGTTTTGAAGTACAAACATTTTTTAATTTTAATGATGCCAATTAAATTGTTTTTTTCTTTTAATCTTATACTCTTTTGACATACTTAAGAAATAATTGCTAGCTTTTCATTAACTTTTTTTCTATATTGTCTTTCAACAAGTGTACAGTTGAACTCTTCCATCTAAGCCTTAGTTATTCTCATGGGTATCTAGCTGAGACTCCTCAGGGTAGAAGGATGCTGGTTGGAGAATAACCTACATCTCCTCTGGGTACCTCTGGATTAGCATTAAAGGCCTATTTCTTTAAAATCAATACATGGAATCCAATTAGTGACTATGACAAGTCTGACCTTTAGGTTCATACATTTTCTAGGCAAAGTGTACACTCCGAGTCTTCACGTGAACGGCTCCTTGACCCTTGGAATTGGTTCAATGAAGCCATTGGACTTTTCTCTCCTGAACATCCAACACCAGGATGGCAGAGTGGAAGACCTGCTGTTCCACGTTGTAAGCACACCCACCAATGGTCAGCTGCTGCTCTCAAGAAATGGCAAGGAGGTCCAGCTGGAGAAGGCTGGCCATTTTAGTTGGAAAGATGTGAATGAGAAGAAAGTACGCTTTGTGCACAGCAAAGAGAAGCTCAGGTGAGACAGTCCTGTTGTTCCATTCTGTTCTTTCTCAGCCTATCCACCCCCAACCTCTTTCTTAATAGCCATCCCTTCCCATCGGCGAAGATCAATATTCCACAAATGCTTCTGGCTGCCTGTCATCGTTCCCTGTAATTGCTTTGAGAGTATGCTTCTGTTTGAGACATTTTCATTTTATCATATAATTATGGATAATTCTCTGATGTGACAGGAAAATTCTGCATATAATTACCCAGGTTTTGGGATCCACAGAAACCAAACTTATATAGACCCAGATGCTTCCTCCACGTGAGGGCAATGTTAGGGAGTCATGGGCTGTAAAGGAGGGAAGACTGGCTTGTCCAAGTGTCCTTTGACTCCTGGAGTTTGAGAGGAAATCTTAGAGTCACACTGGCTTTTTATTATCCACTTTAAGAGATTAATTGTGGCTAATTTTAAAGCCTTATCCAGTTTTCCTCTGGTGCTACACACACTTCTGGCTTTCTTCCCTACCCTGGCTGATGTATGCCTCCAGAATGGAATTGAACATTAGCAAGATCCAAAGCAAATATAGCATGATAATTAGCAGAGTAAATCTACTAACAGAAACCATGGCATGGACCCCTTAAGATCAGCCAGATGCATTCTCTGTCACCCTGGTCTACTTAGTTGGCCTGGATAGCTCGCCATAGACTGTGTGTGGACAAGGGATTGCAGCCAATGAATCAGTGATAAGAACGCATGAATATTTCCACTGTCAACATGAAACGTGGGTGTTTCTCTTGTTGCTCTGATTGAATGATATATATATATATATATATATATATATATATATATATATATATATATATATATATGTATGTATATATGTAGGCATGTATGTATGTATATATAAATTTTTTAGATTTTTTTTTTGAGACAGGGTTTCCCTGTGTAGCCCTGGCTGTCCTGGAACTCACTTTGTAGACCAGGCTGTCCTGGAACTCAGAAATCCACCTGCCTTTCCCTCCCACACACTGGGATTACAGTCGTGCACCACCACCACCCAGCGATTGATTGATATTTAGCCTAAAAGATACATAGGAAAAAAATGATGGCAGTTTCTCTATTACAGTTCAGAGCTGATGATTTCAGTACTCTGCCCTGATTGAATCATAGGAACAAGAACAACTAACATTTACTGACTGCTCCCGTTGAGCCAAGCATTAGGTAAAGCACTTCACATGAACTGTGTATATTATGTTCCCATTCTGCAGACTTGAGATGAGAGTATAAGTAATAAGTACTGAGCTGCTACTCCAAGCCAACACTCTATGACTTACCAGACCTTACCTTTAGCTACAATGATTTCTGCCTCCCCAGTATTCTAGCAATAGCAAGCCCATGCCTGTCCTGGGGGGGGGGGTGAGGATGACTGTACAGCACCACACCCTGCTGTGGTGTGTTTCATGCCATCCAGGCACTCCCCAAAATCCTTCTTCACAACATGTACTTATTTTGGTTGAAATTACAGTAAGTATAGAGTTTATGTGTTTACTTTGCGCACTTGTGGAAAAATGCAGAGTTCTATAGATAATCGAAGTTAACCTTCCTATTTAGCTTTTTCTACATGTCACCCATTTCTTGCAGAATTTCCTTTGCACCCTTAAATGGAATAAAAGTCAGCAGTTTAGTAATTCTTGCAGTACTTTTTCTTGGGGCAAACATCCCATTTAATACTTCTTTTTTTTTATCTAAAAAAATCAAACATTGAAATGATAAAAATTGTAAAAATGATATTGGAAGAGGCAGATAAAAACGTAAAATTATTGGTGTCTCAAACAAAAATGAGAGTCGATCTGATGTACACTTGTGTGTCTCTATGTTTTCATGAAAATATTGACTGTGATTAAGATAAGAATTCTTGAGAATGGACTTTCTTTGTGCTTAGAATACTCTTGTGTAGTAAAAGCCAGTCTGTAACAGTAGCCAGAGCAACTAGGATAAAGGAAGAGACTGAACATTCTTAGTGGGACGTCAGCCAGTAACACTCTTAGTGGGACTTTGACCACCAAGAGTTGTTTCCTTCTTTGTTTGGATTGTTGATTCTACTAGTTTCATTCTCTTGAAATTTAGAGAAGGAACCAGGGAGGGGCAGGATTGAAATGGAAATGAAAGGGAAATGAAGAGATTGGAAAACAAGCAAGAACATCTCTAATGCTTGGTTTACAGAGCTAGAATGAAAATCTATATTAAAGTGTCTGTTCCATGAGCAGAAACAGGTGTATACAATGTTGTTATTGCAATCCTAGTCAAGATAGAAAACAGTTTTATCAGCCCTCCTCTGATTTCCTTTAAAAACAAGAGTTACTTCCTTCATTCCAGTCCCTGGCAACTGTGATGTGGTTTTTCACCTCCACAGTTTTCCCCTTTCTAAAATGTCATGTGACTAGAAACACACTATGTAGTGTTTCATTTCTGAAATTGCTTTCCATCTCTGCCCTCCTATTTGATGTAAAGGTAGTTAGTTCCAAGAATACCTTTTAAAGAACCTTTAAGACAGTGGGTGCCCAAATAGATCAGAATCTAAAATCTCCTATAAAGTGCTGATCACAGATTTCACCAGTTCGCAGTGAGCTGTGCTTAGTTGGTCATTAAAGACAGTAATCTGCCTTCCCTCCTAACCAGGTCTAAAGCTATTAGATGTCTATGGTAGGAAGTCAATCCACAGCAGCGTGAACCTTCAATGGGTCTCTTTGGTTACAAGTAGAAATTAGTTTTTACTAAGCAAAATAATAAGACTAACCTAACTCTACAGAGGTGGCTCAAAGTCCAGGAACTAGAACTAGGAAATGTAAAGAGGATGCAGTTCTGGTTCCATGTCTGTTCATAGGCCTCATTCCCCTCTCTCCTACAGCTGGACTTGTTCCACATCCTCAACATACTAGTTGATAACTACCTATAGTCAAGTGGTCAGACCTCATGATGGCAGGCCACTCCCAGTTTCTCAGAGGAGCCAGCATCCCTTCTTAGTTGTATTCACAGTGAGTGGGTGGAAGGAGAGAGAAGGGAGTGAGAAATGGCAGTATGCAGTCCAACTCTTCAGAAGTTGTTGGGGCCCACTCACTAGAGTTTGGAAGATGTGTGGGAAGGGATTGCTGGTCTAGGGGTGCCGTTAAAGTCTGATAGAGCTGTAATATATAAGATTCCTTTCTGTTCTTTGGTCTAACCACTATCTAACCTGCTTTGGCCTGACAAATAACTTTTTTCTGGTGTGTATGTGTGTTCATCTTTAAAAACTATAAAATAAATATAGTTGTCTTGTTTTGTTTGAGACCGTATTTCTCTGTGTAGCCCTAAGTGTTCAGGAATTTGCTGGCTAGCCTTGACCTCAGAGATCTACCTTTCAGCCTCCATAAGACTGGGATTCAATGCATGTATCACCACACCCTACCCCAGTTGTGTTATTTTAATGTTACAATGAGATCTTAGAACACAGAGTACTTCTAAATTTTTACTATTTCTCTCTCCCCCCTCTTTGTGTGTGTGTGTGTGTGTGTGTGAAAGAAAAGTCAGAGGAGTATTGTGTGCATGATTTCTGGTACATGTGTATTATGACTTTCAAGGTCAATTCTCTCCTTCTACCATGAGATTCAAGGGACTAAGGTCATCAGGCTTAGATAGCAAATGCTTTTAACCCACTGAACCACCCAGCCATCCCCATGAGCAGTATTTTTAACTAGTTTCATCTTTTGTACTTTCTATTTACAATGCAGATATTGTATGACTGAAATGATTTGTTCTGAAATTTTATATGAATACAGCTTGAAAATATTTTAATCCTTTTCTTTCTAGAAACTAACACAGTGATCATGTTTTCTTTTCTTCCTTGGGGACTTCTTTAGGAAAGGCTACTTTTCCTTGAAAATTAGTGACCAGCAATTCTTCTCTGAGCCACAGCTGATCAACATACATGCATTTTCAACACAGGTAATAAAAATGCCCCCCCATGGCACAAGTTTATGAGTCCTCTGGTCCCCAAGAACCAAGTCAGAGTCCCTCAAACCTCAACAAAAAGTGATGGAGCTGAGTTGATCTTCTTGTAGTTTTACTATGAAATGCTTTTTGATTAAGTTTGGGTTCTTTGGATAGTAGCATTAACAATAATTTCCTGTGCATCTCTGCCCTGTCTGTATGTCACACGATGCTCAGTTGAATTGCCAATCCTGTGAAATAGTGTCTCCAGTTTATAGATGAGGGAATTAAGGAACAGAGATTAGATAGTTTTTCTGGAGTGATCTAGCTGACCAGAGAGCTGGCTTCACAGTCTGTGTTTTAGGCTCTTACCTGTTGCCAAGTTGCTGAACTAAGCTTGATATTAGACCTCCAGAGTAACTTAAAACTTCTCTGGTTGCTAATGTTTTTCTTGGTCTTAGGTAGTTCATTTTCTCTCCATAGTCCCCTCTCAGAGGTATAGTACTTCTAGTACTTAGACAGTTCTCTTAGGAATGTACTTAAATTAAGTGTCATTGTGCTCATGAGTCAAACATAGACCCAAGGAAATCATTGCAGAGGCAAAGAAATTCAAGAACACAGCCCTTCACATTCGTGTCTCCTCACTACCCTGAGAAGTTGTACCTACAGATCCACAATTCATAAAGAGGTAGAAACTCTGAGCACAGGACTGGAGGAAGTGAACAGATGAAGTGTACAAAAATAATAAGAACACACGTGCACATACACTCATACAAGCACCCCCACACATGTGTGTGCACACATGCACATACAAACACATGTGTGTGCACTAAGCACACGAGCAAACACACATGTGTGCACACATACAAGCACATGTTCACATGCACAAGTGGACATACCCACACAAGCACAGGCACATGCACTCACATGCATGTACACACAGAGAGAATTCTCACTAGGCAAGCCAGCATGACTAATCTAACGATACACTAATTTTGCAGATTTATCTCCATGCACTGAACAGCCATAGGATGAGCTATCATCTTCAAGACACAAGATGCCCCAAAGCTCATATCTTCAGTCCCAAAGTAAAACTGACCACAGATATGGCGTAACCGCATGAGCATAAAGCAGTAGCAGTGACTGCCACATGACAGGGATACCTGCCTCAGCTCTTCTTAATGATATTGTCACATCAGAGACACATTGTCGCTGAGGAGAGATTAGAAACTGATCCTAAGTTAAGTGTCTAAATCTTGCTTTAATTAAAGCTCACACCTGTGGCTGGGAGCATGGGCCAGTCCTGAGGCCTGGTGGCTTAGGTAGATGCGCTTCAATATTTAAACTCAGAAGCTCTGCGTAGATTTTCTTGTCTGGGACAACACAGCTTGGTCAGTGAAAGACCTGGGATAGAAACTGGAAAAACCTTCTACTCTGAGCTGGTGCATCCCCATACTCCCCTGGGTTCTGTTTGTTTCTCCACAGTCAAGTGAACAAAAAATAATTGCATGTTTTGGTTTTATTCATTATATGATATGCCTTTGTCAATTTGATTTTATGAAGATAGAATTCTAGAAAGAAGTTTAACCTATCTTTAGTTATTTTAAGGATGTGTAGCATTTCACCTGTCCTGTTGACCTGGGGTCTTCTTATGTAAGAAGATATGATGTTTTCTGTTTATAGACTTTAATATCACCCTTGATCCTTCGTGTTTTGGAATGTGAGGTTCTGTTCATTTCTCTATATGAACTCACACACAGTGCTGGAGTTCTCACCTGGGAGTAGCTGCAACATTGTGTGATTATTTTAATGGTGAACTAGTCACATATTACATTGATGGACAATTGTGACTTCCAGGAAGCTGGGAGTGGGGTGCCGTGTGCTTTTTAAAGCCATTTGGGTTGTAGAAGGCAGTGTGTTATGAAAAATCCTGGACAGTTGAACTTCAAACATAAAATCTAAGATAATGTTTTCCTTGGCTTCTGGCCTGCTTGCTGATCTCTCTCTCTCTCTCTCTCTCTCTCTCTCTCTCTCTCTCTCTCTCTCTCTCTCTTTTCTACTCCCCTCCCACTCTCTCCCTTTCTCTCTTCCTCTCTTCTCCCCCATGTGCTTGTACGTGTGCATGTGTTTTCTGCTGTGGTTCATTAACTTTTATTTCTGTGAAAGAACATTTTGTCTGCTCACTAAGGTAATAGGAACAAGCTGACAAATCTTAGGAAAACATATTAACTTTTGCTATGTTAGCAGAGTCATAGGAATTGGGAAGGTGGTTGTCTTATCATGCCAGGATCTTGGATCTTGTCTGGTTTTATAAGCTGAATTGGGATGGGGCCCTGTCGAGATGGGGGTGAACTAATTGGAAGAATTATTTCCAAGAGGACTAGTAATAACATGGATTCAGAGTGGGATTATGTCACTGAGTCAGCATGTTGCGGTGTGGTCTAGAGTCAAATGTTTACCTCCCAAATTACGTACCTCCTATTAGTCTGCCTTGGATTCAGACATCTGATTAGGTTTCGTGACACTGAGCTATGTTCTGCAAATGTGGGGGTGGGGGATGGTACAATCCAAGATGGCTGAGAAAGTAGAGCCTTAGAAGCAAATAGCACTTAGAGATTAAATTTACTCAAGACTGATTCTGAAATGGCTTGAGGAACCTCTAGAATATACAGGCATGGAACTGTCCCAGTCACTGTGGCCCACCCCATACCTCTGACAAATAATTCTGTCATGGAATATGTTGGCACTTTCATACTTTTCTTAAAGGAATTTAATCGGGTTAGACACACGGCTGTCTTATCCGCTGCATTAACCTATCAAATGGCTCTTCTTTCCGCTTTCCGTCAACGCCACAGGCCCCGTATGTGCTGAGAAATGAGGTTCTCCACATCAGCAGAGGAGAGCGGGCAGCCATCACCACCCAGCTGCTTGACATCCGGGATGATGACAACCCGCAGGATGTGGTCGTGAATGTGCTTGACCCTCCCCTTCATGGCCAATTGCTCCAGACGCCTCCAGCCCCTGCGGCCTCTGTTTACCAGTTCCATCTGGATGAACTCTCCAGGGGCCTCCTCCTCTATGCTCATGATGGCTCAGACAGCACATCTGATATTATAGTCTTTCAGGCCGATGATGGACACTCCTTCCAAAATATACTGTTTCATGTGAAGAATGTGCCCAAGGTAGGTGTCAGCCATAGGGTTACAGTTTCCTTGTGTCTACCTGTTAAGGTTTTCTCGTGGAACTATTTTGCCAATGCTCGTAAAGTTAGGTGTGATGAAGGACTCATTCATTTGTCCCAGTAAAGCATCTTAATCATCAGGTCAGTACAGTTCGATAAGTCCACTGTTGATCTGAAAGATTCTCCATTGGCCCGCGGCCATGAAACTGTGTTCTGTCCATCCTTCCCATTGTCCCCTGTCTGACCATGATCATGGGGACCAAGGCATCTCTTTTTCTGTGTCCTTTCACAACAGGTCATGAAATGAGATCCTTACTGTCTAGTTATCTGACTTTATAGAAAGGAGTAAGTCCAAACCTTCTGTTGGCCAAGCTGAAACAATGGGAAGAAACTGGATAGCCACAGGAGGTGTCTTGACACACAGGAGTAAGCTTCCCATTCTGAGTCTCTGGCACACCACCTCTGTATGCTGTGCCATGTCTATGAGCACCTGTGGTATTAGTCACTTAACATTCACTTGATGTTTCATTCAAACAATAATAACTTGTAAAACCATGGGCTTTGAATAGAATCTTACTCTCACTGAAATTTTTAAATAAATCAAGAGCCATTCTGTATAGTTTTGTCCACCTTCAATAAAAGATGTTCTTGGACACTGCAGACAAGATGCTTGTCACATCGGAAGGGAAGCTAAGCTAGCCTTTTTATGAGCAAACATTCTTGTTAGCATTGCTCAAAGCTTGGTTCTGTTCCCTTGGAGGGCCTTTCCTCCAGGTAGCTTCTCCTCATGGTTGTAAAGCTGGAAACACTATTCTTTTAGCTTTTCATTCTAAATATCACAGAGATGTTATGGGTGCTTAGCTAAAGAGAGTTTTCTGAAGATACTTTAAAATCACTTGCTGTTTTCCCGCCAACAGTCATTAAGGTAAGATGGTGCCCTTCCCCGAACCTCACATGTTCTAACTTGTTCCTGCTGGAAGCAGGGGTGGAGGCAGGAGGCAGGTGAAGTGTGTGAAGGCTAATTGTGCCGCAGAGCTGGCAGATGGCCACTGTGTGGCTGATCCTAATTGTCACCCTCTCATAGTCACCTGTGGAAAGCGCGTTCAGTTCTGGAGAGATGGAGTCTGGACAGATGCAGAAAGTTCTCTTTTCTTGCTTTTTAGTTTCCTACCTCACCAGCGACTTTCCTATCAATCGTGGTTCCAATCTGTGAGTGGAGCTTACCTCAGTGTATTGCACAATTTTGTATAGGATGGTGTAGGATGGAAGGGCACTGCTAGGATTTGCCCTGCTTTGACTAGCAAAACAAAACAAAACAAAAGAGTGAAAGAAAAGGAAAAAGGAAAAGACACAGGTTTCAGATTCCTAGCAGGCCTTATGCGTGTGAGTCGTGTAGGAAGTTACTGGGTCTGTTGCTCATTCCTCAAGAGTTCAGGTGGTGCCTTTTCTCCCTCCACCTTCTCATCCATCATCCCCTATAGCACCACCCTGCTTCCCTACCCAGGCAGTGACTTGTAACTGTGTTTCTGAAAAGTGACACTGGTGGGCTGAGCCTTGGCACTGTCAGAATGTGCTGATAATAAATTTGTTTGTATCCACAGTAAGTATGCAAATGTCTACTACATTTTATTTTAGGAATTAAAATAAATGTGTCTTTATACTCTTTCTCTGGGTGTTTTTATCCTGCCCTGCTGGAAGGTCCTAGTATTGGTTATATGACCTTGCTTATTCTAAAGGAAATTATAGCATAAGTAGACAGGTTTTGTGTTTGCTTTGTTTTTAACATTTACTGGACACTAAAACTTGATGTGAATTGTTCCTCTTAATCTTCCCATTCATTCTGTGGTGTTTGTACAATTATCTCTTATTTACTGAAGGAGGAAACTAAAACAAGAAGAGACTTAGAAATATTCATTCTCATAAAGGTTTTCAGCATCTGAGCTAAGACTTCAGTTCAAATATGCCTGCCTCCCACACTCATCCAGGAGACTCTTTCATTCTGGCCTGAGGTTTCCAATATTTTAGGCATAGATAGTCTCATTCCCTTGATGGATTAAATGAAGACAAAAATGTATTCATTTTCTCTATGTCCTAACCAAGCAAGAAGGCCCCAAGCCTTCTAGAATCTTCCCTCTGGATTCACCACAGCTTATTATAAGAGAGGCTATTTATACTCATAGGTCTGCTGGGTCCAGGCAATAAAACTGGCCCCGTGTGTTACAGTGACAGGTGGATGTGTAGTTGGATAGAATTGCTCTCATTCTAAGAGTGTTTCTGAAGACAGGCATGAGAATTCTTCCCCTGAGGCTACCCTTGTGTTAAATCTAGAGACTTGCTGATAGCTAGTTGGTGGCTTTAATAGAATGAACAAAGATGTCGTAATCTCTTATGAATAGACACACAAGTGACTCCCTCCCCATCTCATTCAATGGAAATGTGTTAGCCTGTTTTTCTCTTCTTTCTCTGGTGAAGGAATAGAAGGAAGCTTTGTAAGAGGAAGTGTTAATTTAGTTTTACTCTCTGAGAAGGCACATTTATGTTTTTGTTGGATGGCAGTAATGGCTTGAACAAGACAGGTGGCTGTGTCTCTGTCTCCCAGGTGGTTTGTGCCAAGTACAAAATGCTCAGGGTACCTCTGCTGGTGCTGACGTGGTTCTTTGGGGCTGAGTGAAGGAATTGTGAGTTCAGTCCTGTTTTTCAAGTTCTATACTACTTCACCCAGACTTGGCCTGGTGGAGAAGAATCTCAACATCCACTTCTGGGAGGATGCTGAGCTACTGTGGGGAAAATAGCATCAGGAATGATGTTTTACTGGGGCAGGAGACAGAAGGGGGAAAAATTACAAATAAAGAATGCTCTGCTGAACAGGTTTTCATTAATTGGGTTAATTAAGTAGTTTGGCAAACCCAAGCCTGCTATCGATAGATGCTTCTAACAAAAGATCCACATCCTGCAGGGGCTACAGTGTGGGCAGGCGAGAGTCAGCTCTGGTAGATGGCACTTTTGCTGGATTTCCAAGGAACTGCCTCCTCTTCCATTAACTATGATGCCCCCTGGAACTACGCCCCCATTAACTATGATTGCCAACCAGGCTGACAATCTTCCTGATCTCCTTTGTTGTTTGTTATTTTCTGCCACTAGCTAATGCATGAATGTTTAAGATCCCCGCCCTCACCCCAATGTCATAATAAGAGCTGACTGAAAAACTCTGTCTCCAAGAGTTTTTTTCTACTGTGGGAGTGCCTGGGTGTAGCTTAAAATACCCTATTGTATTGTGTTCCATTTTACTCACGCCTGTCACTGGGGCTTTTATGGGGACACAGTTAGATACAATTATCTGTGTGAACTTCAAATGTCAGCGGTGTAAGAATGTTTGTTAGAGGAGTAAACCCAACTAAATCCTTTCCAAATATCAGTTTTCCTTCTTGTGTGTGTGTGTTAGGGAGGAGCTATTTAGTTTACTCTACCCATTGCCTCATGAGGAATACACTGAGAAAATGTCTATTGACTTAAGTATCGGAGTCTACCCCAAGCAAAGGTTGCATGCTCCTGACATGAAGCCGCAAGCACTCTTGTTGACAAGCACGAAGCCATCTGTTTATCTTCCCTGTTTTCCTCTTGCTGACTTATTTCACCTCATGCCTTCTATAGCATTTATTTCTCCCCTCAAGTCCATACTGTCCTGCGCCACCAGAATGTTAAGTCTATGGTCTAAAGGAGCTCTTGAAAATGACGGTATACTTTTACAGAGTAAGTGGGGGAGGGTGGGGAAGACTAGTCAATTACCCATTTGCTAAATAGTAAAGTTTTGAAAACTTTGGTCTGGAAATATTTAGGTCCGGAATTAGGCTATGGTATCATTTGAGAAAAACTTTATTTATGACTCCATTTTCATTTGGTGAGGGGATTTTATTTCGTTTCAAAAGATGGAAGGTTGTGCTTCTTACTGTTATTCACAATGTTAATATTTTTACTTGTAATACAATATGTAATGGCTAAATTTTATTACCAGCATTTTTGTATGCCTATTGTTCTATGAAATGAATTAGAAGAACTATTTAATTTAAGGCACTGCTTTAATCATGTCCTCAATTTTACTCATTGGGATTTCATTGCCTGCTAATGTACTCTGAGGGATACATAAAACATCAGAGGGCAGGATTGTTCAACTAGTAAAATAACTAATTTATTGAGCTGATGGGGATATGCAATGGAGAAAAGCTATAAGGAGGAAAAGAAATTCCAAAATGTCAACAATTAGGGGGAGATTACTCTAAGAGTTGGCTTTTGTATACATTAGCCATAGAAAATGTTGAATAGCTTTCCATCCATCTCTTCTTGAATATTCCCAGTCCTCTTACCAAGAGAAAATATTAAAAACAACCATGATCAAGATGAATATGAAGATTACTATTTCTTTTCCAAAACAATAAGCAAAGCTTTAAAGCCCTATATATTTAATAGTTAAAACACAGTAAATTTGAGGCTATAAACATAACCAGGAAACCATCAATGCTTCAGCCTCATAGAAATCATCACTTCCCAAGATTTCCTGTACATCTCTTACCGTTACTGCTTATCTTTCTGGTAAAGATACTTAACACCAAATCTGTCCTCTCAGCAAACTAAGCATCACTAGCTAGGGGCAGCATGGGATAGATTTTCAGGACTTACTCACTGTAGAACTGAAACTTTATACCATTTGACTGTTTACTTCCATTTTCCATGTCTCCTGTCCCCTATTTATTACTAGTCTACTTTCAGTATAAATCTCACTATTTTAGAGTCCACATATTAAGTGATGTCGCACGGCTTTTGTCTTCTTTCTGTGTCTAGCTAATTTAGCTGAATGTACTCTAAATTTATCCACATTGTCATAATTGCAGGACTCCCTCTTGTTTATAATGAATGAATGATGCATACTGTGTGTTTGCAAGGATTGGGGGGGTGGGTCATGCGTAGATTCTTGTCTGTCTCTTCCATATGTACTGCTGATTTACCATGATGCTTGCATGTAGTCTTGAAGTTACAATGGTCCATTTTACACAGATATGCTATTTTCCATCGCACATTCCTTTCTACTTATATGAGTCCTTGACCCCTGATATGCTGTTTGTGTCGCAATTTGTTTTTCCATGTCAACAGACCCATTAATAATTTCTATGGTTATTGATTGTCTTTTGAACATTTTTGCCTTTTAAAGACTTATTGCAGCCTTTCTTATCAGTAAAAATACTATACAGATATGTACATGCATGCATGCACATACTCACATGCAGAGTATTGTGTAGGGAATAATGATAAAGGCTGAGCCTGTTCAGAAGAGAGACAACAGTTTTTGCTGAAAGTTTCCAGTCTGCTGTTGGTGGAGTCTATGGAGCTAAAGCCTGTGGAAGCAGTCCACTCTACTTGTAATCTGTGTATGGGTTTTCTGCTTTCGTGTTTTTGCATTGCTAATTAACATCCTTCCCTTTCAACTTGCTGAGCTCAGCATTTCTTGTCAAATGGGCCAGCTTGCGGTCAACTATACTAGCTTTGATTTGTTCGGAAAGTCTCGTTCATTTATAAATTGTGGCCTTGCCAGTGAACTTTTCTTGGTTTGCAATTTTATCTTTCATTGCTTTAACTGCAGTACCACTCTCTGGGCACACAGAGTCCGTGCTGTGTAATCTAGTGCTAGTCAGTTGGATGCAATTCCCATGTGATGCAGAATTCTCTTTGTGTTGACTTGACCATCATGTGAAGATTTTTCCAGGTTCAATTTTCTTGGCATTCTGAGCTTCAGTGATTTGGACAAGCACCCCCCACCTCAGATTTGGAAGTGTTTTCTGACATTATTTCTGTACACATGAGTTTGTTCTTTATGCCTCTTCTCCTTTTTCTCTTGTGTTCCCAGTCTGGATGGTTTCAAATGGTTTGTTTGAGGCTTGCTGATTTTTTTCTCTCTTTCAATAGGAACTTCCATTGAAGCTCTCTTGAGTTTTAAATTCATACGTTTTATTATTTAGCTCCAGATTTCTGCTAGTTATTTTTTTTTAATGGTTGTTGGCCTTCAGGGGACTTTGTGTGTGTGTGTGTATGCTTTTGCTCTACTTTTTAAATTTGTGTTTAGTTTGCTGTCTGGGTCCACTTGTTGCTCACGTGCCTTTCATATTATTGTTTTTGCATTCTCTGCCAAGCAGTCCATCACCCTCTCTCTCTTTAGAGCCAGGCCCCATAGATTAATTTTATCCCTGTAGTGCTATCAGGTTTCTTTGTTCATCTTCTCTGTGTTCCTTGAAATTGTACATTTGAACAATCAGTTTGGCCTCCTGAGAAAAAGACTTACAGTACTCAGTTCCAGCTAAAGATTTTGAAGTTCTTTTCAAATGATAGTCTCTATACACACTCCTTTTTTTTTCTTTCGATCCCTCCTTTGGAGAAGTTTGCGGACTTTAGGCTTGCTCTTGGAGCCTCACTTTGTGAAAGCCTCCATCCTCCCTATGACCATGCAGTGATGTGATAGACCAAGGCTATCTATTGGGTGTATACTGTCTAAAGTACACTGTCACTCGAGCATAGAAACTCGGCTGTGACAGGGCTGTGTGGAGTACTGCCAGTGCTTGTTGACTATTTGGGGAATGTCATAGTTACTTTTCTATGACTATGATAGACACAATGATCAAGGGCAGAGTTTCAGGTGGAAAGTCCACACCATTGTGATGGTTCAATTAAAAATGGCCTGCACAGGCTCATATATTGATGACTGGAACTTATTCTAAAACTTTATTCATGTCCAAGAATAATATTTCTTATTCCTAGTAATTGTTTGTTTCTTCTTAACTCCTAATAAATGATTGAAAATGGCAGTATTATATTTTCAGAAGAAAGAAATATCCAGAACATTGCAGTCTATCCTGGACTGTACTTCTCATGAATTGGCATACCTGCATATCTTCTAGGCTATTTAAAAAGTGAATATTTTGATTTAGGAGATCTTATTCAGCAGATCTGGTATAGAACCTGAGCTATATTTTAAATCCTAATGGGCTTCCAGCTGCTACTAGAACATACTGTTCTATGCACTGACTTGCAAGATGCACTGTGTCCTAAATGGTTGCAGCCTTCCCAAGAGTCATAGACAATTACACTGATAAAGGGTGGTGGAGATAAAGACACAGCCGAGAGCTGTCCAGGGATTGTGCGCTGAGATCACAGTACTTACTGGCTTGGAATATGAAAGCTTCATTGCCTGATGAGTCCAATAATGTGGTTATTGGTGAATAATTGATCTCTACAACCGAAATCAAAGTTGACTAAGCTGCTTCTATTAGAAAGATTTCTAGCAATTAGAAACCCTAGCATATTGTGTTACCTAAAACTGTTTCAGTGACAGCCTTTGCTCTCAGGACTTAGCATATTATTTGTAATGCTTATAATATGCTATAAACATTTTGGAAGGAGGAAGTTCTCTGGAATTTTTCAATAGAACATTAACCAAGGTAGGAAGGACCCTTTTCCTGTTCTCTTTAGACACCATTTGACTCCATTTTGGGGTGTGTGGGTGTAATGGAAATAGCCATAACTACCTTCTGGAGGTGACCTACTCATGCCAAGTGACTGCTGAACATAGGTACCACTCCTTCTGAAAAGCACCCTCCTGAGAGAGGGTGTTTGCTCTGTGGTTTAGTGGTATATTTGAAAGAAAGAGATTTTGGAAAGCCGTCCTTTCTAAAGTGCCCAATTTAAAAATATTGATCCTCCTGGTTTGTAAAGCACGGAAACAGAGTGAGACCAGAACACAGGCAGCCTCATTAATATTATTCTTGGGAAGATGTCCTTTGTGGGGCTTAGGAAGAGGGTGCATAAATCCAGATTGGCAGTGCTTTGCAATGGTGTGGGCCTCAACAGTTACAACAGTTGTCTTCCCTGGAGTGCAGGGTGGTGTTTCTAGAAGGATGCTTCCAGCTATTGTTGCCTCTCCTTCCATCAGTCCTGAGGGCTGTTGGGTCTGCCTCTTTAATGGAATCCTACTCTTCCTTCCTCCCACAGCTGTCCCCTTGCAAGCCCTCATCCTCTTTCCCCTGTGCTTTTGCACAGATGTGCAGAATGTTGTCTGTGATGCCCCCTTCATCCAGCGTTAGTCACTGCAGTTCCTTGGCCTTGGACTCTGTCTTTCTGAAACAGGCTAATCAGCTCCTCATTCTGTTCATCCCACTGTCCTCGCTAAACATTCTCATGTCTGTGAGTTAAATTGAGACTTCAGCATGGTGGAATGGTGGGAGGTGGCTGTTTCCTCTTCCTCCTCCTCCTCCTCCTTCTCCTGCTCCTCTTCCTCCCCTCTCCTCTCCCCTCCTCCTCCTCTCCTACCTTCCCCTCCCCTCCCTTCCTCCTGCTCCCCCCTCCCTTCCTCCTGTTCTTCCCTTCCCCTCCTGCTCCCCTCCCCTTCTCCTCCCCTCACCTCCCCTCCTGCTCCTTTCCTCCCCTCCCCTTCCCTTTCCCTTCCTTCCCCTCCTCCCCTCCTCTCTCCTTCCCCTCCCCTCCTCTCCTCCCCTCTCTTTCTCTCTTCTCCTCCCCTCTCCCCTCCTCTCCTCCCCTCTCCTCTCCTCTCCCCTCCTCCTCCTCTCCTACCTTCCCCTCCCCTCCCTTCCTCCTGCTCCTCCCCTCCCTTCCTCCCGTTCCTCCCTTCCCCTCCCCCTCCCCTCCCCTTCCCTTTCCCTCCCCTCCTCTCCTCCCCTCCCCTCCTCTCCCCTCCCGTCCTCTCCCCTCCCCTCCCCTCCCCTCCTCTCCTCTCCTCTCTTGCCTTCCTTAGGATCCTGTCACTTTTGATCCCACCTTTTGTTAGCTGCCTAAGTTCTACTGGTACCGGAGCATTTGGGCATTTGTTACCATCTTTGCCCTTGCTTAATAAGCTCATGCATCTGCCTAGAATCTTTTCTTCTTAGAAAGCCATTGTTTTTGTTACTCAGAAATGAAATGGTATTTCCTTTGGAAAATCTTTCTGAGACTTCCACTCTTTATTCCTGAGAGCCCGCTCCTCAAGCTTCTTGCAGAGCGCCATCGTGAAACATCTGTTTCTTCCTGTCTCTCCCACTAGGCTACAGGCTCTGCAGTTGGGATGCTTCTTAATGCTGGCTCAGGAGAAGGAGCTGCTGTCATATTGTATGTGCTTAAGGACTCACTCAAATAATGTGTGGTGAGTGAGGACCAAAAGACCTTCAGAAAGACAAAAGAAAGAAAGAGATGCGGAAGCCTCATTCCCTGAATACTAGAGGTCACTTAGTGAAGATAAATGAAAAGATGGAATATGAATGCATTTAAGTATTTACAGACATACATGTGTAGCTCACACATGACTGACAGTGTGAATTGCTCTTCCCTGTGAGATGAACTTTAGCCACAATAAGCCACTGTGGCTTACATTTTGGAGGACCCATTTTCTGAGTATATAAGCCCTGTACTTCTATTTCATTCCAGAATGACAGAGCTCTGCGGCTTGTGACTAACTCTATGGTGTGGGTTCCAGAAGGAGGGATGCTGAAGATCACCAACCGAATCTTGCAGGCTCAAGCTCCAGGTGTCAGAGCTGATGACATCATCTACAAGATTACACATGACCGCCCCCAGTTTGGTAACGTGTTTCTTTGATGTGATTTCATCTGCATTCAGAGGGTAGGAGCTGGCTTTGCACCATGCCACAAAGCAAGGCTGTGATTCAGATTATCTGAGATTTCTAATGCTTCCTCCACCTCACTGAAGGACAGTGTGACCATGATGGAGAGCTATCACAGTGTACACCCTTATGAGCACTTTATCACCATATTGTTATAACATCTGAGACAAGAATCTGTTTTTTTTCTTTTTGGTAATTTTATTTTGCACATGAGATAGGGGCGCAGCAGCTCTGTGCTAGCTCCCAAGCTAACACGTATATGGATTTCAAAGGTCAGGTTCTATCCTCTCAGACCCATCTACAAACTCCCCACTTTTTATTTTAAAATTTTCATTGCACTTATTTATTGTGTTCATGAAAGAGTATATGTGTGACTACAAAAGCACATGTGTGCCCATGTATGTCTACCATATGTCAGAGGACAACTTATGGGAGTTAGTTGTTTCTTTCTGCCATGAGAGTCTCGGGGTCAAGCTCGAGTTGTGAGACTGTCATCCTCAGCAGCAGGACACTGAGCCATGCTGCCAGTGCTCACTCTTAGTGAGTGTTGTAAAGTAACCCAGAAATGGTCTTTAATATCCACCATTGTTACTTTTCCAAGAAATACAATGCACATTAAAAACCCAGGATGTTTTCTGTTGACATCAACTGGAAATACAATTTCACAAGTGATGTATTGAGGTATTGCTCATAATGATTTCCCCAAAATAAAGTCTCTAGGTTCCAGCAACAAAGCAGTCTTTGGACTTGTGCAGAGGCAAGGGAAGGGCGTCCTGTGTCTGTCCCTATCACCCGCTTTTCTTGAACCTGGCACTCACAGCTTTTGGCTCAGCTGACAGCCCGTGAGCCTCATAGATCTTTCTGTCTCCACCCCTCCAGCACTGGGGTTACAGGTATGCGCAAGACTGTGCCTAGCTTGTTAACGTGAGTGATGGGATTTGAACTTAAGCCTTATACTTGTGCAGCAAGCCACCTCCCCAGCCCTTTAGTAATGCTTTTGAAGAGAACTCTTCAGATATGTATGGACTCTTGCTTGCTTTGGGGGCATTTGGTGATTTCTCATTTTGGGGTTTAAGGTTTTTTCTTTCTACTTTTGATGTGTTGTATTGGGGAATACATATCACTGTTTTATTGTGGTTACATTAACTTTAATCACTTGATTAAGTTGATAGCTGTAAAGTTTCTCCACTACAGTTACTTTCTTCTTCTCTGTAATTAATAAGTCTCCTGTTTTCAGGGCACTTGCACTGCTGATTTTGAGCAAGGTGACTTCTACGTCCTTTTCATCTCTAAAGCCTCTGATTCTTGTGATGTATGAAAATTTTCCAACTTTACCTCAAATATTAAAGGCCAGAAATTAAGCTCTCACATTACATAGAAACAGCCCAGTACTTCATTAACTATTAAACAGAACAACGTTGAATTAAATGGTTTTTAAGCAGATGAAAGTTTGCCATTTCAGCTTAATAAACGTTTTATTGGGACCCTTTTCTATCCTAACTCTCTTAATTAACTTCTTCTTACAAACCTAATCTCTGTGTGTCCATATCTTCCTACTAATAATCACCAAATCACGTTACCCTTGAGAACCACTCAAGAAGGAAAAGGTGGTGGAAGCTAGCACTATAGAACCTTCTTACATGCCTCTGTCTCAGTGAGATGCAGCTATGGCCCTCACATCATGGCTTCTGGTTACAGTGAGTTCCCTCACCACTTTGGAACAGAGGGTAGCAATCTGTGGGGCAGAACCCCTCAAGCAAACCTCTGCCTCCAAAAACATTTCCACTATGATCCATAACAGTAGCAAAATTACAGTTAAAACGTAGCAACAAGAATAATTTCATGGTTTGGGGGGTCAGCACAATATGAGGGACCGTATAAATGGGCCATAGCATTAGGAAGATTGAGAACCACCGCTCTAGAACCTTTGGTGAGGATTCATGATCTTTGTGAAAAAATGACATTGGAATGGACTGAGCACAAATTGCTTTTACGGTATGAGTAGAAAGGGCCTAAATTCATCCAGGCATGGTGGTTATACCTGCATTTCCAGCACCTGGGAACCTGAAGCAGGACAATTGCCACTACTCAAGATCCAGAGAGACAGGAACTAAAAAAAAAAGCCTAAATTCAAACACCTCCAGACTCACCATTATTTTCAAATGGGTCACAAGCAGTTGATTGACACTTGTATCTTTAGTGCCTTTGTAGGGTAAAAAGTAGTTTATCAAAGTACCTTGCGCATCATTTGAGAGAGAATCTCACTTCTACAAAAATCACTATAATTCTAACCCATGTATCTATCAGACCATAAGAAAGTCTGATGAAGGATTTTAGGTGAGGAACTGCACAAAATAAATAAAAATGGACTCCATCTCAACACCATTATACAGATCCAAATAAGATTTTAAATTCTAATAACATTAATTTTCCTCTTCAAAATTCTTTATTAAACCTAAGCTTAAATACACAGTAAATCCCAGACAGAGGCAATGATGGTTCCCAAGCATCATTGAATTTTGCATTGAAAAATGCAGCTTCCATTTTTGGTAGTATCAGGATGAAACATGGAATATTAGCTCTCCCCTCTTCATGAGGGTGGTACCAAGTCCCCATGATTTCCTCTTGTCTGCTTAGGTCATTGTTCCCAAGGCACCCACATTCAGTGTATCCAATGGCGAACCCCCTCCCTAGTCAAGGTCCCCCTAGCCTGACCTTCTGGACTGTGCCCATCAGTGGCAGTCACACTGCCTACAAGGTGGTCCTTCCTCCCTCCTCTCTTGTCTCCACAGCTGTGCTTGGCAGCCTTCAGTGCTTGCCTCCCCACTGTCTGCTTGTTTCTCTGCAAATTTCATCTCTGCTACCTTGGTTCAGGCCTCTATCACAATGCTAGATTTGGTACAAACCTCCTCATTGGTTAAACTGTCCAGATAAAATAAATGTTACCTAGTGTTGTCATTTTTAGTAGAATAAACTCTAGCCTCCTTAACAATATTTTCAAGCCTTATAGACTATCTCACCCTAACCACACAATTCCGTGTTCCAGTTTCGTGCACGCCGCTCACCTGCAGAAGCTCCCAATGGCCCCCAGTTGCTTATAGGGTAGATCTTCCCTATTTTTATTGCATTTGCAATAAAAATTGTGTTTGGATTGTCTGTGGGTATTCTGATCCTAAAGGTCCATTGTACTAGATGGTACCTAACAGGCACTCAAAGACTATGAAGTTGAAATGGTTGGAGAAGTCAATGTCCTACAATACCTGTGAACCTGAGTCACATGGAGGTGATTTTTGTTTTTAGTTGAAAGTGCATTTGTCTCATTAGGCATTGTTAGGAACATGTAGCTTATCTTTTCTGTCCTGGAAACAGAGGATCTAGGAAATAGGGATGTTTTCTCCCCCACTCCTTTTGCTTACATTGTGCCCATTTCCTTTGAGAGGTTTTCCCAACTGTACCGACATTGCTGAGCAGGAGGCCATGTCTGTCCACGGTGTCTCATGATGTCAGTTTTCACTGGGAGACATTCATGGTAGAACTGTTTACTTAGGAGCAGAGGGAGAATAACCCAGGAGAGCTAGACCTAGTCTGTCCCCCACGTGGTTCTATGAAGAAGGGCGGTGACGTCCTCCTCCCACTTCAGTGTTTCATTAGCCTCTGGTACAGCTTGCTCACTCCTCACTTGAACTTAGTGCATGTAGATATGAGAGTGGGTGTTTGCCTTGAGTGAGAAGGCAGGTGTCTTGATAGTAATGAAAAGAATGCTGCCAGTTCTGAAAAAATAAATGTGTTATCGGTTATCCAGTACTCCTAGTGTACTAGAATTTGGGCATCTGCCTACATGACATTTTAAAATTAGTAGTCTGTCTCTGTCTCTTTCTCTCTCCTCATCTTCCTTCAGCTCCCCTTTCACTCTCTCTGCCTCTTACACACACACACACACACACACACACACACACGCACGCATGCACGCATGCACACATAGATACACGCACGCACGCACGCACGCACGCACGCTCCCCCATTCTTTTTACTATCAAAATGGCAGCGTGGCTTGTTTTGGGTTTGTTGTTAAGTACAGAACACAGCTTGCTTTCAGAAATTTCTCCACTTTTCTGTGCAGTCTTCACTCAAAATCAAATTCTTGTGAAATTTTAATTGTTTCTATAACGCTTCTGTATTTGTGATCTCACCTGAAGATGATAGAAGCTTCTGGTGTGGGATAAGCATTTAAAAACAGGTGGGTGGTGTTTGGATTTAGATTTTCTTGTTTCAGTTCAAATAAAATGTGTCGAATGGAGGGACAGAAAATGTTAAGGTATTTATAAGACTAATACTGACACATATACAGAAAATTGTAAGATTTGGTAATGGCACTTCATGGCCAAGAATATGAACTTTCAGTTCAAATCCTCGCTTACCTACTGGCCTCTGGCAGGTCTTTGAACTTCTCTGAGGCTAGAGGCATTTATCTGTAAGGGAGATGATAACATGGAGACGTAGAGGTGACTGGGAGTAACCATCCTTCTCTCGAAGTGCCTCTAGAGTTTGTGTCTGACAGTCTGAGAATCCCTTAGCCAACATGCTTGAGACCAGAATTTTTTCAGATATGAATATTTTGTAATTTTGGGTATTTGCAAATACGTGGTGAACTCTCTTAGAGATGAGACCCAAATCTAAGCACATAATCATTTATAATTCACACACACACACACACACACACACAAACATATATCCTGAAAATGACTTTCTACAGTATTCTTAATGTTTCTAGCACTTGACTGTAGTCCGTTAGTGAGATCTCTCTAATATGTGGTTTTAATGCTCCTAAAATTTGACTATGACCTGTTATGTGAATTTGCTCCAATATGGAATTTTCTGCTATGATATCATGTTGGTGTTCAAAAAGGTTTGGATCTTGAGTCTGTATGGACTGTGGGTGCTTAGATTATGGATGCTTAGCTTGTGTTGGTTTTACTTTACATACAAGCAATGGAGCCTTAGGAGTATGAGTAAGCTCAGGAATCTGAGAGGGACAGAGCTGGGTTTGAACTGCCCCACCAGGGACAGCTCTTCTATATCAGCCAATCTTATCTCCACTGGACAGAATCCTCTCAGGAACAGCTTCCACTGAGCTCACTCTCTATCGTGTTTAAAACCGGAAATTGTTGTGTAGAATACATTTTGTGTTAGATAGAAAGTTCCATATGGAAATGTATCCATCCAGTGCCCAGGATGGGTCTATTTACAGCTTGAGTCTCATTATGGAATTTTAACAGGCGCCAGCCTGAGCTACCCTTAAATGGCTATTGGAGCCTGGGGGCTCTGTGTCTAAAGGGGAATTCCATTCTATTCATTGGGTTCTGACAGTGACCTTGCTTTCACCTTAGATCAAGGCACACATAGTTCCTCAGCTTAGAGAGAAGGAATGATGGGAAGGAATGAGGTCTCTGGCATGCGGTCCCCAGAGCTCTAACAGTATCGCCTATGCTTCTCTAGGGGAGGTGGTTCTCCTGATGACTCTGCCTGCAGACAGCCCAGCCGGTCCTGCCGAGGAAGGGCACCACCTGCCTGATGGGAGGATGGCAGCCCCCATCAGCACCTTCACCCAGCAGGATATCGATGATGGCATCGTGTGGTACAGACACTTGGGAGCCCCAGCTCAGAGTGACTCCTTCCGCTTCCAGGTGCCCTCTGCCTCCTGACCACCCTCATTCACAATTTTCTTCAATTGTCTGGCTAGATGAGGGAAATGATTCATAACATTAAGAATTTTGTAAATGTGTTTATTTGGATCAAAAAAGAATAGGTACTACCTAGGGATCAGTAGACCAGACCATAAGGAGAACTGCAAAAGCTAAAGAATGGTGAAGAATATCAGGTTCAGTCTGGTGACGGTAGATATAAACAAAGTCATAACAAAAAAGTAAACATGGGTGTTAAATCACAAGGAATAGTTTAAATGTTCATGAAGGAAACCAAAATGGTGTGCTATTAAGAACCATGGAGGAGACCATAACTTTTGAAGACTTACATGAAGTATATAAAATTGTATTCACAAGAAAACTGATGGTCCTGCTTATTATTGAGTAGGAGAACACAAGGCCAGGTGGACCAAATATTTGACTGGGAGCCTAGTGAGGCACACGGAAAAGCCATGGAGAGCAAAAAAGTAGAAATTGGTTTGTTTAAAAACACAGTGAATGACAAATGAGTGCCAGGCTAATTCTTTGAAAAAAAACAACAGCATTTGACACACTTCTAGCAAGAAGGATTTAGAAGGAAAACTTAGACAGAAATGCTAGGAAATAAGGGCTGGTGCATGAGAAGCTGTTTAAACAGAACAGAGAATTTTATAAGATGTCAGGAAATAAATCTGTTCATAGTGATCAGCCCACATGGTGTCCCCTTCAAGTCACAGTTTTCTTTCACCTAAGAATGCATTCCACTTCTAATGCCTGGCATGTGCGTCATTGTTGCCTGACTAATTTATATTGCATAAATCATGTGCTTTTCCAAAGAGAGGGTTGATAGAAATATGGAGACTATTAAAATGAGGTTATTTTCAGCACATCGAATGTCTGAAAGCGAACAAATGCTTCGTGCCCTTTGCTCCAGTTAACATCTCAATTTCAGCACCTGGGATGGTAGCTGTCCTCAGAGAATGAGTCAAGATTGAGGCAAAGACCTCAATCAATAGAAGTCACCTCAGCAAACCAGACCCTTCAGTTCTGCCTTCCCCTTTACGGGGGTGGAGACCTTCTGTTGTCACTACAGAGTCTCCCTGGAAAGGGATTCTAAGCACCTGCTTAAAATGACAACAGATTGCCTTGCAATTTGATTACTGAGAGAAATAAAATATTGAAAATCAAACCAGAAGGTCCTGATTTAGGGGAATGGGAAAAAAGAGGACTTCTTAAGGCAGATATGGTAGCATGCATCTATCTATCTATCTATCTATCTATCTATCTATCTATCTATCTATCTAATTATCTATCTATCTATCTATCTATCTATCTATCTATCTATCTATCTATCCTTCCAGCACTTTCTAAGTGCAAAGATCAGGGATTCAAGGGCCTCAGCTATATAACAAGTTCAAGACCAGCCTGAGATACATGAAACCCAGTCTCAAACCAAACTTGCTCACTAGATTTATGACATATGCCTAGACATTATTACTTAGAAAGTGGTTCCCTGAAGAGTCTTCATACTTCTTACATAAAGCATGACAGAACTCCTACTTGAACTAGCTTTCAAAGTGTTTGTGATATTCTTTAGAAATATCCTCAAGAATGACAGGAGATCATTTTAGGCATATGGGTTTACACTATAACAAATTAACTAAACATCATCCAACCTTTGGGGTGGTAGGTCAAACAATAGTCACTGTTCTTAAGAAGATTAGTTATGAAGTAGTGAGCTTGGCTTTTTAAAAAAATGATTTGAAAACTCCCTCGGGAAGCATTCTGAGGGGGGGGGGGCTTGGGGAATTTTGAACAGGGACAGCATCTTTATTCTATGTGTGAAGCGACGCTGAGATGATGTTCTCCTGGCCATAAAAATGTTGCTGCCTGTTTTTAAAGTTTCATTACTATGTAGGTACACCCCATATTTTGATTTGAAATGCACAGACACTTTATCTGTGTGCTAAAGTAAATGGTTAGCAAATTTTCCCATTTATCATCTTAGTGTCCCTGGAAGATTTTAAACCAAAAGGATTTTGTTATAATGTTTTTCCCCTTCCTTTCCCCCCTTTAAAGCAGGAAATGTAGCATAATGAGCTGCATAGATTTAATTCTATTTTAATGTTGATTTGCTGTCATGAGCCATCAATGCAGCCCATCTGTTACTTTGCATGTACAATGGGATTTATGTAAGGCGAGTGGCATTTTTAAATAGAGACGATCTAGTGAGAAGGCATGCACATTCATAGTCATTTTTGCTGTAAGAAAATAGCTATGTATTCAGATCCTGTTGACACAGACTCAGAAGATGTGGTTTGAAAAACACCAACATTATGTTTTACTATCAGTGTCTTTACTGGGAAGCTGGTCTTAATATACTCACGTTTCACAACCTGACCAATATTGTTTCTTTGCCTTAACAATAGAAGGAAATGTCTTCCCCAACTCCTAATTTCTTAAGTCTACTAAGGTCATCTTGGCCAATGGCAAGAGTATAAACCTAACTGAACCATTTATTACTCTGACTTTGAGACATTGCTCTATTTATTTTCAATTTCCTCTGTACAAAGTATAATAATAGTATTGCTTTGTGGGGAATAGGAAGATCACTTTTGAAAAGCTAATAAGAGCTGAGGCCACACTAGCTTATCAGTGAAGTAAAGCTGTGGTCATTGGTATCACTTACAGCAGCGATGTCAAACTGGCATCACCTTGAAGACATCTAGCTATCCCAAAACCTTCCTGCAGGCATCTGACATAATCTAGAGGAAAGCTGAGAAAATGGCTTCCCTGTTGTGTGTAGGGTACAGTAGTACCCTGCCTTCTGTCATATAGAACTCATATAATCAACTGTAGCTACAAGTCTCCACCATTTGTGTGACAAGCGTGAGGAAACAGTGGAGATGAGAGAGACTTGAAACAGCGTCTCAATAGCACTAAGTGGGAGCTGGTGAAAGTGATGGCGAACACCATAAGTCTGGGGCCCTGAACACCATCGGTCTGGGACCCTGAACACCATCGGTCTGGGGCCCTGAACACCATCGGTCTGGGACCTGTTTCTTACAGGATCTCACTTGTTAGCTGCATCAGTCTCCAATTCATCATCCTTCCACTCAGCTTCCCTAGGGCTGGGATTATAGGCATCGCCACTGTCCTCAGCACAGTTTTCAACATTTTGAAGCCAAATGAATGAATGAATGAATGAATGAATGAATGAATAAATAAATAAATAATGTTGCTTTTGTTATTGCTGCCCTAACTGTAAATGTTACTAATGTACAGCCATGAGGGTGAGATGTATGATTAATGGTCCATGTGTCAGTATCTATGCTGGGTATAGATGAAGGAAATGGAGTAAAAAAATTATACTATAGACACATGGTAAACATGTTCTATAGCCAGAAATATTATCCACTTTCAAGACTGTTTGCTACTATAGCAAAACATCATAGCTTTGAGTTAAATAAAGAGAATTTCAAGTATGTGTGAAATTAGAGGTGTCATAGAAAAAGATTAATCTGAAATGTTTCAGTGTGTTACTAACCACCCCAGGTAGTGAAATTCTATATTTTTTTCTTATGTATACTCTCTTGAACTTTAGAAAATGCCTGAAATAGTTATATAGCTTTTTATAATCAGTAAATGATTAGCAATAAAATATAAATAATAGAATATGAGTTTTGATTTGGCACATATAGAATTCAAAGGCAGATGGCTCAGTAGGGAGGTTAAGGGTGAACATGTTCTGCTCAGTAGAAAATAAAAGACTGACCATGATGATTTTGTCTCTCAGGTGTCTAGTGCCACCAGTGCCCAGGAACACCTGGAAAGTCACATCTTCAACATTGCCATCTTACCTCAGGCACCCGAGTCACCTAAACTCTCCCTTGGGACATCCCTCCATATGACTGTGAGTTGATTGGGCGGGGCTATTGCTTCCCTCTTGAACAAAGTACTCACTCGTGCAGAAGCAAAGAGAGCCAGTGCCCTGGTGTGGGATATAGTAAATGCTTTGCCTGAAACCCAGACCCTAGAGTCACAAACAACAGCCCTGGGAAAACATTTCTTACTAGCTTGAAAAAGGAACTTAGAGTCCCACACAGAATAAAAGATTAGGTAGAACCCATCTTGACCACCCAACCATCGCCCTTTGTCTCCTACAGCACTCAATATAGCCACAATGCCTCTCCCTGAGTACTTAGAAGAAACTTCCAGGGTTGTAATACACCTCTAGTGTGGGTGTATTCTGCCAGTTATAGAACCTTCTAGCTGGAAAAGCAGTTCCATGTGTATTAAAGCCTTACAAGAAGCTGACTTTCTAGTGTAAGAGCTTCCTGGAGAAGGTGGTATCAGTACTCAGTCTAGAGAAATGCACAAAGGAACAACCAATTATCCAAGTGAATATTGGGATGAGGAAGGTAGGTGGAGTAGAGGAGGGTTGGCCAAGGGCGTTCAGAACACATGGAAGACCCTAAGGTGAGAAAGCCAATGATGGCTGAGAAATGGCTGACAGTTTGAAAAATGACATGGAGAAATGAAGAAAGCATATTTGGGGGTATGAAGATCATTACATCCAATCCCAGAAGGCCTTGCGTGCTCTGTGGAAATGAATGGGACCCCTGGAACAATCTAGTATTCATATCCAACCATGGCCCATGGGTTGCATAGAAGACAGCCCAGACACAAAATTATAAGCTAACCTAAAACTCTAATATTTCCCTAGCAGTATTCTAAATGCCTCAACTGCATGATTCTTGAGCATATATATTGTCAATGTCAACATCATATTGCAGCAACAATGGCTGGATTGCATGAAGGAAGGTACCACCTGGTTTGGCCTATAAAGTTCAGCTAAGAAAAGTAGGAATTACTAAATCCACCATAACCCTGTTTCTAGGGTAGGTGGAATCCTAGATTGTTCTTTCAGACAGAGCCAGGAACATGCAAAGCCCTGTAAATTAATTATTATGGGTCCGTGTTTTCGTTAACACCCACATAATTACGCTTGGAGGTAAGATATCAGCCTTGAGCCACAACAAAGAGAACAGTGATAGCTTCGGAAATTACGGGACTGGGAACGACAGAGACATAAAGGGGCAAAGCAGAAAGTTTTTAATGAATAGCTAGTATCGGCACTTCCAGCGTAAACTGTAATTTAAAGAAATCATAATTCAGCAGCATTATAAAGTCTATAATTCATCATTCTGACTGGAGGAACTTGGATCAGAATTTTCTCTAAACTGTAAGGAAAAATGTGCATACATATTTCTTGCCAAATGCAAAGCACTGTTATTTTGAATTTAGAAGTGGGGACAGAAATGGGCCAGGAGCCATGGAGGTAGTACCCTTTGTGCTGCCATGGTCTTCTGGAGAGACTCCATGTTGCCTCAGCTGTAGTCTCTGGCTGCACATTTGCAGATTAGGTCTGTCTTTTGCACCTTGCATTTCTCAAAAGTCAGTTTACTATAAAATGTGATTTAGCCTTACATTACTTAGAACATACAGAGTTCATATTCCTTTTGATGTTAATTAGAGCCGAAACTATAGGGCATGCTTGTTATAGGTGACAAAAATGCAGCCTCAGTTCAGTGATCTGAACTCATCTAAACACAGAAGCTTTGTACATATTTGGTCAATGATAAAGACGTGGTAAATACAGATGAACTATTTTTATATTGACCATACAAATACTTCCCAGGTGTGTTTGAAAGGAGTCTGCCTTTTTTTTATTTGTTATATCCTCTGGTTGCCTATGACAAGTGCTGAAGAAGATGCTGGGGAGTCGGTGACCTTAAAACACAGTTTCTAGTTCAAGGATCTTTGCATCTAGGAGGAGCCAGGCAGATAAATAAGCGGGGAAATCATACTGTGCTCGAGGCCACAGCAGGGCAACCATTCTGGAGCAAGTAGGAGGTTACCTTGTGGAATGAAACATCGGAAAGTCACGGGGGCTTCCTCTAGGAGAGGAGCTGAGCGCTTGAGTATAATTATTCCTAGATCAGGGTCTC
Source organism: Apodemus sylvaticus (assembly GCF_947179515.1). Classification (NCBI taxonomy): domain Eukaryota; kingdom Metazoa; phylum Chordata; class Mammalia; order Rodentia; family Muridae; genus Apodemus; species Apodemus sylvaticus. The sequence goes on along the minus strand of NC_067482.1, from coordinate 13,350,111 downwards.
AGACTTAAGTATGTTTTGGAGTCACCTGGAGAGTTATTAAAATACATTAGCACTCACTCTAAGTTTTCTAATTCACTAAGTCGAAAATCTGCAATTCTAGCGAGTCCCAGATGATTCTTCAGAGTAGCAGAGAGCTGGGAATCACCTAAGTGTCCATCAATAGATAAAAATAATAAAGAAGCTACAGTGTGATGTGTGTATGTGCATGTGCACTTGCACAATACAATATGATACAGCCATATGATAAAAAAATCTTCCCATCATAAGGTGCAACCTGAATTAACCTCTAAACATTCATAGGGAAATAAATGGGACTGGAGAGATGGCTCAGTGGTTAAGAGTACTGACTGCTCTTCCAGAGGTCATGAGTTCAATTCCCAGCAACCACATGGTGGCTCACAACCATCTGTAATGGGATCTGATGCCCTCTTCTGGTGTGTCTGAAGACAGCTACAGTGTACTCTTATAAATAAAATAAATCTTTAAAAGGGGGACGGGATAAGCTAAGAACAAAGTATCTGTCTCCCTTGTACAGCAGTGAAGATCGATTCTTAGGAACGGAGAGCAGAGCAGTGGTTTCCAGGGTTGGGAGGAGAGGAGAGGAAGGGACAGAGGAGAATGTACTTGGTGAATGTGCAGTCTAGGGTTTTTAAAGTGGCAGAGTTCTACCGCTTTTTTTTTGTGGAGCATCGTGAATTGTAGTTAACAATACTCTACACTTAGCAATAGTTAAAACAACTAAAAAGCAATTAGAGATGGAGAGATTTAGAGACAAGGCCAATTAGAATACACAAAGGCCTCCTAAGAATACGGCTGTGCCTTTCATTGAGGTCAGGGACATTGTAGGATTGGTGATCTCAGTCTGGGATGGATTTACGAATGGCATCTGGAACTTACGATATCACGGTGAGAACCTGACTTCTATACTGCGTGCCATGGAAAGTCATGGCAGGTGAGGATCAAGATCTGATGTCCTCCTGGTACCATGGCTAAGAACAGCCAATGGGCAAGGTCAGAGCCATCCGAAGCCATTGTGGGTATCAGGGTGTCAGGGAGAGGCTGGCCCTGAGCAGAACAGGAACATCAGTGGGAGAAGTATTTGGAATCTAGATGTAGTCAGAGGTAATAGAGAATGCTGAAAACTATTATTCTTAATCTTTGGCCAGATGTTATAAAAAATATCTTCTCTAATTATTTCTATTTCCATTTAATCTCCCACTTCTTGGTGTCTTTAATTGATGAATATTGAATATTCCATTAAAATTGACTAATTTGATGTATCACAGCCTCACTATTGCTTTAGAAAATTGTCTTCCAACTTTCTACATAATATCTATTTTGATCAGTAAAGACATGGACTCTTTAAGTTCCAAAATAGAATGTCTTGGCTAAAACCTGTTTCGCTTTTCAGTAGTCCTGTGTTTACAACAATTTTTTCTTATCATTTTATTGTTTAGAAGCATGTGAATTTTCAGACTTACTCCATGGCACTTTGGGAATATTTGATTATAGTAGTTTTGATACTGGAAGAAGCTAAGCCATGCCAAACATGGTGCTGAAGTTGTACTTTTTGTCCATCTATCAGAACCTACATGGATGCTCTGTAAACATCTTTTATGGGGCATATATTTTTAATTTGTTGTCCTTACTTGTTTTATGTCAGCATAGCAGGGTGGGGGAGACCAGCTGCTGTTGGAAATTCTAATTTTCTTGCTCATTACATTCCAGACCTGTGCAAGCGCCTGAAATGTGATTCTTTACTGTAGGGGATTGTCCTAACCTGCAGATGCTGCCTCTCCCTGGGACAGCTCTGCCTTTGGGACAATTACAGAGCAACTGGAGCCCTCAGGTTTTCATGGTTAAAAATAAGAATGCCACACCCTCCTATGAGCTGGAGTGCTTAATCCTCTTCTAAATGGGGAAATTCCTTCTGAACAGAGCAGAGCTTTAAAGGCATGAGAGCATGTCAAACACTACCCTACCTTCAGGGTCAGGCCTGAAGAGACTGCACTGGGCAGGCTGCTTTGTTCTGTTTTGACACAGCACCTGTGACCCAAGCCCAGACCCAGGCTCACACTAGTGTTCCCTTTACTTGTTCACAAACTGGTTTTGTAGCAGCTGTCCTCAGCTCCCTGCCATGCAGGAGATGAGAATCTGACCCTTTGGGCTTCTGCCTGTTGTCACTGTTCCGAGGTGTGAATACGAGTGGAAGAAACACCATCTGGGTGGAGGAAGCTGCAGGCACACTGTCCAGTTAACATTGTCCCACCTTGCTCATTGAGAGGTGATCAGGGAATTTAGATCCTCTGAACAGTACAATAGAAGAGAAGATAGCAGAGGGGATGTCTGTGTGCTTTAATGAGCAGATGTTTTGAATGTAAGTGGCTAGCCACATTTGGGGTCAGAGCTGGGCTCATCTTTAGCCCTGTGAAGCCCAAATGCTAAACAGTTTCCATTAAGGCTTGGGGCACAGGAGTTCTCTGAGAACCTCACGGTGCTAAGACTCTCAGCTTGGCCCTCTTAATGGATGCCAGATTCACCTTTAGCCTATGACATTAGTGGTGGTCTTATTTCTCACAGTGTTCTACAGTAGGTTCCAGCTCAGGAAGCTATTATTATATTGGAACACCAACAGCATGTTTTGACATAAATTTGATGGCTGTGAGTGAGGAAGGAGTCAGAGTAGGGAAACCTACTCAGGCCTGGATCTTCTGAAAGGTTTCTGGGCTGGCCACATTCATGGTGTGAGAGACTAGATCCTCCATTTAAATTTTGGAGATGATCTTCACAAATGAGACTAATACTGAAGCCCAGAACAAACGTGGTCTTGTTTTCTTTACAAGATGTGGGTTGGCCTCTGGCTCTTCTTATCATCAGGCTACTGATTTGTCCTGCTTTCTCCATTCCATCCAGGCACGTGAAGATGGCCTTAGTGTCATTCAGCCTCAGTCCTTATCCTTCGTGAAGGCAGAGAGTCCCAGTGGAAAAATTATATACAACATCACCGTACCTCTGCATCCAAATCAAGGTAAGCTATGCAGTGAAGGGGCTTCCCAGTGATGCTCTTACAGTGAAGGGGTTTCTGAGCGATGCTCTTGCCTTGTGATTCTGGACCAGTCCTAAAACCTCTGGGCTTTTGCCTGCTTCTTTACACAGCAATGTTTATGGAGGGTTCAGGAGGACCTGATATTCATATTCCCTGCTTGTGGCCTCTGGTTTACAAAGAAGAGTGAGTGAGCTGTATATTGTCTTAGATTCTGACAGAGCAGTACCAGAGTCATCATGTCCCCCTCTGGCTCACAGAACTAGGCACACACAGGCATTGTCTGAAAGGGGCCCTGAAGAGGTTTGGACAGGCAAACAGTTCAAAAAGAACAAGTGCTTTTGACTAGAGTTTCTGTCGAAGTCTAAAGGGGGAAGAGCCGCATGGACTCAGTGCCTTCTCCAGTGAGAACAGTCACTCTTCCCATAGGAAAAAGTGGGAACATGTAACCACGGTTGGAGGCCCAGTGGCACCTGTCATCAGCCTCCAGCCTCTAGTTCTCTTATTGCTGGGCTTAGCTAAGAAGCCCGTGCCCCTGAGAGGTCACAGGCAGGCCAGCTTCTGTAGAGTCAGCTCTGCTCCTGTCTCTGAGACGGCCTCTCTCACAAGCCGGAGGCCTTCTCACTACCACATCTCCAAGAAGAAAAAGAGTGTAATAATGAAACTCCACTGCCCTTTGATAAAAGCTAAGGAAATGAAAAGACATTAAGTTGTATCTAAAGGCTCCACCCCCCCCACCACCCCCCCCCCCCGTCCCGCACCATGCTCATGGTGTGAGTTTTCAGGCTGGTCTAAGCTACTTCCTGCAGAATGACTGCCTGTCTCCGAAGGTGAGTTAGTTCAGCACCAAAATCCTAACGTGCTTCCTTCTAAATACTAAATAAGACAGGAGAGATGAGCACAGTATAGTTCTGTGCCTTGAAAATTTCTGAACTACAGGCCAACCTGCAGCCATAAAAGCTTTCCTCATAAACTGAGTGCTAACTATAAGCCTAGATCTGACTTAGAACAGTCAAGACCCATGCCTTTGTTGCTAGGATCATCACAGAAATGGAGGGGTGCCAATGACCACCCCAGCTGAGTATAGGGGGTCCCTGAGATGAGGGTCCTCAAAGTCCAGATGGGTAAGGATTTGGTGGTGGACAGCAGAAACAAACACAGAGGCAGTTTGAATCTGAGTGTATTTTGCAGCTCTCAAGCAGGGGATTTTATACATTAAAAACCTAACCTAACAACTCTTAGAAACCATATCCAATGAAACAATCATTAATACCAACAAAAATCATTTGGCACAATAAAATACAAACATCCTTCGAGCATTACAATTCTGAAACTGCATGTTCAGTGAATCACAAGCAGAACAGGTAATATCGTTATTAATATAAACCATCAAAATATAACAGTTCTAAAACGATGTGTTCAATAAGGCAGTCGTCCCAAAGGTAGTGGAATATTCCCAAGAACAGGTTAATAAATCTTTATGGTCAGTGCTCTTAACCGCTGAGCTAACTTTCCAGCCCCCTGTGGTTAATTATTATTTAACATCTAATGCCTGATTTTTTATAAATCTTCAACACATAAGTTTAAACTATTTTAATTCTTTCTAATTAAGGCTTTCTTTACCGTATACCAAAACTCACCTCCAATGGCACATGTGTAGCCATATGAAATTTTATTTTTGGGAAAGTTTATATCTATCATAATCCTTTTGTAAATGATTTAAAAAGTAAAGCGTTGATTTCCCTGGTGATAAGGTCATGTTAGTGACCCCATGTCTAGGGATGGTTTTGTACCCATTCTTCTTGCTTAAGATCATGGTCTAGGCTACCAGGAACCTGTAACTAAGAAAAGGAATGAAAGAGAACAAAACAGAAAATTTGCCATGAGAACTACAGTTCAATGTTTTCTCCAGCTGGCCGAGAGTTCCACAAGCAGTTCCAGGAGACCTCCTTCTTTTGAAGTCTAATGCCTCAGTCTGTGGAACTTGTCACACAGATTCTACTGGGGTCAGAGTGGCAGAGGAGGGTCTGAAATTAAAAGGAAGTCTAGGAAAGCATTTCCTTAGCACATCATCGGAAGATAATTTTGTCTTAGGGACCTCAGTTGGAATTTCCATAGTGACAGCAGCATGTAGTTCACTTACAGAAAATCATGTTCCCTGCCTGTATTAGTGACAGTGATTTATACCTGACCATGCATAGTTTATGTTCTCTGAACCACAATGAAGACTATTTGGGGCTCTGCCCGTCTTTATTTCATTCTTTCTTGCTCTCTTGCTCTTATCTATATCTATATCTAATCTATATCTTTACATCATCATCTATCTACTATCTATCATCTATCCATCATCTATCCATCTGTCTGTTCATCATCTATCCATCTATCCATCATCTCTCTATCTATCTATCTATCTATCTATCTATTCAGTACCTATCTATTCATCTATCTATCTATCCATCTATCTATCCATTATCTATGTATCTATGTATCTATCTATCTATTCAGCACCTATCTATTCATCTATCTATCTATCATCTATCTACCTATCATCTATCTACTATCCATCTATCTATTATCTATCTATCTACCTATCTATCTATCTATCTATCTATCTATCTATCTCTTCATCATCTATCTGTCTACTATCTATCTATCCATCTATCATCTATCTACTATCTATCCATTATCTATCCAGCATCTATCTATCCATCATCTATCTATCTATCTGTCATCTAGATGTCCGTGCATATTTATGAACATGTGCTCTGGTATGTGGTATGTGCAGATGTCTGCTAGTGCATAGCCCATGTGTGTGTAAAGCACATGGTATCAGATGTTGCTTGCTGTCTGTCTTCTTAGTGGAGCGGTTTTCCCCACTGAACCTGGACATTACCTAGGCTGGGTGGCCAACAAGCCTGAGGCTTCTTTCCGTTTCTCTCTCCCCAGCACTGGGGTTATAGCATAGGTCTGTGTTGTCATGCGCAGCCATGGGTGCTGGGTATTCGAGCCAGTGTTCCTCAGTGATAAAGACTCTCACTCAGCGGTAAAGTTTGGTGGGCGGGCCTTCCTGTCATCCAAGAGTTGCTGTCTGTACGTATGTCTGTCTCTTCCTCCCCAGGTATCATTGAGCACAGAGACCGGCCTCACTCTCCCATCCGGTATTTCACTCAGGAAGACATAAACCAAGGCCAGATCGTGTATCGACCTCCCACGGCACCTCCCCACCTCCAGGAGATCATGGCCTTCTCCTTTGCTGGTGAGGCTTCTGCTTCTGCCTTAAGGCACTAAGTGTCTCTCAATCTTCTTGGTTCTCCATCTCTTCTCAAAAGTCCATGTAGTCCACGTACAGAAAGCTTGCTGACACATGCTTCTCCCTATTCAAACTAACTTGGGACCTATCAACCTATATAAGTTTGCACTCAGCTCTCTCTTTCTCTCTTTCATCATGAATTCACATGCATAGACAAACTTTCAGCCAACTTTTATTGGCTCTGATGTGTCAGTCTCTGGAGGAGGGGTCAGAGATGCAGCAGAAAGCAGAAGGGGCCATTGCCCCTGCTCGTGGACAGATATTAAGACTAAGTGTAGAGATTATGAGGTAAATATTCACAATAATAAATATCTAATGCAGACTGAGATGAGAGCTCTGGAAAAAGGAAGAAGGTTCAGTGGTAAAATTAAACATCACGAGTGAGGGGGACTGAGGATTCAAGAGGTGGCTGTGCGGGCTATTGACAAAGTAGGATGGGCAGAGGCTAACACAGCTAAAGGTGTATGTGGGGATGCAGGGAGAACATTCCTGGAGGGAAAGAAAATGTAACATCCCAGGGATTTCAAAGGAGGCCATGGAACTTCCGTGATGTGCCTCGTCTAGCAGAGCAGGGAGAGGTAGGCCGATTTTATACTCCACCAAAGGTTGTAAAGATCTGGGCTTACAACACGAAGGTTTATAACATATTAAGAACTTGAAGAACTCTGCGGTGTTTGAAGCTGAGGGGACTGGTTTCCATGAGGACTCTTTCACCACAGTGATATGAATGGACTTGACAAGAGGTCAGAGCAGGAAGCTGAGTCCTCTGCGGACTGCAGTCTCTCAGGGTAGAGTCCATGTACGCATGGAGGATGTAGGTGATCTTCTCACATGAGCTCCAGGACTTGACATCTTACAGAGTTTTGTTTTGAAGGGTTGTGTAGAAATTCTCAAATAATTAATAAAAATATTATGTTGGTGGGGGACAGAAAAGAAGTCAAGACTAAAAGGAAGCAAACTGATGAAATTGTGTTGTTTATTGAAGCTGATGCACACCCTTCCACTGCAACAGAATACCGACCAGTGTCTTCCGTCTCTTCTCCCTCGGTCCAGTGGTCAGCACAGCCCCAATGCTCTGTGCCTTGGAGTGACTCTAAAAGTCGTTGTGTCCATTTCTTATGATGTTTAAGGAGGCTGTGTTGTGTAGCTTTATAAATAGTAGGATTACTTTTATGTTGTGAATTTATTCAAACAAAGCAGCTGGTATATTTCTTAGTAAATTGGCTACTGGTTAAATAAATGTAGGGTTTCTTTTTTGACTATGGTAAACATAAACTGGTCTTTGTGGTTGTATAGTATATGTTCAATTGTCCAGGAAATGATTAACTCCTCAATGAGACTGAAAATTCCCAAGGGCAGGAAGAGGCCCTTCTCAGAGGAGGACCTGTGGTACTTAGTAACTGGGTAACTAACAGCCCATGGAAGCATTCACGGTTCTCTAGCCCCTACTTTATAAGACCTACTTTACAGGAAACTTGGGCTATCTTGGGATTAGAGGGAAAGAAAACACATCAGTAGTGGTTAAAGTAATTTCCAAGTTGGCTGCCCTTTTTTCGTTCCATGAGCCTCTTTGGAGAGAATAGAAGAGGCATGTCCTGTCTAATCTATTAGACAAATGCCACAAAATAAATCTCTCATGGTTCGAGTGTGTAAATCAATGTCCCAGATGTCACTCAATTCTTCAATGGAGTTGACCAACCTCCCCACCCCTGCCCCACTGAACACTGTCAGTATTATATATGTATTACCATGTTCCCTAGTTTGTAGGATTTTATGTCCTGATAAAATAGGATCTGGATGAATGTATGACAAATCACCCTAACTGATGTGACATCAAATTATTCCAGTCTGAATACCCTTTTTATATTTAAAAGTAATGCTGGCATCCTTAAATACATTTCATGAGCAGAAACCTGATCAATCTTTAAGCCAGACATTTTAAATTTAAACATCCGTTACCTCCCTTGTCACTGTTGTGTGGTTTGTACATCCCCCTTCTCTTTCTGATTCCAAAATATTCAGAACACTGACTTTATTTACTCTCTTGTTCTTTCAGGTCTCCCAGAATCAGTGAAATTTTACTTCACAGGTAAAGGCTTTAATCTCAGTCTTATTAGAGACCAGAGTGTGTCCTTCCATTACAATCCTTCTGTCTTGATTCCTAAAAATGTTATGTGACTTCTCTCCTAAAACATGTCTCTTCTAAAACAATCATATGGTTAATCAAATAGCAATGGCTTAATTTTGCATTCATAGAAAAAACCCTACTAAGAATGCCAAATGTCCCCTGGTTCTGGAAAGACTCAATGCAACAGTATAGGAGAATACCAGAACAGGGAAGTGGGAAGAAGTAGATGGAGGAACAGGGGGAGGGGAGAGGTCTTATGGGACTTATGGGGAGTGGGGACCCAGAAAAGGGGAAATCATTTGAAATGTAACTAATGAATACATCGAATTTTAAAAAAAAGATTTAATCTAAAAAAAAAAAAAAGAATGCCAAATGTTAATACCATTTAAGCCATAATGGAACTTGTCTAATATTTACTGAAAAGAAACAATAGCAGTTTTGATCTTAAAAGTTGGGGGTCCACAACTTGGGATTCAGCCTGCTCTTGGAACAGACGCTAATACTTTTGTACCTAAATACTTCATCCATAATGGAGATTGTCATTGTATTATATGTTCACTCACCAGTGCAATGGTTGGTATGTAAGCATCCATGTGTTACACTCAGCTGATATGTACTAGTTATATGACGTCTTGAATGGTGTCACTTATTAAATGCCTCTGGAGGAAAAAGTCTGTGCACCCAGAACAGGAACTGAAAATGCTTCTAGAAATCTCTGCATCCTAGGTTTGCTTCATACTGCAATAGACAGGGAAGTAGCACAAGGAAAGGCTATTCTTGCTCAGGTTAGAATTAAGATGGCTGACTTTTAAGCCAGCTGTTTCACTGGGATTAGTCATTCTGTTGGAATCATCATCCTTGGATCCTGTGATATTTCATGTGGGAAAAAATCTTGGTGCGATAGAAAGAAAAAAATTCTACTCAAACTCCCATGCATTTCTTTTCTCTTTGATGGGAAACGTCACGCAGTAAGCTTCAGTGTCACACCATGGCTGCATGAACTCACTGTTCACATACAGCCCATTTCTAGTGAGTGACCTGCAGGAGACTCATGCCATCAGTGTCCATGAGTAACTGCTGTTTCCTTTGTTAAAACCAAGGTGCAATAAGCATTGTCATGGGAACTGCCTGGGAATGTTCTAAACATGGGTGCTGTTTTCAGCATTTTCAAGTCAAGGATCTTGCATGCCCTGTGTACTGCTCAAAAGGGCAGAACAGTATTTAATGCCAGCTCGTGACCTGCAGTGTGGGATAGTTATGCGGTCTGAGGTACAAGAGGATAGGTCACAGAAAGCAATGGGATCAGCATGCCTCATCCTTTTAACCAGAAGCTTCGAGGAGGTGGAAGGTCAACAGGCAACTTTCCCAGGACCTGAAATTAAATGATCCTTGAGCTTTCATAAAGCTAACAGAATGGGCTGATCTTAAACAATCTTGTTTTTTAGTCCAAGATGTGTGTGTGTGTGTGTGTGTGTGTGTGTGTGTGTGTGTGTGTGTGTGTGTGTGTTTGGAGAATACTTTTGGACTCTAGTAGGAAGGCAGCTGCCTCTTTGAGAGGACTCGTGGGGTAGAGAATTTTGAGCTGGACAGATAATGAATCAAGTCTCTGAGCAGCCCAAGCCCTGACATTAACCTGCAGAATAAGAGTGAACAGTACATTGTGGTTTGTCTGCTCAGAAGAGAAGACAGTCAGTGCTCCTGACTTGACTGGCTTTATAATAAGCATAGGCCCTCTGCAGAGCAGTTCTAGGCAAAGAACACACTTCAGGCAAATGGGACCCGCAGGAAACATTTAACCCAAATAAGCAGTGTGACTGTTTCCCAAAGAAAGCAGAGAAACTCCTTAAGAGGGAGATGTGCAATTTTATTGTCAATTTTTGCATTTGCCTTCAAAACACTGCAACAGTGTGACATGATTTCTAATTATACAATATGCACTGGTAGATAGTGTTCTGGCTCCTAAGAGGCAGAGGCATGTGTGGTCACAGTGAACAGGTGTGTGACTGGGCCAAAGCTCTGGTAGCATTAGGCCTTTGCTGACCTCCGCTATATTGAAGTCTCCCTGAGGTTTTTCTACTCAAAGGTAAAACCAATGGAACAATAGTAAATATAACTGTGGTTTCACAAATACTTCTTTGTCTAAACAAGAGATTTCTATTATAGACCCCAGGAACCCCAAGAGAGTCCTGAATTGACTAAAATTAACAGAAAAGTACATGTTTGTCCACAAGCCTGCAGCATTAAGGGCCACCCAATCTCTATCTTTGATCATCCAAAGAGAAGGGGATTAAATGTACACAGAGGAACAGTGGCAGTTATTTTGACACTTTATCAAAATGACCCGAGCCCAAAACCTTCATTTTCATGTGGATTTTGTCCTCTGTCCTTCCAAGAGGCTGTTTGGCCCTTCTCTGTGAGAGACATGAACACTGTCTTGTAAAGTCTCAATCATTTAGATCCGGCTCCAGAACAGACCTAAAACCCTAGTGAAATCATTATCCCTGAGCCACGCCCTCTGTGGCTGAAGATGTCAGAATCCTGCTGACTTGCTACCAAGTCCAGAAGAAAGCGAAAGGAACCAAACCATCTGCAAGTGAAGTCATCTTAAACCATCAGCAGCACCATTTTCTCTGTAGCCATGGTAGAGCACACACCGGTGGACCAGCACCTGGGTTTACTACAGTTGCTTTAGGAAGAGCAGAGGAGTATTGAGTTATGGGGGAAAAAAAACAGAAATAAGAGTCAAGGGTTGGACAATCCTGCCTTCTTTCTTCGTAGAAGATGGGCATCCTCGTGGATGGAAATAAGCCAGAGAAATGAAGCATAAGGTTGATGTTTTGTTATGATATCTTCTAATTGTGGTCTACAATGTCTTCTATTTGTGGTCATGTATCTAAGGACAGGGTAAAAATGGATCTGCTTGCTTATTCACAAATGTTGCAGAACACTTGGACCGAAAATGTTGTCTGTCCTTAGAAAAAAATAATATGGAACAGAGTCACTCCTTTAAAGGAGTTCTTGAAAGAAAGTATTATTTCTAGAATACTGAAAGGAAAACTTGATTCAAGGAAACTTCGTAAATAGAAGTCTGCTGGTACCACGTGAGAACATATATTCTTTTAAAGATATATAAATATATTCATGTATATGAGTGATAAGTCTTAATACAATCCAGAAGAGGGAATCATATCCCATAACAGATGATTGTGAGCCATTATGTGGTTGCTGGGAATTGAACCCAGGACCTCTGTAAAAGGAGCCAGTGCTCTTAACCACTGAGCCATCTTTCCAGCCCCTCAGAACACATATTTTTAACTGAAGCCATTGGGAATTTGAGAGAGGACCAGAACAATAAGGACTTCAAACTTATACTCACTGGCTATATAGTGAATTTGAGGCCAGACTGAGCCGTATGAGATTGCATGGAGGACTTTTTTCTTTATTTTTCTAATGCTTATTTTACATGACTTCCCACTAACACATCTCTAAATTATCTGTCTTATGAACTCTCATGTCTTATCCATAAAAAAGTTTTGGTAGAATTGCTCTTAATTGTTACTTTTTTTCCTATTTTTTTTAAAACATCTTTTCAAAGTGTTAAGTCTTTGTGGAAATAGGCTAAAAATGACCAGACTACAAGTTGATTTTATATTTGCACGTATGTGCTCAATCTCATGTGTGTGTGTGTGTGTGTGTGTGTTCCTCCCAGTCTTTGGGGATCATTGACCAATATTGGTCCACAAGGGCAAAGACATCAGAGATGTTGAACAGGAATGTGAGGGGAGGAGTGGATTTGTTGGAAGCCCTGTGAGTACATACAGTGAATGTTGTTAGCAGGATCAACTGCAGGGAGGCAGATGAACTTTATCTGAGGTGATTCAAGACTTAGATAATTTAGGAGTCTTAGGTGGAAATAGCCAGGGTGGGCAAAGGTCATTGGCTGAAGGCTTGAGGTACCAAAATGCCTCATTAGCATGGGGAAGCATTTCGGGAATCTCACGTGCTAGCTGAACAGGGTTCTTATTAGAAGAAAGGAAGTTGAAGCTGTAACCTAAGGCTGTGGGACATTCTCCAGGTAGAGGATTTTTAAACTTCACAGACAAGGTCAGAGAAGAAGTCCTGCCATTGAAGTGAGTCCTCCATATTGCATGGAGGCCACAGAGGGCTACCCAGTCGAGGGTAGAGGTCAACCTTAGTTAGCAGGGTTTTCTCACACGTGTGTTGTGTTGTGTCTTTGTCTTTACTCTTGCCAGTTTCTGATGGACAGTACACGAGTCCGGAGATGGCCCTCACCATTCACTTGCTGCACTCTGACGTGCAATCACCAGCATTTCATGTCAAGGCTCCCCTGCTGGAAGTTAGCCCCGGAGGCCGGACCTCTTTAGGTGAGAACTGGGGGCCTGAAAGAAGCGTGCCTTGGAAGTGGGACTGTCCTGCTGCAGCATTCCTGTGGAAACTTCTTGATGGTTGCCCAAAAGGCGTGACCTCCTCTTCCAGAAGTGTGTGAGCTCCTACCTACATCCACCCTCCCGCCCATTCTTATGCAAATAAAAGCAGTTCTGAGAGTGGGAGAGAAGGAAATAGATCCTTCAGAGGCCAGCCTTGTGATGGAATGCTAAGCAGAATTTATTTCCCAGCCTCCAGGAGTTTGATTTGTTATCCTTGCTCCAATGTAAAGTAACAGAGCTGAGGAGAGAATTGAGGGAACAGGTTTCAGTGTCTGCCTTTGGTTTCTGTTTAGAAAGTGACTGGGAGCAGTAATGACAGATCACAGCGACCTTCAGAAGCCTCGAGGAGCGACGGCTGCCCATCTTGTGCATGATTTTATTTATTTCTAAATATGTTTATTCTTTACAGATTTATGATTTTTTTTCTTTTTAACTGAGGACATTTTATTGGTGAGAGGCACACACTGTGATACTTTGTTAGGTGTACTCTGTAGATCCATATGTGTTTTCTACATGTGGATTTGGTGCTGAAGTTAATTGTCTAATTTCTATAATTTAATCACAAATTATTTGTAAGCAGTATTATAAACAAGCATATAGGACAACGTTGAATGTCATTTGTTTGCTGTGCATTGCTTCCTGGGTGGCAGAGCAGCCATCATGAAACCCAGCTCTCTCAGTAGATTTAGGAAAACAAGGGACATAAGATGAAAACCAAGACCAGTTCGTGGCAATTTCAAGAGACTAGTGAGGACAGGCCAGTGGCTGGCCCTGTGTGCTTGCTCTCATCTGGATGAGAGGAAAGGATAGTCTGAACTCTGAGACTTGTAAGGCCCTACTTGTTACTGCTGAGTGGCCTGTCCTCATCTTCACTGTGATTATAGGTCCCTCCCTGCAGGACCCGCGTGCGCGGGCCTGTGGTGTTAATCTCTGGTGAGACTCTCTTTCTCCTTCCCGCAGGCCTGCAGTTGGTAGTGAGAGACGCTCAGGTGGTGCCGGAAGAGCTCTTCTTCCAGCTTCAGAAGCCTCCCCAGCATGGCGTGCTCGTGAAGTCCACAGCAGAGTCCTCAGTGACCATGGCTGCAGGTAGCTGCTGTCTCTGTACCTGGCCCGCTTGGGGGATTCTCTTTTTTATTTTTATTTTCTTACCCTTAGTTATTACCAGTTTTATGTGACTCAGAAAAAAAATGAAATGTGTTTGGGCGATTAAATGAGAGGAGAGACATTTTCAGCCTAGACTTTAGACTTCCTCCTCTGTCACGTGCCTCCAGCCCCAACCTGCCCCAGCCATGATCTAAAATCAGGGGACTTGCAGAGAAGATGGGCCAGCGAGCCTCTAGTTCACTTAGGGAGTAGACGGTAAGATGGAGAAAAAGCTTTTCATGGAAGTTCATATGTTCTCTTAATTTCATATGTGAAGTTGTACAATATTTGTCTGAGACTCTAGTAATTTTAGCTTTATGTTTCTTCATCCATTAAAAAGGAGACATACTTTAAAATGCTATATAAGCTATGTAACAGCATGGGCATGTAGCCAGTTTTTAAAAATAGTATCTAGTGTGTTTCCCTGGGTTATAAGTACATATTGGCAGGACACAGTTGGCTCAGCAGTTAAGACGACTCGTTTATCTTTCAGAGAACCCAGGTTCAGTTCCCGGCACCCACAGGTGGCTCACAGCCATCAAAACCTCCAGTTCTGGAAGAGCCAATGCCCCTTTCTGACATTCAGCACCACACACACACGGTACACATCTATTTGTGCAGGGAAAACATTCATACATATAAAATAAATCGAAAAATAGCTTTAAATATATATGGACTGCTTAGGGAGTATAGAAAAGCACCGATAAAGCAATAAAAAATCTAGGTATTTTTATTTAAATAGTAAGCCCGTATATATCAAAATGAGTATTCTTTCTACTATAGTCATTAGCCAGGAATGCTGCACCTCACTTCCACAATCTGTGCTTTCTCAGATTCCTGAAATGGCTCCCGTTTAGATATGGGATTATATTCTGAATTTCCCCAGTGGGGTAAATCTTTGCCCTCAAATGTGGATTGAAAATTTAGAGAACAACTAATAGGCTCTTGGGGGTCACAAAGGCAGCTTCTTTAGGGTAATGGAAAGGAGTCATCAGTGCCCTGGGAGGAGCGTCAAGCCACCCTCGTCCTGCTCCCTCAGTGCCGCATTTATTGTGCATCATGGTCCTGTTGCCCTGGTGATGCGTTTAACCTGCACGTCTATGTGGAACATGGCATCTGAAGGTGCTGGAGACGAGTTAAGAGCTGGGTTCAGGGCCAGTGCCTATGAGCATTCGTGACACTGAAGCTGCACACTTAGGGAGTGGATGCCAAGATGGAGAGGCAGCAAAGTCCTCAGCCAGCCTCGGCACAGATGAATAACCACTTCACAAAGGAGCCTGCAGACATGGGACTGCAGAGAACACCCCAGAAGAACACTCCAAGTCCATTTCCACAGCCGTGTTCTGTGGAATCGCGACGGCCCATAACCAGAGGCACGCTTCATTTGAAAAACAACCACAAACAAACAAGCAGAAGTTCCATGGCCAGAAAACTTTGAACAACTTTAATATTTGTCCATTACATTTTCCAAATTTCTAATCAAGCTTACAGTTTAAAGTGTCGATTTGATTTGCATTTACCTTTTTTTTCCCCACAAACCTCTGTGATCCTAAAACTTCCCACCCTACCTGTTTTGTCTGTTCTTGATGATGTGTTATAAATGAGTACTCTGAGCTATGCAATTTGTACTTTTAACATCAAGAAACAACCTCCCTCACAATGTTAGTGTTAAAAAGAAGGGCCTTGCATATGCTAAACAATCACTGAGGTCTGAGCCCTCAAATATATTTTCACATTTTCAATTTAAAAAATACCTTAAACATCCAGATTTAAACAGTGCACCTGATAGATCAGAGAGTGCTATCTTTTAAGTCTTCAAGAAATGTTTAGTACCTTGATTAGATCAGAGGATCGGTCAAGAAGAATGCAAGTGTATTCTATGTTTTTCTAGAACTAGAAGTGATGAATGTTCACCCAGAGCCCAATATTATCTCAATATGATTTAGAACCTTACAAAACAAACCACACTAAGTCTATCACCTGGAGAAATGAGGTACCTTGTAAAATGGCATCTCACGTTGAGAATGGGGAAGGAGGACCTACGCCAGCCTTTCTCCTTGGTGATGTAGAGGGAATCCTAAATTGGATGGGCCCTTAGATTCATTAGCTTCTGAGACCCAGAGTTTATGATTCCAGGTGCCCTTTGAAATCGGGAGTACAAAGGTGCTGTATGAATGAGAAATGTTATCCACAGAAGTCATTGGCTTTACGGTTTGGGTTTGCTTTATCCTTGGAAGGTGACACTTTCACATATGATGAGGTTGAAAGAAACGTTCTTCGATACATACATGATGGGTCCTCTGCCTGGGAAGACAGCATGGAGATCTCAGTCACAGATGGCCTGAGGATGACAACAGCAGAAGTCAAAGTGGAGGTGTCCCCATCAGAGAACCGAGGGCCCAGGCTGGTCCCCGGCTCCTCCCTGAGGATGACTGTTGCTAGTCAAAACACAGCCGTAATCACCAGGTCACACCTTGCCTATGTGGTAAGTTCTGACATCATCGATTCTCTTGTTCTTGCCACTTCTGAGTGGCCTGCCTAAGAAGCTACACCATGGCTGGGCACTTGGGCAGCAGGTATAGACCATGGCAACGGTCTTCTCTAAGCTGCTTTCCTCGGAGTCAGACCGCACATTCTGACCTCGCCCAGTGACACAGCAGTGTACAAGCCTGTCTCTGATGAGGACTGAGGGCGTGGTTCTGTGGATAAAGCACCTGCTGCAGGAGTGTGATGCCGACAGTTTAGATCTTCAGGAGCCAGGCACAGCCCCCAACCTGTAATACCTGCACTCAGGAGGGAGAGGGGTTCCCCTGAGCCAACAGGCTGGCTAGATTAGGTAAGTCGGCAAGCTTGTTCAAACAAGAGACCTTGCTTCCTGTGACCAAGAGAGGCACAAAACATCATATCTGGCCTCCACATGTTTATGTACACACGTGAACTTATATGCACATACACCTATGCCACAGACTCACATACACACAAGAAGAAGTATTATAATGAAAAATATTGGGAACCCCAAGAGCATGTGATGGTCGAAAGGCAATGGTTCCCTTGTCATAACAGCTTCGGGTCCATTGTTTCTAGTGTGGGTGCAAGCGCTCTTCTGGGATTTTAGGGAAAGTACAGTTGAGAAGAGTTTGCCTGGTCAGTGATGAAGGGGTAATAGCCAATCCTGGTTTCCTGAAAGAAAGTGGCCTTTCACTGTCTTTGTTCTTGTTCAGTCTAGACAGAATTCGAGGCCCTGGTGGTCTCTCTCTCCCTGGGTAGGCTTCCTAGGCCAGACTATTACCTGCTGGCCATCTCTTCCCCAAGACAAGGGTAGTGAAGGAAATGAGGGAAAACTAAGAGGGTGGGGATTTCCCCACATCTGGCTCAAACTTGATTAAATGATCTTGGTAATTAAGCTCATCTCCCTTCTTTGATTCTGCATCTAGGGTAGAGGATAATAAGGCTAATTAATTTTATTTTGCAGTTATATGTGTTGTAAAAAGATAACTGCTGTCTATATATAAACATAATAATGATTAGTTGTTGTGCTTTAAAGGAAGGATAATTATTTGAATGGTAATCAGTCTTACTATTGAATTTTTCCTTCATTGACCTCAAAATTACAGTGCACAGCCTGTCTCTACCCCTCATCTTTAAATACTGTATGGTCTAAGTTCCCCTTTTCTGGGCTGAAGAATCTCACTGTAAAGTCTTATATAATAGTAATTAGATAAAGCACTGGCTTTTCAACATTTGCTAGTGTAACAGATTACTTTCCCCTCTAAATTGTCTTTTCTTAAATGATAAGAAACTGAATACCACTTGATTTCTCTTGTGGGTGTGCTACAGTTTCAGCAAAAGTTCTAACGATTTTTAATTGGCAGATTATTTTTTATCATATGTTATGGTCTTTTGATCTTGTGAAACTTATAAATTTGTAAAAATGTATGAATTCAGACTTAATCAATAGATCACAAGGCTTGGAAGATGTTTGACAGCCCGAAATAGCAGCCCAGGAACAGCAGCTGCCCATTAACCACATATTATAAGCTGCACATCAGAACGTGAGCGCATTGGCAACTGATCATATATTTTCAAAAATTGATTGAATGTGAATTTACCTAGTAGAGCAGAAAGATTTCAGGGAATGCTTCTTGCACAGGCTGAAAGCACAGTGTGGTATGCATCCTTAAAGGATGCACACAGCCTGTCTCTCAGTTGTACTATGTGGAAATGTTTTTCCTGAAATACTGAAGGTTTCAGTAATGGAAAAGCCATCCAAACTGACATTTATAAATGAACAGAGTACAAAGAGATAGGAAGAGCTGAGTCTCTTCATAATTAGAGCATGGGCACCAGGAAGGAGGGGAGGGGAAGAGGAGGGGAGAAGGGGGGAGCAGAGGGGAGGGGAGAGGGCAGGGGAGAGGGGAGCTGAGGGGTGAGGAGCAGAGGGGAGAAGAGCAGAAGGGAGAGGGGTGGGGAGAGGGGAGACAGAAGGGGAGCAGAGGGGTGGGGAGAGGTGAGGAGAGGAGAGACAGGAGGGGAGCAGAGGGGACAGAAGCAGAGGGGAGGGGAACAGAAGGGAGAGGGGGGTGGGGAGAGGGGAGGGGGAGGGGAGGGGAGGAGAGGGGAGCAGAGGGGAGAGGAGAAGGCAGGGGAGGGGAGGAGAGGAGAAGAGAGGAGAGGAGAAGAGAGGAGAGGAGAGGAGAGGAGAGGAGAGGAGAGGAGAGGAGAAGAGAGGAGAGGATGGCGGGATATACCAAAGCCAAGGTGAGACTCTGCACCTTTGTTCTTAGTTCTTTAATTCTATTGCATTTTTCAGTTTTGGATAGGGCCTCAAACGATAGCCAAGGTCTCTTCCTCCTTCTGTTTCTCAAATGCTTGGATTATAGGTGTTCTCTGGCACACTGAGTTGTGTGTAGCACTGGGGATGGAACCCAGGGTTTCATATGTGCTGGGTAAGCCCTCTGCAGAGCAAACCACCCCCTGCGACAGCTTCCTTAGTGTGGTGGGCTCTGGGCTTTGCATGAATGGGTTTAACCCAAAATACAACACATTAACGTTAATTAATATATATATATATAATGTATATATACATACATATATATAATATATATTATATATATGTATGTATATATATATTATATATATATATATAATATATATATATATATATACACACACACATATATATATAGTGTATCTGGGAATCAGTTTTAACAAAATATAGAAACATCCAGGGAAAATTGATGCCATAACCAACTGTGTAGAAAACCCAAATAGATTTCCTGATAAAGAACTGAAGTGAGGAAATGAGGAGGAAGAGGGAGCCAACCATGGTAACCCTCTCAGCACTCAGCTCTCTGTAGGAAAATAGGAGGCTCTCACACTTAAGGTCAGCCTGGGCTACGTTAAAAAATAAAGTCTCCAAAATATATAAAGGGAAAAAGGAAAAGAATGCCCCCCCCATATTAGAGTCTAACTCAGTTTTTTTAACATCAAAAATATGCTTTCTAGTAATATATCAAGCTATATTTAAAGATTCGAACCTGGAGTGGTGCTATATACCTTTAGGAGGGAGGTAGAGGCATGTAGATCTCTGAGTTTGAAACCATCCTGGATTACAGAGCCAGTTCCAGGACAACCAGAGCCAAATAGTGAAATCCTGTCTTGAAAAACAAAAATAATAATAATAATAATAATAATAATAATAATAATAATAAAGGAAAGGAGGAACAAAGTCGAGAGTGCTCAAAGGGTTCTGGGGCAGAATAAAAGAAGTATACACAATTTAATTACATTTGTCTGTGTTCCTGTATGTTTCTGTGCATGCATCTGTGAGTATGTGGAGACCAGAAGACAATGCTGTCTTTTGTTTGGGACAGAGTCTCTCACTCACCCAGGACTTTCCATATCTGCTAGGTCAACTGACCTCTGAGAAGTCTGCCTGTCTACCTACTCGATGCTGGGATTATAAGCATATGCCACCAAATCAGACTTTTTGTAACATAGTTTTCTAAGGATCAAGCTTAGATCCTTATGGTTGCAAAACAAGCACTTTCTTGACTAAGCTATCTTCCCAGACCTTAAATTAATCATTATCTAATTCACACATGGAATGGTAGGTTCATGGATATATATGAGCTAAATAATTATGTATATTCACTATAGCTACATATTACACGTTAATTTATTTAGGGTGAATAAGACTAAAATGAAAATAAGAATTCACCCAAAATGAGTATGAAGGGCTTTGAACAGGGAAATTACATGAGAACAGGATTTGCTTTCTTATGCATGTTAATGAACTCACGGATCTCTTAGCCAGTCTTACATTGAGTGATTTTTTTTCTTTTAATTATGGCAAGATAGTTTGAAGAAGAATACAATGGCGGATTTCTCACATTTTAATACCAGAACTTTTTCAAAAGTGAAGTATAATAAGATAATTCCTGGCACAAGATAAACAATTCTTTGCCAGGTTTGCTGTGAGTCCGAAACTCTTTATTCTAATTAAGAGTCAGGGATGCTATCCTTGTGGTCTCTCACAGATCAGAAGAAGATACCTGAGAATTTTCAGTGGCCTTTTAGAGATCTTCTTCAGTGAGAACCCACAGGAATAGTAGGTGGTCACTCTCTGGAAGCCTATGGTTTCTCTTTAACCCCCACATGGAGAAAGGAGAAAACAGAGTATACATTCAGAAGAAATTTGCTGGAGTCTGCTGACTTCCCATTCCCTTGTGAGAGAAGCTGGGGTGAGCTGAGGCACTTCTGTGGTGTGGACGGACATGACAAGGACCCAAGCTTGCTTGCCCGATCCAGTTCACATCTGCTCCACATCCTCTGCAGTCACACACCAGCTGCACGGTGTAGCCAGGAAAACTTGCCTTTGACAGTAAAACTGATCATGCAACATTTGTTTTCATTGTTGCCGAAATTAAACAGAGAGCCCCCATTTTCATAGTCAGCTCCTCTGAACGACAGATGACCCTGGGAAATTTTCCAAAAGGACATCTCCTGCCTCCTAGACATTTCCAAAAATAATCTTGAAGAAAGAGGAAATTGCTCATGAAGATATTCTGTTATTGTCAATGCAGACAAACCGAAAGCTGATTTTATTTCTCAATAAACAAGACCGGAGAAGGAAATGTTCTCTGTTAAGATTAAGTGTTCTAGGGAGCGATCCATTGATTCAGTCCTCATAGAAGGAAGTCCACAGGCCCTCCTAAATTCTTTTGTTAATCCAAATTTTTGTCACATTGGTATTGCTTGGAGTGAATCATTGGCTAAGCAAATTCTGTTTCACTGACTTTCATCATTGTAGAGTATATTATTTGTAGAGTGTATTATAACCTATAAGGAATTCTGTGTATTTCTAAAATGCAAAATGTTTTTTAGACACTGCCAAAGACGCCTGTGCCTGTGTTTATAGAACAATGAGTTAGAGCCACCATCTTCTCTTCTGTACTATGCACATATAATAAAAACAACCCCTCATGGCTCTTACAGAAACAATAAAACATCTCTTTGTCTTACACCATATACCATGAGTGCATTTCCCCACTGTTACCTCGAGCTTGTCTTCCAAGAAGATTATTTATCCCAGAGGCATTTGACGAGGGCTAAATACTGGACTTTCGTGGAGTTGGGCGTGGTGTTGTGTTATGACAGCAGACAGGTGCCCTTAGCTTAGTGGGAGGACTTTGTGGGACTCTTAAGTACCTTGGTCTCTACAAGCCTGCATTCATGTCCTGACTCATGTTTGCCTGATTAGGATGATTCTTCCCCTGACCCAGAGATCCGGATTCAGTTAAGTTCTCTGCCACTGTACGGTGTGCTCTTAAAAACCTCAGGAGCTGATGTGGAGGAGCTCTCGGGGGAGTCCAACTTCACCATGGAGGACATCAACAATGAGAACATTAGGTGCGTGAAGGCCACTGTGAATGCTTCGAAGGGTTTTTTATTATGTTTTTGAATAATTGTATTACAATACATAAGCATTAGCTGTAGCTCCTTCAAAGAACACATTGTTTTTTATCTCATTTTTATTAAAAAAAAAAAATACACTCCTGGTTCCCAGCTTGTCAAGGTGACGCAAGCTTTTTCTTCTTATAGGTACTCAGCTGTGTTTGAGACGGACGGGCATCCAGTTACAGATGGCTTCCAGTTCTCTGTCTCAGACATGGACGGCAACCGTGTGGACAACCAGGTCTTTACCATCACGGTCACTCCCGCCGCAAGCCCTCCACACATCATTGCCTTTGCTGACCTTATCACGGTAAACAGCTCTCAGATCAATAGCCATCAAGGGCTTGGAGAAGCTGGCAGCCTCGGGGATGGAGCTAAAGGATTTCTGCCTGGATGGGCTACCAAGTTCTTCCACCAAAGTATCTGGGCAGTGATACCAACTAGTCTGTGACTGTTGTTGTAAGGTTATTTGTGTGTGTGTGTGTACGTGTATATACATATATACATATACACACATATATACATATACACATATATACATATATACATATGCACATATACACATATACACATATACATATATACATATATAGATATTTATATAAAATAATTATATACAAAAGATCAAGTCATTATATTCACACAATACACATATGCATACCACACACACAGGAGAATATACTGGATATCGTTGGCAATGGAAATAAAAAAAACAAATAGAATATACTTTTGAGGATTGTACAGTTTAGTGTTGCTAACAGTTAAACCATGGAAAGCTGACCCCACATGAATTAAACCAGCATATATTATTATTAACAAGATTAAGAAATCCTATGTGAGAGTCACTATAACATGTGTCTGTCACCAAAGTCACCAGCTGAGTACTTGTGTCAGCTTTGTTGTATGCTACCAGACTGGCTTTGCAACAAGTCCTTAATTCTTTCTAGCCTCTGTTTCTTTCTTAAATATTACAAATTCTACTACATAAAGATTTCTCTGGTGATTAATTAAAACAGGCTGCATCACTCCTAGCACAGTATCTGATGCATGGTGGGGATTCACAGATATTAATTTTCCTTCCCCAGCCTTACACAGAAACAATAATACCCAAAGCCTAGGCCTTCTCTGGCTCTATGGAGGACTTTAAAATTCATGAAACTCTGAATAATTTCCAAATAGTTGTGGTCTTTTTTCCTATCTGCTCCAACTTGGAGAAGTAACTTGAACTATTTCCATCCCTAGAGTCTCATTTTGTAATTTATAGGCCACCCTGCATGTAGCCACGAGTTCAGAGTAAAATGCCTTGACCATTTCCTCGCAGGCATGTGAAAAACATCAGGCCCAGAGTGCAGAGATAGCACATAAAGCCAGGCCCTAAAGAAAAGGTTAGTTTGAGCAACTGCTTTTACATATATTGATTTATTTTCTTCTTTGGTGTTACGATAAGCATTAACTTTCAGGTATAGTAGTTCTTTATTTCTACACCCCTATAAATATACAATATGAGGGGATAAATGGGACTTTTATTCAGGATAGTAACGCCTGTAGGACAGTCAGCCTGGGGAATGGGAAGGAGGGCTTCATCTGTCATTCTCCAGCTATGCTCTATGGAATTCTGATGCCCGGAGAAGGCAGCTGTCCCGTCCTGAAACACGTTGAGATGGATGGTTAGAACTGGCCAGAACTGCTTTATAACCAGATCCATCACTGCATGAAGTGCAGTTTTGATAGGAGACGCACAGCCAAGGTGTGTGTGTGTGTGTGTGTGTGTGTGTGTGTGTGTGTCTGTCTGTCTGTCTGTCTGTCTGTCTGTCTGTGAGGTGCTGAAAGATTGCCCAGCTTAGGCAACCATCCTCAGCCGCAGAGATCTACCTCCCACAAAAGTGGAGCTGGTGCTGATGGTGACCCGGGGCAACCGTTTCTGGTTCTGCACCCTGACCCCTGCAGTCGTCCATTCTGCATTCCTTTCTTCCTCAGGTCGATGAGGGAGGGCGAGCCCCACTCTCTCTTCACCACTTCTTTGCAACCGAAGATCAGGACAACCTTCAGGGTGACGCTGTCATTAAACTAAGTGCTCTGCCCAAGTATGGCTGCATCGAGAACACAGGAACAGGTAACCCTTGTGGCTTTGCTGGGCAGCTAGGATCTGGAAATGGGGGGAGGGGGAATATTCTATTATTAAACCTTGGACATGGAGCATTAAGGCGAGATGGACGCACTTTTCAAGAAACTGGGAGAAAGGAAGTCTTTTTCATGTAAGAAAAAAAGTCACTTAGCATTTTCTTTATGTGGTACATTTTTTTTTAAGCATCAAAGATATATCAGTATACAAAACAGATAACCCTCTCCTCCTTCATATTGACTTTTATCCTAGCAGAGAGGAATAAATGGGAGGAAAAAGCATAAGATGTTAGAAGGTTAATAAATGGAAAAACTAGAGCAGAGTAAAGGGATTTGGAGTATGAGCCACGGGGGCTGAAGGGTTCACAGGTTGCATTTGGAATTAGGTGTCGAGGAAACAGAGATCCCAGTCCCCTTCCTATGAGGCATCTGTGGTTGGGAGGAACTGCAGATTGTCTCTCAGCTCCTCCTATGAATATGGCTCCGAAATGCATGCTGTCTCTCTTCACCATCCTCTTCCACATCCCTCCCCTGTACCATCTGCCCTAAACCCACTGGAAGTTATCACACACAAGGAGAGGCAAAAGGCATGTGCGGTCCTCCGGCCCCTGGAGGCCTGCTGTGACTGGCAGCTGAGACAGCTCCTGCCAGTTTCTGAACTACCCCGTCTGCAGTGAGATTCCCGAGTGAACAAATGCCCGTGCTAGGCTCTAATTGGCATGGAGCTAGCAGCTCCCACAGATAGGCCTTTGACTGCAGGTGTCAGTGTCCAGCGTGGTGGCTGCCGCTTGAGCCTGATAACCGGAAACTCGTTTAAAACGAGTCGGTGAGTCGGTCGTGTTTTCCTATCGAAAGCCTTGGGTCTTTTCCCTCCCTTGTCTTTCCATGTGTGCCTGAAGATTTGTTTATTGCATAATGGAGCTCCTTTGCACAAATGTTTGCGCTAGATAGTGTTAACATGAATAGTGTTGGCCAGTGCCCGGAGTGGGAGACAGATAGAAAGACTGATGGATTACATGGCAAACCACAGCAAAGGAGCAAAGCCTTGAGGGCACAGAACCAAGCGATTGCTTCTGTCTGAGTTGGCAGAAAAGCCCCAGGGAATTGGAACTTGAAGGGTCAGAGGGAGCCGCTATGGGCAAAGGAAAAATAGCATCTCCTGAAGAGACAAGCACCCCACATCGGAGAGGTGGGAGATCGTGATAGGCCTTTGCCGCTCACTGTCTCCTCTCTCTACATGATTTCTTTCTCAGGCAGCCCTCGTAACAGAGCTTGACATTTACCTGAAGCGCATGAAACAGCACAGATAGGCTGTTGTCAAAATTCTGCCAAGTCTCAGTCACTGAAAAAAAAAAAAAAAAGACTCTCCAAACCATGATATGCATAAGCCACATCTTAAGAGATTGTGAAAACTTAAGTTTCTTGGGCAGCATCCCCAAAGCCCCCAATGAAGAGGCTGATATAGCCCATGAACTAATACTTTTTGTCAGCCCCTGCGTGATGCCCCGTATGGCTGCTTGTCCTAGGACCACTAAGAGACGCTTCATTCTATAGTGGAATGGGCATGAACCTAAGGAGAAGAAAAGATACCCAAGGGCACACGATAATTGGCTGGCCAGTTTATATCAACTAAAGATGCTGCCATTTCCTCAGAACCCCATACCTCTGTTTGGAAGCCAGTGTTTCTTCTGCTGATGAAACTAGCTACCTAAATTTAATTCTCGGCCATCGGAACATAGTGTTAAATTTGGTAAAATCAGCTTTTGCTTTTTACCGAGCAGGGTGGAAGACAGAATGATTACAGTGCTGGGTATGAAGCCTGGTAGCAAAGAATCTAAATTTACTCAGGCCTGGCTGATCGGGGCATGACATGCTGAGTTGTCCTGAGGACATCTCGGTTCCGGTGCTGAGTAAAGCAGGTGTCCAGGATGACAGGCACACTCACCGGGGACTGTTTAATTTGTACCTAGGACATTCTGCTGAGGAAGGCAGGGAACACATATTGGAGATGCGTACATCAAAAATAGAAAGTGCAATTTTAAAACTTGGAAAGACTGATGCTTGCGACTTCCCTGTCTGACTCCCTTGATGGCCACCTAACTCTCCAACAGTTTTAAAACAAGGCTTATTTTAGTCTGTATATTTTGAGGTATTATTTACTGAGGCTTTTCTTGACCCAAATAACAAAGTCACAGTTCCCTGTTTATGAAGATCGAAGAAAGGAGAAAGTAAAACTTGGGAGAGCCCCCAGCAGCTCCTTCCGGAAACCGTGATCTCTCTGTCCCTGGGAATCCTGGGTCACTGGAAGAGCCCTCAGCAGCTCCTTCTGGAAACAGTGGTCTCTCTGTCCCTGGGAATCCTGGGTCACTGGCCGCTTAGGTCTCACTCAGCTTCAATTTCTTTCTCTTCTTTCAAACAAGTTATACGAAAACAGTCCAACAAAAGGCATTTTCAGTCCTGGTCTTTACACTGGGGTGTCAGCAGGAGGTTAATAGTCTTTTTAGAAACTGGTGTTTACAAAGAATCATAGGGAAGGTAGGGAAAGCTCTTTGGTTTTCATATGGACCACCTCTACTTGGCTTTGTTCATACAAACCCAGGAAATGTGTAGACACAGAATTTCTTTTACTCTGCTCTAGAAAGCTGCAGTAGCGAGTTAAAAATCAATCAATTAGAAGAACTTGGCTAGAACCAAGACCAGGCCAAGCTATCCATCACTTGGACGTTGTTTACTCTCCCCCTCGGCCTTTTGCAACATTTGTTATTGGATGGGATGAGGAATCAGCAAAGTTCAGAACTGTGAAAGGGTGCCCCGTGAGCATCTCACTTCCCAAAATGTACCCCGGCTGGTCAGTTTCCAGTTACGATAACATATACCGGAGATAAGTGAACTTCCAGAGAGGCAAGATATATGTTCCTTTTGAGATCAGTGGTAGTAGTTTGTGGTCAATTGGACCCCTAGCTTTGGCAACTCACCGTAGCCAGAGTCAAATGGTAAAACAAAGCTCTCTCCTTAAGCCCAGTGCAACTTTATTTTTTCAAAGTCTACTTTTAATGATGGTTCATAAATACTTCAACCTCCACCACCCACCAGAGGCAGTGGAAAAGAAAAGATACAGGGGAAGTGGACCTGTTTAGAGAGGTTCCTTGGAGCAACTCCTGTCTGTGTTGTTTGGAAATCGGCAGTTCAGGTCACAGATCAGCAGTGGCAGCTCGATACTCTCACAGACACTTCACAGATAGACCATTCGCCCAGATCGGTGGATTGAGATAGCAAACATGAATCAGCAGCGATGACACTAACAGACAGCCAGGCCTCAGCCTCAGTACCAGTCAGCAGGAGGGACCTGGAAGAGTGCCAGGAAAAGTTCTCTGCTGTTCCTCACTCAGCGAAGAGAAGACCAGCAAAGAGAAGGGCAGCGAAGAAGTGAGACCCACAAGCATTGCACGGCTAGCTCTGCGTCAGTGCCCCCATCGCTGTCCTTTCATACTCCCTCCAAACAGCACGTGTCCTCCACGGGTCTTGCTTCAGCACATGTCTCAGCTGGCACCACTTGCCAGTCAGCCTGAGTCCTCGGAAGCGGCAAGAAACCGCAGCATGGCACCAGAAGGTTTTGGGTGCCTTTGTCTCTATGGAGTCCCAACAAATGCAGCTCAGCTACGCAGTGTAAGGTGGACCAATAGATGCATGTTGTTACAAAGAATCCTTCATCAAGTGCTTGCTTTAGCAGAACATCCTCTTCCCTGAGTCAGCTAAACATTCCTTCATGAGTTGGCCTTAGTCTTTCACCTGTGTCCACTTCAGGAAACCACTGCTTCACGTGTTTGCCCCAGCAAAACATCATCCAATGCAGCTGACTTTCCAAAGAACCCTTAAGTTTCTACTTGAGCCCAGGGTTTAAAAGAGAGAAAGAGATGATGCAGGGTCCTAGTGTCCTTGAAGTCCCCTGATTGTAACTCTTCCCAGTTCCATCTCCTAAAGGCTTCACAACTTAGACTGGAGACTAACACATAGTCTTAGTGGGAAACTCACCCAGACTGTAGCAGCACTTCCTCCCAGATTAGGACCCAAACATTTCCAAGTCTGAAAGGTACCTGAGTATTAATGGTATTTACATGGCCCCTGAGTACTCAGTAGCCTTGGCATACTATCCTACAGGCTGGAATCTAACTGATATATAGGTTCCTTCAAGGAACATGGAAATCAAACATGGAATATGGGAAGGAGTGCTGGAAAATGGTGTCTTCTATTCATGTCATAGGTATCGTCCCTTAGAACTCACAGCAGCAATGGCGGCCTGCCCAGACTTCCACAGAGTTCTGCCAACACTCCAACCACTGCTCTAAGAGGGACAAAGGTCACAAGTGTGTAGGGAGTTAAATTCTTAGTACATTTGCTGGTACACTGACCCTTCCTCGAGTAGTAACCCTAATAAAATTCAGTCTGTCTGTCTGTCTGTCTCTCTCTCTCTCTCTCTCTCTCTCTCTCTCAAAAAAAAGAAACAAACAAAATAACAACAACAACAAAAAAAAAAACTATGTGAAAGTAGGAGGGGGAGTTGAGAATAAAGCTTAAAACAAGAGACCTGGAAGTCAAATGGAAATGTGTGGGAAGAGAGGTTCTAAACAGAAAGGGCAATAGTTAACTTTTTCTTATGTAGAGAAATTGCAAACACTTGAGGGATATACTAGGAAGAGTACTTCTGAAACTGCTAATGTTTAAATTCGAATGTTGACTATTTGTATTGATGATATTTACACTATTTGTATTGATTAGATTTACACCTGGTTTGGGTAAATGTTTGGAAAGAAACCAACCACAGATTCTGTGCTATATAAATGTAAAACAACCAAGAGGTTTCAGGTAATTGGACATCACCTAATTCCCTGTGGAGACAGCAGGACTGGTATATCCATTTATAGGTAGGAAGAGTCTTGGAGGCAGTATCCAACCCAAGATCAGTTTCTGGTCTTGAGCTCTGTCCTAGCTTCTCTCACAGTCATACTTTTATCACATGTTGCTAAGGTCTTCTTTTCTAGATTTGTCTGGTGATCAGATTCTTATCAATCACGGTAAATGATTTCTCTTGATATTATGCAGGAGATCGCTTTGGCCCAGGAGCGAACAGTGACCTGGAGGCATCATTCCCTATTCAAGATGTCCTGGAAAACTACATTTACTACTTTCAGAGTGTTCACGAAAGCATCGAGCCGACCCACGATGTGTTTAGTTTTTATGTGAGTGACGGAAGCAGTCGCTCTGAAATTCACAGCATCAATATCACCATTGAGGTAAAGACTTTGGGAGGTGGAGAGTAAGCCTTCAGGCACACAACATCCCACTCTTCAAAGAGCTGACCTTAAACCACATAATATCTCAGTCCTAAACAAGCCCATGTATCAACTCAGAAGGAAAGGGTTGCATGTAACCTTCAAATTTAAATATCAATTTTAACACATAACCCTGACCTTCTGGAAGCTTTTGAAATAGTAGTTGGCATTTGGGGAAGGTCTGAGTTGTAGATCTGAATTTCTTATTTAAGATAAAACGTACTTGTTTTTTGGGTAAAATGATTTGTAGGAATCAGAGACGCCATGCCATTTCCATGTTTAGATAAAAACTGACATATACCCATCTCTGATATTACCACAAGTGGCTTCTCCATACATTGCTGGCCTTTTCTTTTTTAAATTCATTTATTTATTCAACTATAAAATCAAAGGAATTTGATCCCTAATCCTACACTTATTTTTATTTGAGAAACTATTATCATAGTCTTGCTTTATGACACCAAGCAGAGGGAGAAAAAAAGATAAATCTCAGAATAAAATATCCTCTGCCTTGGGAAAATAAAATGTGTGAAAACTTGTATAAGGGCCAGGGATGGAGCAGGGCTGGGAGGCAGCACTAGAAGCTCTGCTTCCCGGTGTTGTGACCTTCTATAGCTACTGTGGTGTGTTGAGAAATTTCTAAGACCGTCTGAATCAAAATAGACTTTGATCCTCAAATATACCTGTATGTCCAAATTATATGTCCATCATTTAAGTCTAGAAAAATATGGTCCCTCTCCCTATGGAAAATACCTTATAGAAAGTTTATAGAATGTCCATCATCTTTCTTTCAGAATGACCTCTTATTTATGTGACTTTTTATTTATAATTAATATTTCTACTAGGGAATAAACCCAGTAGCACATGAAGTACTATTTGGAAAGTGAGGTCATTGCAGTAATGATACAGTCTCCAAATGCTTGTTTTCTATCTTCTTAAACTTACATCTGTGTGAGACCAAATATTTTATCCTTTAATCAGAGGAAGAATGATGAACCTCCCCGGATGACCTTGCGGCCCCTGGGAGTTCGGCTGAGCTCGGGTGCAATGATAAGCAATTCTTCCTTGAGCCTACAAGATCTGGACACCCCAGATAACGAGCTGATTTTTGTATTGATGAAAAAGCCTGATCATGGTAAGACACAAAGCAGGGTGGAAAGCTGCTGCTTAATTAAGGTGCCTGATGGGTGGCGAGCGGGAGCTTGCGATGGGTTCATTACTCCTTTTCCTTCCCCTCGTACAGCCCGTTCTTTGCATCAAAATATAATCAGATGCACAGCTAGCCAAGAGTCTTACGGGTCTTGGTTGATGCTATTTTAAAAACCCGCGTGCTAAGTAATTGGTGTCTCTGAAATTTCACTTCAGCCCTTTCCTTGGTCTCCTTTATAATCTCAAGCAAAGCAGGATTCAGTGTTTGTGTAGCTTCTTCGCAGGGTAGACGACATCATTTGATCATCAGGGCTGCCTCGTGCAGCCTCTCAGCATGCTAGAAGTCTCTCACAAACATGTTCCCTGTGCAACGGGAGCATTCTCTAATATTAAAGCAAATGTGGAAACGACTGTGGGGACCCCCCTCCTTTAAATGCTACCCCCAAGCTAAAGCTCTGGAGCCGTGCCTGGTGTCCATCACTCTCAACTCGGGTTGGCCTTTCAAAGACAGAATTGCTGCTGTTGCTGCAGGGTTAATAACGGAAGCACCCACTGCCCACTGCATTTTCCATTTCCTTAATTCGCTTTCTCTGGTGATGCATTTTTAACTAAACCCTTGCGGTGTGTGGCCCCTTAAAAACAGAAAAAACAAGCCTCCATATAAGCATGCTTACAGTCTTCCTCAATTTAAAAGGAATTTAAAACATAGATTCCCATGATATGCACACTGTAAGCAAAGAGGATGGAGGGCTATTTTTACTTTGCAGAATGGAAAATGAAATTCAGATCATGGAGTGGGTTTGAATCCGGGGAGGGTGATGTGATTTCTAAGCCACTATATTTCAGCTTCCACTTGTGTCCCCTTAGGAGAATTTTAGCTACAAGAGTAGACCTTTATCTTCTTTATTTATAGACAAGGTCACAGGGCACCACCTATACCTACATACAAAATCCTGAAAGTGCTAACACCAAGGATCTCTGAGGTACTTGACAGTCTACATAGGCTCACTCTCGTTGGTGAAATTGGACTGTTTTGATTATATAAGTATATAAAACTATTGTTTATCATTCCTCTCTTCCTTCTGCAGGTCATCTACTCCGGAGGCCTACTGCCTCTGACCCTCTAGAAAATGGGACCATCTTAGACCAAGGCTCCTCCTTCACCTATCAGGATGTCCTAGCTGGGCTGGTCGGGTACTTACCCGGTGACATCTATATGGCAGTAGATGAGTTCCGGTTCTCTCTCACGGATGGTCTCCATGTAGACACAGGGAGGATGGAGATCTACATAGAACTGCCAACAAGCAGCAGTCCCTATTTGGCAATAAACCGAGGACTTCAGCTCTCGGCAGGTGTGTTAGCCCGATTTTCTGTCACCGTGACACATACTTAGGAAGAACAGTTTCAAAGGAAGCATATTTCTTTGGGTCTCACCGGTTTTAATTCATAGTTGGCTGGCTCCAGTTTTTTCTGTGGTTAAAATAAAAAAGACCTTTATGGCAAAAACAGGAAGAGCTGATCATAGCTGCCTTTTGACAAGCAGGACCAAGAACCAAAGCAATATCTAGCTGCCAAGGACATACACACACACACATACACACACATACACACATACACACACACATATACACGCATATACACACATACACACACATACACACACACACATACATACATACACACACACACACACACACACACACCACAGTGACCTACTTCCTGAGCCAAGCTCTACCCCCTGAAGTTCTTAGAGCCTGCCAAAATATGACATCAGGTAGAGACTAAGCCTCAACACGTGAGCCTGTTGAGAACAACAGTCATCATTAAACCATAGCAATTCTGTAGGAATGGAAGAGAGCAGTCTCATGTTCCCATACTGCCTTAAAAAAAAAGAAAAAGCCTGTGTAAACAGTACCTTCTTCCATGTTGGTGCTGTGAATGTTACTCAATATTTAAGGAAAATAGAACTCTTGAGAAATTGCTGTTTAAGAACACTAAGATGTGAGTTAGAAATACCAGCCAACAAAGTTCTCCGGTTTAGACACCTCTGTTGGTGAATTTGAGAATGTTTTGTGAGGTGTTTATAATATTTTCAGTACCCTTTAAAATCATGAGGTACAGCTTAGAGCCAGGTCTCCTGTGACCCTGCCTCTGTACAGCCCACTCCATGGGAACCTACAACAAAAGAACCATGGTAGGATTTTTTTTCAAAACTTGAAATTTTTAGAAAATTAAAAAGGCACAGAAGAGTAGTTGGGAAGCTACCAGAGTTAAGAGATTATGCAAATGTTGAAAATCAGACTTTTGCCATGTTTCAGTAACACTAAAGGTGCACAGATAGGCATTAGTCTTGAATACGCTATACTATAGGAAGTCAACAACAGTAAGTGGTCCTTTGACTAGAGTCTCTGTGCACCAGAACTCTGTAGTTTGTTTATCTTAGCTTCCCATATGTTTTGTATTGAAAAAGAAGTACATGGTATAATGAAGTCTGCAGTTTTCTGAGAGTTATCAAAGCTTCTAGAAATTGGCATTTTGCTACACACGAGCAAAGCAGCCTGTTACTGCTTCGTGGACTCTTGAAGAAGTCGTGATTTTTTTCCATTGAACTTCAAATCACTCTGCCCTCCAAGCCTCAGGGTGTATTGTAGAGGGACAGCAGGGGTGACATCACATGCACTGAGATACATGGCACAAGAGGAGCTTTGCGCTTGGGATATACCATGTCAAGCACGGACTAAGTCAGATCTTTGTCTGGAGGAAGCCATTGCCTTGTCCCTCAAGGTTACGTGGGTAGAGTGTGGAAGGTGGCATTCTTAGTGGAAGGGGCAGTGCCATTCCAAACACCAAGACAGGTGACCTGAATGTTGAGTGTTTACATTACTAGTATTTGCCGTTTTTTAGTTGAGAACTTAGCTGGGCAGGAAGCAAAGGGCAGGATTCTGAGAAGTGTTTCCATGGTGAGTGTCTTGCCTCTGTCCCCAGTCTCCACACAGACCCTAAACCTGACCCCCTATGCTCAGTTTACCTTCCGACTCGAGGAACACTGATTTTGACTGTTACGTCCAAGGTGATAATGAAATATGTTCGTGAGCTTGTGTATGACTGGTGCTTCCTGGTTTGGTTATTCTCAAGACAGCAGATAAATCAAATTGAAGCAGATTTCTGAAACCCAGGATCCTAGAAGTATAGATGTGCATCATCGAAGTAGCTGTGGTTGCTAGGTCTACGTGGAGGCTACTACATGAACAAGCATGGGCAAAAGGAAAAGTGGGCATGAGCAGAAAGCGTAGTCCTAAATGATTTTATTTGGGGAAATTAGAGCTTGTTCAGCTGGAAATGGAAGCAGGAGAATGCCTGGTATGTCTGCTGGAGTCATATGTGATTTAAAAAAAATCACTTGGTGTCCCGTTTGAAGGAAACAGTGGCGCATGACCTTCTTTCTCTCTCCTGCTCTTTCCCAGGGTCTGTAGGGCGCATTACAGAGCAACACTTGAAAGCAACAGCCGCTGACTCAGAGGCTGGCCAGCTCCTGTACATCATGAAGGAAGATCCTGGTGCAGGGCGCCTGCAGATGGCTAAGGCTGACAACCGGGAGCAAATCTCTGTTAAAGGCCCCATCCGGAGCTTCACCCAGGCAGACGTTAGCCAAGGTCAGCCAGCCTGTTCTCCCAGCCTGTCGAAGCTTCCCAAAGCCCTGTCTGGAATAACAACGTGGGAGCTAAGTACCTGGCAGCCTATGGCACGAGCCCAGCCTGTGCATTTTTTGTTTTCAATAGGAACTGAGTTATAGCTTCATTTATTTTTTTCTTTGTCTCACTTTTGTTTTAAAAAATGGAAAGGGAACTATTTTTCTAGGCCAAAGAAATGTATTTTCTGAGAAATTGGAGCCTGTTGGAGAAGGGGGAAATGTCAGCCTGGCTTGCTGTGTTGCTAAAAAAGATGTGGGAGAGAGAGAAGGCAAAGGAAGTGAGATGGGATGGATGATGGTGAAAATTATGCCTTCCTTCGGTGAGCAATTTATATCTCGGTCTGGTTCCCCAAGAGCACCGGTTAATGAACTAGGTAAAATGGAAGAGCAGAAGTCGGAGCTGCCTGGGGCAGACTACACGGCTCATCCCTCCTTTAGAAAATGCTGATGTAACGCAAAGGCATAAATGTTGAGTGCTACGTAGTTACTGTACGGCGCTTTGGGGGATAGAAAAGGAAAAAACCAAACACAGGTGAGAGGAGAGATGGCCCCAAGCCATGTGACCCAGTGCAATTCCTTTTAGAGGGAGAAATATGGCCCCTGGAGAAGGATGGGTGCTGTCAATATACCGACACACCTAAACTGAAAGCAGCTAGATACTCACTGGAGTGACCTGTGGGTCTGCGAAGAGGCGCAGTAGGCAACAGGATGGCACAGTTATTTAATTCCTGAATTCCTCGGTGTCTCCTTGTGAAAAATGAGGGCAGGCAGCCCTTCGCAGGGTCTGGTTCTCCTCACACTGATGGGTCCAGGCAAACGATGGACGTCAGCAAAACGACATGCCCCATCATTCTTCCTTTGGATCCTTCCTGACCTCTGTGCAGATTATATGTTAGCTTATGTACTGGTTGGATACAGCCCATGCTCCTCCATGCACCAGGCTGTGGGAAGTGGAAGACCCCTGGAGAGGTGCGCTGCAGGCCTATCCCCTCTTGCTTTGTGATGTGGATTTATTGGAGGGTCACTCCAAATGATGTGGCGGGGGTCAGTGCAGTGTGCCCATGGGCAGCCTCATTCAACTAGGTGTTCACGAGACCACACCTCAGAATCCAAGCTGGAGCCTTGAGGATGGCTGAGCCGTACCACAGGAAATGGCATTTGGAGGAAATTTGTTATGAGGAGACTTTAAGGTTATCAGGAGGTTGGTGGTAGGAGAGGAAAAAGAGGGAATGAAACTTTAGATTAAAATGTCAAAAATGGCACCTAGGTGAGGAAGGTGTGAATTGATTCCTTGGTGTGAATACCAATTGAAGTATTCCACCTCTCGATTCAGAAATGAGTAGCCAAAAGTACTAATAACAAATCTTTCCTTTTTTTTCCTTCCTTCTCTATTTTACAGGGCAGATAGAATACAGCCATGGACCAGGAGAACCTGGAGGAAGCTTTGCTTTTAAATTTGATGTGGTTGATGGGGAAGGCAATAGGTTGGCTGACCAGTCATTTTCCATCAGTGTTTTAGGTAAGGAGTTCCAGGCTTGCTAATAGTGAACGGCAGATGTGGGGGTCTTCCATTTCCACCCTGTTCACCGTGGAGTTTCAGTCCTTCTTTTACATAACCAGCAAAGATAAAAATCCAGGACTGGCCCCTTCCTGGAACCTCTGAGGAACAGCTCTGAGGATCACTCTGACCATACCTCCTGGGCACCCAACCTGGAACTGAAGAAAGGGGCTGGAAACCTCCCGTGGCCTGGAAACCACTATTTCTGATATTTTTCAGAAGACAAATCCCCACCAGTCATCATCACCAATAAAGGGTTGGTCTTGGACGAGAACTCCGTGGAGAAGATCACTACTGCACAGCTGTCGGCCACTGACCAGGACAGCAAGCCTGCAGAACTCATCTACAGAATCACCACCCAGCCCCAGCTGGGCCACCTGGAACATGTCACCTCCCCAGGTACATGGTCCTCTCTTGCTCCATGTAGCCCTAGGTTTAGACTCAGTAAGTGATTAAGACCATTACATCCTGGCATAGACATAGTCGTAGACGTAGACATTAGACATAGACATAGACATAGACAGACACAGAGACAGAGACAGAGACAGAGACAGAGACATAGATATATAATACACATACACATATACATCATGTACATAGTATCTGTTTTAACCAATACTCTTTTTTGCCTCACTAGTTTTGCCATTATATGCCATTATATTTATTATATGTATTAAGTATTTTATAATAGTTGGTAAAACTGTATTAGAAAAATGGCAATTTGAAGTAAGGAAATAACTCTTAGGAAGTGGGTAAAACCTTAATATGAATAAAACCCTGCATTTGACCCTCAGATCCACACAGAAAAAAAAATATAATTTCATATAAGCACTCTTACCTCCATAACCAGAAAGTCAACACCTCTGGTGCAAACTGTACCCCTCTGGTCTTTGACATTACCTTAACTGCAAAGCACAGTGAAATGTCCTGTGCTATCTGTTCCCCTCAGATGGGAGTGGAGTTAGGTAGAATGGTATGTACGTAGCATCCACAAACGAAGTCTTGGATTCAGCCCCCAGCACCAGAGAAGAAAGCCTGAATTCAACAGAATGAGAATGTGGGTTGGGGACGCTCCACTGCTCTTGAGGAAGCAAAGATGAACAAATGCATCCTCACATCCTAGATTTCTCTTACCAAGCAGGACAAGGAGCCTCCCTAGATACCTATAACATGGGGAAGACTGGTGTAGACTTGGAGTTAAAGAGTTAAAAAACAGCGATGTCTACACTGAGTAAAAAGACACTGTTGTGGTGGGTTCAGGAATGCCTTTGGAAGTCAGAGTTCTGGGAAGTTAAGTTTGTGTTCTTTTAGGAAATGAAAAAAAAAAAAAAAGAGTAAACAGGTGCTGAGTGGACCGGGTTCACGTGTTCTAAAAATAGTAAAAGCTATTATCATGGGTAGTTAGGACAATATGAGAAGTCCTCCAAGCCGAGATAAATAATCTCCCTCTAATCTAAAACTAACAGGGAATCCTGTAGACTTTTGGGCAGGGAAGGAGGTGAAGTATCTTAGAGACTGGAATGGGGATAGAAATGAGGCAGTCTCCAGGGGGAGGAAGGATGCACACTGTGCGGGCAGAAAGCTCTCCAGAGTCTCCTGGAGAGCAGCTGAGACAAAAGCAAACGGAGGAGAAGAGAGACAACCTGGAGGGAGATGGGAAGAGAGCCGAGGGGAGGCATTTCGGGGAGAATCTGTAGAATCTGGCAGCTGTATGTGAGGAGCACCAGAGTCACTGAGTATATCCAAAGCTGGAAATGCCATCACTTCCTAGAGGCAGTGACAACCTAAAAGGGTTTAGATAACTTCTGAAGGTTTCTTTGAATCTTATATTACAGATTCTCCATTCCACTCAGGAGAACATCAAATCAGGGGACATGGTTGCTTCTCCAAACTCACCGTGAGCAGACAAACAAGTAAATCTGTGTCACAGAGAGATGATTGCTAGGGATATTAGGGATGAAATGAGTGTTTAGGGGGCACAGGAAGGAACAGGGGAAGGCCTCCCTGCTAATAGGATGGCATTTGAGGAACATTGAAAGCAGAGGAGTTGGCCACACTGATGCTTAGGGAAATGGGTTTGGCAGGGGAGTATGCAACTATCAATATCCTGAAGTGGGCTCAGCCAGGCAAATCACACTCAAGGGTCGGCAAAGAAGCAGTGCACTTTAAAAGGTAGAGGGGGAAAGGTTGAGAGAGGAGCCCCTGCTTCACCCCAGGTGCTGGTGGAAAGGGTATGCGATGTGCAAGGCAGGGGGGCCAGAAAGGAATGAGCAGACCTAAGATTTCCTCATGCAAATTAAGGCGGGAGGCCTTCCCTTTTGTCCCCAAAGTTCCTGCAGGAAGTATGCAGATTAGCAACCTCTATACCTTGGCTGCACGAGATATTTAATAACTAATTCACAAGCTAATTGCTTCTGCCAGGATTCTGTCAGGTTGCCGATTGTATCTCTGCAAAGATGAAAGGGCAGGCTCTTGGCTGTGGTGTTAGGTGACTGAGAGTGAACAGATTTCAAAAGCCCCAAGCTTCTTGCAATGCTCTGCCAGGCCCCTGCCTGCTGGTCGGTCCCAGCCCTTGCTCTCCTCCCACCCTAGGCGGGTTCCGAGTCCTATGGGGTGGGGCTCAGGGCAGTTTCTCTTTTTCACAGTTCTTAGACTTCAGTTCTTGCCCAGACTTAAAATGTAGCTGCTAAGACCAGACTATATATGCTTCAGGAGATACCAGGAGATGGGCACGTTCTTACCTCCTCCTGGGCTGGTACCCTCCAGGGGCCAACTGATTCCCATTTGACTTGGGGTTGTTGCTTTATCTTTCTTTCCAGGCAGACTTAACTTCCTGACCCATGTCTTGCCTCACCAGCATACCTTAATCTACCCTTTCCAGTAACTCTGCGTACTAGATAGGAATATCAAGCCCAATCCTCCTCACAATTGAGGTTCCATCCTCATTGTTAAAAGGGCTTGATATTGCCCACTCTTCTCTCTCTCTGCCCTACAGTTAGAGAATCGTGCATTTGATTCTTCTTGAGCTCCCACAGTTCCCTTAGAAGAAGTGCATGTAGATTGCCTCATCCCCTCTCAATAGAGCCTAGCTACAGCTTAAACCATGGTATCTCTCAGATGAGCCTGAGTCTGTCAGGATCTGGAGTTAGGGCAGGACCAGTTCTCCTGAGAGCAAACAAACTGCAAGTACATTTAGGTGAGCTCTGGCCCTCAGCATATGCGAGCCCCTCTTGCTGGTTTGCGTGAAGTGGATTTATCACTCAACAGCCATGAGATCTGATGTTAGCAGATCAGAACTGACTGTGATCCTAACACACTCAAAAGAGTTGCGTGAAGCCTCTTGCTTTTCCCCTGGGAGCTATAGAGAGTCATATGTCCTTGTAAACTGTACAGAAGGTGGGCATGCGCCC
Source organism: Apodemus sylvaticus (assembly GCF_947179515.1). Classification (NCBI taxonomy): domain Eukaryota; kingdom Metazoa; phylum Chordata; class Mammalia; order Rodentia; family Muridae; genus Apodemus; species Apodemus sylvaticus. The sequence continues at coordinate 13,310,824 of NC_067482.1, read as the reverse complement.
TCCCACTGCTAAGAGGTAAGGCTAGGAGTCCAGTCGCCAAGGAGCTCAGGTTAGAAGACCATCCTCTCACCTTAGGTTTTCCTTCATCCCCTATGCCTAATAACTTTGTGTTTCCCCGCCCCCCTTGGGAAATTAGAATCAGGAATAGTGCTAACTAGGAAAGAAGCTAAACTACTTGGACAAAGAGACTCCCGGTTGCAATGACTTAAGCAAGGAATGTATTTTCTGTCACAGAATGATCCAGAGGTTTGAGGCAGGAGGCGGTTCCATCTCTGGTTCATGGTAACTGCAATAGCTGTCCTACAGTGGAAGGAAGGGACCAGAGGTCAAAATCCCACATACCTGTGTGTTTCAATAGCACTACAGGGTAGACGAACATCACTTTTACGGGATGACAGCCACACACAGCTGAGAGATGGAGAAAAATGGAGTCTTTCCCTGGGCACCTAGCTGCTTATCTGTAGTCAGGAGGTGTAAGTTGTCACAGAGACTCAAGGGCTGTGAGGGTGAGGAGAGGTTGAGCAAGCCTTTAAGAGCACAGAGATGGAAGGCCACATTATATGTCTTATAATGAATAATGTCTGTCCTGAATCAAATAATTAAAACTCCTCTGTTCCCATTAACGAGGGACTATGACGTCCAGTCCAAAATCCCTATCCTTGTCTTGATTTTAATTTTATTCTCCCTAGAGCACACTGATAGTGTTACACTTCCATCAGCCAGCAGATCTCGCAGCTCCCTTAATGATTCAGTCCCCTTCAAAGACGTCAGGAACTGTGGGATGACTGCTGTTTCTAGCATATTTTAAAGAATCCTACTGGATTCCTCTCGCCAGCACAACATGGCATCCTCAAAGCTAAATCGAGGTATTGCTTTCTTGGACAAACCCAGAAAAATCCGTCAAAGTCTATGAGAAGGCACACAAGAGCCCAGCGAAAGGCCGTCTGCTGACGGGTCATAGCATTTATGTCAATATGCGTTGCATGGCTGTCCTAGTGATCTTTGCTCCATGCCTGAGGCACTAGATGCCCAATCTGAGAATCAGATGATCTTTCCAGATGTTGACATCTTGCTTTTTCCGAGGGTGGAGTTTGACTCCTGGATTCTCTGGAAGGTCCACAGAGGTACCAGGGAAGCCAACGTCAGGTCTAACCATCCATAACCATCAAAGCTTCTTGATTCTGCCTGAAGCAGAACCTACTTCCACTTAGCCTTTGTGAATTGCACATGAGTACATTCATTCCCCCAAGACTTCTAGAAACTTGTGTGGTTTTTCCACCTCAAAGACCTCCTGGCTCTCAAATCTTAAATGGAGCAGCTGAATGGCTCTGCTCTTAAATATTTACTGATTGTGTGGAGCCTACTGTTCATTACCAAGAGCACCATGGGCCATTTAGGCCAAAGTGTTATTTGGTTCAGGGTAGATCCTATTGTTGAATTCATCTGGCTATTGTGAGCCCACAGGAAAAAGTCCTGTTCTAATAGTTAATTTACCACAGTCTTGCTGTAACTTGCAGCATTCTGCCCTATGCATGCTGCCAAAGCCTCTCTTCTCAATGGAGCCTCAAAGCCCCCTTCCCTCAAAAATCCATGAACTACTTTTCAAGCACACATCTCTTCTACTTCCTCACCTCAGTTCATCAGCATGCTCAGTTCTTGGCGTTTTAAACTCACTTCTGAGCATGCTCATTGAAGTGGCATTTTGCTTAGAGATTATCACCCCAACCAGATTTCAGAGCAGATGGACCACATCGTGAGAGCCCAACAGCTTACCCGCCTAACACTGGCCATGAGTGTGAGGCAGGAGAAGATGACAGACAGAGGATCGTAGAGCAGGCTCGGCTGTTGTCTCATGTCAGGATGGCTCCTATGCTAAGACAACAGCTGGGTCAATTAAACCCAGTTGTATGTGCATGTATGATCAGACCACGTGGGTCCCTTAAGCCTCATTGGTTTATGGTCACACAGGGGCTGTTCTATGTGTGTTGTCTAGTAAAACCGCACTGAGGGGCCCTATCAGTTAGTGCCAAACTGACTGCTCTAAGCAGGGTAATAACCACCATTTGGGATTTTTTTTTTTAATTTATTTTATCACGTAGAAATAGTTCTCTTATTAGTATGCCTGCTCAATTTCTCTTATTAAAAGCATTGCATAATTCATGTGAGTTCAGTCATGGCCACTACTATACAAGACAAAATCAAGTAGAAGACCCCACCATCCACCATTTTCTTTGCTTCCCCTGACAGGGAGAAGGCTTTGCCATTCCAGTGTTAGAGATGTCAAAGAATAAAAGAAGATATAATAAAACTCTATATTGTATGACTTCCTCTAGCTCATTTGGCTCACGTAGAGCAGAAGGGAAACATTAAAGTTTCTCTGCTTTTCTGTTACATCAGTGGTTCTGTGCCCTGACTGAATGTCCTGAGGATGTGTTTAAAAATAATGATACCCAGCCCCTACCTGGACCCAAGGATTAAAGGCCCTGAAGGAAGGAGCTCAGATATGAGTTTCCTTTCAAAGCAGCTTGTGAGCTGGGAAGACGATTTGGTGAAGCACTTGGCGCTCAGCACGAGGGCCTGAGTTCACACCCTCAGTACCCACATAAAATCTGGGCATGGGAGTGCATTTCTATAAGCTTAGCACCCAGAAGGGAGAAACATGCAAATCCCTGCATCTTACACATAGCCTGTAGGGCCAATCCAATCGGGGAGCCTCAGGTTCATGGGGAGCCTCAGGTTCATGGGGAGACATTGTTTTGAAAAATGACAGGAGCCTGGAGAAATGTCTCAATAGTTAAAAGGATGTGCTGTTGCTCCAGAGAATGTGGGTTTGGTTCCTGGTACCCACATGGCAGCTGACGATTATTTGTAATTCCAGGTCCAAAGGATCTGATGCCCTCTTTTGGCCTCCAGAGATGCTATACACATGTAGTGCACAGACACATACTGGCAAAACAGCCATATGCATAAAATAACAATGGGTGATTTTTCTATGAAAATTGACAATTGAGGAAGATATACCACTACATTGACCTCTATGCCCCACATACAGCTATATGCACACGCATACACACAAACACACACATTCATACACACACACACACAGTTTTTTTAAATACCTTATATTAATCCATTCTCTGTTACTATAGTAAGTAACTGAGACTAGTACTCTATTAGCTTGCAGTTTAGAAGAATACAAACCCAAGACTAGGTGACGGCATCTTCTCAGCTTGGTAAGGACTCCATCAACAGGGTCACAGCATGATGGGTGGTAAAAGGCAAAGAGTGTGTGTGAAAGAGAAAGACTCAGTGAGACAGGAACCCAGAGTGCAAGGAGGGGCCAGCCGAGTTCTTTTTTTGTAACAACATGCTCTCAGAAGCTGACTTATTCCGCCAGCAAGAATCTCTATCACGCATCGCACCTCCAGTAATCTAATCTCCTCACAGCAGGCTTCACCTCTTAAAGGTTCCCCACTTTCCAATACCACTTCTTGGAGGATTGAGCTTCCAATATGTGAGCCTTTGGGGAATCATACTTGTCCCGGTTAGTCCCATCTACTTGACACAAGCTGGAGTCATTTGAGAAGAGAGAGTCTTGGTTATGAGAATTCCCTACTAGATGGGCATGCAGACAAGCCTGTGGGCCATATTCTTGATAGATATGGGAAGGCCCAGGCCTTTGGGGGATGGTGCCACCTCAGGTACTGGAGTCCTGGATGATATAAGAAAACCAATTGAGGAAGCAATGAGGATCAAGCCACTGAGCCATGCACCTCTATGGTCTCTGCTAAGTCCCCACCTCCAGGCTCATCTTGATGATGTACTGTGATCTACAAGGTAAAAAAATCAAACCTTTCCTCACCATGTTGCTTTTCCTTAAAGCAGATAAAGAGATAAAGATCCTAACCAAGACAACATTCAAACTATAGTATGTCATTTTGAGGTTCTGATTACTGGCTTTTGTGTGGTGTGTGTGAGTGCGTGTGCATGCATACGTGTGTATGTGTGTGTGTGTGTGTGTGTGTGTGTGTGTGTGTCTGTCTGTCTGTCTGTCTGTGTTGTGTTTTGTATATACACACTTATATGAAGAAAACTCCCTTCCCAATATTCATTGAATAATAGATTAACAAAAATAAATATATATTTTGAAAGTGGGGACACATATGCCCAGATGTGTTTCAGGAGTTGTAACAGGAACATGGCAGAAGCCAGCTTGAGCCCAGAGGATGGAGAGTTCCCAGTGAGAAAGTGAGGTCCTTTGAGAGGGACTCCTCAGAAGTGGTGCTTTACCAACGCTGGGCTCTTCATTCCAGGATGCACCAATTCCTAGCTTGGGCTTTCCAAGAAAACAGACATCAGTGTGCCAGGGTTAGTGGTGTCACAGACTGGATAGTGTAAACAGCAAAGGCTTCTTTTCTCCCAGTTTTGGAAGCCAAAAGTTCAGGGTGCAGGTGTTGTCAAGCTTGGGCTGTTATGAGGGGAACATCTATCCAAGCCCCTCTCCTTGTCATATCTACATGCTGGTTTTGAATCTGCGTATGGTCTGACAGCTCTTTCCCCTCACACTAGCCACACTCAGAGCCCATCCACCTCAAGAACCTCTTGCCATCTAACCATACCTGCCTGGACCCAGTTTCCAGAGAAGGAACCATTTTGCAGTACTGAGAATTGAGATTTCTACATGCAATTTAAAATGAGGGGAATAGCTGGGCGGTGGTGGCGCACGCCTGTAATCCCAGCACTCTGGGAGGCAGAGAAAGGCGGATTTCTGAGTTCAAGGCCAGCCTGGTATACAGAGTGAGTTCCAGGACAGCCAGGGCTATACAGAGAAACCCTGTCTCAAAAAAACCAAAATCCAAAAAACCAAAAAAAAAAAAAAAAAAAAAAAAAGGGGGAATCGCAGTTGAGCCCACACTGAGATGCTGTGGAGGTTCCCAGTCCCCAGCCCCCAGCCCCCAGCACAGTGGCTGTGGACAGGGCATGACAGGAACCCCCCTATTTTACTGAAGTGCTGAATCATTGGCTTCATCACCCAACATCCCTTTAAGAAGGCAATTTTTCCAAAGATACTTTCCTCCGCCTACTTGCCTGACCTGGACCAGGCTTTCTCTAATGTGTGGGCCTTCCGGGGAATTGGAAAAAATGACAGGGTTAATATGGGTCTCTTGTCATACTGCCAGATACATAGTTTAAGCAGCAGGTTGGTGACTGAAAACACCTTCAATGGGATTAAAAGCCTTCAAGTATTTCAAGCAACAGCTACCTGCTGTGACAGCCAGTAGGGGACTGTGCTTTCAGACAAACCTTGCTGACAAGTGAGTAACTGGCCTCTTCCAACATCCAATTAAAAAAAGGCTAAACTTCTAAAAAGAAAAGACATAAGAGGCCAAGAATCTACTCAGCAGTGTCTGCTAGGGGTAAGTGATAGTGTCTGAAGGAATTGTGTTCACCAGACACTGTTTGAGTGGCTGTGGTCTATCAGGTACTATTTTAGATTCATATTAGGGAGAAACAAAGGTGTGTATGTACACACACACACACACACACACACAAATCTGCATCTTTTTGAAGTTCACATTCTACGCATGCTTCTTTCTTCTCTGGCAAGTAAGCCCAGGCCAAGTCCAACAGTTCAGAAAAGAATGAAGCTGTGGTCTGTCAAGTACATTTGAAGAACAATTAAAATGTATTATCACAGTCATATTTCAGTGGTTAACATGAATAGCACATCTGATCCCACTTTTCTGTGTTTTTTAATATATTCTTTAGTAGGCACATACTACTTTTATCCTGAAATTTTTATGAACGTATGAGTGGAATCCAAGATGTCTGGGTGACCCTTACAGTAAGAACCGGGAGGCCTCGGCTTAAGAACTGAGCTCTCTTGGGTTCCAGCCCCAGCCTCGCTCTCTTCTAGCCATGTGACCTTCCTTGCACTGATGACTTAGCTTCTTAACTACATAAGTAATTCTATTACCACATCACAGTGAAGTTTAAATGGCGGTACAATGCTCCATCCTGATCTCTCGTGGCTGTTGCCATGTAAAATGCTACATCACTAAGCAAGCCAGCAGTAGTTTCCTGCCCAAAGGAGATACTTAATGTTCTTAGGTTAAACTGAGGAAGTCAGCCTAAGACCAAGCTCCCTTACTCCGTGAGAATAGGAGGAGGCTCTGTTGCTTTGGAGAGGCACATCTGTGCTGGCTTTCTAAATATACAAGTAGCATGGATTCCACTGCTGCAGATTTATCTGAACAGAATGAAGACTTACATCCATACATAGTCAAGAACACAAATCACAGTGTGCTTATTTGTAATAACCGAGACTGGAAGTAACCCAAACACCTATCAGTGGGGGCATGCATAAGCGAATGAGGATATCATTGGATGGAATAAGAATGAATATTTTGTAAGGGGGGTAACATGCTTGTGTGTGTGTGTGTGTGTGTGTGTGTGTGTGCAATGTGAAAAGAAGGCAGAGGTTGACATAAAGTATCGTCTTCAATCACTTTCCACCTTATTTTGAGATGATGCACCTTACTAGCTACTGGCTGAATTAGCCACAATCTTAATCAGCCATCATCAGGCTGAAATGCATCAAGGGGTCAGGGAGTCGGGTGACCAGATGCCCAGGAGAGTCTAAATGGGTATTTTCCCATGGAGTATGAAAACGGATGCACAACAGGAAAAAAGAGATTTAAACTTCTCAGTGTAGCTTGTAAGAAGTTATTAAATTTTGTCTGTCTTTATGTCTGTGAAGGTTGTATACTTGTTCCTGTGCATGCGTACACATGCGGGTACTCTTTCTTGGATGTGTGTGAAGAAGTCAGAGGTCAAGTGTCTTCCCTGATCATGTTCTACCCTTTTTTTTTTTTTGAGGCCAGGTCTCTTACTGAGTCTTGAGCTCTTTGGTTCAGTTAGGCTAACTGGTCAGTGAGCCTCTGTGATCCTTCTGTCTCCATGCCCCTCTACCCTAAGAATAAATATATCACCATGCCTGCCTCTCACATGAGTGATGGGCCCTCATACTTGTACGGCAAGCGTGCTAAGCTACTGAGCCATCGCTTCAACCCTTGAAGTTATTAAATTCTAAAAGAATGGTGTGGACTTCTGTCCAGCCCATAAGACAAAGCTGCAAAGCCAGGAGCTGCATTTCTTCCCTGTCAAGAACTGATGTAGCAAGTGCAGAAATATAAAATGCCTCATCAGAAAATTAATGCCCCAGTAGTCAGAAGGCTCTTACATCTCGGTGATAAATTTCAAATGATAAAGACGCAAATGAAAGCAGCGTGGGTTGATTCTCTCTCTCTCTCTCTCTCTCTCTCTCTCTCTCTCTCTCTCTCTAAGACAAAGCCCCATGATACTGATATCACACTTAAACAGATATCAGTCAAAATGCAATCTTTTGTAAAATAATACTGGTTTTACCAAGATTAAGAGTGAAACATAATAATTCTTAGGAAGCAGCAAAGGGATGTCAAGGTGAGAATAAAAGATGAAATTAACTAGATCAGTGTCTCACTGCCCGGAATCAGAAGCCGGGACACTATATTAGTCTCTTGTTTTTATTAATCTTGTGGTATCGGGACTCAAGCATAGAGCCTTATGCGTGCTGGGTAAATAGTCTACCACTGAGCTTTATTCCCACCTTTATTTCAACTTTATTTTCCGCATGTAGTCAAGGCTGGCCTGAAACTCACTATGATACAAAGAATGACCTTGGACTACTGATCTTCTGGTCTCTACCTCCCAAAAACTATTTCAGCACAGTATGCCTTAGTCTCAATTGATATGAGTATAAATCCCCGAATCCCAAGATACAAACAAGGATTCTGGACTGTTTTTGCTAAATTTGAGGCATTTAACGGCAGCGGTAATGTGTATTTGAAGAAAAACATAATTATTTTAAATTGCCTAAATTTTTATATTTTTGAGTTACTTTTTATATGTCATGTTCTTAAAGAATACTGTTTCTCAAGCCATTTTCAGTTTGATATAGGATGATTGTTCAAACCTCGAAGTCATGCAGTAAATCTTATTACTACCTGCCTGGCTAAAATAACATATGAGAAGCCAGGATCACGACCTGAAAGTTGAAAGCAAGTGACCTTGAAAGATACTAAGTAAAATTACGGAGGCTGAGGTGATTCACCAATCCCACGGCACAATGTGAATAGTCAGACCTCATAACCACAGTGGTCAAAAGGCAACTCATCACACAACATTAAAAATTAGGGCAGCATTTGAAAAAGGATTGTGAAGTAACAGGGGAATGGGAGTTTTGACAGTAAGACTCTAGATACCTTGCAGAGATTTTAGCTGCGTACAAGAAAGAAGAACAATTATTGAACACCTGCTGTTGCCATGGCAAACCAAATCCTTGATAATCAAGTTAGCATATACTACCAAAGAACACACTCAGACAGTAAAACAGTCTACAAATTACACAGGGTCCTTAAGGACAGAGCATCAACCCTATGTGTGAGCTACAGAAGACCCTACACTGAAGACTGACAGCTCCCTGGCCTGGAGGGGTGGCTAGTGCTTTGACATCCCTTCTGTTTCTCCTTCCATTAGGCATCCAGATTAGTTCCTTCACTCAAGCTGACCTGACTTCCCGCAATGTTCAATATGTCCATTCTAGTGGGACCGGAAAACAATCAGACACCTTTAGCTTCGTGATATCTGATGGCTTGCATGAGGTAAGAGGCCCAATGACCCATCCTTGGGGTCTTTGATTTCTTCTTTGAGGGGGTGGGGCAGACACACTGGAGATAAGAGATCATCATGATCTTCTGCTCTTAGCCACAACACAGGAGCAGCCCCTGACAGCTATGGGCTTGAGCCCAAGCAGATTCATGTCAGGGTTCCTTGGGAGTAAGGCATGTCAAAACCTGGGGTACCAGAGACAGGTGCCCCACCTACCCATGACTGTTCTAGGTGACAGAGACCTTCCACATCACTATACACCCTGTGGATGCTTCACTGCCCCTCGTGCAGACCCGGGGCATGCGTGTGCAAGAGGGTGTAAGGAAGACCATCACAGAGTTTGAGCTGAAGGCAGTGGATGTAGACACAGAGGTAAGTGCTCCCCTGAACTCTCAGGCTGAGAAGCAGCAGAACTGGTGGCAGCTACTGTTTTTGGTGATGTACCCTGAGAGTTGTGCCTATTGCTGAGGGGATCACAAGCCCATCCCCCCCACCTCCACCCCCATCCCCCACCCCCTACCCTCCCCAGCCCCCACCCCCACTCCCCACCCCCCATACCTCTATTCCCTCCACACACAAAAAAAGATGGAAACATGGAAGAGACCTTGGCCTTCTGGGAAAAATCAAATTGGAGTTCAAATTGCTTTTCAGTTCATCCTGAACTCCTCAGTCAATGCATGCTCACCTCAGCTTGCATGTGACAGCCCTCTTTATGTACTGGATTTTATTATTGTCCCTAATAAGATAGGTGGCACTTTACCCAAAGCATTTATTGTCTCTAACCGGATGGGCACTTTCTGTCCCTCTGTGCCTCTCTTCAATTTTTAACCACTTGTACCCACAGTTTTTTTTTTTTTTCATGGTGATTGGTCATGACAGTTTGAGCAGACTCCAAGATGAGGTTTTGTCCAGAACAACATGGCTTACTGAGACTGAGCTCTCCTCTCCAGAGGTTGCCTGGGTCAAGCATTGAGCCTGTGGCCTTGACTGGACATGCACAGAACTCACTGCTGAACTTGCCTATTAGGTCTCTGTGCCTCCTCCTTGTGTCCCTGCCCCCTTCACTTACCCGTGCTCTCATCAGATGTCCATTGCCTACTGGGCTGCAGACTCTTCTCTAGATGCTAAATGCATAGCTATGAAGAAGACAGAAAATATGCCAGGAGTTTACAACCTTAGACCCTTGATTGACTGACATAAGAGACAGAGAAGAAAGGGAGAGGGAGGGAGAGAGGGAGGGAGGGAGGGAGGAAGGGAGGGAAGGCGGGAAGGAAGGAGGGAGGGAGGAAGGGAGGGAAGGAGGGAGGGAGGAAGGGAGAGAGGGAAGCGGGAGGGAAGGGGAAAGGAGGAGGAGGGAAGGGGGAGGGAGGGGGATGGAAGGGGAAAGGAGGAGGAGGGAAGGGGGAGGGAGGAAGGGAGAGAGGGAAGCGGGAGGGAAGGGGAAAGGAGGAGGAGGGAAGGGGGAGGGAGGGGGATGGAAGGGGAAAGGAGGAGGAGGGAAGGGGGAGGGAGGGGGAGGGAAGGGGGAGGGAGAGGGAGAGAGGGGGGAAGGAGGGGGGAGGGAGGGAAGGACAGTGAGAGGGAAGGAATAGGCAGTCCCAACCTTCCCATTTTCCTCGAATCCAGCTGAACCATGAGGCATGGGAGAGCAAAGGCAAATGCTCAGCGTTCTGCCAAAGGCTCTAAGATGTGAGCCCAGATTAGTAGAGAAAGAAGGTGTTTTCTCTCACAGGCTCTGTTGGCATCCATCAAGAAAGCACAGGCTGTGGTCATGTTCCCCTTGACTGGCTTCCGGCCTTGTGCCCTCTGCCAGCTTGACTCCTGCTTTTCTCCTCCTGGCAGGCTGAGGCCATCACCTTCACCATTGTGCAGCCTCCCCGTCATGGCACCATCGAGAGAACTGCCAGGGGGCAGCATTTCCACCCCACCTCCTCCTTCACTATGGAAGACATCTACCAGAACCGCGTCAGCTATAGCCATGACGGCAGCAACTCCCTCAAAGACCGATTTACCTTCACTGTTTCTGATGGCGCCAACCCCTTCTTTATCATTGAGGAAGGAGGAGAAGAGGTGAGGGCCGGTGGTGAGGAGGCCTAGCAAATCACCACAGAGGCCGCATGGGGACTGTGGCACGGAGCATAGTACCGAGTCCTTACTCTGTTAAAATTAAGTACGCTGGCCCTGGACAAGTAATTTCTCTTAGGTCTTGGTTTTTCAAGACAATGGCACAATAATTGCAGCTTCTAGTGCCTTATATAAACACCAAAGGGAGCAATCTTGATACAGTGACTGTTGGTGAGCCCCAGTAAGGCAGGTGATGATCATCAATGTTACTCTTTATTTTTTGAGTTTTTCTCCCATCTGATATTCCTATATTGAGTGGCTCTACATCTTCTCTCTCTCTTTCTCCCTCTCCCTCCCCCTTTCCTTCCCTTCCTCCCTCCCCCACACCCCCGTGTGTGTGTGTGTGTGTGTGTGTGTGTGTGTGTGTCTGTGTGTCTGTGTGTCTGTGTGTCTGTGTGTCTGTGCGCACGCGCACGCACGCGCGTGTGTGTTCTAAGACTCCTCATTCCAACCAGAGTCACTAAGAGTCTTTCGCTCTGGATTTTTACCAGTTTTAGTGCTGGTTTTACCACTTGGCTTAGTGCCTTTGTAGGTCATGTTCCTTTGAAAGCCTCAGCTTCCCTATCTATAAAATGGAGGTAGTACCTCTTCTCCTCAGTACATGAGGCCCTCTGCCCCATGGCAGACCCACAGAAACATCGGAAAATCTCTACATTTATCTTCATCTTTGCCACTTTAGGATCAGACTGTGTGTTCTGTAAGATGCCTTGCTGCTGAGGTTGAGCAACTTCCCAGGTTTTCTCCCTCCAAGATTGAGGGAAGAGCTGCTGGGGAGATGATTCAGTTTGACAGCATTTGCTATGTGGTTATGAGACTGTGCATTCAGTCTCCAGAACCTATGTGTAAAGCTTAACATGGTGGTGTGTGCTTGCAATCCCAGCACTGGGGAGACAGAGACAGGCTCATCTCTGGGGCCAGCCTATTCTGATTAGCAATCCTCAGGATAGCTACTGAGGAACCACACCTGAGGTTGAATTCTGGCTCTACATATGCGTGCATGCACACACACACACACACACCACACATGCACACACACGGACACACCACACACACCACATACACCACATATACACATACACACACCACAAACATCACACACACATACATACACACACACACCCCATATACATACCACACACCACACCACACACACACATACACACCACACACATGCACACACACAGACACACCACATACACCACATACACCACATATACACATACACACATACCACACACCACACCACACACACACCACATACACACATACCACACACCACACCACACACACACCACATACACACATACCACACACCACACCACACACACACACACACACTTGTGTCTAAGCTCCTTATGCCATTTGCTCAGTACTTTGTTCATTAACAGAACTCACCGTTCCATAAACTCCCTGTGGACTAACTGCATCTCTGGTGGGGGGTGGGCTGGGGACACCCCAACACCCTACACATCTGTGTCTGGCTCCACAGAAGCAGTGTTGGAGAGCGGTGTGCTCATAGCCTGCTGTTCGTCCAGGACAGAGAAAGCGTCTTTTGTACTCCTGACGAGTTTCTGTCCTACACCAGTGCTAGACGATTGCACTCCTGTAAAGGTTATCATCCTGTGTCCTTCAGAGACATAGAAGGTCATGCTGGTCTGGTCATTACATCTGTGGTAGCTGTTGGAATTCCTTTGCCTTGTGAGCATCTGCTCTATCTGTTTGGTGGCATCGCCAGGCAGGCTGTCACTCTGTCCTTTCTCACTATAGCTGCTTCTGATTAGCTTGACTTTCAAAGGAGAAACATAAATCAAAATATGTCAGCAATGGCTGCCTTTTAAAAAACCTAATGGTCACACCAAGCCCTCTGATGAACCATGTCGTTTTAAGAAATGGAAATTGTGCAGAAGGTGGATTTTGGGAGAGCCTCCAGGATGCCTGGATACTGTCTGTAGACAGGTCTCTCTCTCTCTGTGGATAGAATTAAAATGTAAATTCCCTTTCACCATTCATCCCCATAACTGCTTTTATTCTTGATTTCTTCTGCCTCTTACCCACAGGGAGAGCACTGTCCTTAAAACAAACAAGAACAAAACCAGGGAAAGAAAAGGAAAGAAAAACCCCCTGTTCTTAGAAGCTTCCCTCTCTGTCTGAGCCGGCCCCACCTGGAGCCTTCAGCATTAACATTTTAATGGTGCTGTTTGCCAGCCTCTCATAAAAACTTAAACACAAGATACTGAGAAAAAGGATCTGTGTATTGTTTCATCTTAGGCAAGGTTGTTTTTTTTTTTATTATTTTGTAGTTAATTTTTAAAATTAGTGTACAGGGTAATCGGTTTCAAGCATTTTCATATGTGTCTTCCCACTTTCTTCTTGTTCACACTCCCTGCCTGGCTTCCTCTCTTGGAGGTTTCTTCTTCCCCAAAAGTGCCACTTTCTGCTTTCTTGTGACTGATATCTATTCCAGCATCCCCTCTTGATGCCCCTCCCTTTAGACCTATTTCTCTCCGCCCATGGTCCCCTTTCTACTTCCTTGACACATAATTTAAAATGAGAGAAAACAATAGTTATTGTTATAAATCTAACCATTGTGACATCCACTAAAGAAGGCATAAGTGTACCCAAAAACAATGGGACATATTGGTAGTCTCAGCTAATAGGGCATTGAGACAGAGGGATTACTTGAGCTCAGAGATTCAAGGCCAACCTCAATAATGTTGCATGACCCCATATCAACACAGGCACACACACACATGTATGAACTCATACATATGCACGCATATGTAGGCACTCAAAGGCATTCACACATATACACAAATGCACACACACACACACACACACACACGTAAAAGCCAACATCAACAGCAAATGAGGTTGAGCAAAGACGCCCTTGCTTTTTGTTTCTGTGTACCTGTTGGACTCACCCTGTCAGTGACCACTCTCCCTGAGATCTAATGCCAGTTGTGCTATGAGGAGAAAGGTAGCTGTGCTTTGTCTCTGACATGTCACAGAGTTTGGGATTTGCAACGTCTAGGTATGGTGTCTGGGAAACTCCAGCAGCAAGGACAAGTGTTCCTCTCTCTCCCCCACTCCTCCTGCAGATCATGACAGCTGCCCCTCAGCAGTTCCATGTGGACATCCTCCCTGTGGATGATGGCACCCCTAGAATTGTCACCAACCTGGGGCTCCAGTGGCTGGAGTATATGGACGGCAAGGTATGTCCTATCCCACCTGCTATATCCTCTGCTCAGTCCTCAGCATGGAGCCACTTGGAAACAGAATAGCAGTTCGTCCACCCCTCTCGCGAGCTGGCTTTCCCAAGGCAGGTGAACCCAAAGGTTTGCTTAGGATTCTCCATGTTATTAAATTATTAGCATGAGTTAGCTGGTTACATTAATATAACCCTACAACCCTACAAAAAGATCCTCCAAATACAGCAGGTCAAATAAGAGAACCATTGCTTATTTTTGTACCACATGCGATGTGGAAGTGTTAGGCTGGCACTGGACCCCTCGCCTTACCGCTGCAGGCTCTTCTGTGGTGGTGTCGCCCATTGCTGAGAGCCTGTTGTTGAATACACAGACAGATTTCTTCCGAAATGAGTCAGTATCCCACCTAAAAAGTCCAGGGTAAGAGACTTCATTTTCAACAAGAGATACAGAAATGGAATGTGTTATATCCACTTATATTCTGTTGGCAAGCAATCGGTCAGATGAGGTTTCACAGGAAGCTGGGAAATAGTATCTCAAGCTGGGCAAGCAGGTGCTCTGGTAAAGTTGTTAATGTCCAGAAGAGGAGAATGGACTTTAAGGAACATTAAATGCTTGCCCTGGAAAGAAAGGAGCAGATATCCTTGTGGGTAATCTTGCTCAGAGGACTTCTACTTCAGAGATTTCTTCCCCATCTCCTAGTTTCCAATGGAACAATTTAAGGTGCATCTCATCATTTTGAAGTGATAGTAAATCAGCCCTAAACCTGCATCAGCATCAACACATGTACACTTCCTCCTCCCGTGTCAGAACATTGATCAGTTATATTCTCTGGATGCTGCGGCTTGTCACCCTTGTGGGGCTGATTAGATAGTTATGGGTCCAGCCGTCCAACTGTTGGGCTTCTCAAAATAAATACGATTGAGTTGAATAAATGTCTCGGTTAATAAAACTGAGTAATGTAATAAATCTTACATTTCTTGAAGGTGGAAGCATGAAAGGTGTAAGCATCTTTCACAAGCATGAAGTTGTAAGTTCAGAGCCCCCGCTCCCTTGTAAAAGGTTCAGCACACTGGAACGTGCATAGGTCACCTCAGTGCAGAAAGCACAGAGATGAGTCAATCCCTGGAACTTACTGGAAAGCCAACCTAACATGGCTGGTTCAGGTTCAGCAAGAGATTCTGTGCCATGAAACAAAATGGGAAGCAGCTAACAAAGACACTAGATAGATATGGATCTCTGGCCTCTGCATGAATACACATACCCAGGGAACCAAAGAAGACACTAGACATGAATCTCTGGTGTGCACATATACACGCGCGCATGTGTGTGCACACACACAGACACACACACTCACCCCAGTGTAAATTTTTATGTAGTGTGATTTTTCTCTTAGGTCTATTTCCCATCCTTTCTCTATCCCAAAAACAGTTATTAATGTTTCCAATGGCCAGATATAACAGTACATCACTATATAGAGTACCAAGCACTCTAGAGACTGATGTAGGATTCCAGTTAGAGGCCAGCCTACATTACACAATGAGACCCTGTCTCAATAAATAAGTGCATGGTAAAGTCACCAATGAGTTCTACTTTATGAAATCCAAAGGCTAGCACTCTGCCCTTCTCTGGTTAAGCCCATGGATATAGAGTACGGCTCACCACTCTTTCTTTCTTTGAGTTTCTCACCTCACTCTGCATTGACTGAGTGAGTACAGCATATCTTAACTACCTTCAGGATTTTCAGAGGCTCTCCTAAGGTATAAGGCTTAGCTGTTTTCTCTATATTATATCATTCCTCCCAGGTTCCAATCCTCTTTCAAAGCTGAACTGAAATCCCCTGCTTATTTCCACATAAAGTGTTGCCCCATTGACCTCATACGGGAGCTTTTCTTTGTGAAAACGTCTAGGGCAGAGGCTGGTGTGGTTTCTGTTTTCAGGTCTCTCCCATCCTAACAGACCTTTCTGTGCAGCAAATACTCTCTGTAAATCATTGTGGAACTGAATTAAATCTGAGTCAGAGGGTCTTGCTCCAGCTTAATTCCCACCTCAGGAATTAAATTTAATGGGTTTCTATTCTAGGCAACCAACCTGATCACCAAGAAGGAACTGCTGACCATGGATCCAGACACCGAGGACTCACAGCTTATCTATGAGGTCACCACAGGCCCCATGCATGGCTACCTGGAGAACAAACTGCAGCCGGGCAGAGCGGCAGCCACCTTCACCCAGGGTGTGTTTTAGGAGCCTAGAAAGGGGAGACATGTTCAAATGCTGCTCTCCGTATTTTTGACATGGTCACTTCCTGCTACTTTTTTATAAATGGATCATCTAGTGTCTAGCTACTCAACTTGCGCATTTTACTCTTTCTGAATTTCTTCCAGTCACTCTAAACCAGAGAAATCCATCTTCACTGTACCTCTTGCCCTTGGGTTAATCTAGATTTTTTTGGAAAGGATATGTGGGACTGCTTGAGTTTTCTAAATATATTTGTTTGTTTGTTTGTTTAATATGCATTGGTAATTGTAAGGGTGTTGGATCCTGGAGTTACAGACAACAAGTGCTGTTGTGTAGTTGCTGGGAATTGAGTCTGGGTCCTCTGGAAGAGCAGCTGGTATTTTCACTGTTCAGCCATCTCTCCAGCTCCGCTTGGTTTTCTTAAGGCAAACAACAAAATGGCTGCCAGACTGAAAGATTTTTGATCTTAGGAAATTTACTGTTTTATTCTCTAAGGGTGACAACATTTAAAAAAAAAAATCTCTAGCCAAGGAGTTAAAGGTCTTGTGTATGTAAGCTGCTCGAAAGAAATGTTTTCCTTTTTGAATAACACAGAGCAGGTAGTTTGTAGTTTCATGCAAGCTTGTCACTCCTATCTTTGGGGGTGGGCGTGATTGGGTAGTGAAGCCCCACTGGTCCCTCAGGGATTCTCTGCATCCCTTCCCACCCCATTCTTAGTCATGGAGAGCTGTGTCTCATCTATATGGGTTGTTGCTGTCAGTCCAAGCTTTTCTTATCAGCACATACCCTCCAAAGAGGGTATAGAGCACATACGTCTAGGGGGGTCAATATTGATTGATTGATTGATTGATTGATTGACTTTATGTTTATGAGCAGTCTATCTGCATGTACACCTGCATACCAGGAGAGGGCATCAGATTATATTATAGATGGTTGCGAGCCATCATGCAGTTGCTGGTACTTGAACTCAGGACCTCTGGAAGAGCAGCCAGTTCTCTTAACTGCTGAGTCATGTCTCCAGCGCAGCCCCCACCCCCACCTTCTTTAGAAGCAATTTAGGCTGCTTTGAACCTGTCTACATAGAAGATGAGGTGAAAAACTTATCTCTGTCAGCATTCAAATTTGCCTTTCAGCACTCCACTGACACACACTCGGGGTCCTTTCTGTCTAGACCCTGAGAGTCTCTTTTTACAAGAACATAAAGGGAAATTCTGTATATCAAGATTGGTATATAAAATAAACAATTGCAAGATATTTCTTTATAACTAGTAAGAATCATTTGTTTTAAGACTACTATACATTTTATTCTTTTGAAAATGAGTTCCTATAACCCATTAGAAGACTAGACTCGCTCTGTTAGTCTGGGGAATATGAGAGTATCTTACACCGTCACACTTGTTCACAGTGGATCCTGGGACTCTATTTTTCTCACAGAGCATGTGAACTTGGGGTTGATTCGTTATGTGTTGTATGAAGAGAAGATCCAGAAAGTGATGGATAGTTTTCAGTTCCTGGTGAAGGACAGTAAACCCAATGTGGTCAGTGGCAATGTCTTCCATATCCAGTGGTCTCTCATCAGCTTCAAACACACCAGGTACCGTTTTTATTGTATACTATATGTTGACAAATAGATTAAGCAAGTAGAGGAAATTAGGGTGAAACACTTTAGAAGGCAGATCCAGTCAGCCATTGTCACTGAAGATAACAGTAGTGATGGTGGTGGTGTTTTCCCAAGGCTGCTTTGATTTATGTCAAACTCTGCATCATAGTGTGCGCTCTTTAAGATATTTTCCTACTGGAGAGTTCCAGAGAACCAGGGGTTACCATTTGGTAAAGGTGATGGACAGGCATGGTCCAGATTTCTCTGAGTTAAATGATAACTTGGGTTATTATTCTAGAATAAACACGTTTTAAATCAGCATTTCAGAGATGTACTTTTCTAAAACATCAGTTTCTTGACAGTTCTAGTGTGGGGGCACTTGCTTTCAGGACCCCCTAAATACAGCGTACCATTCTTAGCCATACTCATAATAATTAGAATCACCCCATAAAATACATGTTTTGAGATTTGCTTTGAATTATCTCTTGATTATATCACCTCCAAAAATACAATAATTTGAGTAATAGGGATCCCTTTCTGTTGGCCAACCTCTAATACGTAATGGACTGAATGGCACAGTGACTGGCAATGGGGTTCACTCAAAGGTGTTTTGCCTAAAACACTGAAAGCAATGAGACACACAGCAGACTGATTGGCTGCCCTCATTGGCTGCATTCAAGCCCAGCTCATGATTGTCTTTCTGTGGCTTTTCCAAACCTACTCATTATACATTAAGATCGGAGGAAGTAGCCTCTTGACACATCCTGAACAAATCCCACCTTTTAGGCTGAGGCCCCTGTCTGAACTCATGCATCATAAAATTCTGTCAACAAATCTTTGTTTCCCAGACTCAGGCTCAGAATCCACCCTGGATCATTTGTACACATCTTACAGACCTGGTTCAGTGGCTTCCTACCGAAGCTAAGTCACTAACAACACTCCTCACAATAAGATCTTCCTGGCCTCTTCTGATAATTCTGCATTCTTTGGAGAGGTTGTCTGTCACGACTCCATGTTCTGAATTATGAAGTTCAAAGCTCCTATGTAATGTTCTGGAGTCTATGTAGTGACTCCTACATAGTCTCTTCCACAGTTAACCCCAGTATCCTTGTTCATGGGGGCTGTGACTCAGTGGTAAGTGTGTTCCATCAATTTATGTAAACATTTGAAGACACTAAACTGCTTGTCCTCTGGAACGCTTCTGTGACCAAACAGCAGAGATAAGTACTGAGCAAGTGATCTCTTCATAGCCCTAAGACAGATTTCCAGAGCCTGACTTTTGTGTGCCTCTAGCTATAACGTCAGTGAGAAGGCGGGGTCTGTCAGTGTTACGGTGCAGAGGACTGGGAACTTGAACCAGTACGCCATCGTCCTGTGTCGCACGGAACAAGGCACGGCCAGCTCCAGCTCCAGGGTCAGCTCTCATCCTGGACAGCAGGACTACATGGAGTATGCTGGCCAGGTAGGTATGGAAGGACCACTTGTTCCTCAGCATCGCTGCAGGCTGTGGTGATGCTCTCTCCTTAGGTGTGACCCTGCACATCAGCCTCCCCTCCATGAAATTGCCCTACATTCCCTTCCCATAGTTATCTGTTCTTTAGTCTTGCTAACCAGCATGGAAGTGTCTGCCAGGCTGTAAATTCTTATATGGCTTCTAGGTGTTTACATTTTGCTTCATGACAAGACCTCAGTAAGGTATCATGTCCTCAGTTCTTGGTGTCCTCCCCTCCTCGCCCTTCCTCTCCCTTCTCTCTGCTTGGAGGTGGGGAAGAGAGTACATAAGAAGTTGGGAAGGTCTTGGGATAGAATAGGTAAGAGGTGACAAGAGGGGCGGATTCATATAGTAAAATTGACAGGGCAGTGATTGGAGACAGCCAGAGGTAGACATGGATGATGCCACCTCTTGCTATGAGAGGATGGGCAGGGGGAACCAGTTTGTTGAAGTTTAGTGCTGGGATTTTTGTCTTGGGCATGCTGAGTGTGAAGTGTCTTAAGCCTGAGCTACAGGGAAATTTCTAAGTCAACTACTTACCTCCAGGGTGGTAATGAGAAAGAAAGGGGATAATGGGGAGGAAGTGAGGGAATTGGGGGTACAAGTCAAAAGCAGAGTGCACACTTAGTGTAAATTAGGGGTAGGGGCGGATAATTAACACCTTTTCTTGCTTGCATTTAATGGGTATTTATTTCATCTTTTTTCAAGTCAATTTCATTTTTAGAAGTTAAATCTCCTTCAAAGCCCAGTGGGCTTTGTCCTTTCAGAGTTCAGGAGTCAACTAGACTAAGTGAAAGCCTTTTATGTCCAAGAGGGGTATAGGAAAGGCCAGAGAAGATAAAGAGTCTTCAGAAAAGGGTTGTCACATTTTCCAAGAAAAGACAAAGGGCTGTCAGTGCGTTCCAGATCTTAAGCAGAGATCTAATGAGCGCTTTGCTTTCTTAGGGGCATTCTGAAATAAGGAGATTAGCAAAAGCTCAATTTGATCAGTTGATTAGGTATGCACTAATAATGGTGCCTGATTTAAATTATGTGTCTTTCAAATCTGGGTTCCTTAGAGGCTTCTGGGTAGTTCTTACATATATTTAACTACTTAGGTTTACACAAACAACAGGCCAGGTCCACTACTTGTCTTTCCAGTTTGGCCAAATACCTCTTTTCTGCTTGAACAGTTTACCCTCATTTTATTCATCACTCCTCCTCTGCCTCTGTCTCTTGTCCTCCCTTCTCTTTCATTCATTCATTCATTCATTTGTTCATTTATTTATTTTTAGACAAGGATATAACCAGGACAATTCTCATTGCATTTACAGTTATGTGCATACAAAATAACGTCTCTGTATTGTACCAGCTAAATTCATTCATATTATAGTTCTAGTCCATTTTATAGCAAAAGGTTTAGCCAAATATAAAGTTAAATTAGCCTAGTGTGTTAAGTGACATTTTATGAACTCAAACTCAATTATTCAGTGCAACATGATCCTCCTGTTAATTTTAATTATATACATAATATAGGCATGGCAGTGATGATATACCTTTGCAGTGCAGTGCTTTAAAATATCTTAGCACTTTCATGATAGACTTTTATTTAGTCTTCCTAGTAATAGTATAAAAGAACTATTATTATAAACC
Organism: Apodemus sylvaticus; assembly: GCF_947179515.1. NCBI lineage: Eukaryota > Metazoa > Chordata > Mammalia > Rodentia > Muridae > Apodemus > Apodemus sylvaticus. The sequence goes on along the minus strand of NC_067482.1, from coordinate 13,289,823 downwards.
ATTATATACCCAGTGCTCATGAACTTTCATAAACTTACCTACTTGGGAAGTAATTGACACCTGAAACTCAAATCTGCATACTCCAGAATTGGAGATTTCTCTGGTTAAACTTGCCCCCAATTAGAAAGAGCACTGAGAAACCAAATGACAATTGTTAATAAAAAGAGCACAAACAATTCTTACCCACCTTACTAGTCACCAGATGTAGGACAGCTCTTTGCCCTTCATGTCCTTATACAGTAAATTAGCTTCCATTGTACAAAAAGAACAGGGAGAGATGTCTGAGTGTTGCAGGCAGGACAACAGGAGTTGGAGATGGAGGAACTCAAAGACACCTTGCAGTTTTTTGCCAGCTCAAGTTGGGCACTCTCTTCTCACTGCCTCTCAAGGGACTGACCAGGGCATGCAGAAATGATGCAGTTTAACTTCTTTTGCTTCTTTTGTGACAGGTGCAGTTTGATGAACGAGAGGACACAAAGTCCTGCACCATTGTCATCAACGATGATGACGTATTTGAGAACATCGAAACTTTCACTGTGGAGCTCAGCATGCCAGCCTATGCCCTGCTGGGAGAGTCCACCCAGGCGAAGGTCATTATCAATGACACTGAGGATGAACCCACACTAGAGTTTGATAAGAAGACCTACCGGGTCAACGAGAGCACTGGGTTTCTCTTTGCTCCCATCAAAAGACAAGGTCTGTTGTTGCCGTGGGTGACAAGGAGCTAGGATAATAACTAACATCCTTTGAGCCTCTTCTGTGTGCCGAGTGCTCAGGCTTCACATGAATTCTCTTGTATGCTTTTTAATACATTAACCCACCGAATCCCAGGACAACTGTAATTTTGAGTGCACCTGAATGGGTCCTTATCAGAAGACCTCTCTTCTCAGTGCATGTATTTAGAGCTCCATTTATTCTTCAAGTCGAAGTGCAAACTAGTTAGATTTAGCCTTACAAATTATTCATTAACTTGGTCTTTTTAATCAATCACCCATTCCATAAATTATTTACCAACCGTGATGGAGGAGAGAAGTTGTAATTGTACAAATCTCAGGTTTTGGAGGGAAGAACGTATACTGAAAGATTTCCCTACCTGGATGTTAAGTATAACGTTCAGATGAAAATTATTCTCCCTTTGGGAAATAAAGGGCAATATTTGAAGGCTGGACGTTTAAAATAAAGATTTTATGGGTTTATGACTGTGTGATACGTGCAACTTTAAAATGTGTAGCGATGAAATCCCTTCAACACTACCTGAATGTAAATGATAGAGTCAATTTTCAGTATTGGATCTGCTGACAGGGTATTAGTGAAATAAATACTTTGGATAGCACTAAACCTTAGTAAATTCTACTTGGAAGACAGGCAAGCCCCACTGATTGCTCTGGGTCGCCGCCACACCAGGCCTATAGTAGGTTGTCACCAAAGGCTGTGGCAGCACTAATGAACACAGTTGTCTGTATTTTTATATTGTTTCGTACTGTTTCATTTTTCCTTTTTTTGAACAAGCTTGTGTCTCTCGGGGAATTAAAGTACAGAAGTTTCTTCAGGAAGGCAGCGAACTGAGCTCCTCACACTAACATCAGGACACAATTACTTTGCTACTTAAAGCACCAAAATATGCCTCTTATCTTTCCACCCGCTGTGGTCCTAGATGGTGGGCAATGAGTCTTGTGAATTAACAGAGCACAAAATCTACAGAATAGGAAATCCATTTTAAGTTATTTGGGGGAAATATCTGGGGTATATTAAATCCTCGAGCAGTTTATACCCTGGGCTTAATAGAAACTGCAGTTCAGGAAGGTTGCCTGTCAGAGTTGGAGCAGAAATGGTGATAGAAATAGTCAGAGGGAAAAGCTCATTAAGTTACTAGACGTCTTGAAATTTGAGAAGCACTCATACCCGTGCTTTGCCTTTCTCGCACGGCAGGAGACTCAAGCAGCACCGTGTCTGCCATCTGCTACACAGTTCCTAAGTCAGCCATGGGAAGTAGCCTCTATGCTCTGGAATCAGGATCTGATTTTAAGTCCAGAGGGAGGTCTGCTGAGAGTCGTGTGATATTTGGACCCGGTGTCACCGTGTCCACATGTGATGTCATGGTCATTGATGACAGCGAGTATGAGGAGGAAGAGGAGTTTGAGATAGCCCTGGCTGATGCTTCTGACAATGCCCGCATTGGAAGGCTGGCTGTGGCCAAGGTTCTCATCAGTGGTCCCAATGATGCCTCAACTGTCTCACTGGGCAGCACAGCTTTCACCATCAGTGAGGATGCAGGTAATGGAGAGGAGTCTCTCTGGGCTTCTGTGAACTATCTCCTGATCCTTCTTCCCAGCTTCCTTCTTATGTTTGACAATGTCCTTGAGGCACAGAGAATGTCATTCTTTAGTGGCAATATTGTTGGCAATACTGAGTGTTTTATGTTGCCAGGCATCAAGATCAACAATGGGAGATAGTAAAATTAGAGGATCCTGTCCACCTCAGATTGTTAATGGCAGAGAAACAGCTGCCTTGGAGCTTCCTGGTCTGACTTTGTGGTCCAGAGGATGTTATGGTGCCAAGCATTTTGGCTTGTACAGTAATGTGGTTCATTGAAGATGCAGATAGTTATTGAGTATACTCTTAGCTGCTGAAAAAAAAATCCAAGTTTCAGTGTCTTAGCACAGTAGAGCATTTTCATGTATATGTTAACCCCATGGAGTCTCTTCTCTGGGTTGCTTTAGAGCCTAGGCCCCTTCCTTCTTGTGGCTCTTAAGGGTCTCTAAATGTATCACATGCATATGCTAGAGGGAGATAGTACTGAAGATCAAGGTCTTCTGCCTCTTTGAAGGGATTCTGCAATGTATGGGGAACTAGGAACTAATACTTTTTAAAGATTAGGGATGTGTGTGTGTGTGTGTGTGTGTGTGTGTGTGTGTGTGTGTGGTGTATGTTTGTATAAGGTATACAAGTCCCTCAGAGGCCAGAGGTGACATAAGATCCTCTGTGAGAGCAGTAAGCCCTCTTAACCACTGAGCCATCTTTCCAGTTCCCAGAACTAATATTTTTTAAACACATACCGAATGCCAAGCATGAAGCCATGGATGCTCTGTGCCTCCTTAGTGATCCTCAGCAGACCAGATAGCACTACAGGAAAAGCAGACTGAGGCCCAGAGAAGTGAAACAAATTATCAGAATGTATTCAACTAGAGGCTGGAGATGTGACCCAGTGTTTGTGAACACTTCTGCTTTTAAAGAGCATCTAGGTTTGCTTCCCAGCATCCACCTGGTAGCTCCAGTTCTGGGGGATCCGGCACCCACTTCTGGCCTTGCATGAGGTGCACAGCCATACCTGCGGGCCGAACATTCCTACAGTTAAAATGAAGACAAGTGAATAAGTCTCTAAAAAAGAACTTCATGTAGGCAAAACAAAACAGAGGATTGTGCAGTGAGCACAGACACAGAACCTTGTTTCTCTGTTATGTCATGTTACCTTTACTGGGCACCAAGAGCCCTGGTGTGACTACATGTGACCTCGCATATCAGTGGGAGAATATGGCATCTGATGGGGTTTCCAAGTCCACTTTTCTCTGTGGCTGTGAAAAGAGTTAACTATCTTTAAGATTCTACAAGTATGGTGTCACTTTGACCCAAAAGATGAAATTTGCGCCTAGGATAATAAGCCTGCATGGCTCAAGGAATGATGTGTGCACTGCTGGATAAAATAGGAAAATCAACCCAGTTAAAACATTCCATTAAGAACATGCAGCCCCAGGCCCTGTGGCTCCGTAGCTCGTTTCCGACTTTCCCAGCTGAGGCTCCCATCTCAGGGTTTTTCCTCCTTAAATAGGTTTGAGACGTTTCTTGGTGGTGGGGTCTTCCCTCCGGTGCATGTGAAATATGCTTTCCCCCAAGGATTATTTTTCCAGTGCCACCTTGGTTAAGACCCTCCTGTGAGTCTCCTTTTGACCTTAGAGTCAGTCAAAGGGAACATCATCACCTCTCGGTGCTTTTCGGAGCAGGGAGGAGCATCTATAGGTTGGATTAGACAAACTATGTAGAAGAGCTGCCTCTGTTGTTCTGGGGGAGAAGAGTGTTCTCAGATGCCCTCTGGTGTTTTGGGCTCAAGTTTCGATATTAAATGTGTCTGTTACTGCAATCCAGGCACGGTGAAGATTCCAGTTATCCGCCATGGCACCGACCTTTCTACCTTCACATCTGTCTGGTGTGCCACTCGGCCCTCGGACCCAGCTTCTGCCACTCCAGGAGTTGACTATGTCCCCAGCTCAAGGAAGGTGGAATTTGGGCCAGGTATCACTGAACAGGTGAGTCCACAGCAGCCCAAGGGCCTCACAGTCAAAAGTCCCATGGTTGCTAGTGCAATTTCTTTTTATTAAACAAACAAACAAACAAAAAAAAAACAGATTCTTCTCTCATACAATACATCCTGGCCTCATACATCCTGACCTCAGTTTCCCCTCCCTCCACTCCCCACAGCTCCTCTCAACACCCCTCTTCCCCCAGATTCAAGCCCCTCCATCTCCCACCAGAAAAGAGGTGGCCTGCAAGAGACAGCAACTAAGGATGACAAACAAGATACAAGAAGACAAGACAAAAGCCCTCACAGCCAAGCCTGATGTGGCAACCCAACAGCAGGGATAGAGTCTCAAAAGCAGGCAAAAGAGTGAGAGACACACCCACTCCCGCAGTTAGGAATCCCACAACACCAAGCTAACAGCTGCAGCGTATGTACACCGGACCTGATGCAGACCCACCCAAGCCCTGCTTGGTTGATCCAGTGGGCTGAGTTTTCCTGTTGTCCTTATCCCCTCTGATGCCTTCAGGTTTTCTGTGTCCCCCTACCCCCTCTTCTGTGAGATTCCCAAGAGGAGGGACCCTATGAAGACAATATGATTTAGACTCTACATGATGTTGCTAGGGTAATTTCTGCCTGTTTTCTGAGTCCCTACAAAACATTAAAAGCCCTTTACAACATTTCAGTCCTTACTTTCTTTAGAAATACAAACGAAGGCTGACAAGATGACCATCCCCTCTGAGACTGATGGGCTGAGTTTGATTCTCTGGACCCCACATGGGAAAGGAAAGAAACATCATCTACACACTGTCCTCTGACCTTCACACTTTTCACTCGCACACACGCACGCACGCACGCACGCACGCATGCGCACACACATCCCTAATCTTTTAAAAAGTATTAGTTCCTATTCCCCCATACACTGCAGAATCCCTTCAAAGATGAGTACTTTGAAAGAATACTTCAAGATGAGTAGAAATTCATGAAAGGATCCTCTCAAACTCTCCAAATGATCTTTTTACCATCAAATTTCCAACAGTGCAACTTTAGAACAGAAACTGTAAGAATATGCTAATTAGATAATCGTGTTATGAATTTAAAGACAAAGGGGTACTTTATGACCACAAAGAAAGATGCCAATGCCCGGCACTGAGCATTCTCTGAAGTTTGCTTTGATTTCTCCTCCAGTATTGCACTTTGACTATCTTGGATGACACACAATACCCAGTGATTGAAGGACTGGAGACATTTGTGGTTTTCCTCAGCTCAGCACAAGGAGCCGAACTGACCAAGCCCTCTCAGGCTGTCATTGCAATTAATGACACATTCCAGGATGGTAAGAGACTGGGAATGCCTACTGTTGATTTCAAGGGTATTTCTATATTTTTCTGAATTTTCATGCATTTTACATTATATCCAATTCATATTTTTACTTGTGAAATATATATACACATATACATGTATGAAAGCATGCATATGTACTTGCATAGACATGGAAAAGACAGCCACTCATGTTCCCCATACCTGCCAAGTGCAGAGTTAATGTGTAAACATTAGCCCTATACTCCAGGAGTTCAGTGTCTGGTATAGCAAGTTTTACAAAAGAGTCTTCAAGTATGATAGGATGTCAGCCATGGGTAATAAAGCAAATATGTCCTGTTACACACAGAGAGGTGGGTACACACATGTGAGATTGTGAAAGATGCACATTTGGGGAACTGGGATGCTGACTTCTGCTTTGAACAGGACAGCAGGTGAGTCAAGGCGTGCATGGAAAGCTACGATGGGCAGGCAGGTCCTTTAGAGCTTCATGTTCTGGCCAAAGGGCTTTGTAAGGGGAACAAGGTGTGGTTATGAGGAAAGGGCTGGTGCGAGTTCTTTAGGGAGTCGATGTTGGCAGGAGTGAGAACGGTGTACACAAATGAGTGGACGCTGTGTGTGACCAAATACAGTCTGCACTAAGGACAGAACCTAAGCCATGGGGGGCAAGCAAGGAGGCCGCTGCCCAGGAAGGAGGGAAGGAAGTTAGAATTCCCAGAACATCTGGATGGACATGTCCATCCAGAGGTTGCAGATCAAGTCGCAGTTTCCACTTCAGCCAAGAGGAATATCAGCATCAGCCCTAGTGGGGTTGAGTCGATGTTGAAATATTCCCACTGTGGAAATGGGTCACAGTGAAACCTTTAATGTTTTTACTCATCTTTAAATAATCATGTATATTAGTAGTAAAAACTGAAATTAGCAAAAGGATACACTATGAAAACTTAATCTTCCTTCTAGCCCTACCTTCCAATTATCTGGGCTTTCTCACTAGAAACAATCATTCTACCAAATTTTTCATGTTTGGTTTTCATGAGGAATATGTGTGAGTGTTTATATGTGTATATATGTGTATTTATAAACACATACACACATACTTATATATACATATATATACATATTATATAATACACACATACCACTAGAGTATAATTACATAAATGAAGATTCTTACAAGCTCTGAAAACAAACAATGGTACACACGCGCGCGTGCACACACACACACACACACACACACACACACACACAGGTCACCATAATAAATATGTTGTAAAGCCCCCCACACCATGTAGAATTTATTTATGCCCTTTATAGACAGTCTCTTCCATAACAAGTCCTAGCAACCATGTATCTGCTGTCTCTGAAGTTTTACTTTTCCCAGAATGTCATTTAGATGAATTCTGTCATCTCACACACATTTTATTGCGTGTTCATTTATTCTTGGCATGTCTACAATTTATCATATGAGCCAGTCAGGCTCCAGTACCACATGCAGTCATTATACTCTGAAGAACACGGAAAGGTCTTTCAATTTTCCCAAATATTTTATCATAGGTGTGGGAGTTGCAATCTTAGGAATTTGATATACAAAACAATATGTCTCCAATCTATTAGGAAGGCTACCACATTTATTTCATGTCAAGAAGTTATCTCCAGGAAAGGAGTCCCCAAACTTAATTTAGTGCTTGGTTGTAGTCAGCAATATCTCCTGATGTTAGTCGTCTCTCTTTCTTAGGATTGATAATATTTGCTGAGGTCATTCATTGTAAACACTTAAAGATCTTACATGGACTATCTCTGGCCTTCACAGTAACCATTCGGGTTGTGACTCTGAGATTTGATTAGTTGTGTAAGGTCATGTGGAGCGATGATGGGGCCACAGTCCAAACTCAGTCTAACCAGTTAGTCCCATCTTCTGGTTCCCTGTCCCACCCCACTGCCCTCTCCCATGCAGCACCAGCTGCCCCCTCCCTCAGGGAGCAATACCTGCTGTCACTAAGAACCTAATGACATCTGCCCTTAACCTTTCAGATGCAACTGCTCACCTCACTTTGCTGATGTAATCGATCTCAAAGACTTTCATCTTTTGCCACTGTGCCAAACAGGATCCTAAATAATCTAAGGAATTCATTTCAGAATTTTCTCATGTTTTTATCTCCCTCTTCTGAGATTAGATCCTAAGGTGCATATGAGTATTACTGGTAGACAAGAAAGATCTTGTCTACCAACAAGCTATCAACATCACTGGACTCCTGTGTATGCAACTGAGTAGTACTTATTCATTAACTCCAAAGAATCAGAGGTGGATTTCTGCTAATTCTCCAACTTAACCATTGCCTGAAAAGAGGATGCCACGTCCCAGACATTGATATTTCATTAATGTTGTCAATGACCAAGAAGATGAACAGGATAATAGGGTCTATGGAACACTTCATGTACCAACCTGAATATTGGGTTCAATATTGTATCAGCTATAAAGTAACAGAGAACAGAGCCCTGCACTTTATTTCTAGATGCAAGATTTATGCAAATAAATGTTGATTATGTGCAACAAATGTTCTAAGAGAGGCACTCAATGTTAAATGTGTTATACCCATTGCGACCCCCACCTGCCTTTGGGAAATTGCCTCTTTTGTATCTCTGCATCCCCACTGGTACAAAGAAGGCCCCTGTGGTCCTGAAAAGCCATCCTCCTAGTCAGTGCTGCATCTTCCCAGAACACTGCTGCCCTGCAAGGTCATTGACAGAATGACATCAATATGTGTGAATCCTAAACACAAAACATGACCTACACCGCCAGCCCTGTGCACACCCTGTTCCGTGTTCACCTTGCTGTCTTGCATTGACTCTTGCCAACCTCCTGCTGACTGGCACTTTCTGAAAGACAGGACAATTTTTTTTTTCTATGCAGGCAGTGAGAAGTGTCCATCCCTCCAACACCCAAGAGAGTGAGAGTAAATATCTTGTCAAATATGGGGAAGAAGAGTCTTTACAGCTCTAGAAGAATCTGGGGTTGATTTATTCATGGGAAAACATTGCCAGTTCAGCCCTTAACTTTCTGATCTGACTTGAGGCAAGCCAGGCTAGCCACAAAACCCATCTGAAGCTTTGGACACATGCCAAGAGAGACACAGCTTCCTTACTTGTTCCGTTCTCCCTTGGCAACACCTGTCCGATGGTATTCCTGTGCCAAGCACCTTGCACTGAATGACAGGCCCCTAGGTTGTTATGATGTAGTCACTAATTTTCACTTAGGAGTGGTATTGTTTGGAGGGGGTGCCTTCTGTCTTTTTATGGGGTCATCACTATTAACCAGTATGCTCAATTCTGACAATAGGATTGATCTGTCCTCAGGGCATCCAACCCTTCTAAGACAGAGTCAGCTGAAGGCAAACAGAACTTTCTAGATATGGGCTTGCAGAGTGGTGAGCGGCTCTTGGTACCCCTTTCTTTTCCATATGGCAGGGCACAAGCAGAAAGCAGCCAAGAATAGGGTACTGATGGCATTACGGTCAGTTTCCTCTAGCTCTGAATGTGAAATGCACCACAGGATGACACCCAACACCTCCTTGCATTGTTTGTGGAGAAATCAATAACCGGCCATCAACCAAATGCTGGGCTTGGGGAAATGTCTGAGTGTAGTGCATCACAGTGGGCACTGAGGCAGCTGAGAGAGAAAGGATTCCCCAGATGGAGGAGCATGAAGCTACGGGGCACATGCTAACCAAACTACATTCAACCTGGAGCACTTCCAAATTGGAACGCTTCCTATATGAACCCTGTGCTACACTGGATGTCATGTCTGTGTTCTGAAAACCAGCTCTCACAGCTATCCTATGAGATACTCATAGTTTTGCTTTGCCAGTTTAAAAGTTTCTTCAGAAAGTCTCAGCGATTCACCCTGTCATGCAGCCAGTGTGGAAGGTCAAGTCTGTTTCTTCTAATTCCTTTGCTTCTGATCACCATTCACAGGTTAATTCCTAAAGTCAAATTGGGTACATTTCAAAGATCGGTGAACTCCACAGCAGTGCCTACAGATCAGTTATAGTCATTGAAATTCGCCCTGTCCATATATTTTGTTCGATCCAAATAGTTTTGGCCTATATGGAATTTCTTTGTAATATTTTATATACTGTTGTCATTTTTTAATTTAGGAAAAAGATCTAGATCTCTTCCTTAACCTTTATCTTTTCTTTTTTCTTTTTTCAAGACAAGGTTTCTTTGTGCAGCTCTGGCCATCCTGTATCTTGCACTGTAGACTAGGGTGCCTTGAACGCATAGATCCACCTGCCTCTGCCTCCCTAGTACTGGTATCAAAGGTGTGCAACACCACCGCCTGGCTCTCTGGCTTAATATTTGTATAACATCTAGCAATAACAACCAAAAAATATTGAAGCCCTTTAAATAGATTAAGCCTGTTTGTTGTGGTTGTTTGTGTTGTAGTTTCTTTGCTAACATCTCTACTCTGCCCTGGTGTCTCCCTGATCTCAGCACCTCTGTGATGGGACATACTTTGTCATCAACCTTGTGTTGTTTTTTCCTTATTGTATCCATAGGAGGAAAGTTGCTATGCATTGTATTGAAATCATTATCATATTCTCTTTGTGCATGTTCCCTGTTTGTATCCGAGGTAGTAGCTGCATTCTGAAGCCAAGCAAAGATAGGTACAAAGTCCAGGTCATTGGACTCACACTCAAAGTAGCTACAGTGATTGTGTCCTAGGAATAACAGCCATGCTTGAAAGTCCCTTAGCATGTGTGCTCTTGTATCCCATGTGACCTTCTATAGAGCACTGCTGTGGTTGCTGCACCTTCTCTCTCCCACTGACAAGGCCTTCATCTCCCCATCTCTTACCCAGTTCCCAGCATGCAGTTTTCCAAGGATCTGTTTCTAGTGAAGGAAAAGGAGGGTGTCCTGCATGTGCCCATCATCCGGAGTGGGGACTTGAGCTACGAGTCATCAGTGAGGTGTTATACTCAGAGTCACTCTGCTCGGGTCATGGAGGACTTTGAAGAGAGAAGAAATGCAGACTCTTCACGGATTACATTTCTGAAAGGGGAGAAGGTAAGTGGGCTCGTGGTGACTCGGAGATGAAATCCCCTCCTTGTAACCTTGATTTGTCTATGAAGTGGATGAGATAGGTCTAGTTCTTGGGGTTCTTGGAGTTCTTTACAAACTGATAAAATTACCAATAATGAAATCTGTTCCAACTGGCTATCTTTTTTTGTCTTTGCTTATAATAAAACATACATCTTGATTGAGCTGGGAAGCTTAGATGGAACCCAGCAGAATCAAATGTAGACCCCTTAGTCTGAAACCATAATAGAGAAACCTCCCCCAGTGTTACCTAAACAGTGACAAGGGGGTCTCTATTATCAGAGTCTTTTTCTCAGAGTAGAATATATCCCGGCATAGGACCACAGAGGCAGGCGCTACGCAGCGTCAAGCATTGTCTTGGCAGTGTACATGAGTAGTTACTCAGCCTTTAAAATTCAGTCAAAGCCACTCCCCTGAGAAACTCAGCGAGTCTCAGCCGGAGCTGCCTCTGAGTCTCCTTGTAATCTCAGAGGGGTGCTGCCTGTAATCTCGCTATATCTCAGAAGTGTGACTGAAGAAAATTCCCTGAGGAAATACATTTGAATTTTCACCTCAATGATGGTGGCCTCTTTTTAACCACAGCTGACTCTTGAGCCCTAGCTGACCGGTATCACTTGTCCCAGCAAAGCAAAGGTGGCTGTCAATTCAATTCATCACATAGATGACCTTGAGAGCTAGAGTCTTTGCTCCGCTCTGAAAGGTCACAAGTGAGACCTGCACAAACCTCTTGCCCTGCTCTCAGCATTATCGTCTGTGTTCTCATGATAAGAGCTCATTAAGCTCTCAACACTCAATGACTTTTCGAGCCCTAAGTCTCAATGCCCTTCTGCAATCTTCGCAAAACACACTGCCAGCAGTACTCCACTACCCTGGCACCAGTTTCTGCCTTACTTAGGATTTTCTGTTGCTGTGATAAACCATGACCCAAACCAACTTTAACCACGTTGTTCTTTGGTTTTTTACTTAACTACATTTTTCATTTGTGTTATAACAAATATCAAATTTTCATGGTATAGTTAAATTTTACCAATTTAGAAAGTACTGTGATCCTATCTCCTGGCTGAAGAGATGACTCAGCAGTTAAGAAAATTGGCTGTTCTTTCAGAAGGCGAGGGTCAATTCCCAGCACCCAGAAGACAGCTCACAACTATCTGTAACTCCAGTTCCAGTGGGCCTGACTCTCTCACACTGACATACATGCAAGCCAAACACCAATGCACATAAAAATTGAAAAATAAATAAATAAATAAATTACTTTTTTAAAGAAAGAAATTACAATAACATAGAAGTTAAAACAAAGATGTGTTCAAGCATAATTTATATTAATACTACAGTTCAGTGGCTATAACACCATAAGGATATTCGTTAAGTCTCAATTTTAAACTATATGTAGGAACATTTTTTTCTCCTATACATTTGCATATATGTGAGTGTACAAAAACAAAATACTTGACAATTTCTCTATCTTCTGTCTATGGTTTTTTTTTAAATAGCTTCTAAACTCCAGAAACATATTTTAGAGGAGATCTCAAGTGGTTTTAGATTTCTTCTGTATGTATGACTTCATTTTAAATTTTTATGATTTTGTGGCTCCTTTCTAATTTTTTTTTAATTGGCCATAATGTTCTTAGCTGAACAGAAGTATTCCATTTTGATGGAACCAAATCTATCAAAACCTTGTCTTCTGGTGAATCCTTTGACGCTTAGCATCAGGAGATCTCCTCTGACTCATCCTCTGCTCTCTTTTTACAACAGAAAGTAAATAAGCCGAGTAGACACTCACGACTCGCCAAGGCCAGCCCCAGCTTTTGGAACTCTGTTCCTGGAAAGTTAGAACCTGAATTTAAGAACACCTACAAACGCAGTCTTTAGCTTTGAGTCTGAATATCTGTATTTGGTTTCAGCTCAAAGAAAAAAAATTCACTGCCTTCTCAAGAAATAGCTTTTCATTTAATAAAAGAAATCAAATAGACCATATGTTACCCACACGATAATCTATCACAATTCTCCAGCACATTCTGGAACCTTCATTTTCTTTGGCTTATTAAGCATATGTCTTTAGAGTTGGCATTTACAAAAAATGTCTTTTTAAAAAGATTGAAAAGTCACTACTAAACTCATATATTCTATAATGAATTCATATTGCAGGAAAGATGCTGAAGGAAAAAAAAGGCTATTCTTTAGGATTTTGAAAGGACGTTAAGAAGCCACATACCAATGTTCATGGGATAATCTTTCCATTTAGTATGATTTGTAAAGCATGGTTTGGAACGGTTCCCTAACCACATAGCCTGTGTAAGATAGTTGGGTAGTAGATTTAAAATGGTCATATGACAAATGTCCTATTTCCTATCATATAACTGTGCTGCTGAGGCTGATTTTATATATATATATAATCATATATTATATATATATAATCATATAATATATATTATACATTCATTCATTCATACATACCTCGGTGGAAAATATTCTATTTGAGAAACACTTGGTTTCCTCTCACCACCAAGAACTTTGGTTATGCTTCCAGGTTTCAGTCCTTCATACTGTTCAGATGAGATACTATTTGGTAACCGATTTGAAAGTTCTTTAGCATTTAAAATTAAAGAATTAAATTTTAAAATTTTAAATTTAATATTTTTAACCCAAGATGGTGCCTTTCTGAATTCCTTCTCACAAAGGAAAAGCAATTTATTTAGCTCTCCAGGAAGGAGAACCGAATGCTAACTCCTGTTCATTAGTTGTCTGCCTTTTGTAACATGTACAAATGTTGTCATTAGCCCAAATACCAGGTGGGAAAGCACACCACAGTTTGCAGGTGTGTTTTAATTTACTGTTGATTGTATTGCCCTGGTTTTTCACAGCTTATCACCAAATGTTTCAAATGGTTTGGAATGTCTTTATAGTGCAAACCTTGTTATATAGGTACATCTGAGTCGGCACAAATTGCTAGAATTCAACCTTCTATTTTATGAATAAAACTGTTGAGTTGTTTTTTTTTTTTTTAATTCGTGCCAATTCTTTGATGCTACAAGGAGGGGAAAAATGTTATCTAGGAAAACTGCCTATCATTGGTCCTCCTGCTAAATATGTCTTGGGTGTTGATCATAGGCGAAGAACTGCACTGTCTATATCCATGATGACTCCATGTTTGAGCCTGAAGAGCAGTTCAGGGTCTACCTTGGCCATCCTCTTGGAAACCATTGGAGTGGAGCCAGAATTGGGAAGAACAGCATGGCCACTGTCACCATATCCAATGACGAAGATGGTAACAGAAGCGATGGGCTTTTGGTTGCTCTTAGATCTCCGGGACATGAACTGAGAACTTACCAACAATATCAGTGTTTAGGAAAGTGCTAGAGAAGTTCCTATTTTGGGCAACCTCTGAATATTTATCTAGAATGTTCGGAGCAACTGATCATCTTCTGTGGGGCTCCAGAAAGCTCACAGGAACCCTTAATCTCATTATTCCCCCCATTATCAAAGATAAAGAACAAATATGATTAAAATGTAGAACAGGAACCTTGAAGCAGAGAATGAAAGTCATGTAAGTTCCAAAGATCCAGAGGGCGATGGGAATACAATCGGGAGACATTGGAGCCCCCAGAACTAAACTGGAACACTATTGTCTGCCTGGAAAAATGTGATTTCTGACTGACTTCTCACAGAAACAAACATCCCCCCAAGTTTTCAAGGGGCACAGTGAGAACACCCCTTTCCAGGGAAGTAGCATCATGTGTTGTTTGCTCCAAACAGCACCTGTTTGAAATTAAAACATTGTTATTTTACTAAAATAGATTATTTTAACAGGTAAATATATAATAATGCAAACCCTGCTTTATACATAATGTTTATAGTCCTTCTTACACATGTTATATTAACTTATTTTATTTAATCCCAGCAATAATCCTTACCATAGTATCTTCTATGGGAAGAAACAGCATCCACAAAGCTCTTAATTTGCATTTTAGCTAAATGGCTGTAAGCAGCGACGCTATGTAGGAATCTTTATTTGTTAGTTTCTAGAATCTGCGCTCTTAGCTGCTATGAGAGTGCTAAGACTCCTACAGTTCCTGGTGAAACGTCAGGAACCAACTTAGACCTCAATAAGAAAAGCTGGCCTTCAGTCTGGGAAGATAGTTCAGTGGTAAAGTGCTCGACCCTCAAGAATAAGACCTGAGTTCCATCCTCGGCATTCACATAAAAAGCCAGATGTACTTATAATCCCAGTGCTGAGAAGTGGAAGCAGGAAGATCCCTGGGCTTCTTAGACAGCCATCCTAGCCTAGTTAGTAAGCCCAGGTCCCAGTGAGACCTTGCCTCAGAAAATAGGTAGATGGCTCTTGGAGAACTACACCTGCGACTGACCTCTTGTCCCTACATGTCTACAAGCATGAAGACACACACAGAGACACACAAACACATGTGCACACACACACGCACACGCACATGTACACTTACTAACTGACTTGTAGTTGAATTAGCCCTTCCTGCGAACTCAGGTTCAACCCCAAGATGAGGGAACCTTTCTCAGGAATAAAGAAATCTCAAATGATCAAGACTCAACAAGACTGAGCTTGGCAGATGGCTCAGTGGTTCAGAGCAGTGTCTATTCTGGCATAGAACTGGAGTTCCCAACATGCACTTTGAGGAGCTCACAGCTGCCTATCATACCAGCCCCAAGGGATCCAGTGCTTATTGTGGCTTCTTTGGGCATCTGCACACACATGTACATATGCAAATATAGATGAAAGAAAACTATTCAAAAGGTAACAAATTCAAAGAGCCTCTTATCACAAACTGTATACTCAAGATGAAACTTTCTGAGAAAGTAAATATAGAGATGAAAAATATCTAAAATCTCCTATAACACACTAAGATGATACAAAATTAAAACATGCTATCAATTTCCCATTATTTTATCTTCTCTGACAACATCCTAACTTTCTTCTACTCATGAACTTTGAATTAAAAAGTTGTAGCTTGTAACTAAAAAGATTGTTTATATAATCAGTCTGTACATATTTAAGGAGTACCTACTATGTCTCAGTCCTTTGATAAATTGGCAAATTTCAATTTTAAAAGCTTTAGTTTAAAAACATCCTTTGCACTATGATGTCATGTTGGAAGCTTGGGCAGCATACGTGTTTCTCTTGTGAGAGATAACACCTCTGGGAGCCCAAATCAGTGCCTTCTTCTAACATGTGGCTCAAGGATAAATGCTGGAGATCTTTATGACCACCAACCATTAGGCTGTGGTATTGTGAACAGTTCCCTCTGGCTGCTATGAGCTATTTTCTTTAGAGTCTAATCATTTGAATGATGCTAACTTGCTTTTATTTTCCTGCCCGCATTTCCTTAGCCCCCACCATTGAGTTTGAAGAAGCCGCATACCAAGTCCGGGAACCCGCAGGGCCAGACGCCATTGCGGTTCTGAACATCAAGGTCATCCGCAGAGGCGATCAGAATAGGACCTCCAAGGTCCGGTGCAGCACTCGAGACGGCTCTGCCCAGTCTGGTGTGGATTATTACCCCAAGAGCAGAGTCCTGAAATTCAGTCCTGGTAATTGAGTGTCAACTTCAGTCTCTGGGCTTTCTTTCCTTTTCTTTGTTTTTCTTTTTTTTAATTGTTTGTTTTGGTATTTGTTTGGGGTTTATATCAGCACTTACTGATTATACATAATAATGGATTTTATATAATCCATTTTTATGTATATAATGTATTTTGATCTTATTTCCTCCCCCATTGCTCTCTCTTTTCTTTCCCATTCGCAAAGCTCCCCACCCGCTTCCCAACATGTCCAATTTATAAGGTTTTCTTTTTTCATATTGTTGTTTTGGGACATGTTTCTCTGCATAGCCCTAGCTGTCATAGAGCTCACTTTGTAGAACAGGCTGGCCATGAACTTACAGAAATCCACCTGCCTCTGCCTCCTGAGTTCTGGGACTAAAGGTGTATGCCACCAACTGCCCAGCTAGGGTTTTCCTAATGGAGAGATAAATGTCTTACATTTGAAAAAAGAATTGCGGTGCGATATTGAAGATGAAAATAATACTTTCAATAATACCCTGACCCTGCAGGTTCCCAGATTGGTATGCAGCTTCTTCAAACTCAGTGGTCGGGGCTAAGAAATTGTGTGCAATCTTCCATTTTCTAAATATGTATTTGAGATTGCAGGTGACATTTTATCTAGTTTAAAAACCAAAAACACCTATCCACAGAACACACTGAGGTTAGGATGTGAAAGAATTTTTGTTAGCTTGTTATTTAGTTGAATGAAAACACTTGATTTTAAATACAGATAGAACATATACACAGATACCATGCAGAACATGGTAGAACATGCTGTGCTGGACCCTTTAGGATTTATACAATTCCAATGTACAAATGGTTTTAGATCTACTGGGAACAAGATGGCCAATAGGTTATTATAAGCTTCAAAAAACATTTTATCCTGAGGACAAAAAACAAAAACAGAAAAAACAGTGGTGTGTTTGGGAAGAGGGAAAACAAGAATCAAGTCACAACCAGCAGTTTGGCTGTCTGATATATATTGATTTGATAGAGCAGTGGTTCTTAATCTGTTGGTCACTACCTTTTGGGGATTGAATCTGCATATCAGATGCTTACATTATGATTCATAACAACAAATTACAGTTTTGAAGTATCCACACAAGTAATTTTATGGCTTATGAGGATCTGTATTAAAGGGTCACATCATTAGGAACGTTGGGAACCACTGTGAATCAGGGAAATGAATCAGGTAGATGGCAACTTAATTGTATGCTAGTTGGGTTGTTGTTTTTTTAATTTTTGTGGGTTTTTTTTTATTGAATATCATCTTTATTTAATTGCCAATGGTAAAACCTTTCCCAATTCCCCCCCTCCCCAAAGACTCCAAACCCCTCTCCTCCCACCCCTGCCTCCACATATATGCCCCTCCACCCAACACACTCTCACCTCCTTCCTCCCCCTCAGGTTTCCCTTTGTTTGGGCCTCTATTGAGCCTTTACCTGACCAAGGACCACTCCTCCCACTGATACCCAACAAGGCCTTCTGCCACATTTTTGGCTGCAATCATGTGTACCCCTTGGTTGATGGTTCAGTCCCTGGGAGTCAGGGCATCTGGGTGGCCAAAGTCATTGTTCTTCCCATGGGGCTGTAAACCCCTTCAGCTCCTCCCGACCACCCTCCAGCTCCTCCATTAGGGGACCCCATGCCTAGTCCAATAGTTGGTTGCTAGCTTCTGCCTCTATATTTGTAAGGCTCTGGCAGGGCCCCTCGGGAGACAAATATGGCATGCTCCTTTTGGTATACGCTTCTTGTTGTAGTGTCGGGGTTTGGTGACTGTTTATTGGATGAATCCCCTGGTAGGGCAGTCTCTGAGTGGCCTTTACTTCAGTCTCTGCTCCACACATTGTCTCTCTTATTGTTCCTGTATTTTGTTCCCTTTCTCAGAGGAACCAAAGCACCCTCACTTAAGTCCTCCTTCTTGATTGTCCTGTGCTGGGTGAATTGCAACTTGTTCATTTTGAACTTTTGGGCTAACATCTGCTTATTAGTGAGAGCATACCATGTTCTTTCTTTTGTGATTGCGTTACCTCGCTCAGGATGACACTTTTTAGTTCCATCCATTTGCCTAAGAATTTCATGAATTCATTGTTTTTAATAGCTGAATAGTACTCCATTGCGTGTATATATACCACTTTTCTGTATCCATTCCTCTGTTGAGGGACATCTGGATTCTTTCCATCTTCTGGCTATTATAAATAAGGCAGCTATGAACATAGTGAAGCATGTGTCCTTATTACATGTAGGAGCATCTTCTGGGTATATGCCTAGGGGTGGTATAGCTGGGTCCACAGGTAGTACTCTGTCTAATTTTCTGAGGAATCGCCAAACTGATTTCCAGAGTGGTTTTGCTAACTTGCAATCCCACCAACAATGGAGAAGTGTTCCTTTTCCCCCACATCCTCTCCAGCATCTGCTGTCCCCTGAGTTTTTCATCTTAGCCATTCTTACCCGTGTAAGGTGGAATCTCAGTGTTGTTTTGATTTGCATTTCCCTGATAACTAAGGATGCTGAACATTTCTTTAGGTGCTTTAGAGCCAGCACCTAAACTTTTTCCTCAGTTTCCTCAGTTGAGAATTCCCTCTTTAGCTCTGTACCCTGTTTTTTAATAGGGTTATTTGATTCTCTGGAGACTAACTTCTTGAGTTTTTTGTATACATTGGATATTAGCCCTCTATCGGATGTAGGGTTAGTAAAGATCTTTTCCCAATTTGTTGATGGCTGTTTTGTCCTATTGACTGTGTCCTTTGCCTTACAGAAGATTTGCAATTTTATGAGGTACCATTTGTCGATTCTTGTTCTTAGAGCATAAGCCATTGGTGTTCTACTCAGGAACTTTTTGTCCCCACTTTCTCCTCTATAAGCTTCAGTGTCTGGTTTTATGTGTAGATCCTTGATTCACTTGGATTTGAGCTTTGTACAAGGAGATAAGAATGGATTGATTTGCATTTTCTGTATGAAGACCTCCAGTTGATCCAGCACCATTTGTTAAAAATGTTGTCTTTTTTCCACTGGATGTTTTTAGCTCCTTTGTCAAATATCAAGTGATCGTACGTGTGGGTTCTTTTCTGGATCTTCAATTCTATTCCATTGATCTTCCTGCCTGACTGCACACCAATACCAAACAGTTTTTATCACTATTGCTCTATAGTAGAGCTTGAAGTCAGGGATGGTGATTCCCCCAGAAGATCTTTTGTTGTGGAGAATAGTTCTTGCTATCCTGGGTTTTTTGTTATTCCAGATGAATTTGAGAATTGCTCTTTCTAGATCTATGAAGAATTGATTTGGGATTTTGATGCTAGTTGTTGTTTTAATAGAACTTTGTTGGTGGGAAAATGTTAAGTGGCCACTGTAGATCCTGGTACCATTTGCAATATAACCAGCAAGGGATCACTGTTCACACTTTTTCAGAGACGTGTTGACAGGTGGATGGAGTGTCTCAGAGGCTCAGAATAGAGGTCCCTACACCTCTGACATGAATTTTACAGGGCTTTCTGCTCTGTCTTAGTTACAGTTGCTATTGCTATGATGAAACACTAGGACCCAAAGCAAGCTGGGGAGGAAAGTACACATCATAGTCCATCACTGGAGGAACTCAGGGCAAGAACTCAAACAGGGCTGGAACTAATGCACAGGTCATGGAGGAGTGCTGCTTACTGGCTTGCTTCCCATAGCTTGCTCAGCCTGCTTTCTTATAGAACCCAGGACCTCCAGCCCAAGGATGGCACCACCCACAATGGGCTGGACCTTCCTGTAACATTCACTAACTAAGAAAATGTACTACAGGCTTGCCTGCAGCCAAATCTTTGGAGGCATTTTCTCAACTGAGGCTTTCTCCTCTCCAAAGACTTTAGCTTGTGTCAAGTGACCATAAAACTAGCCAATGCAAGTTCCATCCCCGGCATGTATATTAGGTGTTTTCTGGAAGAGTAGCTCCAGTCTTCCATGTCTGAATCATTTCTCCTTCAGGCATCCTTCTTCTTTCTTTTTTCTGTCTAAGGTTTAGAGGAGCTTAGGTCAAAAGGAGCATGAACTAGATGTAAGAAGGAGGGGAGGATGTGTCCTACTGCAATGCACTTAAAAAGAGATGGAGTGAATGTCTAAAGCCTCTGCCTGCTTCCTCCCAGCGTCTCACTCTGTGCTATTATCTTTGCAAAGCCTGGTCCAATAGGCAGCCTTTTAGTCTTTGTCTCTTAGGGTACAGCTTGAAGGGCATTTGTGTATACCCTTTCTCATAGCCACATGAGTGTGTGTGTGTGTGTGTGTGTGTGTGTGTGTAAAGAGGGAAGAAAATTTAAGCAAAAAAGTAAAAGAAGTATAACCAGGATGAAGTGTACTTTGGATCATAGATTTTTATTACAGCCAGCCTGTGTCAGGCAGGAGTCATTAATCCTTGTATGGTGTTGAATAGTAAATCTGCAGTGCCATGTCTCCACCACAGGTAGACTTTGGTCTGTAGAACAGATTCTTCACTCTGCTGATGGGTCTGCAGTGATTAGCAGTCATTGTGCTGATGAGAAACCCCTGAAAAAAACAGGGCTTATTTTGATGTGATGTCCAAGCTGTGTCAACCTATGCTCTCTTGAGTGTTCCCCTGACAAGGTGTTTGCTCTTCTTGTCTTGTTCTTGCTGAAGGCGTGGAACATATCTTCTTCAAAGTCGAGATCCTGTCCAATGAGGATCGAGAATGGCATGAATCTTTTTCTCTAGTCCTTGGCCCAGATGATCCAGTGGAAGCAGTGCTTGGGGACGTGACGACTGCTACGGTGACAATTCTAGATCAAGAAGCAGCAGGGAGTCTCATACTGCCAGCACCACCCATTGTGAGTTGCTTGATCCAAAGGATGGCTGGTGCTGTGTCTCAGCAGCCAGTAGACAACAATTGGAGAAAAGATGGATCCCAATGTGCCACTTCTTGGTACCTCTTGGCACTCAGCCAAGGGCATCTCCTCCCACTTTCTCCTAGAGAGGACACTGGGCCATGTGTGGAGCCATTTCTCCTTGGCACTTTTCTCACACAGGGTCCTGTGACCATCTAGTGGGTAGGATCCACAGATTCTGTGAACCCCACTTCAGGGCACAGCATGGCCCCCAACAACAAAAAGCAGTTATTAGGTACAAATGCTAATATTGCTAAAGATAGAGGAACACATTCCTGGTGCAAGACCAAGCTATTTCCACAGTGATCTGACAATGAAAGTGCAGTTCAATTGATCTATATATTGCGTGGGTGGGAAGAGCAAGAAAGCAATGCTACTACATATCTATTATCCTGCATATTTACCACACATAGGATTTACATGCAAAGATGTGGATTATGTTTATCATTTCGGGAGACACAGAATGGATGAAATGACCTTACCATTAAGAAGAAAATGCCCAAAGGTCATTTCATCTGCAGATACTGAATCTATGACTCAACTAATCAGCACTACACTCCTAACCTCTCTTTAACTAGTCTCTTTTAGAGGAGATGACTATTTCAAACTTTATCTCTTACTTGATTATGGAACAAATGTACCACCTTTTTATTTTTTCCTATTTTGGGCAAGTGTGCCTCTATGCACCATTAACAATTTAATGCACCTCTAAATTAGCAGCCGCCATTAGTAACAGAATTCAGATTTCAATGTGTAAAGGAAAATAGAGTCTGTTTTCACATAAGAGATAAGACTCTGGTTTCAGAATGCAGTCAGTTGGATAATAAGATTCTGACAGGATCTCCTCTACTCATGCTGTCTTCATCTCTGCCTGGCAAGGAACTGCACAGTTTCCTGTTGTGGGTTACAGAACCTGGACAAAGAGGCTGTGAGGGTCTTGGGGAAGGGTATGGTAGGTCCCAATGTTCGTGTTCCTCAGCCCAGCCTGAAGCCTTGCTGCTTTTTCCTAGGTAGTCACTCTTGCTGACTATGACCACATGGAAGAGCTGGCCAAGGAAGGAATCAAGAAAGCCCCATCCCCAGGCTACCCGCTGGTCTGTGTCACGCCCTGTGACCCGCGCTACCCCAGGTATGCTGTCATGAAGGAGCGATGCAGCGAGGCCGGTATCAACCAAACATCTGTGCAGTTCAGCTGGGAAGTAGCTGCGCCCACCGATGGCAATGGGGCTCGGTCTCCCTTCGAGACCATCACTGATAACACGCCATTCACCAGCGTCAACCACAAGGTGAGTGAGTCTGGCCGAGCCCCTCAGGCGGAAAAGAGCTGGCCTTGTTCTGGTCTCTCAAATTCCGTGAGGTCCGTAAATAGCATTTGGAATAAAAAAATAATAATAATTGGTTAGGAGTAATAATAGATATTAGGAAAATTAACATAGTATAGTAGGAAGGAACTAAGCAGTTGTCTATTGGCATCTTTACAATTCTGAGTCTGACTACATTTCAGCCACTTATTATAGAGGAGCTCTTTGACCTCTCTCAGGCACTTGATTCGTAAAATAACATGTCTCCCATTCAGTCACTTGACAGGATCACTGACAACTGTGGTTTATAGACGCTTAAGCAAGTCTAGGATTCCAGGCAGGTAGCATTGAGTGATTCCTTTATGTATTTCTTTAACCATTCAGTAAGTATTTGGGAATGAACTTCTTGAGGACATGGACTCAGGTTTCTGCCACAGTCACAAATTTTCAAATAACCAGCAGATGAATGGCACACGATAGGGAGTGAATTTTAAACAGAGAGATAGACCACTTACCGTGTGGTCTGTGATTTACAAAACTGTTTGGGAAGACATGAAAAGGAGTTCCTGGGGCTGTTGGGTTTTTTTTTCCCAAAGAGCAGGTCCACAGCCCCACCTTCTACCCAGCAGAGAGCTGTGACCACTGATGTTTATCCAAACTTGGGAGAAGTGCACCTTGGCAGATATCCTCACACACCAATAAAGAGGGCGTTTTTCTGAAAAGGACATCAAGGCAGTCGATGCTCAGGCTCAACACAGACTCTAGCTGTCTAGCACACTTTCTCAACTGGTTTCGGCTTTCCAAGACTACTTCCAGACTATATTCTTTGATGCGTCAAATAGAACAGGGTCACTTGTCACCATTGTCTTTGATACGACTTGCTCACAAAGGCTGGGAAATCCATTCTTTTGCAGTGCAGTACAAGTTTAAATGGCCTTCTGTATCATTCAAAACGTAAGAGCTTGAGAGATGCTTATTAGATTAAGCTCTTACTGCACACACATGAGAGCCTGAGTTCAAATTCCAACACACATAAAACTGAGCACTGTGGTACCTCATTTCGGTGGTCTTGTGGTAAGGCGGGTGGAAACCAGAGAATCCTTGGAATCTTGCAATCCTGGAACATGCAGGGCGGTGGCAAACAAGAGAGACCCTACCTTAAAGGAAGTGGAAGACAAGAACCTAGAACCCAAGATGTCAGTACATAAGCAGAAGTGCGTGTGCACATGCGCACGCGTACACACACATACATGCACACACATACACACACATACACACACACACACATACAAAGAGAGAGAGAGAGAAGGAGATAGAAAGACAGCCAGACATAAAACCCTTTAAAGTAGACTTAACGGTTTATTATATTGTAAGTATATAATTCCATTTCAACAGAACCTTATATTTGAGCCAAACACACACACACACACACACACACACACACACATACACACACACCCGTACTAAATTTATAGCACTGTGACTCTAACTTGTCCTGTGATGGACTGGTGACTAACACTCTTTCCCCTAGTTTCCTTTGCTTTATGTTCATTTCTTCAATTATTTATTTAGTACCATCATGTTTATGCATTTTTTGTAACATGCCTAACATCCTTCCTAGACTAAGTCCATTTATAAATAAATAAAGAGGTGGCAGCTAATTAAAAAAAGTTTAATGTGGAAATCTTCTTTAATTTTTAATGGGCTTCAATGAAAATTGTTTCCATGGGAGGAATTTCTACATTTATGTGATCGCTTTGTGGGAGGCCTAAGGTGCACAGAACTACTAATTAATTTTCCTGACCTGTCGTAGTCATGGACACACACAGCACCTGACACGTCCAGGTGACAGGGACCGACATTGCCTCTCAGCTGCCCCTGTTCCTCTTGCTCCTGCACATCTGCAAATGCAAAGAGATCCAGAGACAGCCTTTCAAAGGCCACAGGGTGTCAGAGGCCAGGGTCTCTGCCTCAAGCTTGTGTTGCATGCAGACCTCTGCAAGGTTGTGGGGAACGGTGGCAATCTCTCTCCTTGTTACTCAGAAAGGGGCTCACTGCCTGATGCAAAAACCAGGATGCCCTCAGCAGATTCCTACAAAAAAAAAAAATGAAACTTTATTGGGCATCTAACTGACAAAGATCAAGAACTAACCCCTCCAGTCAGCCTCCCTGATCAGCCAGTAGTGGGAGGACATCTGCGAGCAGGAAGAAGAAAAGCTGCTAACGTTGGGGGTGACGAGAGGGGAACATGTGTTTCTTTGGGAGGCAAGCAGCAGTCTGCACAGGAGAGTTTTGAGGTTGGGACATCACTGACCGTACATCTTGGCCTCTTCTTACCCTCTTGAAAGGCTGATTCCAAACCAGAAGAGGCATTAGGGAAAGGAATGGAGGCTTTTTCCTGAAGACAAGGAGATGTCTCATGTATCTTACTAAGCCTTAACTCCATTGCAGCCTGTTTTCTGCAACAGAGGCTTGGTTGAAGCCAATGAGTCTTGCTGGAAGATGTGAGAAACAGTTATGTCAACTTTATGCTTAAGGCTAAAGAGAGCAATAGATACAGTTACTGTAGACTGTCTTTGGGCACTGACTTCATCTTTACTTGCACATTTTCTATCTTATTCCTTCAGACTTCATGTATTTACTGCTCTGACCCTAGTGCCTGGTTCATGGTGTATATCATTGACTACATGATAAATGAACAGATGGATAGATAGATGGATGGATGGATGGATGGATGAACAGACAGATGGACAGACAGAACAGAACAGATGGATGGATGGATGGATGGATGGATGGATGGATGGATGGGTGGATGGATGGACAGACAGACAGATGAAACAGAACAGAACAGATAGATAGCCTCCATAGCTACCTATGTAACAGAGCTTGCTGAATCCTACCCATCAGATATAAAGATGTACTTGTGCATTGTGATACTTTCCTTTCCTACAGGTCCTAGACAGCATTTACTTCAGCCGCAGGTTCCATGTGCGCTGTGTGGCCAAGGCTGTGGACAAGGTGGGCCACGTGGGGACCCCATTGAGGAGCAATGTTGTTACCATCGGGACGGACAGTGCTATCTGCCACACCCCAGTAGTGGCTGGGACAGCTCGAGGTTTCCAGGCACAGTCCTTCATTGCAACCTTGAAGTACCTGGACGTCAAACACAAAGAACATCCAAACAGGTCAGGCAGCGACTTCCTACGGGAATAGATGTCAACTGTCCGTATGTGTTTCCCAGCTGGTGCAGAGCAGAGAAAGATGCTTCTGCAAAAACTGTTTAGTGGTAATTAAAGCTTCAGAAGAAAAGCTTTCTTTGGGGGGTGGGGGGCCTGGAGGTCTGGCCCTCTCCTCCTAGGCTTATTTATCTTGCCTTCGTTTCACCTGCCCCAACACCTGCAGAGAATCACGTTCCTCTACAAGAACTCCAAACTATTCGGGGTTATGTGCTTGAGAGCTCCAACTCCAGTTGTGATACTTAAATCCTTTTGTTCAATAATGTGACGCCCATGGCCTCTCTTCTAGCAGCACGTTGGACATAGCCTCCAACTTGACTTAGAGGTTCCTCTGATGCCCATCTATGCCTCCTTCAGCGAGTTATCATTCTTGGTAACCGTGTGGTGTGGTGGATGGTAAAAGCCTTGAGGGAAGGGATCAGGACTATTGATTTTGTATCTCCTCCATCTACTTCAGGGCTTCTAGTCCTTGTGACACACTTGCTGAACTAATGAGTAATAACAGTCATAACTACAAGTCACTGGACTTATTTTTTCCTCTGCCACCATGATTTTAATTTTCTTCTTCTTTTTTTTCTTTTTTTTTTTTTTTTTTTTGCATAGCAGAAGAGATTTCCCCCATGTCATACATATTCATTAAGCTTCATAGAATTTAAGCATTTACCTTTTTGAACATCTGAGCTGGTCCAAGGATATGCAAATCTCTCTTCTTTACAAAAGAATACAGGTTATTTTTGTTAAGCAGCAGAAACAGAAGAAAGGGGGCAGCACTGACCTTTCCTGGGTAAAGAGCCCTGCTCTTTACACCCCAAGTTTCCCCTGAAAAAAAAATTGAGCTTGCAGACAAGCCTTAGGAACCCAAAGCCCATTCTCAGTAAGCTTTGTGAAAATTTAAACGTGTGCAATGAAAACAAACGCAGCCCATGAGTACAGCTCTGCTTGCGTCCCAGACTTGAGCCGATATTTATTAAGTTCATATTTTATTTTGAGTTGCATTCTACTGCAGGGACAAAAGCATTGAAGGAAATGGTCCTTGTCCTCAGAGTGGGGTGGAGAGAAACAGGCTGTAAACATGCAAGAAAGAGCAACCAGTATAAATAAGTTACAGACAGCCTGGGACAAAGGCTGCCCAGGGCTGAGGAACAGAGACCTAGGGATAGATTGTTGCAGAATGAGGATGGTCAAAACAGAATGCAAGGTGTTGGGGGAACTGGAGAGGAGAGATGGCAGGAGTTGGCTGTTTTTCAATGGAGAGAGACACAGTGGTTAGTAGGCTCTGCTGGCTGGCTGAAGAAACTGACCTGAAATTTTAAGAATTCAGCCATTTTTTTTCACCATTTCATTATTAGAATAAATGCTTAAAAGCATATAAACAGGCTGGGGAGGTGGCTCAGTGGCTAAAGCACCCAGCACACAAGTTTGAGGACTCCAGATCCTCAGAATCCATGTTGAAACTGAGCAGGTGTTGAAGCCACTTGTAATCCCAGTGCTCAGACAAAGCCTGGCTCAGCAGGGCAACCTGGCTAGCCAAGACTGCTAGAACCAGTGAGCTTCCAAGCTCAGCTAGAGACCCTGCCTTAAGTGAGCTCCAGGATGACCCCTGACGTCATCTTCCAGCTTCCTCAAGGGCACATGAAGGCACATGTGCATGTGTACACCCACACACATGCAAACATGCGTACACACCTCATATATCACACATACACACAAAGAGGCATATAACCATGTCAGCCCTCAGCATGCATGGAGACAGAGTGGGCACAGCCAATGCACCAGTCACTAAGCCTTAGCTCCTAAAGAGACAAGGCTGCCACTCAGAGCACTGGACACTTTAATTTGCGAGTGTGATGTTACTATTTCCTGTATAGGGAGAAAAACCCTATACTTCTTGATTCCCATGAGCGTGAGGATCCATTAGGAATGAAAGCAACCCTCCATTTGGGTCTACCCCGTCATGTTCAGATATAAATCCTGCGTGGAAAACCTCAAGGGAGGAAAAGGATTTCTGAAATTCATCCTCAAAGACAAAGGAGTGTGCTCAGATGGTGACTCCTGCCCATCCCACGGGGCTGAACCTTTGTCTGTCCTCTCCCCTAGAATCCACATCTCCGTGCAGATCCCTCACCAGGATGGAATGCTGCCCCTGATCTCTACCATGCCCCTGCACAACCTGCACTTCCTGTTGTCGGAGTCCATCTACAGACACCAGCATGTCTGCTCCAACCTAGTCACTGCCCAGGACCTGCGAGGCCTCTCAGGTGAGTCTGCCTCTGTGTAACCACTTTGGAGGTGGGGTTTGGTGGGGAGGAGTAGACTTTTCATGGTTTCTAGTCCTCAGCTCCATATTAATTTTTCCTTCTTCGCGGAGAATAGCCACACACAGAGAGCATAATTGAAGTCAACAGGAAAATGAGGGACTTTCCAATACAATGAACTTAGACTCAGAGTCTGTTTGTGCCATTAGCTGTAGACCAGTTGTGCTCAACTCTCCTAGTGCTGCAGCCCTTTAATACAACTCCTCATGTTGTGGTGACTGCCCCCCCATCATAGAATTACTTCATTGCTACTTCATAACTGTGATTTTTGCTACTGTTGTGAATCATAATGTAAATATCTGATATTTCTGATGGTCTTAGGTGGCTCCCTATGAAAGGGTCATTTGACCCCCAGGATGAGAACCATTGTTATAGTCCTTAACAAAAATAGCTTGGCCTCTCTCAGTTACTGTGCTCTCATCTGGGGTGAGAACAACTGTTTCTTCCAGTCATATTGGGAGTGTTCAACATGATGTTACATCTAAAATGCCTCCACAGCAAATATTAGCTACTCCCCCACCTATGGAGACCATTCTTAGTTTTGTGATTGTTCCCATGATAGCAACATCCTTTGAAAGAGAAAGCGCAGATCTTAGAGGCTGAAGGATGGATGCTCTAGAATCGGGAACTGAGATAAAGTTTAGAGCATATAGTTTTCTTTAGAGATCAACACATTCTTAAAGGTAAGGGGGGAAAGGAGAGCAGGACTGGGCAGAGTGAAATGCCCAAGAGCACTGCCGCCTAGTGAGGAGAGATGCTGAAGAGAAATCCCCTCCCCCTCCCTGCCCCTCCCCTCCTCTTCCCCTCTGTCTCCCTCTGTCCCTGGATGGGCCTGTCTCAGCAAGAGCTTGACCTCAGCTGGGCATCAGCTGTGCATCTCTGTTCGCCACTGCAGACATTTCACTCCACAAAAATTCCTGTCCAGTTCCATTTACCTTGGCAAGTGCGAGTGAAATGCCTATCATCCCCCGGCCCCTCCCTCACCACTGTTCGGCTGATGAATCATTCAACAGTGGTTTTGAAGACAGAAATGCATTTGTCTGCTCTTTCATATTCATTAAGTATCATTTTGGTAGTGGTGGTCCTTGTACGGTAGAATTAGTCAAGTGCAAATTATTCTTAAACCATTAAACTACACATGAAAGTTTAATTGGCACACATACGTAGGCAATAAAAGAAACGGTATGATTAAAAACTGAAAATCTCTATCTCTCCCTGCTTAAAAAAATGTTTAAATTCATCACAGGTCAATTGAGGTCCCAGTCTTGGTGGGGCTAAGGGCAGTTGCTGGTGATAGATAATCTAAGATGTTCTTAAAGGGGCAGCGCACCATTTAACCCCAGGCAACATCTCAGCCTTGTCTCTCCCTGCCTCTCTGTCTCTTTTAAACATGATGGCTACTTGTAGGACTATAAAAATTATACTCAGGAACCAGCAAGATGATCAGAGAGTTTAGGCGCTTGACTCAAAGCATGATGTCCTGAGTTTGGCCTCCAGGACCAACATGGTGGACAGAGAGAACTGACTCCCACGAGTTGCCCTCTGGCTTCCATGCCATGGTCTTACACACACACACACACACACACACACACACACACACACTAAAAATGCAAACAATTTTATTATATCTCAAATGTCCTAAAACTGTACCACCATTCTGCTGTTGTAATTTAGGACAGGTCACAGTATTAGAATTGGTAATTTTGACCCGTGGCAGATAAAGTTTAGTCAGACATCATTAGCAAGCCATCTACTAATTAAGATGGTTTCCCCTACCTCAAAAGTTCAGAAGCATTGGAGGGAGGAAGAACAGGAAGTTGGATGTTGGGTTGATGGCTTTCCATAAACCTGTGTTTCAAATTGGCCTTAAAAATAGTTTTTCATACATGAGTGATCTATATAGCACAGCAATTTCATCAAGACCAGTGGTGAGCCACAGGATGCTAAGAAACACTTGGAAAAGCGATATTCATCATGATGTGCTGTGTTGTGTGTTGACCCTTTCTCCTGAGTCCCTGGGTTTCTTAAAGGGGCCGTGCCCCACTTAACCCCAAGCAACAGACAGCTCAGCATTGTTGTACCCCCCGGCCTCCCTCTCTCTTTCTCTCTTCTCTTTCTCTCTTGCTATGTCACTCTCTCTCCCTTTTCTTCTCTCTGGGTATGTGTGTGTGGGGTTATCTTGTTCACATGTTCATCTGCATATGCGTGTTTGGACATATGTGTAGGCCAAAGATCAATTGAAGATGTCTTCCTCAGTGATTCTCCCCTTCACTTTTTGAGACAGAATCTGCTCACTAAGCCTGGAGCTTTCTGGCTGGCCAGTGAGTTTCAAGGATTCAGTGTCTCTATGCTTCAGCACGGGGGCCATACACACATGCTTCCATACCTAGATTTTCCCCCTGGGTGCTGGGGATCCCCAGACAGGCTTTTTCAGTAGCTGATTAATCTGCTCTAATTGGCACTCACTATCTTTTTCTTCACTATCTGCCCCAGTTGTTTGAGTCCTTGAATGAAAGACATACATACATACATACATACATAAGTACATACATACATACATACACACACACACACACACACACACACAGCCTTCCATTTTAATATACCTTAAACAGTTCAGTGACTGGGCCACTCCCAACCTTCCATGTTGCTAACACCTTCCCTCCGATACTCCTGAGCTATTACTTACTAAAATCTATATTTCCATCCTCGCTGCCCTAGACCCAGTTGGGGTGTGGCTCTTACGTGATTGGTGTGCTCTCTGTTCTGCAGCTCTCAAGCCTGGATTTTATTCCTTTCCTAGCGTGGTGATTCTCCTTCCTCCCTCAGTCCCCTGGCCTGCGAATCCTAAAGTCCTGCCTCTGTCTCCCTGCCCAACCATTAGGGGCCAGCATTTATTTACCAATCATAACCAGTCAGGGGCAGGGCTCCTCAGCCTCTTACGTATTCTCTCCTGCAATTTTGGGTACCCAAATAACCTAATGCAAGCATTAGAGCAAATCCACAATAGACCTTCATGCATATTCTGTGAGGAACATTTTCCCTGCTGAGCCATGATCTCAGCTCCCAACTGTCTGCTCAGCTCTTTACAAGCTCTCCTCTTGACCTTGCTGTACACTGGGAGTCTAGATCCCGCCAAGGTCTCAGTTGGACAGCCCAGTGACCCCCCTCTCCCCAGCTCCTGGCATGCTCAGACCAAGTCACTGCTCCTTGTTTCCTCCCTCCCCTGCAGAGGCAGGGTTTCTGGATGACGCAGCTTTCCACAGTACTGCCCTGGGCCCTGGCTATGACCGCCCCTTCCAGTTTGACCCAAGTGTACGGGAGCCCAAAACCATCCAGCTATACAGACACCTGAACCTGAAGAGCTGCGTGTGGACCTTCGACGCATACTATGACATGACGGAGCTCATCGACGTTTGTGGGGGCTCCGTGACGGCCGACTTCCAGGTGGGTTCTCTGGGATGGTGTGCTTGGGGGCCATGCCAACTTGAAGCGCCTCGGTCAGCAAAGTACCCGATTGTTGTATTTAGCCAGGTAAGGGAATATTCTTTTTAAGTTCTTTATCAAGGGTCTTGGCTGTATTGTGGTTTAAAGATCCCTGAGGTCTTCTAAATCAAGTTAATGTGTTAAAAAGCGAGTCATCTGTACAAAAAAATAGTATCTGCTTCTTTAGAGGAGGAATGAAACAGAATAGCGGGTGGTACATCCCTCAGAAGACAACGCTGGATTCCAAAACATCATAACCCCTGAGAAAACAGATCTGTGGCTAGGCACGCATGTGTGTGTGCTTACACATTAAACATTCCTGATGACAGAAGTGTGTCCAGGAAGACTCAAAAGGCTCAGAAGAGGAGTTCTGTAAGAGCACCAGAGACTAGACTGTCTCATGGGAAAATTCACTCTCAAGCTCCATTATATTTTTGAGCCCGTATCTCAGCGAGAGCCAACACTTGTTAGCTGTTTGGTTTTCATTTCAAAACAAGTTTAGCCTCACTAAAAGAGAGAATCTGTAGAGGGATTTTAATCAATTTAGGAATCTCTTTAATTCAAACCTAGTTCCTCTGGTTTTTGTGTGCAGCACTGCCCCCTGCTGGCGAAAGCTTCAAGTCAGCCGGTGCTTTCTATTTTCTGCAGATGCCTGGCCTACAGTAGTCAACGGATGCCACAAACCTGATTGCTCCTTCCCTTGAAAAATGAATGTTCTCTGTGATTTTTCTTCCATTACAGATCTGGATATTTCTGTTCATAATAGTCATTAAAAAGTACCACAGTCAAAGATTACTTCTGTCCACTTTTTAAATTTAAGGCAGGAAATATAGATACCCGAAGTATTTCAGTATTGCCTGTTTCTTTAAAAAGAATTGAAATTGCTGATATGTAGTTGAAAAAAACAGAGAAACAAGAAGTAAGCTCTCATTCAGCATTTCTCAAGCAGTACCAGTGGGCAGTAATGAGGCAATCTCCCTGGATTCTTATTAAACTGTGACTCATGCTCTCAGCATAACGCACAGCAAGAATGCATGAGATGTTTGTCAGAAAATGTTCTTAAAGACTAGCAAATAACATCATCTGGGACAAAGAGATATAATTAGAAGCCAAGAAGAGGAAGAACACATCCTTCAATATCCCATAATAGTTGCCCAATAACAAAATAAAATTTCTCTAAACTTACTAATTTAGCTTTTCATTAGAAAAAAGAAATATGTGTACAGACAAAAATATGAATTTTTAATTAATAATTTCTCCCATCTGCACATGAACACAGGTCACTGTGAAGGCAGCTGCCAGCACACTATTATTTCTCTATCCAGTTTTTGGTTTGTGGCTTAATGAAATCTATTTCAGTGCACCAAATTAACCACTGTAAGAGGAACCTCCTTAGAAAATAGTATTCTCCTAGATGTGTGATATGTTCTCTTTTCAAACATCTCTCCAATGTACTGTCTTTGCAAATAAACCACTGTATCACCTACAGCCCCGTGCTGTTGGTAAACTTCCTAGATGTGATGTCCAAGCCCCTGGTCTTTGTTCCTGGAACATGAATGTGGTGCTCACTAAGACATCCCAAGTCAAGCATGTGTCCATTTCAGAGGACTAGTGCTTTTCCAGTCACCATTGATCAACGTTTCCTATAGGTCTCCGGTCTCTGGTGAACCCTCAGCAAAGCGAGGATGTGCTGACAGATTCCAAGCCAGCAAGCCAATCCCTCAGACAGTGAGACTTTACATTTCCAGGGAATGTCTCTAGAAGCTGAAGATTGGAAACAAAGATAATCCTTACTCTTTTAGGTCACCTCCTCAGAAAAGCCTTTGAAGGTCGCCTCTTGTGAAGAGGTGTCCTTATATTTCAAAGACCAGCTGCAGGTATAGATTAGGAATTAAATATATGATCCAGTGACCAAAGGAGTGGATAAACACTGAACCAAGAGGTGATGGCTTCCTGCCCCATCCTCCCAGGAAAAGAGTAAGCCTGCTTCTTGCACACTGTTTTGTTGTCAGGTGAGAGATTCTGCTCAGTCGTTCCTGACGGTACATGTGCCTCTCTACGTGTCCTACATCTATGTGACAGCCCCCAGGGGCTGGGCCTCCTTAGAGCACCACACTGAGATGGAATTCTCTTTCTTCTATGACACGGTCCTCTGGAGAACAGGTATGCCCGGGGATGTCTTAACTGTTCTGTCTCACATTTGATCGTGATAAGCAGTGAACTCTAACAGCAACTACATTCCTGTGGTCTTTCAGGAAAAGGGGGAGGGGGGCAGTTAACTGAGATCCAGAAAGTATCCCAATCTGTTGTTCTTTTGTTTGTTTTTCCCCATCTCCAATGTCCTGTACCCCAACACGACCCCAAGCCCACTTCCTGTTAATTCCACACCTCTGCTCAACCCTCTTTTTCCTGGAGTGATACCCTTCATCTGAGAGAGTGATACCAAAGAGCTACGTGAACAGTCTTTAGACAGGCTGCATCTCTAGTAATTGGAAATTACATCCTTTCTTCTCTTAAATGGCTCGAGCCCAGACCACCCTGTTTGTTTCATAGTCCCTGTGGGAAAATAGCTCCCATCGGAGACATTCTCCAGTGGGAGCCAAATTAACACTTGGGCCTTCGGCTCATATCTGTTGTTGTTTGCTTAACTTTTGTGTTTCTCCTCCTTGGATTCCATTTTATTTTAGGTCATTCTGAACCCTGCAGGCATTGTGACTATAACTGCCTCTACTCATTCCATGTCAAGTATACACAGCTGACTTTCTAGAAGTTTCCCTGTTGTCTCCATTGGTTTGAGAATAAAATAAAATTTATACATCAAGTATTCAGACCCTGTTAGGTCCTAAAAGTAAAGGAAAACTACAGTGTAGAGAAGCTGAAGTTTTTATATCCATTATTTTCTGAAGTGGGACGTTCTCTGCTTCTGGGGAAAGTGGTATCCACATAGATAAAGACAGTGGATCTAGAAAAAAAAAACAGAGCCACAAATGGGATTTCCTGTATTGTTTTAATTGGCATGCATGTGGATGTGGATATCTAACTAAATCACATTCACCTAAATACTTGAATCTCCTTAGAGATGCCCCTGAGGCTGAGTCTAGGGCAGTCACTATCCGTAAGTTGCTCTCCATACCCTGACTTTGACGTTCTCCATGTGGTTGCTTATCCAGGGATCCAGACAGACAGTGTGCTCTCCGCAAGACTTCAGATAATAAGAATCTACATTAGAGAGGATGGCCGTCTCGTCATTGAGTTCAAGACCCAGGCCAAGTTCAGAGGTAGTTTCCATGCCTTTTTTCTGAGTCTTTATTAAGAAATAATTCAAACATTCAGAAAAATAAAAATATTAGAACAATAAAAATAAAATCAGTAGTATTAACACATACACACACACACATATATACATGTATATGGACACACACACTCTTTGGGGTCACTGCATTTGAAAACAAATTACCATCTTTATGTTCATTAATCAGAACACTTCAACAGACATCATCTAAGAACAAAGAAAACAATACCATTTCACATTCAGTGAATACAACAGAATTATAGTCCTGGCATAAATTGCCCTTTATCTTACAAATGCTTTTCCTATTTGCTTTATGTTTCTTTATATTTACTTTGTCTCTATAAATATAAAGGGAAGTAGATCCAACCAAACTCCACATTACATTTTGCATGTATCATCTTGCTAGTTTATTTCCGTCCAGAATAGTCCATCAACTTACCTACCTTAAACACTTGCACTGAACTTAGAGGAAGTGACCTTTACCTTTTTAGGGACATCTACACTTGTCCCCTTCCACCAAAGACTTGAATAGATCTAAATATGATTATATCCAACATTGAATTTCTGTTTATAAAACATTAAGACCCAAAAATGTGTCAGTTGAGATTCATGTATGAGTATACTCAGTGTCCATTTTCCCATAAATATCCATAGGATTGTATATGAGCTTAGCACATTTTCACACATGTTTACACATACATTATATGGCCATAATGGCCATTGTAGGGTGGTGGGCTGGTACATAAGATGCTACAATGTCTCAACCTGGGAATTTTTAAATTATATTCTAAAGGGTATACATACCCTTAATTCTTTGCTGGGAAAAGAATTATTAGGTCCTTATGCAAGCACAATAAAGTCTCAGATCAAGAGTGTCCCCCTCTGAAACAGGACAGTTTGTGATGGAGCACCACACCCTCCCAGATGTGAAGTCTTTCATATTGACTCCAGACCACCTAGGAGGAATTCAGTTTGACCTGCAGCTCTTGTGGAGTGCTCAGACATTTGATTCTCCACATCAACTCTGGCGAGCCACGAGCTCTTACAACAGGTAAATACCGTGACGGAAGCCTCTGGGGCTTGACCTGAAAGGTTTTCAACTTCTTTCAAGAGCTTGAAACATAGACACTTAAAAATTCTTCCAGAAGTTTCTGAATGTTCTCCTGCCTTACATTTAACCTGCCCCAGCTGGGGTTGCTACATGCTAGCCAGTTGGTGATGGGCACAGTGACTTCTGGAGAATTTTGCATCTTGCCATAAGCACGCTGAATGCTCCTCAGTGAGAATTTCTAATGTTCTTCAACTTGGAAAAGGAATGAGGCCATTGAGTCTGAGAAGGGGACCCTAAAATCCAGAGCTAGGCCGGTGGAAGTGGGTATCCCTAGGATGCTGTGTCCATTGTTCTCAGGAGAGATGCTGTCTCCATGGTGTTTGCCTCCCCTTCCAGCAACATAGCCTGGCATAATTACATTTTAACAGAGAGAAGCTCTTGCATTTAAGAATATGTTAACAGGTTGTCAGCTGACAAAAAATACTAAGCAAATTAGCAAGCAGGTTTCCTTAACTGTCTTTGTCATCACCTGAACCTGGGAATTTTTATTAGCACTGGGCCTTTTTTCAGCTTTCCTTGTAGAAAGGACTTGAGTAAATGAAAAAAAAAATTAACACCTTCAGGATAATACTCTGAATGTTAGAATAATCAGAGATGAGCCCCTCAAAGTGGCACTTACGGAGCTGTCCGTGCATAAATGCCACCTGAGCCCTGCTTACGGAAGTCATGTCTGTCTGGGGCTAAGTCGTCATGAGGTCTTACTGTGACTACAGTCCGCTCTGCCTGTTTCCAGAAAGGACTACTCGGGGGAGTACACCATTTACCTGATCCCTTGTACCGTACAGCCCACACAGCCCTGGGTGGACCCGGGAGAGAAGTCTTTGGCCTGCACTGCACATGCTCCAGAAAGGTATGGCAATATAGGTTGTCCTCACCACTTCCACTTCTTTGATTAAGAATTCTCCTGCTCTCTGAAATGTTGTTGTAATCCCGAAGCGAGTACCCACCGTGCTTCCATGGTCATTCACTGATGTGTAAAAATGTTGAGTCACCCAACAGGCATAGCCCCAGCTAAAGCTGAACAAGGGAGACTCCTGCCTTCCCACGTCAGCTTTCTGAGCACAATGACCCTTCATGGCCTATCTAATGCTGTATGCTTTCAGTTGTGTTCATCTTATCGCTAGGTTTGCTATTTTAAATGACTCCTAAGCATAGCACCGAAGTGTTTTCTATCATTTCTAAGCACACAAGGGTTCTCATGTGCCCTGAGGAGTATCGAGTGAGCCCCGTCCAGGCATGTGTGAATTATTGTGCTCTTGCCCTCGAATCTGATGTTAATGAATCAACGGTGTCTACTAAAGAAAGGGATCTTTAAATGGGCACACACATAACATAAGGTCGTGTTGGTCTGTTGGAGAAATGTTGTGAGCAGATGTTCGTAGAAACTTAGTTCTGTATCTCCTGGGAGGAGGGGATCCAACACCCACCAACTCAATGTTCATAGAGACTTTATAGACATGAACTATGGAGAAGAATAAGAATCAAATATGTAGAGCTGGAGAGATGGTTCAGCAGTTAAGAGCACTGGATGCTCTTCCGGGGGACCCAGGTTCTAATCCCAGAACTATCATGGCGGCTCACACCCGTGGCAATTCCAATTACAGGGAGGACAGCGCCCTCTTTTGGACTCCCGTGTGTACCAGGCACATTTGTGGTGCACTGACATATGTGCAAGCAAACACTAATAAACACAATAAAATACCATTAAAAATTTAGCAGAACAGGCTTGTACATATCTCAGGTCTGGGACTACATTAAGCCCAATTCCTTTGTTCCAGTTTTATCAAGTCCTTTGCCCTGGTCTGAACACTGAGGTTATAAAATTATATTACAACAGTATTAAAAGCCACCCAGGTCTCAGGTACCTTATAGTTTGGTGCCACCTGTCTGAGGGCTGAGCAAATGACCTAGAAAACATTGAGAGAACATGTTAAAGACAGAATTGGTGTTAAGAGAGAACTACTTGAAGTGTTAATTTCCTCGTTGAAAGATTGGGAATTGACTGTTAGATTGGATAATGCCAGAGTCATTGGTGCACAGACTGGTGAGCTTCAGGGTCTACTAACCTGGAGGGAGAAGGTGAATTCAAGAGAGGTAGGTAAGCAGGAACCATAGGAAAGAGCTTTTCTAAAAGAGATATCAGAGAAGAGGTACGCTGACTGATAACCATGAGAGGCCATACTTTCTCAGAGCTTTTATTGGGTTGTATTTTAGGGTAGAAAACAGGTCCAAACATTTGTACGCTGCAGTGGGAGGGAGAGCGTGACATGAAGCCAGGTCCTAGATGGCAGTGAAGGGACAGTCACAGGGCAGGAGGGGAGGGTGCTCAGACAGTTCATCCGCTAAACAAGGAAGGCAGGCAGAGCCTATAGGTCCCAAAGAAGTGAGAACTGGTAAACTGGGCATCTGAGCCTAAGGAGGGAGGCATCTGACTGAGTCGGCATGGCTCAGAAGTGAGAGGACCACTGAGGTCTGAGGAAGCCGAGGAAGTGAGCAGGGGGCCGTTAGCACAGCAGAGCACACCCGGGCAAGCAGCCTGCGTCGCGTCTTTAAATGGCTGCATTATTGATGGTAAGCAAGCTACAGCTATGAACGTATGCATTTAATCCATATGACATGTGTGGTACTTGTGAAATATCACTGCAATCAAGACAATAAACAGTTCCTCCACACCCCTGTCTCTCTCCTCCTCTGGGTGTCCCCTCATTTGCTGCCTGTCACCAGGAGACTGAATTCTCTAGAACCTTACATAAGTGTTATCAGACAATCGCCGTTATTTTTCTCTGCCTCATCTCACTTGGCATGCTTATTTGATTTTCTGCATTACTGTAGAAGTAGTTTATTTCTATTCTTGCTGAATTGTGTTACCTGGTATGGGAATAGCAGTCTATCAGTTCATCATTTGGTGGGCATTTGAGTTCTTTCTAATTTTGAACTATTTTTAAATAAACCTGCCCTGAATATGTATGTGCAAGCCTTATGTGAATACACATTTTGTGTTTCCTTATGTAAATACCTAGGAGTGAGACAGCTGGATCATATGATAGGCGTGTATTGAACTTAAAAAGTTGGCAGGCTCTTTTCCCAAGTGTGGACATCTCTGTGTACCATGGCTGTATAAAGTGTCCTAAGGAAGTGTTCAGGAATGGCCTGCAATGGGTTAAAGGATTAATGGTGTGATAGGAGATGGGGGGGTGGAGCTGAAAAGACAGGAGATGGTGAGCAAGGTGTTTGAAAGTGGAATCTGGGGGGCTTGTCTGTAGTAGAGATAGGAAAGCAGGTGGCGGCCACTAGGAACAAGCCTGTGGAAGGTAAGGAAATCCAGGGACAGGGAGGTAAAGATTTAGATGGTTTATCTGTCTGGATGTTAAATAGCATAATTAATGGATGGGATAATACTTCCAAGTATCAGAGCCAGTCGCATAGAGGAGGGATAATGACCAGGGAAATGACAAAGAACATAGGCATGTAATCCATTGGGACATGAAATTTTATTCTTCACTAAAAGAAGTTTAGTTAGGAAATTCTTTAGATATTCCAAGGAATATATATGTAACCAATGTGTATTTAGCCCCAATCTTAAGAAACAGACTCTTCCCAATGCTTTAGGGTTTTTGTTTTTATTTATTTTATTTATTTTATTGGGGGATGTCTTCGTGGGTGACCCAGGTTGGGTCTGACCTCCCTATGTAGCCCAGGCTAGACATAAATCCAGTCTGCATGCTTCAGTTTCCCAAGTCCCGGGTTAAAGGCACGCACCACCATGACCACTGACCGGTCCTGCCCAGACACTCACAGTGTTCTTGTGTTCTCTGCGCAGAAGCTCTCCCTTACTCCTGCCCAAGTGACCCTCTTACAGGATGTTTTTCTTAGAATCCCTGGTCTGTTTGATGATTGTGTTTCATGTGCCTTTCTAATGGCTTTCTGTGGTTTTAGTTTCCTGTTTTTTTAATCATTATTTGTGTGTATATATTTGTATGTGTGTATATACACATATTTGTGCATGCACCTGTGCATGTGGGCATTTATGCACACCAGAGTAGTCAATACTGAGTACTTTCTTCTATTGCCCCTCTGCCTTTTCTTTAATTAATCTTTTTTTCATACAATATATTTTTTATACAATAGAGAATCAGAAAGCAACTAACATCAACCTCTGGCCTCTACATGTGGACACATAGACACACGCCAACATACATACACACATACATACATACATTCACCCTACACATATCATACACACACACACATACATCCACACGTGCGCGCCCCCCCCCCACACACACATTTTGAGGGGAAAAAAAGGACACTGATACAAAAGAGTTCTAAGGACTAACTTAGCCTGAGATGCCCAGACTAGGGCTAGGGATGTGATTCAGTTGGCAGAGTGTTGGAGTGATCTCAGCACTGTAGAAACTGAGAGCAGAGGGGTGCATGCCTATTATCCTAGCACCTGGAAGGCTAGAGGAAGGAAACATCAAAACTGTCCTCAACTACATGATGATACCCTGTCTCGAACATTAAAAGTAAATATAGGAGCAGATTCTCCTCGTGTAAACATTCAGTAAATGGTAAGCACCCACAGCGAAGCTTCCTGCATTGTCAAGACAGCCAGGCAGGAAGGACAGTTCAAACGCCCATGGGAGGGTGACCCTGCCCTCAAGTGGGTCTCATTCCTCCCGCATCTAGGTTCCTGATACCCATCGCCTTCCAGCAGACCAACCGCCCTGTGCCGGTTGTGTATTCGCTCAATACTGAGTTTCAGCTCTGCAATAATGAGAAGGTATTCTTGATGGATCCCAACACATCTGATATGTCCTTAGCAGAGATGGACTACAAAGGAGCCTTTTCCAAAGGTGAGTTGCTTCCTCCGGCTGCGGTCAGTGGCTCTGGATAGGCGACTCTTCTGCAGGAGTCCTGGGGCTGGATGCATATCTTTACCCATACCTCAGTCAGCTAGCTCTTCAGGGAACATCTCCTAGGCCTCCATTCCAGGGCAGGCAAGGTAGAAGTAAGGACAAGACCCACATTCTTCCTTCAATTCATAAATGACATCAGAGTCCGGTGTTCTGGTGGCTGTCAGTGCTGCATCATGGGAAAGCACTGGAGTGGGTGGTAAGAGAGCTGGCATTTCTAATGCTAGAACTGCATTAGATCTAGCTTGGGTAAATTACCTCTGGATTCTCTGGAGAGAGTTCTGT
The DNA here is from genome assembly GCF_947179515.1 of Apodemus sylvaticus. Lineage (NCBI taxonomy): Eukaryota > Metazoa > Chordata > Mammalia > Rodentia > Muridae > Apodemus > Apodemus sylvaticus. Next base: position 13,248,722 of record NC_067482.1, on the reverse strand, counting down.
AGTACCCCTATTGTCTCTCAGCTATATCTCCAGCACTGTGAACCTCCCTGGCATAGGGAACTTAAGGGAACTATAACGGGCCGACCTATTGGGCTCGTGGAAGAATTAAATAAGGTAAATAAGAATTAAGTTTAAAAAATTATAAAAAACTTGAGACCACATGAGATACCTTAAAAGAAAAGTTCCCACACCAGCGTTCACACCAATCCAGTGCTTAGCATTTCTACAGGGACTTAGTTTTATCTAGAATGTTCCGCCCTGTCTCCCTCCCCCAAATGTCCTGACAAATGCTTGCTCATGTTTCCAGACACAGCTCAAAGATTATCTTTCCCCAAACCCCTTCATACCTCTCCCAAAGCAGATTCCATGCTAGCCCTGCCCCCGCTTTGACACCAAGCCCTTTCTGCTATCGTAGCAGGTGACAGTCTCGTAATGCTATCCGAGTGTGTTGCCAAGGCAAAGTACCACCAGTCTCAGTCCTACTTTCACCACTTGCAGTTGTGGTGACTTTTAACAATTCATTCAGCCACCTGGTGCCTCAGTCTCCTCATCGGGAAGACTGGAAGCTCCCCGTGCATTTCACTGCATGAGAAAAGTTTAGTATAGTATGCGGCAATTGATGAATTTGATAACTGTTATCGATAAACGTTATTAATCTCTTTGCTCATTTCTGTCCCCTCATTTGCATCTCACTCACCTCTGTATCCCTCGTGCAGAGCTGAGTGGTTGCCATATCGTAAATGCTTCAGTAATATTAATGAATTAGAGGAGCAATAAATGGTAAATGTCTGTTTCAGGGACACCTGCAATCAGAGCTCTTCACAGAACAGGCACTTTTCACTCCGAGGAAGTGTGTTAAGTCCTCTCTGCCTTTGGCACATCTTCCTCTTTAACTCCCAAGTCCAATCTAGTTGGTGCCTTTCAATCTTTCCAGGTCAGATCCTTTATGGCCGAGTCCTTTGGAATCCAGAACAAAACCTTCATTCTGCTTACAAACTGCAGCTGGAGAAAGTCTATCTTTGTACCGGTAAGGATGGCTACGTGCCTTTTTTTGACCCTACCGGGACGATCTACAATGAAGGGCCACAGTACGGATGCATTCAACCAAATAAACACCTGAAGCACAGATTCCTGCTGCTGGTAAGCCCTTCATTATGTTAAGTCTGAGGAGACGCCTTCTTGGTTTCTTTTTCCTCCATATATTTGATTTTATTGTTCTTTCTCTCTGGTCAGTTACCTACTACATTTCCAGTTTACTGGCTATGATGAGTGGCAAGATATGCTGTTGTTTATATCCCAGAAAGAGGAAACTCTAAGCTGCTGTTTCCTCAAGTTGGATCAAAGACCCTGAATGGCACTTACACTCCTTCCAAGAGTCCACATGGTTAAAATTGCTTTCCTCATACTACCGTGTTGTGGTCTTTTCACACACACACACACACACACACACACACACACACACACACACACGTCCTCACCAGGAAGCTTAGTAATAGAATTCAAATTCCATCTCATCCTTGGGAGCCGGAAAGATGGCTCAATGGTTAAGAACATGCATTGCTCTTGCATCAGGGTCAGTTTGGTTCCCATAACACACATGAGGAAGCTCTCAACCCCTCGGGAATCTAATGCATGGGTACATATATACATCTCAATCTCTCTCTCTCTCAATACTGAAGAAGGAGGAAGAAAATATCACCAAGCTTTGAGGAATGTCCAGGGGAGGGAGAGAGCACAGCTCAGTCAGTGAAGTGCTTGAGTATGAGAGTCTGAGTTGGAGCCTCAGGGCCAACATAAAGAGTGGGCACCCATAGACCCAACAGAGGAGAGAGAGACGAGAGGATGTCTGCAGCTCACTGGCCAGCCAGCCAAGAAGCTCCAGTTTTGGTGAAAACCCCAAGTCAAAAATAAGGTGAAGAAGTGATTGAGGAACACACCCAATATTAATGTTATGAATATACACACAAGTACACACCCCCACAAGAATATGTTTGATCTATCTATCTATCAATATATATATATATATATATGTATATATATATATACATATATATATATATATATATATATATAATATATCCTCAATTACCTGGAAAAAGTTATAAATAGATACCTTTTCCCAACTATATAGCTGTATTTGGAGCTAGATTTTCTACATATATTAGCTAAAATAGCATATTTAAAATTTAAAATGGCACAGAACAACTGACTGAATACAAAAGCAGTTAAGAGAATCTCACAAAACCAGATCTCTTTGGGGAAAGAGATGAATGTGGGTATATTTCACTAAAAATTATCTTATTTAGGTCAGCATATAATGAACTTTTCATTGTAAATTTAAAGTGAATTAATACAGGAGTATTTTATTTAACTATTTAGGTTTAACGAAGAAAATCACATAAATAGAAGTTCTCTGAGATCCTTGGATTCTAATTGTGGATAGGGTTCTAAGACTAAGTAGCTTGAGAACTGGTGGTCGATTGCATATGTCCAGCCTTTGAACAAGCAAAATGAATTCATCTACAAGGCTCTTGTCAAGGGCTTTGTGGGTGACTAACCACATCAATATATATCACAGGCACACACAACTAAGTAAGCTATGGTCTGTGAGAAAAAGATTAGATAGAACCTTCCAGAATCCTCCCTTAATGATATCCAGAGGCAGCACTGACTTGGAGGGAAACCTTGCACAGCACAGACTCTCCTCACCTAACCCACAGAAGGAGAGGAGAACATCCCTCTCTTCTTAGTACTGCCTTTCAAACACCTTGCCTCTTGCTCTTTTTAATCCTAGGACCGCAGCCAGCCAGAGGTCACTGACAAGTACTTCCACGATGTGCCTTTCGAGGCCCACTTCGCTTCCGAGTTGCCCGATTTCCAGGTGGTCAGCAGCATGCCGGGTGTGGATGGATTTACCCTCAAAGTAGATGCCCTCTATAAGGTGACTCTCCATGTCTTTTGATATCCTTCTCCCTGGGAGACCTTTTGCATTGTTATTAAACCTATCCCTCACTCACAAGTGTTCCCTATCCCCAGCAGACCAATGCAAGGATAAAATCCTCAGATTTGCATCTGAGTATCCGTCATTGTCCATGAGTACATGGGCTGCTCTGATTTTTTTTTTTTTCTGTGTTCTTTTAAACTGCTACCTTTGGGGCTGTCTGCTGAACAAACTGATTTCACAGGCATTGGGAAAACACTGAACAAAGACATAATCAGTACAATGCCTGAGTTAGAGACACAAGTGATCGGCGTCCGGTGGGAGGGAACACACTAAGTTCTAGCAGCAAACATCAACCAACAAGGTCAAATTTTGCATTATTCTTTCTGTCTCCAAGTAGCTATCCACGACCTTGGGTTTCAGGACTACCATTAATCTTTTGAAGTTATTTCATAGCCAGGAAGTCTTTCCAGACAGCCAGATGAGGGGGCAATCAAATGCTCTATGATCCTCCTCTTGGGGGTGATCTAGGAAGTATTCAAGTTCAGCTAATTCTTGTCAGGAATCTGTATATTATGCTTACAATTGTTTAGTGAAGATTTGTTACATGACCCCATTTTAACTGAAGTTCATCAGTAAGTAGTAAGTTAGCATAAGGAGTGATGAAAGGGCACGGAGAATAAGTGTGGTAGCTAACAGTGTTATATTACTGCTATTAATAAAGACCAGTAACTCGTAAGCATTCATTTAGCTAAAGAGACCATGAAATAAATTAGTAGGCTATTCCACATCAGTGAGGAAATAGAAAAGAATGTATATAACTGAGATCACCCTAAATGTGGGAATAAAATGGAATCCCTAACCCTTCATTCAGTTCCCTGTATTTAGGGCCTAGAGCATCCATTGTTAATACTTTAAGACCATTTCTCTGTCCAGTCCCATCCTTGCCGATATCTTTCCATTTCCTTTCTTCTGAAATGCCCTCTGGATATCATGAGCCTTGTCTCCATCTCTCCCGTCCTGCAGGTGGAAACAGGGCACCAGTGGTACCTCCAGGTGATCTACATCATCGGGCCTGACAGCATCTCAAGGCCTCGGGTCCAGCGCTCGCTCACGGCCTCTCTGAGGCGCCACCAAAGGGACCTGGTGGACCCCAGTGGCTGGCTGTCTCTCGATGACTCTCTCATCTATGACAACGAAGGAGACCAAGTCAAGAACGGCACCAACATGAAGTCCCTGAACCTGGAGATGCAGGAGCCTGTGGTAGCTGCTTCCCTGTCGCAAACCGGAGCCTCTATCGGTAGCGCCCTGGCCGCTATCATGCTTTTCCTGCTGCTGTTTCTGGTGGCCTGTTTCATCACCAGGAAATGCCAGAAGCAAAAGAAGAAACAGCCTCCAGGGGACACTCTGGAGGAATACCCCCTGAACACCAAGGTGGATATAGCCAAGAGAAACGCAGACAAGGCGGAGAAGAACACCAACAGACAGTACTGTACCGTGCGCAACGTCACCGACGCCGACGGGTATTATACGTTCAAAGGTGCTAAAGTAAAAAAACTGAATCTGGAGGTCAGAGTCCACAACAATTTACAAGATGGGACAGAAGTTTAATGAGAAGACCTGAGGTGTATTTTCTTTTTTTTCTAAAATCCTTTTTATAAAACGGGGAGAAATACTGGTATTTTTATAGTCTTTCAAATTTAAACAAAGAAAAAAAGAAAAAAAGGGAAAGCTAGCTTTGAGTGGCGGACAGCACACATTGCATGCATCTACCCACAACTGAGCTACCTCATGAAACAAAACCACTGAGGCACCGCCCCTCTCCCCCAGAATGTCCTACAGGCCCCTGTAACAGTCTCAGTGGCCACTCTGTAAGGAGCAACTCTGTAAGGCTGGCCGCAGAAGTGTTTAAGGATTAGGACTGTCCCCCGGACAATTAGCTTCACTGATTGGATCGAGAAAGCTCCGTGGGCAGCAGATAACTGGGCGGACAAAGCCTTCTGTTTCTTCCTCTGCCCCAGCTTTCTTCTGTGTGGGCTTTTCTGGACTTCTAGACTCAAGATCCAAAATGCCCCCACACAGATTCCATTAACAATGCTAATCAGCACAACTTAGACATCTGTGCACTGTTTCCACTCAACTGTCCTATGCGGCCTGGCCTCTAAGTACACTTAGCTTTTCTAGAGCCCTTTTTGAATGGGGATCTCAACATGCTTTAGACTGGAGTGCTTGTCTGTATGTGCTCAGAGGGGAGGACTCCAGCCAGGGCGAGGAAGAGTGCTGCAAAATACCACAGCCCCTGCATACCAGAGATTCTTTAAAAGCTCAGCCCCACTTCCCCAGGCTTTCTGTGGGTCATCGATGCAATGGGAGCTCCTGTGTTTGGTTTGTTTTTTTTTAATTTTGCTAGTGTTTTTTGGAAAGTAAGCGAATCAGTTGGGTAGGCGAATTTCCTAGAGGTTGGAATGAAACCAGAGTTAATAGATACACATGGGGCCTGTCTGCTGTGTGTCACACAGTAGAGGCACTGTCCCTGGTGCGATAGTCCTGGGACTTCTCTCTGGGGGATTCTTCCTGGTAGCTCAGGCACTTAATTTCTCCCATATCAGTACATGACAACCCACATACATGTGGCTTTTACATAGCATATCGACTTGAATAGTCTGCGTGTGTTGTGCACACCACTACTTGCCTTTGTTTCCTTCTTGTCTTTACCTTATCAGTACAACACACAACAGCACATTGTGTTCCTAACCAGAGGCACAATTCCATTAGCCGGAAGTGAATGCTGTTCCGGTGCATGCCACATCCTATCAGTGAGTACATCACAGAGCATCTGCGTTGTGTAGTATCTGTATGGGAATGACCCAGACTCTTTGAGAACATTCCAGACTCCTACTAAAATCTAGAAAGAATGAACCATGAAATTTTTACAGGCAACTCTGCAGACCCCCACCCCCACCCCCGGAGCTCGAGAGCAGAGTCTGTGAGCCACAGCTCCTCACTCTTCAGCCGTGCCTTGCACATTACAAGCATGCCAGCAATGTTTGTTGAGCGAATGGATGGATGGCGTGCCGAGTGAATGATAGGGAGTAAATTGTGGAAGAGGAGGTGAGACGGTATCCTGGCAGTATTACAGGGCGTGTAGAAGAGGTCGCTGTTGTATTTGGATTGTGAAGTAGCCCTTCAACGTTTTTTTTTTTCAGAGAGAGAAATAAAAGCACACTTTTGGGTGGGTGTGGCTGGTGGTGTTTCTGAGGAGTCACGAACAGAAATGATTGTGGTAATGCGTGAGCTGCACATTGGCTTCCAGAACAAGTGATTTGGAGGAAAGCTGATCTCACATTTCGAGAGTAATGCGGTGTGTTCAGGGCAGGAGAGGTTGGCTGAGCCCAGAAATTCTGGCTGGTCAGGTGCTACTTCAGACCAGCTTGCATAATTCAGGGCAGAAATTCTGGAATCGCTTCAAGAATCTGGAATCGCTATCCATCCCATACAGCAAAGCTGATGAGCCACGCCCTGAATCTCCAGAACAACCGAGAGGGCTAGAGCACAGACAGGGAGCCAATCATCTGCAGAGCAGCTTCCCATTGGCCCATTCCTGGTCACACCTCCCGCTGCCAGGATGGTCACACCTTAGAGCGGGCATTTTCAATAGGCTCCGCGCGTGCGCACACACACCTTCCTTTCCACCAGTGGTACACACACATGTGAAGAGGTGTCAGAGCCCGCCATGAGAAGAGAGGCTGAATCCAAAAACCTTTGTATACAAGTGGGCAGTGAAAGACACGAGCCTGTGCGCACCTGGTCTTGGGGAACTCTTGGTGAAAGAACAGCCCCTGAAATAGCCCTGCCTCCCTGCCTCGCCCCTAAGACACTTTATTAGAAGTCAGCCTTCTCTTGTGGGCGCCTATTTCTGACACAGGAAGCATTAAGAGCTGTAGAACTGAGATTTGCCTTTTGAGTGATGTCAAATCGTTCATTTCATTTCCGTTTTGTACTTCATCTTTGGGATTGGATAATTTGATGACTAATGTGGATTGTATTTCAGTGAAAGCTTTGCTTTCAGAGTTTCTTACTTCCTCACTAATGCCTTGTGTGTGTTTTTACTAACCTTTTAGATCATACCTTCAGGTGAGAAAAACAGAAAAACTCTCCCCCTCAGCAGGGTTGCTCCTTGCTGCCAGGCACTGGCTGTGAAGGTCAAAAGAAGTAATTGTTTGCACCATTTTTCTGCCTTGCCTGTCCTTTTATTGTACCAAGGTCTTTGGAAAAACCCTGCAGGTTCCTATTGCTGGGTGGGAAATTGTGTGGGAGAGTGTTTGCACAATCTTAACAATACGTGTTCTCGGTCTCCTGTAGGTTTTTGTTATTCCTGGTTCTCCCCTGCTCAAACTGAGGGAAAAAAAATTGTGGTGCTGTCAACCTGTGTTCTTGACCCTCAAATGATTTTTTTTGTATTCCAGTATGAATTTGTGTGTTATGAATTTCTGATTTCTCCAATAGCATATGCCACTATATAAATTTGTATCAATAATAAATGATGGCCTGGTTGTCCTTTGTTTGCTCGACTCTGTTCCTTTTTCCATTTTTCATCTCATTAGCATAGACACTGCACGGAGCTGGTACATTGGTCTGCATCCTGAGGCTTTTTTTAAAAAACAGCAAAACTATACTAGTTTTGAATCTGAAACATACCAACTCTGCTAAGAGCCGGACGCTAGATAAGTTCATACTCTCAGATCTAGCTCTGCTTTTACAGTCAGAACAAAAAGAAATAATGTCATTCCCACGGGAGCACAGTAGGATGAAGGTTGTCATCCGTCCTCCCCGAGACCCCGAGACAGTGTGGGCAGGGCTGTGCCCTTCTTTGTTGCACAAGCAGAGGATGGCTAAGTGTCTCAAACACCACCCAGGAGATGAGCCGATCTCCAAAGGAGTTTCTTGGCTTGTGAAGGACACAGGGGCAGAGACAGACTAGGACTGAACCCAAGCGATTTGGGCATTCTGCAAGCCCGTGCACTTGCGTGCCTTTACCCTCTGATAGCATGACACACTGCCAAGGACAGTGCCCAGTGTGGCTCTGTTGGCACATTTGCAAACTCAGCAAGATCTGAAAACTCAGCACGCTGCTTTCATAAAAGCCGAGGGAGTGATGCCATTCATATCTAGGCCCCTAAATTCCCTACTGCGATCTTCAAATCCTCTTCGCGTCCCCCTACCCTATTGTTACCCTGTACCTGACAGCACTCAGCTGCTCAGCCTTGGAATGCATATCTCTAGAGCACATGAAGGACCCATTCCAACACCCAGTTTCTAAACTTTTTAAGATTAGCTACAAAAAATAAAAATAAAATGAAAAAAATGCTTCTGAGACTTGAAATTTCTTGGCCATAAAATTTAGGAATTTTGAGTGGCAGAATATTCATTCCCATTTAGAATTTACAAGGGCTGGACAGATGGCTCAGTGTTTAAGAACACTGACTGCTCTTGCAGAGGTCCTGAGTTCAAATCCCAGCAACCACATGGTGGCTCACAACATCTGTAATGGGATCTCATGCCCTCTTCTGGTGTGTCTTAAGACAGCTACAGTGTATTCATATACATGAAATAAGTAAATAAATCTTTTTTTAAAAAGGAATTTACAATGTCTGATGGGGGATTTTAAGATTGAAAACTGAGGGAGGAAATCACATCGAGACTATGCTACTGCATCCAGCCACGTGAAATTGAGGCTCTTATAGATCATGAGAAGTCCACCATATAGATTTGTATGCCTCTACTTAATATCCGGATACCAGAATGAATGTCTTTTATAGATACTTTCCCCAAGTGAGCTGGAGAGAGCTCTGACAAAAGCCCGTCACAATAGTGTGCTGGGTGAATAGCCTTGTCACAGGCTAGGGACAACATCAAACAATGGACTGAGTATGTCTGGCAAATAAGTACTGTGACTCCGTTACAATTTCTACGTCATCCCATAACAATCCTGAGGCAAGCGCCCTAATTACCTTTTAAAATTTGAAACAAATAGGCAAAGCCTGAAGAAGCAGAACGTGGGTGGCTTCTTAGTGGCCTCAGGTTCCCGTCACCCTGATTGGATGCTCGTGCTGAGAGAGTCCCATCATTATGTGATCCAACAGAACCATGCCGCAAGCCTTTCAAGAAAGGCTGGCAGAAGTTTCCTCCTTAGGTCTGTTTTGGTTTAAAGCAATCAGGTTCTAGGATGAGTCAACACGTGATAAAAGTTTATTAGGGTCCAGCCTCTGGGACAATTTCCAAGAGTTGTTCGAAACAGATCTAAGTTATACCCTCAAACCTTATAATGAGAAATATTTTTTTTTAAAAGAAGCAATGCTTCGTACCAATAGATCCCGGAAACAGAGAGGCACTCGTGTCCTGGCTTCTTCAGTGGCCATGTGGAGCCACTGGATTGAGAGGAACTTCAGGTTGTCAGCCGCTGCTGTTGCCTCCTGCCTTGTTGTGGTTTTCTTGGCCACAGACCCTGTTGGACAGTCTCTTTTGCAAAGTTTGTTTGTATAAGTTCTGAATATTGTCTTCCCTCCCTTGGCTGCATGGAGACAGCAGTGGTTCCATGCTTTTCCTGGTCCTTGGGGACTTCATGATGCCTGGGGACCGTGGCGACATTGCCCATACATCTGTATGCACTCTCTGTGTTAAGTGCTTTCATCCACACGCTCTGGGTAGACCTACTCTCCCTCTTCTGCTTGAACTCATACAGTCTTTAAACCTGGCAATGTTTCATTACAGTTTGTTTTTATTTTAATGTCAAGCACAAACACAGGAGCTGAAAACAAGTGTCTGTTCTAAATTTGCCATTGCGGTTAATATTTAACACCTGGCTCCCAGAGCCATGGAAGTCTTACATGTAGCATTTACAGGCTTTTGTTAGTAAATACTCCATCCTGCCACTGTTGTTCCTCTAGATGATGAAAGCACAATTTTATACTGTTTTCACCACACACCTGCAATAGGTACAAGTAACCCCTAGAGCACAGTAACATTAGCAAGTGATTTCTTTTTTTTTTAAGATTTATTTATTTATTTTATGTATGTGAGTACACTGCTGCTGTCTTCAGACACACCAGAAGAGGGCATTGAATCCCACTACAGATGGTTGTGAGCCACCATGTGGTTGCTGGGAATTGAACTCAGGTCCTCTAGAAGAGCAGCCAGTGCTTCCTCTTAACCGCTGAGCCATCTCTCCAGCCCAGCAAGTGATTTCTTTAGAGTGTCTTCTTATTTCCAGTGTTAGAGATCCAGCCAGGGCCTCCCCTACACACTGGTGACTACTATAATCACAACACTATTTTGAACATGTATTTCCTTTGTTTTTGACTCTCTGAATCCAATTGTTACTTATTTAGGTTCCACTTACAGTTTAAAATAGCTTGTATTAATTCTTTGAGAATTTCATACATTGTATTTGGATCATATTTACCTCCCTTTCCCCAACAGGTCCACCCTCACCCCCATTCCATACCCACCCAACTTTGTGATGTTGTTGGTTTTTATGTCCATCAAATCCATTTTGTTCTGCTGTACATTCTCAACGCAGTATGGAGCCAGGTCCTTTAAGAAAACTGACTCCCTCTTTCCCAGAAGCTATCAGCCGCCACCACCAGCTCCTCAGCTGGAAGGGAAACTTGCTTACTTTTCCTTTCTGTGCTGGAATTCTGCCCTGTGTGAGCTAACACAGGGCTCACACATGCTGTCATAACTGCTGTGGATGCATCCATGAAGCTGCCTTGTATTCAGAAAGTTCTCTCTCACTGTTCTCAGTCACCACCTCTGGATTTCACACACTCCTGCTCCCTTTTCTGCAATGATCCCCGAGCCTTGGGAGGAAAGCATGTGAGATCAATTCCCAATGTGGGGCTGAGGGCCCCCGCAACCTCTGGTTCTCTGCATCTTTACCAGATGAGTCTTGTGTTGATCAGGATACACTGCACAAAGAAGTTTCTCTAAAGTGGTTGGGACAGGCACTGATGTATGAGTTTGTAATGCTTTGAGAATGGCCCACCTAGGCTGGTGTGTTTGAATACCAGGTCCCCAGCTGGTGGAGCTGTTCGGGAAGGATTAAGTGGTACGGCCTGGTTGGAGAAGGTGTGTCACTGGGGAAAGGCTCTGAGGTTTCCAAAGACCCATTTCCAGTGTCCTCTCTGCCTCATGGTTGTGTCTCAAGATGTGAGCTCTTGGTTACTGCCCCAGCACCTTGCCTGTCTGCTTGCCTGCTTGCTGCTATTCTCCCCACCATGATAGGCCTAGACTCTAACCCTATGAAGCTATAAGTGCCAAATAAATTCTTCCTACAAGTTGCCTTAGCAATGGTGTCTTATCATAGCAATAGAAAACTAAGACAAGGTATAACAATAAATCATTAGGAATTGGTTTAATACTGTGTCTCCTTAGCAGTAAGAGTAATATACTAGGTTCCTTTCTTTTTATAAAAAAAGATTTATTTATTGTATATGTAAGTACAGTGTAGCTGTCTTCAGACACTTCAGAAGAAGGCGTCAGATCTCATTATGGATGGTTGTGAGTCACCATGCGGTTGATGGGATTTGAACTCAGGACCTTCGGAAGAGCAATCAGTGAATGCTCTTAACCGCTGAGCCATCTCTCCAGCCCCCTAGGTTCCCTTCTAAGGCCTATGACTTTTAGCAGTTTTGGCCCTGATAACATGGGTTCCATCCTGTGAGCCGGTCTCAAATTCAATTTAAAAAGAAGTAGTTGGTTGGTCTCATGACATTCATAGCGCTGTTACACCAGTGTGCATGTCAGGCCAGTTTTTATTGTATTTCATAGGTTCACAGATTGATAAGAGGGAGGATAGCCAACACTAAAAACCTTATTTAAAAACTCTCATGTAAAGCTATTACTAATCGTGTTTGTCAAACTATCATTATTTGCAGATGATATGATAGTCTACCTAAGTGACCCAAAAAACTCCACTAGAGAACTCCTACAGCTGATAAACAACTTCAGCAAAGTGGCAGGTTATAAAATCAACTCAGCCAAATCAGTGGCCTTCCTATACTCAAAGGATAAGCAGGCTGAGAAAGAAATTAGGGAAATGACCCCCTTCACAATAGCCACAAACAGTATAAAGTATCTTGGGGTGACTCTTACCAAACATGTGAAAGATCTGTATGACAAGAACTTCAAGACTCTGAAGAAGGAAATGGAAGAAGACCTCAAAAAATGGGAAAACCTCCCATGCTCATGGATCAGCAGGATCAATATAGTTAAAATGGCCATTTTGCCAAAAGCAATATACAGATTCAATGCAATACCCATCAAAATCCCAACTCAATTCTTCACAGAGTTAGAATGAGTAATTACCAAATTCATCTGGAATAACAAAAACCCAGGATAGCTAAAACTATTCTCAGCACTGCCAGTATAGAAACAAACAAACAAACAAACAAAGACAGACAAGTACAGCAGAAGCTTCCTAGATTATTAATATGTACATATGTAAAGAGTTTAAACGAAGTCACCCAATAAGAAGACAATGCGCCTATTAGATAGTACAGACAAACAAATATAAAAGATCAGTGCCAGACATGTGTTACCACTTTTGGAATTGTTGGCCAACGAGGTCTCAAACATCACAAGCTATTTGCCATTGGTCTTGGCTTCCCTCCAGTACGTAATTAGCAAAACCTTATTGCCTAACACATTACGGGTATGAATCACAGATCACGGAAGGGTCACACTGGTGACCTGGAAGCCCTCGTCCCTGCTGGCTAGCTTTCATGATACCGAGAGGTATCACTCATGTTCTCGGAGGAGGAAGGTAGTCACTAATCGTAGACTTTTGAAATGAGATTTCCTCTGTAGCTCAGATTAGTCCCAAATGTTAGGCTCACACCATCTTCCTGCCATGGCCTCCCTAGTATATAAGACTACAAGCACATACCATTGTACAAGGCTTCAACTTCATTCATTTTTTAATAATTGCTGTGTTTAACAACTAAATGTGGCATTCCTGGGACTTAGCCACTTCCAATATATAATAGCACAGAATAAATACTCTCAATACAAAAAAGGAGGAAGTGGGCTGTAGCAAGCCAGGCTCAGACAAAGCAAGAGAGAAACCCAACAGGGCAAATGTCAAACAAACCCTCCAACTCCGTCTGATGTTTGGAGATCCTGATGGCGTCATCTTGCCTTGAGCTGGAGAGTGCCACCTCTCCAGCTGCACTGCTTGCAACACAAGTCGGCTTTGTCTTTGGCCAGCTCCGCTGTGTTCCTGTCACTTTCCCAAGTGGATGTGCCCACACTTTAGTGCCGGCAACATCCTGGGGTGTCCACTGCAACTCAGGATTCCCCTACACAGCTTCACAGGGGCCCCTCGGGACTTTTTCAAGGAACCGTGACATCATCACACATAGCCTGGCCCCAGAAGTTCCTGGGAATCACAGCACAAGACTTGTACGACCCCTTCAGTCTTGCATCTTTCATGCCTGCAAAACCAGTACCACATGTGCGACACTGACAAATTCTACCGCCAGGTCAAGACAGAGACTGGCACACTTCCGGCATTGCCTTCACTCACTCCTGGGGAAATAACTTCCTTATGTCATTAGTACTTTAGTGGGGAATCCTTCCAGAGGCAGTTTCAATATAGGTTCTCTCTCCTTTCCTCCCTATAGACCTGGATGAGCATAGAGTACAGTAGATATTATGTAGCCTGAATGTCAACTTGCCTTAAAACTTCCTCCACTTAACCAATTAACTCTTTGCTTTTAATCCAGCCTTGCTCAACTTCTAGGGACCAGGGCAACGGAAAGAAGGCAGATTCTTCATCAGGATATCACACAAACGTTCCCCAGCCTGGTACCTTATAGAGTCCTTGGTCCCCTGTGAAGCCTCTTGAGCAGGATTCTTTTAGCTTTGTCTTCTGAGTTCCCATCACAGTGGTCCAGCTCCTCAGAGCTCTCTAGGACTTTTTGCATCCCCCAGCTGCAAACTCTTTTACAGCAAAACAATTCCAAAAGTCTGAGGACCACATGATCAGGCCTCTCCCAGCAGAGACACCACTCTTGGCACCACTGTTTATATTAGTCACTTTTCTAGTTGTGATAAAAATGCCTGACAGGAGGCAACTTAAGGGAGGCAGGGTATATTCTGGCTCTGTTACATCCGTGGTCCCGCAGCAGAAGGGGCTGTGTCTCAGCTTGCCTTTTATTCAATCTTGTGCCTCGGCGCATGGGATGGTGTTGATCTACATTTAAGGAGGATTGCCACACTTCAGTTAGCCTAATCTAAATGTCCTTTCAAAGATATGCCTAGGGGTTTGTTTCTTAGGTGACTAATCTAGATCCCGTCAAACTGACAACCCATATTAATATCGTAGGTGAGTTTAGATCCCTTGCCTGGCAGACACAAGCGGAAGGCATGCAGATTCCACACGCATCCCTTGTTCCTACATGTATGTATAACACCTTCCATTACCAACATACCGCACCAAACTGGCATGTTTCACATTGACATTAACTTATTTTACCCAGAATGCATAGCTTTCTCAAGTTTTAGTCTTGGTACCATATAGTCCATGTTTCCACAAGTGTGTAATCTCAGTTATCTATCCCTAGAGTCAACGTGCATGGTTCTACTGCTTTAAAAATCCTCTGTTCAGCCTACATACGCCCTCCTCGCCCTCCACATCTCTTGGCAACCCCTAGTTGTCTCCACAGTTTTGTCTTTTCCAGAATGTCACAGAGTAGGAACCACACCCGTTTCAAGCTGGCTTCTGCACTTGACCATATACATTTCAGGAGCCTTTATGGCTTGGTTGTTCATTGTTTGGGGCCATGTATCAAATTCCAATACACGAGGTACCACCACTTACTGTGCATTGCATCCACCTACTGAAGGACGTCTTGGTTGCTTTCACGGTACCACAACTGTGAATAAAGCTGGCGCAAATATCCACGCGTAGTTGTTAGCGAGCACATAGGTACCGTGGTATTTGGACAAACAGCAGTAAGCGCAACTCCGGGATTGAATTACAAGAGTATATTTAGTAAAAACCAACTAAATTATCTTCCCTATGGCTGGGCCTTTTTTTTTTTTTTTTTTTTTTTTTTTTTTTTTTTTTTTTATGCTCACCAGCAATCTGTCCTGTGTGGTCAAGCTTCTTGGGAACACAGGAACACTATGACCCTGGCCATTTGATTTAAGTTTTCAAACCTGACCAGACCATCTACAGGGATCAGTGGGTAAAGGCTCCTGACACAGAGCTCACTGACACATCTCAGTTCACGTGCCATTGTGCCTGTGAACTCACACACTCGCACACACTCGCACACACACACACACACACACACACACATCTGACTTCTTCCATACATGGCTGCCCTGATATTAAGTAGAGTCTTGGGGTTTCTATTGCTGGTATAAAACCATGGTGGCGAAAAGCAACTTGAGGAGAAAGGAAAGAGTTTGTTTCAGTGTATGCTTCTGCGGCACACCCCAGCACTGCAAGAAGTCAGGGCAGGAACCAGAGAGGGAGCCTGGAACCGGCCTTGGGAAGAAAGATAATTCCTAACTTGCTCTCCCGGGACTTGATCTGTCCTTAAAGGCACCCAGGACCAGCAACCCAGGGGTAGCGCCGCCCACAACGGTCTGGGCCCTCCCACCTCGACCACTAATTAAGAAAACCACGCCCTAAAGGCGTGCCTACAGTCGCGTTTTTTTAAGAGTCGTTTTCTCAGTTGAGGTTCTCTGCTTTCTATTGACTCTGGCTTGTGGGGAGTTGATACAAAACCGGCTATTTTAGTGAGACTTTAATGTTTATCCTCCTAGACTTACCTGTGGTTCCGAAGGGCTCTAAAACACGATGGTGCTTCTCTGAGCTCTAATCCTCCCTTTAGAGTCAGCAGACCTATCAGAGAGACTTCCCAGACTCCTGAGCTCAAAATCTAACTCTGCTGTTCTTCCTGCGTGACTTGACCTCCCTTGCCTCTGTGACTCCTTACATGTAAAATGAGCCCAATCACATCTGTCTTGTAGCATGGTTATCACGCGGGATTTAGAACGGTGCCTGGCATGAAGGACCCTCTAGGTAAGTAAGCCGTACTTAGTGTAGGTACCTGCGAGGACTGTCAACTCTGAATCCACGGTGTCTAGAAAACAACCCAAGTCCTGAAGTGGGCAAAAAGAAAAGTAAAAAGAAAGAAGACAGAGGAAAGGGTTTTGATTTGGAGGAAGGTGGAGGGTGGAGGAGGGTGTGAGGGAGACAGGGGAAGGGGAGGGCTTGCGTGGTGGGTGGGTCGAGGCTGGAGCAAGGAGAATTCAGGATCCAAGAGCCACTTGTGAGCCGGTCCTGGGCGGTCCCTAAGTAGAAACAGGAGGAGGGGCCGAGGAAGGGTGCGGTCACTGTCTGGGTCGCCAGCCAGGCTAGCCCCGAGCTACCACTGAGCGAGCGCTCACCTTTGCGGAGCTTCTTCCCGGGCTTCGCGGCCGCGGCCCTAAGGTAAGTTTCCCACGCCCGCCCCTCCGCACCCACAGAGCAGCAGGTCCCGGTGCGGTCCCCAGGTCTGTGAGAGCAGCTCGATCCCTGCACCGTCCCCTCCTCTCCCCTCCCCTTACCTCCCTCAAGCCCTCTTCCCTTCTATTGAAATAGAGACTGGATCTGGGCAGCGCTAGGGCCTTGCTGAGGAAGTTACCAAACTTCGGGTCTTGCGGCCCAAGCTCACATCCAGGGGGTTGGTTCCTCATTCCTAAAGGTCTTGGAAACATTTAAAAGAAGACAGACTAGGGGATGGTCTCGTGCCCCTGCTCAGAGTTCTGTGCTGAGAACTTCTTTTCTACTGCTCCCAAGAGATATTTCTCCCCTCCAAGTGTATTTTAGTTTTACTTTGGAGAAAGATGAATTAGGGTATTGGACTTTGAGAGTTGGGGAATTTCGGTTTTCTCTTTTAAAAGACACCGTTTTCTTTGATTGCAACAGAATTCTATTCACTAGACATGAATCACTGCCCTCTTGAGTCAGCAGGTGAGGTATCGAGGTATGTGGTTTGTGACTGCAAAGGGGCATATATATAAATTCTGGGCCCTGTGCTGATAGACAGTTGAGCAGCCGCAACAAAATTCTTCCTCAGGAGGTGTGCTCAAAAGAAGAGGTTCCTGCCCCTGAAAGTACTTCAGTTTCTACTCCTCACAAACATCATAAAAATCGACTAAAAGGTTGTTCTGTGAAGACTCGTTACTGGTTTTCCTGAAGTTGGAAGTTTTCAGACTGCCTAGAAAGGTACTTTTAAAATAAGGACAATCAGACCACTCTCCCCAGATCTGTTGGTGTTGAGAAATCTGTAGAAATGTGAGCAGGAGGAAGTATGAGAAAATTATGTCGTTGCTGTAATCCCCTGCAGGAAGGACGTGTCTAAAGCTCTATTGTCACGCGGTGGAGGAATTCTTTAATTTTTACAAGCTAAAAGGATGGCTTAATAATACTTCTTAGAAATTTCCACATTATATTGGATCAACAAATGCCAAGCATCCGTTTGGGTCAGGGGCCACGGGGCATGGGGGCTAACAGTTCATATCTTTGGAATCTCGATGATGCCTAGGTTCAGTCAGGTCTACCCAATAGCTGTGTGGTGGGGATTTCACTATAGCTTCCCGTGCCCCAGCGGCTTCCTTTGCAAAGTAGAGATGCTGTTAGTGATGCCTCTCTCACTAACTAGATTATTCTGGGTTTAAATCATTGAATAAGGTGTTTTTTTTTTTCATACACACCAGTGGATAGACATTACACAAATCCCCAGCTTTGTGGAACTCACTTTCTAACACTTTTCCTGTCACCTGGCACCTAGTAAAAAACGCAGATGCTGGCTGACAGGATAATCTATCTTATTGCCTCCTGGCACTAGAAACAGCCTTCTCCCTGTTTTACACATGAGGAAATCCTGACTCAAACTAGGTTTCACATTAAGAGATGTGTTAGCTTTTTGTCTGTGTGACAGAGTATCTGAGAGGAAGAATTTAAAAGGAGAAAAGATGTCTTTTTTAGCTCATGGCTTTAGAGATCTTGGTCCTGTTCGAGTCAGCTGGCTCCATTGCTAGTTACCTTCAATAAGCAGGACATGTCGGTAATGGAGTCTGTGGCAGAGCAGAAGGCCCACTTCATGGCAACCAAGAAGCAGAGAGCAGGAGTGGGCAGTGCCAGGGAGAAAACAGAGACCTAAAGGATCTGCTCCCCTTAGGGAGGAGTCTTAGCCCTTAAGCTTCCACTGTTTCCCAGCTGCCCATTAGATTATGAAACCATCAATGCATTGATCTGCTGCTGAGGTTAAAGTGGCCATTCCTGATCCAGTTGCATATGAAAATTCTCAGCTCTGAACACAGCTGCATTCAGGACCAAAATGGAAATGCCTGTTCTATATGACAACAAGAAGCAACCTTATCCTGTACCCACTGTATATGCTGGAGAGAGATAGAGGGTCAGACCCTTTAACTAGAGAGCACAGAAGGTTCAAAGAATGGGCAAAAATCAGGGCTAAATACTTCCAGTGACTATTAATGTGACTTCATGTTGAACTTTGCCCCTGAGCTGCCATGGAAGTTTTAGAATATTTTGTTGCCAGGATGGGTGGGAACAGCTTGTATTTCTGAATCAATGCTGGAGACAAGCCAGCACATCTGAGTAATGTTTACTTATGGAAAGTGTGCCTGGGTTCAAGGAAGTGACACTTTTCCTGTCTGTACCTACTTGGGACTAGCCTGGCCCCCTCAAAGGATAGACATGGGTATTTATAACAGGCGTGCATAGGCTTAGATATTGTAAAATGTACAGGCAAGAAATCAGTCCAGCCCTAGCCAGAATTTTCTTGGTTTAGGGGTGAGGAACAACTTTCTTTTTGTTTTTTCTACCTATGATAGCAACCTGTTCTGAGCTAGAAGAAATCAGTAATGGACACTTGCAGCTCTCCTGGGTTTGTGGCTGTCATTTTGAGATGTGATGTCCTTGTGTAGTCCAGGTGATCCTTCTGCCTCAACCTCTCACAGGCTGGGACTGCAGGCAGCAGCATTACTGGATTTAAATAAGAAGTGAAAAGAGGCTTCCCCTATGGGGCTGCAAGCTCCATCAGCTCCTTGGGTCCTTTCTCTAGCTCCTCCATTGGGGACCTTGTGCTCAGTCCACTGGTTGGCTGAGAGCACCCACCCCTGTATTTGTCAGGCACTGGCAGAGCCTCTCAGGAAACAGCTATATCAGGCTCCTGTCAGCAAGCGCTTGTTGGCATCCACAATAGTGTCTGGGTTTGGTGACTGTATATGGGGTGGAACCCCAGGTGGGGCAGTCTCTGGATGGCCTTTCCTTCAGTCTCTGCTCAGATTTTGTCTCTGTATCTCCTCCTATGGGTATTTTGTTCCCCCTTCTAAGAAGGACCAAAGTATCCATACTTTGGTCTTCCTTCTTCTTGAGTTTTGTTTTGTCTGGAGGAACAACAATATGAACCGCCCAGTACCCCCAGAGCTCCCAGGGACTAAACTACCAACCACAGAGTACACATGGAGAGACCCATGGCTCCAGCTGCATATGTAACAGAGGATGGCCTTGTTGGACATCAAAGGGAGGAGATACCCTTGGTCCTGAGAAGGCTCGATACCCCAGTGCAGGGGAATGCCAGGACAGGGAAGCAGGAGTAGGTAGGTTGGTGAGCAGGGGGTGGGGGATGGGATAGGGTATTTTCGGAGGGGAAACCAGGAAAGGGGATGACATTTAAAATGTAAATAAAGAAAATATCCAATAAATAAATAAAAATAAAAAAAAAGAAAAGAGGTTTCCCAGAAACCATTCTTGTAAGGCCCAGAAGTGCAGAGCTGAATTTTTCTTGTCCTGGAGCCCTCCAAGGTCCAGAGCCAACATGACCTCTTTGTAGCTGTACTAAAACAAGAGGGAGGGGAAAGGACAAAAGAAAAGGAGACACCTGAGACCCTTTTGTTGGCTACCACACTATTGAGATGGTGTGATTCAAAGATTGAAAGTTTCCAAGGAAATCTTCTCAGGCAGTCCTGCTTAACTGTGCGTGTCTCCCGCTCCGTGTCAGCACCCCAAGGCAGACATGGCGGCCCCTGTGCCTCCTTGTTTGTTTCTCTTCCCAATGGGCCACTTTGAGTAAATCTCCTTTCTCTACTTTCGATTCTTGACTTCTCTCCGTCTAACTGGTACACTGAGGACAGCTGGCCAGACCTGAATGACTCTACTAGCAGTTTGAAACTGGTAAATGCTTAGATATCCTGGCTCCGGAACGGGTTGCCTGACGTCAGATACCGCACCCTCTTCCAGAGAAGTTGCTCATTGACTGCTGACATCTGCTCTCTGGATTGAACATTAAAAGCTGGACTGAAGATGTTACATGCTGAATCACAGCATGGCTTTGTCTGTTTAATACTTCTCTGTTTCTCTTACAGGTGACTGTGATCTCGGCTTGAGAGAAAGGTGGACTGTCATGGCATCCATCTGGGTGAGTAAAAGCCAAGCCTTCACAGCACCGTGACTGATATGAGTCAAACAGAAAGTCAAACTGCTAAGGAAAAAAGAAAAAAGGAAAGTTGATTAACTATTAAAAAATGCCAAAACACTAGAGCATATTTAAAAATAATAAAGTATATGTGTCTTAAGCAAATGTGGCGCCATTTATCTGTAACTCCAGAACTCAGAATATCAACTTTGGGGAGAGACAGAGATATGTAGGGAGAGCTTATCTGAAAAGGACCAGTAGTAAAAATGTATCAGAGAGGCTGGTGTCACCCTTCAAAACTACATGTAAACGCAGAGACTGGGTTTCAGGTCTCAGAATCCACATCAGGATGCTTACAACTGCAGGTAGCTTCAGCCTCTTGGGAAGGACACTGGTATTTATATACATATAACACCCTCCTTACATACACACATATAGTAAACACTTTAAAGGTATTATAGAGGTCCATACTTGGCAAAGAGGCCTTAATGAAGAACAAATTCGGTGTATAACGCACTCTACACAACGATAAAGATGGCATTTATTATCAGACAAGGAAAGATAGCTTCTTCTGTTAGCAAAATTGGAGAAACTCCTAGCTCATTGGGGTAAAAATAAACCTATATTCCATCTCCTCTCTTACATTAATATAATTTTTAGATGCAGAAAACATAGAAGTGAGGGAATGGTTAGTAATATACTCGAGAAGGCCAGCCCCAGGTCTCCATGGGAGCCCCTGCTTCAAAAAAATACGTTGAACAGCTTCTGAGGAATGAGACTCAGTGTTGTTCTGTGGCCTCCACATACCTGCACACACATACTCCCACATGACTCATAGCATGTAGTCACACCTGCACATACATGCATGATATAAATAAATAAATACATAATTATACAAAAAATAAAGTTCAAGTGGATCTTTTAGAATTTATTTAACATGGGAAAAGCCATTGCAACTATAAGCCTAAAGCAAAAAGACAAAAAGGGTTTTTTTTTTTTAAATCTGTTTATGTATAAATCTGTAATTGTGGCAGCAACATAGTAAATAGAAGGAGAAGATAACCTTCAGGGAGACACATTTGTAGAGCATCAGGCAGATTTATCTCTGTAACATACAAATGGCTTCACTAAAGCCATTTCAAAAATGAGCTCAAAGGGAAACTGTAGACACAAAGTAGCAAGTGAGAAAAATTGCAAGTTGCAATACACACCTAGACAGAACCTCTCAGAACTAAAGAAATGCCTAACTAAGAACTAGGTAAAATAGCAAGAAAAAGTTATGCACTCAAGAGGAACCTTCAAACTGTTCCTAGGAGACTGTTAGACTCTTGGATAGCATTGGTCAGCATCTGTCAGTGCTAAATGTTTGTGTCCTTTTTACCAGAAATTCTACTTCTCATATTTCATAAATGCGAATGAAGGTTGAAAAGTGTGAGTCAATATATATGTGTTTGTGTGACTGGAAATATGTAGACAATGTGAATGAACACCCAATAGGCACAAATTACTCATTTTTTAACTTGCTGCCCTTTTAACGTAATTATTAAAAAGAATGTGGGGGGGCTGGAGAGATGGCTCAGTGGTTAAGAGCACCAACTGCTCTTCCGAAGGTCCTGAGTTCAAGTCCCAGCAACCACATGGTGGTTCACAGCCATCCATAATGAGATCTGATGCCCTCTTCTGTTGTGTCTGAAGACAGCTACAGTGTACTTATATATAACAACAAATAAATCTTAAAAAAAAAAAAAATTATTGTAAAAAAAAAAAAAAGAATGTGGGGAAAATATCCGGCTGTATGAAATGACAGAAATTGTACCTGAATGTGTTATTAGTGAAAAACTCAAGTTAGATGCAGAGGCTCTGTACTAAAGAAGGGGCATGGAAGAGACACACCTAGAGCATCACGACAACTCCCCTAGGCAGGGGCTGACAACTCCCCGGGCAGTCGGCTCTTTCTTGTGTCTCCCTCTCTACTCTTGTGCCCTTAAGCCATGAGCATGCTTTTTATGAGTAAGAGAAGCTGAATGAAAAGCATGCAGGGTGTGGACCGTGCAGGGGAGCTGCTCTGTGCACCGGCCAAGAGCCAACCTTAGTGCTCTCCATGCCTGAAAGCCTCCAACAGAGTCAGGTTTAGAGGCTTCTCAAAACACTAGCCTGGGTCCACTAGAAAATTAGCATGGAGTCCACTGACACATCTAATGGGCTGAGAGAGACCTGGGTTGACTGTGAGACACAGGGTTTGAGTTTTCTGTTAGAGTCAGTCATAACAAATGGTTATAAATTGAAGATAAAGCAACACACAGTTGGCAATATTCCTCCATGGTGGAATGCTCACCTAGTATGTGCTAAGGCTCCAGGTCCAGTGCTCACCTAGCATGTGCTAAGGCTCCAGGTTCAGTGCTCACCTAGCATGTACTAAGGCTGTAGGTCCAGTGCTCACCTAGCATGTGCTAAGGCTTCAGGTCCAGGGTTCACCTAGCATGTGCTAAGGCTCCAGGTCCAGTGCTCAACTAGCATGTACTAAGGCTGTAGGTCCAGTGCTCACCTAGCATGTGCTAAGGCTGTAGGTCCAGTGCTCACCTAGCATGTGCTAAGGCTGTAGGTCCAGTGCTCACCTAACACATGCTAAGGCTGTAGGTCCAGTGCTCACCTAGCATGTACTAAGGCTATAGGTCCAGTGCTCACCTAGCATGTGCTAAGGCTGTAGGTCCAGTGCTCACCTAGCATGTGCTAAGGCTGTAGGTCCAGTGCTCACCTAGCATGTGCTAAGGCTGTAGGTCCAGTGCTCACCTAGCATGTGCTAAGGCTGTAGGTCCAGTGCTCACCTAGCATGTGCTAAGGCTGTAGGTCCAGTGCTCACCTAGCATGTGCTAAGGCTCCAGGTCCAGTGCTCACCTAGCATGTGCTAAGGCTATAGGTCCTACCCTCAGCACTGTGTGAACAAATAAGAGAGATGCTTTGCTGCACATGGTCATATAAAACTTATAATCCCAGCACTTGGGTGGTGGATCAGGAGTTTAAGGATATTCTTTACCACATCAAAGGTTCAAGGACAGCTTGGGCTATTTTAGTGCCACTCCCACCAGATGCGCATGTGCATGCACACACAGACACACACACACACACATACATGCACACACATATGCACACACATGCACACAGACACACACACATACATGCACACACACACACATATATATGCACGTGTGCGCAGACACACACACATACATGCACACACACATACACACACATATATATGCACACGCGTGCGCACACACATGCGCACACACATATTCATGCACACACATACACAGACACACAGCTGCCAAATCTGTTTAATTATCTTACAGTTCCATCTGCAATACAAACTGAGTCTCATGGCAGTACATTTTTTAATATAAATATAAAATTTCAATAGCTAAGAAGTAAAAGAACTGATTCTCAATGAATAAGGGAAAGATATACAAATGTGTTCCATATGCACAACTCGGAATATCATCCGGCCTTAAAATGGAAGGTGTCTTATAAATGGGTGAGCCGCGAGCATGCTCAGCTAGTAAAATAAGACAGTCGTGAAGAAATAAACGTTGCGCAATTCCTCCTATGTATGGTGTCTGAAGAAATACAAAGGTCTGTGGTTTCCTGGCGCACAGGAAGGCAACGGGGGGCTTATGGTTAAGCCAGTATAGAATTTGTGTTCCACAGAGCGAAAAGGTTCTAGTAATTGTTTGAGAACAACGTGAATGGTCTCACTATGACTGAACTATGCATTTAAGATTTACCAAAAAATAATTTCTCAGGCTTAATATTCTTGTATGTGTTCATGTAAGTGCTTGTGAACATGTAAGCATGTATGTGAAGGCTGTTAGCAAGAGTGCAGTAAAGACACTCCGTGATCACGGAAAGGTTTTTTACTGTAGCTAAGAGAGAGGGAGAGGGGGAGGGGGGAGGGGGAGGGGAGAGGAGGAAAAGGGGAGGGGGAGAGGAGGGGATGGGGGAGAGGGAGGGGGAGGGGGAGAGAACAGCCCAGAGGATTCTGGTAGAGTCCAGAACAGAGAGACAGAAAGAGATCCGACATGGCCAGGGCCATCTGTGAGGAAGTACAGCAGGGAGCAGGGAAACCTCCAGGATGGTATCTAGGAGAGGGACACCTGGGAAGCTATGGGAGCAGGAAGAGCCTGGGAGCTGGCACAGTGGAGTGGGAGTGAGGGACTGAGAGGGCCAGGAGCTGGCAATAAAATGGCAGACAGACTTCGGCTTATCTCTCACACTTGAGACAAAAGCCTGGCATGCTTTTCAAGCCAGCACGGTTCCCTCTGGCTGACTGCTTCAGGCCGGTTGAATACTTCAGTGCAGTTCTGAGTCCTGGCCCTATTTACCTGAGGCTGTGGGCGCCCCTTAGCTTCCCTTTCTTTCTTTAACCTGGTCAGCCTAAAATTTAAAAAAGGGACTCCTCTCAGGCCACCAAAACTACTTAAAACCTTCAGCCCTCTAGAGACAAAATGGATCTTTTGGGCATCTCTCTCCGTGCGCCTCTCTCCCTGTCTCTGTCTCTGTCCCTCTGTCTCTGTCTTTGTTTCTGTTTCTCTTTGTCTCTGTCTCTCTGTCTCTCTCTGTCTCTCTGTCTCTGTCTCTCTCTCTCTCTGTGTGTGTGTGTGTATGTAAGCCCACACATGTGTACCTCTACTTGTATAATGAAGTTCATTATTTGCTGCTGCCCACTGTGCCACTGTGCCTAGGACCCGCCGCCCCCCCTGCTTTTTAAATCTTCTCATCTGTGGAGATGTGATCAAGACTCCCAAACAGTAAGACCCTTGTGTCTGACGTCCAGCTCTTGGGATCACAGTCACACCCTGATGCTAAAAGCTCTTCACACCGTGCTGGGGGTCTGACCTCAGTCCATCTTGCTCCCAAAGCAAGGGCTTCATGACTGAGCTGCCTCCCCAGCCCTCTGGGTCTCTGTCTGTTAAGACACAAAGATTTGCTGACACTAGAGTGCAGGAGTCATGTGGATCTGGTGTTACACCAGAAGTATTGTAAGTGGCCTGATGTGGGTGCTACGAACCACCCCACCGAGCCATCTCTCCAGCTCCAAGACACAATAGCAGGGGCACTAGCTGTTCTTCCAGAGGACCTGGGTTCAATTCCCAGCACTCACAGAGTAGATGACAACTGTCTGTAACTCACGATGCAGGGATCCAGTGGTCTTTTGTAGCCTCTGCGGGCTCCAGGCATGCACAAGGTGCACAGACACACAGACTAGTACTGTGGCACTGTACTGCTGTGAGGAAACAAAAAGAGCTCCAAGAACTGAGCTGCCTGAGCTGCCTCTATGTGCTGGCAGCAGGGGACGTTTTTAGGAAAGGGGAGGGGACCGACTGCTTTCTAAATGGATGGTGCAAAGGGGCGGGTGGGGGTGGGGGAGTCTTGGTCTTGTGTGGCACACACAGAAACGCATCCCACAGCTTCCTAAGCCACGATTCTCTAGGGGAAGCTGTCATAGGCTGCATTGGGGTTGGGGGATCTTGAGCTTGTGATATCAACAAGTCACTGACTGGACATACTGACTTCACAGCACAGACCCATTTTTATGAAGCTGATTCCAACCTACTCCCAAGAGGATTCTGGAGCCAGTCACTGAAAGACAACTTAAGAACTTCGACATTTAAGGAATTTATGTCCTGGGCTGCTGCTGAGCTCATTCTCAATGTTTTTTCCTCCTTGCACACAAAAGCAAATACACACCCAAGCACAAATATGTGATCTAGGCTGCCCATCCCTACAGTCTCTGGGTCAGTGGGAGGTTACCCGTGTGTGGTTAGTTCATTGTAATTAACTCAGGGCTGAAAGAGAAAATTAAGAGAAAGGCAAGGAGCCTTTCATTCTGGGGTCTGGTGAGAGTCACTACCCAGCTGAAAGTCACGGATTCCAGCACAAGTAATAACACTTGCTGTGAAGACTGCCTGTCTGGAGACATAGTCCTTTTACCTGGGAGCTAATTTCAAATAAGAACGTTAAAACAGCAGGGAACCATGCTCACCACCTGAGTGTGTGTGACCTTTAAGCCTTTCTCTTTTCCTAGAAGAGAACTCAAAGTTTTCTGGGAATCTCAAAACTTTGTTTACTATAAAAAGCCTTACCTTATTCATGCCGCCCATATGACCCATGGTTTTACCATATTTACTGAAATCCTAGTTAATGGCTCACTTACCAAAACGAGAGAATGAACAACTCTGGAAATGGAACTTAGAAACTTTCAAACCTGTGTGTGTGTGTGTGTGTGTGTGTGTGTGTGTGTGTATGTGTGTGTGTGTGTGTGTGTGTGTGTGTGTTGGGGTGAGGGGGGAGGTGGATGGATGGATAGAATGAAAGAGAGAGAGAGAGAGAGAGAGAGAGAGAGAGAGAGACTAAAGCAGGACTATCTATTCAAAAGGCCACACTCACACGTGAATAAGTGCTGTACCTTCCCAACGCCCCTCTCTTTCTCCACAATGCCCATGTGTAAACCAGGCTTGTCCCAAGATACTGTCTCAGTACGTTCCTGCTGAAGAGCAGGGGGGCTGGCTGGCTTCTTCATGTTCTAACTGAAGATGTCGAATCTCTGCCACTGTTTTTGATAGGTAATCTCTGGTGCACCAGTATGTCTTTTGTTCTGATGTTTTTCAAGTCTTTGTTTATGTTTCCTCTGACCCCGGCATAGGGTCTAGAACTCACAGTTCCTTCTTGCATGTTGCCTCACAATATAGAATTGCTTATAATATTTAAAAAACATTTTATTTTTGTTTATATGTAGGTTCCTATGTGTATGTACATGTGTGCAGGTGTCTGGGGGCTAGAGGTGTTAGATCCTGTGGATCTGATGTTACAGGACATCGTAAGCTGCCTGATGTGGGTGTTAGGAACCACTGAGCTCTCTCCGCAGCTCCAGGATGTTAACTTTCTATTAAGATACAATGGCAGGGACTGGGGAAATGGCTTAGTGGCTAAGTTCACTAGCTATTATTCCAGAGGACCTGGGTTCAATTCCCAGCACTTACATGGTAGATGACAACTGTCTGTAACTTAAGATACAGGGATCCAATGGTCTTTTCTAGCCTCCACGGGCTCCAGGTATGCACATGGTGCATAGACATGTATGCAGAAAAAACACCCAAGCACACAAAATAATAAAATTTATTTAAAAGACCGTGTGTGTGTGTGTGTGTGTGTGTGTGTGTGCATGCACTGCATGTGTGTGCATGCACGTGTCTGTATGTGTATGTGTACATGCACTGCGTGTGTGTGCATGCATGTGTGTGTATGTGTGCATGCATGTACATGAGTATGTGTATGTGTGTGTGTGTGTGTGTGTGTGTGTGTGTGTGTGTATCTCCATGTCCTTCCCCTGTGAAATCAGAGCACATTGCCTTTCTTGACATTAGCATCTTCACCAACAGGGAATCTCCTTGAGCCAGTGGTCAAAGTTTTAATTGGACATGACTGATTAAACTATTAACTTGTTATTGTATCACTGAATTCAATATCCAGACTCCTTTCCTTCCCAAGAGGTGCAGCTGGTTCCAACCTCAGCCATCTAAATCATGTGGTCTTTCTTGTGACCAGCTCTCTTCCTGAAGCTGTCAAAGGAGCATGATGAGTCACCTCAGGCACAGAACAAAGGCACTCCTACCACTCAGGAAATTCCAAGGGTTTTTGAAACTCTTTGCCAAGAACCAGGACAAAGCTGAATATATCCTCATTAAACCACCTTGCAACTCACATTGAAGCTCTGGGTTTTCAAAACCCTACCTGCTTAGTTTCTTTAATGAAACTGTAATGACACAAACTGCACTCTCTTAAAGCTGAAGCTTAGAAGCTTTGACTGTAAATTATATCTATAGTCTCTTGGAAACTGGGGAAATGGGTGACTATAATGGAGGTTGGCAAAAATGAGACATTCCGAACATGCCAATCATGTAGCAGACAGGAAGAACCTATTTTTGCTGTTGGCGATGTAGCTCAGTGATCAAGTGCTTGCCCACAGTGCAGAAGACCCTAGCTCTGCTCCCTGAAACCATAAGAAAAGGTGTGTGTGGGGGCAAAGGGAACCTTCATGGTAGAAATGTTTCAGAATGCTGCAAGCAGCAATCTGCAGATGGGTCAGATTCACCTGTGATCACATGTTCCTGGAGTCAGTTAGAGCGTGGCCGTCTTTCCCCATCTAACCACTCCCTTCTTTGCTGGGGACTTTCGGTTTGACAGATGGGGACACTGGATCTCATCTCTGGAGTTCCTCCAGTTGAAAGACAGTTGTGCTTGGGATCACAGGAAAGGTGCAGTGTACTAGGATGAGAGAATCCATGATGGTGCTTTTTATAAGTAATAAAAGATATCATGAGTGGTTTAAGCCCTGTACAAAGGAAGCTGAGACCCTTCAGAAGAGAGCATAGCATAGGCAGCCATGATGCTGTGCTGACGGTGGAGAGAAAGACTTCAGACCTAAAGAAGATCTCCATTAGGACAAGCAAGGCGGGCAGGACAGTGGTCCTGAGGGGAGGCTTGGTGTGGGAGAGGAGCTCAGAGCTCCATCCTCTTCTTATTTCAAGGTTGTCTTGGGCCTGGGTCATAACTGTAAGGAGAAGGGAGAATGCGAGGACATAGCAGGTGGAGTTTGAGGAGCACTGGGAGCTTTAGTTGCCCATTTCTTACTTGGTTGGAGAAGCCCTAGTACTCTTTCCTTCCTGGTGTGTTTGCTCTTCCTGACCTTGCAGGGTCACACGTGGGTGGGGGGTCACAGCTGTAGTCAGGAGTGTGGAGAAGATGGACTCCACCTCCGCCTTCCCTCTCATCTCTCCACATCTCAATGAAAGATCTGGCTTTGAAACTCACTTTACACCCTAAGTAAAATAAGGAGCCTGTTGTAGTCAAGGTTCCTCTTGCTGTGGTAAGACACCTTGACTAAGATCAGGTTGAGGAGGAAGGGATTTATTTCACTGTAAACGTCCAGGTAATAGTACCTCAGAGAATGAAGTGCCTGGAGGCAGGAACTGAAGCAGAAGCCATGAAGGAGAGTACTGTTACTAGCTTGCTAAGTCTGCCTTCTTAATGGTGCATAGGACCACCAAGCCAGGGCTGGCTCTGCCTACAGTGAGCTGGACCTTCCCATATTAATCACCAATCATGAAAATGCACCCACAGGCTTACCTGCAAGCCAATCTGTCTTTGCAGAGATATTTTCTTACAGGATACTAGTCATACTGGATCAGAGGCCCATGCCTGTGCATCAAGACTTTTATCTCAATCACTGACATTGGGAGTGAGCTTGTATCCAATCACAGTTACTTTGGGCTGCTAGTTAGGTCTTTGGCATAGGAAAGACATTGTATGATGCCACCTGCCTCATGTGACTGTATTTGATTTCAGGGCCTCTCATAGGATACTCCCTTTGGTTTTAAAAGGCCACTTCTTACTGGAAGAATTGAACAAAAAGTCTTAGGCTTTCCACGTTTGGCCTGCTTTGTTTTCGCTGTCTGCTCCATTTGCCCTTGTATCATAGAGCTTCATGACCCAGGACAGCATCTGACATTGAGCAGAGAGAGTAATCATCTCTCCCAGGCTCTTTGAAAGCCCTTGAGTCCTAGAGTTTTCTCTGAGGCTTAATTTTTTTTGGATCTGGCTTTTACGTGGCTTTATGAAATGATGCGTGATATGGCTTTGCCTCACCTTCGGAACGTCCTAGCAGTGGCTGCCATTTTTGCTCTGGAGCGTTTGGCTCTAAGTATGTTTTATGTCAACAGAACTGGGGCCCACGTGTTTCTCTTTTATTCACTCTCTGAATATAGAGCTTCAATTTATTGCAAGTCTGGTACACAGTCCATGAAGAAATGGGTGCAGCCTTTTTTTGGTGAGACTGGTCTGCCAAGGTAACAGCAGACAATCACCCCAAGGGTAATTTGGCCGTGTCAGTGACTTCAGGGATCCACGCTCTGTGGCTAGGCAAAGGACGGTTCTAGGAAGTAAGGAAAATTCTACTGGCATAAGGTAGATTCAAAGGCGATATTAGTCTAGACTAGTAAGTTGAACAGCAGAAGACTGTCTGGTTGTGTCAACTTGGGTGAGGTTCTTAAGCCATCATTCAAGGTTCTCTGGCCCTCCAGGCTCAGGGTTTGAGTGCCTGCCTTCTACGTTTATCATGGAGACTGAGAGTATTCATAGCAAAACTCTAGACACACAACAACTAATGGTCCTCGTTATAAAGAATTCCTATTTTCTTTATTCTTTTCATTGCTTTACTTCCCAGTGGGTTTCATCATCCTTTTTCTTTAGGGTTCATTTAAAGGTCACGTTTGAGAAAGGGGAAGAAACTAAATATACATAAGAAAGTAGGGTGAACGCTGACCAAGCATGATTCTGCAAATGGTTTTAGCCAAGTGTTCCTGGGACGTTCTCATTAGCACTGACTACAGTACTAGGAAAATGACTTCAACTAAGGATCAATACATGGGTCTTCTCTGACAAAACAGGAAGGCTGCAATGAAACAGGCGATCCAGCTTCCACACTCATACAGTATCCAGGTCTTGCTTGCTGGCTTTATTCTAGTTTTCTAGTTCATTCTAGGGGACCAAGAATGAAGTACAAGGCTGGTTATGCCATTTGGTGGTCCATTAAAATCACTGAGGGTCTTATGAAGCCAGACACTGAGTCTGACCCCATCATTGTGAACTCTATAAAAGTGGGCTACGGTGTGAGGATTTGCATCTCTGGAAATTCCAGGAGATTCCTATGGAGTTGATCCAGGAAACCATTTTGAGAGCCAAACCTCCAGCCCTGGCAAACTGATGTGCTATAGAACATAGGCATTTTATTCACATGGAAGTGCATTAAACAATATGAGTCTGGTTACTTATTTCACAACCAGTTTTAATAAATCATATAAATATTGCTGGATGGCCTGAATAACCAAGCCTTACCAAGTAAATCCTATAATATTGTTCATATAAATGACTAAAACACTTATTTCAATATTTCTCTAGAATTTTACTTCAGAATTCCAGTTCTGGGTGGGGTTTTGGCTCAGTGATAAAGCACTTGGTTGTCTTGTATGGAGCCCTGGGGTTTGATTCCTGTAGAGCAAAAGTAAACAACTAAATAAAAACCAGATTCCCATGGCTTCTTTCAAGTTGACAGGTATGTCTGCATGTTGGGGAGAGAGAGAAGGAAGGAAAGGGAAAAGAGCCCTTTTAGTATGGAAGCTGTTCCTCCCATCTAACCCTTCACCTGAAAAAGAGTTGCAGGATGGGTTAGGAATTTTATCTTCATCTAATTTTGTGAGTTGGGGTTTTGACAAATTTTGATTTGTAGATGGTAGAAAGCAGGGCAGAGGTCACAGCTAGTGCAAACTCTGAGTCTTTATAAGACATGAACATTAAAGATCTTCTTGTATTCAGAAGAAGCCATGTTAAGTATCCTCGTGGTATAGAATCACACAAATTGAATTTCACAAGAATGTAGAACCTAGCACCTGATTCCTCAAAATAAAATTCAGTCTATCTGCAGTAGATCCAGGGCACGGTCACACGCATTTTAAAATGTCACCTCAGGAGATACCGAGACGTGATTCCAGAAATGCAGGAATGAGCACAGACTACATTCAAACTCGATCTGTGTCTCAGCTAGCTGAGTGGATGAGAGTAAATTCTGCGGTCTCCTTAAGTCCTGATGTCATTCATGCAGAGTCAGTCATGCTAGAATCAGGGCTGCAGTAGGTCATAGTTAACATAGGTAAGGTGC
The DNA here is from genome assembly GCF_947179515.1 of Apodemus sylvaticus. Classification (NCBI taxonomy): domain Eukaryota; kingdom Metazoa; phylum Chordata; class Mammalia; order Rodentia; family Muridae; genus Apodemus; species Apodemus sylvaticus. The sequence goes on along the minus strand of NC_067482.1, from coordinate 13,216,513 downwards.
CTAGCATAGGGCACCTAATGGGTCCTTCCAGAGCATCAAACAGAGTGGGCAGGTGGACAAGGAAAGTTCTGGAGAGCTCAGAGGTTGGAGTGGACAGTAATGAAGTCAGTTGTGGCTGCCAGTTTGTAAAGTTTATTAAGCCTTGAACTCCAAAGAATGATGTTAAAGCGACTGATTAAATCGCTTCTATTGTCTTTAGGTCTGGCACATTCTAGGTTGTTAGTTTTCAATTTTTTTCTTTGGAGTGCTTTAAACAATGTTTGACAACATTGAAACAAATTGTTCCGTCTCATCTATTGAATCAGCAGGCTCTCGTCTCTACCGTGCCAGTACATTAATTTTCCATTCATTTTAATGTGACAAGATAATGTCCTTTCATGAAAATAGACACTTCAGAAGAGCGTAGATGTGACCATATTAATTCACAACAACACAGTCAATACCCTTCAATAACAGGGTAGAAAGCCCCATTTAAAAAGAGAATGTCAGATGTTACAGCAATTGGCGCAGATTTTTATTTAAAAGGTCAGAATATGCTATATGAGGACATGGTGACTTTGAAGATCTTCAACATCCTTTTGGCTGTCATGTAGTTCTTCAGCAATTTCAGAATATTTTATTCTTTTGCAGTATGGTCTTTCTCAGCCCACTGTTGTGTTTCTGATTTATGTGCTTAAAATTAGTAATGTAGCTATTTTTAAAAAAAATATTCTATGCTGTTCTTGACGCTTCAAGATGTCAGAGGAGTTCGCAGACAAGAATCTTGGGGCCACTGTCACACACCCATTCAGCAGAGCATAAAAGACAACAGTCTCAATAGCACTTTTTTTTTTATTAATTCTTTAGAGTAGGGCTACCCAAGGACAATGGTCAATATCGATTCACACATCCCAGAATCTCTGATCCACAGCTGTTCACCTCATCGACGATGTGTTGAGTAGCTTACTCAGAATCCTCACTGGGGAATACAGTGGATGCCGAGACTAAGTTTTCTTATAGTTTGTATGTAGGAACTTTAAATTCTGCAGTCTTCAGAGTCTCTGATATTGAGACAGCTCATCACCCTCAAGAAGCAATGTTTTATACGTGCAGTTTATCCCACCTGGGAAGCCTCTTGTTCGTGTAGTACAAGTGTGACAAGGGATGGGAGATCTTGCACTATGCCAGGAACAGCAAGACACCAGGCTGCCACAGGTCTCTCACATGCTTATGCCCAAGGGAACTGGGGAGATGGCTCAGCAGTTAAGAATACTTGCTGCTCTTCCAGAGGGCTTGTAAGTTCTGCTCTGTGTTTCTAACAGCTTCAAAAGCTTTTGCTCCAGGTATTTAGTATGCAAATTCAAAGCCTCTGGGATCTTCTCTGGAACTGTGCCAGTCCAGGACTTCTCATAGAGCATGCTGTCCCTGGGCTGTGTTCAGGCCTGGTCCAGTGAGCCATCATTTAGTCACACATGGAGTCAACAGAAAGCAGTGGAATTTCAAAATCATAAACGTCTTTCCATCATTTCATCAATGACCATGCGAGATACACATTTAGTCGAGTATGTATAACTATAATATAAATAAAAATGTGGTTTTGAACTAGTGGAACTTTCCTTCTAGGTTGGACCTCGAGGAACCATAAAGGATTATCCAGGCTTTAGCCCGTCAGTGGATGGAGAAGCTATCCGGAAAGCAATCAGAGGAATGGGTGAGGGGAGCTTTGTAGTTCCTGTATCACTGTTAAAACAAGCCAGGAAAGTTCCCGTCTACAAAGCCAGTTGGCCTAATTTGGATCCTGAATTAGAAAAGTTATGACGGGATATTTTAAAGCATGAAGTAATGAAGAAGTGCATCGGAGATGAGTCTCAGTAAATAAAGTATTTGTGATGTCTACTCAATTAAATCGAGCCAACACCACCACAGCTCCTTCTACGGGTTATCACCATCATAATCACAAATCATGACAGATACAGTCCTGGACCAGTCTTCCTCAGTTTTATTTCACCCCATTACCTAGAGAAAAGCACCGTTCTAAATTAGACTTTAAACTTATGGACTTCCAGTACCACATCCACATACATAAGTACGTACTGGTTTCTATAGTGTCTACCTGTAAAACCAGAGAAGTGCACCATCCATTCTTTGGCCGATTATTGTTTTTTTTTTACCTCTTAACATAATGTTTCTGAGATTTATTCATGTTGATAAGTTTAGCTCTGGATCATTAATTTTAACTGCACAGTAGTCTATTGTATATTATATCATAAACTGGAAATGTTGATGAAACATTCAAATTGCCTATAACTCTTTTCTATTACAGTGTAAAAGTCCTTGGTGAATGTTCTAGCTTAGGCTTCACTGTGCACAGTTGCTAGTATTTCTCTAGGACAGGACAAGAGTTGTGAGTTCTGGGTGGAGATTACCCAGAATGCCTATTTCAAAACTAGAAATTTTGCCAACTCGCTCTCTGAGATTATTATAAAAATTAGTAGTACTCTTGGGCCTGAATATAAACTTTTCTAAATAAAATCTCAAGCTATAGAAACATCCTTCTCCCTCTGAGTCCATCTTCTGGCCCATGTCCCCACACCACCCCCAAAGTATCATGCTAATGTTTATTTCACCCAGTTTTAACAGTAGCAAAACCAAGCTTAGTAATATTTTTCCTAGGATCCCGTCTACTGTACCATTTTAATCGTAAAGCCATAAAGCTCATCTGCATTTTTCTCCCAGGTTTAGAAGTTCTGTTTTTTTAACTTGATCATCAGTCTACATGGAATTGACATATGGGAGGAGCATTTAGAGATATCCAACTTCATTTTATCTCAAATGAATATTTAATTGTCTCAGCTTAGTTCTTCATGTTCCTCTCCATATACATAGGAAAGAGTAGACAAGGATTGATTGGGTTTTATTTTTCCAGTCCTCAAATCACCTAAATAAGCTTCCTTTTCAAAAGCAAACAATCAAACAAACAAAACCCCGCAAACACGCAAATTCTAACCCAGCAAGAAGCTGGGAACTAAAAATTAAAGGGCTTTTTTTCCTGTCTGTGCTTGTTTTGGGCCCTGGATTCTGTTGTTTGAAACAGATAAGGAGAATCCTTGGCTCATAAAATGACTTTGTTCTCATTTAGGAACTGATGAAAAAACCCTTATCAACATTCTGACAGAGCGGTCCAACGCGCAGCGGCAGCAGATTGTCAAGCAGTACCAAGTGGCATATGAACAGGTACCACCCACGAGCACAGCAGGCCACGAAGGGACAATCACCCAATGCCCCAGTTATCCGTCTGCACACCATTCATAGATCTTTGACTGAGTGTGGCAGAGCTGCCCTGTGTATCCACTCAAGAGCCAGGACTCTTGGTCCAGGTTTTGGCTTTCATCATCTCAATAGTTTAGGGTTTCTGTCTTCTTCCCTGTGGAACGAAGAATAGTGCTTTAGAGCAGTAGTTATCAACCTGTGGATCACAACTCTGTTGGGGTCAAATGATCCATTCATAGGAGTTGCATATAAGATATTTACATTATGATTCATAACAGTAGTAAAATTATAGTTACAAAGTAGCAATGAAATAATTTTATGGTTGGGTATCACAACATGAGTAACTGTATTAAAGGGTCGGAGCATTAAGAAGGTTGAGAACCACTGCCCTAGAACAATGACTCCAAGCCATCTCTGAGTCCCTTCCCCACAGCACACTTGACAGGGAGACATACCTTTGCTTTTTTGAGACGGTCTCACATAGCACAGACTGGTCTGGAACTTATAACGTAGCTAAAGATTATTTTGAACCCTTCCCCCTATGTGTTCAACCTCTAAATGTTGAGATTATAGCCAGGAGTCACTAGGCTATGTGGTACTGAGGATCAAACCTAGGTCTTTGTGAGTGCTAGGTGGGTATTCTACCAACTGAGATGTGTCCCAAGTCTCAAGAGAGACGTTTTGATGACCCTAAGTCAGACTGGAGGTAGAGCGTGATTCTAACTCCCAGTGTGTAGAGGTCAGAGAAACTGTTAAATATCATGTAATACGAAAAACAGTCCTCCCAACAAAGAATGATCTGGACAGCCATATGAGAAAAGGAGCCTCAGGTAACCTTTAGTTTCCATTATAATGTTAAAATAGTTATGTAAGTATAGGCTCAGAAAACCCAACATAAGAAAGCCCACTAAGGGTCAGAAAATAGCTACATGCATATCCAAAAATAGCTACACACGAACAAGACTGTCATTAACACACAATGTTTGTCATCTCTTTGTTGAATAGCGTTCTCTACTGGAGACTGGAGATTCACTAGTAGGAAAGACAGTTCCTCCCATCTCCTGTGGGGCTAGCCTCGCCTCCTACCAGAAACATAAGTTCAGTCATTGCAAGTGGAACATGAAAGTGGGGTGACGTGGTGGAGGGTAATCGGTGACAGGCTCCCTGACCATGGTGAGGAAGTGATGTCAGCAAGATACTGCTGACTGACTGGCTGCTAGGACAATCAATCAATGGTGAGGAAGTGATGTCAGTAGGGTACTGCTGCCTGATTGGCTGCTAGGACAATCAATCGATGATGAGGAAGTGATGTCAGTAGGGTACTGCTGCCTGATTGGCTGCTAGGATAATCGCTGTGTCTGACCTCCTCCATCTGCAGATGCACAAGGCAAGCAGAGGGGAGGACGCATGTAATGGTTCTGGTCAACAGGCAGCTACAAGTACGGGGGAGATAGATCCCCAAGGTAGTAGGAGCATGGCATTGATGGGACACAGTGCGTGGCTGTGTAATGCTGGAGCTTTTTAAAATATATTTCAAGTGCCACAGTGTTTCTCAGCCTAGCTCACATGATTGTCCCACTCTTAGCTCCCAAGCAGCTAGAAATATATAGGGATGCACCACCATGCCTGACTACTAAACATTTTTATTTGTGGGTTTCAGCATGGGGTTTTCTCATGTTGCCAGTCTGTCTTTGAGCTCCCCTCAAATGACCCTCCTACCTCAGCATCTCTCCCGGTGCTGAGACTACAGACTACTGGGCTTAAATTGAGCTATATGTTAGCAGTTCTCAACCTGTGGATTGTTATGGGCCAAAGTCTGTCTTGGGATAACCAGGATTCTTTGGTCCAGGCAGATACAGGTCCGGCGGGAGTGACAAACTAACATGACCGCAGAGGTGGTTTGAAATCTGAATATTCTGGGGGTATCTCCCAAAGTCCAGTCAAGTTAACATCTCAAATTAAGCATCACATACATCTGTAAAAGGCTATCTAGGCTTTCTTGGGCAACACAGGGTGTTTACCCAAAGTCCAGGGCGCATGCGGCTAAACTGCTTCTTCATCTTAGTCTCGCTGTCGTGCCTGCTCAGGAGCTGAAGAAGGATGACTCCCGTGCCTAGCCTCCTGGCGAAAATGGCGCCATTGTAGAGCTTGGGAAGCTGCCTGGCTCGCGCTGACTTTCAGGAGTACTCTTGCCTAGTCTGCCCGTTGCATTCTTCTCTGTGCCACGCCCAGGGCCACCGTAGGCCCCAAGCAATCAGATCTGGTGATTAGCTCCGGTAGCAGCCTCTAGCCTCCAGCCTGGTAAAACTAACTGGCTGCAGCTTATTTGGGCCAGCCTGGAAAACTAACCAGCCCTGCCCTTAGATGAGAGAGACAGACTCCTTATGTAATGTGTGGAGACAGTCAAAGGACACATAATCCTGTTTGAAATGTCTAGGACCCACTAAAGGAGCCTGACCAGCCATTGTCCCCACCCCTTTCTCTTTGGAGCCCAGTGGGGTCTCTGAGATGCAAGGTGCGCTTTAACACAGTGTTTACCAGCAAGACCCTCCCCTTCCTCCCCTACCCAACCCAAGTGTCAAGAGCACCAAGGACCTAGGAACCCATTCATTCTGCTTTTCTCTTTATCAGTTATTATTTTAATTGTGCGTATTTGAGGGTATGGTGTGATAAGTTAGTATGTGTGTACAATACGTACTGTTCAGGATACTCAGAGGAACGGTGTTCCAGTGCACTTGTAAAGTGTCCTTTGAGCTTTACAGAGGTCTCTGTAAGGTGGGGCACTGTGGAAACTTCATAAAATGAAGATTAATATGCACTGGGATATTCTCAGCATCCCCGCTATTCCCTGTGGAGGAGCGTGCTTTCGTCTCGTCTTTATACATGCGTTCTTTCTCTTTCCCTAGGCAGCTGCTGAGGAAAAGAAACACATTTCATAATTTCCTCCTTGCGGTTTTTATTTTAGGAGCTGAAAGATGACTTGAAGGGTGATCTCTCTGGCCACTTTGAGCACGTCATGGTGGCTCTCGTTACGGCACCAGCTGTGTTTGATGCGAAGCAACTGAAGAAATCCATGAAGGTACCAGCTCTTGATGCTCCCCAGATTCCACTGTCAATTAGGGAACTCTCAGGGCATTCGCTTCAGACTTGCTGGGCTTGGGCACCATTTTTATTGTCCACTTTAAAGGGTGGCGTGATTCTGGGGAGCTCTGTGTAACCGGAAGCCCAGATATCCCTGGGCTGCATGGATAGTCACATTTTCTGTTTTTTTGACTACTCAAATTTCTCTTTCTTTTCTTTGACTGAATGTAAATGCCATCATCTCTCCATTACTTAGGCTCCATCCCTTGTATTAATTTTAGCCCCTTGCTTTCTTTTGCCCTTCAGAACCCCTAAATCTTTCACCAAATCTGTAGGCTGTGCTCCAAAGTCTACTGCGTCAGGCACATCTCAGAGAGCAGCAGGATGGAAGCCGGTATCTCCATCCATAGCTGCCTCTCCATGGCAACCTCCTGCATCTCTTGGTTACACTGCATCAGTACCTTAAGCAGGTCCCTTCATTTCCATTCCTGCCCTAGTTCTGGAACTATTTCCCATGGTCGAAATTACTTTTATAAAGATGTTTTTAAGTGAGGTGAAATACCGAAATCTCCAGTAAACTCATTATCCCCTTCATCACCCAACAGAGTCTGGGTGTCTACGATTTTTTTTTAAATTCTTCCAGCCATAATTCCCCAGAGAAATGGAGCTATTAGGCAGAACATATATATTAAAAACTTTTCTGTAAGGAACTAGGTATGCTTTGTAAGTCTGGGTGGTAAGCCCATGATCACGGGGCAGGTGGTCAGGGAAGACAGGAGCCGTCAGCAGTCTCCGAAGCTCCTGCCCACAGGTACAGCCTTGTCTTTGCTCTTACGCCTTTCAACAGAATGCAACAGGCACAAATAGAGGACAGAGTATCTAAAGTATGTCCACTTAAAAATCAATCGATAACAGACTTTAATTCTAGTCATAATGCACCTTCACAGTGACACACAGATTAGCATCTGGCTGGATAACCAGGGATCAAGATGGCAGGAGGAGCTGAACACCACACCCTCCCAACCCCATTCACTGGAGCTTGCTTCATTGGCCTCTTCTCTGCTTCCCGAGCATTCTGAGCGACCTTGTTTTGTAATCCTCCTCCCTGATGTTCCATCCTCACTCCTTCTCCACAGACATTACACATTACTTTACTCAAATTTACCATTGTTGTCTTTTTGTGTAACTTTCACATCTTTCTGTGTAACTTTCACTTGTGTTTACTTCAGGAGGACTTTACCCTAGGACAGAAGTTTCTGGATTTTTTTTTTCTGGGATATCTTTTTCTTCTAGGCAGCTTCCTCTTCTGGCTTAGGAACCATTTGCTCATTTTCAGTGAGGGTCAGCTCAATGCAGGGTGGCTCAGACAAAAACTAACCTGACCCTGTGAACCCTGGGAGTGTGGGGACTCTGGGGCTTCGTTCAGCTGGATATGATCGGAGAAGCGAAACTCAGAATCTCAATCTCAGCATACACTCTGACCTTTTGGGCCACTAAGCTTGAGTCTCCTTTCACTTCTTCCTGGACACGCCCATCTCAGTTCGAATAATGTAGCATTGGGATACTTCCATTAAAAGAAAAAAACAACAAGACAAAGCAAAGCAAGGTCTCACTGTGTAGACCAGGTGGCCTTGAACTCATAATCCTCTTGCCTCACTTTCCAACTGTTGGAATTACAAGCATCCAGCCACAGCACGCTTGTCACTCCTACAAAGCAGCATCTCCCACACACTTAGATGGCAGATGTGCACCTGGTATCCCAGGCAGTGTGACAGAGGTAGTCTTTACGATTTGAACCTCTTTCTTGACTTTGATTCTGTGGGATTTTTCTGATGTGAGTGAACACTGAGTCAGGCACACCTAGCTGTTGCCAGGTAACTGTGAGGCGGAGCCTAGACAAAATGCTAACAGCAACAAGTATTAGAAAATGTTCTCATGGCTGAATAGTACTCCATTGTGTAGATATACCACATTTTTTGTATCCACTCTTCTGTTGAGGGATACCTGGGTTCTTTCCAGCATCTGGCAATTATAAATAGGGCTTCTATGAACATAGTAGAGCATGTATCCTTATTACATGGTGGGGAATCCTCTGGGTATATGCCCAGGAGTGGTATAGCAGGATCTTCTGGGAGTGAGGTGCCCAGTTTTCGGAGGAACCGCCAGACTGATTTCCAGAGTGGTTGTACCAATTTGCAGCCCCACCAGCAGTGGAGGAGTGTTCCTCTTTCTCCACAACCTCTCCAACACCTGCTGTTTCCTGAATTTTTAATCTTAGCCATTCTGACTGGTGTAAGATGATATCTCAGGGTTGTTTTGATTTGCATTTCCCTAATGACTAATGAAGTTGAGCATTTTTTAAGATGCTTCTCTGCCATCCGAAGTTCTTCAGGTGTGAATTCTTTGTTTAACTCTGTACCCCATTTTTTAATAGGGTTGTTCGGTTTTCTGGAGTCTAACTTCTTGAGTTCTTTATATATATTGGATATTAGCCCTCTATCTGATGTAGGATTGGTGAAGACCTTTTCCCAATTTGTTGGTTGCCGATTTGTCCTCTTGATGGTGTCCTTTGCCTTACAGAAACTTTGTAATTTTATGAGGTCCCATTTGTCAATTCTTGCTCTTAGAGCATACGCTATTGGTGTTCTGTTCAGAAACTTTCTCCCTGTACCGATGTCCTCAAGGGTCTTCCCCAGTTTCTTTTCTATTAGCTTCAGAGTGTCTGGCTTTATGTGGAGGTCCTTGATCCATTTGGATTTGAGCTTAGTACAAGGAGACAAGGATGGATCAATTCGCATTCTTCTGCATGCTGCCCTTCAGTTGAACCAGCACCATTTGTTGAAAAGGCTATCTTTTTTCCATTGGATGTTTTCAGCCTCTTTGTCGAGGATCAAGTGGCCATAGGTGTGTGGGTTCATTTCTGGATCTTCAATCCTGTTCCATTGATCCTCCTGCCTGTCACTGTACCAATACCATGCAGGTTTTAACACTATTGCTCTGTAGTATTGCTTGAGGTCAGGGATACTGATTCCCCCAGATTTTCTTTTGTTGCTGAGAATAGTTTTAGCTATCCTGGGTTTTTTGTTGTTCCAGATGAATTTGATAATTGCTCTTTCTAACTCTGTGAAGAATTGAGTTGGGATTTTGATGGGTATTGCATTGAATCTGTATATTGCTTTTGGCAAAATGGCCATTTTAACTATATTGATTCTACCGATCCATGAGCATGGGAGGTTTTCCCATTTTTTGAGGTCTCCCATTAGAAACAATGAATTCATGAAATTCTTAGGCAAATGGATGGAACTAGAGAACATCATACTAAGTGAGGTAACCCAGACTCAAAAGTGAGTGAATCATGGTATGCACTCACTAATAAGTGGATATTAACCTAGAAAACTGGAATACCCAAAACATAATCCACACATCAAATGAGGTACAAGGAGAAAGGAGGAGTGGCCCCTGGTTCTGGAAAGACTCAGTGAAACAGTATTCGGCAAAACCAGAACAGGGAAGTGGGAAGGGGTGGGTGGGAGGACAGGGGAAGAGAAGGGGACTTAAGGGACTTTCGGGGAGTGGGGGGCTAGAAAAGGGGAAATCATTTGAAATGTAAATAAATTATATCGAATAAAAAAAAAAAAGAAAATGTTCTCTTCGGTTAAGAAGAAATCCACAGTAAGGATTGGAGACGGAGAATGGTGATAGTCTCATTATTGAGGACCCTTTGGTCTTAGGCTCTCCCATCTTAGCTAAAGTTGACAACACTGTTGCAGTGAGTTTGTTGCTACACCGCTGTGGCTCCTGGGAGATCACATAGGTATACCTGCTCAGGAGCTATCTTTGGATCCGAGAATGAAACACACGCACACACACACACACACACACACACACACACACACACACACTAGCTTATTTTTAAAACGCCTTGGCTACCTCAAAGGCCGGACACTCCTAAACCTTCCCCTGCTACCCCAGGCCCAATTGGGGAAGTAACCAGTGGCCACTTACCCAAATTCTTACATGGTTCATTGTCTCTCTCTCTTTCCTGCCTCTCTCTTCTACCCCCATCTTCATCCTGGCTGTCCTCCATCTTCTCCTCCCTGTGTCCTAGTCGACACAACTCTAGGGGGCCTGCCCTGTCTCCCTTACTCAGTATCTTTATTGATCAATCAAAAACCAACTGGGAACAAGGATCTTTAGCATTTGGACACACAGATTCCCAATTAAATCAAAGCATTATGACTAATCCCCAACACAGTTCTAGGCACCTAAAATGCACAAAGGATAAGAAAGGTTTTACAGCCTCTCTCTCTATAAGGGCACACCTAGAACTTGTCTGCCTCTGATTATTCTGCACATATCCATTGGTTAGAATTTAGTTGCATGGTTGGATTCAGTGGCAGGCATCCCAGCCACAATTGAATCTGTTTATAAGTTTCATGGGCTTTATTTGATCAAGTTCTTCTGCAAATAGTTTCACAAGGAGAGTCAGTGACCTTGATATAAATGAGGCATAGAGGCAGCTGGGCTCCAAGCCAACATGGCCCACGACAACATTTACTGGAGTTGAAAACCTCTGTGCATGAGAAGGCTTGGAGGTGCTGACCAACTCTGCCCAGAGGTGCAAGGATGAACGCATTCAAAATTGCTGTGGAGCCCTTTCTCAACAGAGTGCTACATCAGCTTCCCAGGCTAATCCTCTTAGACCATCGCTTCCGATCTTTAATGACATGGTCAATTTTCCCTTATACTCTTCCTCCCTAGGATTATTTTTGACTATTTTCACAGTAGAGTGGAGCACTTTCTTGAAGAAACCTAAAGTGGGTTTACTCTAGGTGACTTGTTATTTTAATTCTAAAATGCATGGAAAATCAGAAGCCTAGTGTCGAGCAGTATGAGGTCCTACACTGATTTACTTAGAGCTGTTCTTTCATCTGTACAAAATCAAATATTTGGACTGAAAAGCATGAAATTAATTTTTTAAGTGCTCTAAAGATAAGATTTCTTCTTCCTTTGTCAGGGAACTGGCACAGATGAAGATGCCCTGATTGAAATCTTAACAACCAGGACAAGCAGGCAGATGAAGGAGATCTCGCAGGCCTATTACACAGGTAATCTTGTTTTCTTCCAGCCTTTACCGCTGATCACGTGTGCGAGCCAAGTTGGTTCTCCTAGCATCTCGCCTGTCGTGAGCATCTTGAGAAGGCAGGAAGTAGGGAAAGAAAGATACATCCTACCGTGGACTGTGCACTTTCAGGGCAAGTTAGAATGTGACCTGCCACATGACAATGGTGTTGCTATCTTGTGTTTATAGCACACTCTAATCAGAGGGCCCTGCCCTCAACATTCACTTAGTCGAATGAACCATTTTCATCAATAGAGTCTCAAATCATTGTGCACTTCTATCATAAGTTAAAAACCACTCAGGCTCATGATTTTGGGTGTGGGAAGTCTGGTAAGCCATTTAGAGCTGATGTCTATTAGCCATGTAAAAATTAGAATGTCCTCACTATGTAATCCAGACTCTTCTCAGGGGTGGTATGAACTCATAGGTGATTCCTAGCCACTACACTTCAGGCTCAGACACAAGCTCAGACATTCCCAGGCCTCATATAACTCTGACCAATTGCCTGTAACCCGGGATCCGCACTGCACACTCAGGTTCAGTAGCTCAGTAGAAGACTAACATAAAAGTATAGTACTCCCGATGACAGTTTTGTTATAAAGGAACTGACTCATGGACAGCCAAATGACAAGACACACACACACACACACACACACACAGAGAGAGAGAGAGAGAGAGAGAGAGAGAGAGAGAGAGAGAGAGAGAGGCAGAGACAGAGACAGAGACAGAGATAGACAGACAGACAGACAGACAGACAGAGGGGGGAGGGTCTAAGAGCTCTAGTCTGATGCTTCTACCCTGATGGTACATTAGTGAGCAATTGCCAAGTTACCATGCTCACTTAAATATCAGTAGCCACTGTTTTTAGTCAGGGTTTGTCTCTGAGGTATGATTGATTGAGTCATCATCCATTGACTGAGCTCATCTCATAGCTTGTCCTACGAGGTTTGGTATGACCATGTCACATGATGCAAAGCTTAGCCCTCTCATATCAGGGCTGGTCTCCCTAATCTTACTGCTTGCTTTTCTTGCTCATCTTGTGAGAAAAACTCAGAAGAATAATGTGAATAAGAGGCTCAATTACCAGAGAGAGAGAGAGAGAGAGAGAGAGAGAGAGAGAGAGAGAGAGAGTCAGAGTCCAAGGATTTGTCCCAAGAATCAAGGACCAAATATCAACTCAATTCTGAATTACACAACATCCACAAAGTTCTCTAAGGCCCTTGACGGTGCCGTGTTTCCTAAATTCGCATTTCCAGGAGGTCCAGTTGTGCCGGAAAAGCCCATGGAAATGGGAATCCTGGGCCCCGGATGGGTATGAGAAAGGTTATTTCTCATTAAATGATAGATACCTAAATAGTAGGTGACTAATTTGTTACTGATGTATGAATTAGGGTCCAGTCAGAAAACTACAAACAATACTCTGCATTTTAACAGAGAGAGTTTATAGAGATAACTACATCAATGCTTTCAGAAAATAGAGAAAGAACAGAAACGGAAGATAGATGGCAATATACCAAATACCTCCAAAGTTAAGAACTCAGTGACACAGAAGTCAGGAGGAGGAAGCCACCTGCCGGGTGTCGGTGCCACCAGGAACCCCAGGGAAGCGTTCAGATTTCTACAAGGAGGATCTCGCCTGTCTGGAGCTGTCACCTTTGTTGTTCTGCAAGGAGCTCACTGCAGAGGCCACGGCTGCCTCTCAGGGAGGAAGAAACAGCAAAATGCATTTCTTTCCTCTCCCTGCCCACTGGTCTCCACTCAGTCCAGGCTAGAAACGTAGCAGGAAGCATGCGAATTTGAAGTAGATGAGAGGACTGGTTAATGAAAGGCACAGGGGGACACATAATTAGTGTTTAGAATATTTGATTCAAGTGGGACTCACAAGATGACTTCAGTGGGTAAAGGCACACTCCTCCAAGCCTAGAAATATGGTCTACATTCTAGGGACCCACATGGTAGCAAAAGAGGACTTACTCCAAAAGTTGTCCTTGAACCCCAATGCATGGGCTGTGGTGCACACGTGTACACACACACACACACACACATGAATGTAATAATGTGTATAAAGTTATTGTGGGTACAAAATACTTGCAGAACTCTACAGGATTCCATTGTAATATGAAATTGTGACCCATGCATAAAAGTCTATCAAAGGAGGTCATCAACTTGCAATAAGCTGTCCCATTTATGCAGTGACACAATAGTCCAAATAAACAGCTAGGAACTAAGCTTTTCCAGGATTCCAAGATTCCTGGTGTATGAGAGAATGCCAAAGCAGGGACCATGAACTCTTAAGTCCTGATTCAGGCTCCTTCCCATTGCAACACCACCCTCATTCTTTTATCCTGATACACTTCAAAAATGCACAAGGCACTTGTCAGCTGTATTGGAATCATTTTTGCCTATTTCCTTTTTGCTATAATTATTGGTACCTACTGGTTGTACATCTCAGTGAGTTTCATTGTCATGTTTGCATACATGCATGTGTTAGGCAGGAATCATGCCCACCCTTCCTTTTACAATCTGCATTTTAATTTTTTAATAGTCCAACTTCCTGCAAAATATGTGGTGAAGAAGGAAGCCAGAGGAGACTGAGTGGCACGAATATTTAGTCTTATCTAAATAATTCTAAAATTACAAAATACTTTTGATTTGTTTTTAGATTAAAATTCCTTCTCTAAATAGAATGTAGGGTGGGACAATATTACGACTGGTAGGCATAAATTATCACCATTAATATAAATAATTTATATCTCTGGTGTCTTTTATTTGTATGAATTTCTTCAAAACTGATAGATTTCATTAAAGAGAGTCATTAAATTGTACTGAGGATATTTTTTTCTGTGATGCAATCTATCACTTTCTGTAATTGCCTTCTGATTTAAAGATGGTTATCCATGTGGAAAGTTTACATGAAGTTACTGAAGAGAGTGTAGAAGGGATTCATGTGGATACCTGGTGTCGCCTCCATCCAGATATGTCTTACCAACAAGGGAATCACCACTCCAAACGAGCAGAACAGAAAAGTTAAGTTGTAGGCGGGACAGGAAATGTGCTCAGTGGTAGTGTTCTTGCCAAACATGCACAAGACCGGGGCCTCAACTACAAAATATTAACAATAAATATCAAAGCTGGAAGAATGGCTCAGAGGTTAAGAGAATTTGCAACTCTTACAGGGGACCCAGCTCAGCCTTAGCACCCACATAGTGGATCATAATAATGTAACTTCATTTCCAGAGAGCCCTGACCTCTGACTTCTGTTGGCACCAGGTACATACAAAGTACATTTACTTGCATGCAGGCAAAACGCTTATGCACATAAAAAGAAAATAAATAAATCTTTACAAATAAGAATAAAAGTAAAAGAGTAAAAGTGAGCACAGTTTACCACTTGACATGTAAAAGGGACTACAAATACTAGTGTACTTGTATACTAGTATAGTGTATAATATACTAGTGCATAATATAGTATATAGTATACTAGTACAGCGTACACTGTACTAGTGTAGTGTACCATAATATATAGTATACTAGTATAGTGTATAATATACTACTTTATAGTATATAGTATACTAGTATAGCATATACTAGAGTATGTGAACACAAAGCTGGCATTGGTTACTTTTTTATTCCTTATTTTTGAGCAATATTAATATAGTCTAGGAGCATTTCTTAAGATGATTTTTATTAGATATTTTTTTATTTACATTTCAAGTGTTATCTCCTTTTCACATTTCCCCTCTGAAAACTCCCTATTTCATCCTCCCTCCCCCTGCTCACTAACCCATCCACTCCTGCTTCCCTGTCCTGGCATTCCCCTACCCTGGGGCAATGACCCTTCACAGGACCAAGGACCTATCCTCTCATTGATGTCAGACCAGGCCATCCTCTGCTACCCATGTGGCTAGAGTCGTGGGTCCCTCCATATGTACTCTTTGGTTGGTGGTTTAGTCCCTGGGAGCTCTGGGGTTACTGGTTGGTTCATATTGTTGTTCTTCCTATGGAGCTGCAAACCCCTTCATCTCAAAATGATTTCTAAAGATGAAGGTTAGATTCAATAAAACTGAACAATAGCAGTGGCTTACACATTATCAATATTTAATTCTTTTATATGTAGAGGTTGGGAGATTGACAGTTCTATGTCTATAGCATCTCAAAACTTTCAGAGACTCACGCCCCATTCTTTGTAGTGATGGACAGAGAATCCTTGCACCTCAATCCACAGAGGCAGAATCAAAGAAGGGAAGGACACAGTGGCGACGGCACATCCCTTTGAGTAGACTTCCCAGCAAACTCATTCATGTCTGCCTACGTGTGATCAAGAACTTAGTAACTGGGCTTCTCACAGTTCACCAAGAGCACAGCTTTGGGCTGTTTGATTTACCTCTGTTGAAGGTTAGGACTCTTGATGTGAAGGAAGAATAAATGTGAAAACCTAAAGCCAACTAGCTGATTCCTATCCTGTCAGATGAAATGAGCCACAATCAACCCAGAACCACAGTTCTTCCGTTGCTTGCCTCTCACAACACCCAGAGCAGCGCCTCCATCCCACGCTAGCAGAGCATGAGGAAGCCAGGCAGAGGGGACACTCGGTCACTGCCCTCTGCACTGCAGCAGTCTGTTTTAGTTTTTCAGGACTTAATCACGTTCTTATTTGGTTTCAGTGTATAAGAAGAGCCTCGGAGATGACATTAGCTCTGAAACGTCTGGAGACTTCCGGAAAGCCCTGCTGACTCTGGCAGATGTAAGATTTCACTGTTAATTATCTGCGTCCCCTCTCTTTCAGGGAGTTAACAGAACCCAGGACCATGAGATTTTCGTTTTCCATGAAGCAACTCATTCACATGACATTTGCATTGCAGTTATCAATAAGACATTTAACCAAGATCACAGAAGCATAGGTGGTGATATAACCACAACAAAAAGCCTCTGTTGGCTCAGATCAGTCTACAGATTACAAGTGTTTCCACTGAGATTCACAGTGTGCAGCTCTGAAGCACCACCCACCCAAACTCAAAATGGCTCATTTTTCCGCCATGCTTGCATCTTTAGAACCTACGGAATTCTTTTGGGCTCCAAAGAATACTCATTTTGCTTAAAATAAATGAGAAGACACAGGACTATTCTCAAAACTGGGTAGTAAAGTCGGGGAAAAACATATCCTGTTTCAGGACTTTGTGCCTGATACCTTGGAAGTGACATTATGTGAGCATATGCGACCACTGTTCACTTTACTTGGAAGGTTTATGACTTCAGTAATGTTCAGAGTAATGCGGGGGGCTGCAGCAAGTAAAGGCCCTTGTCAAGAACTCCGGCAACCAGGTCCAATTTCTGGAACCCACAGAAAAGTGGCTAGAGAGAGACTCACCTCCATGAGGTGACTCTCTGACCTCCACACTTGTGCTGGTGACCCACCAAGCACATCCATACTAATGTGCAATAAATGTGGGTTTTTTTTTTTCTTAAAGACGTAAACTTCAGGGTTAGAGAAGTGGCTCAGCAGTTAAGGCTGCTCCTCAGAGAACAAAGAGTCTCACCTTCACATGTTGGCTCACAATCTCTCTTCAGGCATGTGTGTATGGGTACCATACATGCATGTGGCACACATACACACATGCATGCTTAATACCCACACACATTAAAAAAAAAAGGTAGTAAAGTCAAAGATGAGATTTATTCACAGGCTTGAGTAAGAGAGGCCGGGATTAAAGCCCTGTCTCGCTGACTTCTTGCGGCTGATTTACACAGCTCCTGATGTGTGGGAAAATCCCAAGAGACACAGCATGTCGGCTGAGGCATGCTTGAAGAGTGAGGCATTATTCCACTTGGAAATAGTCCATCCTCGTTATAGCTTCAGGTGCTTTAACTGCTGAAAACCTTTCGAAGGTTGAATATATAAACCCAAACATCTGAAGGGCAGTGGCAGGCATGGCCTCAGCGGTGTGTGTCCCGATGCGCATGTTCCTTGTTTGAAGTGCGCACACCTGCTGGATGCAGGAAGAATAGCCCTCCGGGGCTGGTTTTGGATAACTGGACCGACTCTCCTGCTGCCTAATGACTTTCTCTATCGGGACAAGTCACTTTAAGTGTCCAGGAATTGTGCTCATTCCTGTGAAACTGCACTTTAGACAGACATTAACCCCTTGAGGTGTTGTGAAGAGTAGGAAAGAATAATTGAGGTGTCGGCTGTGTAGAAATCAGTACTTTAGGGTCCACTCAAGTGTTCTATGGAGTTTTTCAGACCTATGAATGGACCTTCCGTCACAGTTTCATGCAGAAGAGTTCCACTTCTCCAGGAAGTCTGTCTTCTGACTATTTATGTCACCCCTTCCCTCTCCCTCAGAAACTACCCTTATTTTTCTGCTTCTAGTTTGCCTCTTCTGTAGTGTCCAGTGGTTGAAGTCACTCACCATGCAGCCTTTTCAGACCCGCTTTCAGCATTAATCCATCTGCCGTTCTGTGTGGTCAGGACACTGACTTATGATAGCTGCACTTTAGAGTTTTTTGTTTGTATTTTGTTTTTTGTTTTTTGTTTTTTGCTTTTTTGTTTTTTTATTTTGTTTTGTCTTTGTGTTGGTTTTTTTTTTTTTGTTTTTGTTTTTTTGAATGAGTGAGTTTCTTATAGCAAGCAAAAGGAAATGAACTATCTAAAGTAGCTGCAGAAGCTTAGAACAGCTCCATCAAACGAACGAACCGGGCCACTGGCAGCATCCAGCACAAACCACCAAAGTATCCCAGCTGAAAGAGTAACAAAAGGTAGCAACATCAAACTGGTGATTACAGCAGCAGTTCAGTGGGGAAACACAGTTGAACAGAGTGGAGCTCTGGAATGAGAGTCAGACTGAACACAGTGTGCCTGCTGGTGAGGTTTCCAAGCAAAAGAACCCTCAGTGAGTCACTAAGATAGAGAACATCCTCAAACCAACACTTACAGCCATCTATCCAAAGTGATTGGATGCCCTACTCCTTTCCGGGCAGTATTCTCTCTGCAGTGAGCTTCTGCCTTCTCTTTCCCACTGTAGACATTGTAATATTATGATATGATCATATGATAAACAATTGTGACTGCAGATGGAGATAGTTTACTTCTTAGCTGTTTTCAAGGACAGCATGTTTTAGCTGCTAGCTGTTTTGCCTTCTCGTGGTTGCTGAGTCAGGGGCCCAGCCTGACCCAGGACAGGGGCATTTGGGGGACATGTGACATAAACATGCTTGGCCAGAATTTGGAGGGTCACTCCTGTTTCCAGAGCCAACTGCTTAGTGATATCAAAAACCATGTCATCCCACCAACATAATGGATATCGCCTGTGATGTTTCTCCATATATCTTTTCCACAACCGTCTTAGTCAGGGTTTCTATTCCTGCACAAACATCATGACCAAGAAACAAGTTGGGGAGGAAAGGGTTTATTCAGCTTACACTTCCACACTGTTGTTCATCACTAAAGGAAGTCAGGACTAGAACTTAAGCAGGTCAGGAAGCAGGAACTGATGCAGAGGCCATGGAGGGATGTTTCTTACTGGCTTGCTTCCCCTGGCTTGCTCAGCCTGCTCTCTTATAGAACCCAAGAATACCAGTCCAGAGATGGTACCACCCACAAGGGGCCCTCCCCCTCCTTGATCACTAATTGAGAAAATGTGTTACAGCTGGATCTCATGGAGGCATTTCCTCAGCTGAAGCTTCTTTCTCTGTGATAACTCCTGCCTGTGACAAGTTGACACACAAAACCAGCCGATACAACAACTAACTGGTCAGCTTGTGCCTATTTTTTTTTTTAGTTTGTGCCTATTATTACTGAATAATATTTTGTTGTATGAACTGTTTGTCAGTTGAAGGGCATCTTGGTTCCTTCAAAACTTTGTCAGTTATAAGCAAAATTCAGTTAAATATTTATGTGCAAGCTTTTGTATGGGCATGTGTCCATCTTGCTTAGATAAATGTCAAAGTGCATAATTTCTAGATTACACTCTAAGAGTGGACCTAGGAATGTAAGAAACTGCTGGACGGTCTCTCAGAGTCTATGTACCACTTACATTCCCACGAGCAGTGAAAGTTGAGTTCCTAGTATTTCCGCTGTTTCCCAGCATTTGGAGACATCCGTGTTTTGGAGTTTAATCATGTTAGCAGATCCTGCCTTAATTTATAGTCCCCAGAGACAGGATGAAAACCATCTTTCCATGTTTTCTTGCCGTCTAAACATCTTCTATGGTGAGATGTCTCCTTAGATCATTTACAGTCTCTTAAAATAGGGTTGTTGATTATCTTCTTCCTGATCCTCAGAAGATCTTTATGTTTTTTTGAGTATTTGTCTTTTATCAAGCATGTTCTGTAAATACTTTCCGTCTGTGCCTTGTCTTTTCATTGTAACACCTTTGGGTTTCCAGAGGAGCCTGAGACCCTAGGTTGTGTGCCCTGCTACACTGACTGACTATCAATGGCAGAGACAGCTCGGAGCCAAGAGAGCCCGATTTTTCTCTGCTCCGTAGTCTGTCTCATGGAAAACCCTACCTACCAAGATGAGCTGGTACGTGGAGCCCTGTGTCCTGGAAGGGCTGACCTGACTTTCCTCATCTCTACTGCTTTAGGGGAGAAGAGATGAAAGCCTCAAAGTGGATGAACATCTGGCCAAAAAAGATGCTCAGGTGAGTAGCAGCCGGGAGAACGGCTTTTAAATACACCCACCCCCACCACCCTGCCTTGGCCTTGGCCTCTCCAGTCCTGTCTGAGGTAAAGCCCGGAGACAAGTGCCATCCCGCCCAGCCCCTGCCTGTCACCGCGTTGACAAGTATCCACCATCCCCCCCTCCAGGTACTGCGTTTGACCTTCAGATTTGATTGGCCTCTAAAATTGAGCGAAACTCCCACTCTTCCCATTCCCTCCCCTCAAATAGAGAAAGAATTGCATTCGTGATGACCCACAGGGCCTCTTCCATTTGCCAACAGATCCTCTATAATGCTGGTGAGAACAAATGGGGCACGGACGAAGACAAATTCACCGAGATCCTGTGTCTGCGGAGCTTTCCACAGCTGAAACGAAGTGTGTATGCTTCAAGTCGTCTTGGCTCTGTGTTACTTTTACAAAGGTCTTTGTTGTTTACATAGAAATATCTTAGGAGACCAAATGGACAAGTCGACTTTTAACTAGGTAGCACTGACGTTCTCTTCCGTTTTGCCCTGAAGACTTAGCAGGCTACTTATCCTGTGGGTAGCTCAAGATGAGAATGAGGAAGATAGAAGCAACCCTGCAGACAGCAAGAGCTGGCCTCCCTGCTTCCTCCCTAGCTCTCCCGGGCTCGCCACCTTCTGGAAATGTCAGGCATTGCCATACCTCGCCCGGCATTGACAGGAAGCTTGCTTGCTTGCTTTCTTTCTTTCTTTCTTTCTTTCTTTCTTTCTTTCTTTCTTTCTTTCTTTCTTTCTTTCTTTCTTTCTTTCTTTCTTTCCTTCTTTCTTTCTTTCTTTCTTTCCTTCTTTCTTTCTTTCTTTCTTTCTTTCTTCCTTCCTTCCTTCCTTCCTTCCTTCCTTCCTTCCTTCCTTTCTTCCTTCCTTCCTTCCTTCCTTCCTTCCTTCCTTCCTTTCTTTCTTTCTTTCTTTCTTTCTTTCTTTCTTTCTTTCTTTTTTTCCTTTCTTCCTTCCTTTCTTTCTTGCTTTCTTGCTTTCTTTTTTTTAAATATATTTTTATTTTCTATATTCTTTGTTTACAATCCAAAAGCTTTCCCCTTTCCCAGTTCTCCCCCCCCCCCATATGTCCCATAAGTCCTCTTCTCTCCACCCATTCTCCTATCTTTCCCCCTCCCTTTTTTCTGTCCTGGTACTCCCCTACAATGCTGGATCAAGCCTTTCCAGGATTAGGGCCCTCTTCTTCCTTCTTCATGGGAATCATTTGATATGCTAATTGTATCTTCAGTATTCAGAGTTTCAGTGCTAATTAATATCCACTTATCAATGATTGCAGTCCATGTGTATTCTTTTGTGATTGCGTTACCTCGCTTAGGATGATATTTTCCAGTTCCAACCATTTGCCTAAAAAATTTCATGAATTCACTGTTTTTAATTGCTGAATAGTACTCCATTGTGTATATATACCACATTTTCTGTATCCATTCCTCCATTGAGGGACATCTGGGTTCTTTCCAGCTTCTGGCTATTATAAATAAGGCTGCTATGAACATAGTGGAGCATGTGTCCTTGACCACCTGAGTTTAGTCCTAGGAACCCATGTGGTGGAAGGAGAAAACTACCTTCTATAAGTTGTCCTCTGACCTTTGCACATTAAGACACACACACACACACACACACACACACACTACATACAATTAATATTTAAAAATGTTTTAAGAAAACTTCCCAGTTAACATTCTGTAGCAGGTTAAGCATTTCTGACCACCTAGCACAGCATTGCTTCCTAGAACTGCTATAATTTTACAATAGATAAGTTATTTGTCACAGAACTCTTTTAACTGTTTCATGCTGGGGAGGTGGGGGAAGGGAGATCACTGAAGAAATGGCCCAAGGAGTTCAGTCTTCATTGTGTTCAACGTTTGATGGCTGCTGGGGTTCTGGCTTGCTCGCTGATCTGCTACATCTTTCATTTTTAAGTGGGAAATATATTCGAGTGTGGCCCTCTGGGATGCTTTAAATATTTTTATGGTGCTTTTTTTTTTTTTTTTTTTTTTTAGCATTTGATGAGTACAGAAATATTAGCCAGAAGGACATTGAGGACAGCATTAAAGGAGAATTATCTGGGCATTTTGAAGACCTGCTGCTGGCCATAGGTAAGCCCTTGAGTGTTAATAAATGGAACTGTTTTTACTTCTTTGAAGTCCATGTCAACGTGAGCTAATTATAAGAATCTGGACTAATGCATCTCTCTGCTCCTTCAGCCCCAGCATGGCACAAGCAGCTATCTCAACCAATATTGCTAAATAATACATGGAGGAGAAGTTATCTACTTTTAAATTTGTATTTGGTTTGTCATTGTGTTTAGAGTATACCCTCTTTGAGAGCTGAAATATTACATTCTACTGGCATTTTTATTGAACCTTGTTGAAACTGAGTCTTAATCAATTTGGTATTCCACTATACTTTGTTATCTCTGGAAGATGTCAATGGCCTCCTAAACCGGAGCCAATCAGAGCTGTAGATCTCTTCCTCTTTGGTTGAGTGATTGATCAGGTGGGATTCAGAAGGAATCCATCCCCATACAGACACATAAATTAATGAGTGGTCAGAAGTGCTGTTATACCGGCAATGAGGTCTCACAGTTTGCTCTTCCAGGCACTAAGAAAGTGCCTCAAAAGAAAGATGAGATCAAAGGATGAAGCACTACTCAAACTCAGGATTCTTGACCACTTTTGTGAAGAGTCAAAAAATGAATGCACGTGTCTCTGTCTTTCTCTGTCTCTTACACACATTCTCAAAGAGGTGGGGGTCTAGGCTGCTTAGATCTACTTAGGGACACTGTAGAATTGACTTCAGGATTCCACTGGGGAATACCATGACTTTGACCACCTTGTCACCTCACCAGTGGGAAGTCCTTTCCAATATCCATTGTAGTAATTCTTGCCACCTGCACTAAGATCCGCCTCAGGTGATCCTTCGGGGTAATTTCCTCTTCCTGGTACCTGAGATTCAGTCTCCAAATGCTAATTCCCATATCTGAGGAATGACTCCTAATTATGGTGCCTTAACTTTTATTTTTAAGCAAATTTTGTAGGCTGGGCACTGTGCTCAACCCTTCATAAATGTCAATTCATCTAAACCTTTGACAGTCCTTCAAAGCAGGTATAGTGTTAATTTTGGCTAAACCTCTCAGTGCTCCTGGCAGGTTGCACTCCCAGTCACCTGCCAGAACCCTCTGTGTAACAGAGCCCTGGCTGTCCTGGACTTGATTCTCAAATGAAACACACACACACACACACACACACTTCCACCTTGTAATCCTGACTTAGCACCCTCTAATTCTATATTTTATCTTTGTTGCCCTATGTCTTAGTCAGGGTTTCTATTCCTGCACAAACATCATGACCAAGAAGCAAGTTGGGGAGGAAAGGGTTTATTCAGCTTATACTTCCACACCAAAAGATGTCAGGACTGGAAAATCAAGCAGGTTACGAAGCAGGAGCTGATGCAGAGGCCATGGAAAGATGTTACTGGTTTGCTTCCGCTAGCTTGTTTGGCTTGCTTTCTTATAAAATCCAGGACTACCAGTCTAGGGATGGCACCACCCACAATGGGGTAGGCCCTCCCTGCCCCTTGATCACTAATTGAGAAAAATGCCTAACAGCTGGATCTCTGGAGGTATTTCTTCAAAGGAGGCTCCTTCTTCTATGATAACTCCAGCTTGTGTCAAGTTGACACACAAAACCAACCAGTACACCCTGTTACCTTCTTAGCAACCATCTAGTCTTTGCTGCCTAAGACGCTTCTGGGCAGCTCTTCTGGGGGCTGCATTCCTTCTCACCTACATTTTGGATGATTATCCCTCTGTAGCTCTAAACCTGACCTGTCTGCCTCTGAATTCTGGTGATTCTCCTCCCCCTCCTTCCAGTTCCTAGCCAGTGCAAATCCAAAGGTAATGCCTCAGTCTACCTGCCCAGTCATTGGCCATTGACTCTTTATTGATCAATCAAAAACGAATTGGGGACAAGGACCTTCAGCATTTGGAAATGCAGACTCAATTTTGGTTCAAAGCATTAGAACCAATCCCCAACAAGGACGTTCATCCCCCTGGTGACACCATAAACCTGGGGCTCAGGTGGATTAAGTGACTTCCTTGGACCATGGGCATCTGAGTTTGTGAGATAAGTTGATAAAGGGGTATGGTCTTAACTTTAATGCTTGCTCAAGATTTAGGAGCAAATTAGAGATTAGGAACCTAGAGCAAGTTTCAGTTTGGTCAAGACAATAAAGATGGTAGGAAATAAGCAATTGTGAACTGTTGATAATGATTATAATTGAAGTGGCTCCTCCCCCAGCTCCCCTTCCTATGACATTATATGCAAAAATAAGTTCCTTACTACTGAGTTACTCTGTTGCTTCCCATATTTTTAGATACAAAGAACAAATCTTATACTTAGGAACATAAGGAAAAGGTAAAGGAAAGGAAGGACCATGATGAGAAGGAGTGTGTATCTACTTGTGGAAAGATAGAGGAGAAGCTAAGAAGATTTAAAAGGAGAAAAAGAAAGACTCATGATGCTTTTGTCCAAATCTTAAGACTTAATATTTTTGAAGAAAGTTTACTAGTAGCAGTGGGAAGGACTGGTTTCTTGTCAGACAACTTCACTTCTTAAGTTTTACTTAAGTCATTTACACACTGTATTAGTTACTTTCCTGTTGCTATGAGGAAAACATACTAACACCAAGGTGACTTAGAGATGAAGGGAAGGGTTTATTTGGGCTTATGCTTCTACAGGAATAACAGACCTAATTGGAAAGAAGGAGCTGCAGGTCTGGCAGCAGGAACAGGAAGTTGAGAGCTTCCATCTTGAACTACAGCCAAGAAGCAGAGAGAATGAACTGGAATTAGCTCGAGGGTTTCAACTCTCAGAGCTCACACACGGTGACATACTTCCTGTAGCGAAGCCACACCTCGTAAACCTTCCCAAACAGTGCCACCAGCTGGGAACCAAGTGCTCAGATGTCAGAGTCTGTGCAGGACATTTCTACTTAAACCACCACATACGGCAAGTCTTTGTCTTGCTGTATGTAAGTGTGTAAGCCACTATAAGCGAAGTCAAGGCTTTCTACAAGCCCCCAAATCCATTATAAAATTCATCTGCTCACCTACGCTCAGATTCCTGCCTGAATCAGACGTAAGAGCACAGAAACAACTGTGTTGCATGAATAGGTGTGTTCTCTATAGATTTTACTCTCCCTATGTATTTTCACTTTGACTCAAAGAAAACTAATTTACTTATGGTTTTGTCAGTTTCCTATTTCTGGCTTTATTTCTGTTTTTCTTGCCATTTCATAACAAAGATTTGGAAGACTATAATATATTTTTAAATGAATAAACTCAAGTTCTAGAGAGTTGTTCCAATACTAGCCTATACATCCTAACCTAGTCATTTTAAAGGAGGAGCCATCTGTGCAGAGATTTGGTTTTAGGCTGAAGATTGATGCCCTTTTTATGAAGTGAGCTATTTGTAACCACATCTCCATGGTCATTAGTAGCCCAAGCTATTCATCGGTAGCCAAAGATGTTGAAACTGAGTTGTGATACAGCCCAGGGAATTATCAGTATAAAATGAGGTGCACAACATGTCAGAGATGTGGCGATGACTCAGACATGTGGGAGCATCTTTGGTACATAATTTTATTTTCCCCATGGCATAATTTTATTTTCCCCAAAACATAATTACTGTTTTGAATTTCTGTGCAAATATGACATTACTGGGCTTTGAAATCCAGGATTAGCAGATTTTTGTTCCTTGTGAGCAAAATTCAGTAGTAAGATAGATTCAGTTTCTATTACGTGAAACTAATAACTACTTTGCTTTTTTCAACAACAAACAGTTCATTGTACAAGGAATACCCCAGCATTTTTGGCAGAAAGACTTCATCAGGCTTTGAAGGTTAGTCTGGAACTTTTATATTGTACTCATAGTTAGCATATTCCCTCACAGAGAATAAAAATACTGTTTAATATTGATGGGATGTTATATTTCTTTTCTACTTCAGTGAGTTTCTTTCTGAAGCTAATTTTTATACTAATTTGCCTCGAAGTATAATAATAAATATACCAGCCAAAGTAGAGGGAGCTGATAAAGGGTTTTCTAAATAATTTCCCTCACTTCGTTTGTGTAGGAGGTAGAACTTGTGGGATGCCTGACCTTAAACAGCTCCTGAGATGTGTGGCTTCTCAAGCAGCCTCACTCCACAGGAACCCAGCCTAGTCAGTAGCCTATGTGCTTTTTTCGATAACACGTGTTCTCTTCAAGTCTTCCTTCCTACACCTGAGCTTAGCTCCCAGAAAGCACTTCCTCCATTCTTTAGTGGGCATTTCCTGTGGCTGTAAAAGCTATAGCCAACTGAACATCTCCTTTCCCTCACCTCAGGCCTCCACCAGTCCTGGCTCCTGTTTTCAGGGCTCTCATAGGTTGTGCCAACCAGAACTGGTCTTGATAAGCTCTGGACATCAGACTCTGCCTCCTGGGCCTCGTTCCTTCGGCCTCAGCCACCTCCAACATCTTGCTGTTCCCATTCCCTGCTTATCACAGCTGTCCCCCAGTGGCAACTGTGTGCTTCTTTTCCTATCTGTAGTGTTCCTCCGCCATAGATGTGGCTAGCCTTTTCTCATCGTTTCAGGTCTCAGCTCAGATGCCTCCTCTTGAAGTAACCCGTAAGTGCCCATGCTTACTTACTGGACCAAGGTCACTTGATATGGCCGTGAGGAATTAAATCTGGCCTGTTGGAGGGTCCACAGCAAGACTGATGCTGTGGCAATTGTACTGAGATCAACTGGACTTTCTATACCTTGGTCAGAAACAGAATATAGTGGAAATTTCCAGGATCAATACAGTTGTCCTTGCCAGGATACCATGATATCTGCAAGGTGCACAGAGTACACAAGATTAATGTCTTATGACCAATTGTCATGTCAAGCTTCCATGTTTCCTTGACTTCAAGGGAACATACAGAGGAGTGCAGAGCATCGTGAATGTTTTGCTGCCTGAGGAGTGCATGGGCCTCTCAAGAAGTGGAAGGCACATTGTGCCCCAGGAGCCATGAACTGAAAAGCCTATATGAAGTGTGCCTCTCCAGGTAGCTAGGTCAGAACAGCGCCATGGTTTCCTACGTAACATCCGCTCCTTTATACAGTCAACTGGCTCTCTGTCCATCTCTCTGCATTCCAGTGCCTGTGTTTTCTCCTCATTCTTATTAATATTCATTGAAATAATCAGATAGTTTGTTATCTCTGTAAGGCAGAAAATAAACTCCATGGGAACAGAATCTCTTCACTGCTGTGTGCACGGCTCAGAAGATAATGCCTGGCACACAGTTCATGTTCAACTGGCATTTGTCAGAAACATCACTAAACAGACCCAGCATTCACCTCACAGCTACCTTGAACGTTTTCACTCTCTATCCCCATTGTCACAATGGGACATCACAATTTTGACCATCTACCCACAAACTCCTCACACATGTCCCTGTTCTCTCCATCTGTGAACAGTACTCATGCTGAGGCCATGGCCGTCCTCTATTGCTGCAGACATGCCCGTGTGGGTCACAGAAACGCTCCTCTTACCCCCCTGTTACCGTTCTGTTTCTCCCCTGAAACCTGTGCTTCATATTGCAAACATACAGTCTTTGAAACCGACCAGGAAAAAGATGTGATCTTAGCATTCTTAGTTTAAAATGTTGCAACAGTGCTCAACTGTGGGATACAGTTGGAGTTTCATTTCATGATCTGCGAAGTCTAGGTTTTCCAGATGCATCATTTGCTGTTGTTCATTATTTATCTATCCTAA
This sequence comes from Apodemus sylvaticus, assembly GCF_947179515.1. Classification (NCBI taxonomy): domain Eukaryota; kingdom Metazoa; phylum Chordata; class Mammalia; order Rodentia; family Muridae; genus Apodemus; species Apodemus sylvaticus. Next base: position 13,188,584 of record NC_067482.1, on the reverse strand, counting down.
ACTTTCATATACTTCACTCACTCACTCACACACACACACACATACACACACACACACACACACACAAAGAGAAAGAGAGAATCCTTTACTAGAACATTCTTCAATTTCTATGCAAGACCACCTCCCCTCCCTAGTGCATCTATTATCTGTGTCTTAATGCCTCTGCCTACGTTTCCCCAGTGCCTCACCATCTGTTTTGATCAAATTTACCCTCCACATCCAGCTCTCCCCAGATCCACTCCTCTTCTCTTTTCACCCAACTTTGTGTCTTTTTCTTCTGATCAATGTCAATTTGAGGTGTCCAAATACTTTTTGCACCTGGGGCCTTTCACTGGTATGTGGGCGACTTCTCAGGGGCTGGAGTTTTAGAAGAAACTGACTCTTCCTATTCCAGCAGCTAATAACTGCCAATCGCTCCAAAGCTCTTCTGTGCTAGGGTTTGGTGTCAGACTCATTTTCAGTGGCCTGTTTTCTAGCCTGTGTCTGTTATTGGACTAGAAGCTCATTCGGGAATACTTCCTCTTCAAAGCATGGTGAAGGCTCATTATGGGGGCTCAACACATTTTCCTAATAAATAAATGGTAGACTTTGATGCTAAATGAATGAAGAGGAGTTGCTGTGGTTGGATATTTTGTTCACTATCATCTATCTCTTAGAACTGAATATCTGCACGTTGTTGGGTCACTGGTGAGGTTCTCACGGTCCTTTCTTCCCAGGGTGCTGGAACAGATGAGTTCACTCTGAACAGAATAATGGTTTCCAGATCCGAGATCGACCTTCTGGACATCAGACACGAGTTCAAGAAGCACTACGGCTACTCTCTGTACTCGGCCATCCAAGTGAGTCTCCCGTGGAAGCTGCAAGGCATGGCCCCTCCTTCTCTGCTCACAGTCTTCCTGTCACGGTCCTTAAGACGTAGACAGGCTGACTTAAGTTCCTCTCTCCTTGGGTTTAAAATAGTTCTAACAAAACACCCCTTAAAGGTGGGAGCTGGGGCCTGAAGAGATGGCTCAGTGGTGCCTGAAGACCTGGATTTGGTCCCTAGCATCCTCACGGAAGCTCACAACCATCTGTAACTCCAGTTCCAGAGGACCTGACAGCGTTCTCTGGCATCTGTGCGTCCCACACAGACACAGCGCACAAACAAATATAGACAAAACAAACATGCACATGAAATTAGACAGAAATACATCTTTAAAAAATGTGTTAAAAATGGCAACTGTTTTCCAGCTCTTCGATGCTAAGAATGTGATAGTAAGCCATCTTTTAAAAGGCTTATTGGCCACAGAATTTTCTTTTGAAAAATAACCCTCACGTGTAAGTTGGTGGTCTATTGTCTATGCTGCAGCGATTTTAAAACAGTTATTTCAGCATTGTGGCAAAGTAAGGAAGAAGTAAGAAGGAAAGAAAATTTCATATTTCACATTTTCCTTTACTGGACTAGGCATGTAGATCAGTGGTAAATGTTTACTTGGCATGTTCAAGGTTATAAGATTAATCCCTATCACAGCAATGATAAATTAATAATAATAATAATAATAGGAGGAGGAGGAGGACGTCCTCTGTTGTACACCACAGATAATGAGTTCTGTATCCTCAGTTCCTATCTTTACAGTATGAGGAAGGCTTCTCCTTTTTCGTGGCTGTATATTATTTCATTTTCATTTCAATAGCATTAACAGATGTTTATAGTCCCTAGCTATTCAAAATAGTGCTACAGTGAACATACCCAGTTTCATGAGGCACAACTGTTGGGGGTGATGGGTAAATGGCTGAGATAGATAAAACATATGCTTAAATTCTGGTAAAGATGACCTCTTGGCTCCCCTTCCTGTGTTTCTGTCAGGACCTTGGAGACAACCGTTTTGTATTTTCATAGACCAGCAGGTGCAGATTAGAACTGAACGTATTTCACATTTTAAGTGCCATTTTTATTTCTTTTTTTCCTGTGCTGTGTCTGTCTGTGTTTTGGGCCCATTTTTCCTTTGGATTTCTATTGCTTTTGTTAACATCTAAGGCCTCCTTTTACATAAAGCAGATTAGCTCTCCTTTTTATCTTTTTTTTTTTTTATCTTTTTTTCTCATTCTGGTTACTTTTTGCCTCAGCTTTCCCAAGGGAACTTTTATTTGCTTTGTGACTGAATTTATCAGTCATTACAGTTTCTTGTTTTCAGAAAAAATCCAATTATTTCTGCCATTCTGATGAGAACACTTCTAAAATGTCTGATACGCCTTCCTTTTCTGTTTAAACAGTGAACCCACAGCCACAGTTCCCAAGTCCCAATGTACAGATGAGTATATATATATTATATATATATAATATATATATTTATATATATATAAAATAAATTAAGAATTATTAAGGAAGTAAAACTGATAAAATTGATAGAACTGTTCAGAAAATGTCTCCCGTACTATAAAATTCTTGGTTCAATGTCCTAGCTGAAGTAGAAATATTCCAGCTTGCTAATAAATGCTAAGGAACTGGCCCTGGTCTTCCTAGCAGTATCCTGTGGGTTCTATTTTTGTTTGTTTGTTTGTTTGTTTGTTTGTTTTACCTTCTTTTGTTCTACCTTAGTCCCCAGATGACACACAAAGGTCTTTGGTAGTTTAGGGAATTCATCCAGTCTGGACCCCTAAATCAGTCTGGGCACTGAGGTTGATTGAACCTCCCAGCCGTTGTTCCAGTCCCCTAGTGTAGGGTCTGACTTCACAAGGGCCCCACAGGCTGCATGACTTATTTACCTCTGAGTCCTTGGATGCTCTACACACTTTCTCAGGAAAATCAGCTTTGGGGATCCAGGCTGGTACCTTCTGAGAACCAGTAGGCAACAGAATTAGGACAAACAGGAGAGCAACCAGCAGCCAGGAGGGAATCGTTGAGAGTCTCAAGCTGGAAGTGTGTCCCCCAACCCCCCGCCCCAGGCCAGCTGTGGGATCACTGTATACTGTGAAGATCCTCATTCTTCAGCTCTACTTCAGCTCCCAGGACTCTGAAGCCTTGGTCCATGAACAATTTGATGCTTAACCTTGGCAACCACGAATGTCTGGCCTAGGCCATGTTCCTGTGTCACACTGAGTAGCTGGAGTCTTTCTTCTACCCACATTGCAGCTCTGCCCACACTAGATACCCTTAACCAGGCATACACGTTGGCCTGGGGATCTCTGTCTTAGAAACATTCCAGCCTCAGGGCCCACAGATGATTTTTTTTAAAGGAATGAATGAATGTATTCACTTAAGCCAGTCAGCTGGATGTGCTCGCCAAATTCCTTTGTGCTTTTAAAACCAGAGTCTGTGTTTTCTGCTAAGTTTTGACTGAGAAAGATGCATGGCCAAGTCAAAATCATAACTGATCCAAAAGGGCAACAGGCTCTACCTAGGGCTTAGCATGGGTTTTGTTAGCAGCCTATACTCAGTTCTCTGTGAATTGATCCTGACACATTACAATAGTTTCAATCATCATAAGAAGATTCGATAGCCACGCTGTACTTGCCGGGTCAGAAAAGCAGACTCATATGTTCTATAACCATCATCAGTAACAAGGTTGACACACCAGGAGGGTTTCTGGTTCACCCTCAGCAAACCAGAAAATTAGATTAAGCTGTGACTTTCTGTTCCCCCCGCCACCATCCCACCCCTGTGGTCCGCATAATGGAGACTCACTGTATTAGGAGACATTTAAACTATTTGTAGTTTTATCAAAAGAAAAATCCACCACTGAACATTCCAGTCTGAGATATGAAATGATACAGATTCCGTTCTTTCTCCCTGCTGCACATGTTGTCAGGTAATCCCATTCACGGATTCCTGGCTGGCTAGTGGGGTCTTTTAAAGACGATGGTTTCTGAAACTCAGGAGTAAGAACGTGGAAACATTGCATGCAATCCACTCTTGGACTCTGTCATCCTCTGAATTCTCTATTATTCAGACGTCTAACTGCTGTTCAGTCCTCTCATGGATGATAACTGGTAAGGAGATGGAAAGGGAGAGTGTAAGTAAAAAGGAAAATCCTCCTTTCCTCACAAGACAATTCAGGTGTAGTGACACATGCCCATAACATCCATAGTTTGGGAGTGGCTGAGGCAGGAGGAGCTCCAGTTTGGGGCTAGCCTGTCTTACATACCTGAGGCCCTGTCTAAAAAATACATTAATGGAAATTTAGATGAGGCTGCATTTTTGTTAGACTGCTCTAGTCAGTAATAAAAAGTGCAGTATAAGGGCAATAGGGTAACTACTCTGAGAATCTGAGTAATCTTGTAGTCTAGAGTATGGACTCCAAATGAAGACTCAAAGAAGGTATTAACATAGATGATAATTGAAACAGCATAATCTAGCTGAGTCCTAAATGTGCAATATGGAAGACAGGAATATAGGAACTGATAAAAAAGACATTTAGGGGTTGGAAAGGAACATTTCTTAGAGCAATGGGTCCTGACTCTACCTATCAAGTCAACAATGGGAGCTAGGTTCCTCCTCTGGAATTCTGCTGGTCAACAGGCTCCTAAGATGCATCTTAGAAACAGAATCATGGCAAGAGGCCAAAAGAAAAGAAACCTTAAGTCAAGTGCTTAATTAGAAAATCTACTTCAGATCTTGGTTTCGGATTCCAGAGAGATCGGACAGACTGAGGTACACAAACATAACCCGAGGCCAACATCACGGGGATCTAAGCCCGACGGGTGTTGGCCTGCACCCAGGCCCTGGGCTGTTCGGGGTTCGGGGGGGGGGGGGGCATCGGGGTGCCAACCCAGCCAGGAGGTTTTTTTGCCCGCGCCGGCGCACGCACCGCCATTTTGCCTACAGGACGCCAGAGAGCTCTAGCAGGCAAACCTGGTAACAGGCATAGCCTGAGGCTAACAAAGCGGGGGTCTAGGCCCAAACAGGCCCTGGACTGACCCCAAGAACTGGGCGGCTTGGTGGGCCATCTGTGTGTCAACCCGCCCAGGAGGTTGTTAGCCCAGCAGACTCTCCCTGCACTTTCAGGGAGCGCGAGCACACACGCCCGCCATCCTGGCCACCTGACTACCCAATTAACAGTCATAGCCCTAGGGGAACTTTTCTTGGACCTTGGCCTCCCAGGCTTTTACCTGGACCCAGGGCCTGAACAGCCAGGCTAGCCTTGTGTGCACCAACCCGGTTGGGAGATCGGCTGCCCAGCAGAGTGATCAGCATGCGGAAAAGGTCCCAGCAGCATACACCATCAGCACTCCCTGAAGGTGCAAACTGGCTCCATCTGGTTCACATACACAATCTGGGGCAAAGCACACTAGAGCTGCAAGGGCACCCAAGAGGAAGACAGCACATCAGCAATCAGCTACAGGGGAAACCCAGCCATATAGTGTTGCAGTAATAGCCCCAGAGCCCCTCAGGAGGCCCAAACACCAGCCAGGGACAAGACCAACTAACTCCAGAGATCAAGATGGCAAAGGGCAAACGCAGGAACGCTACTAACAGAAATCTAGGCAATATGGCAGCATCTGAACCAAACTCTCCAACATCAGCAAGTCCTGGTTATGCCAACACACCAGAGAAACAAGATTTGGATTTAAAATCACTGATCATGATGCTGCTAGAAGAACACAAAAAGGACATAAATGAATCTCTTAAAGAAATACAGGGGAACATGAATAAGCTAGAAACCCATATAATGGAAACAGAAAAATCACTTAAAGAAATGCAGGAGAATAAGGCTCAAGAGATAGAAGCCAATAAAGTAGAAACGCAAACAAACAAACAAACAAACAAATGATGGAACTGAGCAAAACCATCCTGGATCTAAAAACAGAAGTAGAAACAACTAAGAAATCACAAAGGGAGACAACTTTGGAGATAGAAAACCTTGAGAAGAAATCAGGGGCCATAGATGCAAATATAAACAACAGAATACAAGAGATGGAAGAAAGAATTTCAGATGCCGAAGATACCATAGAAACCATTGACTCAACAGTCAAAGAAAATGCAAAATGCAAAAAGTTTGTATCCCAGAACATCCAGGAAATCTAGGATACAATGAGAAGACCAAATCTAAGGATTATAGGTATAGATGAGAGTGAAGATTTACAACTGAAAGGGCCAGCAAATATCTTTAACAAAATTATGGAAGAAAACTTTCCCAACTTAAAGAGAGAGTTACCTATGAATATGCAAGAAGCCTACAGAACTCCAAACAGACTGGATTTGAGCAGAAATACCTCTCGGCACATAACAATTAAAACCCCAAATGCACTAAACAAAGAAAGAATATTAAAGGCAGTAAGAGAAAAAGGCCAAGTAACATATAAAGGAAGACCTATCAGAATCACACCAGACTTCTCACCAGAGACCATGAAAGCTAGAAGATCCTGGGCAGATCTCATGCAGACTCTAAGAGAACACAAATGTCAACCAAGACATACCCAGCAAAACTCTCAATCACAATAGATGGAGAAACCAAGACATTCCATAACAAAACCAAATTTACACAATATCTTTCCACAAACCCAGCTCTACAAAGAATAATAGGAGGAAAACTCCAATACAAGGAGGGAAACTACACCCTGGAAAAAGTAAGATAGTAACCTTCCTTTATCAAACCCAAAAGAAGATAATTACTCAAATATAAAAATAATATCAAAAATGACAGGAAGTAATAATCTCTATTCCTTAATATCTCTTAACATCAATGGACTCAATTCCCCAATAAAAAGACATAGACTAACAGACTGGATAAGAAAACAGGACCCTACATATTGCTGCATACAGGAAACACACCTAAATGTCAAAGACAAAAACTACCTTAGAGTAAAAGGCTAGAAGACAATTTTACAAGCCAGTGGTCTCGGGAAACGAGCCGGAGTAGCCATTCTAATATCAGATAAAATTGACTTTCAACCTAAAGTCATCAAAAGAGACTCTGAGGGACACGTCTTGCTGGTCAAAGGAAAAATCCACCAAGAAGAACTTTCAAATCTGAACATCTATGCTCCAAATACAAGGGCACCCTCTTTCGTAAAAGAAACTTTACTAAAGCTCAAAGCACACATTGCACCTAACACAATAATTGTCGGGGACTTCAACACTCCACTCTCCTCAATGGACTGATCAGGAAAACAGAAACTAAACAGGGACACAGTAAAACTAATTGAAGCTTTGGACCAATTGGATTTGACTGATATTTATAGAACATTTCACCCTAAAGCAAAAGAATATACCTTTTTCTCAGCACCTCATGGTACCTTCTCCAAAATCGACCATATAACTGGTCACAAGACAGACCTCAACAAATACAAGAAGATCGAACTAATCCCATGCCTCCTATCAGATCACTATGGTGTAAGAGTGATTTTCAATAGCAACAAAAACAACAGAAAGCCCACATACACATGGAGGCTGAACAATACTCTACTCAATGACACCTTGGCCAAAAAAGAAATAAAGAAAGAAATCAGAGACTTTTTAGAATTTAATGAAAATGAAGGCACAACATACCCAAATCTTTGGGACACAATGAAAGCAGTGCTAAGAGGAAAACTCATAGCCCTGAGTGCCTCCAAAAAGAAAATGGAGAGAGCATATACTAGCAGCTTAATGACACACCTGAAAGCCCTGGAACAAAAAGAAGCTATTTCACCCAGGAGGAGTAGAAGACAGGAAATCATCAAACTCAGGGCTGAAATCAATCAAGTGGAAACAAAGAGAACCATACAAAGAATCAACGAGTCCAGGAGCTGGTTCTTTGAGAAAATCAACAAGATAGATAAACCCTTAGCCAGACTGACCAAAGGGCACAGAGAAAGTATCCAAATTAACAAAATTAGAAATGAAAAGGGAGATATTACAACAGAAATTGAGGAAATCCAAAAAATCATCAGATCCTAGTACAAAAACCTATACTCAACACAGTTGGAGAATCTGGAGGAAATGGACAATTTCCTAGACAGATACCAAATACCAAAATTAAATCAGGACCAAATAGATCATCTAAACAGTCCCATAACCCCTAAAGAAATAGAAGGGGTCATAGAAAGTCTTCCAACCAAAAAAAAGCACAGGACCAGATGGCTTCAGTGCAGAATTCTATCAGACCTTCAAAGAAGACCTAACACCAGTACTCTTCAAACTATTCCACAAAATAGAAACAGAAGGAACCCTACCCAATTCCTTCTACGAAGCCACAATTACGCTGATATCAAAACCACACAAAGATCCAACAAAGAAAGAAAACTTCAGACCAATCTCCCTTATGAACATTGATGCAAAAATACTCAATAAAATTCTTGCCAACCGAATCCAAGAACACATCAAAACGATCATCCACCATGATCAAGTAGGCTTTATCCCAGGGATGCAGGGTTGGTTCAATATACGGAAATCCATCAATGCAATCCACTACATAAACAAACTCAAAGAAAAAAAACCAAATGGTCATTTCATTGGATGCTGGAAAAGCATTTGACAAAATTCAGCATCCTTTCATGCTTAAAGTCTTGGAAAGAACAGGAATTCAAGGCCCATACCTGAACATCGTTAAAGCAATATACAGCAAACCGGTAGCCAGCATCAAACTAAATGGAGAGAAACTTGAAGCAATCCCACTAAAATCAGGGACTAGACAGGGCTGCCCCCTTTCTCCTTATCTTTTCAATATTGTACTTGAGATACTAGCTTGGGCAATTCGACAACATAAGGAGGTCAAAGGGATACAAATTGGAAAGGAAGAAGTCAAACTATCATTATTTGCAGATGACATGATAGTCTACCTAAGTGACCCAAAAAACTCCACTAGAGAACTCCTACAGCTGATAAACAACTTCAGCAAAGTGGCAGGTTATAAAATCAACTCAAGCAAATCAGTGGCCTCCCTATACTCAAAGGATAACCAGGCTGAGAAAGAAATTAGGGAAATGACCCCCTTCACAATAGCCACAAACAGTATAAAGTATCTTGGGGTGACTCTTACCAAACATGTGAAAGATCTGTATGACAAGAACTTCAAGACCCTGAAAAAGGAAATGGAAGAAGACCTCAAAAAATGGGAAAACCTCCCATGCTCATGGATCAGCAGGATCAATATAGTTAAAATGGCCATTTTGCCAAAAGCAATCTACAGATTCAATGCAATACCCATCAAAATCCCAACTCAATTCTTCACAGAGTTAGAAAGAGCAATTATCAAATTCATCTGGAATAACAAAAAACCCAGGAGAGCTAAAACTATTCTCACAACAAAAGAAATTCTGGAGGAATCAGTATCCCTGACCTCAAGCAATACTACAGAGCAATAGTGTTAAAAACTGCATGGTATTGGTACAGTGACAGGCAGGCAGGAACAGGATTGAAGATCCAGAAATGAACCCACACATCTATGGCCACTTGATCCTCGACAAAGGGGCTGAAAACATCCAATGGAAAAAAGATAGCCTTTTCAACAAATGGTGCTGGTTCAACTGGAGGTCAGCATGCAGAAGAATGCGAATTGATTCATCCGTGTCACCTTGTACTAAGCTCAAATCCAAATGGATCAAGGACCTCCACATAAAGCCAAATACTCTGAAGCTAATAGAAAAGAAACTGGGGAAGACCCTTGAGGACATTGGTACAGGGAGAAAGTTTCTGTACAGAACACCAATAGCATATGCTCTAAGATCAAGAATTGACAAATGGGACATCATAAAATTACGTTTCTGTAAGGCAAAGGACACCATCAAAAGGACAAATCGGCAACCAACAAATTGGGAAAAGATCTTCACCAATCCTACATCAGATAGAGGGCTAATATCCAATATATATAAAGAACTCAAGAAGTTAGACTCCAGAAAACCAAACAACCCTATTAAAAAATGGGGTACAGAGTTAAACAAAGAATTGTCACCTGAAGAATTTCGGATGGCGGAGAAACATCTTAAAAAATGCTCAACTTCATTAGTCATTAGGGAAATGCAAATCAAAACAACCCTGAGATTTCACCTTACACCAGTCAGAATGGCTAAGATTAAAAATTCAGGAGACAGCAGGTGTTGGCAAGGATGTGGAGAAAGAGGAACACTCCTCCACTGCTGGTGGGGTTGCAAATTGGTACAACCACTCTGGAAATCAGTCTGGCAGTTCCTCCGAAAACTGGGCACCTCACTTCCAGAAGATCCTGCTATACCACTCCTGGGCATATACCCAGAAGATTCCCCAGCATGTAATAAGGATACATGTTCTACATGTTCATAGCAGCCCTATTTATAATTGCCAGAAGTTGGAAAGAACCCAGGTATCCCTCAACAGAAGAGTGGATGCAAAAAATGTGGTATATATACACAATGGAGTACTATTTAGCCATTAGAAACAATGAATTCATGAAATTCTTAGGCAAATGGATTGAGCTAGAGAACATCATACTAAGTGAGGTAACCCAGACTCAAAAGATGAATCATGGTATGCACTCACTAATAAATGGATATTAACCTAGAAAACTGGAATACCCAAAACATAATCCACACATCAAATGAGGTACAAGAAGAATGGAGGAATGGCCCTTTGTTCTGGAAAGACTCAGTGAAGCAGTATAGAACAAAATCAGGAAAGTGGGAAGGGTTGGGTGGGAAAACAGGGGGAGGGAAGGGGACTGATGGGACTTTTGGGGAGTGGGGGTCCAGAAAAGGGGAAATCATTTGAAATGTAAATAAATATATCAATAAATTTTAAAAAAAGGAAAATCTACTTCAGGGAATACTCAAGCATAACATAGTGAAATGAGTTCACCCAAAGTTCCAAAGTCGGGGAATTTGTGCTGTATTCACCTAAGCACAAATATTTTACTAAGGAAATGCTGTGTCAGACTCAGGGCTAAAGTGATGAGGATAAATAATATTTTTGCTCCTATGAAATTACAAATATGTGCAAAAATCAATACTTTAATGTGAGGGAGAGTGACATGGTACTACAAGATCACATAACAAGAGGACTTGACTGACAAGAGAAGATGATGTGGAAGGGGAGGGTTGTCCCTGTATGTATAGAGCTAGCAGAATATTCTAAAGAAAGAACTTGGGATAGATGAACTTGGAAAGATTTTGGGGCAGAGGAAACAATGGAAACAGGGTCGAGAGGTCAGGCCATGCAGGGCTTCTCTGGCACCATTTAAATAGTCCTGTCTTTGGCACAAGGGATTGTGAGTTCAATGAGAATGGTAGACAAGATGTCTCCGTCATTAAAAAAAATTCCAGTGACTGTGAAGAGTGACTTAAACAGAGAGTAGGAGACATGTGGGATGATGGGGGGGGGGAGGGATTGACACAGACACACTGAAGTAAGTCTGACTAAGATGGGAGACTGAGACACTACCAAACTGGAAACTCAAGAGGGAGGGACCTAAGATTTGGTAAGAAAAACGAGGACAAAATGTCAAGGATGACATCCAAGATTCTACCTTGGGAAAGAGCAAGAAGTGCCATTTTCTACAAGAGGGTCAGGGAAGAGGGCGTTGTCCTTGGGAAAGTGAAAGGAAGTTCCTTGTCTTGCATGTCTTGAGTTTGGGATATGCTAGGAGGCAGTAACTGAAGCAGTCAGCCGCAATAGTTGCTAGTGTGGGTCCATTGTAAGAGTCAGGGTACCAGGTGCCTTCTGTTGCTGTCAGATGAAAGAACCTTCAGGAATCAGGCATGGTGGTGCATGCGGTTAATTCCAGAAATCAGAAGCAGAGGCCAGCAGATCTCTATGAGTATGGGGCAAGCCTCATCTGTATAGTAAGTTCTAGGCCTCAGAGAACTACACAGTGAGACTCTTGCTTTCTAAAATAAGTAAGTTAAATGAATAAACAAACAAACTCACTAAATAACTCACTTAGGGCATCAAGAGTTCCCTTTTGGCTTACAGTTCAAGAAAGAAAGCCTCCCTTATGGCGTAGAAGGACTTGGCTACGTGCAGTGGGAGGGTGGGAGCAGGAGCAAGAAGCTGACTGATGAGTCGTCTGCACTCAGAAGACACAGAGAGAATTACAAGTGGGGCTACAGCTAGAAAAAAAAAAGGCTAAACTAAACTAATAGGCCACCCTGTTGTGGATTGCCCTGGTGCTAATTCTGCTTCCTGAAGAGGGGCTCCCCTATGTACTCAGGTGATTGCATGTGAACCTTCTCACCATTTTAACTGGTCAAATAAAGAACCTGTGATTGAGCAGTGGAAAGGAAAGGTGAGGCTGGAAGATTTAGGCACAGAGAGAATGGAGGATGGAAGAAGGAGCAGAATCACATGGCCTGGAGAAGCCGCCGGAAGCAATGGATCACAGCTGGGGAATAGAGTAGTGTAGTGGTGTATCTACCCAATCTAGGCATGCAGCTTATAAATATGAGTTTGTGTGTTCTTTGCATGGGCATATTGGGGTTGGAGATTTACCAATACAAATAGGGCTGGTATTAAAGAGTCTGGTGTTTTCCACTGGCCAACAATTTAGGTGGGCAAGAGAGAGGGCAGAACTGTGGAGCAGTCATTGGCAATGGTTGTTGAAGCTAAACTCTGGGGCGGTCTGTCTGTGGACCTGGAGCAGTAGCTCCAGGAATTCTCAGGAAGGACAGGTTTGGGGGGCTTAGCCAGTCAGCCTTGGGAACCTGGGTGAAATGCCATTTTCTGTGACCAGCAGGAAGGAACAGACAGGATGGGGAGTGGAGCCCGTGGGGGCGGAGCTAAGTATGCTGTCTCCTAGCATATCCCAAACTCAAGACCTGCAAGACCAGGAACTTCTTCACACTTCCCTCTTCTCTGACCGTCTTATAGAAAATGGCCCTTCTTGCTCTTTCCCAAGATAGAATCCTGGGTGATAAACTCTCGGGGCTAAGTCACGAGGGGCAGAGGCACCAGGCAAGGAGACCAGGCAAGGGGAAACATACTTCCTAAAATTACATGCAACACCACCCTACTGACATACTTCCTCCAGCAAGCCTCTACCTATAACTTTTCTAAACCGTGCCACCAGCTGGGTACCAGGCGTTCAAACTATGGGGGACATTCCATAGTCAAACTGCAATGGTCATGTTCCTGAATCTCTGGATAAGGGTGAAAATTCCATAGAAAATGCGGAGTGAGGAAGGGAGAGCTTCAGAGTTGAGCTTTACCCATCACTACTGCCGTGTAGCAGAGAAGGTGAAGGTGCAGATGCTGAAGGGAGGGGGCACTTTCAGGCCAGAAGTGGGACAAAAGTCATGGGAAGAGCATGTCCCAGGAGGGTATGAAGGTATTGTATCCTGCAGACAGAATGCAAACTAAGGGCTAGGAAATGTTTGTGCTCTAGAGGGATATGATGGTCACCGAGCATGGTATACAAAACGACAAGAATTAATGAGTTGGGCACTTAGGTTGATAAAGTCGTAGTCACACCATTGGCAAGAGATGAAAGCCTAGACTAGTTCTATAATAACTTGAAAAGCACTATTATAAAGGCGTAAATGTCTGTACCTATACAATCTGAGGGTAAATGCAGGAAGTCGGGAGGAGAGCGAGCCATGGAGTACTGTTAGCAGTAGGTCAGCACAAGTTCCTTTTTTTTTTTTTTTTTTTTGGAAGGTGTGAGACTGAGACAGGCTCTGTCATGTAGCCCAGGCTGACCTTAAACTGTATATGTAGCCACAAGTAACCTTCAACCCTTGATCCTCTTGCCTCTGCCTGTAGCATGCTGGGATTACAGGCCTATGCCACCATACCTGACCCTTTGAGACAAACGTTCTTTATGTGGCTCTGGCTGTCCTGAAACTCACTGTGTAGACCAGGCTGGCCTTGGATTCACAGAGATCCACCTGCCTCTACCTCCAAAGTGCTGAGAGTAAAGGTGTGGGTTACTATGCCCAGCTCCATGTCTGTCTCGTAAGAACAATAAATAAGACGTATTTAGGAAGGTACAAATGATGCACGGTTATTTTTAATCTAGCAAAGCATTTTTGTGAAACAGCATTTCTAAAATGCAATACAGACTATCTAGAGAAATGAAGCAAGAGACAGATAAATGTTTGTTCAGTCCCTATAGCAACCCACTGTCCTATTGTAAGCATCTTGCGTATCTTTTCGTTTATGTATTTACACGTGTGAGTGTGTGCCGGTGTGCTTTTGTGTGTGCATGTGTGTATGTACAATTCGTGGAAGCAGTTCTCTCCTTCTACCATGACATTTCTGGATATCAAACTCAGATCGCCAGAACTAGAGCAAACGCCTTTCCCGGATGAGCCATGTCACTGAGGCGTCTTTTCCTCACCACTCAAATTTCAAACCATGGCATACAGCTCAGCTCAGAGTGACTGGAAGCTCCTTTTTAAATACAAAGTGAGTATGGCTTACTGCCAATAGTTTCAAAGAAGGTTGCACGTGGCAATGCAAAACTTAGGAAAACCAAGGGAGGAAAGAGTTAATTCCATCCTCTGCAGCAAAGGCAGGCTGTGTATCCACCCTGTTGTGGTTCTTACTGTGACACGGTGTCCATCCTCTCTACCCAGTGACTCTTCTGCATTATTCAACTTGACCTCAATGTCTACCCTACCTACACCTTTCCAAACACAAGCTTTAGTAATAAGAAGTAATCGCCAACTAGGTCGCTCAAATGAAATAGACACAGATGTGAAGATTTAAGGCACCCCAGGTAGAATGCTGAGTTTGTATCTACTGATGTCTCTTGCTGAGAGAATGCAACAGCTGTGCATTCACCTCTCAGCTGACATGATTGTCATTTCTTAACCAGCACCTTTCTCTGTTGGCTTGGTGGGGACGGGGATGGGGGAGGACTACACCTCCTCTAAGGGCTGGAAATGACTCAAAGCCAGCTAGACCAAAGCCCACTCCAGATGGGTGACAGCTTACCAAAGCTGAGACCCTGATGGGAACTGCACAACCTGCCCTCCAACGGGTTGGAGAATGCCTTTTCCAAGTGACTCTGGTCTCAACCGCTTTCAGCTTGGCTAGTTTTTCCTTCTCCCAAGCAATCGGACTGGTCTCAGTCTTGGCAGCTTGGCTTGTCTGAGAGGGACTGTAGGTTTTTATTGCTTACTCTTGCAAGCAAGGGTCATTGAATTTGGTCAGTTTCAGGGACTTCCTGAAGCTGTTTGAGTTGTTTACCTTCCTGCTTAGGGGGCTTCCTGCAGGATGGACTGTCTGAATCTCCCAGGAAACTGACACAGCAAGAGTAAGGGGCCAGGCTCTGATTTGAGGGCACTTTTCTTAGCCTCTGTAAGTGTTAACACAGAGATGTGGAGAGTTCATACTCAGCTGCATAGATCTTTTATAAAGGTTACAATAGTTAATACAAAATAAACTTTTCCTTTAGGATTTTATATTGTAAATTCAACTCAGGGCTTTTGCCATGCTAAGCACAGTGTAGGCCATTGAGTGACACCTCCAGTTACCCCATGGTGTTTAAATTGCAAATGGAAGTGTCAGTTAACATTATTTTTTATTAAGCTACAGATTTCAGAGTTTCTGTTAGCAGCTAATATGTAATATCATGTCATTGCTGAAATTTTTTCCAGTTGCACTACTCTAGGAGGATTTGAACATTGTGAACAGCAGAGAACATGCTAGGCTGGGGCACAGCTGTCCTCAAGAATAAAAGAATGAGGGCACGGCAGGCATGTTGTACTGGATGATGCAGCTCACATGTCTCCTGCCCAAGTGACTCCACTAGCACTGTGGGGGCTGATTCACCTCTAATCCCCTCCTTATTTATGCTGTGTTTAATCCTCCCTGTCGGTCCTGTTCTTTGTAGTCAGATACTTCTGGAGATTACAGAACAGTGCTCTTGAAGATCTGTGGAGAAGATGATTGAAGATGGCTCCCAAAGGCTGCCTGCCCTGATAGTGGACTGCCTCGACAGCTCTGCTCACCGCCTTCACTCCAAAGTGCAAGCAAATGCAAGACAGCAGCCTGACCGCCTGATAGCCATTGGCATCATTCAGTGCAGTAGCAAAAAATGAGCTCGATTATATTTTAGAGCATCTCATTCATGATGTAGAGGTTTGCAAGGAACATTCAATCTACAATTAAAGACCTACTAATGATTTTCTATTTGGCTCAGGAAGTTGGAATCTGTGTAGTTCAAAACCATTAAAACATAAATCAGGATACTAAAAACAGCCGCCTTTGCTAAGTGTAATTTGTGTATTTGTTTTCAGTATCTACTAATACTGTTATGTTGCCTTGTGCCAACAAATATTTCAAAATACATTTGTTATAAATGCTCTTGGTGCTTCTATTGTTTGTTTTGTGTGGTCTAAAAAGCTAATGATGAAATGGCACGGTGGTAGGCACACCTACAATCTCCAACACTTAGGAGGTGGACACAGGAGGATCAACAGTTTGGGGTCATCCTTGCAAAGGTGCAGGACATAAACAAGTCCATTAACAGTTTAGTGTGGTTGAGCCTCGGGCTCAGGGAAGGACAATGGTGTCCTATGGATTTTTGTCAGGGAACTGAGGTAATGCTATCCTTACTGATGTTCAGCAGGGGCTGGATTCTGGCAGGAAAGACAGAAGGATTGCTGGCAGAGACCTCCACTATTCCTCAGAATTCTGTAAAACAGATTTCTGTCTGCCAGGAAGAGCCACTTCCCTATCTCCCCTTCCTCTGGTGGATGAGGCATCAGACTGCCTGTTAACATGTGCCCAAGGTGCACGCTAACTCCCAGACTTCCCCAGTTCATTCCAGACTGCTCAGGTTCAGAGGATTCCCTTCCCCCACCTGTAACTACTGTTTTTCTGTATAACGCATAAGGTTTCCTGCTCCTGCTCTTCTTTCTGATCCCAAGAGCAGAAAGCAGCCCTGGCCTTTGACAGTCTGCCCTTCTCTTCCCTGCCCCATGGCTATTTTGAAATTTCCCAAAGGCTCTGATTATTCTCTCTCTCATATCTACAAAAACATACATAAAAAAATCTATAAAAACCTTTCTACCTATGAGTCAGTTTGCCGGCTCTCTGTGCCTTTGCTTAGATGCCCCCCACCCCATCCCCAGGTTTCAGCACCAGATGTAAGTCAGCACACAATAAAGAACTCACTGAAATGGCTACTCCACGAATGGGGAGGGTTTTATTATCACTAAAAGAAAGAGAACAGCCAGAGGCAGAGCCAGAGTCCAGAGCAGAGAAAAAGAAAAGAAGCAGACTGATCACAGCCAGAGCTAGAGAAATGGACATGGAAAAATCGTGTGGGTTACAGAGAGAGCACAAGTAGCCAAGGGGAAGGAGCCTGGGACCTGAAGCAGCATAGGTGTTCAGAGTAGAGCAGGAGGAGGTTGGAAGGGCCAGGATGCTGGTGTGGGCTTTGAACTGTGTAACAGGTAAGTCTGAACAGGGACCAAAGGAGCCTCGAGCCAAGCATGGCCTCTTGATGTGTCACCAGAGGTATAAACCCAGGGAAGTGGCTTTCTAGCAGGTTCCTGAAGAAAGCTTGGGAAGAGATGCAGGAAACCTGCCTCTGTACTTTCTCTCTGCTTTTGCAGTGAGAGCTTGCCTCCCGCAGCATAGGTGCCCCCAGGCATTTGGAGAGGGCACACAGAGAGGGCCCAGCCTGGCACCCCTTTTCATGGTGGCACTCCCTTCCTCCTAATGCCCTCCAGGGGGCCATCGGATGCCAACTTTGGGAACAGACAGAAAACAGCATACCCTAGCCTCCGGGTCACCGAGGAGGATACTCCCTTTGAGAGATAACCCGAATTTCTCTGGTGCAGAGGCCTCCTGTCCTTGAAGGGAACAAGGACCCAACATCCTTGAAATGATAAGAGGCCCACTCTCAGACCAAGAGAGAAGGCCAATTAAGTGTTCCCAGACAGCTGTGACCAGTTTGTTAAAACACACTAGCTCCTGATAGCACCATGAAGTTACTTCCCAGGTCAGGAAGGTCCCCTCCCAGATACACTGCTCCACCCAGCTGTGAAGGATGGCTTTCCTTTGCCACCTCCCCAGTCAGTCACATAACCCCAAAGTTTAAGGCATACACACACACACACACACACACACACACACACACACACACACACACACACGCCCCTGGACCTCGTGAAATAAAGGCTCTCTTTGTTTTTACTTTGGACTTGCAATTCCTGGTGTTCTCCTGGGGTTCCCGATAACTGGGCACAACAACAAGATTGTTTATAATGAAACAAAATATTTAAAAGTGTGTTCATGGGCACGAAGGGATGGTTTATCAGTTAAGAGTGCTTCTTGGTGTTCCAATGAACCTGAATTAAGCTCTTAGCACCCATAATAGGCAGCTCATCAGTCTGGGTTCCCAAGCCAAATGAGGGATGGTAGAACACTGCCTATACCCCAGACAGCTCCCCGAGAGCACGGCAGGAATAGGACTGCTCCCTCCCCAAATGAGACTTGGGCCTACTCAACTCATAGAGACAAAGGCCACTTCCTGATAAAGCCAGTTAAACTGTTTCCCCACTAGAGAACCGGCTTCTGAGAAATCACGTGAAGGGCAGTCTGCTGATCTTGCTGGTAAGATTGGGTGGTCCCACTCCTCTGCCCCTCTGTGACACTTCCTCCTTGTCCTTCCCGCCCCCCCCCCCCGCCCCTTCTAGCTTTATAACCTGGCCCCTCAATTTCAATGGATAAGCTGTCCTCTGAAATAGTCCCCTGGGTCGTTTACAGCCATTATACTCGCTGCCACCTGAGACTGCTGGTGCACAAAAGCCGATGAGGGGCGAGAGACCCACATCTGGTGCCCCAACAGGGACACTCCAGGATGCGTGCAAGAGGGTGAGAACCCCGCCCGCGTGCCAGGGGCTTCCGCATCTTGTCTTGCCACGCCAACTTGAGGATCTGCTTCCTTCCTCCTCTACTTTTGATTTGAACCACCGAGAAGTACCAATTCTGAAGTGAAAACTAACATCGTTTGACTGGGACTACTCCCCTGTATTGACTGCATGCAGGCCTTTAGTCCCCTGTCAACACTTCGGGTGCTAGCAAAAATCACCTCTCTAAATCTCTGAAAGCACCAGGTAACGCAACAACCAGTTAAAAGTCTTTTAGGGTGGTCAACAGTTTTCTTAAGTTTGTGGGCAGGCTGACACCCTAGTTTCAGTGGAATCCCCTGGAACTCTTGCAGTTCGGAGAGCGTCCCCATTTGACTGAGTGCTTCCATTCTTTTCTGTCATGGGAAATTCTGCTGCTCACCAGAAGGAATCCCTTCTGAAACTTCTTCACAGGAGCAGAACAGGTTTGCCCAACCTCTAGGGAATTTTGATCAATTATGCCTTTGTGTCCTCCAGGCCTGGGATCACAGAACCTCCTCTCCCCCAACTCTTGCATCCCAAGATGGAGATTTCTTGCTTCTTGTCCTTCAGCAAAAACCCGAGGAACCCTTCTCTGACTTTGTTCTTAGATTGAAAAATGAGCCTAGAACACAAAATCCCTGGTCCCTGTGCCTAGAGAAACCATCGTTACAGACATAATTTTGGAAGGCACGGCCTTGGAACACTGGCTAGCTTGTTAGGGGTTGAAAAATGAACAGTATGATAAATTGATAGTTGCCACTCAACACATTAGGATGGCTTCCCAAAAAGCTACATCCCTCGTCCAGGCCTTTGGGGTGACCTTTAAAACAAAAGGAAAATATTTTAAATTTGGAAAGGAGGGACTCTGGAAGGGTGAATGTCCTAACTCTGGCCCTTCTAAGGGTTTGGAAACCAGCCCTCCTAAAACCATGTGTCTCTGATGCTGTTAAGAATTCCATTGGAAAAAGAATTGCCATTCTACATATGATAAAGATGGTCAGCCCCTCAGACCTTTAAACTCCAAAAGGGGAGACCTTCAACCCCCATCAATAAGAGGAAAAGCCTATGAAATCTTGTGGGTCACTAACATTTTGGGAAGCTCACATCCAAAACTCAATATAAAATTGCCGGAAACCATTTAAATGCCTAGTTGACACCAGAGCAGACAGAACTATTTTAAAGCAATCTGGTGTCCCTCCGCATTGGGAATGGATCCCTCCGCACAAATGATAGGCATAGGAGTTTCCTCCCAGGCATATACAACAAAAGAGGCCTTCAAAGGGAAGGATCTATATAGTGGTGTTGGCCTTATCAGACCTCTTATCTCAGACATGGCTATCAACCTGTTAGGGATTTTGGCTGGGAAGTAGCCAGATTAGATTAACTTAGAGGAATGAAGTGAATTAAAGACTACCCAGGTATTTCAGTAAAACTTGAAGATAAACCTTCACTGTGTCATTAGTGGGGAATTAGCTAGGATAAAGAAAAATAGCCATTGTTAGTTTACATTTATTATTTATATTAATTTCCTGTTTATATGTATATTTATATTATATATTTACATAATGTTTTGTAAATTATATAATAAAATAAAAATAATATAATTTTAATTATATATAAATATATAATATATATTTAAATTACTATTACAGAATGGTGAATCCTCCCCCAAGTGATGGCCAACAGCCACACTATATGCCAGGAAGCAGTTGCTGCTGCTCTGAAATCATATTTAGGGGGATAGAGAGATGGCTCAGCAGAGCACTGACTACTCTTCCAGAGGTCCTGAGTTCAATTCCCACATGGTGGCTCACAACTATCTGTAATGGGTTCTGATGCCTTCTTTTGGTGTGTCTGATGACAACAACAGTATACTCACATTCATAAAATAAACCTTAAAAAAAGAAAAAAAGAAAAAGGAAAAGAAAAGAAATGCACATTTATCAAGCTCCTGGTTGTTTATACCTGAAGTACTCACTACCACCTGAGTCTCTTCGCCTCAGCTCCTCCGAATGCTGAGACTTCAGGCACATAATGGCCAATTGGGAACTGGGAATCCACACATAACTACCTGTAACTCCAGATCCAGGAGATTATAGAAGGGAGCTGGCCTTTGAGGGCACCTGAATAATGCTGTCCCACATAGATGCATAATCAAAAGTAATAAAAATACATTTTTAAGATCAAATGAAAAGGTGCTCAGCACAGCAGTAGAACATAACTCTTAATAACTCTTAATAACTTAAAACCGTTGTTTTAAGCCACGGTTGGGGGTTCACACTTGTACTTACAGCTACCAAATTTAAGTTATAAAATTATTAATTAAAATTTTTCATAAAATATATTTTTATCATTTCCCTCTCATAATTCTTCCCAAACCTCCCTCACCTCCCTATGCACTCAACCTTATGATCTTTCTCCTTTTCTCTTTCATAACACAAAATCAAACCAAAACCTCCAAAATTAATTTTCAAAAAACCATGAAAATGAAAATCAGAACAAGCAAAATGCCAGAAAGAAAGGAAAATGCCAAATTAAATGAAGCAGAATGTTCCCAAAAGGAAGAAAGAAATGAGAGAGAGAGAGAAAGAGAGAGAGAGAGAGAGAGAGAGAGAGAGAGAGAGAGAGAGAGAGAGAGAGAGAGAGAGAGAGACCGAGTTTGTTTGTATTCCTCAACTATTCCTGGGCATGGGTCCTGACCTATAATATGATTGATAAACACAGTGAGACTCCATTGGAGAAAACTGACTTGCCCTTTCTCAGCAGGTATCAACTGTAAATAGCTTCTTGGTTAGAGACGGGACTCTGTTCCATCAGTGCTAGGACACATCTGGATTGGACTGGTGCAAGCCTTGTGTGTGCTGCCCTAGTCTCTGCAAGTTCATATGTGTTTTGACACCCTGGACCAGCTGGAGGCTTCTTCTGCCTCTGTGGTTATCCCGAGGGAATAGAGACTGGGGATACTTATGTAAACACTACGTGTCTGAGGGATACAAGCAGGATAAGACATGGGGCCAGAGCCATGATCTTAGGATCAGGCTGCTCTGATCTGGAAAACTCTGTTTCCTTGGAGTCATTCATCACCTCTGTCTCCTACCACCAACCATTCTGCCTCCTCTTCTGCATAGATCCATGATTCTTGACAAGACTGGTTTGATGACAATGTTGCATTAAGTGCTCGAAAGTCTTTAACTCTGTATACTGTCCAGGTGTGAATCTCTGTCATATACATATACATATGCATATACACATACACATACACACACATACACATACATATATATAACTTTAATCATAAGATAATCATATAAAGCAGGTATAATTATTAGTTAGTTTGGATATTGAAGAAGGATGATTACTTAAATAGTTCAAGATATTCTTGAGCTAGATTGATCTTGGGGTCTTTGGGACAGAGCTTCAGTCCTGGCAGTCCTCTCAAGCTAGGTTGGGCACTTGTCCTTAATAGATCTGTTTAAAAAATGGATAATAGTGAAAAACTGAAAATAATTTATTCAGTGCAGTAAGATTGGAAAGAAGAACAAAGGAAGATATTCAATGGTGCCCGTGGCCATCAATAAATGTGGCATTTGGGTTTAAATAGAGGGAAAGAGGTGGGCATAACTACATAGACCCCATTCACCACTGACACACTGTCTAGGCTCACATCTGTCCTACAAGATGGTCTGACAAGTTGTCAGGGTCTCTTTTCCAGAGACAAGCTCCTTTTCTGGTTGACACCACCTCTTCTTTCTTTCAACATGGCTAGGGAAATTCCTAGGAAAAGGATTGTCTCCATAGTCTAATAACCAAATTGAAGAAAAAGGTTTTCTCTCTGTAGAAGATCTTCACACCTGCCACACAGTTGCAAGATCTTACCTCAGAAAGAAGATTCTGCTACCTTATATCATACATTATTTTAGAGTGTTAGTCAAGGAGGGTGGTTTTCATTGCCTTCATTTTCCACAAGGTGGCAGGTCAACTTCAAAGCCAGATGGTTGTCCAGATGACAAAACCTACTTTACTTGCTTGAGAATAGCTAGTCCAAATAGTAACTACATGGAAACATGTTTTGTTTTATATATGTCATGGTCCAGGCATCTTGTTGTCACTGTAAACATGCAAACACTGTAAAAGATGATGATTATTTAGCTCAATCCTTCCGTTTCCATCATTCTCAGGGAAGTCTGTCTATGTATGAACTGTATATGTGTGTGTGTGTGTGTGTGTGTGTGTGTATCTTACATCTGTATGTATATCCTAGCTCAGCCAGGGCTCACCTCCACTGATGAATATCTGCAAGTCAGCTCACTGAGCAAACACTGGTTAGTCCCCGAAGACAGTGAAGGAGAAACCTAGCAGTCTGGAAGAAGCCCTTATGATATGGTGAACTGAAAAAGGCAGGAGACTCGAGATTAAGAATATATTTGGTCTGGAGATTAGATGCTATAAAAGAGGCAAATGAAGATACTGGATAGACAGTCTCAAAGAACCTACTCGTAAGAGCTTTCAGAGGAAATCTGTAGGTAATGTGATTCATGATTTGCCTCCCTGTAGTCTCTGCTGTCCATTTGCATATCATTTGCATATCATGTTGATAACCTCCAATTTCTGCAACTATAATTTCTCTTGAATGCATTCGGTTTAGAATCAGATCAACCTGGGCTCAGATCTTTTTCCACTTACTACAACAATATATGTGTAAATCAGTATATAACTGGCAAAAATGCCTCTCCTTGCAACCTGATATTTTAGCTATGAGCAAGTACTTACTTGAAAGTTATGAATACTTTGTGACATGAAGAGTATAAAAAAATAACTTAATAAAATTCAACTAGTAGAGAAAGACATACAGGCACTTGCCCTGCTACACTAAGCTGAGGCGGCCGGAAGAAAGACACCCAAGCAACTGCCCAAGGCATCACTGCCTCGAATGAGTATGTGATGGAGAGATGGGAAGATGGAGTTTGTGACAGAGAGATAGATAGAAGAGAAATCAAAGCCAAGGGTTTGTACACTGTGGGGAAAGGTGGGAGTGGATTCTCAACAGCAGCAAGAGGGGCAGATATGAGGAGGCCTTGGCAGGAGGTCTCTGCCACAAAAAACCATGTCTGGATTCATGGTCATGCTGCAGCAGGGGTCTGAGCCATTGTCTGTGGCCTGAGTTACCACCAAAGGTGAAGCTGATGTCCATGGTCTGGGCTCCCATGGAAAACCATGTGGATATCTGAAGGTATTTTGCCATGGGGGTGAAGGGGTAGGTGTCCTGATCTGAATAGCCTGAATTGTCACCTGAGTCCACAGGGACGCTCAGGCCCAGGTTGTTGCCAGGGGCTATGTCTAGGTCATGGTCCTATGGCATCCTTGGTCTATGTTGATGTCCCTTGGGCATGCAAGAGCTGGCCTCATACTTTGTCTGCTGTGAACATGGAGTAAGTAGTAAATGTTCTTCTCCCCCTCCTGACCCCTTGCTGCCCATGGCCCTGATGTCATGGAAGCAGATGAGCTCTCCTTGTCTCTCACTGACTGCTACACTCAGGAGAGTGGACCCTACACCTTGCCTGAGCAGCACAGTAGAATTGGCTCTGGTTGCAGGAGTGTGGGTGAGCCAGCTCCAAGGACATGAGAGCAGGAGAGCTGTCCCTGCCCCTTTCTGGATGCAGCATTGAGTGAACTAGCACAGGAAGTGCTGGAGAGCTTGCCCTGATGCTGTGGGCCTAGGAAGGATGGCAGACTGGCCAACTCAACGACCTTCCAGGCCCAGATCCAAAGCCAAATAGGGCTTTGAGTTGTCCTACCTCAACATCTGCCCCATCTATGCTCTGCTGGAGCCCGAGAAAGGCCCGGGCCAGCAGATCCAAAGCCAAGTAGGTCTCAGAGTTGTCCTACCCCAACATCTGCCCCATCTATGATCTGCTGGAGCCCACGCAAGGCCCAGGCCAGCAGATATAAAGCTAGAACATCTCCATGACACAGGGCAGTAACACAATATCTGAGAGGAGTCCCAGTGAGAATCCAGCATTGATAGTGTAATAGAAGCCAGAGGCCTCAAACCAGACTAATGATTCATTGCCATAAACATTTGCAAGTAAAGATGTGTAGACAGAAGGGTACACTGTGTGACACACAGTGACACACTACAGCTTCCAAGACGAGATGTTTTGGTTTTTGTTTGGTTGGTTGGTTTTATTTTTTTATTTTTTTTATTTTCTTTCGGGAAGAGGTTGAAAGGGTGGAGGGCAAGGGCGAGGAGATGAGTGGGATTGGGGTGCATGATGGGAAATTCACAAAGAATCAATAAGAAGTTTCAAAATACTTAGTAGTCTGGGGACACGGCTCAGTTGGTAAAGTCTTGTCTGGTGAGCAGAAGAAGCCCTTGAGTTTAGCTCCTAGTACTGCATAAATCAGCAGTAAGTGTTCAGTAAACAACTGAAGGAAAAATAAATACGATTTATTTTAGTCCTGCAGTAAAATATCTCTAAATCTCTGGAAGAAGTCTTTGGGGAAATATCTCTTTCATAAAGGGAGTCAAATGTGTATAGTTTCGTGATTACAGGGTTGGACGACAGATTCATGGCCGAGCCGGGAGGACACAGGTTTTTATTGTTGCTGTGAGGTTTTGGTAAGTCAGTTTAGCTGCACTTAACCCAGGGCCTTCTCCCTGGTAAAGTGCTCCACATCCAGCCATTGTTCTCTGGCTCCATTTGGAAAACTTAGAATAACTTGTACTCAGTTGGGGGATGTGGGATGTTGTGAAGTTCTCTTGAGTTTACAATTATGAAATAAGATAAAGCTGCCTCCTGGCAAGTCCCTGCCTGCACGCCTTGCTTTATGAAGCACAGAAAGTACCCCAAATTTCTTTTCAAAACCACCCAGTTAGTGAGTAGACTCAGATCCACACTCTCAGCATGTCTAGTCCCGGAGAAGAGAGATTGATGAGAAGCATCTTCTCCATCGCCTTCTGATTGGTTGACTAAAGGGCAGAGCAGCCTATAGCAAAGCAGGAGAAGAAAGGTGGAACTTCCGGGTAGAGATGGGAATTCTGGGAAAGAGCAAGAGACACAGGAAGGTGCCGGATCTGAAGGAGAAGTAACTAAGAAGCCACGTGGCAGAATTTAGGTTTGAACAAGCAGGTTAATTAAGTTATACGAGCTAGTCGGGGAATAGCCTGAGCCAAGGCCTGAACTGTAATAAATAATAATTGTCTCTGTGCCAGTATTGGGTGGCTGGTGGTCAGAGGCAGTCTGGGCAACAGCTGCAGTACACTTGAAAAAGAATTGCCAGACCTCAGCCCAAGCCACGCAAACAGTCCATCCGGCTGTGTGTGTACAGACCACACTGTTCACTAAGGAAAACTGGTTGTCCACACTTCCTTCCCGTCTCTCTGGGTGCAGCTCTATGAGGGTGAGAAAAAAAAACATGGTCCCAAGTGACTTGCAGAGGAGCCCCAGGGTTTCACTGAAACAACTGGTGTGATTTGCTAACTGACAGTGATGACCCAGGAGAGAGAGCTGAAGAGGACATTGAGATCCTTCCTCCTGCAGGAAGAAGCACACCCCAGTGAGGAAGAGAAGGCAGAGGACAAAGGGCGAGGCAGTTGGTGACAATGAGCCCGACAATGAGCCTCAATTAGCAACTCCCTTCAAAGAACTATGGCACACTGGTCTATGGTGTGACTAAGATCAGTAACATAAGTGACAGCTCATGCTGTGGAGGATGTGGTACGAGGGGAACACTCCACCTTTGCTGGTGAGAGTACAAACTTCTAAAGCCACTACAAAAATCAATATGGCAGTTCTTCAGAAAATTAGAAATCAATCTACTTCAAGACCCAGTTATATCACTCTTGGGCACAAACTCCCCAAACTACTCTTATTCTGCCATAAGGACACTTAGTCAACTGTGTTCACAGTAGCTTTATTCATAATAGCCAGAATCTGGAAATAACCTAGATATCCCTTAATGAAAGAATGAATAAAGAAAATGTGGTAGGTTTATATAATGAAATATTAGAAAAAAAATGACTTCATGAAATTTTCAGACAAATGGGTAAAACCATAAAAGATCAGCCTGAGTGCGGTAACCCAGACCCAGAAAGACAAACATGATACATACTCAACTATAAGTGAATATGAACTGCTAGGATAATCAGACGACAATCCACAGACCCAGAGAGGTTAAATAACAAGAAGGACTGGGGGGGGGGGGCAGACCTCCCTGGGAAAGGAAAACAGGATTGATTTTGTATGTGGACTGGGTTGGTATGAGGATGGAAACAGGAAGGGTCAGGCAGAGGAGGAAGGAATGGAGAGAGAGGACTGGAATAGGGGACATTTGAGGACCAGGTGGGAGCCTTCTGTAGTGGAAACTTCACAGAACCTAGGAGGGTTACTCTAGTGAGGACTTAGTAACGGAGGCTATGGAGTCTGATCTGGCCATCTTCCTAACCCAACAGGCATGAGCTGTCACTTTTGTTACTGATCTTAGTCACACTGACAGGTAAAAGATGAAATCTCAAACTAGTTTTGATTTGATATTTTCCTGATGGCTAAGGATGTTGAACCTTTCTTAAGTGTTTCTCAGTCATTTGCGATTTCTATTGGGAATTCTTTGTCTAGCTCTGCACCCCATTTTCCATTGTTGATTTGTTGATGTCTAGTTTTTTGAGTTCTTTATATATTTTGGATATTAGCCTTTTATCAGATGTAGAGTTAATGAAAATATCTCCCAATTTGTAGGTTGTTGGTTTGTCCAATTGATAGTGTCTTTTACCTTATAAAAGCTTTTCAGGGGGCTGGAGAGAAGGCTCAGTGGATAAGAGCACTGCCTGCTTTTCTGAAGGCCCTGAGTTCAAATCCCAGCAACCACATGGTGGCTCACAGGCATCCGTAGCAAGATCTGACACCCTCTTCTGAAGTGTCTGAAGACAGCTACAGTGTACTCACATATAATAAATAATTTTTTAAAAAATAAAATAAAGCTTTTCAGTTTTATGAGGTCCCATTTACTAATGTGTCTCTTAGCGCTTGAGCCATTGGTGTTCTGTTCAGGAAGTTTTCTCCTGTGCAGTTGCATTCAAGACTATTTCCCTGCTTTCTCTTCTGTCAGATTCAGTGTGTCTGGTTTAATGTTGAGGTCTTTGATCACTTGGACTTGAGTTTTGTGCAGGGTGATAAAAATGGATCTATTCGTACTCTTCTATGTGTGGAAATGCAGTTTGACCAGTGCCATTTGTTAAAGATGCTTTCTTGTTTCCATTGTGTATCTCCAGCTTCTTTATCAGAAGTTAGGTGTCCATAGATTTGTGGATTTATGTCTGGGTCTTCAATTCCATCGATTATGACAATGCCAAGTGGTTTTTATTTCTCTGTAGTACATCTTGAAATCAGGGATACTGATACCTCTGGAAGCTCCTTTATTATTCAGGAGTGCTTTACTATCTTGTTTTTTTTTTTCCATATAAAATTGAGTATTGTCCCTTTCAAGATCTGTAAAGGATTGTGTTAGAATTTCGATGGGGATTCAATGACTTTTCATGAAGTCATTGAATCTGTAGGTTGATTATGGTAAGATGGCCATTTCTACGACATTAACTCTGTTGATCCATGAGCATGGGCGGTCTTTCCATCTTCTGATATATTCTTCAGTTGCTTTCCTCAAAACCTTGAAGTTTTTGTCGTATCACTTGTTGGTTAGGGTTATCTCAAGATAGTTTATTTCATTCGGGCCTGTTGTAAAGAGTGTTGCTTCACCGACTTCTTTCTCAGTTCATTTTTCATTTGTAAATAAGAAGGCTACTTTTTATTTGAGTTGACCTTGTATCTAGACACTTTAACTGAAGGTGTTTATCAGCTGTGGAGTTCCTTGATAGAATTTTGGAGGTTGCTCATGTAGACTATCATATCATCTGCAAATAATGATACTTTGACTTCTTTCTTTCCAGTTTGTACGCCCTTGATCTCCTTTAGTTGTCTTATTGCCCTGTTGTGCCATGAAATGTTCATGATCCTAAAAAAACCGACCTTCAGGGAGCTTAATCAGGTGCAATCCCATTAGGATCTCTTTATTTAAGCTTGAGCTTGGGATCCCCAGCAACCCTGACACAGCAGGAAGGTGGAGCCCTGAGCCTGGTTTCACAAAAGCATTGATAGAGGCACGAAGGGGGTTGTAGCCTGGCACACATCTGATTGGGGGACCATTATGGCCTTTAACATAATTGGCAGGTGCTGGGAGCCAAACTATAAACTTGACATATGTTTTCCTCCTGATTGGTGGTTGTTAGGAAGTGAAGTGTTAAGGGTAAGCTTGTATCTTAGTCAGGGTTTCTATTCCTGCACAAAAATCATGACCAAGAAGCAAGTTGGGGAGGAAAGGGTTTATTGAGCTTATACTTCCACATAACTGTTCATCACTAAAGGAAGTCAGGACTGGGACTCAAGCAGGTCAGGAAGCAGGAGCAGAGGCCATGGAGGGATGTTACTTACTGTCTTGCTTCCCCTGGCTTGCTCAGCTTGCTTTCTTATAGAACCCAAGAGCACCAGCCCAAAGGTGGAACCACCCACATGGGGCCCTCTCCCCTTGACCGCTAATTGAGAAAATGCCCCACAGCTGGATCTCATGGAGGCACTTCCCCAACTGAAGCTCCTTTCTCTGTGATAACTCCAGCCTGTGTCAAGTTGACAAACAAAACCAGCTAGTACATCTTGTAACCTGGGGGTGCAATTTGTTGGGGGATAACCTGGAAACTGGTGCTAGGTACCAGCCTGTTAGTTTACTCAAGTTCAACCTTAGGTCAGGTTCTCTTTTGGGGTCTCTGAACTCAAACTATTTGGTCTCTCAGTCCTAGCTAGTACTTCAAGTGCTATATTGAATAGATATGAAACAGTGGACAACCTTGTCTTGTTTCTGATTTTAGTGGGCTTGCTTTAAGTTTCTCTCCACTTAATTTGATGTTGGCTATAGACTTACTGTAAATTGCCTTTTTTATGATTAGGTATATTCCTTGTATCCCTAATCTCTCTAAGACTTTTATCATGATGTGGTGTTGAATTTTGTCAGAGACCTTTTTTTGGCACCTAGTGAGATGATGATATGGGGTTTTGTTTGTTTGTTTTTGCTGTTGTTATTGTTGATGTTGTTGGTGGTGGTCATTTCCTTTCTGTTTGTTTATATGGTCAATTACCTTGGCTGATTATCATGTGTTGAACTATCTCTGAATCTCTAGGATGAAGCCTGGTGATCTTTTATATGTTCTTGAATTTGGTTTTGTTGAGTATTTTTTCATCTATGTTCATGAGAGAAATTGGTGTGTAATTCTATTTCTTTGTGTAATCTTTGTGTGGTTTGAGCATCAGGGTGACTGTGACCTCATAAAATGAATTTGGCAATGTTCCTTCTGTTTCTATTTTGCTTTTCTTTGAAAGTCTGATAGAATTCTGAGCTAAAACCATCTGGCCCCATGCTTTCTTTGGTTGGGAGACTTTTAATGACTGCTTCCATTTCCTTAGGGATTTTAAGTCTATGTAAGTTGTTTATCTAATCTTGATTTCACTTTGGCAAGTGGTATCTATAAAGAAAGTCATCCATTTGTTTTGGATTTTCAAGTTCTGTGGAGTACAGGCTTTTAAAGTATGACTTGATGATTCTTTGGATTTCTTCCATGTCTGTTATGTCCTAGAGGGAAGGTTCTTATTGTGGGTAAGAGAGAGAAAAGATCCAGAACCATCTAGTAGAGTCCAGAGCAGAGAGAAAAAGATGTAGGCAGAACACCAGCAAGGTGGATGTGCCCAGGGCAGGAGCAGAGAATGGCAGGAGGGGCTTTCCTCCTGTACTAAGTTGAGCAGCCCTCTGAGTGGCAGGGAGGATGATTATAGGAAAGAAAGAAAAGAAGGTTCACAGACAAAGGTTAGAAATCAGGAGGCTGTCCAGTCAATACTGTGGTTGCCTTGAGTTTAGTTCTCTTAGGTGTTATGTACTTTACAGTATCTTGGGAAACAAAGCCACAAGCTAACAGAAACAATTTGATGAAATGTACACAAGACATTCCTTCCCATCCCCAAAGCCTCTGTTCTTTCCACCAAGGTCAACAAACTCTTCAGCCCCTAGCCTAGAGCCCCAGGTGCACTTCCTCTTACAGTTCCATGCCCCAGCAGGCTAGGAAATCTGCCAACAGGCCCTGACCTGCCTTGACTCTGTCTAACAGGCAGACTCTCTCTCTCTCTCTCTCTCTCTCTCTCTCTCTCTCTCTCTCTCTCTCTCTCTCCCTCCCTCCCTCTCTCTCTCTCTCTCCTGTGATTTAGAGAAGTGGCAAAATGGGTCCCAACACCCTCTGACTCTAAAGAGAACAAACAGGTATTCTGGGAAGAGGGATGTCCAGGAAAGCGAGTATGGACTTCAAAGTGTATAACAAGCCAGGCAGTGGTAGCGCACGCCTTTAATCCCAGCACTTGGGAGGCAGAGGCAGGTGGATTTCTGAGTTCGAGGGCAGTCTGGTCTACAGAGTGAGTTCCAGGATAGTCAGGGCTACACAGAGAAACCCTGTCTCAAAAAAAAACAAAAAACAAAAAACAAACAAACAAACAAAAAACCCAATAAAGTGTATAACAAGTACTTATGAATAAGGACTGAGGGAGCCCAGCATGGGCTTTGATAGGCAGCCCCAGGGGCAAGTCAATACAGAGTCCTGAGTCTCTTCTATAGTCCAGCTTGAGTTGGTTTCTGGATATTTGGACAGCCTGAGCCCTAACAAATGTTACCAGGGTTTATAGGCTACAAGCCTGTGTCTTGGAGCACAATGAAGTTCAGTCACACATTCTCAATGTGGTAATTAAAGAGGCAGTAGTGAAACAGAGAGAAGACTTACTTAATCTAGTTCCATTGGGACGAGGAAAACCTGCCAAGGTCCAGGGATTCCAAAGTCCGTCTTTGGGTTGCTGATAATGAGGTTCAGGTTTAAATAGAAGGCAAGAGATATGCACAGCTAAGAACTCTTGGTTATGGTGGCTCATCGGTCCCTCACTGTTTTAGCTCCAACTTGTCCTACAAAATAATCTGACAAATTGTCGGAACCATGTGAGATCTTTTCCTGGGAAACAAGTTCCTCCCCTGGTACCAGGTCTTCAGTCTTTCCCTTCTCTAAGCATGAGACTCCTGGGGACATTCCATTTCTTGGGGTCCATTGTTTCAATAGCTGATAACCTAAAGGAGGAGACACAAGGGTGGTTCTCTAAAGCATCTTCCCTCCTACCAGGAAAGTAATGTGGAGACAGGGGGAGGATAAAGATAGCCCTGGATAATGCACACTGCAGTGTGGTACTTGTGAGGAAGTAGGAGCCAGGTCTGCTGTGTAGCCTCAAACAAGGTTTGCACAATGCTTGTAACTTGAAGTACTAAAGGAGGGTTTGCTGGTTGTTGCATGTTGGATTTAAGCTTCCTCGTCTTAGTATACTCTCAAGGCAAGCTCTCAGTCGATGAGCAACAGCCTCAGGCCTCTTCTGAACCTGTATCTTGAGACAAGATCCCATTAAATTGCTCAGGCTGACCTTCAATTAACTGTAGCCTAGGCTGGCCTCAGTGTAAGATTCTCCTGCTTCAGTCTCTCATGTAACTGGGTACAAGGTACATCGTACCTGGCTCACCTTTGGCTACCAGTCCTAGTTCAATGTAAGACTCTACATGCAATGGTTAAGTCTAGAGGCAGGCTAATTGAAGCTCTATTTCCAGGTAGGATATAACTAGCTGTGGGCTCATGGGTTGTGGCAAACAACCTAAACCACCTTCTCTGGATCCTTATCAGTGACGTTTGAATTATAGTAACTGAACCAATCTCCTAGGCTGTAAAGACTGAGAGAATTGGTGTAAATACTCAGAAAGGGACCAAATGCCGTTACCAGAAATTCTGTGGGCAGACGTGCCCCCTTAAAATGGACAGAGGTCAAGATAAAGCTAGGCATACAGATACACACGAGAAATGCTTCTGATAGTGCTCTAAATGGGAAAACAGCCCTGACAGGATGCTGGGAGAACTGAACAGAGAGTTCTCTCTGGGAGTTCAGGGTATATTCTCCATGCCTTTCCTCCTGTTCGTGTCTTCTACATTTTAAGAATATAAGTGTAATGAGTTCAAAATTATTTTTAATAAAATCAAACTATTAGAGGGTGCCTATAACTCAAAGGGCAGATTAGTTATGTCAAAGATGGTGTTATTGAGTGTCCTCATTGAGCTGAATGCTAGGGAAACTGATTGGCAGTGGTTCTGAAGACATAAAGATCAGTAGAAACAACAGCTATCTCCCAAACTGCCGCAATGGTGAATTATTTGATTACATTGGAAAAGCATACTTCAAGTTGTACACAGGCCAAATGGGCTCTTAATCTTCAGAAAGACGCCCTCCCTAGGGACCATCACACAATGAAGGCCCAGTTTTCACATGTTCAGGTTTCTCCCTTGCTCTGAAACCCCATGATGGGTCCTGTCTGGAAATCAGCTAGAGGCCAACTCGCTTCTGGAGGCTGCGGAATGATGAGGATCCTATTGCTTGTACAACAATGGACAGAAATAAGATCCGTACAGACCACTGAGCACGGGGTAAAGCCGTTGTAGGCTCATTTCAGGCTGATTACTTCACAAGTGGGTGTTCCAGACAGACGGCCATGAAGCCTACATCATATGGGGGTGGCACGAGAAGGCAGGAGATTCATTGGAACACTCGGTTCGTTTCTGTAGAGCCCACCTGAAGGCAGGGGAGTACAGCAGTTCTCTAATTGGTGGAGCAGGAGAGGCGTGGCTCCAGGCTACCCTGGCAGTCTGAAGTGTTCCCTTCCCCTGTAGGGGATTCTACTCATGTGAAGGTGGATCCTTGGCTTCCTAGCAGGCAGAAAAGAGTTTATAGGTAAGCCAGTATGAGGCAGATCTGGAGTTTAATAAAAATGTGGTTTGGTTTGGTTTTGTTTGTTTTGTTTGTTTGGGTTGTTTGTTTGTTTTTGAGGTCTCTCTGTGTAGCCCTGGCTATCCTGGAACTCACTCCATAGACAGTAGACCCAGCAGGCCTTGAAGTCATGGAGATCTGCCTGCCTCTACCCCTGAGTGTTGGTCCCTTCTTCATGGCTGTTAAGTCTCAAAGCCAAAATGTCAAGGGAAGCGAAAGTTTCCTCTTTGTGAGGAAGCTAAGTAAAGTGTGGGCAGCCTTCACTTGTTCTGGAATCCTTAATATTACGTTGACTGAAGTCTCCCACCAGACCCAGGGCTAAAAGGACTGCTCTTTCTTCCCAGTCTCTCTGTCCTATCTCCTCCCTCCTTCCACCTTCTATCTCTTCCTAAGACCTGCATCAGTTCCTGGCCAAGCCCAGCACTTGTCAACAAGACAAAGAAAATCTCTGTTGTGTTTGGACTGTTTGAAGTTAGTTCAATATGGAGATGTTCCCTGGCCGCTAGACTACAAACTTTTCTGACTTGGCCTTCTTTCCTTCCTTTCTGTGTACTGAGGTACTCGAGTGGCTGGACCAGGTACTGCCAGAAACTTCTGGAAAATCCGAAGTTTCCCAGGCTCAGAATCCCACCCCAAGAAAGCCCCCTCAAGGACTCACAGGGTCTTTCTGGGTTTGTCTCTGAATGAACTTCTGCCCGCCACAGGATTGTTCTGTGTTTCTTTAAGAAGGTCTCTCAGACCTTCCCTCCTGAGGTATAAGGCAGCTTGGAATGCCTTTGGAGCTGAGTAGTACTATTTCGCTGTGAGTCTCTCAGCCATATTGAGACATCATCTCCCCCTAGTTCTACAAAAGGAGGGAAATTGTATCTAATTCATTAAAAAAAATGTAATTGAAATAATGTAATCACCCACTTAGGTACACCTCCTCCCAGCTCCCGATTCTCTTTGGCCTCATAAAGTAGAAAGACTAGATCCACTTTGACACAGATTTACTGTTTGTTTCTTGAAAAACCAAGAGAGGGTTCGTTTCCAAAATCTGCATAAGAACCATATAGTACTTTCCTAGCACAAGTTCTAGCACGTTCTTGACTTCCTTGCAAAGAGGGAATTTTTCAGCTCCTCTTAAATCTTGGCTCTGAGACTTCACAGTCTCCTCTCAATGAATGGACCCAGACTCTGTAGTCATCACCATTGTACCCTTGCAGGCTGTGGGTTCAGTGTATCAGACACCACATTCCCAACATGCACGATGAGCAGTTTGTATGCATTATCTCATTTAAACCCTACAGCCCCACGAGGAAGATAACACTATTTCCATTTCCCACTTTAAGAACTAAATCTTGGGAAAGTTAGGATCATTCTAGGTTATATGCCTGGACAGCTCTAGAACCACAACACAGAGATTTCTATAGTTCTAGAATCACTAACCATTGAGAAGCCAAGGCAGCTAGCTGATTGACATCTTTGAAAGTTTGTTTCCTCGGAAAGAATTGAGTAGTCATATCCATGCAGGCCATTGATGGTAACCAAAGACCCACTATGTGCTAAGAATTATTAATTTTATTAAATTTTTGAGAATTTCACACATGAGTGTTTTATTTGCATCTTTTCCATTCCTTCCTCGATGTCGCTCAAATTCACCAGTACTTCATTGTTGTTGTTGCTGTTGTTGTTATTGTTGTTGTTGTGTGTATTTATACAACTGACTGAGCCCATTTAGTGTACACATATCTGCATGTATTTAAAACTGACCACTTGGGATTGGATAACCAAGAACTGATTCTCCCTCTGTCAGCAGCCAATGATGGCCTGTCATTCTTCATCCAGAGATAGGACCTTGTGGAATGATTCCTGTCCATGCTAGCACATTGCCTGGTATGGTTACTATGAGGGTCTTGTTTCCTCAACTACGTTGTTGAGACTCCATGGGTGTAGTATCCCTGTTATCTCTAGATATCACTATGTCAATCAAAGTAGGTAACCTGGTCTTCTGGCTCCTACAATATCTCCACTTCCTCTTTCTTTATATTCCTTGAGCTTTGGGTATATGGGTTGCATTGTAGATGTACCAATTGGGGCTGTACTCCTCAGAGCCATTTACAATCTTGATTTTGGCAAAATGTGTAGCTATAGCAACCTCTGTCTGATGGGGAGGGTAGGAGCTTCTTTGGTGAGGAATGATAGCTATACTCATTTGTAGGTAGTATACAGAGTATAGTTAAAAACTGTATCAACTTAGGAAACAGCAGGAGTGGGCTCTCCTAGGGTCCACAGGGTCTATGACCTATCCAACCACTGCTGTTGGCCAGTCTTATACTACCAGGCATGAATTCCCAACTACGGAGTAGGAATTAAGTCCAACTGCACCGATCTTGACTACCTCCAAGATGTAAGCACCACTATTGTACCATTGGACACATCTCGCTGGGCCAGTCATTATTATGGCTGGAAATCTGTCATGGCAGAGTGGTACTATTGATTGGCCTTCTCTATTGGCAGCTTGCATAGGGTTTTCTGATAGGATCAGAGCCAAGCCTTGTGCTATATTTTTAACTAAACATTTATTTATACCTGGCACATAAAACTATAAAATTTATATAAATCAATGGGCTAACTTATTTTGATACAAGGCATTATATAATTTTAGTATGTATTAGCTGTATATAGTAATAGGTTTTATTATGACACTTTTGTATATGTATATAGATATATTTGTTTATATATATGTATACACATATAGATATGTATAATCGTGTTCAGGCCTGCTTTGCCCTCTTTTTTGATCTCTTTCCCTTTTCCCCTTCCAGCAGACCTCATTTGTGCTTTACAGTTCCAACACCCTAAACCTCACACATGACAGAAAACATGAGATACTCGTCTTTTGTGAGGATGGTTTTATTTCACTTGAAATTATGGTCTTCAGTTCCTTCCTTTTTTGTAAAGTTATATGATTTTAGCCTTCTTCACAGCATAATAATACTCTATGGTGCCAGCTTATCACAGCTCCCATTTGTCCATCAGTGAGTACCTGGGCTGACCCCGTAGTCTGGCTATGAAGAACAGTGTGGTGATGAACATAGGTGCACAGGTATCTCCACAGTAAACCAAAATGTATTATTTTTCTGTAAATGCCCAGTAATGGCACACGTAGATCTTACAGTAATTCTAGTTTATTTCCAGAGCATCTCCCACACTTATTTCTTCAGAAGCTCTGTCACTTGTATACTTGTATCTCAACATCTGTGTATAAGGTTTCCTTTCTCTGAATCTTCACATCCTCACCCTCTTCCTCCTCTTTCTCCTCCTCCTCCCTCCCCTCCCCTCCCTTCTCTCCTTCCCCTCTCCCTCCTCCTTCTTCTCCTCCTCTCCTTCCCTTTCCTCCCCTTCTCCTTCTCACCCTCTCCTCCTTCTTCTCCTTTTTCTCTTCCCATTTCTCTTCTTTTTCCCCCTGCCTCCCCCTTCCCCTCCTCCTTCCTCCTCCTCTTCCTCTTCCTTCTTCTTTTCTTTCCCCCTTCATCAGAAACTCTTCTTCTCCTTGCACTATATGGCAATTAACAAATGCACAACTGGAAAATGTGTAGAGAGTAAGAGACCTTGAAGCACTTGGCCCTAAATAGGTCATCTTTATCAAAGTCTTCCCCTTAAGGCTTAGGGATCTAGTCAGAAGCGGAGGGAGACAGATCTTAAGAGCCACAGGTAACGAATGATACCCGTCCCCAAAGCTAGCATCTTCCAGATATAACAGGACTGGTACACACGTGAACTCGCAGACAGTGTGATACAAGAACCCATACAAGACTATGTCACAACATTCACAGTTTCAAGCCAGACAACCCCTGCACTGGGAAGTCCACCCTTAGCCAAGAAGCTATGTAATTGACACCTATTGGGAAAGGGGGAAAATCAGTTTTTCCAATAGTGCCCTTAGGTATATCAACCACACTCCAAGGCAGACCTCATACCCAGGAGTGGTTGGGCAATACAAAACGGACTCCATGTTTTTCTTGTTTATGGATTTTTGTCTTACTGGTTTTCTTTTTTTAAAGTCAGGGTGGTGGTTGTTGTTGTTTGATTCTCATTTGGTTTTCCAGGATAGGAGGGGCCGAGAAATGACATGAAGTTGGGTGCATGGGGAAGGGGTAAGATGTGGAAAGAGTTGGGAAGGGGACAGACTATGATCAAAATATTGCATGCAAACCATTCATTCAAAAGGGAGCCACACACTGCTTTGCATTCTGCACGTACATAAGTACAGATTCAGTTCTGTTTCCCTGGAATGCAGAGACCCAGACCTGGCCACCGGTAAACAGTTACACGAATACCAGCATTGGGCAGTTGTTAGTTTACTAAAGCCTCACAGTTATCCTTGTACTGAGGGTGTTCTTTCATGTCAATGTTATCTGCTGAGCATCAAGTTCATCTTGATTTGCAAAATCAGAAGGCCGTAATTACTTAGTGGCTCCATATAATTAAAGTCAGTCTGAGAATGTGGCACATGTGTCATAATATTCCCAAGCTGACTCAACACTGTGTCAGCGAATATTTGTGGTCCACTATTGTTTTCTCAGCATCTAGTCCGGTGTCTAGTGCAAGGTAGGGTAACTAATGTATAATTGATGAATAAAATGAAGTACTTATTACTGTACATGCCAGATATTATTTACTTGGAAAAATGTGTTCACCAGATCTTTATTCTTAGAAATTTTACAAGGATCTCTGTGTGAGGATTACAACATTCTAGCCTAGTAAACTGATGGACACAGATAGAAAAGATTCCTAATAAAATGCTCACAAACTGAGCTCACAGGTGTATAAAAAAGATTGTTTACCATAATCAAGGTGACTTCATTCCAAGGATGCAGGGATCGTTCAATATATACCAAAAATAAAGGCACAACATTTTGGAAATGGACCAGGGGGTAGACATTTTCCAGTTACTTCAACAGACGCAGTACACAATGTTGACAAATTCCAACATCCTTTTGTGATAAGAGCCGGAAGAGGAGACAGGGAGCAGAAGGAATGTATTGCAGCAAATTAGAGGCTGCATCTGGTAACCTGCAGCCAGTCCTGGGTTAAATGGAGAGAAGCTGAGACCACTTTCACTGAAACCAGGAGCAAGTCAAGAGTGTCCATTTTCTGCTCTTACTCCGCACAACACTTAGGATCTTGAAGAGAAGGCAGAGAAGGGAATACCATGGACTCTAATAGGAAAGATGCTCTTGTTTGTAAATGATATATTTCTAGACATTAAGACAGCCTAAGGACTGCAGCAGAAACTCTAAGAGCTGATACACATGCAATAAACAGAACTAAAATACAAGACCAGTAGCTTTCCTCTATACCAGTAACAAGCATGTTGATTGAGAAATGGGGGTTAGGGGCTCATTCACAATTGCCTCAAAATGTGTATTTGTTGTGGTATAAGCCTGTCAAAAGGATGAAGCTCCTCTATAAGTAAAACATCAAGACACTGAGGAAGAAATGAAATTGTTCATCGCCTACGCTATTTGAAAGGAGAAACAAAACTTGGAAGAACAAAGGAAAATGTCCCCCATGTCACACAGCACCACATATGATCAATGTGTGCAATGGAAAAAAAATCGTAAGTTTGTAAACCAGGGTTGACAAAAAGGACCCAGCAGCAAAAAAGTCTTGTGACCAAGCTTAACGACCTGGGTTCAATTCCTGGAACCCACTTTAAGAGCTAGATACGGTAGTATGCCTCTGTATTCCCACTGGGGTGGGAGGAGGAAACAGGGGAATCTTCTGTAAGTTTATGGGCATGGAACATGCAGAGTGTAGAAACAAGAAACCTGTCTTAACAAGGTAGAAGAGAGAGAACAGACTCCTGAAAGACGTCCTCTGACTTACACACACTTGCCACGGCTCACCCTCCTGACCTCATGCAAATGAACACTCACAGTCACAGAGCAATAATAAATCAACATATTTTATTGATGTGTATGACTGTTTCCCCTGCATATATTTATAATACATATATGTGTGCAGTACCAGTAGAGGCCAGAAGAGGGCACCAGGACCCTGAACTAGAGTTACAGGCTCTTGTGAGCTGCCAGGTGGATGTTGTAGACCTGGTTCCTCTGCAAGAGCAACAAATGACCTTAAATATGGAACTATCTTTCCATAAACAAACAAACAAGCAAATATTATTTATTTAATGAAATAAAATGCATATAAAAATGTGGGATTTCTAGAAACAGACAAGAGTTGTGGAAATTCTTCTGAGATGAGAAATTTCTCTCACCTTTCACTCTGCCGCCATGTCTTTCTACCCAAGACATTGCTAATAATGGCTGGCTCTTCAACAGGCAGCCCCGGGCTTGTGCTAACACTATGCTGATTTTGAGTCCTAAAGTCCCAGTTCCAGACATTGCATGCTGAGTAATTTTTGTGAAGCCACATAATCTTAATTTCTTAGTAATTCTACTTACAAAGAGAATAAAATACAAAACCATGTCTGCAGATACAGATAGCAAGCTAAAACGGGAACTCTCTCTCTCTCTCTCTCTCTCTCTCAGCAGTGACACATGCGCAGTGCCTAGCAGAAACCACACGAAAGAGGAAAGAGCTATTTTCATTTACCCTCGGAATGTTCCGTCATGCTAGTGGGCTGGTGGTTTCTGGACTAGTGGCACGACAGACTATCAGCACAGAGAATTTACCTTTCTAAAGAACGTCTTTCCTCAGACGCCTCCATTCCTTCATTCAATTCCCCACCTAGAGAACTTAGAAGGTTATACTACTTAAATTATGATGATAATCTGTCTTAGGATGGGGGTAAGGACCCCCAGGAAACATCGGACAAGTGCAAGCATGAATGAAGAAGAGAAGGGTGCGCACACAGGGTATAGAAGGATGCGCACACGGTGCGGTGTGAGAAGGTTCCCGCTGTGAGACCTGGCCTTAGTCTCCCTGGAAGGCTTTGAAAGCCAGAGACATGCCTCAGCATCGTCCATGGCCTTCTCCTGCCTTGCACTGATTGGTTGAAAGTTGCCTCTGGAACACTACTTCCTGGCATTTGTATTCTGACCTAGGTGGGGGTGAGGGCGTTGGGGGGTCACACAGATTTCGTAGCTAGAGAGACTGCAGCCCTGTCTAGATGGCACTTGAATCAACAATAGTCAGCACATGGAGCGTTGAGCGGTTCTGTGGTTTGGATCAGATTCTTCTTCCCGGGCTGTGTTTTGAGGGTTTGGTTTCTGGTTCGGGCCGTGTGCAGAAGGGCTGCTCTTGGGAAGCGATCCACTGCGTGTTGAGGCTCTTCCCGGATGGCTCCAAAATCTGAATAGCTTTCTGAAAGCTGGGAGGACTGTTGGAAGGAGAGGCTGGGTTAGAGGGCGTAGGTTGTTGTGGGCGTGGCTTTGAAGGATGTTGTGAGCCAGCGCCTTTTGTGTTTCCTTTTTCTGTTTAATGGCTGTGAGAAAGAGAGGACTAGAAAGGTGGACGTGGGCTGGAGAGATGGCTCAATGGTTTAGAGCACCGATTGCTCTAAAGTTCAGCTCTGGCTCCAGAGGTCCCGAGTTCCATTTCCAGCAACCACATGGTGGCTCACAACCATCTGTAATGGAGTCTGATGCCCTCTTCTGGTGTGTCTGAAGACAGCTACAGTGTACTCATATACATAAAATCAATCTAAAAAAGAAAGAAAGAAAAGGAAGGAAAGAAGGAAGGAAAGATGGATGCGGACTTGTTTGGTGGTCTCATGGAAATGACTGGCCACGGCTACAACCGAGCTAATAAATCTCAGTATCCGAAGCAAGCATGGACTGCACCCCTGACTAAGGGGATCAAAAACAGTCTTTAGCCCAGAATCGGAGAAGTTCGTGTGGGTAGTGTTGTCCACCATAGAGATGGACGTTGCAGAAGTGAGATCACGTGAGCTAACTAATCTGGCAAAGGAAACTTCAAGGCATTGTATATTTATTTGTAGCAGGGAAATTGCTACCTGCTTTTAAAGTCAGGTTTATAGTAATAATTGAGACTAAAAAAAAGCAGCATGGAAAGATTTGAAAAACGCACAACTTGGGTTTTTTTTTTGTTTTTTTTTTTAAAGGCCTTCGGGGAAACTCGTTCTAAGGAAGTAAGTATGGCTGATGCAGAGATAAGTACCATGGAACTGAAGCCAAACATCCTGTGCCTGGACAGCAAAGATGCCCCGAGGGCTGCTCACACATTGGCCAGGTGGCATCCATTGTTGGCCGAGGCTGTTTGAGAGACCTGGAGAAGGAAGTGCTGCCGAGCTCACCGCCCACGCGCCCACGTGGTGCGGCATTGACCAGAAAAGAGAAAGTTAGAATTTCACAGCCATGGACAAAGAGGGGAAGAAGAATGTCATATGGAGATGGAAGGGGCATGAGAGGGGAACCTGGGAGTGAAAAAAAGACTAAAGTTTGTTGTATGTATGTATGCATGTATGTATGTATGTGTGTATGTATGCATGTATGTATGCATGTATGTATGTGTGTATGTATGAATGAAACTATCGAAGAATTAAATGGATACATGAATTATATGGTATATAGTTGCTTTCATCAATTTTAAAATATGGTGGATTCTAGAGAGAGATGGTTCAGTTGGTTGATCTCGCAGAGGATCTGAGTTGGATTGCCTGAACCCACATGGTGGCTCACAACTCTTTATACTGTTCTTAGGAACCTAATGCACTCTTCTGGCCTTTGTAGGCATGAGGTATGTATGTGGTGTATGAACATACATGGAAGCAAAACATATATACATACATAGAAGTTTTAAAAGGAAAAAGAAGAAAGGAAAGAAGAAGATAAAGAGAGGGAGAAAGTTGTTATCATTATTAATTATTTCATGATCATAGAGGTTGCCAATCAGATTTCAAGGGAAAGTCTGGGAGGCCAGGCCCTGTGCAGCACCATCAGAATCCCTGTAGGGATCTTCTCTGTGGTGCGTGAAACTGTGAAAGAGAAGTTATAGGTGCAACAGATTCTAAGAAACTGGCAATGCCGGGAGTGTTAGCATCTGTTGAGGAAGGCTGCAGGCTGTGAGCAGAGCCACCCCAGGAGACAGACTGTGGCTTGTAGCCAGCAAGGACATGGGGTGGGGCTCCTAGCCCTTTGGAGCTGACATCATACCAGAACCCACACTCAGGATGCTGGACATCCAACTACAGGACTGAATGTCTGCCCTGCCAGGATTTGATCTTATTTTTTTTCTAATTCCTCATTTTTATGTCCTCTTCTGCCCTTTTAGAAAAATGTTTGTTCTAAACCATTTGAACTTTGGAGGTGTAACTTTTTTGAATGTTTTAATTTTGGTCACTTACACATTATTATTATTATTACTAAAATACGAGTTATTGATCTTCATGGCCCCTTCACACAGGCGTGTCATGGTACTTCTATCTCCTTCATTTCCCTCCCCCATCGCCCCGTGCTGTGACCCCTCCTGTCTCCAACTGGTCCTTTTTTTTCATTCTGCAGTTAGCTTCCACTTCTCCTTTCCCAGAGCACACATCCCCTGTTCCCTAATGCTGTCTATTTCACTTCTCTTCAGACAGCTTCCTTTCCTCCCAGACGCTCTTTCTAGTTTCAGACCCACAGATACATTGCTTTGTGAGTGTGTGTTTTTATATGAACTCAGTGCTACAAGTTTGCCTTCCGTTTCAGAGGAGATTTTGAACTTTTGGACAAGGTTAAAACTGCTCAGACAATGGGGACTTTGTGTGTGTGTGTGTGTGTGTGTGTGTGTGTGAACTTTTAAAACAAGGTGCTGGGGTTGTTTCTCACCACCTACCATGTGGGTCCCAGGAATCAGACTCACATTTACCCTGCCAGCCATCTTACAGGCCCATATACAATGTGACCTTTTTCTCTGCATTGTGGTAGACTCCAGTAATCCCCTGAGAGACTGATGCAGGAGGATTGCAGTAAGTTTGAGACTGCCTCGGTGTACATACCAAATTTGAGGCCAACTAACAATGTAAAGTGACACCCTGCCTCAGAAGACCTTTGAAGACAAGCTAAAAGTATTATGAGATGCCCATGAGAACAGAATATTTATGGTCTGCTTATAAAAGGCTCCCGGTGTGTTAAGGTTTGATCCGAAGCTGATGGATTCAACCCCTGGGAAGTGGCTGAAGCCTGCAGGCTGTAAGTCAGTTGGTGGATGAATCCCTGGGTGGTTTCATGTTATGATAGCATCACTGCGAGGCAGAGAGGGTGAACTTGACGACATGGGTCCCTGGGAGCATGCCCTGGAAATTTATATCTTTCCTCAGTTGCTCTCCTGTCTCTTTTCTTCCTGGGATCTATTAGGTGAGTAACTGTCTTAGTTTGGATTTCTATTGCTGTGATAAAACACCAGGACCAGCCTGGTGGTGGGTGGCACATGCCTTTTATCCCAGCACTCAGTAGGCAGAGGCAAGCAGATCTCTCAGTCTGAGGCCAACCTGATCTCCAGAGTGAGTTCCAGGACAGCCAAGGCTACATAATGAAACTCTGTCTGGGAAAAAAAATCCACAGTGACCAAGAACAGGTTGGTGAGGGAAGTGTTTATTTGATTTATATGTCCTGGATCATGGTCCATTGAAGAAAGGAAGGCAGATTGTCAAACAGGACAGGAACCTGGAGCCAGGAGCTGGCACAGATGCCACGGAGGAGCCAGGAGCTGGCACTGATGCCACGGAAGGGAGCTGCTCAACCTCCTTTCTTACAGAAGCCAGTTCTAACAACCCAGGGATGGCACCGCCCACAGTGAGTTGGGTCCGCCCACATCAATCATCAATCAAGAACATGCGCCACAGGCCAGTCTACTGGAAGCATCCTCTCAACTGAGATTCTCTCTTCCAAATGTCTCTAGCTTCTGCCATGGCCAGCACAGCAACTTAGTATACCCCCTACTGTGCCACCTCCATCAGCAATGGAGCCTGCAGGCCATGGACCAGAGCCTCTCAGACTGAAGCAAAGCAGACCTCCCCCACGTAAGTAGTTTCTGTAAGTGCTGGAAGGCTACACAGATTGATATCTACAATATGCAAATTGTCAGAAACCTCAACAGCAACAAACGGAGTAACCATTTCAATAGAAAGGAAGTGTAAATAAAAGTAAATAAAAAAGTAAAAGTGGCCACCAGGTATGTAACAAAATATTCACCGGAGA
Organism: Apodemus sylvaticus; assembly: GCF_947179515.1. NCBI lineage: Eukaryota > Metazoa > Chordata > Mammalia > Rodentia > Muridae > Apodemus > Apodemus sylvaticus. Next base: position 13,143,793 of record NC_067482.1, on the reverse strand, counting down.
AATACGAATCCAAACCTCTGCAAGAAGGGCTGTGATACAATAACAAATGCTGGAGAGGATCTGAAGAGAACAGAGCCCTGTGCACACAGTAAGTGGGAACATACACTGGCCACCGCGGGAAACTGTGTGGAGGTTTCTCAAAACATTAAAAGTAGAACTATCATGTGACCCACCAACCCAGTGAAGGGGAAATCAAGTGACTAGGCTGAAGAGACAGCAGCACTCTCATGTTTATTCCCGTGCTAGTGGCAAATGTGGAAACCAAAACCAAGTGTTCACTAATCGGTGACAAAAATATGTGGTACTTATTATACACAATAGAATGCTCTTCTGCCATAAACTAGATGAAATTCTGTTATTTGTGACAATATAGTTGAAACCTACCATGATTTAAGTGAAGCAAGACAAGAAGGCAATTACCAGGTGACACTCAGTCCTCTTAAGATCTCCGTGTTGGTTTGAATAGGTTTGAATGCTTGGTCCATAGGGAGTGGCACTATTAGGAGGTGTGGCATTTTTGGAGGAAGTGTACCGCTGTGCAGGTGGACTTTGATGACTCCTATGATCAATCCCTACCTAGTATAGAAGAATCTAGTCTCCTCCTTGAGAGCCTGTAGATCAAGGTGTAGAAGGTTTGGCTCCTCCAGCACCTGGTCTGCCAGCACACTGCCCTACCTAACTGTCACGATGATAATGGACTGAACCTCTGAAGCTGTGAGCCAGCCCCAATTAAATGCTGTCCTTTATAAGAGTTGCCTGGGTTGTGGTGTCTGTGCACAGCAACAGAAATCCAAGCTAAGACAGTATCTTAAAGTTGAGAGAGGACTTGAATGGCGGTTGCCTGGGGAGATACAGAGACTGGGGAAGGGCTGGGTAATGGGTAGAATTCCAGTTGTATAGGAGCACAGAGCATTGTTGTAGATTGGTTAGGTGGCTCATTGGATAAAAGAACCTGCCAGGGAGCCTGACAATCTGAGTTCTGCTCTCAGGACCCATGTGGTAGAAGGAAAGAATCGTAAGTAATCCTCTGACACACATACATCCAGACAGATACACATACACAATAAAATAAAATGTAAAATACTTAAATTTACTGTTATATTTTTTTAACAATAGTATTCTACAGAGCTCAGCAATACTCTCTATATGTCAAAAAGCAAGAATAAAGAACATTGATCTCTCATAAAGAAATGATTAAGGTCTCAGGAGATGAACATGTTTGACCCAGTTTAAACATTATAGAATATATACATGAATTAAAACATCGTGTTGCACCTCATTAATATTTGTAGTGGAATTCTAGCAGGATCTGATGTCTAGGGAAGATGTCAGAATAAACAGTTATTTTCTAGAAGTCCTTTGGCCTTGAAGAAACTGTTGCAGAAAACAGTGATTGTTTTTTGTTGTCTATAGAGTTGTTTTTCTGAAGGGGTTTTACAGCCTTTGCAGGACTTTGGTCACAGGAGGGTCCTGGCAAACATGGAACAGCTTGCATTATTGAGCAGTGCAGACAGCTCACAATAAGGACTAATGCTGCAGAGCCTTGAGGTTTTCCTTCAGGACACATACAGATTAGGTTGGGGGCTTTGGTATGAGGAACTTGTTTTACTAAAAACAACGTTTGTGTAACAATCAATAAATATGCTTTTGGACGCCTGTTTGACATTCAGTCCAGAGAGGCTGGATCTCTCCGGGGCCAGCAAGGCCTTAACTTATCCTCGAGTGACACTTCTTGCTTTGATCACCCCGCATGATTCAGAACTCTACAAATATATACAACTTAATTTTTCCTGTAGTAGTTAAAATGAGAAAGAACAAGTTTTCTCTAGTCTCTGCAATACACACCTTCCCATGAAGCAGGTTGAGTGTGTCATAGTTAGGGTGTCTACTGCTGTGCTAAAACACCATGACCAAGAACAGTTTGTGTGGGGCCATGGGTAGGGGTGAGGCAGACAGGAGGAGGGTACTACACCTTAGCGCTTACCACGAAGGGAAGGCTTGGCAGGAGCTGATAACAGACCATGGGTGAGTGTGGTTAACTGACTTGGTCCTCATGACCTGCTCAGTCTGCTTTCTTACACCATGCAGAACTACCTGCCCAAAGGTGACACCGCCCTCTGTGCATAGGCCTTTCCATGTCAATCATTAAGAAGGCCCTACGGACCTTCCTACAGTCCAATTTTGAGGGGGGCATTTTCTCAACTAAGATGTCCTCTTCCCAGCTTTGCCTAGGTGTGCATCACGTTGAGAAAAGCCCGGCTCAGAGTGGGAGCAGAATACTTGCCTCCACATGTCCGTCACAGGCAGTTAGCGGTACACCAGGAGAAAAGGCGGGGACTGGAGGGACTGATTGAAAGTAAGATAAAGTTTGCTGGGAACACCTGGTGCTTCTAAGCAGAGATGGTGATTCTCAGACCCTGCACCCAAGCTGAACAGCTGCTACTCTTCGGTTGAGCTGCGTATTGCTCCTGTGATGTTTCAAAAGCAGGAGATCCACACATGAGAGTCTGAGGCCACACCCATCCAAGAAAGCCGCAGGTCCAGTGCCATGGGAACTGGGACTCCTCTGACCTCACTCTGTAAGATTCCCGCTGCACAGGTTTCCACCCTGCTCCTGAAGCAGACACCCTCCACCTCAGGGCCTTTGCAGTTGTCCTCCAGAACCTGAAATTGCCTCATTTTTTCTACCTATCAGATTTCTCTTCCAGTAGCCCACTATCCATAGCCACCATCCATAAAAAAACACTTCAAGTACTTCCTGTCTCTTGTCGTCTTGCTCTACCTCCTACATAAAACTCAAGACATTCTTTTTCATGTGTGTTATGATGTGTCTTCTAGAAAAACATGCTCTGTGAAAGGGGAGCCTGATTCCTTTCAGTTATAGCATATTCCCAGAATCTGTAGTAGGACCTGATGGTAAGTATGTTACCTACTTACTAATGAATGAACGGATGATAAACATCAATATCTTGGCTCTCTTTTCTTCCCCACCAGACTCTTTCAAGCTGCTATGGCCAACTACAGATGTCTTTGAGATAGACAAGTTGGGTTAGGTTCTGTTGCTATGGTCATTCACACTGAACTGTGACCAGGATCTCCCTCAACAAGGGCTCTGTTTTAATGACCAATGTCTACAGTTAGACACTTTCTTGGCCATTATTTAATATTTCATTCTATATATCTAGAGATTGACAGAGAAGTGGCTAGTTTAGAGTAAATGTTTAGGTTTATAGGTATTTTTTGCTGAATACTATAGAAACTTTGATTCTACTCATATAATTTTACAGGAATATGTAAAAAAAATGACCATTAAAATTATGGAAAAAATTATTTAAATTGTTGAGTGTGTTCCTCCATCTTCATACCTATATGGTGTAAGATTGGAATCATGACTCATGGGATTTCATGTATGAGAGGAATTTGTTAATATCTATCATCTAGTTTCTTTCGTGTTTTAAAAGACACAGTTGCTAAGAAGAATCATCACCACTTAATAACGTGTTTAAATTCTTTCAAGCACCAGTTACATGTACATTTCTAAATGAATTATCACTGTTTGTGATCTTATCAACTATTGGGCATATATTATCCAGTTGGGCACTGTTGGCTTCTGGGACGTAGAGACATTCATCATTTTGGCAAATGGAAAGTAAAGGCTGGTTATACTAGTCAAGGCACAAGCTAAAATCACTTTGTTGTTGTTATTGTTGAGTGACAGCAAATATTTTAAACTTTTAAATAAAAGTCTAAAAATACCCATCTTGGCTGAAAAATCATTGCTGCCAACTTAATTATCCTGTGTAGGAAATTCTTCTGCCCTTCAGACTGTCCTGTAGAACTTTCTCCTTGGGTTTGTCTCTGTGAGGGTGGCCATCAGAAAAGCAAGTGATTGCTTAGGCCTAACTTAGAGATAGGCAAATTATTTTAAACACGGTAATAGAAAATTTCTTCTAAGATTTGAAAGGTTCCCTCCTCCCACCCCTACCCCCACCCCGGGAATAGATTTCCAGCAGCATTTGACAGAAACTGAGATGGGGAATTCAGATGGTTGGGAGAAATTTGAGCTGTATTAACAGCACCTAGAACACCAAAATCCCTGAGGTTTGGATATGGGTTGGGGGTATTCCCAAGAAGTTCATGGGTCTCAGGCATGGAATTTACTGTGACCGAGTTGTAAGGGGAGTGACCTTAACAGGTGGGACCTAGTGGAAGGTCCTTAGGTTAATGAGGTTGCATCATGGGACGCTGAGTTATTTTAACACAAAGTCAGACCCCTCTTACAACTCTCTAGCTTCCTGACTAGCTGTGTGCTCTCTTCCTGTCATGCCCACAGCGCAGTCAGTGACCTTCACAGAGCCACGCTGAATTTGGCACAATGCTCCAAGACTCTGTGAACTAAATCAGCCTTTTAAAAAATCAGCTTGACTCAGATATTTAGTAAACTAATGAAAAACAAACTAACACAATTCCACATTAGACCCACTACATTCAAAGCCCCAAGTCCAATCCTCAACATTAAACAAACAAACAAAAAACCAAACCAAACAAAACAAAACAAAACAAAAAAAAACCCAAAAAACCTCTTAGGGAAAATTCTAGAAAGCCTGCTAGCTGACAAGGTACGACAGATGTCGCAGTAGTGTAACCCTATCTGTCTTATGGGTGAGAGGAGGTGTCTACTCCTGTACCTTGAAGAACAGAGTCAGGTGAAGCACAGACAAGATGATGTCTTAGGGTCTTACAGCTGTGAACAGACACCATGACCAAGGCAACTCTTATAAAAAAAGACAGCATTTAATTGGGGCTGGCTTACAGGTTCAGAGGCTCAGTCCATTATCATCAAGGTGGGAGCATGGCAGCGTCCAGGCAGACTTGGGGCTGAGGAACTGAGAATTCCACCTCTTGTTCCAAAGACTTCCTTCCAGGCAGCTAGGAGAAGGGTCTTAAAGCCCATATCCACAATGACACACTTCCTCCACCAAGGCCACACCTCCCACTATTGCATGTACACACCCTCACAGATGTGCAGCAAGTTCCGGTAACCAATGTGGAACTCTGGTGGGTTTGGTTTTAATGAGGAGTGTTCCGATTGCTTGTACATCTACCATGTGAGTGCCTGATGCTCACGTTGAAAAACTTAAAAAGTCCTTAGATCTCTTGCAACTGGAGCTGCAGATGTAAGCCACCATGTGGATGTTAGGAGCCAGACCTGGGTCCTCTCCAAGAGTATCGGTGCCTTTGACCGTTGAGCCATTTCTCCAGCTCCACCAGTTTAGGTTCCCAGCAGTCAAACTCATGTGACCTGCAGTAAATTGCCTAAGATATCACTGTGCTTTAGTGTTTTCTTGTTCTCAAGAAAGTACAAGGGTACTATCGACTGTGAATGCATTATCGTGGAATATTTAATTAATATTTTAATTGTAATGCGTTAAGGTCTCTCTGGGTGATAAAGACACAAGTAGTTATGAGATTTCTCGGTCTGTGGATTTTCTTCATCTCCAAATTCTGGCTTTTTCTGCTTAGTTTCAGCCTCAGTTTCTACATGGGAGCAAACCAACTACAGAAGCTCCATCTCCAATTATTTCAGGCCATAAAAAAAAAAAAAAGTTTGCCTCTGTCCCAGATACTGTAGCAAAGATTTCATTATAGCCTCATGGTTCTTGTGGGCCATGTATCATCTCTGAACTGAGATTTTTTTTAAACAATTGAGCCTAATGTTCAGCCAGTTATTCGTTTGCTGACTGTTGACTAAAAAGGAACATTAGTGAGTTGGCACAAGCCCTGAGATCATTCCGAACACTGTGTTAAAAACTTGTATGTCATGAACAACATGGATAACTGTCTTGGATTTATGGAGTTTTAGAATCCAGGAATTAAGATATCAAGCATACACAACAAACACACACGAATGAATACAGGCTCATAAATGGACAAGAGCTAAACGACACTCGGTAGGACATGGATTTTGGCTGAGAGAAGTAGTCGTGGCACAGTGACCTCCTCTGAGAGCTGAGGACAAGCATACCTAGGGCGCTGTGCTGATGAGAGATGGCAGATGGTATCAGGAATGTCCCAGGCATACCGAAAAACAGTACAGGTGTTCTAGGAGAGACACCTGTTGTTTTCTTCCCCCCTACAGCCTTGTCCCCATCTCTGCCGACTCACCTCTGAGGAACTTGCCTCTTGTAATTGAAACATGTCTGACTGAAACGTGACTGAAGAACTGGCTCCTTCAGGCTCTGGGGTGGTTCAGGAAGAAACATTTGATGGTTAGCTAGGCAACAAGGACGCTTTCTTCTTACAGCATCAGAAGACATTGACTGGAGCTGAAGCTAAGAATGTGTAACAAATGAGCAGATTATATGGTCAGAGGAGTAAGGACCCTAGCCATCTACATTAGCAAATCTTTTCCCAGCAGGGTTTAGTGAACTAGAAGACACATCAGAATCAGCTATGACTGAAGAAAGTGAAGATTAATGACATACTCCCCACTCTTTCTGGCCTCTGTCATGATCACCTTTTTAAAAGGCCTTAGAGAATAAGGTTTTGTTTCAAATGGCATAATCTTACAGCAGTGCCAAAGGCCTTGCCCTTCACGGAACACAATAGCCCCACACAAATAAATCAAAAAACCTGGGTAAGAGTATTCTACGGGAAGGGCCAAAAGATAAACAATAACTTGTTCTCAATTTGTAGCAGCCAGGCAAGGCTACCCGAGCTGATCAGGTTGGCCAGTTTAATAACGGGAACCCAAGGTTAAGTTCACAGCAGAGTCTGAAAGGCTGTGCTGAGCTCCTCTGTCTTGGCTGCTGGACAAGAAAGGGAACTTGTGACTGAAAGGGACACTCCAAAAAGAATTTCAATGAAGTACAACTTGAGCAAAAACAATAAGTTACCCAGATTTCTTGGAGCGTGGACAGAGGGCTGGGCGTGTGGAGTGGACGTCATCCCCAAAGAACATAGCCTTGACTTGTAGCTATGGAGCCCACTGCCCACGTGGTCCCCTTGGGCTGGCTTCCTCCTAAACTGTGTTTGGTGAGTGCCAATCTGCTCTCTTGCCTTTGCTGCTTTTAACTCTGTTTAGAAGGATTCCCACAGAAATCCTTCCCACCCTAGACATCATGGTAAATATTCTTTACTAAGATATCATCATAGACTTTGTGAAATTTCTCCTTTGAGACTGTAGAAGCAATGTTGATGGTGGAAATGTAAAATGGTTCAATCCTTTGTAGAATTGTTTGGCAGCATCTCAGGGCAATAAATATACAGCTGCCCTCTGACCCAGTAGTTCCCATTCTAGATATTTACCCAACAACAACAAAAACACATGTTCATACAGAGACATTCATATAAAAATGCTCACAGCATCTTTATTCATAATAACATCAAACTGGAAATGGCCTAAATTAATATCAAGGGGAGAATAAATCAATAAATGCCATTACTACTTGGAAATGAAAAAAAATCAGATTATTGGCAAATACTGTACTATTAGTAAATCTCCTCTGTGCCATGTTTGTGTGTGTGTGTGAAGCTAGATATGTGATACAAAAATTATACAGTGTGACTCTGGGCTTATAAGAATGGTCTGTAGCCTGTTTTGCTCAGTGATTGACCAAATGGATAAAGTTGTTAAAACCCATATAACTGAACATGTTGGACCAATGCCTTTGTATGACTATAAGTATACTCAACTAAAAGTTAATATTCCCCCATGAAATATGATTGACATGACCTTTGCATAATCTCACACTTTGAGTACTTAAAAAGAAACTTCCTGCCGCGCCTTGGAACATCTTGTGGGTTAAGGCCCAGGAAGAATTCAATACCAACAGGTGCAAATTATAAACAAGAGTCACACTGATGAGACATTTGCTAAGTTCTGGGTCTCAGATGAATGCCACAGGGTGTCTCTGCTCACAACAAATACATCTGATATCGTGGCCTAGAAATAGGTAAGCAGCAATTCTAGCTGGTCTGCTTCCTGGGATTTACACAAAGAGCTTAGCTGGAACTGAACCCTGCAAAGTAGGAATACAGACCCTGTGTAGTCATCCCGAACTCAGCCTCAGGGACCACTCCCCTCCTTATTTCTTGTGTAGTCTTATTTGTATCATACAACTCAGTTCTTTGTTTTTTTTTTATATCAAGTATTACTTATTAGATCAGCAACATAGTAGAAAGATTAACAAAGATTCAAAACATCAAGGTCTGTGTAATCAGTAAGAACTTAGTCCAAATTCTTGCTCTGTTACATCTTTATCTGAATTTGATAAGGTTAACATACATACATAAGGTTTGAAAGCCTTTTATTCCAGACAGATTGTCTTCCAAAGAGGGAAGATTGAAAACAGAATGTACTACATTTGCCAAACTTGCCCATCCATTTTGCTATGTTGGGGCAGAGGGAACTGTGGGCAGAAGAGGTAGGCTGTTGTGTTGATAGGAAGTGCAAGGCTGGGGAATGCCTCAGTATGTCAAGGACTTGCTCTGAAAGCAGGTGAATCTGAGCTCAGCCTTCCAAACCCACATAAAAGCTGGATGTGATAATGTGCTCTTGGAACACTATAGTCAGAAGGATCCCTGGGGCCCCCTGTGCAGTCAGGCTAGCCTAACTGGTGAACTCCAGGCCACCAAGAGAACCTATCCCAGAGGGGGTGTACAGTGTTCCTGAAAATGATACCTAAGGTTGTCTTATGGCTTCCACATGTATGTACACACACACACACACACACACACGCACGTGTGTGTGCCTGCCCCACACAAAAACACAAAAAATCCTAAAATCACAAAGAAAAGAAGTATGAAGATCAAGGACAGAGTCATCTTTGAAAAAGATTTCAAAAGTTTCAAACCTTTAACCTATGACGTCTGATGTGAAACAGGAACTGTTTTCTATGCCTTAAGAACATGGAAGCCTAAGTCTGAAGTCATAATCTATGTCAATATAAAGGTGATAACAGTTACACCTTGTGTGGGTGACATTGGTTTAAAGTTTTATTGAACAATTAAATACATCAGGACAAGGCTTACATAATAAATATGTATCTTGATGAATTTTTACAAGTTGAATCTACATACCCAGTCACAGCTCAAATTAAGAAAGACAAAGTAAGAGTAGACTAAAACTAGATCTTCACCTCTCATCTTGCACAAAATGCCAACTCCAAATGTAGCAAAAGTCACAACATAGGACAAAATATCATGAATCTGGTAGAAGAACATGAAGAGAATAGCCTTATTGTAGGAAAGGACTTTCTGAACAGGCCCCAGACATTACAAGCATTAAGACTAACAATCAATTAATGGGATCTCATGAAGTTAAAAATTCTCTGTATAGCAAGGAAAATGGCAGCACATAGATTGGGGGAAAATAATTAACAGTTATACATCTGACAGAAAGTCAGTATATAGAATATGCTATAAAAAATTAAACATTAAGAAAACATCCCAATTTAAAAATGAGGTGTGGAACTAAACAGAGTTCTCAAGAGATGAAACACAGTAGCTGAGAAGCACTTTTTAAAATGTTCAGCATTCTTAGCCCTTGGGAAAATGCAAGTTTAGGCTACTTTGAGATTTCATCTTACCATGGTTAGAATTGCAGAGGTCAAAAGACAGGTGACAGCAAATATTGGTGAAGATTCAGGGAAAGGGGTGCTCATCCATTGCTGGGGGCAGTGCACTTGCACAGATACTGTGAAAGTCAGTGTGGAGCTTCCTCAAAAGGCCGAAAATAGATCTCCCTTGGGATCTAGCTGTACCACTCTTGAGCATGCACCCAAAGGACTCTACATCTTGCCACAGAGAGACCTCGCCATCCGTGTTCACTGCTGTTCTAGTCAGAATAGCCAGGAATTGTAAAATAGTCTATATGTCAACCAACCAATGGATGGATAATGAAATGTGGTTCATTTACACAATGGAATACCATCCAGCTTTTAAGAAAGATGAAGTTAGGAGGTAAATGGAAGGTGCTGGAGACAACCGTTCAAAGAGAATTCAGTGCATGGTATAACCCTTACCAGAGACACTTGGCTTTGCAGGTAATGGGAATTAACAGAGACTCACCAATGGTCAAGAAGCAGAGGATAAAAGATGTGAGAGGGTTCATCCTTAAAAGACGTCTGTGTCACACCCCTCCCGTCAAGGCCCAGGTATATCTGTTGAAGGATTGTAAGAGTCAAAAGTGAAGAATAACTTCAAGAAAACAGTGATTTGAAGACACAGCAAGGCTGATGCAATACAAATCCATAGCAACTCTGACAGCTTGAACAAGACCTGCACACACTCAAGCCAGTCAAAATTCCCACTTGTAAGAGGAACTGGGTAAGGACTGTCGCCTGTTATTAGCATTTGGTAGCTCCTGGGGGAGGGAGGAAAAGTCAATTTTCTTCAGTTATGTGACACTTTGCATATTAAACACTCTCCAGGGCAGGCCACACACCAGAAGTAGTTGGCTAACACAAACTGGATTCAATGGATTTAGAGAAAAAGAGAGGGAATAAGAGTTTGTGTTCATTGGGAGGTGGGGGAGAATCTGGAAGGAGTTGGGTAGTGGTATAGATATGATAGGAATACATGTACGAAACTCAAAAAATTAATAAAAGCCAACAATTTAAATTTTTAATTGATTCATAATCGTATCAATTTCTGCCATTTCTTTTCTCCTTCCTATGTACTCTGTCACTCTCAAATTCATGTCCTCTATTTTGTGGGAATATATAATTAATCTCTTAATCTCTCTCTCTCTCTCTCTCTCTCTCTCTCTCTCTCTCTCTCTCTCTTTCTCTCTGTATAAAGTTCCTTTCAGGGCTGACAATCTTGGCTAATCAGTTTGGAAGCTTTACCCTAGCGAACACTCTCTCTCCCACTATCAGCATTCTTTACTTGCCTACAGTTCTTTGTATATACAGGGTTGAGGCCCCATGAGATTTCTTCCTTCCGTGTTAGAATTTTGTTGTCATCTTTGTTCAAGTTGTGTTTAGGCATCCATATTGAGACTTCATGGATGTAGCTTCTCTGACATTTCTAGAAGAAATCTCATAGCAAACTTGTCGATCCTCTGGTTCTCACAGTCTTTCAAGTTCCCTCCTCCATGATCCCCAAGCCTTGGGTGTAGGAGTTGTGTTGTTGATATGATCATTTGTGGCTGGCTATCACACGGCCACTTGTTCTCTGCATTTTGATGGGTTGTAGTTTTCTGTAATGGTCTCCATCTATTGGAAAGAGACGTTTCTTTGATGAGGGTTGAGATGTATACTTCTCTATGGGTGTAAGGATGGACTTTTAGGATATAGTTAGGAATTATGCTGGTTTAACAGCAAAGTGTTAGCTGTGGGATCCATTCCAAGATTCCAAGATAACGTCACTAGTCCTGGAGTTAGTTAGGCTTGCAGCACCAAGCGTGATTTCTCTCTTGTTGAGGAGGTCTTAAGTCTAATTAGAGAGCTGTTGGGTAACACAGAAAGATGCACTTCTCTATTGCACCTTAGAGTTACTGTGCTGTGCTGGTCATTGGTGTACTTCCGAGACGTCATAGCTTGGTGAGTCTGTTGGTTGCTTCCCTCCATTGGCGGCTGACATAGCACCTGCTGGTACCATGAAAGCTGATCTTCAGGGAGGAGGCTTTCAGGCCAGAACTAGCCTGGATCCTCTGAGTCATGAGTCCAAAGCACAAGACGTCTTACTTCCAACCTCTTGGCAGCAACCAAGGGAAACAGCAATAGCTTCAGTAGTGACAGTTTTGGAATTTCGGTTCCTTTAAAAGACACAAAAATATTATAAGAATATGTTTTTGTTTTAATCCCAGTTATGAGATATGGGGCTGCTTAAAACTGTTCAGAGCCGCTGACTCTGATTGGCTTTGTGCTCTCCAGAGGCATGATTTTGCCAGTTACAATTCTGCGATTGTGTGACACTTGGAATTCTAGGGAGTTTTCAAAGGGTGATGATAGGTTATCTCAGCCAACAAAATCAGCAAATTCAAGCCAAATTAAAGTATAAAAGCAGGTTTATTGGGGGCAGCACTAAGTTCAATGGCCACACAGGAGAGTGTTATTAAATCACCATGCAGAGAGAGACAGAAGGAAGGGGACAGACACGGAGACAGAGAGGAGGAAGAGAGAGAGAAAGTGTGCATGCAGAGAGATGGCAAAGATCAAACTTGTGCCAAGGAACTAGAGACCCATAATCCGCAGGACTTTATTCAGGGGTCTGAAGATGTAGATCTGGGATCCACAGACAAATGTGAGGTTATGACATTTGTCTTTCTGGGTTTGGGTTACCTAAGGATCTCTGATAGTCCAGGCTTGTAATAGTCAGGCACCTTTACTCATCTATGCCCTTGGTTGAAAGTCTAAGGATATGTACCACTATCTATATATTACAGATAGCACTGTCCTATGAATATGACAGGTCTGCTCACGCATGAACTCATAGTAGCTGTTCTTCTCTATACAAAACCAAGCAGCATGGAAGAGTTGAGGCATGTGAGTTCCAACCCCTAGAGGAGTTATTGACTGTTGATGGCTTTTGATGGGAAAACAGAGTCAGTTTTCTTTAGAAATAAGGCCTCTGATAGGAGACCATGTTCAAGTAGATGACTTCAGACCCATGAGTATATGAGAGCTATGAATTATATTTGGTGGGTTATACATTTTAAGATAAAGGAAATGAAATATAAAAGGATTAGAATTAATAAAAATATTATGTTAAAACATTTAATGTCATAATATAGGACTAAGATTATTATACATAAAGTATAAATATTAAGTCCAACAAATAGTAATATTTTTCAATATACAATCATAACATATTAATGCATAATATATGAATATAATAACTACATGTCATTTTATATCTCATCAGTAATTTATATAAATATGACTTACTATGTCTCCATTTTCACGTTTATGTTACATAGCATAAAATAGTACCTATAACTCATAGAGCGTCTGCTTTGTGATGTGAAATGACACATAACCATTTTCATTTTAATGCTCCCCAGTATGCTCTTAGTTCCTATGGCCCCTGCTTCATAGATGAGTAGAGCGTAACTATTCAAAGAGAGAACAGCTGGGCTCTAAGGTATGTCTCTCTCTCTCTGACTTTCTTTCATCCTGGCCCTTTCTCTATTCAGCCTTTCTTCTCTTCTAAGAGAAATGCTTGACTTTATTCTCTCCTGAGGTCTGGATATCTGTCACCACTGGATGACCCACTCTCTGTTCTGGTTTTTATCTTTGCTTGGATTTCTCCTGCTGGAGGCCAAGCCAGTCCTTTACAGGTCCCTCTCCTCATTGCCTGCGGACACCTGTGAGTCTGGCCCAGCTGTTTCTCCTTGACCTTCTCCCAGCACCAGTTAACTAGCAAAGCCCAGGAACAAGGCTCCTCCACCTGTTTCTGGTATCCTGCACCATCACCCCTGATTCAGCATGAGTGGGAAGATTTACCACTGCCTGGGTGTGGTGGCACACACCTGTACCTACTTGGGAAGGTGAGGTGACACACACCTGTACCTACTTGGGAAGGTGAGGTGGCAGAGCTTTTGAGGCTAGGAAATCAAGACTAGCTGGGGCAGCATGGTAAGAACCATCTTAAAAAGAAAAGAAATATAAAAATGGGAAAGAAAGGAAAAAAAAAGGAAAAAAGTCCCAGAACACTCGGCCTTGCCAGACTGTGTCTGTACTTTCAGAAAGAAAAAAGAAAGAAAAAAAGTATCCATCTAGAAAAGTGAGAACTTGAGAGGGAGACTCAAACTAGAACTTCTTATGTCTTCCTTTATTTTGGTGGATGGAAAATACTTTGTTTAGAACATGCTAATCCCTGCTTAAGCCACAAATCTGAGAAATGATTCGTGCAAGCATTTTACTATTCACGTCTACTCCTTCATAAACAGGAGGGGACAGTGCCACCCCAAAGCTCAAAGGGATCCATTTTACAGCCCCTGCTAAAGAGTCGCTTTCTTGGAGAGAAGCTGTGCTTGGGAGAGGTATGGACACAGTGTGGAAAGGCAGGGGGCAGAGCTGTGTCAGTCCATGCAAGCCCACAAAGCAAACAAGTCCAGCAGAGAAAAGCCCTTCCTCCCGTACAGAGGTAAGCTGGGAGCTGGTTCTCAGGAAGTGTCTGACTGGGCCGAAAGGAAGCCACAAACCATGGGCATGAAGCTCTACTTTCTAATCCTTGATGCCAAACCTCATCCTCTTTCTGCTGATAACAAAGATTCCTTCCTTCAGTCCTTTCCCGGCTGCGGGACAAGTCACCTCCAGAGAGCATCCCGGAAAGGCATGGGAAGAGTTTGCTCCTTCTGCATTTTTCTCTGGGCAGCCACTAGTGAGCCCTCTGGAAGTGTTGATGAAATGTCTACTCCATTGTGGGTCCTTTCTATATGATCAAGTGTCCAGCGCTTGGTCAGGGTTAGTGTTCACTCCCAACTTTCTACCAAGGATGTGTTTCCGACACACCTACTAGTTTTGTGGAGTTTTGCCATTTTCTTAATTGTTCAGTCTGTGCCATGGGTACTAGAAAAGAAGGAGGAAGAGGAAGAGGAGAAAAAAGAAGAGGAAAAGGAAGCGGAGGAGGTGATGGTGGTGGTGATTCTGGAGAGAGAAGGAAGAATCCTTTATCAAAAGGACTAGGGGTTTACTTTCAGGAAATTAATTGCTTCAAATTCACGAGTTTCTCTTTGACTTCTAGACTTCCTGTCTTTCACTCAAAACTCCAAGTGAGGATACATCTGGGCGAGTCTTCAGAGAGTTGATTGTTTATACTAAATGATGCTTCAGGTGTAAACTCTCTGAACTCACTGCTCCACAGCAGCTACATACTAGCAGTTTGCTTTCGGTCTCTGACAGCACCCTTGCGCAGCAATAAACACAGATCTACATCATTGTTTTATTTATTTATTATTTAGAGAACGTTTCATTATATATAGCCCAGGCTGGCCTTGAACTCATAATTCTCTTGCATCAGTCTCTACAGTGCTGGGTTTACAACCGTATACCCCATATACCAGTACAACCATCTCACATTGTATTCTCCCTTTAATTCCTTATGTTTGTACATGGGTGTTGATTTTCCTGCAAGAATTTAATTAGGTTCTCTTCATAAATACGGCTAGCATCCTCAGTGTCTTTAATATATGAACCATTGAAATGAGTGTGGTTTTGTTCAATGACAGACAGCAAGATCAATGAAGGCTGACATTCCTAGAAGCTATAACAAGCCTGGGGTATGGTACCCAACATTCCTGCATCTGTTCTATGCTTCAGATTGAGACTCACTTCCATGAAAATCAAGTTTATTCAATAAACTCAAAGTATTATGCTAAAAGACATGAATGCAATCTAAATAAAACCAGTCTCATTTTCCAGAACACTGACAGCTCATAAGGGAGCCACACCAGAGGATGAACCAGGGAAAAACTGTAAGACAGACTGAGCATAGGTAGGTGTTGTAGGAACACACATGAGGCTGCCTTGGGCTTGATGAGTCTGCATTTGAGGTTTTCTGGATCAGTCACAGGATGGCAGCTGGGGCAGAGGAAGATTCTAGGTGGCAACAAGAGCTGCTCACGAGGCTCTCTTCAAGCTGGCTGGAGCTGTAAAGCCTGATTCTTGCTCCCACCCTGCCCATTCCAGTTCTTTCTTCCTGGGGCTGCTCTGACTCTGGCCACACCCAGGGGATCTTCAGACTGGAGGAACTGGTTGTGACATGTGGAGGCAGCGTTTCTGTAAGACCCAAAGTGCTGAGTAAGAACATAAGGGCAATCTGTGGCTTGCCAAGAGCCAGGAGGCCTGTGTGGCTTCCTTGTTTTGAAGATACAGAAGAGTGTTAAATCCAGCCTTCCAGTCAAAACCTGGGGGCTGTTTAGCTATCCACACACCCATCCCACTGGCGGGTGTACGTCATCTGCCTTGACTGTTCACTTCTGCCCAATCAGGTGGGCAGGCTGCACAGGGCAATTATTTTGCCATGGACACAGACACAGACACAGACACAGACACAGACACAGACACAGACACAGACACAGACACAGACTAACACTTCACCCGCTTGAAGAATATCCCCTGCATTGTAGGACAGACAGATATCCTGCTCAGTCAATTCTGGGCCAGAGGTGTCCGCGGGTGGGGAGAAGGGCCTGGTATGTGGAAGAGATTGAAACAGGAAATGACTCAACTTCAAAGAATGCAGGCATGTGAATGAATGAATAAACAGCCTAGACTCAGGGATGAGTTCTAGGTGTTCAGTGAGCTGCAGGGCCCGCCACCAGCTCCAGTGGGTGAAGCCCCAGGCTGATGAACTGTCCCGGGGCTCCAAGGAGATCATTTCTACAGCCACCACACAGCTGTGTGTGCTTTGTGACAGTTCCACCACCCTGATGCAAGGTCAACTCAGTTTGACCCTTTGTTCTGGGAGAAAAGGTGCCCAATATTAGAGCCTACAATTGAAATAAGACAGAGAGCTCTCAGGATAACTGGGGATAACTCAGGAATTCCTCATCTCAACTTCTACCTTAAAATACTGGTAAAAATTAAATATAATTATAAAAATATCTCTGGTGGAAAAATGCAAAACATACACATATGAGACAAAAAAATGTGTCTATCACTGACATTACAAATATCTCTTTATATTCTTTGCCACCTGAACATGGAAAAATAAAAAGTTAGGATCATATTGTATGTAACTCTGTATTAATTTTTATTTTATTTTATTATATAACATAATTTCCCAATGTAATTAACTATTATGTAAAGTCATTTCAATGGGTGTATAATATTTTATTCTACAGATATATGCCAATTTATTTAACCTTTCCCTGTCTTGAGGCATTTAGATTGCTTCTAGATTTCTTTATTTTAAGTAAGACTGTGAAGAACAACCATATATATATGCACCTTGATACAACTAAAATCATTTCCTTAGGATTCATATCAATAAATGGGATGATGGGGGCTGGAGAGATGATTTTTGGTTAAACACTGACTTCTCTGCTCTTCCAGAAGACCCAGATTTGATTCCCAGCATTCACATGGTAGCTCACAACCATAGTCACATTCCTTTCTGGCCTCCGTGGGCATCAGGCATGCACATGGTACACGGATATTCATGTTAGCAAAACACCCATGCCTGTAGAACAATAATAACAACAGTATTAAATAGGATTATGGGTTGGGTTTCTAGCTAACCTTTTTAAGGTTATAGATGATAAACTTAGCTGAGATAAAGAACATTTTCTGAGGCAGGCAGCATCACTGGGGTGGGTCAGGGAGTACACTTACCACTAGCCTTATTCTCTCAATTTCTCTGTCGTTCTTCCAGCTTCCCCTGGAGTTAGATATGTTTGCTATGCCACTTTCTTGGCCAGTCTCTTGGCACTGGCTGCCCACCTTGGTCAGTGTCTCTCCTCCCTTTTCCCCCTCTCTGCTGTCCTCACATGACCAGGCCCAGGGTCGTGTGCACTCTGGACTCTCCCAGATATCTTGACCGCCGGATATGTTCTCCCACACATCTGCAATAAACTTTCTCCTCCATCATACCTAGGGGCAGTCATGTCCTTTCTTTTTTATTTATTTTTTTCATTTCCCATCCAGCTGGCTTGGTATTTGATTAGTGTGTCTAATATCGAGCGCTGTATCTGTCCCAGATCTGTTCTTCCTAGATCTTTTGCACATACATCAAATGGAATAGTATCTCTTTACTTTCTCATGCCACAAACTTGGAGATCTTTTTGAACCTTCTGTACCTCATCAAATCCACCAGCAAATATTTGCATCATGTCTCATTAGGTTACTGCAACAATCTCTTACTGGTCCCAGTGCTTTACCGATTGCACAACACAGTCATTAAATTGTCCCCATTAAAATATAAGTCAGATCGTGTCACTTCTCTGTCCCATCCCATGAAGGCCTCCACTTCACCTACAGCAAGAGAATATCCCTAAAGTGGCTACCAAGTCTGTCCCTTCCCGGTCCTCCACCCATGCCCTTGGTTGTGTCTGCTGAAACCAAGTTGGTTTTCTTGCTGGTCTGTGACTGTGCCAGGCTCTTGCAGTGAGTTCTTTGTACTTCTGGGAGCTCTGTGGGTTCTGCCTCCCCAGCTCCGCATGGATCTGCTTCAGGTCTTTACTGGTTCATCTTCCTATGTGCTCTTCCTGATATGATGCCATCTGTCCTGATGCCCTATCTCCTTTTCTATCTTAGTTTCCTCTGTCATGCTTAGCAATCACCAACACACTAAGCACTGGCTTTACCCACATGCTCCCCACCCCCACGATGTACCACTGTTGACAGACAGATGGAATTTGTGTTCAGTGCTTGAAAATGAAGAGAGGACCCACAGCACAGGAGAAAACTGTTCCGGTGCTGAATTGCACCTTCAGCTTCCAGGCAGGGATTTTTGTCCATTTTGTTTCTTGCTGGACTCTCAGCATCTAGAGAGTGCCTAGCACGTGTGTCACAAAAGTACTTGCTGAACAACAGATAACAAGTGTTGGCAAAGATGGGGTGAGGGAGGAGCTCCTGTTCTCTATAGAAATAGAAACCACTACAGCCACTATTTAAAAGAAAAAGCAATATAAAGGGTCCCTTAAAAATCAAAAACAGAAGCAATCCCAGGACTGGATGGATGTGTACCCAATGGAAGTGAAAGTCGAAAAGTCCCCGTGACTCCCATTTCTTCCAGCACTTACTCATGATAGCCAAGAAATGGAAACAACCTAAATGTCCGTCAATTGATATGTGGCTTAAAAATAAAAAGTGGTTGCATATACATGATGGAATTCCCCTGGGTCGTAAAAAGATGAAGTTTGCCATTACAGTAACAGGATTGAAACCAGGGGGCATCATGTTAAGTGAAATAATCCAGGCACAGAAAGACAACCACTGTATGATCTCATTTAAATTTGGAGTTAAAAGTAGACTGATTTCATAGACGTTGGAAGAGGAACTGTGGGGAGCTGGACAGATGGCTCAGCAGTTATGAGCTTTTTCTGCTCTTGCAGAGGATTTGGGTTTGCTTTGGTTGCCAGAGACCCCATAGCTCAAAATGTCTATCTCCAGTCCCAAGGGATCTGACACCCTCTTCTGGCTTCCACAGGCACACATAGACAATATGAATATAGAAAATAGGAAAAAAATTATATACATAAAGTTAACAATGCCCTCAATATTTTAGAAAAAATAAGAAAAATGATAACAATCATAAATGAAGCTAAAAAGCTAGAGGCTAAAAGAACAATATGAATGATCAATGAAATAAAATGTTGGGTTTTTTGAAAGGGTAAACAAAATTAACATGTCCTTAGCCAAACCAACCAAAAGAAAGAGACATAAAGCATTAGACATAAAATAAAAGAGATATTGCCATAGACAACCCTGAAATATATTAGAAAGTATTTTTGAAAACAATATTGCAGTAAGTTAGAAAATCTATATTAAATGAATGTATTTCTAAAGATGTATGACCTACCCCAACTGAGTTAAGTTTGTTTTTTTTTTAAAAAAAAATCTCTAAATAGGTCAATTTTAACCAATGTGATTGAAGAACCAATAAAATGGATTCTCAAAATAATACCAGAGGGATTCAATGCCAGGTTCTGCCAGATCTTTAAAGAATTAATATAAATGCCCCTCAAACTATGACACAAAGTAGGACAGGAAATAATGTTTTCAGTTCATTCCTTACAAAGCCAGTGTGAGCCTGATTCTCAAACTAGGTAAGGACACAATAACAAACCATACACCAATTTTTTCGATGAACAAAGATATAAAATATGCAATAAAATACTTGAAAACTAACTTCAACAACACATTTAAAAAGATCACACACTATGACCAAGTTAGATCTGTGCCAAAAAATGCAAGGATATCTCAACTTATGCTAATCAATAAAAGTAACACAGCACATGGTAGAAGAAAGGATCTAAATCCCATAATCCCTCAGTCAATGCAGAAAAATATCCTTAACAAGTTCAACAAGTCTTCAAGCTAAAATACCTGAAAAAGTGGGTAATAGAGACCTATAAACAGCATAATAAATGACACATACAGCAGATCTATAGCTAACATTATATTGAATGTGAAAAGGCTGATAGTATTACCTCTAAGATCATATATATAAGCAAGGTTGTTGAGTATTACCACTTTTATTCAACGTAGTTCTTGAAATCACACCCAGAGCAATAAGGAAAGTAGAAGGGCTCCAAGGGACCCAGACAGGGGAAAAGAAGTCCAATTGCCCCTATTTGCATGCCATGATCCTTTATTGAAAGAATCTCAAAGACTTCAATAGAAGATATTCAATCTAATAAACATCTTCAGCAAAGTTGGAGACCACAAAGTAAACATACAAAAATCACTAGTTTTCTATACACCCAAACCAAATCTGATGAAAAGAAAACAAAAAGAAAGGAAAGGAAGGGAGGAAGAAAGGGAGAAAAAGAAAGAAAGAAAGAAAGAAAGAAAGAAAGAAAGAAAGAAAGAAAGAAAGAAAGAAAGAAAGAAATCAAGAAAGAAATCAAGAAAGAAAGAAAGGAAAGAGGGAAGAAGGGAGGGAGAGAGGGAGGGAGGGAAGGAAGGAAGAAAGGAAGGAGGGAAGAAAGGAAGGAAGAAAGGAAGGAGGGAAGAAAGGAAGGAAGGAAGGAGGGAAGGAAGGAAGAAAGGAAGGAAGGAAGGAGGGAAGAAAGGAAGGAAGGAAGGAGGAAAGAAAGGAAGGAAGAAAGGAAGGAAGGAAGGAGGGAAGGAAGAAAGGAAGAAGGGAAGAAAGGAAGGAAGGAGGAAAGGAAGGAAGGAGGGAACGAAGAAAGGAAGAAAGGAAGGAAGGAGGGAAGGAAGAAAGGAAGGAAGGAGGGAAGGAAGAAAGGAAGGAAGGAGGGAAGGAAGGAAGGATGAGAGGAAGAAAGGAAGGAAGGAGGGAACGAAGAAAGGAAGAAAGGAAGGAAGGAGGAAAGGAAGGAAGGAAGAAGGAAGTTAGTTGGAAGCCAAGTGTGGTGACATGTGCTTATGGTCTCAACATGGAGACTGACAGGTGAAGACAGGAAAGAAGGTCAAGAATTCAGCCATACCACATGTTCAGATGTCCAAGGCCAACCCATCTACATGAGACTCTGACTTGAGAGAGAAAGAGAGAGAGAGAGAGAGAGAGAGAGAGAGAGAGAGAGAGAGAGAGAGAGAGAGAGAGAGAGACTAGTAAAATAATCCATTTGAAATAGTTTCCCTTCCCTTAAATACTTATAAATAAACCTGAAAAAAAGGTCTGAAAGGCTTCTATAATGAAAGTGATAAAATAATAAAGAAATAAATTGAAAAACATGCTAGGAGATAGAAAGTCCTTCTCCACTCGGGAGTTGGCAGAATTACTATGGAGAAATAGCTATATTGGTAAATTGATCTATAGATTCAATGCAAACCACATTTAAAATCCCAATGACATTTTTTTCACAAAGAAATAAAGCATAAAGAATCCTGAGCCCCTTCTAGAAGTACAAAGACCTTGCTTAGCTAAAGGAAGAAATGCTTTAGTTATGAAACTTAGAAAGTCTCAAGTTACACCCCATCCAGAAGGTTATAGAAGCAGAAAACAGTAGCGAAGGAAGAGTAGACTTTGGGTGCATTGCCTATGAGTCAGGCAGGGAACGCCAGGGACAGCTCTCAAGAATCCTTAGGCTTTTCAAGAAGGTGAGTAGCTGCCCTTGGGTCACCTGTGTGTGATAGTCTTGTAACTTTGATAAAGTCTTTGCTTTATAAGTTTTCGTGAGCTGCCTGCATCTTAACAAGTATCCCTGTGTCTCATTTCTGAGGGCACTGGCTGCCCAGCAGTGTATACATCAGTCGGGCAGCTGAATCGTATGGGAATTCTGGGCTTCGGGGTTTTGAGGAATCTCCATAGCAATCTCAAGCTCTAATTTGCTTTCCCAGCAGCAGCACTATGTAAGGATTCCTTTCTCTCCAGTTCTCATTATTATCATAGTTTTAATTTTCTGGATGGTCACCACTCTGGCTGGGGTGAGCTGGGCTCTCAAAGTACTTTTTTATTTTTAATTTTTTTATTTGATATAATTTATTTACATTTCAAATGATTTCCCCTTTTCTAGCCCCCCACTCCCCGAAAGTCCCGTAAGCCCCCTTCTCTTCCCCTGTCCTCCCACCCACCCCTTCCCACTTCCCCGTTCTGGTTTTGCCAAATACTGTTTCACTGAGTCTTTTCAGAACAAGGGGCCACTCCTCCTTTCTTCTTGTACCTCATTTGATGTGTGGATTATGTTTTGGGTATTCCAGTTTTCTTGATTAATATCCACTTATTAGTGAGTGCATACCATGATTCACCTTTTGAGTCTGGGTTACCTCACTTAGTATGATGTTCTCCAGCTCCATCCATTTGTCTAAGAATTTCATGAATTCATTGTTTCTAATGGCTGAATAGTACTCCATTGTGTAGATATACCACATTTTTTGCATCCACTCTTCTGTTGAGAGATACCTGGGTTCTTTCCAGCATCTGGCAATTATAAATAGGGCTGCTATGAACATAGTAGAGCATGTATCCTTATTACATGGTGGGTCAAAGTACTTTTGATTTGTATTTCTGTGATGTTTAAGGATTCTCCACATTTTCTCATGTACTTATTGACTATTATACATCTTTACTTGAAAAGAAATTGTCTGTTCAGTCCATTACCCATTCACTGGTTGGTTCACTAAGCTAGACTTGGATAGAATCAATCTTACCTTCTCCTGCTCCCTCTTCTCCCTCTCTTTCTCCCCTTTTCCTCTTCTCCCTCTCCCTCCCCTGTCCCTCCCCTCCCCCCTCTCTTCTACTCTCTGCTCCCCTCTCCCCATCTCTATCTGGTCTTCCATTGGTGCCAAGTTATGGAATCAGCCTAATTGATCTCCAATGGATAGATGGATAAAGAACTGTTCCACACTGTTCTCTGTCTGTCTCTGTCTGTCTCTGTCTGTCTCTCTCTCTCTCTCTCTCTCTCTCTCTCACACACACACACACACACACACACAGAGAGAGAGAGAGAGAGAGAGAGAGAGACAGACAGACAGACAGAGACAGAGACAGAGACAGAGAGACAGAGACAGAGAAAAAGACAGAGACACAGAGAGAAATATTATCCAGTTATTAAGGAAAAGCAAATCACATTTTTTTTTCAGTAAAATGGATAGAACCATAAAACCGAAGATTATCATGCTAAGGGATATAAGCCAGAATTAGAACCACAAGCTGCATGATCTATGATGTGTAGAGAGGAAAGGAGAGAGGGGCAGAGAGAGACAGAAAGAGGGAGGAGAGAGAGAGAGAGAGAGAGAGAGAGAGAGAGAGAGAGACTATTACAGGATAGAGAGGGACAGTAAATGGGACACATAAATGTGGTTAGTGGGAGGATCAACACATGTACGTGTGAAAACGTAACGCAGCTACTGTCTTGTACTGTTAATATATACTAAAAACACGAGGTTCAACTAAGAACTTTAAATTCTCTTCTTTCGGTCACTCATCTGGTAAACAGAGGGCTTAGAATCTGCTCAGTAGTTTACTGCCCACAATGGGACCTAAACTACCTTACATGCTACCAACTTAGATGAATTTTAATATTTATTTCAGTGGCCAACAAAAAACCCAACAAAACCCTATTCACTTCAGCCATGCTTTAGAGTGGTGCAGGGTGCTAACTCCAACCTTTTCTGATACCTCTTCATTTCACAGCTCTTTCAGAAGGAAGAAAATATTCTTAATGTTAGGGTTCGTGGTCATTCTTACGTTTCCTAGTTCAAACGTTTAAACTGTTGTAAAACCACAACAGTGACCATGGCGCAAAGGGAACCTTTCCTGAGTGAACAAACACTCCAGCTGCCCTGAGTGTGTGAAGGAGAGGGGAGGACTGAGTGGGTACTGGCTAGCCCTGTGAAAGACTGAGGGTATCCTACACTGCCAACATAGTCACTTGTCAAAGACAATGGCTGTGGGCACAGGGCCGGTGTGTGAGGGTTGGGAACGCCTCCAGCGAAAGCAATCCTTTTTGTAATGTGTGCAGTGCTGTGCTAGGACATCAGCTGAAGTTCCCTGTGGCTGACCCTCTGAAAGCGGCCTTTTCACCAACAACACACCCACACGGACAACTCAGCAGATTGGAGAATGGAGTTCTAGGGAGAGGCAAGGTGGTGTAATGGGAAAAGAATTGAAATAGGGATGAGCAAACCCTAATTTTAATTCCAATGCCGTGACTCTGATACCTCCTTTAACTTCCATTTTCCTCATTCACTTACTGCCCTGGCGCCCAGCCACCCGGCCCACAAGTTTGCATTGAAAGCCAGCTTCTACTCACGGCCTTGGACCAGATGATGCGGGCACTCCAGGATGCTCATTTCTACATCTTAGGGATGATAATAGTCCATATTCCTTGGAGCTATGATGAGGATGAAAACAGTTTCTACGTAGAAGAAATGGAAATATTTCATATTCTTCTTGCTTACTTCATGAATGTATCCTGAGAATCATATGAGGTGAACATTATGAACTCAAAGTAGAATATGAATATGTGAAAACTAAATATTCTGACTAAAAGGAAACTTGCTATTGTTGAATATTACTAAGGAAAGAGAGGTCTCTCTCTCTTTGTGTGTGTGTGTGTGTGTGTGTGTTAGAGACAGGGGGAGGCACAGACAGACAAAGAGGCAGACAGAACCTAGGAACTAAAGAAATCTTGGGTCATTTTTTTTCCTTGTCTGTTTTAGCTAAATCAAATGTCCCAGAGCTAAAAATAGAAGATTAAATAACCGTCTTTGGAGTTTTTGAGAGAACTGAAAGATGACAACTAAGGCTGTTGCTCCAAGCTAAGCTCCTGATTTCCAATTGTCTTAGGTGTTTGGGCTCTGAGATCCCTCGGTGTTCTGGGGGTGGGAAGAGCTGGGACTGAATTATGCTGTGCCTTAAAGGAAATGTAAGCTACAAGTCTCTGGTGTCGGAAGCAAGAAGTTTGAACTTGGGGTTTGTTTGTGTTCTCAGATAGAAGAGCCTGGGGAGAGACAATCCAACATGGGCCACTCCTGCCATGTCCTCTGAGGCCCAGGTCACACCCTGCCCATTATGCACACACCTTGACACTGTGCCTACCTGAAAGCTGGGGTTCTGTTAGAGACTGGAAGGGAATGGATGTGAGGTCAACCGTGAGTTCCTTCCATCCAAAACATCCATGGAAATGAAGATGAGAACTAATGGACAGAATGTCCTTGAGGAAAATCACTTTGTTTTTGTTTTGAGTATTTCAATACTTCCTTTGATTTTTAAGAATCTTGTGAAGCCAGGTGTGGTGGTGCATGCATTAATCCCAGCATTTGGGAGGTAGAGGCAGGTAGAGGCATTTGTGAGCTCTTTGCCAGTCTGGTCTACATAGCAAGTTCCAGAACAGGCGGGGCTCCATAGAGAAGCTCTGCCTTAAAAAAAAACAGAAACAAGCAAACAAACAAGCAAAAGGAGGAGCTTGTGGATGGGGTCACTTCTCTGATTTGCCTAAGAGAAAATATGGTATCTGTCCTTACCAGTAAAACATCTGATATGTCCTCTATCAGTGGATAATATATTAAATGGTATTTTTGAAGATAGGAGGTGGAATAGGAGCTTGCTTGGTCTATCCCATGAATTGACCTAGTATTGCAGCACCTTCAGGAAGAGTGCAGCCTCCCTCAGAGGGAATGTATACTATTTAAATAGACTCCTATGAGCTGTGGTGTGGCTCAGTGGTAGGGTACTTGGTAAGCATGGGCTAAGTTCTGGGTTCAATTCCAAGCACTGAACAAAAATAACAATATTACCATTATTGTAGTATATAATAGTATTTGATTTTATAAAATGTTATATGCTGGGCGAGTTTTTGTCTAATATTTTAAGTATTTCTATCCTTTTATTCTCTAAAATGAAACATGGCATTCTGGGTAGTGTAACAGTGTATAAGTATCACTGAATCCCCTTAGTTTAACTCAAAGCCAATTGTAGCCATCTAGACACCTTGGTTTCACATGGGAAAAAGTTGACAGCAGCTCAGCACTCAACAGTTTGGCTTTAGAAGGCATTTTGACATGAACAGTAGGGTAAAGCTATTAAGACATTTTTGGATTTTCCTCAAACAATAAAAATGTCCTTCCACTGTAGCCACACAATGTGCCTTACAATTTGTCTCTTGCATGGCCATGTGCACTGAGTGAATTCTCTTTGGTACTTTAAGTAGATTTCATCCATGGACACTTGTCAGTCTTTCTATGCATTTGGAATTCTGTGTCTTCAGATCCTAGCTCACTCTGAGTAGCTATCCCCATGGGACATGGCTGAGCAGTGGGGTTATGAAAAGGCATCCAAATGGGACCTGGATGTTTGAGACATGTGTTCTTACACAAGCCCAAGGCAGCAGTCAAATAAGAAACATAGTCTCTGAAGTTTTAATTCCTTTAAAACAAAATCCAAAAAGTACATCAGGATGCAATGCTAGCTCGGTGACAGAGCACTTGCCTAGCACATAAAAGGCTCTGCATGTGACCTCTAGATTTAAAGGAGGAGGAGGAGGAGGAGGAGGAGGAGGAGGAGAAGGAGGAGAAAGAAGAAGAAGAAGAAGAAGAAGAAGAAGAAGAAGAAGAAGAAGAAGAAGAAGAAGAAGAAGAAGAAGAAGAAGAAGAAAAGAAGAACAAAGAAGAAGAAGAACAAAAACAATAAGAACAAGAAGAAGAACAAAAAGAAGAACAAGAACAAGAAGGAAGATGAAAAAGAAGTAGAACCTACATCTAAATGATAAAAACTTATGTTTAATTCAAAATAAACCCTCCCAGACAACAGTATAATTCTTGGGTAAAATAAGACTTAGAGAAATTTGAAATAAATAATCTGACCTTAAACAAATCACTTGTGATGGGTAATTTTTGTTTGTTTTTGCTTGTTTTGTTTTTGTTCAACTTGACACAGAGTCATCTGGAAGGAGGGAGCCTCAAATGAGAAAATGCCTGCATCACATTCACCTGTAGGGAAGTCTGTGGGGCGTCCTCTTGATCAGTCATTGGTGTGGGATACTCCAGGATGTCCAGGCAGTGCCTCCCTGTCAGGTAGTCCTGACTTATGTAAGAAACTGAGCTGAGGGGCCAGGTAGAGCTAGCCAGTAAGTAGGGTTTCTCCATGCTCTCCGCTTCAATTCATGTCTCCAGATTCCTTGCCCTACCCTCAAAGATGGACTGTGCCCTGGAAGAGTAAGCTAAATAAACTCTCTTCTCCACGCTGGTCTGTTTTTTGTTTTGTTTTATTGGGTTTTTTTGTTTGTTTTTCATTTTTTGTTTTGATTTGTTTTTGTTTGTTTTTGTTTTGTTTTTTTGGGCATGATATTTTTCACAGCAATAGAAAGCAAACTAAGGCATCACTTTGTAGCGATAATTTTGATTTCTTTTAAAAAGCACAGAAAGGAGTGTGTTTTCATTTTATTTCTAGGTGTGGGGTGTGGGGCTGCCTCAGCTTGTACGAAGCAGCTGACTGTGATTTTCCTCAAGCTCTGGTGGAAACGCGACTTTGACACTTGCAGAGAGCTTTTGTGATTGTGTGATGTTTGGAATTCCGGAAACTTTTCAGAGGATATATTAAAAAAGGGCCCTGAGAGGGTAGTAGGGTGGTCGGTGGTTGGTTGTTGGTTGGTTGTTATTGGTTGTTGTTGGTCACAGTTTGCTAAATAGTCCTGTGCAAAATAAAATAAAATAGAAAGAAAGAAAAAAAAACAAGAAGAAATCAGATATACTGACAGCAAAGATCAAACTTGCCCCAAGGAACTCAAGACCCCTATGAGCAGGAACAGTCCCCCCATTAATAACACCCCCACTTCCCTTTCTATCATTTTTCCTCTCCTATCTAGTGTTAGGGGGTTGAAAGTGTAGAACGGAAATGGAGAAGGGTGGAAGAAAGAAGAATCCACAAAGTAGCTAAAGTTTGCTACATCACTTAACTATAACAAGTTGTTAATTAATAATATCTGTAATACATTTGATTATTGGTAGGGCGGTCTTTCTCCCAATATTGCTATGCTCTTAAATAATAGCTTACTGGTCACCTACTCATCTGGCCAAAGGATTCCAGTTCTGACTTTCTGAGAAGATTAGTAAAACTGTACCTTAAGGGGCCATCTGGTTACTTCTCAATGCTGGCTCTACTCTTCCATTCCAGGCTTTGTTAACCTAGACTGTGTTCTGGGTTTGGGGACTGCTCTTTAATTCTGAGCGTTTAGCTGCTATCTCTCCCTACAAAGGTTGGCCAGGAAATCCTGGCAAGTGGAGCAGATGTAAATAGAAATGAGCTGAAAGTTTGCTCAGGACAGAGCCATAGATCCATTATGCCTCCACTCTACCAGGCTTCTTAGGCAAGATGGAAACTCTGAAGAAAGATTGCTGAATTAATTTGTTACACCTGTTCTATCTTGGCCCTTTAACCCTGGGATTAAATTATATTTTCCATAAAGTACTGGGAACAAATACACTTAAATGTTACCTATAAACATGAGCCAGCACCTTGTTGAGACATCTACATCAGTGTTCTCTCACATGACTGCCCTTCAAGGCAATGTTTGAACCTGTACAAAATACAATAGACTATTCCTAGGATGATTGCAGTAGGACTAGGGCCCTTCCATGGTATTTCAACAGAAATAAATGGAGACTTGGCTACACGCTAGACCATATGTATGTGGCCTGTGGCTGATTCCGAGCCCCTCCCGACTTTCACGGTGTCCTTGCCCACAGTCTTCAGAAGCCCCGTGGCTTTGAAGCTTCCCTCCTCCCGGTTTGCAGTTCACTGTCATCAGCGGCCGGGTTTCCTGTCTTGTCATTGTCCAGCTGCTTGTCTGGCACCACTAACTCCTTCCTCTTCCTCTCCAGAGGATGTCGACATTTCCAGTACAGATGGGCAACGCCACCAGCTCTTCTGGCTACAGCTCTTCTTTCTTTAAACCTCCTTTGAAGCCTCGTGAGTTTCCTGTAATGACTGTGTCTCTGTTTTGGCTATTTTAGTATTTATGTGGCTTTTTGATTTTGATCCGTATTCACATCTTCTAGCCAAAACCCATCTCCAACAAGTAGTTTGAGGTTTTGCTAGAAGGTAATTTGAATTTGTTTACAAGATCACCAACTCCCAATTTAGATGTCCTAAGACTTCTGAAGGGGAGTGTCCTTCCCAGAGTGCCTTGCCCTCATTATCACTAAGCTATGTTATTAGGCAGGGACGGGCTGTTTTGTTTGTGAGCTAATCCTGCTTCTTATAATTCTCAGTGCTTACTGCTGAATCAGGAGAAGCAGGGAAGTCACTTCAGCAGAACTGAAGAATTAAAGTCAAATGCACACACACACACACACACACACACACACTGGTGCACGTACACCACATTGAGCACAGGACTATTTCATCATAATCATCTGACATCTTTTCTGCAGGAAGTCACAAATACAAAATAGATATGAACAAAAATAACTCAGTTGTCATCACAGATGAGGAATGAACTCTATCTTCTCTCCTCCCCTCCTCCCCCTCCTCCCCCTCCTCCTGACCCTCCCTCTGCTCTTCCTCCTTCTCTCCCACCTCCTTTCCCTCTTCCATTTCTTCCTACTTCTCTCTGTGTGCCTCAATCTCTCTGGTCTCTCCCCTTCTTGTCCTTCTTCTTCTCTGTTATCATTCTTCATATGAATCATAGAAAAAAAAATCTCCCAAATATTTCCCTGGCTACTCTCAATGATTGGGCCCAGAAGTGTTTGTTGCCTGAACCTTCCTTCCCCTGAGCCACTTTTGTGCTCCAGGGGCTCAGGAAAGAGATCAGATATGTCCCTGGCACCCAGAACCTTCTATTTGGGTGGTGGTCGGTTTTGGGGGTTTTGGGGGGGTGTTTTGGGGGGGTTGTTTTTTTGTTTTTTTACCATTGGGTGCGAGAAATTTTCTTTTAAGAAAGAGCCAGTGTGTTTCAAGATTCCATGAGGAGAACACGAGGCAGGAGAAGACTGGGCTTATCCTGTGCCCGATCTTGAGGTTTCCTAAGAGGCCAGATGCAGTACAGAGCGGCTTCCTTCCTGTTTCTGTTGCTCAGAACTCACAGCCAAGCACTAAAGCCCAGTAAATCAGTTCTCTTCCCACCATGCAGAGACTCCCTTGGCCTCTTGCTTTCATCAAATAAGAAGGTTCCTCTTACCTAACAGGGTTTCTGCCTGGCACCCTGACAGCTGCAAGCCTAACTCCCAACTCTTGCCTACGTTTTAGTTTTCTCCTCATAAAGACTTTTATTAGCTCTGCAATGTCGCTCCTTAGGCTCCCTGAGATGCTTGCTGGAGGCCCACCATTCAAAAGTCACCACTAAAGGTCTGACAGCTTGGCTTTGTTGGTAAAGTGCTTCCAATGCAAGCATGAAGACCTAAGTCTGCATCCGCAGCACCCATGGGAAAAATGGAGACGCAGCAGCATAAACCTGTAATTCTGGGGCAGGACTGGGAGGCTGAGACAGAAGGATCCCTGGGGCTTCCTAGACAGCTAGTCTAAGTGAATAGATGAACTCGAGGTTCAGTGAGAAGCCCTGCCTTAAAAATAAGGTGAAGAGTGATTGGTGATCGAGAGATACCCAGTATCAACCACTGGACTCCACACATGCAAACACACAAACACACACACACACACACACACACACACACACACACACACGCATGCACGCACACTCACACGCACGCACGCGCACGCGCACGCACACACACCACTCATGCCCACAGAGCCAAGGTGAATCTTGTAATCCAATCTATACTTTGGTCTTTTCTATTCTTTTCTTTTACAGGAGATTTATATTGAAACTTTTTAAAGCTCTGTTTCTATGGCTCTCAACTTTTCCTAAGATGACTTCACCTAAAAGTAGCAGAGGCCAAGCAGAACCCTTCTTGTAAACAACCAACAGCAGACACGATAGCCCTTAATGAATACAATCTGGGCTGTCTCTGTCATTTTGTGTGGACAAAATAATCAAAAGCTAATTTGAGCACAGAGGAAATGAATAAAGCGTCTTCCCACTGAAAGAACTCAGAGGAAACCAGGGTCAGGCAGAGCCCTTCTGTGCAGCTGGGCTTTGTCCTATGTCAGGTTCCTCTTGCTCAAATGCCCCACTCTATCTGTGTGGGAGTTAGGAGGTCCTGGAGAACAGTAGCTGAGAGACTGCCTGGCTCTAGTCCCACCTGTGCCACCTGTATGCTGTATGCTATTTCAAGAGCTGGAAGAGCTGAATGGGGCATTTACCTCATCGAGTTGCTGAAGGGCTTACATGAGAGACTCCATATACAGCGTGCAGTTTATCTAGCTTGTAGTGAAGCCTGGGAAGTAGTGTGGATACGAGGGTGACACTGGATCTCCAGAGAGTAACTAGAATGAGTGTATGGAGTGACTCTGTAGATAGATAGAAGTCTACAATCAAAAATGCGAAGCCTGCTTCAGAAAGGTCATTAAGAACTGACAGGGCAGGTTGCAGGGACTCTTAAAGAGACTACCCAGCTCAGTTAGTAAAGCACTTGTCGTGTAAGTATGAGGCCTTCAGTTCAAATCCACAGAGCCCACCTTACAAAGCCAGGAAAGGAAGTGTGCCTGTACTCCTAGCACTGGAGAATCAGAGATAAGGACAAATCAGCAAAGCTCCCAACTCAAAGAGTGACCCTGTCTGAATAAATAAAGTGGAGAGTGATTGAGGAAGATACAAAGTGTCTGTTTACAGTCTCCACACACACATGTGTGTATGCACACACACACATACACACACATGCACACACATACATACACACATATATACCCACACATACATACACACACACATATACACACACATAAATACATACATACACACACATACACACACATACATACACACATATATACACACATACATACACACATATATACCCACACATACATACACACACACATATACACACACATAAATACATACATACACACACATACATACACACATATATACACACACATACGTACACATACATACACACACATATATGCACACACATATACATACACATACATACACACACACACACACACACACAGCAGTGTAGTGAAATGAGCAGGAGTAAGGATGCCCACTTTCTCTTGTTGCAGCAAATAGGGTGTCCTTTGGATTGGATCCAGTTAGACAAGAGTCTAGAAAGAGGCTGAGCCTAACCACCATACTTAAGATTAACAGCAGGAAACTCCTTTGGTCTCTCTGTTGTGTTGTGGTCTATTGTGTTTCTAAGAAGGAGCTTCATGGTTTTTTCCTCTGATACTTGACTTCTGAATAACGTAAGGAAGAATACCGTTGTTGTAATCCTCTACAGAGCCAAGCACATGCATGATTAACACACACAGACAGGTGATGGATGACAGGAATAATAAATTCCATCCCAACACAGAACGAAGGTAATGACTTCCCTCTAAACATGCTAAATAAACCATAAGATATACTGTTGTGGGATGATCTATCTGCCTGAAGACAGTTATGGGACAGTGTTAGGCTACCAAGAATCAAGAACTTAGTCTTTTAGAGCTGCTTGTATAGGTCTGTTATGAAGTTGGGAAGAATCATGCTCACTTTATGCACCTGGCAATGCAAACTGACCTCTTCAACCACCATGATGAGCAACCAACCAGAATCTGTATACTTATGAAGTCATAACTACCAAGAGCAGGAAGGACTCAGAAGGTGATGAAAGCCAGTGCCCTCAGCTTCCCTTATGGTGGTAGTTAATGTCCTAAGGACATTAAAGATTTTAATTATTCTTAATATTTTTGTATTAATGAGCATATTATATATATATTGTATAAGCATATATCCATGCTTACCAAATTCCTTATCTGATCTAAAAATGTACTCACAACCGATCAGTTTCTGATTGGATCTAAGACGACCCCTCCCCCCACCATGAGATGGAACTCATTCCTGGTACTATTAAGAGGGCCAAGAAGCTATGGCTAGATAGATTGTGGGCCCTAGGAGAGAATCATTACTATGATTCCATCAAATGAACTGAGTATTCAAATGACTTCCCATGACTTACTGCTGTGCCCACAGATCCACAGATGAGAGCACCTCTCAACTCCCATCAGAGAAGCTTCTTACAGTCAGACAATAATTGGGAGAGATCCAGAAGAGGTCAATGGGAAAAGAGTGAGACACTCTGTGGAGTTCTCAGTCATAAATGAGAGGTCTGTATCATACCTTCCCACTATGGCTCAGGGATGTAGACTAATGATGGAGTTAAAGGACTGAGAGCCAGAGGTGGAACATGACTTCAGGAAACAGTGTTTTCCAGACCCGACAGGGCAGGGGCACACGTGAACTCAAGCAGGTTGTAAGAACATGCCCAAGATCTGCACAGCCTAGGAAGTCAGCTGGGCAGGAAACCTGCTACCTGCTGAGGACCTATGAGCTCCTGGGACAGGGAGAGTGAACTCTCTTTAATCACAACTCCAAGTAGGTGACCTGCACTCCAGGTCAGGCCTCTCTCCCAAGAGCAGTTAAGTATCACTTGACTCAGTGTGGTTGGGGAATGGGTAGAAAATTCAAAAGTTACATAGGTAGGGAGGTGTCTTAGTTAAGGTTTTACTGCTGTGAAGAGACATCATCTCCAAGAAAAGTCTTATAAAGGACAATATCTAATTGGCTTACAGGTTCAGAGGTTCAGTCCATTATCATCAAGGCGGGAACATGGCCGCACCCAGGCAGGCCTGGTGCAGGAGGAGCTGAGAGTTCTACATCTTCATCTGACGGCTGCTAGGAGAAGACTGGCTTCCAGGCAGCTAGGATGAGGGTCTAAAAGACCACACTCACAGTGACACACCTACTCCAACAGTGCCACATCTTCTAATAGTGCCACTCCCTGGGCTGAGCATATACAAACCATCACTGGAGGTTAGAATAGGGAGGGTGGATATTGAAGAAGCTGGGAGGGCTCAATACAACAAAAATGTATGGTATATAATTCTGAAAGAATTAAAAAATATTTTTTTTAAAAAAAGGAATGTATTCATCCTAGCAATGTCAATTTTAGGAAGTATGAAACAGAAGTTGAGAGAACAGAGTGATTTTTTTCAAGAGGCAAATGGCAGGAAATCAGCCTTCAAAGTAAGCCAATGTCAGTACGGCATCTAAAGAAACAGGCGTGGCCTTTGACCTGGTTGGTTAGTTGTGTTTCAAGATGAAAAATATGTTCTGAATTCTATCCAGTCCCTCTTGGGGTAGACAAGAGCTAAAAATGAAAGAAATGACAAGGTGCTTTTGTTCCTCGTGGGCTCCTGGGGAAATCCCTTAACCGCCTCAGCTGGTTGCTATGGAGGGAGCCACAGATGAGCCCAGCTAATGAATTTGGGCTGACAGTGTTGTGGGACGATATGACAGTAGCAATTAGTAGACAACTGGGCGTTGGGATTGCGTACCAAATAAAAGTAGAAGGGCCACAACACAATTTGCCAATCTAAAAACACAAGGGCCCATAGGAAAAGTATGATTTTTGTTTTCAACCCCCAGAAAGTATTTCCACATGTTAGCTGAAGGAGCTGTGCACACTGTTGTCCCGTGTACCCTCTCATCTGCAAAGATCCCAGGGAGAGCGATTCACCTGCACCGGCGAGCTATCTGGGGAAGTAGCCAGGTTTTGGAATATTTTTGAAACTTTGTGTTCCAGCCTTGCGGGACTTTTGGAGTTATCCCGTTGTCATTGTAGACGTTCTTCTCCCAGTTGTGAGATCAAGTTGAAAGTGCTAAAGAACCAGGCACCATGGTTTTGTTTAAAAGGACAATGACCATACCATTGTCTGTTCTCATCTGTACTTTGGACTGGAAGTTTTTTTTTTCCCCCTGTTCAGAGTTTCCTGCTTAGAATTGGTCTGGGTGTAGAAAGCCATCAGTCAAATTCTGTAACAACAAACTGCAAGCTAAGGCTTTTCTCTGCTTTGTTTAATTTTCCTGAAATGCCCCCTTTTCCCCGAAATGATTTATTGGTGACCCGGCATGTTTCTTACTCAACACTCCCCTGGGGACATAGTTAAAAATGCAACTTAACTGTAGTTGTCCTGAGTAGGGAAGTGGTGGGCCGAGGTAGGAAACCGAAGCGCGGATTTGAGCAAGCGACCGTGGGCTGTTGACTTTATGCTAGTCTTTCATAAAGGGAGCTTTCAAAACAGCACGGCCATTCCGCAAACAGTGTGCATTTCATGGAGGCCTGGCTGGCTCTGCGCCTGCCTTTCTTCAGGCCACAATGATCCTAACCAGCAATGTCTTTGTGTCATGATGCAGAAAGTTGGCAAGTGTGCAAGGGCGTAATGCTGAAGGACAACTTCTGAGTGGGGGAGGGGATGGGGAAGGAAGGAATTGAAGCCCTGAGGACGGCTGCCCCTCTCTGATATTGGCTCCTTGCAACAGAGTCCGCTTTACCGTTGTCCCTCCGGAAGAGAGTGTGACGTGTTATTTTCAGGAATACATTGAAATTTCTTTTGTTGCTGAAGTATATATAAAATAGAAGAAGCCTGTGTACTTGACTTTTTGCTGTGTTTTAAACACTTCCAGAGGCATTCTCCTGTAATTAGGAAAATGACCAAACTCTCTAAAGATGGGACCATGTTAATGACAAAAAGTTTTGCTATCAAATCTACCATTAGAATGGAGCACTGAAGTTGTTACAGGTTCTGAACACAGTGAATGCTGTTGATGGCTTATTGCACAAAGAATCATCCGTGTTTCTTTTCCTCCTTTCTTCCCACCTAATCACAAGCCTGAGAAAGGCTGATTCCAGTTTCCATGAGCAGCGTAATTGGTCTAGACAGTGTCTTCCCGTCAGTAACAGACTCAAGAGTGGTCATGTGGTTCAGTTATGGCCAATGAGGTGTGTGTGTGTGTGTGTGTGTGTGTGTGTGTGTGTGTAAGAGAGAGTGTGAAAGAGTATGTCTGTGTGTGTCTGTGTGTGACTGCTTGTGTGAGTGTGTCTGTGTGTGTCTGACTGTGTGAGTGTGTTTGTGTGTGTCTATGTGTGACTGCTTGTGTGAGTGTGTCTGTGTGTGTCTGACTGTGTGAGTGTGTTTGTGTGTGAGTGTGTATCTGTATGTGAGTGTGTGTGTTTGTCTGTGTGTCTATATGTGTATCAGTATGTCAGTGTGTGTGTGATTATCTGTGTGTTTGCGTGTGAGTGTGTATCTGTGTGTGAGTGTGTATCTGTGTGTGTTTGTGTCTGTGTATGTGTCTGTGTGTGTTTGTGTATGTGTTGATGTATCTTTGGGTGAATGTGTGTGTTGTATGTCTTTGTGTAAGTATGTTTGTGTGTGTGTCTATGTGTGTATGAGTATGTCAATGTGTGTGTGATTATCTGTGTGTGTCTGTGTGTTTGCATGTGAGTGTGTGTACTTGCATATGTGTGTCTGTGTATATGTCTGTGTGTTTTTGTGTCTGTGTGTGTGTGTGTGTGTATATTTGTGTGTGTGTGTGTCACATGGGTGCTAGGCTCTAAACTTGCAGATCCTCATGATTGGGGAATAAGCACTCTTAGCCACTAAGACATCTGTCCAAGCCTACAGTAAGTTTTTAGAGAAGTAGACATTTTAATTTTAGACAACTGGAGGCTCTCACACACTTCTAAGAAGTACCATAGCCATTATAGATCTCTGTGGTATAAGAAACGTTTCTGAGGAACACCACCATAACTTTTGAAAGATATGGATGCTTCAGAGTCAATTTTTCTGACTGCCCTTTCATGTTTAACCTTTGAGGTTGCTGAATACCTGCACCATAACCAGTTAGTAATGACGCTGCTTCCTTAAGAGCTAGAAATAGATTATCTGGAGGCACCACTTTTATACTCTTGGACTGCGGTCAAATGTGCTGCTAGCTTTCTTGTTGATAAGCAGTCATTATCAGCTATAACCACTCTTACAGCCTGCAATGCACCCAGTCCACACACAAATTTCATGGACTGTTGAAGGATCATCTGACATATGAAATAGCTCTCATATAAACTGTTGGGTAAATTATAACATATAATTATTTGAATTTTTAAGACATAGAACTTTCTCTTGTCTAAGAAGTCACTTGCCTATTTTAAGCTCAAGATGAATTTTTAAATTTCCATGGATGGTAATAAGACAGTTTTCTTTCTCCAGGTCTGATGCACATTTATACATGCAAATACATGTACACATATAAGAATTTTGCATAGTACTTTACAGTCTGCAGAAATTTTTCTAGATATGTCCTCAAATAGTCTAAATTGACAATGGAATTTACACATGCTGGCTTTGTGTGATACAGGCTGACGTTTAACCTAATTTCAATACAGTGCTTGTGAATGATTTTTCATGAACCCTGTTTTCCCTTGCAGGGTATGCACACTGGAAAATAGATTTTCTTTTTCTTCTTTTTTTCTTTTGTTATTTTTTGAGACAGAGTCGCACTGTGTAGCCTTGCTGTCTTGGAACTCACAGAGATCTTCCTGCCCCTTCTTCCTGAATGCTGGGGTTAAAGGTGTGTGTCAATATGGCTCCCTAAGGATTTTATATGCATTTAGTTATATTAGTAATGTGATACATTCTGAATTATCAAAAGCTTTGCTATATGATAGACTATAACCTTCAGTTAAGGTTCTTATGACTAAGGGATTACAGATGCAGCCTTCCATTTCCTAACCCTATGACTTTAGGCCAGCTACACAGCCTCCTGAAAACTAACATTCCTCATATATAAAATGGGGGTAGTAGTTGCCTGACAAGTATATTAGTATTGAGTTTATTTCTTCTCATTAAACTAAATTTCATGATTCACCAAATGAACTATGAGCACTGAAAACATAACCCTGACCAAAGCAGAAATCCTGATTTTGCGAGCCCTGGGACAGGCACATAGCTCACACCTATATTTTAACATTTGTGAGAACAAGTAGAAGGATCTGCAGTTTGAAGCCAGTCTGGGCTCATTGTTTAGGCTGCAGAGTAAGACCACGTCTTAAGAAACATTTTTTTTTAATTTTTTAAAATTATTTTCTATATTCTTTGTTTACATTCAAAATGATTTCCCCTTTCCCAGATACCCCCTCCCCATATGTCCCATAAACCTTCTTCTCTCCACCCATTCTCCAATCACCTCCCTCCTTTTTCTCTGTCCTTATATTCCCCTCCAACGCCAGATCAATCCTTTCCAGGATCAGGACCTTCTCCACACTTTTTCATGGGTGTCATTTGTTACGCGATTTGTGCCTTGGTTATTCAGAGCTTAATTAAGACTCGTAGGCAGGCTGAGGATGTGGCTCAGTAGACAGAGCACTGGCTGCAAGTGAGAAGACTAGGTTTTGGATGCCCAGCACATAGAATGCAGGCAGGGAGCCTCAGGACAAGCTGCTTGGTTGAACTTGCTGGAGCTGCCAAGCACTAGGTTCAGATCATGTCACAGTGAAGAGGAATCAAAAAAAATTCCTAGTGTCACCATCAGGCCTCTGCATGCATTCACATGCATGTGCACACGCACATGAATACATGCATGTACACACACATATTCACATGCACACCTGCACACATACATACTCCTGCATACTCACACACATGTGGCATATATATAAGCACACATATAGACATGCACACACATATACACACATGCAAACAAAATTACAAAAAGAATCATGGACATGTGATCAGTCTGTGATATACATGGGTTTGTCCAGCACTAGGCACAGTGATGATACCTCACAATGGCCCAGACAGTGCTCACTGATAATTTTCACTATCTGCTTGTCACAGCTTCCTCATCATGAGTAATGCTCTCTCTTTCCACGACTTCTCACCACTGCCTCCAGAACCATGTGACCACCCAGATGTGGTCATAGGCCACAGGACATAAGATATGGAACAATACTGTGAAAGAAGCACGTTTTTAATCCAGTATGTATAAGGGGATGGGTGGGAAAGGCTCTTGTCTCTCTCCTATAGAGAAACTTCCTTTCAAATAAACACCCTGGAAACTAAGGAGAGGAAACGTCACAGAACCAGAAGAGGATGTCAGGAAATGTGGGACGTGGGGCTGCTTTCTCTTCCCGAAGTGTTTTCCTAGTTCATCAAATGTATTTATAACTTCTGCTGATTTCTGATTAGCCATTCGTATTTATAACTTATGTTAAGGGAATGACAATTTCA
This sequence comes from Apodemus sylvaticus, assembly GCF_947179515.1. NCBI lineage: Eukaryota > Metazoa > Chordata > Mammalia > Rodentia > Muridae > Apodemus > Apodemus sylvaticus. The sequence continues at coordinate 13,104,598 of NC_067482.1, read as the reverse complement.
CTATTCCTTTCCTCAGAATCCAGTTTTCGTGAAATGATAAAACCATTGTCAAGAAAGGGAACCAATTTAACCTTTTCCGGGTTCTTTCCCAGCAGCAGTAGAGTCTTGAAGTCATGTTTCTGCAATCCGAAAAGGACGCTCAGGACTTTGTCTTCTCTTCCTTCTTCCAGAGAACCTATGGAAGCTCTCAGCCACCCCCATATCATTCAAAGGGGTGTAAACTATCATACCTTACAGAAGCAACAAGGACAGTTGAGTTTTTCCCTCTTAAATTCTGATTCTTGCTTCTTTTAAAGGATTTTAAACACAGAGACAAATCAACAAGTGCTGAACTCAGAAACCACACTCCCACGCTTTAAGAGCTGAGCATGTGACAATCTCTTGTACAGCTGCGTCTGTGCAAAATGAGGGCCCTCCAGGCCTCCCTACCTGCACAGGCACACAAACACACTGCCAGCAGCTCTTCCTGCCTCCGTGAGATGGGAATCTACAGCCCCGGGTGGTTCCTGAACAGCGCACTTCCTCTCCTAGGTTGAGGCAGTTTATCTGTGAACAAAGTCCCAGAATTCCCACCTGGCTAGAAGCCAGAATAAACATGAGTGTTGTCCTGAAGTCCTCTGCTTTGCTGGGCAGATAGATAACCTCAGGTTTAGGGTGGATTTCGTTTAGGTAAGGGTCTTGGACTTAATTCATACCTTTTCTTCAAAGAATAAAGTGCAGTCTGTCTTTCAAGTGTTTATGATCTGAATCAAACAGATAAAAGATCGCCATGGTGCTCCATCCTGGGAGCTTCCATTCAAGGGGCAGGAAGCGCTGTCCTATTAAAAGCACCCCCCCTTTACTCCTTAGTTAAAAACCCTAGGAAAATATTTATGGCAGACATGTGTTGTTTTCATCTGCCCAGCATCCCTTCTTTTGGAAAAACCACGACTTCTCTTACTGCCAATCACCATGTCCCACTTCCACCGCACACTGGGTCCTGCACATAGGTCTGGCCAAGTCCAAAATTCTTCTTTACATTAAAACAGTGGTGTAGAGACAGACCACTTTCTCCCCCTGAGGACACTAAAGGGGAGCATGCAACCACCATTGTCTCACATGGAGCACAGACAGGAGACTCAGCTACAAGGGAAAGCATCAGAAAGGGGAGGCCTGAGGACAGAGAGGAGGAAGTGGGGAGTGGGAAGAGGGGGAGACAGGAAGGATGAGGAGAAGAAGGGAAGGGAGGAGAGGAAGGGAGGAAGGATGGAGAAAGGAGGAAGAGGAGAGAGTAGGGGAGGGGAGGGGAGGGGAAGGGAAGAGGACAGCAGGATGGAGGAAGAGAGTGAAGGGAAGGAAGTCAAGTCAGGAGCTAACAGAGGAAAGGAGGAGAAGTTCTCCCAGCATGGGGAGAAGAGAGAGCAACTCTAACTTACACAGAACCTTGATTGAAGACGGCTGCATTCTGAGCCTCCTAGTTCCTTGTGTCAAAGGCCCAAATTGCAACAATTCAGCTTAATGACCTCAGCTGACTTCATTTTCAATTCTGGAATTGGGCAACTCTTGATTCCATAAAATAGACTAAGCATTCCCAGGGGTGGAGCAGAAGAAGTCCAGTTGTAGACAAAGGAAAGCTAAAGAAAGCAGAAACAAGAGAACAGAAAATGAATTAATTTAAATACTCTCATTGTCAAGGACAAGCAGGGAGTCAGAACAATAGGGTGCTACTTCAGGTTACCCTCTTTGGTGAGAAATAAGGCAGAAAGACTATTACCCTGTGGACTGCAATTGGCCTCTTTGGGAAAGATGGCTGTTAGAGTTCTGTGCTGATGCCTCAGAAGGCCACATGGGTAGCTTCATTTCAGCTGGTTAGTAAGAATGTTTAGTATGAGTGCCGCCATTTTCATTTTCTATGGGAGCCATTAGCTCTGCTCCAGGGAGCTCAGCGTGAAACAAAAGCCTCCTCTGACTTGTGTAACACTTGAGTCACGCGGATTCTTTCTTTTGGAAATATGAAAGCCAGGGAAGCCCAAGACGCAAAGTAGTTGCTCATCTATTTCTGCATTTAACAAATACTGCACACTCTCATGATTTAAAACTGAAATGTCTCTGCACTCTCTGTGTGTACTGCTTGCTCTCCAGCTGGTAATGCTATTTTGGGAAGTGGTGGGAAACTGAGGAAGTAGTGCCTGCCTGACGGAAGTGGGTCATTAGGGTAAGTCCTCGCTGGTATTTTGTCCCAGACCCCACCATGTTTGTCTCTTTCCACTTCCTATATGTGTGAGGTAAACAGCTTTCCCCAGATGCCCTTGCCACCATGATGAAAGCAAATTATGACTGCTCTCACCCAAAACAAATATTTTGCCCCTTAAGGGCTTTGCTCAGGTATTTTGGCCGTTACTTCAGAAATCTAACTGAGAAAACTGGAACAAGAGAAGTGGGCCCCTTGCTGAGAAGACACAATTGTGTGTTGTTTTTAGGGCATTGGAACTGGCTTGCAGAAAAGATTGGAAAGGTTTAAATAAAAGTCAGTCAGGGAAAAACCTAAGACACTGTACCTAGGTGTTAGTGGGAGTGTGGGTAGTCCAGGAAGCAGAGAGAAATGCGGACAGTAAAATCTGCATTCAGGAGGCTTCAGGTCAAAATGGAGATCTGGAGAAAGTAGACCAGTGGTCATCCCTGTTATATCTTGGTCAATAATTTATCCATAATTTGTCTGTGTCCTGAGACTTTGCCTGAAGATGAATATATAAGTAACTGACTAATTGATTTGAGAGTAGATTTCAAGATAGGAGAGCATTCCGGCTGTGTACGGATATTGTTGCTGCTTTCAGATAAACTGACAGTAAGAACAGGAAACAAAACGCAAACCAGAAAGTTCTGAGACAAAAGCAACCTTTGGAGAGGTGAGCAGCAGAGTGTCGTGGCTAGAACTTGACGGTGCTGCTCCAAGTTTGCGTGTTTTGACTGGGTTCCTTTTCTTTGCCAGCTAAAGAAATAAAAGGCAGGAAAGAAAATCTTGAGCTGAACAGGTAGCAGTAGGGAGATTGGCGACCCCACTGGTGAGAATAAGACCACTATCACAATTTTTGAGCCAAATTTGAAGCAAGTTTTATTGAGTACTGGCCAGGACCATGGATACTGGCTAGGAGGGCCATACTTGTATTCCCAGGGTATGGTGCCTGGTTATGTTAACCAGGGACTTATAAAGGTAAACCCACAAGGCTATAAGTTTCCTGCCTTTGTCCAATCAGGGACAACATATTTCCTGCCTATGTGTGATCAAGCACGCATCTGGTACAGTAGGGGCAACTATCTTGTTACAGAAGCATATGCCTCTTAGGAGGACTCTTATTAAACAAGAATTATTTTTAAATCATAGCTTTTATAAATATTGTTCTTATGACTTTGTTTTCAGGCAAGAATTATTACATAAAAACCCATTTGAATCCAAAATATCTTGGAAATGTTGCCTTCTTAGTTGGTTTATACCATGTGGTCACCACCAATCAAGATGGCGGTGAAGTCATATCCTCTATATGCCTTCACCTACTACAGCAGTCAAGAAAGTGGGACCTTCACCTCACCTGCATAGCACAGTAATGCTGGCCCTGGATGTGGGGGTTGAAGGTGAGCCGGCCTTGAGGCTGTGAATGCAGAAGAGCTGGTCCTGCCTCTTGTCTGTTGTCTGGTGGAGGAGGTGTTTTAGTTAGGGTTTTATTGCTGAGAAGAGACACCATGACCAAGATAACTCTTATAAGGACAACATTTAATTGAGCTGGTTTATTGGTTCAGAGGTTCAGTTCATTATTCTCAACGTGGGAGCATGGCAGCATCTAGGTAGGCATGGTACAGGGGTTGAGAGTTCTACATCTTCATCTGAAGGCTACTAGCAGCATACTGACTTTCAGGCAGCTAGGATGAGGGTCTTAAAGTCTATGCCCTCAGTGGCACACCTATTCCTACAAAGCTACACCTCTAAATAGTGCCACTCCCTGGTCCAAGCATATTCAAACCATGACAGTAGGTAAGGAAAAGATGCCCTCCTCCCTCTCTCATCCCTTCCCATCTCTGACAGATGGGAGAGCTGCCCCCAGGGCCATGAGAGTAGAACTGGCCACATCCCTTATAACACTTGGAAGAGAGCCCTGCACCTCGCCTGTGCGGCAGGGTAGAGCTCGCTCTGGTTGTGGGTCTTGCCAGTGAGCTGATCCGAAGGGCATGGGAGCTCAGATACTTCTCAGATCCAGAGTCAGGGATTTGAATTGACCCACCCCAATGTCTACCCCATCTATGAACTACTGAAGTACAGGGAAAAGGCAGTCCTATAGATTCAAACCTACAGGATCTCCATGACATAGGGCAACAACAGGATGTCTGCGAGGAGTCTCGGTGAGGATCCAGTATTGATAGTGAAGTAGAAGCCAGAGGCCTAGTATCAGACCAACAAGTCATTGAAACGAACATTTGCAAGCAAAGAAGTGTGGACAAAAGGGTATGTTGTGAACACACTGTGAAACACTGCAGCTTCCACAAGAAGATTTTTTTTCCTCCTTTGGGGGGAAGGTTGCAAGGGTGGAGGGTGAGTACTGGGGTAGGGGGAGATGAATGGTATTGGGGTTCATGATATGAAATTCACTAAGTAACAATAAAAAGTTAAAACATTGGGGCCTGCAAAGCTTGTGACGCCATATAAGCAATGTATAGGTCTGTTGCCAAGGCAACAGCTGCTGTTTACTCAGAGTTCCATAACCCACCTTTACCTGTAACTACATCACCCCCCCCCCCATATAACGGGGCAGCGCTCCTTTCCTCTCTCTCTTTCTCTTCTCCCCTTCCTTCCCGCCCGCTACCCCTTCCCTATCTTAAATAAAGTCCCACGTGGAACTATCTGGTCTAGCGTGTCTCACTGCGGCTCATGGTTCCACCGTGTCCACGGCGCGGTGCCCGTGGTGTGCACGTGTGGGCACGGCGAGCAGCGGCAGCCACAACGCAGCGAGCAGACAGGATGTTCTAGCGAGCGCAGAAACCAATGCAGAAATCAACATTGATAATTAAAAAATCTACACACGAGTAATCTTAAAGGAACCATGTGGTGTGACACCATCTTGGGATGTAAACAGCATGTGGCTTGCTGCCATCTTAGCTGATGGCCGCATGGGATGGAGGCAAACATGACTGGCAGCCATTTTTACTAAGGTAATATAAGTGGCTAAGAAGTCAGGTCTTAAGCATGCATTGCCTTTTAAAAAAAAAAAAGACTTTGTTAAACTTTAGCTATCTTGCTAAGTTGAGTCACACAAGAAAGTATGATATTCTGTGATGGTGCTCTATAAGGCCCAGGAAAGTAAAGTTTTCAGTCTCCCTGTGGATTATACTTATTTCTTAAAGTTTTACTTTGGTGCTAAAAGAGCCTCAGTTCAAAAAATTGTGGGTTGGTTTGTTCGTTTGTTTTTGTTTTTGAGGCTAAACCTAACAAGGATAAAAGTACACAACCTAATTTTACAAAAGCTACACTTCTACAGTTTTATGACTCTCCTATTCTCATGACCCTGGGGCCAGCTCCCCCACCTGCCGTGGATGACAAGGGATGAGGGAAGGGAGGAGGACATCTTTCCTTTACCTACTCCATCACACAAGAGACAATGCTCCTGCACTCACAGCCTCAGGGCCGGCTCACCTGCAACCCCACATCCAGCCAGCTCTACTGGGCTGTGTAGGTGAGGTGAAGGGCCGCTCTCCTGAGTGCTGCAGCAGGTGAAGGTGAAAGCAGTTTTCCCTCTGATGACTTCCAAGGGTCAGGTGAGGCGTGGGGCAGTTCTCCTGCCTGCTGTTGTTGGCAAGGGGTGGAATGGTACCTCTCCCTTGCCCATGTCATCATAGAAGGTGGGGTCATGTCTCCCACACTTATGCTCTTGGGGGCCAGCTCGCTCACACCCCCATCAACAGGGTCAGCTCTACTGCGCTGTCCAGAAGTGCAGGGCCACTGGTGATGGACAGCGTCAGCTCTCCTGCTCGCATGACCTGATGGCCCAGGCTCCCACCTACCACCAGTGGCGAGTGGGGAGGGAAAAGGTTAAGTTAACCTTTTGTTAGACTTTTAACCATACCCAATAAACTTACAAATACTGAGGTGCAGAAAGTTCATATAATAGACTTACAAATCTTGAGATGAAGTGTATATCTTAGCAAAAGTTTCAGACAGTTAAATGAAACCAGTAGTCTAAATTCTTGACTCTTGCTTTGCTCTCTTTTCCCTGTCACAAAGGCGGGTGGCTCAGCTGACAACAGGACAGAGAGGAGACTTTAAATATACATGCTTGGGTCTAGAGAAGGAGGAGACATAACCCAATGTGAGAGCCAGATTTCCCATAACAGCATGAAATAATTTTAATATTATCCACTCCCAAAGACATTTGATTCCCTGCTACAGAGACCAGAAAGTTCCAGAGATAAGAAATTCTGAGCCCCGGCCATCAAAGCAGCCATGGCAAATGGTGGTGGAAGTGACCAACGGCTGATGATGGCAGAGACAGTAAGAACAAGCCAATAACATGGAGCATAGAATGTTCAGGCTGTCAGAAGAGCGTGGTCAAAAACAAAGCATGCGGCGGCCACCTTCATCCGTACACTTAACTGAGACTGACTGATTTCCATCTTGGCTTCCAATATTCAAACAACCAGAATGAGGCAGGGTGGTGAGACACCTCGCTTTTTGCCCTGGATGGGATCCCATTGTCCCAGATCTAGATCCCAACGGAACCAGATGTCACAGAAAATTACTGTGACTTACTAGGGCAGGCCTCCACAGGCCAGCTGCTTTTCTCAACAGTTCACTTCTGCGAGTCCGTGAAATCAAAAGCGTACCTCAGAGCGTTGGAACTCTCAAGGTACCCACGTCCTGAGAGGGCCCTTCAGCACTAGGGTCCTGGAGTGAAGCTCCAGGTTTAGAATGTGGGTAACTTAATCTCAATGGGGGCCTTCCAGAAAACATCACTCCTACCAGGTGAGAATCAAACCACACTTTCTGAGCCAAGTTTTTAAAGTAAGTTTTATTAAATACTGGCCCTTGGGAATAACCAGGTCCATACCTGGATTCCCAGAACATGGTGCCAAATTACATTAGGGGCTTGTATAGGCAAAACCCATAAGGCTATGTGCTTCCTACCTTTGTCTAGTCAGGAGCAAGCGTACAACCAGACTTACTTCCGGCCTCTGTACCTCCTGCCTGTGTGTGATCAAGCATGCATCCTGTGCAGTTGGAGCAACCAGACTTGTTTACAGAAGCAAAACCCCCTGGTTTATTATCTTGCATGAGCAGCCTCCAGCATTCTAGGAGTTATCTATCCTTGGGCAAGTGGGGCTTACAGGTTAGAGGTATTTTCATTGTATAGATCTCTTAATCACAGTAATTAAAACTTAAGACACAACTTTAGCCATCACAAAATCTCGAACATAGCAAATGGGAGCAGATAGAATCAGCAGTTGATAAATGGTTTGTTTTGGAAGCGAGGAGAGACACACACACACACACACACACATCAGGTACACAGAAAAAAGGACCATCTGCTAAGCAGAGGGGGAACTTGGGAAGCCAAAAATTCAGCCTCTTCTCTGGGATTTGTTTCAGTCTCTGGAGGGTTTTCCCCCTTAATTTAAGGTTAGTCAGCTTGAAGAAAGACAGGATGGCTGACTGCCTCACTGCTGTGTAAGGATTGGAGTCAGCTGGTCAGCAGGGGACTGACTGGAAGGGGAAAAGACCTTCTCGGCCTTTGTTTTGCTATGATTCTAAGCTCAGGAAGGTGATGAAGAATCCAGCCTTCTTGGAAGTTCTCTTTATCACCTTACTCATGAGCCCTCTCCTACGCTGTCTGCCTACCAGGGAGTCTGCCCCTCACTATTTAAGGATATTCTAGCAACTCGAGATCATGGGCCCTATGTAAATGACGTGGGTCACTGAGGTGTGACTTTACAAGTTATATTGGTCATCGCTTGCTTCCTCCATCTCCTACAAAGCAAATACTGCTTCTTCCTTCTGCCCAAGTGTATGAGTCCAAGCTGCTGTAGACTTGACCTTCTGAAACCATAAGCCCAAACAAATCCCTTTTCCTTTACACTGTTCTATCCGGTTTCTTTTTTTTTTTATTCGATATATTTTTTATTTACATTTCAAATGATTTCCCCTTTTCTGGCCCCCCACTCCCTGAAAGTCCCATAAGCCCTCTTCCCTCCCCGTTCTCCCACCCACCCCTTCCCACTTCCCTGTTCTGGTATTCCCCTATACTGCTACACTGAGTCTTTCCAGAACCAGGGGCCACTCCTCCTTTCTTCTTGTACATCATTTGATGTGTGGATTATGTTTTGGGTATTCCAATTTTCTAGGCTAATATCCACTTATTAGTGAGTACATACCATGATTGATCTTTTGAGACTGGGTTACCTCACTTAGTATGATCTATCAGGTTTTTTAATTGCAGTTATGTTAGATTTCAGAGGCAGCATAAAGAGACAGAAGGCAGAAAAAGAGTGTGACCTCAGATGAGACTGTGTTCATAAGGACGCACAGGGAAGGGAAGCCTCTCTCATGTGGGAATGGAAGGAGTCCGCACAGAGAAAAGCTAACTGGGACACTTCACGGAGAGTTGGGAGTGAGGAGACTGACCAGTTGTGGGAGCTATGTGCTGGTCTGTGTGGTCTCCCCTTCCTGGACTTGTTCACTGTAGGCAAAACAGACTTCCTGGGGGACAGGTTTTCTCTTCCAGTGTTTCTCTCTGAGCTGAGCAAGGTTGTGCGAAGCCAGCAGTAATTTCATAGGAGTCCCGTTTTTCCAGTGTTCTACCAATCTGTGCAAACATGTCTAACACATGCACCTACTATATACCAGGCTCTGAGAGCAGAGGGGCTTTGTCTTTGCCTGTGATTTAAAAAAAAAAAAATGTTTGAGATATCCTAAATTTAAAGGTCAAAGGTAAAATGAGCAAAAGACGTCGAAAGGTTGCTCGTGTTGTATTGCAACTTTGACTTAAACTTCCTTACAGGGCAGCTGGATGCCTCAGTGGACAAGGGTGCTTGCTGCCAAGCTTGATGACCTGAGTTTGATACCTAGCATGAAAGAAAGGGAGAGCCAACTCCTGAAAGTTGTCCTCTGGCCTCTACATACTCACTGGGACACATGTACACACAGAGAATAATAATAAATTAATAGATGTCACGTAAGTTATTTCCCATCCCAGTAGAACATCAGCAGCACCCTATTCTGTTGCTTTGTAAACTTTTCAGGATGGTCATCCTTAAGCAATCCAGAACTCTGGCCTGTTCCTTATGGCTTTGCCACCTGTCCTAAAGCTGTCTGCACTCCACCTTCTCCTCCCTCCATATCTACAGACAAGGTAGTTACAGAGACAAGAGGACCAGGAAGAGGTGTTTGGAACTCCAGTGTTAATTTCTCTTGGCATCTATCTGAGGGAAAGCTTGAGCTGGGAGTCATCGGCCAATCTTCTACCATAAAAGGTGAGAAGGCTGTGCATGTGTGTTTCTAACTTTTCTCACAACTTAAATTAGGATTTAATGACTTCATGTGCCTGAGAAGTATTGAAAGAAGCAACCACAATATTTCAGCAAGCCTGATACTGGCCAGCAGTAACTGCAGACAGTGCAGAGCTCACCATTGCACTTGGCAGAATCTTCAAGGCCGGGGTTAACTGTGGTGTGTTTGACTGTGGTTCTGGACCAGAACTCCCTCTGTCTATACCCACTGTCCACTCTTAAGTCTGACCTCTAAGCAGTTTTCACTTGACCTTTACAAATACTCTCAGATGGGACAAGGCAGAGGCTGGTATTTTCATTGAGAAGATAAAACTCAGAAAGATTAAGTTACCCATTTAAAGTCAAAGGCTAGAAAGTGGGCCAGACAGTGGAGGCACACTCCTTTTATCCGAGCAGAGGCAGGCAGAACTCTGTGAGTTCCAGGTCAACCTGGTCTACATAGTGAGTTCTAGGACAGTCAGGGCTACACAGAAAAACCCTGTCTCAATCCCATTCCCCCAAAGATAACAAATAGTGAGTGATGTATACAGATGTGGTGTTCATCTCCATTCTACCTTGATATGTCTTACTTATTTATTGATCATTCCTGTCCCTTGGGGCCAAATGAAAGGGCAGATTAGAAGCCATATCTTAGTCCCAGCAGCAGTTTTCAGGGCATAACCCTTACTAATCAGTTATCTGAGGTCTATAGAGTACTTACCTAACCTGTGACATGCTCTAGGTTTTATTTCCAGAACCAAGGAAGGAAGGAAGGAAGAAAGGAAAGAAGGAAGGAAGGGGGAAAGGGAGGGAGGGAGAAAGGAAGAAAGAACAAAAGAATAAAAGAAACAAAGTAACAAAAACAAAGAAACCTTTAGAATAATAAATAATGGGGTAAAATGTAGGTGCTAATCAAAGACATTGTATCTTTATAAGAGGTTCCCATAGAGACACAGTCATCTTCTCTCTGGGGCTTATTTAGTAGATACTGTATGAGAAATCCTGAAACAAACATCCGCCAGTCCCTAGGCTTTTGTTCCAATTTGCTAAATGCCCTCATTTAATTTAGTAAACAACTATTTAACCTCAGATATCTGATCTATAAGTACATATATAATAACATTTTCTATTTGTGTCCTTAGAGCCCAGAAGTCCAGAACACCTTAATAAATGTTTAATGAACTACATTTAACTAAAACTGGAGATATGCGACTGTTAACTAATGGCCGTGAAGATACATGAAGCCTCTATTAAATGCCAGATGTCTTCTCTGATCTGCATGTTGTTCTGAGCCGACTATTATGTTCTGTGGTGAGAATTGTGTTCGGTGATTTTACAGTGAAGAAACAAGCATATGATTTGATGAAAGGATAACCATTTTAAATTATGGTTATTAAAATTCTATAAATCCAAACCGTTTCTGGTTTATAGCTCCTGCAATGACTCTATTCTGAGTAGCAGGCACCCAGTAGAGTTATTTTCAGGACTTTGAAAATATAACAGATTACATTTTCCTATCAAACAAATCTGTCTGATATTTCATTTATTTATTTTAATATTCAGTCAGGTATTGTGCTAGTCATTAAGACAATGATAAATACCAAGGTAGTATATAAATAAGGATTTATAATATGGTGTGCTGTATAATAGAGGTATATACAGGGCTTGACCTAGAAACCAAAAAATAAGCTCTGCCTCTAGGAGATGATTCTTATACTGGCTATTGTTGTTGTTGTTGTTGCTTTATCATTATTATTATTATTATTATTATTATTCAGTGCTGGGGATGGAACCCAAGGTTTATGCATACTATGAAAACTCTCTACCACTGAACCATATCTCCTATCAAATCTTTAATAAACATTTTTACATATATTTATTAATGGGTGGAGCACATAAGTTCTGTGGCACATGGCTGGAGGTTGGAAACCAACTTGGGGAACTGGTTATCTTCTTCCAACACATGGAAGCCAAAGATCAGACTCAGGTCATTCATTGGGCTTAGGAACAAGTGGCCTTACCCACTGAGCCACCTCACTGGCCTGTGTGTGCTGGATCTTGAAGGATGAATCAGAATAATAAGGGGAACATCTGGGGAAAGGGATCAGAGGACAGTGTTTTAGATGAAGGAATCTGTGCAAAGATGGGTAGGCATGCAGTAACTTAATAAATGCAAAAGCGTAAGGATGTGTGTGTCTATAAAATCTGACACTACAAATAATATGTTGACTTGAACAGACAAATGCAAAAAAGACAGCATAAAGATTCAGACACGATACTAACAAGGCAATATTTATAATTTGAGAAAATGACAGTGAGGTGGTGTGGAGAATAATTTGAAGAGGAGAGAGAGAGACAAACACCAATGCTCCTGATGAGATATAATAATACTTCATGTCAATAAAAATTAAGAGATTAAAAAAATATCTAGGGAAATGACATCAAAGAAATCGCTAGTGAGATGGATGTGAAGGGCAGGATGGGGCCCCAGTCAGAAGAATGGTTATTCAAGCAAGCAATAAACAGGAAATAGAAGAAGAACAAGTGTGATGCAAATTAAAAATACAGCTAGGAGTTAGTGAGGGGGCTCAGCAGCTGAAGGCAGCTCTCAGCAGGTGAAGCATTTGCTGCACAAGCAGCCCGAGTGAGATCCCTAGAATCCGGGTAAAGGTGAACGAGAGAACCAGTTCTACGAAGTCATCTTCTAACCTCCATACATGCACTGTAGTGTGCATGCATACATGCTCTCTCCCTCCCTCACATATACACACACTTAGAAACACTAATGCACCCTCCCTCCCTCCCTCCCTCTCTCTCTCTCTCTCTCTCTCTCTCTCTCTCTCTTTCTCTCTCTCTCTCTCTCTCTCACACACACACACACACACACACACATATACACACAAACACTTAGGAACACTAATACACACTCCCTTTATGTCTCTCTCTTTCACAGACACACACACACACACACTTAGCAACACTAATGCATATTCCTTCCATTCCCTCCATGTCTCTTTCTCTTACACACACACATTCACACACACTTAGAAACACAATGCACGCTCTCTCCATCTCTCTCTTTTACACACACACACACACACACACTTAGAAACACTATTGATAACAACAATAATAATTTTAAAAATAAGCCCATTTCGGCGAGTGTGTGTTACAGTGGGTTTGAGTTAGGTAGCAGAGATATAGGGCATGAGGTACAGATAAGTCAGGATTGACTATATTATTCTAGGTCATTGATTATCTGGTTGCTAATGACAACCATGGAATGACTAATCCCCAATAGGAAAAGAACATGTTGGAGGAATGTCCTGTGTATTGTCTGAAGCTTCATCTTTGTCAATAATAATTATTGGAGAGTATGTTCTCATTGTTCCTGGGAATGTGTGGTGTAGCAGGAAGCAAGGGCGTGGCCTCTAACCCCAGCTCCTGGAAGCCTTTGGAGAGTGTCAGAGAAGTCACTTACAGTGTCCTTCCTGAATCTCTTACCTGTGAAATGAGAAGCCTGGATTTGGTGAATTTCTCCCCTGTAATTTTGTAACCAAGCCTCTAAATCTCATGATCTCCACATCTCCCCTGTGGGCTGCCAGGAAAACCTGAAATAACTGGAAAATGGGCATCGAGAGGGAAACTTGGACTGGAAACAGCCACAGACCTTGTAATTTCCCCTGAATAATGGAAATCTGACGTTCAAAAATGTTTCTGCTGTAATTTGGGGGCAGGTTTGTAGACTGTTCTGAAAATGTGAAGATTTTTTTTATAAAGAAAATGATATTTGATCTGGAGTATTTGGGTTTAGATCAAACAACCTCTTGAATATTCATTTGGGGGTGTTACTATGTAAGATTTTTCCTATTTAAAAAGCCGCCCACTTACTGCTTTATTCAAAAAGTACTATAGTAGTCTGACCGTATTTGTCCCTTCTGGTCAGTTATGATTGCCTACAAGAAATACAGGAACAGAAGGCATCCACGGTAATTATATTCCATTAAATTGTATATCTTCACAATAACCAGTAGTCTAGATGACTATGCGGAAAGATCTTGCTGATAGATATATAGACCCCTAGGTGCTGAGTTAGCTCCAAACTAGGTGTACGGAGAGCGGTTTCCCTGGATTCCCTCGAACTATGAGGTCTAATGGGCTGTGAGAACCAAAGAAACACAGGCCATAGTTCAACTGACAAACAAAGCATTCACAGAAGATACATACTATATATGATAAAGTCCCGGAAGAAGACAGTTCTGTGCATTGTTTTATGGTTTTGATTGAGATACAATCCGGCAATGTCCTTACACTTAGCTTCTGTATTAAGATTATTCTCTGAATGAGCATCAGAAATTATGTCACTCCCGTTGGAAGCATGGGAGACAAAGACAGGAGAGTCCCCTGAAACTCATGGGCAGCTAGTCTGGTTTATGCAAAACGAGGGAAAGAACAGAGAGAGAGCATGTCATAGAAAAAAAAATGGAAGACTAGGTCTGAGGCCCAAGGCTGTCCTCTGACACCATAGAAGCATTGTGGCAGTCATGCTACTGCCCATGAACACGAATGCACACACACACACACACACAAACACACTCACCCATACACATGCCACACACACCATACAGCACACTTACACCACACACACTCATGCATACACACAAACACACACATGCAAACAAACACATACACATGAACACATATATACACATACATACACACACATGTACACATACAGACACATACGCACCACACATAAACACATGCACACATACACAAAAACACACAATTGAACACACACACATATGCACACACACATATACACACAGACATACACACAAACACACAGACACCCCACCCACATGAACACATACACACAAATACACACACACAAAGAGAGAGAATAGAAGAGAAAAGAAAAGCAGCAAAAGTATATAATATTTTAGAATAAACACAAGAAATGCGTAAGGCCTACATGAAGAAACCGTTAAAGTACTATTGCGAGACATGAAGACCAGCTAAGTGAATGGATTATATCTTCTAAGAGATCCAATACATGGGGACTGAAATAGGGGACACGGTAGTAAGCAGACTACCATGCTCTTTAACACATTGGAAAGAAAAAAATGAGAATTTACATGTGTATTTATTGTGTGTAAAAAAAAGCCTCGGAAAATATCCCTAAAAACCCTACCTGCAGAGAACACGGGGTAAACAAAATCTGAGAACAGCAAATGGTGATGTTTATACCAGGGATGTTCGCTCACTGGATCACCATCTAATGCTCCTCAGGTACACTGCGGGATCACAATCCAGCCAATGACTGCATGATCATTTTTCTTTCTTTTTCTCTTTCTTTCTTTCTTTCTTTCTTTCTTTCTTTCTTTCTTTCTTTCTTTCTTTCTTTCTTTCTTTCTTTCTTTCTTTCTTTCTTTCTTTCTTTCTTTCCTTCTTCTCTCTTTCTCTCTTTCTTTCTCTTTCTTTCTTTCTTTTTCTTTCTTTCTTTTTCTCTTTCTTTCTTTTTCTCTTTCTTTCTTTTTCTTTCTTTCTTTCTTTCTTTCTTCTTTTTTTCCTTTCTTTTCTCTTTTTTTCTTTTTTGTTTTTTTTGGTTTTTTTCGAGACAGGGTTTCTCCGTGTGGCCCTGGATGTCCTGGAACTCACTCTGTAGACCAGGCTGGCCTCAAACTAAGAAATCTACCTGCCTCTGCCTCCCAAGTGCTGGGATTAAAGGCATGTGCCACCACTGCTCTGATCAGACTACGGCAGGTGGTTTGCGGCTGTCTCCAGTCTTTTGCTAGCGTCATCATTTCTGCAGTCAGTTCTGTGGTGCTAATTGTGGTTGTTGAGTGGACTGAGAGATTCCTAGAAAGTTAGTAAAACACATTTCTGGGTGTGTCTGAGGAAGTGTTTCTAAAGTACATTGGCAGGCAACAAGCAAGTTGAGTGAGAAAAACCTGCCGTTACTGTGGTTGGCACCTGCCAATAGGTTGCCCCATGAGACAGTAGCAGAAGACTCTTTTACAGGGCTACTTGACTCTCCTTTTTAAAATGTCTTTCCTCCATTTATTTTCTTAGTGTGTCTGGCAGGGGAGAGGCTGGCACTCGCAATCCACAGCATGTTTATGGAGATCAGAGGGCAACTTGCAGATATCAGACCCTGGGCATCAAATTCAGTATCTAGGGATTTTACCATCTGAGCCACCTCTCCATCCCTGATTGGCTTCTTTTGAGTCCTTCAAGTTTGCTTTGCCTCGCAGCCTTTTTGGTCTGGTGTTTTGTTTTGTTGTTGTTGTTTGCTGCCATTGATTTTTTTGGAGACACATTTCACCTTCTTCAGCTTTTGAGCATAGTTCTGTGTGGATAACAAACACCCCAAGGGGCTTTGAAGCCTTCCATTTTTTATTGGGCCTTCCCACTTCTTGAACTGAGAAACTGCCAGTCTCCTGAGCTCTCCAGTCTAAAGATAGCTACTGTGGAACTAATCAATCTCTGATAATGTATCATGGAAGCTAATAATACACACATACACACACGCACAGGCATACACACACACTCCTGAAGAACAGCAACTAAAACATTAGCTATCCCCCCACCTTTAAGTTGAATTTTTATAACCAGTGAACCTGTAAACCACAAGGAATTCCAGAAATAAAAAACTCTTTGAAATAAAAGCTCTGACTCCATAAGTATTAATAGTCATGATCAGAATTTAAAAATAGAAACCATGAAAATCTCTGAAATATTTAGGTCCATAATTCAGGTTGTCAAGATAGTTCAACCGGTAGAGATGCTCACCGCATAGGCCTGGCAACCTGAGTCCAGTCCTCCAGAGAGCTGACCCCATGACCCCATGAGTTTTCCTCTCACCATCACTCATGTGCATGCCCACAGAATACACACAAGAGAGAGAGTCAGAACAGAGAGCTATACATCCTCAGTCTCCTCCCCTTCTCCCTTTCCCATACCCTCATCCAAACATGTGCTTCTTTTGCTAATGTACAAGGAAGCATCCCTGTGTCATACAGGCACTGGGAAATCTGCCCAGCGAATACAGAGCCTTGCCAAATGATATCATCCATCCAAGTTAGCACAGGACTCATAGCTGACCTGTTTAACCAATGATCAAGGTTCCCACGGGTTGTCTCACCACAAGACCGTGCTAGGTTGGAAGGTAATGGCAGTGTAATTTGCTAAGATGCCCATGTTTGTTGGTTATCCCATAGCTTCAGCGCCTGGATTTGAAGTTTATAACACTGCTGTCCCCTTGTCTGGGGTGTTTTATAGATGAACAGAGAGCTGGAACTTTCTGAAAGGCACTCAGTTAAAACCTCAAATCATAGGAGAGGTTCTAATCTCCACACCCATTTCTCTGTCGTAATTTGGATGATCAGAGGCTAATTGGCTTCACTTTCTGTCACCTGGTGAGATAGCATGAGACTGAGATAAATTTTAATGAAGCCATTGATAATAATGATACGCACATTTACTTAAACAGCAAAACAAGGAGGACAGAGGGTGGTATCTCTTTCATGTCACTTTTGGAATGCGAATGGGTGGCCTTAGATGTAGGCGTCGGTGACTTTCTCCTCCTAACTTGCCCTGTCTTCCTTAAGGAAAATTAAAAAGAAAACAAACAAACAACAAAAACAAAATAAAATGCCAGAAAGTTCCTTTCAAGCACTCACCAAATCTCTTCTCTGTGGTCACAATAACTCAGCCACAGATAGTTATACAGGCGATAGATATAAAATTCAGTTCATGAGATGCATTTGGCTAAAATCCAATGTGACTTAAAGTCCTAGATCCTCTAGTGCAGGTGGCTGGATATGGACACCTTCCAAAGTTCCTTTAATTGGATAATGCCTATATATCTTAAATATCATTTGTGAGTCTTTCTATGTTAAATGTAATCAGTTCCCCTAAAACCGTAATGCTGCTTGGCAGGCAACCTCGATTTCTAATCTCCATTCCGTGTTCTATCTGTTCTTTCGGGTTGGCGCTAAGTTGGTGAGGTGGGCTGTCTCTCCTCTCCCCTTGTCTGTTGTCTGCTACTGCACAGACTGTTTGCCCCCCTGCCAGCTGGCTGTCTTCTCTTCCCAAAGCGATCATGCAGCTACTGCCTACAGGATGACAGCGGCAAACCTCTGAGCAGACAAACCAGCTGCCGTTGGCTGCAGACCATTAGAGGAAACCCGTCAGCTTCTTTCCTTTGGCCTTCCTGCAAGGAAGCAATTTCCCACTGCTAACCACTCACCAGCTGGAACCTTTACGCATATGACCAAATTAATGAGATTGGCGGAGGCCTCTTGAACTCTTCCCAGGAATTTTTTTCTTTACGACACTATTTCTTTCATATCATGCTCATATTGCTAATTGACAAGAAATCTCTGTAAGGTAGTTTCTAAGATGAAAGATATCGCATAAACGGAATGAACTCATTTAAGGAGATATGCAAATTCAGGCAATATTACATCCTTCAGCAGGTCCCAGCACTATACCTATGGACCTGTATCTTACCAACACACGGCTAGGCGCAGCAGCCCAGGACATAGGAACATGACTCTGATAGAAAAGGAAAAGCATAGGTGTACAGTGCATCCCCTACAGATCCGCCTTGCCCCAAGGCTAATGATGCTTACATCTTAGGACCCCTCTCTCATATGTGCTACATCCAAAGCTCTATATTGCCAATTTGGGTTTCTTCAGTTTTATTTTGCTTTTCATAAAGAAGGCTTCCCAGGTTCTATAAGCCTCAGCATTAAAAAAAAATCTTAACTAGATTTGATCCAAACATACAATGTAGTTTTCCATTTCTAAGTTTTGGTTGTAGCCAGTATATTTTTGGAAAATAAGTGAGCATATTAATATGGTTACTAAAAAAAATAATTGACCTTTCTTGATTCTTTCGCTTCATGGTTAGTTTTATAGATATTTTTAACCCCTTGGAAACAATTTTATATAACCCCTGTTGAGAGCAATCTGGTAATAACTTTGAAAACTATAAATATATTTATACAGATATAATATGCTATATCTATACATTTATCAAAGACTGGACATATTCCAGAAATTTGCCAACAGGAGACTAGTTAACTGAGTTATGAGGTATCCATATGGACACCATGCAGCTGGCAAACCCTGGGGAAATGCTTGGGTGCTGTGTGTGGAAGGGTGTCAAAGGTAAGGTGTTAAAGTATGCAGTGGCCTATAAAGGATGCTATACTGTACATTAAAAGTTGGCAAAATAATTACTTATTGACTTATATGAGATGGTTTTGAAAGGAAAAGGGGGAGGAGTGAGGTGCCTGTGGATTAGATGGTGAAGACAGAAATGAGAGGACATTTTATGTGTTTATGTAAGAAACATGTATGCATATAGTCACAGGAAATATGATAACTATTCAAAAAAGTAAAACTATGAAAGGAAGGTCAATGTGATGGGTTAGAAGGCAATAAAGTCTGTCATCAGTCCTTGGGGCCATATGTTAGGAGGCCCCTAACATATGAAACATCCTGAAAACTGTCCCATGACCTCCTCCACATGTGTGTGGTGGCACAGGCATCCCTCCACCCCACACACACATACACATATACGCACAATCACATACATGCAAACATATACACATACAAACATACATACATACACACATGCACATATATACATACAAATATATAAACACACATACCCACACACACATACATATACATATACACACATTCACACACATATGCACATACACACACACACATACACATGTACATATACACAAACACACACATACATATACATACATATGCACATACATACATATATACACACATACACACATGCACATATACACACATACAAATATATACAATACACACATACACATGCACATACACACAAATGCACACACATATACATACATGCACATATACACATACACACAAATCCACATACACATGCATACATACATAAACACACATTCTTGCACACACATACACACATGCACGTATATACATGCTCCCCAAGAAAAATTAGGGGAAAAGGAACTGATGAACAACCCCAGGGTGAGGCAGGAGAATTGTTCAAAATCAACAAGAATTCCAGTCTTACATAGATAAAAAAAGAGGAGGGACGTGATGCTCTCCCCTTGTGGCGCTGAGGACACCATGCAAGGCCCACAGTCTGAGAGCTTCGTTAGCGTCTTCCTAACCCTGACTCTCCAATTCTCCTAACTTCACTTCCTGTCACCTACCAGTCTCTGTACAGACACAGCATTCTTGACTGCGTTTGATGGTTACTTTTATAAACAAACTTCAAGGCTATTCTCTGTTTATCGCCTGCCTTCCTGTTCTTATCACAACACAACTTTTGCTCAGCACTCCTCTGTCTCTGGAGCAGGCTTCCTTCAGAGAACCAGCCTCAGAAACCTCCGGCGACTCCCTTGACATGGTAGCCTTCCTTTCTACTGTTTCTTTCCCCATATACGCCTTTGAAAGTGCATATCTCCTTTATTACGTAGAATGTCTGTCTTCTCTAGTCAAGTCCAGACAAAGCACCTCCACAGCGGCTGGCTTGTGTTTGTATTGTCTGCTTCTGTGTTCCTGGTGCTTAACTTGGGCTTAGCAAGACTTAGCGAGTGTTTGTTGAATGGGGAGTGATTTCTTTAAGGCAATGTGTGTTCCTTCTACAGCCCACATAAGGTAAGGACAATATTGCAGAGCAAGCGCGGGGATTTTGCTGCCTGCTGCACCAGCTTTGTAAATTTAACCTTTTAGTATTCAGGGGACTCAGAGGTTTCATCTACGCTGTTCATTCACTTTGCCATTTAATAAATATACACTGTGTGCTTTCCTTGTGCCCCTGTTCAAGGGATGATGGTTATGCCATTAGATGGTTACAACAGAATGCAAGATGGGGTGGGGGGGCTTGATGTTCCAATAAAATATTGAACAATCTATTTGGGGAAGGGATTTGAGAGTGATGCATGAACACATACCCAAATAAATGCAATTTTCAATTAGGGCTTAAAAGCCTCAATAAAGTGATTGGAGAAGATTAAAGAGATAGTATCTGAATTGGGATTAAGTGAGATTGTATCCATGAATGACTTAGGTGCCTAGCTGACCTGTAATAATGTCAGAAATAGAATTAGTATGTATCAAAATGTGTCCAAAGAAGTGGGCACATCCCTATAGTCCCGGCATGAGGAAGCCGAAATGGGAGAATTGTGAGTTCAAGGTTCACCTGTGCTGATTATCCAGACTATGTTGTCAGAACAACAACACAGAAAATCCCACAAGAAATGACGATCATTTGAGGAAATGTATCTAACCCGATTTATATCACACAATGTACAGCTATATAAGAATATCACATCTTATACTGCTGATATGTAAAAATGTTTAATTTTATGCATCAGTTAAAAATACATATGCTTTAAATGAAAGAAAAGGAACTAAGGCCTAGAATGGAAGCAGATACCTACAGACACGGCTCTCAAGAGGCCGAGGCAACACGATCAGAGATAGTTAGTCTGAGGTATATAACCAGATTCTATTTAAAAAACAAACAAAAAAATTCCAAAATGCACACACAAGAACAAACTGAAAGCATAAGAAATATATTGTCTTTTAAAGTAAAATGTTATAATCACATTTATATTACTTATAGAGTGAGAAGACCTGTGTGTGTGTGTGTGTGTGTGTATTGGTGGTCTCTATTTGAATCAAGGAACTAAGCTTTAACTGTTTCCACTCTGAAGTCATTAACACTCTTTTAAAGTGGCACCATCAAAGGATTTAATGATCCCAGCATTGGCCTAGCACTGTCCTCCGAAAGACTTCACAGAAACAGGCAACAGTAGCTGTTTATTAGTGCTTGCATCGTTGTCTAAGGTCCCATGGGCTCATCAATCAGTTCTTGCTGCTTTCTTGCATCTAAGGTGATGAGATGGAGGGAGAGGAGAGAAAGAAACGGGTGTGTAGGGTGGGAGAGAATTCAGCATAGGTAAAAATATCTTAACATAAATGCACTGCTGCAGAACAGAAAATAATTGGCAATTCCTATCTTCTTGAAGTGGCAGTACAACCCCCCGGGAGGCCATTGGATGCAGAGCTGGAAAGAGCGGGTGAGGAGCTGCCTCAGCTTCAGGCACTCCTCACAGAACCCCTCAAACTTTGCACAGGCGCTTGTTTTCCGTTGATTGTCAGCCGCTGGCTCTTAGACTCAAAGGAAAGAAGTATAAAAGCAGATTCGGGGAGCTGATTTCCACGTGAAGTCTCTGCTTGAGCTAGCTATCCCAGGAGCATTCTGGGTATAAAATTATACATTAACCTTTCCCCCCATTTCCCTTCGCTCCAATCTTTGGTGCCAAAGCCACTGGCTCCAGCCTCAGGCAGCAGCACCTACCTCATTGCTGATGAGAGAGCGACAGGAAGAAGAAGGTGAAGCCAAGGCCACAGGAGATACAAAAAGCAAAACGGAACCCAGCAAGTCTGGGTAGAGCGTGCCACAGTACCCACATCGCCGATTTACAGAAGGGGAACCGGGCACTTGAACTTGGCTTGCAATGCCTAGTCAAGTGGCGGAGCTCTGGTGTGCATCCAGTTACCTTTGCCCCAATAAATTATTCTCATTCTTCTCTAAGAAATTGATCCCCTTTCCTGCCCACAGCCATGGATACAGGGACATATGGCACTTATTAGATATTCTTACCCAGCTTTCTTTTAATACAATCAGATATTTTTATCTTCGTATGCCTGCGTGTGTGTGTGCGCACGTGTGCGCGTGTGTGTGTGTGCGTGCGTGTGCGTGTGCTTGCGTGTGTGTGTGTGTGTGTGTGTGTGTGTGTGTGTGTGTGTGAACATATGGCATGCGTGTGCAGGTGCTCTCAGAGGCCAGAAGAGGGCATCAGATCCCCCGGAGCTGGAGTTAGAGGCAATTGTCAGCCACCCAACTTGGGTACAGGGAACTGAGCAGAGGTTCACCACAAGACTGAGTTTTCTCCTGATGAGGCCTATCAACAGCCCATCCCATCCTGGACGCTTTGAAGACATTTTTTTTACCTCTCTTTTATACTTACAATAAGTCTCAATTTGGTTGTAAAATAGTTATTAAAAATACTTGATGTGAATTTGATTTCACAAAATGTATAATTGAAGCAGCAGATTCTCAGAGCCCAGGGGTCCAAGTGTGACTAAATGTTTTCACTGACTCAAGCATTACTTTAAAAAAAGAAAGAAAAATAAATAAGTAAAGAAAGAAAGAAAGTAACGAAATTAAGTACTAGTTTCTCACAACAGCCTCACTTTGAAATGTTCAATAGTTTTGCATGGCTCATGAGCAATCTATCAAGTAGGACAGGATCATGTACTATGAAAAGGTGTCAGTATATGCTGCAAAACCAGCGTCCAGCAAGCCAAAGGAAGGGTTTCACAACGTTGAGGCTAGCCCAGGTTATATAGAGTGAGACTTTGTCTCAAGAGCGAAACAAAAATGGCAGTCAAAGAGATGACCCTTGTTGCTTTTCCAAAGGGCATAAATTTAGTCCAGCACTCAAACTGGGTGGGTCCCAACCACCTGTAACTCTTGCTCCAGGGATCTTCTGGCCTTAGGCACCAACACACACATGGCATTTTACACACACACACACACACACACACACACACTCTCTCTCTCTCTCTCTTTTAAATGAGGACAAAACACTCTGTGTAGAATCAGGAATCAAGCCAGTCAAAACAATATCATTGTCTATCATGTGTGCACAATGATAAAGAAAGCCCTACTGACCAAGCACAATGATGTACAAATCTTTTATAAGGGAAATTACTTAGCAACAATGAGGTTGGCTCTGCTTCCAGTTTTGAAGCAGGGCTACCCAGGAGATTGTAGATCCAGTTTCACTTGATCTTTACTGAATTGCCTACGTGTAGTAATCGATCTTCATCTCAACAGTGTTCACTGGGAACCAAGTCACTGAAGGGTTCGGTGGCTTCTCAGTAAGCAAGAGCATACCGAGTGGCTGCTTAGATGAACTAACCACATCTCTAACTGCTGAAGGGTCAGCAAGGCACTAGGACATAAATTCACTAAAAAGAGGAAAACAAAATGAAGTCTTGCAGATTTTTACATGTATGTACGGGTTTATGCCCAGAAAAAAATGAATGCATTTACAGAAAGCGTGGTCAACAATGCTCCTGTTACTAAACATGGTAGCCCATGACTCTAATACCAGTACTTGAGATTCTGAGGCAGAAGGTTTGTGAGTTCCAAGCTATATTAGGTTACACAGAAAGATTCTAACAAGCATGGGTGGGGGAGATGGAGGAGAAGGAAGAGGAAGAAGAGGAAGAGGAGGAAGAGGAGGAAGATATTCATCCATATAGCACTATTAGTAATTTTCCCAAACTGGAATTTGTCTATATACATGTTTGCATCAAAATTGTCTACACACAGTAAAGCAGGCCCGTGGTGTAGCTAACGGTAATGCTTGCTGCAGTGTGTGTGAAACACTGGTTTCCTACCCGATGCCCAAAAAGAACAACAAGAGAAACACACACACACACACACACACACACAGAGAGAGAGAGAGAGAGAGAGAGAGAATAAAAAAATTAAACTCAATGTTTTGTTGTGGTTTGTATTTCTTTGAGGCAGGGTCTCACTCTGTAGCCCTAACTGACATGGAACATGATTTATTAGACCAGGCTGGCCTTGAACTCTAAGAGATCCACTTGGCTCTGCCTCTTAAATGCTGGGATTAAAGGCATGCACCACTGAACCAGGCTTAAAAAGAGGATTTTTAACACATTTTGCAATATATGAATGACAAGGAAAATTCTCCGGCTCTATCTGATAATAGAGATGAAGCTCACAAATAGTCCAGATACAAAGAACAGCATGTAGAACTCTGCTTGTATAAAGCTCAAAGAGAGACAAAATCAGTCGTCATTGGAGAAGGCAGGCAGTGACCTGACAAGGACTGGTTGCATTGGTTTAGAAGACAGCAAGGCAGGACTAGGGATGTAGCTCAGGGGCAGGGCATTTGCTTAGAGTGCACAAAGCCCTGGGTTCAATTCACAGCACTGCAACAAACAAGCCAGAAAGCAGCAGGGAAGAGCTACTGGGGCTCCAGAATGATGTACTGCTTACTCTGGATGTTGGACAGATAGAGGTGTTCACAGAACAAAGATACTTGCTTTTTATGTGTGTTTCTGAATGGTTGTCATTCATTAAAATGCAGTGTGTACATCCTAAAATCATTCATTCGCTTCACTGTAGACCAGTAGAACTCTCCTGTCCATTCTAGGAATCTAGAGAAAAATCAGCATGCAAAAAGTCAGGTGTCGCTTTGTGATTCCATCCTGAGACACTAAACATCTTTCATGGAGGTTGCCTGGGTTTGAGCATGGTTTGCTTGTGCCCTGCAAGGGCTCATGTGATGGGCGTTTGATTCTCATTGCAGTTATTAAGAGGTGGTAGAGTTCTTAAGAGATAGATCCCAGTGCAGGGGATTCAGGACACTGTCCTTGACGGAAATTGAATTGTTCTCATGGGACTCGATAGTCAGTTCCCATGACATAGGTTGTTATGACAGAATGACACAAGCGCTTCCTCAGTCTCTTTGGCTTCCTCTCTCACTCTGTGATTTCCTGTTCTGATGTGTCCACCAGGAAGCCCTCGGCAAATACATGGCTCTGCTAGAATCAGGACTTTCGGCCCCCAGAACTGAGCTAAAGAAGCTGCTCTCTGTACAAGTGGCTGTTCAACCTCAGGACTGACTCAAAGGCAAAGGCAGGAAGGCCAAGCTGACCTGGAAATCCAGAAGGGGCATAGAGAGCGGACAAAAGTTAGTTTAAGGCGGTGGTTCTCAACCTTCCTAACACTGCCACCCCTCAGTACAGTGCCTCATGCTGTGGCCACCCAACACCATAAAATCGCTTTCGTTGCTAGTTCATAACCATAGTGTCGCTACTGTTATGAATCGTCGTGTAAATATTTGATATTCAAAATGGTCTTAGGTAACTTCTGTGAAGGGTTATTTGACATCCGTCACCATGGGATCACAGCCGACAGGTTGAGAACCACTGGTTTAAGAAATCTTGTACCTGACCTGTTCTCTCACCTCGACTTTGTGAAATCCTCACCTTCTATGGCTCCATTTGATGACACTTTGTTCTGAAGTCTGCTTAGAATGTCTCAACCGAGACGTATCCATCTTTCTTCTAAATCTGCATAGTACTTGTCCCAGGTATTCATTTATTCCCATTCATTATAGTAATTTCTGGGAGTCAATCCAATGTAGCCCTGAACGTTTACACTATGGGATAAACCAGGCTTCAAGGGCGTTCTCTAACCCTCCCAGTGTAAGCTGGAGAAAATTGTTTAATTATTTTTCTTCTCTCAGTTATAAAGTGGAGATTACAATAACGGCTCCTACAGTGGGTTGTTATAAAGATGAAGAAAAGATAACCGATATGTTGGTGCTGGGGAACTGTCAAATCTCAGGAAATGCTTCCTGCAGCTTTTATTGAATATTATCTACAGACGGCATATCCTGAGTGATGTGGAATATATCTTAGATGGCTTAAAGTATATCATGCATGGCTTGTCTTGCATGTAGTTATGCCCGTGTATCTCTTACTCTAAGAGCAAGAACTCCAGTTTGATTTTGTTTATTTGTTTGTTTGTTTAGTTGGTTGGTTTTATGGGAAGGGGAAGTGCTAGAGACTACACACACACAGCATGTATTCGGTGGCATTGTGTTATGTCCCTGACCTAAGAACTACAACGTCTCTGTTGCAATATCCCCACATTGCACAATGCTGAGGTTTAGAGTGTATAAATGCTTTGTAACATGTAGAATTCACTGAGAAATGGTGAATTATTTTTAATATGGCAGTGATTGGAACTTCTTTGGTGCATTTCCATGTCTCTGGGGTGTCCCGCCATTCTGTGAGATCAGAGTTGTCCCAGAGGAAACAATAAAAGTTCTGTGATCCAAACTCTATGCCACCCCCAGCCCCAGTTTGAGATAAACCTAAATTGAAAGTCACCCTTCCTGCCTCTGTGTCACATGCTCAGTGAGTCCACTGCTATAATGGATAAGCTGTCCAGGATCTACCTAAGGATGTCTGTTTGACATCTCCTCTACATACTCAAAATGGGCTCGTGAAATCTCTCACCTCCCTGCATCTACCATCTTTCCTCCATCCTTAACATTTAAATATTCCAACTTCTTCCTATTTAAAATAAAAAAACTTTAACAATTAGTCACCGGAGTCAAGGTTGTAATTCAGCTCCACAGAACTTCCCTAGCCATTCATGCATACATACATACATAATACATACATACATATATACACACATACATACATACATACATACATACATACATACATACATACATACATATCAACAAAAATGTCTCAGACCTATGTGGTCCTCAAGCTGCCTTCCACTTTCTTGGGTCTCCTTTATAATAACATCCCTTTGATGGATTCTTTAAAAATAGACTGAGATTTTATTTCTTTCTCTTACCATTTTCTGTTCAACCATCTCTACAGGTTTTCTGTACTCTCTGCAGAGAAGAATCTAGTCACAGTTTGCCAATGACCTGGAACTTTCTCAGACTTGTTGAACAGTGGAAATAAACTTTTATTGTGTTTATCCATTGTGTTTGGTTATTATTTTCTTAATCAACAAAAATTGGTTCCAGCTTATGTGACAGAGTTAATCATGTCCACATTCATATGTCCAGCTTCTGTAGACAGTTTACACTTGTTAGCTGTCTAGAACACAGTCAACTAAATATGCAATAAGAGTCTTAAACTCAGAACAGCAATAGTGAGCTTTAAATTTCCTTCTCCAAGAAGTCGCTCTCTGTCGGTACATATCCCTCACCTCATCCTCCTCAAGCCTTGGAGTGACCTCTACTCTAGTCCATTCCGTTCATTTTCCAGGAAAGGTCACCATCTTCCCTGCCGCATTGGCTTCCTGCCTACTGAAGCTGCTCCTCCCTGCCAGTCTTCTGAATGTGGAAGCAGCGAAACCCACGAACAGAGGTCAATGTCGTTCATTTCTCTCCACAGAAACTCCTCTAGTGGCTTCTCATCACATCGCTGTGAAATACGAAGCCCTTACCTTGACCTACAAATGCTAACAATGACCTTGTCTGTTACATGTCTGCTAGGTAGCCACTCATTACAGTCCTCTTTTACCTCCTTACAGACTCCTAGACTCTTCACTCTTCTACACACACACACACACACACACACACACACACACACACACACACACAGACCACCACTGCTATTCAAGCCTGACTGAACTCTGGGTTGCATCTTGTAAACTACTGACCCCCACCCAGAGGCTCCTCCTCTGGATTCCTCTAGAATCTAGAGTCTAGATCATCTCAAGATGCCCTGCTGTTCTGATCAGCCTCTCCAAGCATTAAGCTCTGCTTTGAAATGCCTCTCTGCTGCTCTTCCATAGTGTGGTAGAAATATGAAGATGAGATGAAATCTGTCAGATAAATGGTCTCCTCCCTCAAGAAACTGTTATATCAAATTGGAGAGTGGCCTTCCTGGAAAGTTCCCTAGAAGATGGGGCCCTTAAACTGAATCTTAAAGAAAAAAAGAGTTAAGAGAGAGGGTGGGAGGGGGTGATAAGGCCCACACTTTCAGGAAGACAGCATAGGCACACGGGTGTGTGTGGGTAGGGCGCCAAGGCTGCCAGATGAGCCTTATCTGTCCCCAGACCTGGTCATGTGCTATGATATGAATAGTAGGAACAGCTCAGTGACATGCACTGGTGGAAAGAAGTGACAGGTCAGGATGCTACAGAGAGGAACCAAAATAGAGAGACACGAAGGCTGTGGAACATTGCCAACGATGAAGGGGACGCTCAGGCCTGGGGTTCAAAAGAGGGGCTGTTAGTAAAGGCCAGAGACAGCTCATCCTGCAGGAAGTACTCAGGAACAGGATTCCTTAGACAGGAAGGTTCAGAGACAAGGGTCTGTTCATGCTGACCCTCATTGGTCTCCAGTATATCATTTTTCTTGGGATCCAGCCTCTCCTATACCTTCAATCTGGGATGGATCTTTTATTTCCTTTGACTCCCTGGTTCTAAACCATGTAAGAACCCCTTACCTCACCCTGAGAACATTTACAGTGTTTGAAAACAATGGAGACTTGGAGGGAGAGTGGCTATACAATTTCCATGATACTACAAGGCAGAATATGTGGTATTAGTGGACAGTGCATAATTCTCTGCAGCAAAGAGTCACCTGACCCACAAGGCCAATTATTCTGAAATTACGAAGCAAGTAGAATACAGCTTAATCTGTATCTCTGCCAGAGCTAGGCATTAGGATGATATAAGGCTACAAGCAAGTAGATAAGGTTTTGATTGGGAAAACTAAGTTTTAGAATGATTTGTTACACTATAGTAAATAAAATAATAGTCAAAAGTATAGAGAGCATTCTAAGTACTTCTTAACTATGCTATATGAAATGGAATGTGTTATGTCCAATATGTCTTATGAGGAAATCTAAGC
Organism: Apodemus sylvaticus; assembly: GCF_947179515.1. NCBI lineage: Eukaryota > Metazoa > Chordata > Mammalia > Rodentia > Muridae > Apodemus > Apodemus sylvaticus. Next base: position 13,075,550 of record NC_067482.1, on the reverse strand, counting down.
ATAGAAGGACAGAAAAGTTACCTTCCCCCTCAGGGTTAGCACAACTTGAGAATTAGGTATTGACTCCAAAGGCTACTTGTAAACTAACAAGCCCTACACACCATAGTCACACATCCATCCATTCAAAATCTATGGAGAACTTACCATGTGGGCTCACAGGGTGCACTATCAACTCAAACCAAAAAAAAAAAAGAAAACAAAACAAAACAAAAGAAAAAGAAAGAAAAGAGAAGATAAGACGAGAAGAGAAAAGAAAAGAAAAGAAAAGAAAAGAAAAGAAAAGAAAAGAAAGAAAATCCCAGTAGCATGGCACTTACTTCTAGTGAAGTAAACTCTGGAAGCTATAGAAGATGGGACGCTCATCCATATGGCCTGATGGACACTGGTTAAAATTCTGGCTGCCAACCATCTAGTTGGGCACACCCATTCACACTGGGAGATTATCAATTCTATTAGATGGACTCTGTGAAGATGGGTACTTAAAGATGCCCAACCCTGCTTGGTGACTTTGCTGTGGGATTTGTCTCTTCAGAATAGTAGCAAAAAGACTGAGAATAGTGCTGACTGCCAGATAAAACTATTGAGAGATTCCTGCCACAGAGACTATTATCGCTGCCCAGATTTCAACCTATTTATAGGCCTTTCTCTACAAGTGTATTGATTCTGAGCTACCTGATAGCCTTCTAGAACTGAAACGGGCCTGGATCTGAGGCTTATGATGAAAGAACTCCAAATCTGGAGCTCAGGAGAAGGTCCCTAGGCTACAGAGGAGAAACTTCTGAGAGCCAAGCAGATGATGGTGACTCCTAATCACCCCTAGAAGCTTCATCTCCAGCATCTAACTATGAACAACTGATATTTCCCCTGTCATATGTAAAATCTTAAAGCCAGACTGCTGTGAGCTTCCTTTCTGAGACTGTTACCTCAGTGAGAACTTTGAGTGGAGCCATTTGGAAGCCAACACTGCAAGCCATTTTTACAGCAGAGACTGAGGTACAACATCACGGGTTAGTAAAACTGGGACAGAACTGTGCAGAAAGCTAAGGTTAGAACTAGGCCTGGCCTCAGAACCAGGCCAGCAGCATACAGACAAGAAAAACCAGGTTCCTAGGTCTTGTCTAGACTGATCCAATCAAAATTTCCATGTCAGCGACCAGGGATTTTCATTTCCAAGCACTGACCAGTGACCCTGAGTGCCCACTCCCCCGTCCCATCCCGAATTGAATAGCTAGGGTTTTTAGTGCTGGACCAGAATGCAGTGTTGTCTAAGATTAGCCTGACCCCACTAAAGTGCTGATTCTGGTTCAGAAGCTTTGAAGTGAAGCAAGAGATTCTCCCTTCTCATAAATTCCCAGTTGACAAGTCTAGATGGAATACTGTTGTCTGGATGAGGTTAAGTTAGAAGCTGGCATCAGAAGGCAGGGAGGCAGGAGAGTAGCCAAAAGGCAGACAGAGCTTCGTACTCATGCCTTGGCAAACGGACAGAAGGCAGCCTAGGAGCCTGCAAAACCAGCAGCTAAGTTGCTTAACTACTGCACTGTTGCCACCCTTCTGGCTTAACCTGTGTGGCTCATAAGCAGTTACGAGACCCGACCCATTAATTATGTCCTGGAATAGCTCCTCTGCTGCTCCGTCTCCCTGATTCCTGCTTCAGCATTTTAAGATGAAACAAAAACAAAGAGGTGATTCTGAGGTTCAATCTCACGCAATTAGGTGCTTTGTTCTTAATTAGAGTGTAAAGTTCCCTTTCGGTAGGCCTTTGAATCCGTGTAGATAATCAGCTTCGTGTTTACTGTTCTAATAAAAACTACTTTATATTATGAAAATGAAAGTGTCTAAAGGCTGGCGTTGATTCCAAATGATGTATGGGACAGATTCAAATTATTCCGAAGCATTTGTGCATATTTGATTACCAGAGCTGGCCCGTCTGTCCCTTTCCGTTTATCGTTCATCAAAGCATTCAATAGTAATTACTGCTCAGGTATTATGCTGAGTGCTGGTATATATTACTGACAGCAGATGGTCCCAAAGGCCTCATTCAGAAACTTGGAAATTGAGTCTCTGCATGGAGTTAATCAAAATCGTAGAATCTCCTCCATTGTTGGATTTACTTATTTAATGGAAGGCTATGTGCAAACCTGTTCTGGGTTCTCCAGAGGAGACCCAGAAATGAGGGCTGTGTTCCAGACAGTGAGGAATGAACAACAGGTGGTCTGGGTTCTGCCCAAAGTCTGAGTCAAATGAAAATTGGATGTGGATCTGTTTGAGTCATTTCCATTCCAGATTTCAATGTGTGTGTTTGGGTATGTATGCAGACATGTGTATGCCATGTCACATGTGTGGGGATCAGAGGACAACTTATGGAAATTGATTCTCTCCTTTTAGTATGTAGGTGTTAGGGGATCAGGCTTGGTAGCTCCCACCTTTACCTGATTGAGCCATCTCATTGGCCCTAAAGTTGATTTTGAATAGCCACCACTGTGGTTTTATATAAAGGCAAAACTGTAATTGAATTGATATTTCTATAAATGTAAGCAGCATATTTAGGGTAACTGGGAGAACTTCAGAGTTCTTTATACCACATACAGAAGTATATTAAGCCTGTTTGAAACTCTGATTTATACACAAATTATTTCTAAATTAGCTATTTTCAACACATATGAATAATATTAAGTTGTGTCTTAAGCACTCATATAAATTCTTTATGATGGGACTAAATTGTTTAAAGAAACTCCTAGAAGTGATAGGAGAGAACATGAGGAAGATAGTAAGGAGTCCCGAACCATACAAGACTGAGAAAGTAGTGACTTATGGGAAGAGTGATAGTGAAAGGCATCATGGGAAGGATGAAAGTGAAGAGCATCATGGGAAGGGTGAAGGTGAAGAGCATCATGGGAAGGGTGAAAGTGAAGGGCAACATGGAAAGGGTGGGGTGAAGGGCATCATGGGAAGAATGGGAATGAAGGGCATCATGGGAAGAATGGGAGTGAAGGGCATCATGGGAAGGGTGAGAGTGAAGGGCATCATGGGAAGGGTGAGGGTGAAGGGCATCATGGGAAGGGTGGGGGTGAAGGGCAGCATGGAAAGGGTGGGGGTGAAGGGCAGCATGGAAAGGGTGGGGTGAAGGGCAGCATGGGAAGGGTGAGGGTGAAGGGCATCATGGGAAGGGTGGAAGTGAAGGGCAGCATGGGAAGGGTGGGGTGAAGGGCAGCATGGGAAGGGTGGGGGTGAAGGGCAGCATGGGAAGGGTGAGGGTGAAGGGCAGCATGGGAAGGGTGAGGGTGAAGGGCATCATGGGAAGGGTGAGGGTGAAGGGCATCATGGAAAGGGTGTGGGTGAAGGGCAGTTGGACTGAGAAACAGGTAAGAAGGGTGGAAGAGAAAGAAGAGATGAAGGAGAAGCTCACAATTACCCTGAAAGAGTTGAGAAGAAAGGCAAAATACCAAAAGCAGTTTTATATCGTGGGAGAGACGAAAATGGACCAAAGTACCTAGAATAACTACCCACACATCATTCTCTATCCATTGGCACTGCCACAGTCTTCTGTGGTGTTTTCCATATGACATAATTTTATGCATTGTAAATATGTTTTTATCTTCCATTTTTCAATTTGAATACCAGACCATGGTACCAGGAACTTGATCATGTTCTCTGATGTATTCCTCAAATCTAGATCAGCGATTGACTACAATGAATACATAGCAAAATAGTATTTGAAGGAATTAATAAGTAAAGCTGAGAAAGGAATTTGAGGAGAAGAAAAGACAATAATAACGGTGACCCAAATAGAGATACAATGAACAAAGATGGTGGAAACGATGGTAAATTTTTTAAAAATGCAATTATTGTACAATTTAAGATTTAAGCACTTCTGTGCTGTGCTTGGAGTATGGTTTGTCCTGGCCCATGCTCATACTTGGACCTGGTGCCCATTGGTAGAGTTAAGAGTAGGAGCCTTTATGTGGTGATTTGATTAAGAGGGTTTAATATTATTCTCATGACACTAGATTTGTTTCCTTGGAATGGATTAACAGTGTACCAATAGGCTGTCACAAATAAAGCCAGGGGCTGGGGGTATAGCTTCGGGGATAAAGCCTTCCCTAGCATGTACAAGACCAAGAGCTCAGTATGGAGAGTTGTACTAGACCCCCCCCCCCCACCGAGCCCCCATTTCTCTTCAGTAGTGCCTACATGCACTGTTTGTTGCTCTCTAAGTCCTTCACTAGTAGACTTTTCACCATTTCATGGTTGCTTCACCCAGACCTTCCTCACCTTTGGAACTGTGAGCCCCAAACTCTCTTCTTTGTAACTGACCCAGTCTCAGGAACTCTGTTATAACAGAAAGCAGATTGAGACAATATATGAGATCCTAAATACATCCAAACTCCAACTATAGCATCGAAGAAACGTTGTTAAATATTTATGAGTACTACAACAAAAGAATATGACAGTTCTCAGAGAGAAAAAACTGGGTCCTTGATTCCAACTTAAAGGGCACTCAGACTACAGAACTGGTCCAAGCCTTTCCGCCCTTGGCTACAGAAAAGAGCCTTCTAGAAAGGCTTCCCTCCCCTGGGGCATCTTTGGACCCTCTGTGTAAAGTCACACTGGAGGGAGCATCAAAAGTTACTGGAATCTGCTGGGGGGGGGGGGATGAAGAAAAGGCTACCCCGGATAAATAAGCCTTATCAAGCCAGTAACTAGTCAGAAAGGACAATTGGACTAACCAGCCCTCCTACCCATTGCCCCGCCCCAGTGCGGCCGCTCCCCCACCACCCGCAGACAATGTCCTATTGTTCAGACAGTGTTTATCTGAGCAGAGACAAAGCCAGGCTCTGTGCTTGAGGTTGGGTACCTCTTAGTACTGATTTTGCCAAAGTCTCCATGGAGCAGGAGTGCTGGTAAAGAGGCTGGATTAGGCAAAAGACAATGAGCAACTTGTGACTCTATCAGGAGAGACTCTTCCCCATCAGAGAACTGTACTTAGTGGGTCCTTGGCTGCTGTGCACTCACTGCCTGCTACTAATTATCTTCAGAACCACAGAACATTCAGTTTTTAATCCTTGAAAATGATTGCAGATGTCCATGAACCTCCCACTGTGGTCAGCTCCCAAGAGCACGGGCGGAGGGGGGTCACTATTTTATTTTATTTTTTTTTATTTTACTTATTACAAGACAGCATCTCTCTATGTGGTTCTTACTATCATGGAATTCACTCTGTAGGTCAGCCTGGCCTTGAACTCATAAGATCTGCCCGACTCTCTGCTTCCTGAGTGCTGGGATTATATGGTTTTCATCTATGACTTGATTCCTTAAAACTACACGTGCTTTAAAACTATCAAGAACTAGGAATATAGCTCAGTGGTAAATTTCTTACCTAGCACGCACGAAACTTTGAGTTAATTTTCCAATATTGAACCAAACAGCAATAGCAGCAGGAACAGCCCATGCCTGGATAGCAGGCAGGTATTTTATACAAGTTATTTTATATAGTTATATTTTATACAAGAATGCTGAAGTTCTTATTCTAGTTGGTTTTGAACTTGCATCTATCTATCTATCTATCTATCTATCTATCTATCTATCTATCTATCTGTCTGTCTGTCTGTCTGTCTGTCTGTCTGTCTGTCTATCTACCTGTCTATCTATCTGTCTGTCTCTCTGTCTGTTTGTCTGTCTATCTATCTGTCTGTCTGTCTGTCTGTCTATCTGTCTGTCTGTCTATCTATCTATCTATCTATTTGAGGACAGGGGAGGTACCTGCCATGACACATGTAGAAGTCAGAGACATCTGTGGGAGTTGGGCTCTGTCAAGTCACCAAGTGGTCTCCAGGATCAAACTCGGGTCACCAGGTTTGGCAGCAAGGGCCTTCACGCACTGAACCACCCAAGCGGCCACTAGGATAGTTTTGAAATTGTTATTAAGTAAACTTTTGGTGCGTTTAAAAATTATTTAAAAATTTTAAAATAAACATTTTTAAAAATATTTTTTCCCTTTTTGTTGTTGTTGTTTTTAGTTTTGTTGTGTTGTTGTTGTTGCTGCTGCTGCTGTTGCTATTTGGTTCAATACTGGAAAATGAACTCAAAGTTCCGTGCGTGCTAGGTAGGAAATCGACCACTGAGCTATATTCCTAGTTCTTGGTAGTTCTAAAATACATGTGTTTTTAAAGAATCAAGTGGTAGGTGAAAACCATGTTGTGTTTTGTGTTTAAAGAAAACAAACAGAAATTGACCATTAGATTGAAAATTGACCATTTTGCTTAGGTGAATTTTTTCAGTGGTATAACGATATATTAATATTTATTAGGAAATATTGTGTTTTTTTGATCTCTGATCAAATATTTATGTCAATCTTTCTAACAAGGATTACTGTGATAATTAATTCCTGTTCATGGATTAGCAGGATTATGCCACAGCCTGAATTTGGTAAACTGCCAACACCATCTAAGTCTGTCCCAGATTATTATTTTTACATTTTTAGTTGATAATAAAGAAATAATAAATCTATAATAAAATGTGTAGCACATCAGTCTTGAATATATAACTTAATGAACTTTGACATGTCTTCACTGAAATATGTCATGACCAAGATCAAAGTTCACTTCCAGTACCCTCAAAAATTTCTTTCAGACACCACCCACCCAACCCTCCCCAAAAGATAAAACTGTTATGCTAACCTCTAATATCATAGATTAATTTTATATATTTTGAAACTCATATATGTGTAATCATAAAATGTTTATTAACTTTTTACTTATTATTTTACACAGGGTCTCATCATATAATCCTGGCATGCCTGGAACTTGACTATGTACTCCAAATTGGCCTTGACACACACACCTTAGACTTCAACTCCATGTGTGGGTGTTGGAGGCATGTTCCACCACACTGGGCCTCTCACCCCTTTTAGTCAATGCCATGTATGTGAGAGTCAACTGTGAGTTGTGAATATCAGATATATCTATTTTTTCATTGTGGTATAGTAGTCTAGTTTATGAATGTTCAAAACATATGTGACCATTCTGTTTCTGGGCTTTGAGACTATGTCTAGTTCTGTAGTTGTTCTACAGTTCTGTAGTGGTGCTGTTATATTCTTATGTCTTGCTATGTAGTTCTGCCTACCCATAAATGTAGTGATCCTCCTGGCTCAGCCTCCTGAATGCTAGGATTATAGGCTGTGTGGCCACACCTCGCGTTTCACATTTCTTCAACCACATCTAAGAAAAGGATGATTGGGCTAGAGAGTAGGCTATGTCTTAGTTAGGGTTTCTGTTGCTATGAAGAGACACCATGGCCAAGGCAATTTTTATAAAGGAACATATTTAATTGGGGTTGGCTACTGTTTATACGTTCACACCATTATCATCAAGGCAGGAAACATGGTAGTTTGCAGACAGACATGGTACTGGTGAAGGAACTGAGAGTTCTTCATCTTGATCTGCAGGTAGTATAGAGAGCTGACTTGAGCTTCCTGGACCTCAAAACCTACCACCAACAATGACACACTTCCCCTAGCAAGGCCACACACCTCCTGATAGTGCCACTCTCTGTGGGCCAAGCATTCAAACACGTAATTCTATGGGGGTCATTCCTATTCAAACCACTACAGCATATACTCAGAGTTCATAGATAGTGCCAGTTTTCTAACACGATTCTGCCAATTTCCTCTCCACAAGCTATGTGCAAGCATTCTAGTGGCCCCCTGTCCTCATCACCTCTCTTGCTAGTGGATGTGTAGCAGTGTCTCACTGTGGCTTTGGGTTTCCCTGATGACTAAAGCTTGTGAGTGCCTGCTAAGATCTTTGTTGGTCATCTGGATATCATCTATGGTGGTGTGACTGCTTAAATCTTTTGTGTATGCTTTCAGTTTGGGGATTAGTCTTTCTCTCGTTGCATTGTAGATGCTCTTAACACATTACCATCATGGACCCTTTGACAGATGTCTAGGATTGAGTAGTTCCCAGAGTCTGAGGCTTTCTCTACTTTGTGCATGGTATGTTTTAATGCTAAATCTTCTTCAGAAATAAAAACATTATATAATAAATGATAAATGTAAAAGAAAGATCTTATGAAACTTAGCAGCATTCATAATGTAATAATATTTATATCAATAGCTTCAGAGATCTAAAACCTATTTCAAATAACTGTTATAGTTATGAAAGTACATATTCATCTCAAGGCGATTATATGCAAGGTACAGTGTCTTGAGGACAAAGACTCTTCTTGACTTCTAGAAATCCAATGAACTCCATAAGGTCAAAGAGCAACACATTGATTAATGTCCTGTAATAGATGATAATGAGCATGTGTGCACATTCCCATGAACTCAGGCTACAGTGAGTGTGTAACAAGATTAAAATGGGAGCATAGGAAAAAGAGCTCTGAAGCAATTTATCAAGTCATATTATCCATATCTCTCTCTCTCTATCTATCTATCTATCTATCTATCTATCTATCTATCTATCTATCTATCTATCATCTACCTACTTATCATCATCTATCACCTATCTGTCACATATATATCATCTATCTGTTATCTATCAATCTATCATATATCTATCTGTCTATGGAAACTGAGTCTCGTCATGTAGTTCAGGCTACTTGCTAAGTAGTCTAGACTGGTCTTGAATTTACAAGCCAGCTTCCTCAGCGTGCGTGCCAAGAGCTGAGATTCCAAGCGTTCATCACCACAGCCCACATGCTCAACTTTTGAAGGGAGAGGAATGAGTTCAGACTTGTGTTAAGACCTAGAGGGATCAAAGGTAAATATTTACTCTCACTAAAGCAGTGGGGTTTCAAACCACCTGCACCAGAGTGACCTGGAGTTCTTGTGACAGCTGCCAATCGCCACTCCTTCATTCCATTTATTTATTTATTTATGTGTTAATTTGTAAGGTTGGCATATAAATGACTTTCATTATGACATTTTATACATGTGTGTCACTGTACTCTGTTTGATTTTGTTTTTTTAAATCTTTCCCACCCCCCTCTGGCTGGCTACCTTTCTTTCCTTAGATGAAAATCCACACTGAAATATGCCAATGTGATTTCTGTTCTTGTTTTGGTTGTTTGCAGGTTTTGTTTTCACACTTAATCTAGAATACAGGAAACAAGTATTATACAGTCCAAATGAAATGATGGTGCAGGTTATACAGAACCTTTCCTTGAAGTTGAAGTCTAAGTGTTTGGAATAAATCCAAGTGGGTAAGTTAAAGCCATTAAAGAAGTTGTTAAAGGGAAGATATTTTAAAAATCAAGATGAGTGGTCTTTATAAGTGCACTTCCTTCCCACTTCCTTCCCACTGACAAACCATTGCACTCTGTGAGACGGATGCCTTAGCCACAGGCCAAAGCAGAAAGGAATCTTCTGCATCAGAAAGGATGTCTTTTGCATCTGGTTGTGGATCAGGAAATCTGCTTTATAGAAGGATTGTTAAATAAAACTGTAGGAGGTCTTTGGTTGGACCTAAGCTCCTGTGGTAGACCTAACAGAGCAAACAAAATGGAGTCACTCAAAGCTAACTTTCCAATCCACAAGCCCCATTGATATGAAGTGAAACAAGGAGGCAGGAGGAGAGAGGGGAGAGGGGAGAGGCTGAGAAGGTCAAGCTTAGCCCCTAAGGTAAGGAAATTCCTTCTAATTGATGTAACAGCTGAGACCACCAATCCACTCTTCATTGTCTTTGTATTTTCTTTCGAAGTCTGTTTCCACCTAGGAAGCTAAGCATCATTAGGTAGTGCATTAAACACTTGTTCTATTTTATAGAATGAAGCATTGCTAGGCTCTAGAACCACAGTTAAAAGTCAAGCTGTGAAAAGCTGTAATTTTGTCTTCTGACAAGCTAGAGAGTAAATATTCCAGGCTTCACAGACCACGTGGTCTCTGTTACACCTACACAAATGTGCCTTCATAGCAGGAGACAGAAGGTAACTCTAAAATATGTAAATCAGTGAGCATGGCCAAGTTCCAAAAAGCATCACTTGTGGAATTAGGTGGGCGGGATTTGACTGGTGCCAGAGAGTAATTTACCCAACCTAGTCCCAGTTCATTTCCCTTAGCCTACGGAGAGACTTCAAATGCAACATTTAACTCCGAAACGCTTATCTCAGGACAGCAACTCCTACCAAAGTGACTTCAGTCTTAAACAAGTATAAATCTGGAACAAATTATGAAAAAAATCCCATAAATCCAGATTGTGATATCCATAGTCTACAGGATGAGAAGCAAAGAGGGCAGGTATGGGGGTCAGAGGACACAGAAGAAATGCTTTGCTATAGGTTAAAATAAAGTTAAGAGATTTATCACCAAACACATAAAGCTTGCTTAGACCCTGTGCATTAAAGAAAAACAAAACCAGCTTGAACACTATCCAGAGGACAACTAGGGACCTTTGAATGTGAGCAGTATACGAGATGATATATGAGTGCTTTGTTTCTCAGATGTAATGATGATTCTGTAATTTTATAAAAGGGGATTTTATCCTCAGAAGAACATGATAGTGCCGAGGGGTAAAGCAAGTGTGCAAACCGTCAGTGGAAAATAAAGGGGAGGAAGAGAAGGACACAGCCTTTACTTCGGATGCGGTCAGGCAGTGGCACACCTGGGTTTTGTCCCGTTTTAGCTTGGTTTTGACTTTTGTGAGAGAGTCTCACAGCTGTACTGCAATGAAGTCTGTAGTCCAGGCTGGAATCAAACTCTCAGCAATTCTCCTGCCTCATCTTCCCAAGTCCTGGGCTTACACAAATATAATCTACCACTCCTGGTTCAATATACACTTTTGGCATTTCAAATAATGTCAATTATTATCTCAATTATTTTTGTGGCTTTGTTTAAAAAAAATATAGAGGGAATGAATGTTTTAGTGATCGGTCTATAGTACTACAGTTTACAGTATATAGAAACTGTACATATATACCTACAGATAATATGTGTGCAATAATATACATATTGTAATATATATTATAAAACTATAGTTTCTCCTTTTGCAATCTGGGTCAGCATTTACAACTTTCATGCCCTGGTTACTCTATCACTGTCCACCCATTTCTTCTCAGTCTCCCCACCCCAACCCCTTTGAATCTTGTTGACCTGACTGAGGCAGAATTGTCAGAGGTGACAGAATCCATCATTTACAAGTCATACTCAGGTATGAGTCCTTCTTTATCTTCCATCTCTTTCTGGAACAGCCAGATTCCTAGTCAGTCATTTCTGGGGTGGAACTGGTTCTCTGTCTCTGTCTCCCTCCCTCCCTCCCTCCCTCCCTCCCTCCCTCCCTCCCTCCCTCCCTCTCTCCCTCTTCTCTCTCTCTCTCTCTCTCTCTCTCTCTCTCTTTCTGACTTTCTATTTCTTTCGCTTTCTCCTTGCAAGTTACAAAACCCTGCAAGGATTGTCTGGGTGTGATAGTGTGATGGCAGGGTGAAGGTGGGGGTATGGGTGTGATGGTGAGGGTAGCGGTTAGGAGTGGGAGGTGGGGTTGGAGTGATGGTGGGAGGAGGTGGTGGGGATAAGTGGTGGGGGTCAGTTGGTTGGCAGTGACAGATTAGATACCTCATTTACTTTTTGAAAACCCCATTTTTCTAATTTATAAAATAGAAGAAATTATTTTTCTTCCTATGGTCAAGTGTCTAGATATAGATATAGATATGGATATGGGTATGGATATGGATATGGATATGGATATGGATATGGATATAGATATAGATATAGATATAGATATAGATATAGATATAGATATAGATAGATTTAAACTGGTAAGAGGTTTTTAGATATCACAGCATTGATCTGGGATAATTGCTACCCTTTTTGTTCTACAAGAATGACTAAGAGTGTGGTAGAGAAGGAGAGGAGGAAGAAGAGGAGGAAAGGGGAGGGGAGAGGAAGGGAGGGAAAGGCGAGGGAAGGAATGAAAGAAGTGGAGAAGAAAAGAAGAGGAATGTGGGGAGAAGAGGGGAGGGGAGGGGAGGGGAGGGGGAAGAAGTAGTGAAGGGAGGACAGAGGAAGAGTGGTGGCGCACGCCTGTAATCCCAGCACTTGGGAGGCCGAGGCAGGCAGATTTCTGAGTTCGAGGCCAGCCTGGTCTACAGAGTGAGTTCCAGGACAGCCAGGGCTACACAGAGAAACCCTGTCTTGGAAAAAAAAATCCGCCCCCCCTCAAAAAAAAGAGGAAGAGTGAGGAGGAAACTGAGAAGAGAGCACAGGAAGGGAAGGGGAGATCTTAATGGATCCCCCAGGGCAAAGAGCAAGAAAGGCCCTTTGAAGTCTTTTATGATTCCAGTCTGTCCAGATCACCTCTGTGGCTTTTCAAGCTCTTGGAAAAACATGGACTTTGATTCCTTGAATCTGGAGGGAGCTCAAGCTCTGAAAACCTGGGGTTTCTGGGTGTGTGGATGTGGGTCTTTCTGTGGCACGTGGGACAGCAGGGCCACAGGGCATTAGGGATCCCAAAAAGTATTCTCTGTAGTCTTCTCTTCATTGTCATTCTTCGAGGCAGCAACCCACTTAACACGCCCGTTTTTCAGTTTTCATTCAATTAAATGTGATGTTCCTTTCACCACATTTTAATGAAGCAAAACTGCTTTTCAGAAGGAACAAACAGGAGGATGAGGTGCCAGGAGAAACCTCGCTGGAGAATTCAGAAAGAATTAACACAAGGGCAGAGGGGGGGAGGGAGAGGGAAGGGGAAGGGAGAGGGAAAGGGGAGGGAGAAAGTAAATCAAGGATGAGTTTTCTTCAAACAGGGTGAGCCTTACTGGGTGAAGTAGGCAGAGGGAGGAATTCTGGGTACTGTCTTGAGCCTTCTGCTCCTACGATGGTTTGGAGTCCCACAACCCCTGATAACCAAGGACAAGCCAAGGTTTAGAGAAATGCCTAGCTCCGGTACACAGAAGGTGAACCTTGGCGCTTTTCTTCCAGTCCCTCTCTAGCCTACAAGTCTGCACTTGCAGCTCTCTGCTCTCGGCAGGAGAGGGTGGATGCTGGTTCTTCAGAAGCACTGGGGGCCACCCACTCGCCCAGCAGGTTCTGCCCAAATCAGGGCATTCCCTTTATGAGCCCCAGTTTCTAGTAGTGCCCAGAGATTTGTAATTGTTTCACTCAGCATGCACAATATTGGTGGGGTGTTGTATCAAAGAATTGAATACATTTCTTATCTGCAATTGTCAAAAATAGTTGGAGATTAAAAATACACACAGAAACACACACACACACACACACACACAAAGCAACAAACACGTATTAGGTCCATTAAAAAGCCAAGATTTGGTAAGGAACTGTGGAAAATAAAACTTAATGACACACCCTACTGCTTATAAGAAGATGTAATATTCCTAACAGAAACAGACAGCTACATTTTAAAAGGCATAAGACTCAAGTAAGTGCTACAAATGAATCAAGGGAGGAGCCAGTGAGCTGGGAGGGATGAAGCCCTTTCCTGCAGGACCCGTGAGTGCCCATTGCATGCAGTGCACACTGCTGACCAAGCAAGCAAGCGCTGGATGGGAATGAATGCTCCCCTGGGGAATAAAACCAAAAGAAGAAGAAGAAGAAGAAGAAAGCTTTCTAATTTCTTAAAACAACTGTATCTGTTTCTCTCTGCCCTTAGCTGATTATCATCTTTCCCTTGTGCACACAGCCAGATGGCTACTTTACATCCTTGACTGACAGCAGCTAGGCCCTTAGAATACAAACTTCCTCTTGCTCACTCTGCCCTTCAGAGATATTTTTTTAGCTGACAGATTTTTATATTGTTATTTTCACCTGCTCCATACTTCCTTCTGCTGCTAGCAGATTCCCCAAGAAGAACCTTATAGGTATAGAAACAACTGTTGCTGATTTTTCTAGTTTGAAAAAAAAAAACAATGGTATTGTAATAACATATTGAAATGTAATTCCCAGTGCTGTGGCGTGAAGAAGTGGGCCTTGGGGAGGTCTTCGGGCCCTGGGATGGGCCGGGCCTTCAGGACTTCAGGAGAAGAGACTCTGAAGAACTAGGCTCTCCCCCTCTTTCCAGCATTGTAAGAGAAGTTGGCAAGGGAATCATGTAGTTTGTACCCTTGTAGCCTAGGTACTACATTTTGTAGCTGTTGTTTTCGGTTGACTATACTATGATTAAATACTAGCCAATGAGAAGGGAGCTGGTGAGCTAGAGGCATAGTTTCTAAGTGACTTCCTTAAAGAGAAGTTCCCTCTTGCAAACTACAATGAGATATAAGGATGAGGTGACTTCCTAGACCAGGTAGAAAGGCTGTGCAATTGGCCAACAAGAAAAATGGAACCAAAGGATCCCGTGTCCTGGGAGAGTTCCTATCCGGTTTTGCATTTGGGTTTTGAGAGGCTTTTGCTGCAGTGCCTTTAGCGTTGAATCACCATGTCTGCCTTCCCATACTTGTACTCTTTCATTGCGTTTAATTTTTATCTCTGATTTATCTAGAGCAGCAGTTCTCAACCTATGGGTCTCGACCCCTTTGGCAAATCTCTATCTCCAAAAATATTTACATTATAACTCATAACTACCAAAATTACAGCTATGAAGTAGCAAGGAAAATAATCAATGGTTGGGGGTCAACACAACCTGAGTATCTGTATCGAAGAGTCACAGCATTAAGGAGGTTGGGGGTCACCGGCTTAGAGCTTATGCTTTTTATGTCTCTGGGTCTGTCTGTCTGTGTCTGTCTGTCTCTCTCCCTTTTCTCTGGTGTTCAGAGTTGAGCCCTTCTCTGAGTTTGTTCTTCTTATATGAGGAAGGAATCTAATTTCACCACTGTCCAAATAGCTACCTAGTTGTCTTGACACTATGTAGGATTTGAAAGTCCACCACCATCAGATATGGGTAGTTAGGACTCCTTCTCTTTGAGACTTTAGCTGAGGTCCCACAGGGTTCAGAGCTACCTGGTTGTTTGTGTTAGCAATTTTAATCATAGAAGTCTTGAAGTATATTTTAAAAGTTAATGTTAACTAGACACTTCTAGCTACTTGTTATGTTTTCCAGGGAATTCTGGTATATTTATTTTTCCCTACAAACTTATTTCACATCAACTTTTTTTTTATTTTTTTATTTTTTAAATTTTTTTTAGTTCCTGAAAAAGAAAAAAGAGAGAAGTAAGTTTTAGGGATTTATGGGTTTCATTTAAATGACTTAGGTAGGGAACTGTTAAGTCATCTTGAAATTTTGAGATTTAAAAATAAAATCATGTGTGTATACCCCTTCCAGTCCTCTTTGTAGGTTTTTTTTTTTTGCGGGGGGGGGGGGGGGGGGGGGAGGAGGGTAAGATATTTCTTTTCACATAGTTTTTTGTTACATTTGAATTCATGTTGCGTTTGTGCACACACCCAGGTGTTCAAGTAGAAGAGCGGGGACGAATTTCAAGCATCCTTTCTCATTCCATCTAAGTCAAAAAGGTTTCACTCCAGACGCCTTTACCTACTAAGCCATCTTGCCAAGACTGCTTTACGGTTTTCTTTTAGTATAAGATAGAACTTATTTTCAGCCTGGGTTGCCCTCTGCACCCTAGGTTGGTTTCAAATGCCTATGTAGCCTGCAGCTGGCCTCTAACTCTCAGCTGAGATTATAGATGGACACCACCACACCCAGTTTTGAGATTAGTCTATTATTCATGAAGTCTATTTTTGTATTTTTTTTTTTTTTTGGTGTTTTGGATTTGGTTTTTTTTGAGACAGGGTTTCTCTGTGTAGCCCTGGCTGTCCTGGAACTCATTCTGTAGACCAGGCTGGCCTCGAACTCAGAAATCTGCCTGCCTCTGCCTCCCAGAGTGCTGGGATTACAGGCGTGCGCCACCACCGCCCGGCTGTATTGTATTTTTTAAATCTGTTTTAAATGGACTTTTAAAGAAGCATAAAATAGTAAGGTTTCTGTGTATGTGAAAAACTTAGGTTTTGGATGCTGTGTGTTAGTTTTAGATCCTGGTACTTTACTGAGGTATTTTACCATTGTCTTAATTTTGTATCCTATTGTCTTGGGCAGTCCTCTTCAACAGAAATGTAACATAGCCTTGCATACGGCTTAAACGTTTTTTAGCAACCAAATTAAGAATATCTCAAGGAAATCAGTATTAGTACAGGTTGAATATCCTGCATGTGGAATACCAGAGAATGGGAGTCAGATTTTGGTATGCATATGTAAACATCAGACCCAATGCCACATGTCCATGTACAAAAGTGTGAGACTGTAAAGCCTGTCAGATCTTGGATTTGGGTTCATTAAGAATGTCCCTAACTCCCACTAACTTAATATATCGATGATGATATTATTTAGGTATATAATCAATGCAAACTTATTAATAAAATGCTTTCTGTTCTCTCTAATGTAAAGAATTCAGATCCCACCATATTTGTACATTCACAGCACTAGCTATTTAGATCTTCAACTCTGGTTGGAAGTGTCTCATGTGAATTTAGATTTTATAGCATTTAAATAGGTATGCTCACCATCCAGATTGTTCTGATAAAAACAATTTTCTCACTGACGTTAGTATGAACAAAAATCGAGGCAGAGAGTGTGGGGATGCTGTTTGAGTAGCTTTCCTGTAAATACGACATTATTTCTAAACTGAAGTATTTAATACTCACATTTTCTTTCAAAAACAGCAAACCTCAGTTATTTGGATCAGCAGTCTTTGTTTTTTAACCACTATTTAAAAAATAACAATTCTTTAAAGGCTAACCAGTTAACATTTTAGAAGTCTTCAATGTGGGCTCGCCCCCCCCAAAAAAAGAGGAAATGCTCACTTGGAGGAGATCATAAAGAGTCACGCGTCCATCCTTTGGAAACAAAAAGTGATACCAATGATTGGCCGTAAAAAGTGAGTTTGTTGTCTCCTTATCTTAACGGTCTGGCCAGCAGATGAACTGTGAACAATGCCCCAGAGAAGGTAATATAGTTGAGATGTCTAGTTCAAGGGTCACAGAGCTGACGCAATTTCTTCCCTGGGCTTCTTGGAAACTTCAGTCAGGAAGTGCCCTGCTGAGTTGGTAAGGCAACACAGATGTGAAGGGGAGAGGGTCTGGTCCTGAGAAATTTGTTAGCAACTTAAACAGATGTGTGGGGCGGAGCAAGTCTGTGTTTTTTTTTTTTTTTCCCAGGCTGGGGAGGGCTGAAGGCAAGGTGACCCCTCACTGCCAGAGTCCTGCTATCAGTACAGGTCACACAGTACTGCAGCTTCAGATGCACAGAGCCACCGCCCAGCCTAGGTTAAGACATGCTCAGCAAGAAGCAGCCCACTGTGCTTGAAGCAACAGCACTCATCTCTCTCTTTAGACAAAGGTGACGCCTTTATGGTTATTTTTAACAGTAAAAAAGTATCAAGAACATAAATGTCTGTTATTATGGAAAGTTAATTCATGGAGTTCTAAGAATCACTGAAAAGAGTAAGTTGGCCCAGACATCAAGTAAGTCAATGGGAGAATGCTTGCCTTGTGTCCACAGAGCCCTAAGTTACTAGATCCAGCATTTCAAGAAAAATTAAAAATAAATAAGCAAATAAAGCTGGCTACACACACACACACACACACACACACACACACACACACCTGTGTTGTGGAGCACTTCCGCATTGGGACCTGAGTTTGATACCTAGCCCCACAAACATGTGCATGCATGTATGTGCTTATGCACACATACAATGTCATTTACACATCATTCTGATTTTGGTATGAAACACATAAGAAGTTGACATCTTTTGTAAAGAAGGGGCAAGGGAAAGTCTAGAAGAATGAATTCTAAATCGTTGCAAACAACAGTAGTTTTGCAAGGCTGGGAAGGGTGGGGGAAACAGTTGCTCTGTTCCTTTTTTTTTTTTCCTTGCAGACAGCTCCCTAGGCATTGCTAACCTCTTGACCCCTGTCATTCCAGTCCTTGTACACTCTCTAGGTGACATGCAGGGCGCCCTCCCCACTCTAACTGATTTGCTGGTAAGGATGGGCAGTAAAGGACTACCACTCAGGTGGAGCACAGCAGACTATCAGCTAGTTTTGGAGAAGTGAGTACATGAGCTCAGGGGTGTATTTTCCTCTGGTTGGCTAACAGCCCAGTAGAAACCATGCCCCTTCCCACCTCTCTTAAATTTATGTGGCCAGACCCTCATATGAGGGAAGTTGTAGCCACCTAGGTTCCCAGTGACGGTGTCCCCGGTCCCCAAGTAGAGCTATCCTGGCCAAGCACAACTAGGGCCCAGGCCACATTTTACAGAAGTTACATAGTAACCAAATTAATATTTTGACCTGGGCATCCTGACTCTACTTTCCACAATTGGCTCTGAATTTGGGTAAGTAACAATGTATCTTTCTTAGTTAATGTTTCTATGTCTTGTTAGAGCGCCATGATCAACAGCAATTTGGGAAGGAAAAGAATTGTTTTGCTTACAGTTCTATATCAAGGGAAGACAATGGAGGAACTCATGACAGGGTTTTGGAAGTAGGAAAAGTAGGAAATAGAGTAAGAGGTAAAAAACAACAATAAAAAAACAAAACCAAACAAGTGGAGCAGAGGCCACGAAACAGTGGCCTCTTGGGACTTTCTGGCGTGCTCCTAATGGTCTTCTCTACCTTGTAACCCAGGTATGGCATTAATGGTCCACAATGAGCTTGGCCTTTTATGAAAATCTTCAATCAAGAAAATGTACCACAAGCTTGCCCACAGGCCTATCTGATGGGGACATTTTCTCAACTGAAGTTCCTTCTTCCCAAATTAGTCTAGCTTGTGTCAAGTTGACATAAAACTAACCAGCACAGTACCATTCGTTGTAAGCTTTCAAATACGAATACAAAGAGTGTTGTCAAAGGGTGCTAGCTTTGGTGCCAGCTTTGATGGAGCAGGAGGGTGAGAAGGTGTTTCATATTGTTAAGAAATAAATATTAACATACCCACTAAAAAATTTTTTTCATTGTTATGATTTTGTTTCTGTGTTTATATTGTGTCTTGGAGGTCAAACCCAAGGCCTCTCACACCGAGTTAAGTGTTCTGCCCCTCAGGGACATCTTCAGCCCTATTTTTGTTTTCTATGCTTTTGCACTTTCTGCATTTTTTTAAAATAACAAACATGTTACATATCTATATATAGACTACTTCTTGGCTGTTTGGGCAATATCAAGCACAGATGTAGATATTTTTAGATAAAGCGAATGAGGTCACAAAAATCTATATTCTTAGAGTTTCCACGAACTAAACAGGATTTCTATTCCTCATGCATTATTGATTTATTGTTTTCTTGAGATGAAGTCTTGTGTAGCCCAGACTGGCTTCACACTTTCCATGTACGTGAGGAGGCCCTTGATCTCCTGCCTGTACCCAAGAGCTGGCATTTCAAGCTTTCGCCTCCACACTTGGCTGTTTTCAGTGAGTGGTGCCCTGGACACTTCAGCATCGTCTTCTGAGGTTAGAAATGGACTTGGCCTTGGCTTATCCTTCCTCGATCCTGTTGGCTACTAGACATGAATTCTCTTTTTTTTTCTTTTAATTTTTTTATTCGATAGAATTTATTTACATTTCAAATGATTTCCCCTTTTCTAGCCCCCCACTCCCCGGAAGTCCCGTAAGCCCCCTTCTCTTCCCCTGTCCTCCCACCCACCCCTTCCCACTTCCCCGTTCTGGTTTTGCCGAATACTGCTTCACTGAGTCTTTCCAGAACCAGGGGCCACTCCTCCTTTCTTCTTGTATCTCATTTGATGTGTGGATTATGCTTTGGGTATTCCAGTTTTCTAGGTTAATATCCACTTATTAGTGAGTGCATACCATGATTCACCTTTTGAGTCTGGGTTACCTCACTTAGTATGATGTTCTCCAGCTCCATCCATTTGCCTAAGAATTTCATGAATTCATTGTTTCTAATGGCTGAATAGTACTCCATTGTGTAGATATACCACATTTTTTGCATCCACTCTTCTGTTGAGGGACACCTGGGTTCTTTCCAGCTTCTGGCAATTATATCCTTCCTCAATCCTGTTGGCCACTATACATGAATTCTCTTACTTTTTATACTTTCCCCTTCTGACTGAAGCCATTTAATTTAGCTTCTGCGGAGGTCACTGCCTGTACACTCCAGCAGGTCACCCCTAATGTGCCACGGGAGAAAGCTCTCCCTAATTTTCTAGGCTCCCCAGAATACTTTGTTTTGGCAACAGCTTTAGAGTGGTCTTCCAAGCATTTTTAGAATCTACCCATGTTGTACAGCATAGATTAGAATGTGTAAACTATTGCTTCTTTTCAAATCTGTTTTTCTCCAGCTCAATAATTCCAGTTTGTTTGTTTGTTGTTTGTTTTTGTTTATAGTCAGGCATCAATATGACGTGACTTTGAATCTGTATAATTTTGGTGGCTTTTTCCTGAATGGCTTCCAGGAGATCTATAAGCTTTAAGCAGGACACCCAAAGAGGGATATAGTTCTTTATGGGTAATCCAATCTGTGCTGGATTGACAGGGGTTGTTAATACTATCCTTGTCACCAGGCTGACAGACTCTTACCACAGCTGTAAGAGTGGTGTTACACACTCTAGTTAAGTGGATTGGTATTTATCGCAAGGCGCAATAATGAGGTGCTAGGAACCAGATGGTTTATAGACCCCTGAGATTCATTTCTTACAGTTACGGAGGCTGGGAAGTGCAGATGGAGGGTGAATTCTTTGTCTAGGGAGGTGAGGTCTCCATTCCTCATAGATGGTGGAATGACCTCTATGTCCGCTAATGATGGCAGACATGAGCAATGTCTCTTGGATGTCATGCTAAGGGTGCAAGCCTTACCCATGTGGGTTCTTCCTTCACGACTTGTTTGCTTCCTTAAGGCCTTTTTGCTGAATACCATTGCCTTGAAGGTTGATATATTAATATATGAATTTGGGGAGGCATAAACATGTGGACCATGGCAGTAATTGTGTCAAAACTATTGGGGGTACTGTGGCATGGAACGAGCACATCTATTCTATATAATTCCTTGATATTTAATGAGTCAGTTCATTCCCAGCACAAAAATATCTCAAGTCAAGTCACTTCCACACTAATCTTAACATGGTGGTGAATGCCTTCAATCCCACCGTCTGAGAGGTAGAGGCAGGAAGGTATTGAGTTCAAGGCTAGCCTGAGGAGATGGTGGGACGTCTTCTACAGTGATCTTTGCTTCACAGCCAGATACTCTCCCTTTATTACCTGCTAACTCATTGTATCACATGACTTTCAGTGACTTCAGAACTGAGTGATTTGACATCTGTCTTCATTAGGGTTTCATTAGCAACTCTTACAAAGGAAAACATTTAATTGGGGCCGGCATTTCAGACATGGTGCTAGAAGTTCTACATGGTGCTGCTGAGAGTTCTACATCTTGATCCAAAGGCAGCAGGAAGAGAAAGTGATAACTTCCTCTGACAACTGCACACCTATTCCAATGAGACTACACCTCCTAATAGTGTCACTCCCTGTGGGCTTATGGGGGCCACTTTTATGCAAAGCACTAAAACATTATTTTGGAAAATAACAGTAAGAAGAAAAACCTGGTAATTTCTTGTGAGCTCTGATCTCGGACTCTGGACCAAATCTGACGTGGCTTTTCTACACTACAGTCTCCAAGCTCATACCACTTCCCAGGCCTTCTACTCTAACCAGTTCCTTCTTGAGCTACTGTCCCCATGTATAGCATTCTGATCAAAACAAGCAACATTTCCACATTAGAGATGGCCTATCTTTTGTCCAGTCTTCTTCAGAGGCATTCAGAACTAGAACATAAATGCTCTATTTCAGAGTCTTAGGAAGCCCCTGGAATGGATGCATATATTTCAGTTAAAATAATTTTAGTTGACTTAGAGAAAGAACAGATTCTGTTATAGTGTATTTGAACTAATTCTAGCAAGAGGAAAAATTCTCAGAGAAGTGTTAATGCTGTGATATTAACAAATGGGCACAAGTATTTATGATCTGGTTATTTCTTTTTAAAGTGTCATGGCCAGCAAGAGGGCTTGGCCGGTTAAAGGCACTTGGTAAACAAGTCTGTGGCTTGAGTTTGATTCCTGGAGTCCACATGGGGTGGAAGGAGAGAACTGAAGGCCACAAAGTTATTGCCTGAGCTCTATACATGGGGCCACACAAAATAATAATTAATAGTGATTTTTAAATGACAAATGTGTAGTGACTATTTTAAATTTTCTATTGCCTTTTTACTCTGTATAGTGGTAGTGGTGTGTGTGTATGCGTGTGTGTGTGTGCGCGGGGGGTGTGGGGGTGTGGGTGGGTGTGGGGGTAGATGGGTGTGTGCTCGTGTGTGCATACATATGCATTCGTGCATGCATGACACAAGACTAGAAGTTTTAGGACCTCTTGAGGGAGTCTGTTTTCTTCTTCCACTGTGTGGGCCCTGGTGCAGAGTTCAGGTCTTCAAGCTTGACAACACGTGTCCTTATCTCATGAGCCATCTTACCAGCTCACAAATGTTTTAATTTTTCTAAATATAAATCTGTCCAGGCTTGAAAGATGTTTCCCCAGTAAGGAATGCCAGTACCCTTCCACAAATACTTATGGTTTGAGGTTTTGATGTAGCTCAAGACCTGGGTCCTAAGGCCTTAAATCACCAAAAGCAATTAATTTCAGTGTCCTGGTTACCCAATACAGTTTCATATATATTTCACATGAAAAGAATATTTTTTAAGTCCACAAAGAATTCAAAAATTGTGAAAAGCTTTCAAAGTCAAATGGACAAAACGTGGCAGCAGCTAAGGTAGAAAGACTGTGAGTTTGAGATCAGAGCGGACTGTGGGGGGAGATGGTATCCCAGAAACAGAAAACAAATAAGAATCTCGGTATCTAATGTCAAATGAACTCTGTGGGATGTTTGTTTTTGTTTCTGATACTAGCCATTTCTAGTAAAGATGTCAGAGTTCCATGGCCTGTAAGGCATGGAAAGTGATACAGGTGGAGGAGAATTTAGACTTTTTTTGGGGAGAGAGAGAGAGAGAGAGAGAGAGAGAGAGAGAGAGAGAGAGAGAGAGAGAGAGAGAGACAGAATTATTTACACAATCTTCTGCTACCCAAAGTCACCTTAAAATTATTATTATTTTTTTTTTATTTTTACAAAAAGTGAAGGTCACATCAAGAAAGGGTCGGGCACCAGGAGATAAATGTCATTATCAAATTATACTAACAAATTAAAAGTTTGACATTTCATCTAGAGAGAATAGAGTGTCTTCCGTGTTCACCAGTGGGCACAGCACTACGATACTCACAGCCCTGTAGCTAAAAGGGTTATCTTTAAGGGATTAGCCCCAAGCATTTGAAGTACTCAATTTGGTACTCAAGAGATCACATCTCTTGAGTTAACCATGATTAACTAGAAAGCTGAAATGTGCTGACAACACATTAGCCTACAGTAATCAAGAGTTTCTGTCTTGTCGCCATGCATTGGAAATACAATACATGATTAATATGGATGTACGCTAATTATAAGCAGTGGCACAAACAGACAGCTAGTATCTGTGTGTGGCATCAAATGCCAAACACTCTCTCTGCCACCTTAAATATTGATATTGTCTTTCCTGTCTTAGATTCATATTGCAAAGAAGAGAAACGAAAATAAAAGTGTCTTGAAATACAAGTGAATCTGCCAAGGCCAATTAACATTTGGGGAAAGTTTGGAAATAAAGTACTTAAAACATGCAATTTTTTTTTTTTTTGGAAAAAGAAATTTAGCCCATTTGCTTTCATTTCAAACATTTCCCAGCACAGACCCACATTTGTTATAGTCACTTCTCAATGGAAATGAAAAACAAAAAAACAAAACAGAGGCTTCAATGAAATCACACGACTAAGCTTGACTGTCATAACTTTTGACAGGTTTTCATGCAAAGCTACAAAACTTGCATCCCTGTAGCAGGCCTAGCATTGTGGACATGTTGTATCCATTCACAAGGTTCCTTTATACCTTTCAGCCAGAGCTGAGACTACCCTTGTCTGATGAATATTAATTTTCCTGTATTGCAATCTGTTCTGCCTCCTGTTGTTGCGAATATTCTCTTTCCAAGTCACTAGGAGATTAGTGTGTTTACATTTTGATTGCCTAAAACTTCTGTTGAGCCTCATATCAGAAGGAAATCAATTTCTGTAGCTAGATTACAGGCAACATTTGCTTAAATTCGAAACAATGTGAGCAGTAGTGGTTGACACCGTGTGAATGGAAGGAAGGATGAGGGTTTGCTCAGTCAAGTGCTTTCCATGTATAAGGATTAGTGTAGGCAAACTGATGCTCTCTGAACACCCCCCCCCCAAAGAGTCTATGAAGCCTTCTCTAATCAGGTTGGTGGATGGGCGTGTCCATGGAGAACTGACTTGACTACTGTAGCTGTTTGAATGAGGATGGTCCCCATAGGCTCATGTTTGAATGCTGGGTCCCTGATTAGTGGAACTGTTTGGGAAGGATTAGCAACTGTGTCCTTGTTGGAGGTGTGTCACCAGGTGTGGGCTTGAGGTAAAGGCCCACCCATTGTGGTAGCACTGTTTCTTGCAGTTTGGTTCTTAGATGAACCAAAGAGAAACAAGCACTAGTAATCTTGCATGTATTAATTCTCTCTCTGCTCATGACTATTAATGTAATGAGCTTCTTTAAGTTTGTGTTGCCTTGATCTTTCCTCAGCAATGGAAGGTAACCCCTAGAATTGTGAACAAAGATAAACATGTTATCCCCTAAGCCACCTCTGATAGGTTATTTTCCCAAAGCAACAGGACACAACACTAAGGCACTGTGTGAGCATAGGCAGCTCAGCTTGATTTGAGTTCCATGGAACACTGGGCATGAGGACAGGCTCTTGTAATCCAAGGCAGAGAGACTTGGAGGTTGCTGGCCAGGCACATTACCTAATGAGAGACCCTGTCTCAAAGCTAAACAACAAGGTGGATACTTCCTGTAGAACATTTGAAGCTGAAGGTTGAACTTGAGTTTTACACACACACAGACACACACAGACACACACACACAGATACACAGACACACAGAGAGATACACACACACACACAGAGATACACAGACACACAGATACACACATACAGAGAGACACAGAGACACAGAGATACACAGACACACACACAGAGAGACACAGATACAGAGATACACAGACACACACACACACACACACACACACACACACACACGGACACAGAGACAAAGAGACACAGAGATACACAGTCACACAGACACACAGACACAGAGACACACAGTCACACATACACAGAGATACATAGTCACACAGACACAGACACACAGACACACACAGAGATACACAGTCACACAGACTCAGACACACAGATACACAGTCTCTCTCTCTCACACACACACACACATGAGGTGGGGTGGGGGGACAGTGAACACTGTGTAACTGGAAAGCACATAGAAGTTACGAGCAGTTTATGCCACTGGTCATAAAAATCTCTGTTTATCCCAGGGCTGCTATTGGCTGGCAAGACATAAATTGATGTTGGTTGGTTCTAATAATAAAGGACAGGCAGGTGGTTTTGTTCACCACAAGATCAACTCACAGTGAAAGTTATAGCGCAAACCTCTGCAGGAACCAGCCTGTTTCTGATCCTCTGCGGAGTGCTGTCCTGCACTGAAGCACTCATTTGATATGGTAGCATCTTTCACAAGGAAGGTGCTGGGAAGGACACAGTAACCTCTGAAAGGCTACTTTCAAAAACAATACTTTCCATAAATAGAATTGAATTACAGTGTATAAATTATGTAAATGACTTAGATACTAAGTTATATACATTTTTGTTTTGACACAGGGTTTTTCTATGCTGCCCTTGACTAGTCTGGAACTCCATACACATCAAGGAAATCCACCTGCCTCTGGTACCTGAATGCTTGGATTAAAGCCATATGCCATTATACTGATCGCTAATTCATGTATTATTAGAAAATGAAATTACATGGCTAGCTTTTTAGTTCTGGAAAAATATTTCCTATGCTGGCAGAAAAACACATATGCATGCTTTTAAGAATCATATATGGGGTGATCATCCTCTTATCAGAATCTGTACTAACTCATAGAGGAAATGGCAGAATTAAAACCTATAATTACACTTAAATTATCACCAAAATTTAATTCTGTGTATTTCATTAATTGAGCAATTTTTGTGAGAATCAATAAAAGCCCGTGCACTTTTGTTTTCAGCCATATAAGTAAACAAACGTTGAACATTACTGAATAAACTACATAATTCAATAGTGTTTGTTGTTATTTTATTTCAGTCATAGAGGGTCATGCTCACTGGGAAAACACAGGATGAGAACGAATCCCCAAAGAGCAGCACTGTGCAGCTACCCATAAACCCACTTTTTAATCACGACCATGACTGCTTTCCTGGTATATGTCCTTTGGATTTTTTATATGCACAAATTGTAGATTCATTTAATTAAGATGAGCTACAATCACAAATGTTTTTCACTTTTTAATTAAAAAAATATTTACTTTATGTGTATAGGTGTTTTGCCTGCATGTATGTCTGTGTGACAAGGGTATGTTTGGTGTCTATAGAAATCAGAAGAAGCATTGATTCCCTCTGGGCTAGAGTTACAAGCTATGGGGACCACCATGTGGGTGCTGGGAACTGAACCTTGATCCTCTGGAGGAGCTGTCAGTGTGTCAGTGTATCACTCTAGCCTATTTCTTCTTCTTCTTCTTCTTCTTCTTCTTCTTCTTCTTCTTCTTCTTCTTCTTCTTCTTCTCTCTCTCTCTCTCTCTCTCTCTCTCTCTCTCTCTCTCTCTCTCGCTCTCTCTCTCTCTCTCTCTTTACTTCAATAATATGTGTGACTTGTGTTCTTTTGGTCTACCCAGTGTCTTGTAGTTCCTATATACATTTTGTGGTGTTTTCTTATACACAATGCTAAAATAAATGTTTGTAAATAAATTTGTATATCCACTTTAGACTATTTAAAAAAATAAATATTTACATTGGAATTCCAAGATAATTAAGGTTTTTGGAACACTTGGCCTTTTAGAAACATTGAAATGAATTATACTCTCACAAATCATGCTAAGAAAGCTAGGACAGCCATTATGGAAATCATTGTTCAAGTTCCTTAGGAAGATGGAAATCAATCTACCTCAAGATCCAGCTATACTACTCTTAGCCGTACCAAAGAGCCCTTTATCCTACCTCAGGGACACTTGTTCAACCATATTTATTGCTGCTTTCTATAAATAATAGCCAGAAACTGGAAACAGCCTAGGTGCTCCTCAGCAGACAAACGGATAAAGAAAATGTGGTACATCTACACAATGGAGTATTACCCAGCTGTTAAAAAAGAAAAGAAGAATACATCATAAAATTTGCAGGTAAAAGAATGTAACTAGAAAAAAAAATCAGTGTTACATTTTAAAGCCTGCCACAGAATTAATGTGAACTGGGAGACAAACTGGAAATATAATGATAAGTGGAAAAGAAGGAAAGAATGAATTGAGTAGCTGAGTTAAATTATCCATCTCTATGACCAAATTCAACTTGATTCACGTCATTCAAAATTTTTCGTTGAGAGTTTTTAATATCCTAGGCATCTTTAACGGATTCAAGAAATAGAAAACTTTCTTATAAAATTCCCAAAATGCTTTTTCTTTTACTCCTGTTAGTGTGTGTGTGTGTGTGTGTGTGTGTGTGTGTGTGTGTGTGTGAAATAGTGAAAATTTGTGGGCAAATCATGCTTCCACTGCATGTACAAACTCCTGCAGAGCGTAGACGATGTGCTATACAAGTGGGCTTTATTTGTCTATTTACTCACTTGTCTCCATCTGGTACTTGTATGTGTGTAATTCTACAACATTCTATTTCCTCAGTTCAGAGCCAAGAAGTTCTCTATAAACATCTGACTTAGGATCTCATGAGATCTCCTAACAAACTCATGGGAAATGTTATTTAGTATATAAGAAATGAAGAGGTTTTGGTGATAACTAGTTTTTTTTTTTAAAATGAAAAATATTTCCTAAAATTGCTTCATGTGAGGTGATATTTCTCAACCAGAGTTCTCTAAGATCAGTCTTCAGGGTATTGATAGGAGAACTGAATAGCTTTCTGCAAACACTCACAGGAAGAACAGATTCGACCTGTATGCTTGCTTCCCTCAGGATGCAATGAGTGTTGATAGTAAACTGTGAGGTAGCCAAGACTATTGGCCACCTCAGCTGTTCCACCATCCCCTGCTATGGGTTGAGGTGGGCTAGAACAACATGGGGCAGGCGGTGTGTGTCTGGGTTCTCTTCACTGGAAAGTGTCCTGTACCGTGGCTTCATTACCTGGTCAGTTCATACCTTAGAGAAGGCCAGGCAAACGACAGAGCCCAGCCTTGCAATTTGTGTTTTTATTGGAACCCAGGAGCCACAGTCTTCTTGGAAGAGTAGACTTGAAGTTGTTATGTATATTTTTAAGTACTTTACAGAAGACAGAATATATCAAGTATCCATAAAAAGGAGCTTAGGCGGGGGAGGGGCTAAATTCGTTTAACAGGCTTGGCACCATCCCTAAGCCTGTGGAGGAACTTGGCTTCATTCTGCTGTGTGGAATAGCCACCGTTTCAAAATCTGTAATTTTCTGTTATCTACCCAGACAGTCTTTTATTTATGTGGATAGACTGAAAATTGGTGGTAACTATGAAACCTAACAATCTTGAGAGAGACTTGCCAAGCGGCACCCTTTACACAGGATGTGAATTGAGATGTTTCTCTCACTAGATGACTCGTTTGCTCATGGCTAAAGAATGTGCCATCAATCACAATCTCCCACACTAAGAAAAAAAAGAAAAACGCCCTCTTAAAAACAAGCCTAGTGAAACAGGACGGACGCACAACAAAAGAGAAGTGAGAGGTGATTTGGGGAAGTAAAATGAAGTTCTGTGAATGCTGGGAGATTTCCGTGGAAGCTACTGAAAGGGGAACTCCAAGATATGCCTTGCATTTGTACTCATCTGGACCTGAGTTTGCATATTTTGCCATTTCAGAGTATAATCTGACTAAAACAGCAAAAAAATAGCTGGTATGCGTGGTCAATGAAGCTAGCCAGCAGAGGGGTAGGCACATCCTGTTACAGTGTGTGTAATAACAGCAGAGCCGTGATTCTCCAGGTGACCCCCACAGGCAGGCACTGTATGGGAGCATTTCACACAGATTAACTCGTTGAGCCTTCGAGGTCCGAGAGTTTCCAAAACTGATTCAGTCTCCGGTTTGAGAGCCCAGCCTTGAACTCAGTAGTACTGGACTAAAATTCACTACACACTTTGCCCACCTCAAAAATCTGAGGTGGAGGTCATTCTTGGGTTAGTTCATTGTCCCTAAACTTACCTCAAAGCCAACTTTTGGGGTGAGGTGGGCTTCTTCCTTCCATGGTAGCCTTCAAAGAAACTATGTCAAGCTCCTTTGTCCCTGTGGGGTGTGTAACTGTGAAGGAGCTCTCCTTGCTTGGTGCTATAGGCTTTAGTCAGATTACTTGGCAGAAACACAAACAATCAACAAAAGTCTTCCAATACCCGATTCATTAACAATAGTAATTAATGTTGCCTGTGGAGGCTTTTATGTGCTGCTGAGGAAGTTGCAGCCTCTCTGTTGAAGATCTTGGTATCCTAAACCAAGCTGTACTTGTTGCAAAGCAGGTGGACATTCAAGATATTGAAAAGGACACTTGCCACCAATTTGCTTCTCCACAGAGTCACAAAACGTCCTGAAACTCCCACCGCTAATATCGTTTATTTAGACAACACCCCCCTCTCTGCACAGTATGGATATAAACATGGTTTTGAGCAGATGAATGCATCAAGCCATTCACTATGAAGCCTGGTGAGCTACCATGCTCGGAAAGACAACTGGGCTCTGACAAAAGGAGAGAAATGCAGGGTAAATTCTGATACAAAGTGAACATGGGGAATTCACTGACTTAGGTTTGCAAGGGACGGTTCGAGATGAAGTACTGAATTTATCATAAAGCATGAATAGTAAAGGCCATGTAGTAGTTAACATGCTAAATTTCCAGAGAAGCACCCCCGCCCCCGGAATGTTTGCATCTTCCTCCGTGGATGCTATCATGTCACTTCTCTTATTAACTGATTCTTGTGGATGCTGCATTCTTTTTTGAATTTAATAGCTCTGTGTGGTAAAATCAATAGCAACTTTTTCTTGCTAATCTTTAATGTGCTGAGTGCTTTATATAATCAATATCGTATTTAATCTCCCCAGTAACTCTGTTGGGAATGCGCTGTGACCATGCATATCTTATAGGGAGGCATCTCAGGCCTAGAGGATAAATTACTTACCCATGTTGTAGAGCCACTAAGTGAAAAGCTGTGCCTGCTCTCCCCGCCCCTTCCTTTTGGGAGAGACATATTGGGGACATTGTGGTAAAGATCCATACTAAAAGACAGACAAGAAAAGCTAGGGAACTCTAGTGGAGAACATAAATGTCATCACCTTCGTTTTATCAAAGACTTCCTAGGACTTTGCTTCCAAAAATATTTTCTATTAGAGTCAGCATTTAAAAGCTAACATAAAATCCTGGCTAAGGCTAGGGGGAAAAAGATCTTTAAACTCATCCTTCTTTTAATAAATAGGGAAATTTAGTGGTAGTGTCTGGCTTAAAAATAGACATGGTTGTCTTATTACCAGCTCTTAGAAATGTTTACATAAAGCAAAAGATATGGCATAATCATGACTGATAACATAGGAAAGAAAGTAGTAAAGTAGTAAAAAAAAAAAAAAGAAAGAAACACACACACACACACACAGTCTGAGTAGTTTAGTTAAATAGTGTCTAGTCCAGTCAACTCAGCAAGCCAAGTCAACTGAATACCTAAACAGAGACTCTACCTCAGTTAATTTGAACTTCACACTCTATCCCTAGTAAGAACTTAGCAGAGAGTTGATTAAAAAATTCGATCTCTAATTTTGTAATGCTCATCCTAACACAGAGAATGTACAACCTTTCTTGTTCTAGAAATAAACAGTTGAGGGCTTGTTCAATGGTTAATCATGAATAACTCTTATAAGGTTCCATTCACTTTGATTAATGGCCTTAAGCACAGGTGTAAAATGAAAGCATGCTAATTTAGACAAACCTCATACAGTAACAGAGACTTAAAAGGACTAACTCTCACTCATTTGATACTTCCCGAAACTCTCTGCATTTGAAAGTATTTTTCCACTACCAAACCTCTTTGCTACCTGCTACCGGGGAGTCCAAGTCATACTTTCCTCAGGGAGGGGCAGCAAGTTCATCACCCACAGCAGTGTGGGCAAGCTCTCTTGGGCTTGCTTAAGACCATATACCCCAGAATTAAAGACTGAAGGATAGGCCGAGCCTTCCCAAATCCCTTTGTATCCATAACTGGCGTCTTCTGTTAGTTAAAAAGACAAGGTTAAAAAGTCTCCCCCACCCTTCTCTCTAATTAGAGGAAGAGCAAATAGATTTGTAGTTTTAGCTCTTCATTTCAGGAGATTTCACTTTAACTCATATCTCTAAGTCAAAGAACTGGAAAAATAAGAAGTCCACCTACCACTTCTCAAATGCAGGCTTTTAGGAGGTTGTGGAGATGGAGGGCCCTTGGTCTACTCTGCAGACAAAACAAAACAAAACAAAACAAAACAAAACTTCTATCTGTTACAGTGAGACCCCAGGAGCCCCCAGCAAGCCACTTCTATGTTTGCTTGAGCTTGTGTGGGAAACATGAAACTGCATTTGATTCTGAATCCTGTATTTTTCAAGCTCTTTCCTTCATTAACTGGGGGTCTTTCTTCTCTTACTCTAAAAGAAAGGTGATAGCCTTGAAGACCTTGCCTGAGCCTACTCCTTGCTTCCACCCCATCGCTGAGATGTGACAAGCATGGTGTGTGTGTGTGTGTGTGTGTGTGTGTGTGTGTCTGCTCCTGTCTTGTGTGATGCTGTGGATGATCAGAGGTCTTGAGCCCTGTAAGTCCTTACTCCTCTGTGGAGCTCCTACCTGGCCCATCCTACTTTTATTCTATGAGGATCTGCTAACTCAACAGGTTGGATATCTGCCAAGCAGCTCTGTTATCTGCAGTTCTAGCTGTTCCCCAGTTCTGATTCCTGCTCCCCGGGGCCTTATGTTCTGGAAGGAGTGAGAGGCTCCATTGTGGGAGGATCTCAGGCTGACTTTGAACTTAAATTTGAAGCTAAACTTAAACTCGAGGGTACAGCACTACCCTCTGACAAAGAATCTGGATTTATTCCTCTTCCTTCTTCCTCCTCTTCTTCCTCCTCTTCCTCTTCCTCCTCTTCCTCTTCCTCCTCCTCCTTTTCCTCCTCCTCTTCGTTTTCTTTTTTCCAACATAAGTTATCTCACATAAGAGTCAAAATCTCTAGTATTTGGGGGATCATTTCTCTGAGATTCTGAGGGTGCTGAATTAAAGAGTCTCCCTTTAGACCCCGGGCTCATACTTCATGGTCTATTGGGAGCTATTACTCATTTTATCAGAATTTTTTTCCCCTGAAAATTTCTAGGCCAGTGTCTGATTAGACAATCTCATGAAGCGATACCATGCAGGAGATATCAAAGACAACACCAAGGCTGCCAATCCATAAAAATGAAATCTATTTCAAATCAAAGATCTTGCCTTAATTTTCTTTTTTGGCCTCCAGTGTATAGCAGTGTCTGGCTTAGAGTGAGAATTTCACACATTTATTGCATTGAAGGAAGGAATAAAGAAGGCCTGTGGTGAAGAGTATTCTGCCTTGGGCCTTGATTTCCGCAATTATTTGTTTCAAATTTTCTCATTTGACATGTTTGTCAAACCAGTGAATAGTGATATTAAACGGCAATAGAATAACAATTGATCCTCCTCTTAAGCTGAGGAAATCTGCCTACTCAGTAGCAATATTCAGTCCACAGTATTCACTTTCTTTAGTAGCAAGAGTTCAGCTCCAGCTACAGGATTTATCAAGAATGCTGAATTGAAGCTATTCTAAAGCTGCATCTGCAGTATTTGCCCTGTGGTGTCTCGATTTCCGTCTGTAAGATTTGTTATAACTGTTGATTCTCCCAGGAATGTCTGTGAAAAGGAATAGGAGCTACTAATTAGATATTACTATATACATACCTGTTACTTTCGACACCAACAGCTTAATTTGCAAATGTGCTGAAATCAGTTGTATACTGTAAGCAAAAAAATTAAGGCTATAACAACATCTCATAGTATTACATATTTTTTCTGTGCTTGGTATTGCATCCGGAGCCCTGTACTTGCTAGCACAGTGATCTTCCGTTGAGCTACGTTCTCAGCTCCCACTTGGCTTCGAAAACTGATGCCCGAATGAGGCAGATAAGAGGCAGAAGTTGGGGATCGCACACAGGGACAAGGAATCCCACCTGTCTATCTGTGGGACGGATGTCACCAGCCACAAGGATCACAGAAGTGAAAACGCTCTGCCATGTCTTATTCTTGCAAAGTAGTTACTGTCTCGACGAAATTATAACCGTCTTTGGAAATTTTACATTTATTCAAGCTACAGAGCAACTGGTCAGCATTAGAAATAAAACAGAAAGTACGGTGTTCACTGGTACATTCCATTACCTCGGCTCCCTTAGCTCTCCCCGGACTGCACCCCTGCGTTTTCTTCAGCGTGCGTCCATGCAGAAGCCCGAGGACGATCTTGTGCGGACAACGATCTTCCTGGACATCGTTCACTGTTTTCCTTTCCGGTTCTTAGACAGGGTGTCTCACCAGCCTGAAACTCACTTAGCAAGTAGGCTAGGGTCACTGGCCAGTGAGCCACAGAGATCTCACTGTCTCAGCCAGTTTTATAGCACTAGAGGCAGAGGCAGAGGCAGAGGCAGAGGCAGAGGCAGAGGCAGAGGCAGAGGCAGAGGCAGAGGCAGAGGCAGAGGCAGAGGCAGAGGCAGAGGCAGAGGCAGAGGCAGAGGCAGTCAGATCTCTGAATCTGAGCCCAGCCTGGGCTATAGGGGGCAAGTTCTATGACATCCAGGACTACACAACTACACAGAGAAACTCTGTCTCAACCCTCTAGCAAAACAAAAAACAAAAAAACAAAAAACAAAACAAAAAAAAAAAGGAAGAGGAGGAGGAGAGGAGGAGGAAACAGTTACTAGAGAATCAGACAGGAGGCCTGGGGGAGACATGACCATCCATTGGCAGCACCTGCTGGGATCTCAACTCTCCTCCAATACCTTCTCACAGGTCCATCCATGGAATGCTGCTCTGTACTTTCATAATCGTCAGTCTCTCCTGCTTTGCTCCCAGAATCCTTCCTGCCTCTGCTAAGACACTTAGCAGTCTGCCTTGTGTTTGATGTGAATGAATCTGTTTTTTCATTAGATTGTAACTCCTTAGTGAAGAGAACGTGACTTATTAATAATTTTATCCCTTGCAAAGTCATACACAGAGTTTCTGGCTTAATGAGTGTTGGTTGACTAATGAATCCTAAATTGAACAGGAATTGGAAAAGTGCTGGGCTCTTTATAGAAGATAATCTTCATATTAGAATTGAAAATGTAAATTTAGCGCATAGATACTTGGTGCAGATGCAGAAATGTCCTTTTTTTTTTTTTTTTTTTTTGCTCTCACAGAATTTCTAGTTTTTACAAACCCCACATATTAATGTATCCAACAAATCAAGCAAAACTATGGCATTATTAGGAGCTTCTCTCTGTAGTTGAAATGCATTATTCAAATAGCCCACAAAAGTAGCTGTTTTTTCATCATAGTTTAATAAGCAAGTTAACCAATGCTATTTCCTTTCTTTGGCAACACACTTTTGCCAGAAAGACTATAATTGATGTGAAATTGCCAGTCTTTATTCTTTTTGACAGTGAGCAAAAGCTACAGAACTCACCAGTCTGTAGTCCTCTGTTCTTCTTTCACAAAATATATTGCTTTACGCGATCCAGAAACATCTCCACTTGGTGGTTAAGAAACTGTGGGTGTGTTTTACAAATAATAACGTATTTTCTTGAAAGCATTATCATCAGCATATTTATTCCTCATAACTACAAAATGAGGGAAAGTTCTTCTTGTTACATTCATTGTATGTACACCTATGGGTCAGTGGGACAAAAGACTTCTACTGAGTGACTCCAATGTAAATTTTTGCATTTTACTTAAAACAAGTTTTAGAATTTAAAATATTAATGATCCCACAACTGGGATATGCTTGTAAATTAGCAGATTGAATTAGTGATTGCTGCTGTTTTTTTTAATAGAGAAATGACAAAATGAAAATGATAATGAACGGTCTGCTGCCTACCACTCCTAATGGATCTTTTTTTTTTTTTTTTTAAATTTAACATTTTTATTGGTTGGGAATTTCACATAATGCACCATGATCACCTTACTTCCCAGTCCTCTCCCCAGGTACCACCCTAAATATTAAAAAAAAAAAAAAAAAAAAAAACTCAGCATGTACAATTTGTGTTGCCCATGGTCAAACCATTGGTAGCCAGCTCCCCCTTACAGAAAAGTAAATCCTTCCCCTCTCCCACACTGGCAGAAGCCATCTATTATGGAGAGCAAACTTCAGCGTCCTTATCTGAATTTTTAAGAGTCCTCTTCAATGTCTTCCCGTCTAGGCTGTTATTCTTCTGGGGATGGGACCAGGGTAGGTCTTATCATAGAAGCCTTCTATGTCTCTCTCCTCCTCCTCCTTCGATCAATGACTACTGATGCACTGCAGAAGATGCTTCCTTGATATTTACAGTCAGGGGGGATCATGGATCATGGCCTCCACATGGCATCTGGCAAAAACACAGACCATGGATGGACATCCATGTGGCCTCCAGTGTCAGCATGTTCCACGGACCTCAGCATGGTCTCCTTTGGCAGGTAAGAATGACCAACCCCATCATGGTCCCTAGTGGCAGCCCAGACTAGGGACATCCAAATGGCTGTCAGTAGTAACTTGGGCCATGCACATCAATGTAGTCAGTCCTTGCTGTGGCAGGACCACGAGCCCAGACATGGACCACAGAGTGACAGATCCTTCTGGTTGAAGACTTCTTTTCTCTTGAGAAGGAGTCTTGCTATGTTGCCTAGACTGGTCTCCAGCAACTGAGCCAAGTGGTCCTCCCGTCTCAGCCTCCTGAGTGGCTAGGATGATGAGTAGGTTTCACTTGTTTTGGAACCAGACAAAGAATTTAAAATGAACTTGCAAAGTAAGAAAATGTGTCCATATTCATAATTTGGGGGGTATGGTTTTAGTAGTGCCAAATACTGAACCCAGGACCTTGCATATACTAAACAACAGCTCTGCCACTGAGCTATGTCTCTAATCCTCATTAATATTTTTTAATTAAGTTGAAACATTCATGTTTGGCTTGTAGGCATTCATTTACACACAAAAAGCAGGTAGGGTATATGTTTCAATTAACTTCACTGATGTGCAGGGAAGCAGTATATTCAGTTTCAAGGTGTTATGTTGTTATGGTAGGAATGGTCATTATCAGAGACATGCAGTTACAGGAAAAACTTGATATAGGCATCCCAAGCCACAAGGCAAGGATGGTGAGAAGAGGGAAGGTGTGGGTCAGAGACTGAAGCAATGGGAAGGCCTCAGGCACACACTGACAGGAGGCCTGATGCTGGTGCTAGAGAAGTCCCAGGGCATACAGTTTCTAGACTCCTCCAGCAATGGTTTCCAACCCCTCCCCCTCCCCCAAGCCCCACAATGGTTCTGGAATGTCCCTAGAGGTAGAGCCAACAGATTAAGATAGAAGTCACCTATTCCTCCCTAGATTTCCCTTAATGTGCCTTAAGTTGGGCCTGTGAGCTCACTTGGGGGCCTCCATCTTGGTAGATGGTAGACCCCAGCATGCTGGACTTCTGCATAATAAAACACTCTTTGCTTTTGTATACTAGTTGAGTCTGGGGTACCATTCTTAGGTGAGTCATGGACCCTTACAACAGGAGGCATGATGCTGATGCTAGAGAAGATGCAGGGCACACACTAACAGGAGACATAACGCTGATGTTAAAGACACAGGGCACATATCGACAAGAGACATGACGCAGATGCTAATGATACCACGTCTGCAGGCTTGGGTGCCACATATTCCGGTTTCACTTAGTATAGTGCTGCAGGGGTGTGTGCACAGTTCTGCAGTGAGCACTTGTGTACAGAGCCATATTGGGGCAGTCTTGCACTTGGTCAGAGTTTGACTTTGGTCAAGGTTAACTTCTCCCAGTTAGCCAGGATCCTGCTCCACCTAGGGTGGAGCGCTCGTAGTAAAGGTTAAGTTCATTGTTCCTCCAGGTATAGGGATTCCTGAATTAAGCAAGTGACCCACCCAGCTGCCGGAGCAGTCAAGACGAAGACCTCCAAGAGAAGCTAGACAACTTCCACCGGAACTCAGCCTGGAGTCTGGGGGGAAGGGTTTGCCTGAACTGTTAAAAGGTCTGGCGCCATTAAAGTTTACGGCTTTGATCAGTGAACATTGACTTGGCCGTACGTTCTTTTCGCCCCTCTTCCCTGTAACCCCAAAATTCTCTCAACAGGTAACCCGGTTTACATGTGGCTGCGGGCAGCTACACACTTGTTTAATTAATTACATAACTCACACAGGATAAGCCAAATGCATGTAACTTTTTGTTCTTGGGGCTGTGACTACCACCAAAAGCAGGAATAAATTAAAAGAAAATAAAAATGGTGTAAAATAGAGATGACTGTAATTTCACTTTTTTGATGTTTTAATCATCTGTCTGATGTCATATAAGGAAGTTCAAAGTTTGTTTTTGTTTGTAGCTTAGAACTTAGCTTAGTGGCAGAGCATATGCTTAGCTTAAGTGATACTCTGGATTCTACCCTCAAGCTGAAAGAAGGAAAAGAAAGAGGAGGAGGAAAAGGAGGAAGAGAAAGAAGAAAATAAAAAAGTTGTCTTTTAAACTACTCTTATCTCTGAAAGTTAAAAGTTGGAGAATGTAAAATTTATAATTTAGGAATCCTCTTCAGTACAAAATATGGTCATTGAATTTCTTATAACCCTTTTGATTTAAATGTATCATTAGAGAAGTTTTCAGAGGTCAAGTGTGTTAACCAAAATGAAAAAATTTGAATGAGTCACTTGTGATACAGCAGGAGTACTTTTAATACATACACTGCCTACACACCCAGGACTACATTAGATTTGTGAGTTTTGAGATCACAGTAAACACACTTATCTATAATACGGGTCCAACATGGGAACTCAACAGATTATTACACTTGCATGAAAATGAATTTTTATAAAATATGAATAATATATAGATTTCCTTCAGTCCACAATCCCTTTCCTCAGCCAAAGTGAAGTTACTGAAGTTGGTAAGATTGTATCTTCAGAGGGTCTGACTCACCACTAGCTTATCCATCAACATCAAGCAGCTGCTGTTACAGTAAACACCTTTGTTATCTGTCCATAGAAACAGGTCAACTGCTATTAGCAGATAAGGGAGGGGGCAGGAATAGATGTGGTACTGAAGTGTAAAAACTAACCTGTTTAAATATTTATGTATTTGTCTCTTTTTTTGTTTTTGTTTTGTATAGCATCTCACTCAGTTCAGGCTGGTATAGAACTTACTATGCAACCCCGGTTGGCCTTGAATTTGGGGCAATCCTCTATCCTCAGCATCCCAAGCACTGACCACCACACCCTATTCATAATTAGCCTTTACAGAATGATTATCTTGAATGCTATTTTTATAGTAACATGCAAATAACATAATTGAAGTTCAATAACAAGAAATTTGTATATAGTCTAAGTTAAGAAGTAGGTAAAAAAGAAAAGATGCATTTCAGCTTAGAATAGGCACATAGGTGGTCTTGGGTTTCACCAGAATAAAAATGAATGTGAAAATCCATGTTTACACAATGTCTAGTTACAATTTATCAGGGTGTCTCTAGGGGAAGCATCTATAGTTGGAGGCTATTTGTGTCCCTAACAGAACAATGAAATTAATCTTTATTTACTCTCTGATAGATAGTAATTGTCTCCCTAATGCATTTGTTTCATTTTTTTAGTCCAAAACACAAATCAAAAGATTAAAATGGTGGGGGTTTTTTTAGTCTTTTTTTTTTTTTTTGGTTTAGTTTTTGAGAACTTCATACATGAGTATTGCATTTGCACCACTCCCACCTCCCCCTTCTCCCTCTACTTCCTGTGTTCTTTGCTTCCTCTTGAATGTATGACCTCTTGTAATTATTATTTATAACCTCAATAGCTTATCTACTTGGGACTAGATAACCTAGCAGGGGCTCCATCCCTGGAGAAAATGTATCCCTTCTCTCTCAGTGGCAATTGGCTACTTACAGCTGTTCCTGTAAGGCATGTCCATGCTTGCATGTCAACTGATGATGCTATTGTGCAGGTCTTATGCAGGCAAACACACTGTTGGGATTTCATGGGTAAAAAATATCATACCGAGTGAGGTAGTGCAGATCCAGAAAGACAACCATATGTTCTTTCTTATCTGTGGATGCTAGCTTGCAATCTTTAGTTTTGAGTATGTATGTGATTTGGAACCTCAGAACCTAGAAAAGTTGAAAGGCATCATGGGAGAAAGGGGAAGGAGCTCTAGAGAGGGAGACAGTCCAGTAGAAGTATTAGGATGGTGGGGAAAGGAAAATGGCACAGAGGGGGCTTAACCGAAGAGAGGAAAGGAAGGGTAGTACAGAGGGAGAGGTAAATAACCCTAGGGGTGTTGGAAAAGCCACATAAGGCTGCATGCCTTTAATCCCAGCCTTCAGGAGGCAGGGCAGTTAGACCTGAGTTTGAGGCCAGCCTGGTTTACAGATTGAGTTTTTAGGAAATCCAGGGTTCTATAGAGAAACTCTGTCTCAAAAACAAAACAGAACAAACTAAAAGTTATTTTTAAAAAATATATATGAATAACATAGTTTTATGGGATTATATCACATTTGATCATAATTTGCTTCCCCCTAGGCATAGACTTTCTAACAAAATCCCCACTGCTAGGTAAGAGACAGCTCCTTTTGTGTGGCGCCCAGTGGGGGGGTGGGGGATCGGATGGGAAGAGGGGGGTGGGGGGTAGCACCCAAGAGCCTTCCTGACAGTATAGGGGACTGCCATTGCTCTCCTTTGCTTACTGGAACTTGAAAGTGAGGACCCTATTGCTGAAGACACCCTGCTTCAAACAAAGTACTTCAAAGAAAGAAGTTAGAGCAAACCTCCTCCCTGAGGGCAGAAGGAAAGCTACCTAGGAAAAAGCAATTGACCCCTCCCACCTGTAAGGGTCTACAGGCTACAGCAATGGCCAGGACAACAAGACATCCCCAAGAGTACAATAGTAACACTTATATTGGGGGCTACCAATAGTTATTTCACTGGGCTTAAGGCCACTTAAGAGGAGGGAATTCTGGTATTGTAAATCTAGCCAAGTATCCATTGTTGGAGCTATCACAGAAGCTACAGAAGAACCTACTCAGGCAGATCTCCGAATCGATATTACTTCCTTACGTTATTCTAAATACTTATCCTTATATCCAGTGATAATGCATAGCTCTCACCTCTCATCCAAGAAGCTTCATTTTATAGCAGACAAGGATGCTAGAGAGATTGATGACTGGTTAGGTGCAGAGTAAGTGACCGTGGGCTGTATCAGCCCCAACTGGGCCACCTAAGACACAACTCTCTCACGGGACCTCTCAGAAGATGGGGGCAGACGGGTAAGAAAACGAAGATCAAGATGTCTGCTGCATGGCGGTGTCTTCTAAGCACGACAGGGATGCTGTCATAGTGGCATTTTAAAATTCAGGCATGATGTCTGGAGGACAGTGGGAAAGAAGGGGGAGGAAGAGAGGGAGGGAGGGAAAGGAGAGGGGTGTGGAGAAAGAAACCACGAATTATGTTTCACTTGACAGTTAAGACTTCCAGGCTTACATGCACCATCCAATTAAGAAACACAAGCTAGGCTTCGTACACCGACAAATGGCTGTGGTAATTCTAAGAAATGCTATATTATGAAGTGGGAAAGCTGGGGAAATTACTTGAAGGCATGTCAGGTTAGGAGCTCAGTGTGTCAAATAGATGGTTAGGAGGGGGGAAATGAATGCTTGGCATCAGGGTAGACACAAGAGCAAATTGTGTGATCAGGGTAAGGTGCCTTAGACGGTGGTAAATTAATCAGTGCTGTGCAGATTCATGGTTTCTGAGCGGTGAGACCAGGTTTCATCGGGTCCCCTGGCTTTCTTTAGTTTTACTTCAAGTTTCTGAGTTTCTCTCCTATTTTTATCTTGCAGATTATATTATATTACAGCGTTCTGTCCTGGTTTTTACATCCTTATGTTTTTCACTCGAGTCAGAATATAATTTCCTTCTTATGCAGATAAGTGTGTGCTCATTTGAGGCATGTGTGAATGTGTGTGTGCATCTGTGTGTTCATGTGTGTAGAGAGAGAATGGAGGTCAACCTTGAATGTCATCTTCAAGGATGCTGTTTGCCTCTTTAGCAACAGAGTCCACCAATTAGGATAGCATCCTCCTGCCTCCATCCTCACCCCCTGGTGTTACAAGCATATGCCTCCAGTTCTAGCATTTTAGGTGGGTCTTGGGGAATTGAACTCAAGCCTTCAAGATGCAAGACAATTGCTTTTTAAAGTAACCTCCTCCCCATTTCTTAATTTCCTAACCTTTTCAGCTACTTGCATTTCTTAGGCCATTCTTAGAGACCCAGGGAGCTGTCTAGGTCAGTGGCCAGTGCACTTCAGTCCATGAATGTGACACTTAGAAGGCCACAGGCAAAAAGACACTGCGGCCAAGATGCTTTCAGCCCGAGGAAAGGACATTCTGCTCCCAGCCTGTGTCATCCTCGGCAGTGAATCCACTTCAAAGTCTACCAAAATGGAGACAATAAACTAAGAAATGACAGGGGCCAAAACCCACACAGATCTTGAGACGGCAATGGAGGGTAATGTGAGCGGGTGATTTGGCTCCTTGCTCTGCCATTTCAGGAATGATTTTGATCAAGATCATGCAAAGAGGAGAATTGCGTTTTTTTTTTTAAACCGCCCACTGTGAGTCCAGCACTGTTATTGGCCTTTAGTGCTTGATATTCATAACGCGGGCCACCTCAAAGCCCCAAAACACAAAAGCACAGGATACAAAGCACAGAAGGCTGATAGCTGCCCCCGGGGGAGGGCAGTGATCATTCTCAAGTTAAAGATGCCAAGCATTCAGGTGCAGCTGGGCTAAACTTGGAGTCCCGGGTAGATCTGAGGTCTGAGCCTGTTCTCAACCCTTCCCCAACCCCAGTTTTACCACTAACCATCTTTAACAGTAGGTACCCCGGACGGACACAGGCACACGAGAGAAGCCTTATCAAGCGGCAAGAGCTGTTTTAGAAGTCTGAGGAGGACGTATGAAGTACAAATGAGGGCTCGGCGCATTCAATTGGAAAATGACAGAGCTCAGGAGAGTGCTCACGGGCAGAGGTTGGGGGGTTTGGAGGGTGAGGCGGGTAGTGGGGGAGGTGGCCTTACAGTTCTAGGCCTTGCAACTTAGATGACTGAAAACAAAAAAATGTCTAGCCTGACTGGACACTGGGTCCTGAAACAGCTTCATAAGAAGTGAAAGTGATTCAGGGCCGGCAGGGGCTAAATTGCTGAAAGTTGGGGTTGATAAGTGATGCTCTCTTTGAGAACTAGAAAGTAACATGTGTAGACAGAGTGCTAGCCTGAGGCAGGCTGAAGTACTTTTCCTTTGTCCTCCCCTCCCCCAACTCACAGGATCTCTCTTTCTTTCTCTCAACACCAGTGTTGAGTATCGATCCTACTGGTCTTAAATATGACACCAACGTCAATCTGTTTTTCATATCGCCTAACAAATGGTTCCTTGCCCACTGAAGGCTGTGTAAGAGCAGACAGAAGCTTGGTTAAAGTAAGGTGTGGGTTTTGACAATAGACTGAGGCAAAAGCCAACTTCGTTGCTAGTTACTTGGGTAGATTCATGTGCCTACCCCTGTGAGTGCCCTGGAAGTGTAGATTGAGAACACTGTGACAGGATTCGACAGTTTTCCATGGGAAGAATTTAGTTGTTTCCAAAGCCAGGAGAGGCTTCTTCCCTCCCCTCCCCTCTCTTCCTTTCTCTCTTCCTGCCTCAGAGCCCTAAGTCCTAGGTGTTCTGTGTGTCATCATGCCCAGTGATAGTACAACCTTAGAGGCCTATCTGCCCATCTCTATTATGTATGTGGTTGTATGTGAATTTCTAGTTTAAGAAAGGAAACTCTGAAACTGGAATTTATTTGATATAGTCAGCCATTGAAGATATGCAACAAGTATTTGTTAAATAAATATCTAGCTAATGGGAACCTAAACGTAATCTCACTTATTGTATCAGGGTTCCCTGAGCTGTGACAGGACGCTCGTGTCACATG
This sequence comes from Apodemus sylvaticus, assembly GCF_947179515.1. Taxonomy (NCBI): domain Eukaryota; kingdom Metazoa; phylum Chordata; class Mammalia; order Rodentia; family Muridae; genus Apodemus; species Apodemus sylvaticus. The sequence continues at coordinate 13,032,203 of NC_067482.1, read as the reverse complement.
TGTGGCCAGAGCAGGAGGTGCCTTATCTCAAACTGTAGCTGTCATGTTACATATTTTGTATTAGGAGTATGCATATGGTTAAGAGCCAATGAATACTCATAATGAACCCATTTTGAAGCCAGTTACAAGTCACAAGGTCCTTAGGTATGTGGTTTAACCTTGTGTATCAGTATTCTAATCTGCACAACAGGAGCAGTGATAGAATCTACCTTGTAGGTTGTCATGAAGACTGAGTTAATGAACACGACTCACTTTAGACTAGCTCTGACACATGACCATTGCACTACCTTGGCTGCAGGAGGGAAGCTACACTTAGAAGGGCAGGATGTGGCTGCAGTTCCAGCCCAGAACACATGCCTCTGAAAATGCAGCTTTTAGTCTCCAGTGGTATTTGCTGTCTCAGAGGCGTACTGTCTCTGCCTGCTAACTTAGGTCTGGTCCAGGAAGCTTCTAGCCTGTCTATACAATCTACTTTATGCCTAGAATGTTTCCAGTCTGAGACTCACTGGTGACTAAGCTCATCCTTTCTAGTTCTGAGCTCTGACTGGCCGCTTCAACTCAGCTGATCTGGATCAAACTTCTTCCCAAGATGACTCATCCAAACTGACTTCTCCTGGCCTCTGACTGAATTGCTCTGCTTGGCTTCACACTCACTTTGGTGATGAGTTCTAATCTCGCTCCTTCTCATTCTCTGGCTCCTTCTGTCTTCACCTGTGTCTAGCTTGTTCTCCCTCTGCATCTGTCCTGGTAAAACTGCCCTTTTCCTGTTTCTCTCTGTGCTCTCTTACATTTCTTCTCTCTTCTTGTTGGGCGTATCCTAGTCTGTCAAGTCTTTCTCTTATTTGTCACTTGGTCTGCCACTCAGACATCACTATCAAACATAATGCTTCCTTCTAGAAACTAGCTTTACCTTCATTGTTTGGGATTAAAAGTGTGTACTAAGGGCGTGTCTGCATTCCAGTCAGAGCAACCATGTTGCTGGATTAAAATACGTGCCTCCCTAGAAAGGATGGTATACACACCTGCTATCAGAGTAAGTGAAAGGTGCTCCTACTTGGTGGCAGAGGTCTTCCCAGCCAGGCACGTGGGGACCAAGGTCTAGATCTGGAGGGTGAAGCTGCTGACTCCTTAAAAGCTTGGTCAGTGGACGGAAGGGATGGCTCACTTTTCAAGAGCACTCTTCCGGAGGAACAGGGTTCAGTCCTCAGTGCACACCTGACTGCTCACAACTGTGTGGAACTCCAGTTCCAAAGGGTCCAACCTCTGTTTTTGGCCTCTGTGAGCACTAGGCATGTACATGCTGCATAGGCATACATGTAGGCAAAAATCTCTATACACATAAAGCGATAATTTAAAAAAAAAATCCCTTTCAAACAAAACAGTGTCAGAACACTAGAGTCATGAGAGAGTTCTGAGTGTGAGAAAACACCAAGAGAACAGGAGTCTTGTGACCCGCGTCCTTAAAACAGAGGAGAGTTCTTGGAGTATTTTTTGTGGTCCTCCAGGTGCAGCAGATAGTTTACTTTGGCTGTTGCTCTTCACGTGCTATTCATATGCTTCTATGGAAAAAACATGTTTTTGCCATGTGTGGTTTGTTCTTGTAACTGTACATGTTAATCATGTGACTCTGCTTAACCCTCCGAGCATAAATTGTCTGATGCTTTGAATAAAGTTGGCTATTGCTTGAGACTTTAGCCTGCCTCATCTTTAGGCCCCGTTCTCCAGGTTCATTTGGCCTAGTAGAGTAGTAAGCAGGTCAGGGTGTAGCTGAAGCTCTGTGACAGAAATGTACTTCGTGGCAAATGTGACATTGTGAACAGCTCAGTATTGCATCTTTTTTTCTTAGATTTTTTAGTATTATGTAAATTTTTATATTACCAAGCCTGTGCTGTAAACACCTTGCCCTGCTGAGCCATTTCCACGACCCCACCACCCTTTAATTAAAGAATAGTTTCAAACAGTTATGAATTAGGTGTGTGTGTGTGTGTGTGTGTGCATGTGTGTATTGTCAGAGGATGGCTTACAGGAGCTGAGGTTGTGCCATGTGTTCCAGTGTGAGTGTGTGTGTGTGTGTATTGTCAGAGGATGGCTTACAGGAGCTGAGGTTGTGCCATGTGTTCTAGTGACTGATCTCAGGTTGTCAGCCCTGCATGCACATTTCGTTGTACTTCAATGGATGCCTTGGTGGTGACCAGTTTCCCTCAGGGTCCTAAATATTAACTTTCAAAATCCCAAGTCAGGATCTGTGGGTTCAAGGAAGTGATTTTTCTTTACCAAAGCATTGGTGGCATTATGGTTATAGGATTTTTATTCTACTGTTCTGATGAGGTTAAGTTGTGTGAGGCCCAAATTGCTTGTTAAGTGAATCCGGTTTTGAATCGCACAAAATGACTACATCTCTCCATTATACTGCTTGAAAAACACAACTCTTGGAGGGAGGTGACTCCTGTGACTCCTCACAGTAAGGAAGATGGCCAGCTCATTTCTAAATGGAAACTCCCAAGTGCCACAACACATCAATCATCTGACATACAACCCGGCTTCCAGTGAGCTGGAATGTACTTTAAAGGTCAGGCCTTTGGATGAAGAATGTCAGTTTAGTGGGTTATGCGGCGAAATGCCTACAGCTGGGGCACTGAGCGCTGGACAAACAGCTTCTCTTCAAATAGCCGAGGGAAGAGTGAACAGAGGGTTAGAAGCCGAAAGTTTTGCTTAAGCACATTTCCTAATGACTCTGACTGTACCTCGTTAAAAAGATAAAGAAAACAGTGGTGGAGAAAACATCAGGCCTATATTGGAGAAAACTGGAGAAATGTCACATTATGGGTGGAAAAAAAATCTACATTTTTAGCTCATGAAATTGGAAACTTCAAGCACAGTTATTATTTTAAATAAAAAGATCTTGGCATGCATTCCAGGCTGGCCTCGAATTCATGGTTCTCTTGCTTCAGCTAGGATCAGACTTGGGCTACTGAACCTATTTTCTACCTATAGAGGAGGCCAAGCTAGGCCCGATAGTGGTGCATGCTCATAATCCCAGTACCAGGTGGCACAGTGGCCGAGACAGGAAGATCATAAGTTCAAGGCTGTCTCTGGTAGGTAATGAGGTCCAGGCCAGCTCAGGCTCAGACTGACTCCATCTCCAGGAAGTGGGCTGGAGAGAGAATCGCCTTCGCTCCACATTTTCTCCATTTGGCCATCCTTTCCACCCCACATGCCCTCTGTCCGCATTCCTGTGTCCTCCTCCTGCAGGCAGGAGAGACTCTGGAAGTTTATGAAAAGTGAGGCAATCAGGCATTCTTTTTCAAACGGGCGAATCTTTTGTTCGGGTGGGATCCGAAGTTGCTGCCTCTGTTTCCAAACAGTCCTAAATCTGCCGGACTGGACTAAGGATCTGACCCTAACCTACTTTTTCAGAATGGCTGAAAGCGAGTAACTAAGACTTTTGATGCTCCAGGCCACAAGCCAGCTGTGTGACCTCGGCAGACAGAGTTACGTCTTCCCCAGCCAATAGCGATGAATGATCTTTTAAAACTGATCTTAATACCTGTTTCTGAATACAATCGCACGGCTCCTACTTTGCACACAGAGGGCTTTTAAAGCTCTCCCAAGTAATTCTTAAACCGCAGAATGCTTCCGAGAACAAACATCCGGCACAGTGCGAGGACACCTGGGCTTCGCAAGTCGCCCCGTGGGAACCAGCGAGCTTCGCGCTGCTCCTCCGCCCACGCTCCGGGGAGCCTGGAAAACCGATCCTCTCGGGAGAGAGTCTGGAAAACTGGCTGAGAATCGAAGCGGGCAGCTTCCGAGAGTGGGTCAAGCTGCTGGCGGCATTTAAGGACCCCAGTGCGACACACACAATTCCAACCCGAGCAGCCCCGCCGACCCCCGTGGGGACCACCTCCTAAAAACCGGGACCCCGGACTTTACCCCTAGCCCCAGCCCCCACGGAGGTGTGCCCATTTCTCCTCCACGTGACACGGGCCGGAACCGTCACTTCCGGCGGCGCGGACAGCGCGCTTGCGCGCCGAGCCCGGCTCTGCAAGCCGTTGGCACCGGCGCCGCACCCCCAACAGCCGCAAGAGGCGGACAGCATCTGTGTGAGCCCGGCGCGGACAGGCTGCGGTCTCCAGGGCGCGCAGGCCGCGGGGCCTAGCGCCACGCCCACCTCGGTCGGCCCCTCCCTCTTCCCGGGCGGCTCGCGCCCCGCACGCCAGGCCCCGCCCCGGCCCCGCCCCGGCCCCGCCCTCCCCGCTGGCTCTGCGGGCGCCGGGCAGCTGCAGCGGGCGGCCGGGGCTGCGCGCTCGGGACGCGCGGAATGTGAGGCGCGGCGAGCCGCTGCGCACCGACGCTCGCGCGCGCGAAGGGCGGCGACCCCTGGAAGATAGTCGGCCGCGCCCGGCGCTCCGCTGCGCGACGCGCGGGTCCGGGTTCTCGCCCTCGCGCGCCCCCGTGCCCTCTTGGTGCCCTCCAGCGCGCCGGCGGGACCATGAGGAAGTTCTCTCGGATGCCCAAGTCGGAGGGCAGCGGCGGCGGGGCGGCGGCTGGCGGGGCCGCGGGCGCCGGGCTCGGCGGCGGCTTCGCAAGCTCGTCCATGGGGGTCCGGGTGTTCGCCGTCGGTCGCTACCAGGTCACCCTGGAGGAGTCGCTGGCCGAAGGTACGGGCTCGGCGGGAGGCAGGTGAGGGAGGCCGGGGTGTGGCGGCGGCTGCGGGGCCGGCCCGGCGGCTGGAGAGTGGCTCCGGCGTGAAGCCGCTGGCAGCTCCGATGCAGGCACGGCTGCCTGCTTAGGAGTTTGAAATCGTTCCGTGTTCTTGGCGCGAGGAAAGAAATAGAAGACGTCCCAGTAAGTGATGTGGTGTCACGATGGGACCCGTGACTCATTAGAGGGTCAGATGGAGCAGTGCTGGGACACTGCTTTGCCAGCTCTGGCGGGTGTCCTGCGTTGCTTTCGGGTCCGAGCTTCCCGGATTCCCAGGGCGGTGGACTCCGCTGGGGTTTGTTTCTGCTAAAAACCAAACCAAAACAGGACTCACAAACCCTTGTATATGGCTGCATGTATGCAGATAATGTGTGTGTGTTGGCATGGTCTTCCAAGTTCAGTTAAGTGGTGCTTGAGGGTGGTGTGGGGAGTAAACTTGAAGGACGTTTATCTTCGTTGTTTAGAATCTTCTCCGCAAAAGGTCCTGTTTTTGTCCTCCCGTGTCATTTTATTAGTACTTTAACAGGCAAAGTGGAACAGTTTAACTTTCCCATGTGAGGTTTTTGTGAGGCTCTTTTATTGTCTGAAGGAGGTTATGACAGCATGCAAAAGCACAGTTATGAGAAACAAAGTTTACTCCGTGTTGAAAAAAAAAGTTTGCTTTAGTTTTGTATCTCTTGGTGTTATTGGCTTGTAGACAATCCCTTACGATCTCTTATTGCATGCCTTGACCTCTGAAGTTTTGAATGCAGACTATTAAGAAGTACGTTGGAAAAGCCCCTAAGAAATAGCTCTTCTTAGTATGTAGGTGACTTCTAAAAATAAGAGTAAGAAAACCAGAGACTGTAGGGAGACGTCTTGATATTCTGCATTGGCATGGTTTGGAAACAAGACAGCTTCCACTCGTAGTTTTGAAATTCCTTGAACAATAGGAATCAGCATAAGAAAAAACTGAGGGTTTCTGTCTATAAAATAAAGGAAAAGCAGACTTATGTTATCAGTGGTGTGTGTCTTGGTTTTGTAGGCCATTGTTCAGTTTAACACCCCCCCCCCACCCCTCTTTCTGAACTTTGGTGAACTGGAGGGACGGGATTGCCAGATTTTCAGAAGAGTTTCTGAGTGGTTTTGATAGGTTTGCTCCATTGCAAACTTTGCTAACTATTGAATTTCAGGTGTGGAGTAAGTTGGGTAGGTGTTGAGCATTGGTAGCTAGTAAGTCACGAATATACTTTTATTTGTTGAATAGTTCACTTAAGTGTAGCTTGAATAGTGTTAGCCTTTCTCATCAAATTTTAGGTCTCTCAGTATTAAGTACTAACATTTCAGCAGTTGACTGTAGATCTTAATATAGTCTTTGCTATATTACCCCACACTCAGTAACAAAGCACTGATATCACCCTTACAGTGTTCAATTTTGTGTGAGTGAGTGTGTGTGAGTGTGTGTGTGTGTATGATGGCAGGCCTGTACCACCAGACTTGCTAAAGTTAAAATAAGTCAAACCTTGACTTACTCCACACTTGTGCCTCAGCCTTACAGTGCTGGGATTGTGCACAGGCTGTTAGCAGCACCCATGGCCTCCTCTGACTTCTGCTTTAAGTGTTTATGTTTGATATTTGTTGTGTGTGCCTGTGTGCACTTGTGTGCAGAGAAGTGTCCTGTGTTCCTCAGTTGCTTTCCACCTTAGTTTTTAAGACATTGCCCTCAGACATCCGGTTAGCCTGGCTGGGCTGGCTGGCTGGCCCGTGCGTGCGCTCCGGGGATCCACCTGTTCTCTTTTTCTGCTAGCTTCAGGGGTTTACAGAAGGAGGCCACAGTGCTCAGCTCTTACATGGAAATTGGGGATCTGAATTTAGGTCCTAATGATTGTCTGACAAGCACTTTACCTTTGGGTTTCTGCCTCATTAAAACTTAGTTCATTAATTGTTGGGCGTGGTGGTGTTCTCCTTTAATACAAGGCAAGTGGATCTCTGTGGGTTCAAGGCCATCCTGGCCTACATAACAAGTTCTAAGACAGCAGGGCTACAAAGAGAGACCACGACTCAAAAACAAAACAAAACAAAACAAAACAAAACAACAAAGCAAAACATCCCCAAAATACCTACTTACTTGGCTTTAATAAGTGGTAGGCAGAAGCAAAGGTTGAAGGAACTTTTATAAAAGATGGAATTTCCTGTGTTTACACCTTGGCTCCTGGGTCAGGTTTAAATATCTAGAAGGCAGAGCCTACCTAGGCTCCTTTCGGATGTGCCACTCTTCCCTTTCCAGAACACACAATTGAAATGCTACTCACTTTATTTTTTGTAATTCTGCAGGCTAGGTGAAATGCTAGGTGCAAGTCTGGTCCACATATAAGTATGATTAATCAATAATTGACAGACTTGCTTGTTATTTGAGGTGATCGTGTATGAAGAGGCGTTGCATTCAGAGTGACCTCTTGTCTTTTCAATATACCACTCTCTGTCTTACTCTATGTAATTGACTATGTTCTACAAGCTGCAATGAATACTGGCTTAGCAAACACTGAATCATTGCTTCCAGGGGAAATGGCAGGGTTAGAAACTAGGAAGCCTTGCTTCACAGCATCCATGTGCCTGTCCTATGTGTGTTTGTGTTTAAAGACACCCTGTTTAGTGCCTGTTAGTGATTCATTAGCATATCGTATCTCTAGCTCAGGCCAACATGAAGATTATATAACACTTTTTCTCTGTGGGAAAACCATACTGTTTCCTGAGCTTGTGTACTCTAGCTTGCACTGTGCTCGGGAACCTTTCTAAACACAGAGATCACCTGAGAAGATTATACTGTACACGGCATGGGAAGGACACTTGCTGACAGTATGGAAGCTAAAGTAGGAACATGCAAGTCAAGAGATCTAGCTTTCCGCCCGTTTATATATCTGTAAGTGACCATCAGAGTGCTAAGAATAGGGGCTCGGGGAGTCTTAGCAAGTTGACAGTGTGACAAAGACAGAGTGCTGAAATGGTGACGAGCTCTCGTTATACACGTGTGTGCATGGATTTGTGTGGTACCTTAGCCACCACCAAAGCATTTTCAGGGGCATGCTTCTGTGTGCTCTAAACCGTTGGTGTAGTCTTCTATGTGAAGCACTTTATGTTACTACCTTTCTAGTCAAGCATGTATGTGCTTGAAAATGCTTGGAACTCCTCCTCTTCCCCTTTTCAGTTTCTACTGAAAGTTTTTAGGACTGATACCATAGTGAGGCATTTTCTTGTGTTTTCTGGAAAAGTGACTCAGTTTCAGGTGTTGAACTAATCCCGACTTAGAGCTTTTAAATGAGGCAGAGTCACCTGTCCATGCTAGCTTGAAACAACATCCACTTGTCAAGCACAGATAACTCAATATAGCCTTTCAGCTTTTATTAAAAAGTAAGACTGGTTTGTTGTTCATCCATATGTCCAAAAGAAGGGTTTTAATGCTTGTGTGGGGGAGCAGGAAGACTTGCCTGTTCAGTTTTGTTGTTTTTGAAACAGAGTCTCACATAGCTCTGGCTGGCCTCGACACTTGCCTTGCTGTGAGTCTCAGAACTTGTCAGCTTTTCCCAGAGTGTGAGTGCTGGCCACACACTATGCTGAGGAAGTTGGTTCTTGTTGATGGTTATTTTTTCCGCCCACGCATTTAGTGTACAGAATGGCCTTAAGGAGATGTCAAGAGTAGAACACGGATGATGGACTGAGCTAATTGAGCTTGAGGTTACCTGGGCCGGATAGGCACGGCCCTGAGAGCGTGGCCAGGGTAATCCCTACGCCATGCTTCTGGGAATGCTTATGCTGCTCTTGGTAACCGGAGAGCTACAGAATTCTGTAACTCTTAGATGCCTTCTAAGCATTAACTGCGTGGAGTAAGTCTAGGCTGACTATTAACTTACTTGGCTTTAATAAGTGGTAGGCAGAAGCAAAGGTTGAAGGAACTTTTATGAAAGATGGAATTTCCTGTGTTTATTTGTTAATTTTATAGGACAGTAGTAATGTATTGTACACTTAATTTTGCAATAAAGGTAGTAGGGAATGGTGAATTTGAGTATCTTCCTGGAAGAAATCATCTTTGGCTACCCAGAGACTTAATGTTACCAAGAGAAGATAGGAAGGATAGAGGGGAGAGTTTCACAGAGATAGCAACAACTGTTGTATTCCACATTGGTATTAAGCATGGCTCATATAGCAAATACAGCCATTCTCCAGCTCAGTAGAACCTAGTGTAATGCGGAAGACAAATGTGAAAGAAGCAGAGAGCTCTTTGTTAATGTGGTTAAAGTGAAGAGAAAGCCTGTGGTCTTAGAACGGTTGAGTCTAGGGAATGAAGAGGACCCTTCCAGCACTTTAGCAGAAGCCAAAGGGCAGGAAGTGTTAGCTAGTGAGACATGGCGGTTGAAGAGTAGGCCGGGAGGGAGCAGGCCCTGTGAAGAAGGCCTTCAGGAGCTGAGAGTGCTCAGAGCAGTGGACCACGGAGATGTCTGCTGAGGAGGACTGTGTGGACCATGATGATGGGTCACGTTGGAGACAGCTCCTAGGTGGTGGTGATGGGGGTCCAGAGTACTGGGCTTTGCACAACAGGCTGAGTTTGGGTCTTATCTCAAATGTAACAGGAAGATAATGAATAATTTAAAATGGTAACTGATTTTCCTACGGTCATACAGACTGCTAGATAGAAAATGGATGAGAAATGTGTAAAGTGAAATGACTAAAAACGACAGGGTGAAGATTAAAATGTTAGCGTTCAAATGTGAGGGCCTTGGAGGGTTGTTGAGGAGGTGAGAAGGGTCAGGGTGGCAGGCTTATACTGTACTGCTCCTGGATGGAGGTAGCATTTGCTACCTAAGTACGGGCAGATTTGGGGAACTATGGAGCAATTTCAGAATGGTTGGGGTATCTGAGAAGACATGCCTAGTGGAGCTTGGGTGTGTGGTACCTGATACCATTGCTGTGGCGTCTGGAGCCACTGTTAGACAAGTGTGAATTTGATGCCAGGAAACCCCAGGCCGATTGAAGGAGGGGCGTGGAGCTGTTCTTGCTCCGCCCATCGTTCTGGGCCTGGCTGTCCATCACAGCCCTCGGTGCTCTGCAACCCACCTTTACCGCTTCATCCCCCTGGACTCTGCTCTAGCCTCAGTGTGCTCTGCTTCCTGTTATTCTGTGACTCACACTTGTGCTTGCCTGTCAATTTACTGTAACCCCTGCTCCTAACTACTGGTTAGGATAGCTGTTTCCTTTCTCTGGACACTTGTGGCCATTTGCTTTCTTCTGTTGTATCACAGTTAAGTCTTTTGTTTTGAAATGTGATCGTGTTAACCCTTAAAAACACTAAGATAGTTAATTATTGTTGGTCTCTGACCGCTCCTAGGAGATAGTAAACTTTGGGGAACTAGAAACTCCTTCCCTCTCCCCCTCCCCCTCCCCTCCTCTTCCCCCTCCCCATCTCATTTATCTGAGACAGTGTTTCTTTGTGTAGACCTAGTTATACTGGAACTCACTCTGTAGATCAGGCTGGCCTGGAACTCGGCCTGCCTCTGCGTCCCAAGTGTTGGACCAAAGGCATCTGACTAGAAAGACTCTTAATTGCTGCTGTATTTACAAGTTCCTGTTCTCTTCCATGGACATTCAGCTAGGATGATGTTTGACTTTTAAAAATAAATGTATTTTATTTATGGTTATTGAAGACTTGAGACGGCTGGTGCATGCCACAGCACCTGTGTAGATGTCAGAGAGACAGCTTTTGGGAACTGGCTTTTCTCTCTTTCTTCCATGGGACCCTGAAGACTTAGTTCTTCAGGGCAGGTGCTTTTACCCACTGAGGGAGCTTACAGCCCTGGTTTCTGTTTCAAACCACATGTTTTTAATATAATTAAGGACGTAATTTGCAAGTTGAAAAGGACCAATGAAGGGCTCTTTATTGGACCATCAAAATCTTTTACTTGGACCAGGGGACCATGCGCTTTTTTGTTTTTTTGTTTTTTTTTTTTTTTTTTTTTTTTTTTTTTTTTTTACTTTTGTGAAGGCGAGCTAATTCAGAGTGTCATTTCACTTAATCTTTCTAATTTCAAGTCTGGGCAGGGGTCTGTGCATAGTCCCTTCACTCTGTTGACATAGCTTTCTTTATTATGCAGAGGTGGCTTTTAAAAAAGAAAAGCACAGAAAATGAAAGCAGGGGAAGGCACATTCTGTGTGCAGTGAGATAGTTTTATGACGCGCCTGTGAGGACAGAGGAGGAGGCGAAGTTTTTCCAGTGTCCTGGGTCCTTGGCTCCTGTCCTCTTGGGCGGACCCAGCGATTATAATTGTTTTTTTTTTTTTTTTTTCTGTGTAGAGTTAGATTCTTAGGAAACGTTCCCTCTCCTGAAACATGGAGTTAGTGTATGAGAAGATTGAAAATGGAAGCATGTGACAGTCCAGCAGCGCACTGTATGCCAGAGGCCCGTCAGTGTGAGCAGAGCTCAGAGTCAGCTTTACTTTTAACCTTTTTTAGTGAAAGCCTATCCTAGCATCGTGACAGCTTGCTCTCAGAACAGCCCACACTTATCCTGCATCGGTCGGTCGCCACATTGAATCCACTGGTATCCTTATCTCAAGCCACCTAGTCTCTAGAACTGTGAGAATGAATGTTTTGTTTATATCCCAGCTTCTTAAACTGTGGGTCACCACCCCATGGGTTATGTAACAGTGTGTATATGTGTGTGTGTGTGTGTATGTGTGTATGTGTGAAGAATTTTGGCAACAGTAAAAGGTTTCTGAATGACCAAAGACTAAAAATTAATTGACAATCAAGTGTGTAAAGCCTCCGAGGTGCTCTGCAGGCCTCTGCTGTGTGGGCACCTCCTCTGCAGCCTGGGTTCTGAGCACAGAGTGTGCACCTTGTCCATTGCGGGCTGTTTTCCCTTGCACCACCACCAAACCCTGCCTGAAACATTTCGGCTTGATTGGAGAGTTGACGTTAGGAATTGCAGTGCTTTTACTGAACACACTTCTCTGCTTTTCTAGAAACAGTGCTTTAATTACAGAGAAACAGAGGTGTAATATTTTCCTGTTGTCATTCCTCATATCAAGCTAGTTTATGTTTGGATTGTATTACATTAGATTAGAATGTTTAACAATTGTTATTTGAATTGTTAGTTTGATTTTTGTAAAAAAAATGTCTAATGAATTTTGGCTTGTGTCTACAGCAGACTTTCTGACAATTTCTGAAATGGCTCTAAACTCATGTTTGCCATTTTGTGCTGAGAATTATGTGAGGCAGTGTTCTCAACGTCAGCGATTATAAAGTGAAAATACCAATCAGCTGAAAAACATTGAAAATACTCTGTGTTCTGCGGAATCAAATATTTATTAGCCAAGATCTAATTCCTTATGTATAAACAAATGAGGAATTTACCTCATTAGTATATGCATCTGCTTTTACTTTAATGAATGGGAAGCTGTATGTGCCAGATTCCTTTACGTTTCTGTACAATTTGCCATCACTGAAGCGTAACTGGAGTATCTGTTTTGCATGCCGACTACCTTTCTTAGGCAGAAGGGGCTGATGGGCAGACAAAGCTTAAGATGCCCTGGTTGGTCATCACCCAACCTGTGGTATTTTGATATAATTGGCAGGAGAGGCCAAGACATTTCTGTTTTACTTACCTTGTATTGTTACATTTGCCTAGAATGCAGATACCTGCTGTTGTATCCCCTGCCCCTGTTGAAATTGGGTATTGTAGGAGGCATTTATTAAGACAATTTCTCATTGCACATCTTTTGTTTGCTCCTGAAACCTGTCTGAACCTTTGGCCCCAGGTGTGGCAGCTGTTTCTCATGTGATAGCACTTCCTCAATTTTGTTCTGTTCCAATAAAAGTTTTCTTGATTTTGAAATGTAGCCCATTTAGGATTTGGCTTGTCGTCTCCTGTTACCATTACTTGTTGTACTCACTGTATTTAGTATTTAGTGTATTTGTGAAAGAGTGAGTATTTGACTTCCACAGTGACCAGAAGGCCTAGTAACTGTTACCGTGAGCAGATGCTCTCACGTCTGACATGACTGCCTGTCCCTGCTGGTCTGCGGCTGGTGGTTGTTCCCCTGCCCCTCTCCTTTCCTTCACACAGGGTCATTACACTGCCACTGAGCCCCAGCCCCAAGCCCTGCTCTCATGTCCATTGGAAGAAACTAAAATAGGAAGGAACTGAAAGAAGATTCCTTATAATAGTGTAGGTATAGTATTAACTGGGTGAACAGAAACACTGTATGGGATTGGGTTTTGAATTTTGGGCTTTTTTTTCTGTTTACATGGCTAGTTAATTCTTGTTTCCTGGGCTTTTATTTAGCTGTGGCTTTCAAATGTTCTTGCTTGCGGTCCCTTGACTGGTATCACTCCACTAAAGAAAGTCCTTACTGTGGTATAGTGAGGAGCTGGCTGGTTCTAACCTGGTGGTGTGTAACTTTTCTTACGGCAGAACCCTTTTGGAGACTGGTCAGTTGCAGGTGGCCCTCTCTTGGGTGGGTGTTGGGGTAGCACCTAGGCTTAATTGGATGGGTGGCTGAGAGTAAGAGATCAGGAAGAAGGACATCTTTTGAGGCTTTTCCTTTGGGACTCCTAATTGGAACAGGCCACATTGGAAGTACTTAGTTCTATGTAGATCTTGACTTTTCCATTAGGACATTTGTAATCTTAGCACAAGGTCAGCGGGGAACAACCATGATATATACGGTTTTGTTCACAGCACATAGCATACCATCATTATCTTGATTCTTTCATACTTGATTTCTAAGAGTATAAGAGTTCTGACACCCCCCCTTCCCTGCCTAAATGCTATAGTTACTTGTTTTCCAAGGGGCTCACTGGCTAGACCTTTGTTAGGACTGGCTTGGACTTTTACTCACTTACCTGTCTTCTTGTGAATGAGATCGTCAGGAGGCTAGATTTTACTCTTCACTCTGGAATCATTAAGATTCATACTAAAATCGTTAAACAAAATAGTGAGATATTTCACAAGTGAATCCTGTGGAGTGTTTCCCTAGGAAGTGTCATCTTATGCCGTGACTCACTTTCGTTCTGTGGCCTTCCTCATAGACTCTGCTGCTGAGTGCTAGTGTCCTTCCCTTGGTGTAGGGAAAGTGATGGTACAAATCTAACTAGTAGGGTGTGCACTTTTTTGTTTTCTTGTTTTCAGAATTAGGGTAAATACATGTTTTGAGCTGTGTATAACCTTTTGATGGTGTCTTCTGTGATGAGTAACAACTTTATAAGATAGCTAATTGCAGTAATGTGGATATCAAAATTTTTGTGTGTGTGAGTTATATATATGGTGGATCAAAATTAGGAGTGTAGTAAGTTCTGAATCTCATTAGTACAGTTCTATGGTTAATTGCTCCAGCCCACCCAGTTCAAATCTTCACAAATAGTCAAATGGATTGATAAGTATTTGGCATTAAAAAAAAACAAACTTTTATCAAAATACTATTTACGTATTCCGAGTAAAAAAACTTCAGAATCTCAACCCAAATGAGTGTTTTTTATTTCTAATCTAGTAAAGATAGTGCTGTAGTTTCATTTTTGTGCTGCCTTTTCGTGGGAAGGAGGTAAAGAGAAGAGGAGGAACCTTGGGCTCATGTATCAGACAGACCCTCAGACAGCCTGTGGCCTCTGCCTTTGTTTCTGGGCAGAGCCCTTCATCTCAGAGGCAAGGCACAGCAGGGTGTGGGGCCACAGGCACAGCCCCAGTGCTCACTTCGTCTGGTGATAGGCCCAGCTCCTAGTATATCACCTCCCAAGAATTTGTTGAATTATGTGGCTATAATTCAGTGTATTAAGCCATGGATGGTGTCAGAGGCCATGATTCAGTCACTCCTGGTGATTTCCATCTGGGTCAAGCCTTTAACACGAGTCCTTTTCTTCTTCTTCTTCTTTTTTTAAAAGTACTTCTTATTCATACTCAAAAACTTATTCTTTTTAATCTTATTTCAATGGTAATTTTTGAATCTATGCAAGTAACCTAGATATGGTAGCTCATGGGAGCCTATACTCAAGAGGTTGGTGCAGGAGCATTGCTCAGAATTTGATTATGAGATCCTGCCTTTAAAAGAAAAACAAAGTAGGTCTGGGTTTTCTTTCTTTCTTTCTTTCTTTCTTTCTTTCTTTCTTTCTTTCTTTCTTTCTTTCTTTTTTTCTTTCTAAGATTTATTTATTCGTGTATTTTATATATATGAGTGCTCTGTCTTCAGACACACCAGGAGAGGGTGTCAGATCCCATTACAGATGGCTGTGAGCCACCATGTGGTTGCTGAATTGGACTCAGGACCTCAGTCAGTGCTCCTTTATCCACTGAGCCATCTCTCCAGGGTTTTATTTCTCTTAACTATGTGTTTGTGATAGTTTGATCCAAAGAAGATGTAGGAAGCGCATATATGAATTTTTAGTTGTTCAAAATTGACTTTTTATGAATCTCATGAATTTCTAGAACAAGAAACTTTGATGCGTACATGAACAGTTTGTCTTTGCATACCAGCACTGCTGTTTGCTAATGTTGCTGTGACAGACGGCCCAAGAGGACAGCTTAGCATAGACTCACCTTAGTCATGGCTTCTGGGACAGCAAGGAGACAGAATAGCAAGGCGCACGTGTGGCCTTAGAGCAGCTCACCTCATGCTGCCCGAGACAGAGAAGGGAGAGCACAGCCTAGGTGTAACCTTTATCAGCACACCCTCCTGGGCACGCCCCTTTCTGCCTGCCCTAAAACCTCCAGCACCTCTGAATACTGCCATCAGCTAGGGACTGAGTACGAAACTTACCCAGTTGGGTGTATCTCATATTCAGACTGTAAGAGCCACGGTGGATGGTGTGAAGTAAGGTCTATTGATTTTCACCTTTCAGAAAACTAGAGATAGGATTTGTGTCTGGTGTATAAAATATTGAATTAAAGATATCAGCCTCCTTTTGAAAATGATCTAAACATTGTATTGAATAGAATTAGTATTATCAGACTAACAGTCTTTAGAAAATGCTAGTGCTCCATCAGATTTTTTCATAATTGAACTGCTTATTTAATTTTAGTTCCCTCATTTTTAACTGCAGGAAGGGAAGTAGGTGGTAGAACCCAGCGTCACAGTTCTGGTGTTGGTTAGAGGGTAAACTGACCTTGGGTCTCACGGCTCTACCCTAGCCCTTCCTCCGTGTATGCCCTGCATAGGCTCTGTGCATAGTGCAGGACTCTTGGTGAAGGTGAGCGCTTGCACGAGGACTTGCGCGCTGATGTCAGGAGGCTGGAGGACTTTGGTATCTCGGAGATGCTGGAGTATTTGTGACTAAGGAGTGTGGAGGTACAATGCTCCTAGACATTTCAAAACTAAAGCTTGTTTATTCTTTTTGAAGATCATCAAATCAGGTGCTACAGCTTTCAAGGCAAGACTATGATAACTTGGAAAGTTTAAATTGAGTTGACTTACAATTCCAGTGGATTAGAGGTCCGTAATGGCAGGGAAGGCTTATGCTGAGAGATGAGAGATGCATCTCAGCTTTCTTAGGAAGCAGGATGGGTGAGGGTAGAGGGAGCAGGGAACAGGGCCCAGGGCGTGGAACACGGAGAGTCGGGTGAGGAGGCTATAAACAGTCACCCCTCCACCCCGTTACCCCATTAATGCCCTTCCTCCAAACAGGCTCCATGACCTGAAATTCTGAAACTTTTCCAAACAGCACCAACAGCTAGGGACCAAGAGGTCAAACACATCAGCCTCTGGGAGACATTTCTCGTTCAGGCTTCCTTTGAATTCATCTGTAGTCTCTGTCCTAAATGAGATAATGTATCTGCTCTCTTCGTGGCACGCCGTGTAGAGCTGCACTACTTCTGTCAGCTGGACCCAGCAAAGCAGTGCCTCGCAGTGCCTGTAGGGCTGGAAAGGGTGAGCAGGGTCCGTCCCAAATGGAATCTTCCCCTGTCCCTCCTTCAGCCGCTGAGAAGCCCAAGTCTGTTTCTAGGAATTTGAATAGGCTAGGCACTTTGCAGAAGCAGATAGCATTTGTTCTTCTATGCAAGTCCCTGGTATAGTTTGTCTCAGAATTTCATTCTTTTATCATTTTTTTTGAAGGTAGGGAACAAGAATGATCAGCTTGCCCAAGCCTCTCAAGTGCTGGGGTCACTGGCAGGCGCCTTCAAAACCCGCTCCCCATCCTCTTAAAGTCCGATGCTGCTCCATGTGCCTTGTTAGATCACATTTGTGTGTCTGTTCCACCTGCTCATGGACATTTGGGTTGTCTCTGCTTTAGGCTGCAATTGCTGGAGATTTTTATATGTATATATATGTATGTGTATATACACATATACACATACACACAGGCATGCGTGTGAACCCTTAGTTGTACAACTTTTTGTTGTCTGTTCTGTGCCTAGTTTTCATAGCGTTTGCACTGTTTACAGCCCCAGCAGTGCGCAGTGATCCCAGCTTTTCAGCCTCCTTGTCTGTCCAGTACCCAGCCATGCTCTGGGCTTTCTATGAGCGTGTCCTAATGATATGCCATGTGTCATGGCTTTCATGTACATTTTCCTAACCATTTGTGAATCTGAGCTTCTTTTCATTACCATACTGGCTGTGTGTTTCCTATCATTAGAAGACATGAGAAATGTGGATGGCTTTTGCTGTGTAATAATACATGGTGAATAATTGAGAAAAAGCCTTCGGAATCCTGCCGTATGGAATACCAGTTTCATTTGAAGGCATGGCTGACAAACTGATTGTGCATTTAGATCTGGGTGTCTGACAGCCAGTTTTCTCAGGTGCTGGAGTGAGTGTCATTTAGGGGAAACAACTGACGGTGTTATTAATGTTGGAATTTGAACTTTCAAAAGACAATTATAACCTTGGAAAACGTGTATCTGCCATTATAATGTTGACAGCCTCATTACTCTAACGGCTGAGGAGACAGGTGATATTAACAAATGCAATTTGAGAAATTGTCTAACAGAGCAGCTGTATAACTCGAGCTGTATTTTCCAGCACATCATTTACAAAGCACATGATTAACACATGGATATTAAATATAACAGTACAAAAAAAATCAATGATAAGGTTTCAGATGCCACATTACAACTGGTCTTTAAGAAACAAATTGCTATGTTTTGCCTGAGTAGTAAAGAATAACATATATAATTTTCTAAGAAGACTATTAAAATAATCTTTATCTTAATCCATGTGAAACTGAATTTTCTTTATACATTTCATGCAGCCAAAATAATGTTACAGATTTGCATGTATAGACCTACTACTAGTAAGAACCTCTTTTTCTGTACTGTGTGCTGGGTTAGGAGCTAGTAGCCACAGGCGTTTGCTGGCTAGTTTGGTCTAATACATATGGTATGCATAAAACACAGGATTTTAAAGCTTTATGAAAAATGTAAAAGAGATGTATAATATTTATGAAAATCTATAAATATATATACATATTAAATATATGTATGTTTGTGTGTTGCTGCTAAGGAGTAAACTCAGGGTCCCACATGTGCTATATGTACTCTGTACCATATGCCTAGCTCCTAATAGTTTTATAATATTGGTTTTATATTGAAAGAAGATTATTTTGTGTATATTCAGTCAAATGAAATATATTATTAAAATTAATGTTACTAATTAGTATTTTTAATGTAACTGTTTGAAAATTTAAAACTGCATATGGCTTACATTGTGTTAGATCCGTGTTGTTCATGGCTGAGTTATTGTTGGTTGTATGGACTGTACACTTTGCAAATAATACTGCTTGTTTAGGGCTCACAAATACCTGCCTCTGGTTGTTGTTGTTGTTTTGGGTAGAGGATTTTAATAGTCTATCTATCTATCTATCTATCTATTTTTGGTCTTAAACTGGCATGGGACCAAAGAGACTTTTCTTTTATTTAGTTCCTTTAGGTAATTTATTACAGCAACAGAAAGGTGACTGACTCAGTCCATTAATTCTAAAAGTGACTATTCTACTGCAGGAAAGAATATGCAGGTAACCATAGAGAAAACATTTTGTGTGGGAGTGGAGGTGTGTTGAACTATCTAGCGGCGTTCAGGCTCCGTGAGTGGGAGTTGTGAGGAGGGGTTCTGTGGGAGTAGCTGACACCTGGAGCTGTGTTAAGTTCTCAGGACTGTAGCTGGGCTCCTCCAGCCTTTGGCACAGTGTTTCTCAAACTCATGGCTGTACAGCTGACCTGGGCTTGTTAAGCTGCAGCTCCCTTGTGAGGCCTGGGGCCTGTATTCCTAGCAAGGGCTAGGTGATGTCACTGGTTCTTCTGTCACAGACAGCCTTGTTCCATGAGTCTAGGAGGGTCACTGTGAGCACCCACTTTGTTATGACAGGAATCATCAGGAGACTGGAAGGGTCTCACTGTGCAGAACTTACAGACTGCCTCCTGTTCCTGATTGTTCCTGTTGGGTGAACACTGTACACAGCAACTCCCAGCAACTCATTCTTCAGGTTCATCTAGGTCTTAGGTCTCAATAATAGGAAGTCTGTATTTAGGGGAAGACTCTAGGTCTATTAAGGATTCTAGGTGTTTCTTCAATGTTGGGAGTTTGATATTACCTGAAAACTGTGTAAATGAGAGGATTGTCATACTCACAGTATTGAGTATACTTTTCTAGGGACGATGTCTCTTTCTCCTCCCTGCTGCCCTCGTTGTGTGTGGGGAAGCAGTGGGGTCTCACCTTCCACTCAGGCTGCTCTGGAACTTAGATAGCATGCAGCCAGTCTGCTCTGGAGTGCATGCTGCTCTCTCACTCAGGCACTCCAAGTGTGCGGAGATCTAGGTGTGACTCCAAGTGTGCTGAGATCCTGGGTGTGACTCCAAGTGTGCTGAGATCCTGGGTGTGACTCCAAGTGTGCTGAGATCTAGGTGTGACTCCAAGTGTGCTGAGATCCTGGGTGTGACTCCCAAGTGTGCTGAGATCTAGGTGTGACTCCCAAGTGTGCTGAGATCTAGGTGTGACTCCAAGTGTGCTGAGATCCTGGGTGTGACTCCAAGTGTGCTGAGATCTAGGTGTGACTCCAAGTGTGCTGAGGTCCTGGGTGTGACTCCAAGTGTGCTGAGATCTAGGTGTGACTCCAAGAGTGCTGAGATCCTGGGTGTGATTCCAAGTGTGCTGAGATCTAGGTGTGACTCCCAAGAGTGCTGAGATCCTGGGTGTGACTCCAAGTGTGCTGAGATCCTGGGTGTGACTCCAAGTGTGCTGAGATCTTGGGTTTGACTCCAAGTGTGCTGAGATCTAGGTATTACTCCAAGTGTGCTGAGATCTACCTGTGACTCCAAGTGTGCTGAGATCCTGGGTGTGACTCTAAGTGTGCTGAGATCTAGGTGTGACTCCAAGTGTGCTGAGAATTAGGTGTGACTCCCAAGTGTGCTGAGATCTAGGTGTGACTCCAAGAGTGCTGAGGTCCTGGGTGTGACTCCAAGTGTGCTGAGATCTAGGTGTGACTCCCAAGAGTGCTGAGATCCTGGGTGTGACTCCAAGTGTGCTGAGATCCTGGGTGTGACTCCAAGTGTGCTGAGATCTAGGTGTGACTCCAAGTGTGCTGAGATCCTGGGTATGACTCCCAAGTGTGCTGAGATCCTGGGTGTGACTCTTAAGTGTGCTGAGATCAAGGTGTGACTCCAAGTGTGCTGAGATCTTGGGTTTGACTCCAAGTGTGCTGAGATCTTGGGTTTGACTCCAAGTGTGCTGAGATCTAGGTGTGACTCCAAGTGTGCTGAGATCTAGGTGTGACTCCAAGTGTGCTGAGATCCTGGGTGTGACTCTAAGTGTGCTGAGAACTAGGTGTGACTCCCAAGTGTGCTGAGATCTAGGTGTGACTCCAAGTGTGCTGAGATCCTGGGTGTGACTCCAAGTGTGCTGAGATCTAGGTGTGACTCCCAAGTGTGCTGAGATCTAGGTGTGACTCCAAGTGTGCTGAGATCAAGGTGTGACTCCAAGTGTGCTGAGATCTAGGTGTGACTCCCAAGAGTGCTGAGATCCTGGGTGTGACTCCAAGTGTGCTGAGATCCTGGGTGTGACTCCAAGTGTGCTGAGATCCTGGGTGTGACCCCAAGTGTGCTGAGATCCTGGGTGTGACTCCAAGTGTGCTGAGATCAAGGTGTGACTCCAAGTGTGCTGAGATCTTGGGTTTGACTCTAAGTGTGCTGAGATCTTGGGTTTGACTCCAAGTGTGCTGAGATCTAGGTGTTACTCCAAGTGTGCTGAGATCAAGGTGTGACTCCAAGTGTGCTGAGATCTAGGTGTGACTCCCAAGAGTGCTGAGATCCTGGGTGTGACTCCAAGTGTGCTGAGATCCTGGGTGTGACTCCAAGTGTGCTGAGATCCTGGGTGTGACCCCAAGTGTGCTGAGATCCTGGGTGTGACTCCAAGTGTGCTGAGATCAAGGTGTGACTCCAAGTGTGCTGAGATCTTGGGTTTGACTCTAAGTGTGCTGAGATCTTGGGTTTGACTCCAAGTGTGCTGAGATCTAGGTGTTACTCCAAGTGTGCTGAGATCTACCTGTGACTCCAAGTGTGCTGAGATCCTGGGTGTGACTCTAAGTGTGCTGAGATCTAGGTGTGACTCCAAGTGTGCTGAGAATTAGGTGTGACTCCCAAGTGTGCTGAGATCTAGGTGTGACTCCAAGAGTGCTGAGGTCCTGGGTGTGACTCCAAGTGTGCTGAGATCTAGGTGTGACTCCCAAGTGTGCTGAGATCCTGGGTGTGACTCCCAAGTGTGCTGAGATCCTGGATGTGACTCCAAGTGTGCTGAGATCTAGGTGTGACTCCAAGTGTGCTGAGGTCCTGGGTGTGACTCCAAGTGTGCTGAGATCTAGGTGTGACTCCAAGTGTGCTGAGGTCCTGGGTGTGACTCCAAGTGTGCTGAGATCTAGGTGTGACTCCCAAGAGTGCTGAGATCCTGGGTGTGACTCCAGGTGTGCTGAGATCCTGGGTGTGACTCCAAGTGTGCTGAGATCTAGGTGTGACTCCAAGTGTGCTGAGATCTAGGTGTGACTCTAAGTGTACTGAGATTCTGGGTGTGAGCCACAGGCTCAGCTTGTCTCTCTCCTTTTAAAATTCATTCAGTGAAGTTTTTTTCAGTTAGGTCCTGAAACTCCATAAGCTTAATAGCATATGCTTATATTGTGAATGATTTAACCTTTCATCGGTATAAAAATCATGTTGATTATTCTGATCTTTGAGATAACATAGATTTCTCTTACTTACTTTAAGTCTTACTTTAAGGCCTATGAATCTAAGTTAAAATGACAGTCCCTATCTAGGAATGACTTGTCTGGATATTTTTAATGGACTAGTTTCTTCAACTAAAGGTGACTCATGCTGGTAGAGAAAAATATGAAGTCACAAAATATGAAAGTTGACAGAAATTGTATTATTTGGTGGAAAGAAAGGAAGGAAAATGGGATGTCGTCTAGAAACCCAACTGCAGTTTCAGTCTCTCAGCTGTATTGTATGGGCTTGTTAAGGTCTCAGGAGATGGCTCAGGAAGTAACTTCTAGATTATAAGAATAGCTTTTTAAACTTAGCTCAATTTTTTTTGTCACTTGTTACCTTCCTGTCCTCTCCTAACCCAGACTCTGGCCCCCATTCCTTTTGTCTCTGGATTGGACTCTGATAGGAGGTTTCTAGAATTGAAACTCTGCTGTATTTGCCTGCCTGTGGTGGGCTTCTTTTACTGGATTGTGTTAAGACACACGGAAGGTTAAAATGTAACAATCATGCCATGGCACTTAAGCAAAAGCGCACAAAAGCGTGGACAGAGCAAAGCCAGTGTGCTTTCCCAGAGCTAAGTCATTGTGAAGGCGGTACCAGTGCTTGAGGGGGAAGATAGGAAGGAGGATGGGGGCTTGAAGGCCCTCTGAGGCTACGGAGCAGAGACTGCTCGGATCCTGTCTCTAAAGCAATAAGTGGATAAAAACAGATATGGACAAGTTGCGATTTTGATTCTTATCCAACTGCTAATAAGGAAGCTTTTTCCTTATTTTTTCTTCTTGAGATAAAGTCTCACTCTCTAACTCTCGCCTGCTGGACTTTGCCATGTAGACCCACACTGCCCTCAAGCTCACAGAGATCCACCTCTTCCTTGAGTCTGAGGGCTGGCATTAAAGGTGTGTGCCACCTCAGGTTATGGAGATATTTTATAAATGTTGGTAGCCATAGAAACGCACACCAGTGCTGAAAATGACTTGCTTTATTTCCTTTCTTGATTACTTTCTATATCATAAAATAAATTGTTTAATTCTGGAAATTTACAAAAGCTAACTGTGTTCCTCCCAAGGGTGACTGTCAGCAGATAGTCTCTAAGCCTGCCACTTAAGAAGTTTTAGGGAAGTGAATTATCTTACCCAGAAACCTTCCCAGAATTTCATTGGACTTATTATCTAAAAGTGTATGTAACTAATTGATCTTTTAGGTAAAATACCTGCCTTAAACTAACCACACATCATTAAGATCCATGCCTCTAAGTTGAGTGATAATTTGGGCTTGGAACTCAGTGCTTTGAAGACAAAGTACTCTCTGCTTGTGACATTTGTTGAATTTTATTTTATTTTAGAAGTGCTGGGGCTCAGATCTAGTGTATGCATGCTAAGTAATGATTGTGCTTCCCAGCTGTACCATAGTCCTGTCTGAAAATTTAACTAAATTTAATCAGTATGTTTCTATATACTGTGCTCACTTGGATAAAAGATGTCAGTGGCATTATCATTGTTTTTTGTTGGAACATTTGCAGAAATTTCTGGTAGCCTAGAGAACGTCCCCATTCTTTGTGACCCCACCCACCATCCACCCAGAAGTTGGGCCTGCTGGGGAAGATGGTCAGCCTAGCAGGACCACACAGTGCTGCCTGTCTTCTCCCTGCAGCTCTCAGATGTCAGCAGCATCTCAGGAGAAGACACGCCCTCTTGCTCACCCCTCCTCTCTGCACTATAGTGTTGTCTGGCTTGAGCATGGTGTCCTTCTTGCTCCTGCTGTGACGACGCAGGGAGCTCATAGCACAGCTCCCTGCTGTGCCTCGAGGGCAGCCTTTCCTAAGTCATCCTGCACTTTGGCTCCCTCAGTCTTCTGTCCCTTCTCCCACGGTGATCCTAGCCTTGGAGGAAGAGGAAGATAACAGGGGCCCTCGTGGGGCTGAGGGCTCTGCAGTCTCATTTCTGCGCGCCGACCTGTTGGGAGTCTGCTGATGGCCACCTCCGGAGGGAAGAAGCTTCTCGGATAAGGGATGAACAAGATCTGGGGTCCAGCCATAAGTTAGGAGTGTAATACTGTGTCAGTTTAGCAGAATGATGATAGCAGATTCCCTGTGGCCCATGGCCAGCCTAGCCACGGGCTCCTGAGTAGGAATGGGTTCTATCTCACGGAGTGGGCCTTAAATCCAGTCAGAAAGTGTTAGTTATTCCCAGAAGATAGCTAAGGCCAAAGGACTGGTGAGAAGCTGGAAATGTGGTGAAGGAAACGGGAAAAATGGATATACTTGCTGGATGCCTTTCAGAAACCTACCCCATCTTTCTTTCCCCCTTTTTCTGCGCTGGGCTGGATTCCAGAGCTTTGTACATGTTTGTTAACCTTTGAAAGCAGCTGAAGAGATGTTTTAAAAATGGGGATAAATACATGGAACTGGAGTGTTGAAAAGACAGTTGGTTATGTATTCCAGCCCATTTATATGTGAGCTAGCATCTCCTTTTGAGCTTGTGTTTTAGTCACAGCCTCCCCTCCACTCTTTTTCCCTCCCCTGTCCTCCCCTGCCCTCCCCTGCCCTCCCTTCCGCCCTGCTCACTTCCCTTCACCTCATGGCGTCCTTCATCAGTTGGCTCTTTGATTCATCAAAGTTCATGATTAAATGTGGTTGTCATATTTTAGAAACAGCTTATTTGTATCATGTCTGTCGCGGTTTATAGTCATCATGATTATCTAAAGAATGGTGCTTTTGTCATCCTGGGCTGTGCCACCTTCAGGGTCTGATGTGGATATAACTACTTTCACTGGAAGAGGTTTTCATGTTGATCGTAATGTTGAATGTGTATTGTTTAATATACAAGTTCTTTCTCAGCATGACTGGTTTTTAACAAAAGAGAACATTTAACATTTAAAGAATTTTACAATCTGCATTATCATGATATTATTGCTTATTTTAAGGTGTGTATAAGCACACATGTGGAGGCCAGGGGGCCTGGGGACAAACCCTGTTCCTTTGTAAGAGTAGGAAGTCACTGAGCCATCTCTCCAGCCACAGTGACTGGCTTTTCTATCAAAAGTGCAGGTTGTTTGTGAGGCAGAACGCAGGGTGAGCATGCCTGACAGAAGAGGTTGTTGACTGGCTCTACCCAGATGATGATGTGCTTTGATCAAACTGGTAAGCCGCAAGTATGCTACCCAAGTGGGTACCAAAATAATGTTTATCTTAGCCAAGTTCCCAAACAGCTCAGTGGTAGTGACAGACTTTTTGCTTGTTAACCCCGGTCAGACACAAACTTCTTCACTGATCTGTTCACATTGTCCGTGCTGTTGGAAATGATGTGGGCTGGTTTTCCATCCCCAGTGGGAAGAGGACACGTTTACTCTGGAATACTAAACACAAGGACTCGGGAGTAAATGTGCTCCACTCTGCCTGACAGATCTGATAGAAAGCAATGAGACAAGCATTCTTTGTAAGGGAAGAATTCTCCAGATTGCTCCTTCAGCTTGAAAGTCTTGTTTGTGTTCAGTAACTCAAGGTAAAAGTGTTTGAACCACTGTAGCGTGTGCTTTCCGTTGGGCTAACACAGAATGGGTAAATATGTATACGTTTCCTGAGCCAAGGTTCTGGTATCAGGCCCTGCAGTGTAACAGACAGAGGCCCTCTGCTGATGCTTTGGCTCTCGGAGCGATTTTCCTTGGTACCCTTTTCTGAAGTAATCACAGAAGGCACTGTGGTTACTTGGCACGCTTGAGACTGTTGAAGTGCCAGAGTAAGCATTGGCAAGTTAGGACCAGAGCAGTGATAAAAAGGGAGTTCGCATATCCTGTTCCCTGTGCTCTGGTCTTTAATGTGGGAGACCACGTTAAGAAAAGGTTGACTTCCATTGGGGTGGATGTGAGACTCCCACACACCTGGCCTCCTCATGGACAGTCAGCGCACGCTCAGTGCTTTCTGTATGCTAGCCTTCTTTATCTTGTGTACTTAACTACCTCAGAACTTGGTGACTGGGACATAGTTGCATGGAAGTTATTTAATGGCAGGTTAGCTCAGTTTTCTGAATGAGGTTTGCTTCCTGGGATCAAGTCATGTTAATGCTTTGGGCTGGAATGGCTTACACTTCGAAGTACAGCTGTGGTTCTGAAGCAGGGCCAGGTATTTAGCTCACTGGCTCATCACAGTTTACATGTCTGTAGTTCAATTGAACAAATCATTCTGGGGTGGACAGCAGGTGAGCAGGGCTGTGGAGTGGAGGGGAGAAGGTGAGCAGGCCTGTGGGGTGGAGGGGAGCAGGTGAGCAGGGCTGTGGGGTGGAGGTGAGCAGGGCTGTGGGGTGGAGGGGAGCAGGTGAGCAGGGCTGTGGGGTGGAGGGGAGCAGGGGAGCAGAATGGTAAAGGAGCAGTGTGTAGAAAAAAGCACTTGCTCATATGAGCATGAAAAATAGGAAGCATTATTTTACCTCAGAAGACAAACAGCGGCCGAGGACAGGAGAAGGCAGACCATGTTATACTGCATGTCACCTCTGCCAGGGAACGCTTCCTGTTTCAGCAGATGTCTCTCTGTGCACTGGAAATCACTGCTTCTGACCTGGTTGCAGGCCATCCTTGTTTCTCAGACTCCTACACTACCTACACTGTTAACACACTATTTCAGACCAGAACATCCTCATAAACTAGTCATACAACATGCACATAGTGTGTTCGTCATGCGACATGCACAGAGTAAATGCTGATAGAGTGTCAAGCCAGTGATATAGCAGCTGGAACAAAGTTAGCTACAAGTAGTTCATCGAATGAGTCCTAAATGCTGCGCGGTGATTGAAACAAGTAAACAGAGTACTTCCCAAAAGGCAACGGGAAGGCTTCAGAAGGGAAAAGAAATCAAACAGGGCTCGATGGAAAACTGTGGGAGAGTCTGTTCTAGAGACTGAAAACAGTAAATCTAGGTGCCCGAAAAGGGGGGAGGGGACTGAGTAGACATGGGAAGACGGGAAAAGTCTTAGGTGAGTGCATTCCCGGTAGAACAAACTTAAGTGTGAAGTCCCTGACATGAAGGGGTGAGTCTGGTGGAGAGGGTCAGGGGTGGGGAGAGGTTGGAGCAGAGGAAGAGCCAGATCCTGTAGTCTCCTGCCTTGGAGAAGGTACAATCCTTTCCCACTTTTCTCTGACTTCAGTGAAATGGGAGCCACAGGAGGGTTTGTGAGCACAGAAGTGACATATTGGGCCCAGATTTTAATATGGGCCAAATGTGTGGAAAATCAAATGAACATAAATATCAGAAGCAGAGAAAGCACCTGGAGGAAGACTGTGATGTCACTTTGATAAAAGTGACAGTGGTTTTGACGAGGGCAGTGAGGATTTTGGGAAACGGACTCATGCTTTATTCCCAGAGTAGAGCAGAAAGGCCTAAGAGATGAAAGTCACACAGAGAATGCGCCAACTGTGAAGGATCACAGCCGTGCAAGAGAAAGGACCCTGAGGACGACTGTGACTGTGACGAGTCAGAGCTGGACAGGTTTTGAGAGCAGTGAATGAAATCATTTGGATGAGGATGTCAGTTCTTGAGAATAAGAACGCCTCTCGTGAGATTAAGGAACACAACCTTTCTCCCCTTTCTTACTTGCTTATCCCTTGAGCTCATACTGGCATAAAAACTACGAAATGGCATGTGAACTGTATACTTTTATGTAACTTTGAATTCCAGTGCTATTGATGGTCATGATTTTGAAGCACTTGAAGTTTTCAGTGCATATTTTATGACTTATCTTTTAACATTTTTTATGCATTTATTTATAGTACTGGGGATTGAACCTAGGGCCTTAACCTGTTCTACTGTTGATCTACATCTCTACAGTTCCTTGTGTTTTGAGTCAGCATCTTATGTATCCGGGCGGGCTGCCGCCTTCCTTAGTGCTGGGATTGCTGATGTGAGCCAGCAGTCTGGCTTCTTACAAAGTTGTGATGTACTTATTTGGTACAGTGTGATATTTTTGATACATGTGTGTAGTGTGAAGTTATTAAATCCATCAACTTATTTGCCATTTCTTTGTGTTGAGAATATTCTAAGTCCTCTATTTTAACATAGTATTTTGAAATATATCACAAACATTGCTGACTGCAGCCACCTGCTGCTCTGTAGACAGAGCTTTTTCTTACTATCTAGTAATTTTGTAGTGATTGGAATATGATTGCTTTCAATTTTTATTGTAAAAAAGCAGAACAATGGAGCTAATACTGAAAACAGTTTACAAATTAAATGTGATAATAGCATGAAAGCGTATTAAGTGGCCACATACTGGAACGTGCCCTCAAAGTGTGCTGAGTGCCTTTGTCTTGACCATTGAGGGCACTTCTGCTTCCGGGGGGAAAAGAAGCACTTTTTGTATTTGGAATAATAGTGACCATTAATTGTCAAATCGAAAGTACTTTTTCTAGGAAGAAAACCAGAAGAACCAGAAAGATGTTAAACAGCTTGTTATATTAATGTTAAACATGGTCTATGGTAATGAACTTGTGTTCAGTTTTTATAATTTGTATTTTCCATTAGAATATAGTCACCATCAAGGGATGAGGACTCAGAGATTAACTGGAACTACGTCCCAGCTAAATTGATTGATCGATATTAAGTGTCAGTTGAGTTGATTGGCATTGCTAATATTATAGAAATTGAGGTGTACACAATCCTTTTTGTAGTGGAATCTGTTAGAGAAGAGGGATCTGAAATTTACCCAAGTAACTGCTGTGCTTAGTGAATTTGTGTTAGTAAGTTTGCTAGGGTCACAGGCTCACGCCTGCAGCGCACATTTTGGTGTAAATGGACAGCACACAGAGCTTGTCCGGAGTCGCGTGGCCAGGATGGACTGATGGTGAGTTCCCTGGGGAGAGGGTCCACCTGCAGGCTCATTGGAACAATGGTCTCTAGTTAGTTATAAAATTGCAGAGAGGCTGAACAGTCTGATTGTTGTCTCAAGTATTACAGCTTAAAAACCTGATTATGGTCTCAAGTATTACAGCTTAAGAAACTTTCATATATTGTTTTAATTTGAAGCGATTGATTATGTATACTCATTCATAGTTCCTTGTTCCGTAGGGATGCACTTGTATGTGTTTGAGATAGGATTTCTTGTGGCCTTAAACTAATTCTGTAGCTGAGGATGACCAAGTACCTGGTCCACCTGTTTTTATTTCTCAGGTTGTTGGGATTACAGGCACACCTGGGTACCATTGCTGTTGTTGAGATTATAGGCACACCTGGGTACCATTGCTTTTTTTCTTTTTTAAAGGCTTTATAACATCCAGTTTAAACATGGTTCATCTTTTATACATAAAAGATTGTGCTTATTAAGTCAAATTTTCTTAAGAAAAAATTGGGGAAACCATTGTTCTTTTTTGATTTCTTCATTTGTCTTGTTCTCCAGTTCTGTTATTTCTAGATCCTTTTGTTTATAATTGTACACTTTGTTTGGCAAATGCCTGCATGGCTAGGTGTGGGCTGTAAAAAATCATTAGAACCTGAGATTTATAGGGGAACAAAAGACATGGCTCTGTCTTGTTAGACTAGCTGTCTGCTTCCTTTGGTCTTTTTCCTATCTATAAAGTGGAAATACGTTAAAGGCTGTGTGATGTTACAGGAATGAAATAAAATATGTCTTCCCCCTCAATTCTGATTCATTCTCCTTACTGATAACAATAGTGTTGGCAAGAATGTAAGTTAGTAATCATTCCTCATTAGAAAGGGTTGCACTTTTAGGAGAAAGCCTTGGGTTTGCTGACTTAACCTAGGGCTCTGTTGTACCAGAGATAAGCAGTCAATGGGAGGAAGAACTTTCTTATGCCTCAGATCACACAGACACGTAAGTGCCTTTCCTGCTTATCTCAAACATGGCTTCAAAGTCACATAATTTTTCTTCTGCGATGGTTGGAGCTAGGAGTCACTGATGTTGAATCCTTCCTCTATTTTGCTGATAAAATGCACAGGGAATAAAAAGATCACATGGGAGGTTATCCTCCCTCCCCCCCTTTTTTCTCTCTCCGGATACATTTCATAGGACTCATCACCCATGTTCAAGTCTTTGATAAACATGCAGTGTTTCGTGTGTTGGGATGCTAGAGCTGAAGGTTGCTAGGCTACCGTAAACATTCTCCGTCACAAGAGACTTATGGTCCCTTTGGGACAGTCTCTAGTGTATAGTGAGCAGTAGTGGCTGTCTTAGGAGAACTGCTTCTCAGTGGCGGTGGTGAGATTGGGTGGCAAGAGGGAAATTCTGGGAGAGTAGGCCAGGCTGACCCAGCTTACGTAGGGAAGGATGGTCTAAACACTGAGCCGCAGAGCTCTTAGAATTGGGCGGAGGTTTTTGCCCCAGTAATCCCAGCACTTGGGAGGTGGTGGGCAGCTTGGACTATGCAATGAAGTGCTGCCAGTTCAAGGGCTAAGGGTGTGGCTCAGTAGTGGAAACTTCAAAGCACATAGGAAGGTGAAAAGTGCTACAGAGAGTATCATGCCCACCTTCTAGAAAACCTTCGCACAGAGCACAGAGCAGTCACCATCTTCCCTTCACAACATGTGGGTAATTTTAAATGAGGACTTCTTCAGAACATTCTTACCCATAGGTAGAAGAATGTCAAAGAAATTAGCAAATGTTAGTTTCAACAAGGGATTCAAGAAATTCCCTTTTTTCCTTTATGGGAAGACTGAGTAGTTCAAAGGTGTTTCATTTTGGTTGCATCCTGCTTCATGTTTAATACCCACTGAAATGTTGTATTAATGATTAGTACTAACTACTGTATGTGGTACAAACAGCAAGTGGTGAGAACTAAAATTCATGCAGTAAATAAAGAAGTCTAATTGTGTGAACGTGCCAATATTTATGCAGTATGACTTTATTGCATGTTTCTGATATCTTGTACTGACTTTCAAATTTCTGTCTTTTCCATGACTCCTTGGTTTAATAATTTGTAATCAAGCCAGTAGTCACCGGAATATAGTCTGCTGTTTGATATGAGGGTTATACTGTGGGGCTTATCCCAACTATGGGTGGATCATGTTAGAACCGAAAGGAATTGCTTAGGCCAAATATTGCTGAAACATATCTTGTCCAGAAATGTCATTTTTTAAGATGTTTGTGGTTGCATCAACCAGTAGTTGAGCAAGTTGAAATCTACCTCATGTTTAAACATGATATGCAGGCATCGTCAAGGTGCCACTGTGAGCACAGCTCTCCCACTGTCCCCCAGTCAGCACAGCTCTCCCGCTGGCTGTCCCCCAGCTTAAGGTCATTATGCTCAGCAAACAGCACAACTACCAGGTAGCACCACGGTGCCTCTGAAGGCGACCTGATGTTCTTCCGTTTTCACTTACATGATGCAGGTAAACACCAGTGTCTTCTCTCTTGCTGTTCCTTATTTTCACACACATAGTACACGGCCTTTTCATTTGCAAACATAGTTTGTGGGCTAAGTGGAACAATTAGGAGAAATTCTACTGATTGAAAGGAAAGGAAAAGTCTTAGGAAGACATACCGAAGACGTGCAATTGAGCCATGGAAGAGGCCGACAAACTGAGGTAAAGATGAGTAATGTCAGGACTGGTGGCTTCCAGAGAGAAATAGCAAGTCGAGAGGCATTTCCTGTCAAGTTGACAACACTTTCAGTGCCTCGGAGGTCTCATGAGGGTGAAAGAAAACTGGCTCAGATGCTTGCAGCTAGAAGTTTCTGTGACCTTTTAGCATGTTGTTGAAAGCTTTGAATTTGAAGTTGAAGTGTGTTTTCTTTCTACTGACTTAGCTTGGGAACCTTTTCTGTAGAAACAAAAGTTCCAGCCCTTAAGAGCGTTGTATTTCACTTCCTAGTACCAAGAAACAAACAAAACCAAAATCAGAACTGAGCTATCCCAGAAAGCAGTACTGCAACAGGAGGGCATTTAATGCAGCATCGTCAGAAATAACAACCAATCACACTCCCCAAGACACAGGTCACCTGAATGGCTTTTGTTGTGTGATGGATTAAACCATTATATGTGCATGGTATGGTATACAGAACAACTCCTGGATAGGTGCCGGAGTGTGTTGTTGTGGCTGCTGTCGTATCATTCTGTTAACGGTGGCTGTAGAAGAAGGCTGACCCTGCATACATATGGTTCAGGGATTTTGAGTATGATGGGACCCTTTGCCTGCTTCTGTTTGAACCATGGTCTTATGGTGCTGGATACTCAGTGGTCACCAGAGGTCATCCTGAGATAGTGGCTCCATATTGTCTTATGCTGATGAAAATTAAAAATTAAAAATACTCTCTGGTGAGAGTATGCAAAGTGAAGCAAGCTTTGTTTATAGAGCACAGAGAAATTGCAGCATAGTGAGAAGGTAGAGAAGAGAGGGGCTCCTGCGAGACCGAGGAGTTTCCAAGAGAGGCAACACCGCTAAACTGCTCTGTGGAAAGTTTCTGTGGGAAAACTGGACAGAAGTGGAGTCAGGCTCTGTTGGGATTAGTTAATTCTCTGGGCTAACAGGCTGGACCCAGGGAAGGCATGCTCTGTGCTCCACGCATGCCCCGTTACTAGTCCGGTCAGGGCGAAGCCGTGCAGTGCTTCCGTGTCTTCTGCCTGGTTCCGGGTGGCCGAAGCTGACTCAGGCTTTGCTGCGCCTCACCTTGACTTTCTGCTCTTAGTCATTGGACAGCATTCCGACTTCCAGCCCTGTATCTCACTGTTTGGAGTGGGATTGTTTCTTTGCTCTCACACTCGGGTGTGCCGCTCCTTCCTGGTGCAGCGAGGCCCTCCTGACCACCCCCCCCCCCCCCCCCGCCTCCAGCATGCAGGTTACCCCTTATTTAGCTCCTTGTCTAGAGGTGGTCTAACGTGCGCTTGTAGGTGGAAGCTTCTTAT
The DNA here is from genome assembly GCF_947179515.1 of Apodemus sylvaticus. Taxonomy (NCBI): domain Eukaryota; kingdom Metazoa; phylum Chordata; class Mammalia; order Rodentia; family Muridae; genus Apodemus; species Apodemus sylvaticus. The sequence continues at coordinate 12,999,459 of NC_067482.1, read as the reverse complement.
TAGAATTTTGTTTGTTACGGGTGGCTGTCTTAGGACTTAGAGGAGAAGAAGGACATTGCCTTAGCTAGGGTTACTGTGGTGATGAAACACCATGATCAAAAGCAACTTGAGGAAGAAAATATTGTTAGGTTTTCACAGCACAGTCCAACATTGAAGGAAGTTAGGACAGGAACTCAAACAGGGCAGGAACCTTGGAGGCAGGAGCTGATGCAGAGGCCATGGAGGGGTGCTGCTTACTGGGTTGCTCCTCATGATTTGTACAGCTTACTTTCTTATAGAACCCAGGACCACCAGCCCAAGACTGGCACCACCCACAACTGGGCGGGGTCCTCCCCCATCAATCACTATTAAGAACATGCCTATAGGCTTGCCCGAAGCCTGATCTTATGGAGACATTTTCTCAATTGAGATGTCTTCTTCTCTGATGACTGTAGCTTGTGTCAGCTTGACATGAAGCTAGCCACTGCACCTTTTGTTCCTCTAGGGCTTTGTGGTGGGGTAGCCATCTGTCCAGCTGTCAGTGGTCCAGAGCTCTGGCCACTTCTCACCTGTCCAACTTGATTACATTATACTCAATTCCAGACCTTTGATTCATCACCTCCGTGTGTCAGACACTGCAGTTGCACTCTGTTCTCACTGCAGCATCTCTGAGCAACTTGATGTGTTCACTATGGTCCTTTCTACTACCAATGCAGAGCTAGCTCACACATGCATGGGAATACGCATTAGAACAAGCAAACACACAAACAAAAATCACACGTATTTGTATAATAGCTTGTAAAACCTAGGTAGAATTATCTACCAAAGCTTACTATCATTTAATTGTATGATCATGAGTGTATATGTGTGTGTGTATAGTGGGGAAGTGGGGAGGGAACATCTTAGTTCAGTGTAACATGCAGTTGTTTCACACAAGAACCCTGAGAGAGCAAGGTTGTTCTCTAGAGTGTAGACCTAAGACAGGAAGACTCCGGGTTAGTAAAGTCAGCAGTCACCTTCACTGTCACACATACTTGCGCCAGTGTACACGTATTCTCCTGTCAGGACTGTCTCTCTTGTGGATTCTCTTCTTGTGCATTTTGAAAGCATCTAGAGTGTCTTATATTTTCCAATGATAGCGCAAGATTAACAATCATGCCTTTATCATTTTAACAAAATTGACATGCCTATAAAAAACATGTTACAGAATGTTCTACCAGAAATGTCTTCAAAAATTAATGTGAGACTCTTATCTTAGATTTGATAAAATAACTGATCTGTTAATAGCACTTTCTGTGTTCTTCAAATGAAGCACCTTCTCAGATGTAGTAGAGAGGATATCTCAGAAACTGGTGTAGGTAAAGAACACATTTACCGTCTCACTTGAGTTCTGGGGGGAGGGGGACTAATTCCGTGGTCTCCCTGTCCTGAGCCATTTTCTTTCTAATCACCACGGTCACAGATTATCTACATCAGGTCTAAGCATCATCTTACAGAGAGGCAGGAAAGAAGAGTGGGGCCTTCTCCACCGCACACTGTCCTTTCCCTGTCATCTCAGCAGACTACCTTGTACCATGAGTTAGAGCTGGCGAGTACCCAGCCCTAAAGTCAGTGGCTGATAATCAAATTCGATCCCAGATTGGCTGAGGATACTGTAAGCTCATCCCTAAAATTGGAGGAGAGGCCAACTGTCTTAGTGTTAAGTAGTAGCCATGCTTGTCATCAAGATGGGTGAGTGATAATTAGTATTGCAGAAAGTTATGTGAGGACATTTTGTATCCTGAGTCACAGGTTTCTGTGGAAAAGTAAATTTGAGTCTCTTGCCCTTTGAAAGAGAAGCAGATTGATTTGAGGAACATGTGGCTCTGTAAGTACTGTCATCACTGATGCAGGGGGTCAGCAGTTAGCTCTCAATCAGTGAGCTGCTTACAGTACTGATTTTTGTCCTGAATATAGTTTTTGATTATTTTCTTCTTATTTAGCTCCAAAGTGTGTGTTTGTGTGTGTGTGTGTGAGAGAGAGAGAGAGAGAGAGAGAGAGAGAGAGAGAGAGAGAGAGAGATTAAAAAAAAAATCTCACTATGTAGCTCTGGATGGCCTCGAACTCACTTTGTAGACCAGTCTGGCCTTGAACTGACAAGAGGTCCATTTGCATCCCAAGTGCTGGGATTAAAGGTGTGCGCCTCCATGCACAGTACAATTCTAGTATCTAATTTTGATGGTGGGTTCTGATTGTTTTAAGTGAATCGGCTTCCTCTCCTAGGTGGCTTCTCCACTGTTTTCCTGGTGCGGACTCACAGTGGGATCCGATGTGCACTGAAGCGAATGTATGTCAATAACACACCTGACCTCAACATTTGTAAAAGGGAAATCACGATTATGGTAAGTGAGAGAAATTGTGTTTTAGAAATTTGGATCCTTTTCCTTTGGTTTTTATAGTACAGCATTCACAGTCTTCTAGGCAAGTCATGTATCAGTTTGTACACACTTGAGAAGCTCGAGAGGCCACTGAGTTAAACTGCGCTGTGGGTATTGGCCGTTGTTGGTGCCTGGCCACACGTGAGCCTAAATGCCCTTTCCTTGACTGCCCGGTGTGGGTGCAGCAGGCAGGGCGCTCACTGTAACTGTGTGGTACAGGGAGGATAGAGCACTACAGAATGGTGTAATACACACCAAGTTCACCTACCTGACACTTTAAGAAATAAAGTCTTCCACATACCATGAATCCTTCTCCGCCTTCCTGCTCAGCTGGTCTTAGCAATGTTTTTCTCATGCAGAAAGAGACTCCCACCCTGATGGTGGTGACTGTATTTGCTGTCCACACTTTCTACATGCCTCTTGTGTTTATATCCACATACAACAATTTCTGGTCCCCCCCACCCCATTTCAACAATCCGGCTCTTACCTGGTTTTGCCGTAAACTTTGCAGTGTAGGGCCAGTTGTCAGTCCTCGAGGGAAGCTCTTACCAAATACTAGTACAGTAAACACATCTTAGTAGACCAATAAGAACCTCAGTGCTCTTGGGGTCTTCTAGTTCTCACTTCTCTTCCCTCTCCTCCTCAGTTCTTACCTGAGTACGCCTGCACACACGTGCACATTCTCATAGGCTCAGCTTCAGGTAACTGAAAATGAACAGATTTAGTTAGTTATTCAGACATAGTGTGGTATAGTCATTGCCTCTGTGGCTTCAGTACCTTTCACCACCCCAAAGAAAAGCCCTGCCCACTCTCCTGCCCATGCTGTGCTCCCTCCAGCCCCAGTGAGCACCCTGTCTGCCACTCTCCTGCCCATGCTGTGCTCCCTCCTCCAGCCCCAGCGAGCACCCTGTGTGCCGACTCTCCTGCCCATTCCGTGCTCTCTTCCTCCAGCCCCAGAAAGCACCCTGTCTGCCCACTCTTCTGCCCATGCCGTGCTCCCTCCTCCAGCCCCAGCGAGCACCCTGTCTGCCCACTCTCCTGTCCATTCCGTGCTCTCTTCCTCCAGCCCCAGTGAGCACCCTGTCTGCCCACTCTCCTGCCCATTCCGTGCTCTCTTCCTCCAGCCCCAGTGAGCACCCTGTCTGCCACTCCTGCCCATTCCGTGCTCCCTTCCTCCAGCCCCAGCGAGCACCCTGTCTGCTTGGGACTTCTGCTCTGAACATTTCTGATAACTGGATAACTGGGTTTCTTTTTTTCTTACCCCATTGCCTGTGAGATTCATAGACATTGTAGTGCCCCTCAGTACTTTATTTCCTTTCTGTTACCACATGACATTCTGTCAACATCCCAGTGTATCTGGTTGTATAGAAAAGCTGATAGGCAGGAATCTGGGCTGCTTGTAGTTTTTGTCTGCTGTGACTAGCTGCTGCTGTGCACATGTGCATGTGTGTGACTAACTGCTGCTGCTGTGCACATGTGCATGTGTGTGACTAGCTGCTGCTGCTGTGCACATGTGCATGTGTGTGACTAGCTGCTGTTGCTGTGCACATGTGCATGTGTGTGACTGACTGCTGCTGCTGTGCACATGTGCATGTGTGTGACTTGCTGCTGCTGTGCACGTGTGCATGTGTGTGACTAGCTGTTGCTGTGCACATGTGCATGTGTGTGACTAGTTGTTGCTGTGCACATGTGCATGTGTGTGACTAGCTGCTGCTGTTGTGCACATGTGTATGTGTGTGACTAGCTGCTGCTGCTGTACACATGTGCATGTGTGTGACTAGCTGCTGCTACTGTGCGTATGTGCATGTGTGTGACTAGCTGCTGCTGCTGTGCGCATGTGCATGTGTGTGACTAACTGCTGCTGCTGTGCACATGTGCATGTGTGTGACTAGCTGCTGCTGCTGTGCACATGTGCATGTGTGTGACTAGCTGCTGCTGCTGTGCACTTGTGCATGTGTGTGACTAGCTGCTGCTGCTGTGCACATGTGCATGTGTGTGGCTGCTGCTGTGCACATGTGCATGTGTGTGACTAGCTGCTGCTGTGTGCATGTGCATGTGTGTGACTAGCTACTGCTGTGTACACATGTATTCATGTTCATGAGTAGTTTCTCACTTTGGCTTATATGCTTGGGTTCTTCTGTAAATGTTTGAGGAGCAGCCAGACTTAGTGTACCAGCTGCACCACGTATGTTCTTCCCAGCAGTCCCACTGACAGAGAGCGTTAGTTAATGCCAGTCCCACATACCTCACTGCTCAGGGGATTTCCTTCTTCATAACAACACTTATAAAGAAGTGTATTTTTGTCATCTGGTTTTTTGAATTCCAGTTGTTTCTTTCTCTTAGCTAGTTTAGAGATGATTAGGTTTTGACACATTTTAAAGATAAAGATATTAGCAAGCAGATTGAAAAAGAATTGCTTCGAGATAATGGGGAAGCCTAGATTGAGTTTCCTAACTTGGGCCTAGATAATGCACCGCTGTGTAGAAACCTGTTTTTCAGTGGCATTCCAGCCCGGATTTCCACCTTCATTCTCCCCTCAGTTTAGCTACTTGCTGGTTTATTATATCCATCTTGTCACCTTTCCCAGGCGAATCTCTACGCCTCTCACTATTTCCCTGAATCCCCTCTCTTCCTGCCAGTGTCCCAGCATCTGTTTCCTGCCTGAGCTCATCCACCATCAGCTTTTTTATTGTCAGGTGATGCTTCTAAGAGATTCTCTTTGACTCCGTAGAGTTAGTATACTTCTGACACAAGGAGAGGATGCTAGCAGCAGCTCCAGTCAAGTCTCTGTCTTTAAACAAGGCATAGTGGGGAGACCTTTGCAGACATGGTCTTCAACTGCTGTTCGGGCACCCACTGCTTACTGTATGAACTAACATGTTTTTTGTTCAGGAGTTCTGACTACAAACTGTTTTGCACAGTTGAAACCCAGTGTAATATGGATGATAGCAGTTTTAGGATGTTTATCCATGTTAAAGCAATACTGATCCCTAAGTGGTCTTCAACCGTCTGTATAGTCGCGGTATGCTGGTGGTGACTTTGTACTACGAGGAAACATTGTCAGACTTTCCATTTTGTTATCTCCTTGAACACAGCACTAAGTATCTTTAATCTATGAGTTCTTTCTCACAGATGTTTTGGCCACTTGTTCCTACATAAGCTATAATGTTTAGGAAAAATGCATGAAACTAGTTTATTAACATTAGAACTTAGTTCCTTTATTTGATTTTTATTTTATGTTGTATTTTATTTGGTTTTTAAGACAGTGTTTCTCTGTGCAGCCTTGGCTGTCCTAGAACTTTGTCTGTAAGGCAGGCTAGCCTTAAACTCACAGAGATCTGTCTGCTTCTGCCTCCCAGCAATTCCTTTATTTTTTAACATAAATATTACTAGAATTCTAATACTTTATCCTTGAATTTCAGAGGACTATGTAATACACTTGCTTTGGTAGACTGCTTCTAGCTTATGTTTGTTTAGTTTGGGGGGGGTCGGTGTGCGTAGAGGTCGGGCAGCTTAGGGGGCAGCTTAGGGGACATGGCTTCCACCCTGTTGGTCCTGGGGACTGGACTCAGGTCCTCAGGCCTGGGATCAGTGTCTCCACTGGCTGAACCAAGTCTCCAGCCCTTGGTAGATTATTGCTTTTATTATTTTCCTGATTGAACTTATAAACAAATGATCATTGGTTATACATCTTAGACAATAACTGCCATATAAGTATCGAATTTTCAATGAAGCCGTAAAAATCACTGACTGAAATACTGTACTCTCATACCTTATTCCTGCTTTTAGGAATTTATTAATCTAGTTATTTACACTTACAATCATCACTCTTAAAAGTTTAAGGTTTATATTTTCCAATCTTAAAGATTTTATTTCTTTTTTCACAGAAAGAGCTATCTGGCCACAAAAATATTGTTGGTTATTTGGACTGTGCTGTCAATTCAATTAGTGATAATGTATGGGAAGTGCTTATCTTAATGGAATATTGTCGAGGTAAGTATCTGTCTTCATTTGTAGTATACTAAAAAGAACGTCCCTTTCCATGGAACATGAGGTCTGAGGTTTCTCCAGGGCAGCTGCTACCTTATTCTAGATGCTTTATTGCAATTTCAGCTTTAATGACTTAATTATACATGCTGTTAAAACTTATTTAAAATCTAATGATAATTTATAATTATGACAAGAGCCTGCAAATGGAGAATTAAACAAAGTGATAATTGGGTTCAAAACAAGAAACCTAAGCCAGTGAAGTTATATTTGTGATTGTCTGTATAATTCTTTTGTAATCCAACAAAGAATTAGCATTGCAAGATCTACAGTAAAGCATATTAAATTTGTTACATTTAGGCAGCACATGCTGTATCTGTGTGTATCTGTGTGGCTGCGCCTATAGGAGATTTAAACATATTTTCTCTTACATTTCTTTGTGTGCATATGTGTGCGTGTGCTTGTGAATGAAGGCACTCACAAACAACAGTGTCCATGCGTGTGTAGGTCCCAGGACCACTTGAGAGTCCTTCCATCTCTCCTTCCATCATGCGGGTCTCGGGGATCAAACTCTGGTTGTCAGGCTGGGTAGCAAGTGCCTTTTACCAACCCCGCTTGCGGCCATTGGACTTATACTGCGCTGGCTTTGAGACAGGGCATCTCAGTTGGATCTACTCATGAAGTAGGCTAGGCCTGCTGACCATGAGCCCTGGGGATCTTCCTGTCTCTGCCTCCCCAGCACTGGGATTATAGGTACCTGCTGCCACGCCTACTACCTCCCCAGCACAGGGATTATAGGTACCTGCTGCCACGCCTACTACCTCTCCAGCACAGGGATTATAGGTACCTGCTGCCACGCCTACTACCTCCCCAGCACTGGGATTATAGGTACCTGCTGCCACGCCTACTACCTCTCCAGCACTGGGATTATAGGTACCTGCTGCCACGCCTACTACCTCCCCAGCACTGGGATTATAGGTACCTGCTGCCACGCCTACTACCTCTCCAGCACTGGGATTATAGGTACCTGCTGCCACGCCTACTACCTCCCCAGCACTGGGATTATAGGTACCTGCTGCCACGCCTACTACCTCTCCAGCACTGGGATTATAGGTACCTGCTGCCACGCCTACTACCTCCCCAGCACTGGGATTATAGGTACCTGCTGCCACGCCTACTACCTCTCCAGCACTGGGATTATAGGTACCTGCTGCCACGCCTACTACCTCTCCAGCACTGGGATTATAGGTACCTGCTGCCACGCCTACTACCTCTCCAGCACTGGGATTATAGGTACCTGCTGCCACGCCTACTACCTCCCCAGCACTGGGATTATAGGTACCTGCTGCCACGCCTACTTTCTTACACGTGCTCTGGATTCCAGCTGAGGTCTGCACACTTGAGTGCAAGCACTGTACCTACTGACTTGTCTCCTCAGCCACTGTTGAGTTCTCTGTGAGATAGGATTCATATAGCCCTAGATGCTTTGTGAACTGATTCTCCTTTCAAGTTATAGAGCCTGCATTTTTTAAAATGTGATTTTAAAATTTTTAATTTATGTGCATTGATGTTTTGTCTGTGTGTATATATCTGTGTAAGGGCATTGAATCCCCCGGAGCTGGAGTCACAGACAGTTGTGAACTGCCATGAGGGTCCAGGGAATTTAACCTGGGTCTTTTGGAAAAGCAGCCAGTGCTCTTAGCCACTGAGATGTTTCTCTAACCCCATAGAACCTGCATTTTAATACGTAATCTTAATGCTTTTTATTCATTTGTGTCAGAAAATAGGAAGCCACTTTTATCTAGACTTAATAGTATTTAAGAGAAATGTTTTCCTGCACTGCCTGCCTCAGTAGTAATAACATAGAAACTACCCCTGTCTTCTGTGAGGAGGGGGAGAACAGAGATGGAGAGGGGGAGGGCTCAGTCTATTGCCTGCAAGCAGAGTGTCACTCACTTGGGTTTTGAAAAGGAATATTTACCTGGTGTTTGAATCAGCAAGGTTTGTTTCACAGGAATTTTAAAATTGAAAAAATAATTCCCACTGGGGCCGGAGAAAGCTTAGTGCTCGAGAGTGCTGACGGGGCTTGCAGAGGATACAGGTTCAGGGCCAGCCACCTATGTGCTGGCTTATAACTACCTGCAGCTCCTGGCTCAGGGACTCTAACTCCCTCTTAGGGCCTGTGTGGGCCCCAGGAATGCATGTGGTGCATACATGCATATGTGTGTGTATCTAGCTGTCTGTCTGTCTGTCTATTTATCTATCTATAAATATAGATATAGATATAGTAATTTATGTATATGGTTAAAAAAACCCAATAGCTACTGTAGAACCACACGTCTTTAATTCTTGCACTAGGGAGGCAGAGGCAGGTGAATATCTGAATTTAAGGCCAGCCTTGTCTATAGAGAGTTCTAGGCCAGTCAGGGCTACATAGACTCCCAGAAAACAAAACAAAACAAACAATAGCAGCTGGAATCTCAGCAGGAAAAACCCAAAGCCCAATAGATCTGTTTAGCCATGGGTTGGCTGAGCAGCCTCCTGACAGGCTCTGTCTTGAAAGTCTGTCACTTTAAGATGCATAGATGCCCCCTCTCAGGTTCTCCTCTGAATTTCCATGCTGTCTTGTCAGTGGGAGTTGGTGTGCTTGGTGAACATTGGAAGCATACACATGAAGGAACCTCGGAAGCTAGGGTGGTGTGGGCCCTAGGGCAGGCTCTCGGGACGAAACTGCCAGTGTTCTTTCTGGTTTTGTCACTCTCTCTACTGTGGACTAAGTCAGTGTTTTTATTATTTTGCTTATCATTCAGGGGTAACGTGTACTAGTGTATAATTACATTTTTCTTTGTGCACAGCTGATTTTCCTGGGGTTAATAATTGCCCACATTTTCACTTGCCTAGTTTCTTCCCTTTGTTGTAAGGCTCCTCAGATCCTGTGCTTTGCTGCTCTGTGGTGTCGTGTGTGGGAACTTTGCTGTGTGTATCTCAGATCTTAGTGCACCCTCTGGGTCGGCAGCTTTATCCTAAAAGGAGGAATGCAGAAGCCTGAGCTGAGAATTCATGGTTTCTTTTCTCATGTGAATCTCCCATGGGGGAGGAGTGCTTTAGAGGAGTAGGGGATGAGACAACAAATTCTCTCCTTTACTTCTTGTGGCAGTCATGTGTGTATTAAGATGGGGGAGCCAGTGACACACACAGGGCAGGCACACTGGCGGGGTGGGAGGGTCGGAGAGGGGGTTCTGCAGTCAGTACATTACTTGCTCCAGTCTCTGTCTCAGTGCTTACAGACATTGTTGCCTTTTGCTTCTAAATTCACGGTTTGGTACTACGTAACTGGCTGGTTTACAGTTAAATCAGGGCTCTTAACCTGTGGGCATGAACCCCTTTGAGTTTTGAATGACCCTTTCATGGGAGTGACATATCAGATATCCTGCTCGTCAAATATTTACATTATGATTCATAACAGTAGAAAAATTACACTTATGAAGTAGCAATGAAAATAGCTTTATGGTTGTGGGTCACCACGACACGAGCAACTGAAAGAATTGCAGCATCAGGACAGCTGAGGGCTGCTGACTTAAAGAGATAGGGTGTTCTGCAGACTTCTGGAGCTCACTGGTGATTTGAGTACATTTCTATTGTTTTAGGAATAACTTAGGAACAAATTATGGCAATGTGTGACTTTCTAAGTTTATTTTGGAAGATGCTTTGTATTAATTTCTCTAAGTTGTAGCTTTCTCTATAGTAGCTTTTTTCTGTATAGTAGCTTTTTCTTAATAACAAAACACTTGAGGATTTAGTAGCAGAAAGCAGCAGTTGCTCATTATTGCTTGTACATCTGTCAGTCAGCAGCTGTGGGTGGAGCCTGGCAGGGTGGTGTTGCTGACTTTGTCAAAGGTCGTCCGTGTCTGTCTGGCAACTGTGACTGGTGGGGTAGTTCCGCTTCCTGTCTTTTATGGTCTTGTTGGCTCTCGGGCTCTCCTGGGGTGGATTCCCATAGAGATAGAAGCACCTAGCGCTCTCCCTCTCAGTGGGATGTGAATATGGTGTGTGTGTGTGTGTGTGTGTGTGTGTGTGTGTGTGTATGGGGGGGCAGTCTGTGAGTAAGAGAGTGCTGGGGCGATATTTAGGACTGAACATGCAACTGGCACACGTTCTGAAATCTTTGGTAGTTAAGAGACTCTGCATTAACTTATGCCATTGAAAGAAAAAGAAGCTTCCATGACCAAGGGTGAGAAGAACCCTGTCTCTGTGTCTGAATGAACACGAATGTTTAAAAGGCAGTCTGAGGGCTGGAGAGACTGCTCAGAGGTTAAGTGTAATGACTGCTCTTCCAAAGGTCCCGAGATCAGTTCCTAGCAACCGCATGGTGGCTCACACCCATCTGTAATGAGATCTGGTGTCTTCTGACCTGCTGGCATGCATGCAGGCAGAATGCTGTATACATAATAAATGTTTTTTAAAAAGGCAGCTTGACAACATTTCCATTTAGCAAGAAACACTGTTAGCACCGTCTCCATCCAGATCTGTGGTCTCCCCAGCCGGGAGCCTTTGGTAGGTTTATGGTCCCGTGGTTGCTGTGGCAGCTCATGCTGGGTGGGTATGCTGAAGTGGCTGAGGTGAGGGGAATCGTGAGTTTAAGTTCGGCCTGGCAGTGACAGGTGCCAGTTCCTTCCTGCAGAGCGGGATTCCAATCAGAAGCAGTTTGTTTCCTCTATCAGTCAGGCTGCTGTGTGTGTGGGCAGCAGGTTTTGTCTGGCAGGTCCACAGCTGGTCTGGTCCTCAGTGGGCAAGGTTACGGATGAGTTTTCTCCCAGTCCTATTATTTCTTAATAGGAATAAAGCATTAGTGGCTTAATTCATCAGATCCCTTTAACCTAAAATCAAGGTTATATTTTAAACCGTCAGATCGATAGTTCTCTTTGGCTTTTGAGATAAAAATATGACATGCAGCAGCTGTCAGTGTCTGACTTGTCAGACATGCCTCACCTTTCCCTCCTGCCTCCTTGGCTGCATCAGTGCCAGCCCTGTAAGTGTTATTTGTTGTCAGGAGATGTTTGTGCACAAAACTCATCACTACCCTGTTAGTTTGTCATCATTCTGTGTCCATGTGACTCTCACTGAGATACATTGTTCTGTTCTCCCCCTTCCTGTCCTTGCCCCAACCTAAATTCAAATTTCCCAGGTGAGCTCTCACATATTCTTACTATGCATTAGTATAAATTATAATCATATATCTGTGTCATTATTTTTCCTATAAAACACTATATATATATTTGTTTATCACACTTTATCCAATACAGAACAGTGTTGGGTGACTACTGCTCCAAAGAAATAACTCATTAATCATAAGGAATCTGGCAATTTTGGAAGTGGCTAAATGTTAAAAGATAGCAAATAGTATTAGGTAGATACTGTCTTTTCTCCTGTTCTGATCTCAGAGATCTTTTCTCCTGTTCTGATCTCAGAGATCTTTTCTCCTATTCTGATCTCAGAGATCTTTTCTCTGGTTCTGATCTCAGAGATGAAAATGTAGGAAGGCATGCCATGGACCAGTGCAGTAGTATAAGGCCCTTTCGAGAGTCAGCGGGTTCTAGCTGTGCTGGGTGGGCACGTCTGGGTGTTGGCTTTGTGTGGGTGTGGCCTCAGAGTCACTTCTGGTTTAGCCGGGCAGGTTGTGAACCAGATGAATAAGAAGCTGCAGACAGGCTTTTCCGAGTCGGAAGTCCTCCAGATCTTCTGTGACACCTGTGAAGCTGTCGCACGGCTGCATCAGTGCAAGACTCCCATAATCCACCGGGATCTGAAGGTAGGAACCGGGCAGCACTTGCTCTACACTTCAAATTTGAAATGCCCGTTCTTTCTCTCCCTTCCCCTGCCCCTCCCCAAGACGCCGTGCAGCTTGCTTTTGAGTTATGCCTGGTGTTTATTTTCTGACCTTTCTCACTGGAAGGAACCGAAGGTTCCTGAGGCCTTTGGTATTGGTTTGTTTTTGTGTTAGATGTATGTTCTTGAACAGTGCTTGGCACACAGCGGAGGTTCACTAATCGTTTAGTAAATAAATAAGTGAATGCCTGTTTTGGATGTTTAAATACAATTTTATATTTTATGATAAAAATAAGTGACATTTAGTGTTGATGGTCATGAAAGAAAGCTAAAACAAACTATTTTATTTATTTATTAAAACTTTATTTATTTATTAAAACTTTATTTTAGTAATGTAAATAAGAATAAAAACAAAAGACATTGCCAGAGTAATAGTAATTTATTTGGTCCTTTACATATTCCAGGCCATGTTCTGAGTACAAGTGTTTTAACTTGTTTTATTTTAATAGTAATTTCATGTCATGACTATTATTTTCCCTGTTTTTCTGGATAAGAGAACCAGAGTGGGAAAAATTAAGCAAACTGTGCTATGACGTAAATACTAAGAAACAGCAGTGGGGCTCTCTCTGGACCTGCGTTGCAGTATTCAGGACACTAGAATAGTCACAATTTGTTTTAGTTGTTTGAACTATGATTTTCAAGTTAAAGTATTAATTTAAGATTGTGTTTTTCACTGTAGGAATTTTAAATAAAAATGATGGTATAGGCTGAATCAGAAAAATCTACATTTGAAAATGCTACTTTCTTAAAATTTTTGAGACTTGATATGAGTGTAAAAAAACCTGGCCACATGCTTCAGGTTACAGTTAGAATGTTGAATAAAATTGTCAGAAGTAATGTATACGGTGAATATAAAATATGAATGAGTTTTGTCTTATTCTTGAATGTGGCCCCAAATATAAAAAAATAATTCCAAAGTAATGGCACATCTGGTTTCAAGCAGTTTGCATGTGAATATTCAACTAAGGGCGTTAGTCAGAAATGGATTTTAAATTTTTTTCACTGCTCCTTGTCTGTATGTGGGCTAAGGTCTAGGGATGGAGGAAAATGGAGAGGCACTCAGGAGATTCTTGACAGCGCCCAGCTGTCCTTCAGAGAAAGAGAGAACTTCGAAGGTTAGGGTCGAGCAGTTTTACAAACCCTTCTGGCCTCTTGCCTCTGCTTCCTGAGTTCTGGGGTCATCAGGAGTGTGCGTACCTGCTCTGGTCCATCTGTCTCTGGCTTAGGTGTTATCTGTCTGAATATACATGTGTATGTGTGTGTGTATAATGTGTATACATAAGCGTGTAGATGTATGTGTTACATATATCTGATCCCAACAGGTTAAAATACAGATAACTTTTACTTTGAAAATAGTAATCATTGATTTTCTTTACTTAAGGTAGAAAATATTTTGCTCAATGATGCTGGACATTATGTGCTTTGTGACTTTGGCAGCGCCACTAATAAATTCCTCAATCCTCAAAAAGATGGTGTTAATGTAGTAGAAGAAGAAATTAAAAAGTAAGTTTTTATCTTTATTTCATTTTGTCTTATAGATATTTTGATTAACTTGAGTCTATAGCTAGCCTCATTAATACAAATATTATATTCCATTTGTAAATTTCTTCAAAATAAAAATGATTAATATATGAATAGATAGTCTAATAGACAGTCAGTAAATACCATGAATAATTTTTTTGTCTGTGTGGTAACATTAATAATGAAACATGTAGAATTGGCTAATAGAACGATTAAGTGAAATTTAAGTGATTTAAAAAGGTTTATTTCGATATGCGTCCGAGTGTTTTGCATGTGTGTGTGCGCGTGTGGTGCCTGTGGCAGTGAGAAGAGGGCATTGGATCCCCTGGAACTACACTTAGAGATGGTTGTGAGCCACCATGTTGGTTCTGTGAACTGAACTCTGGTCTTCTGTAAGAGCAAGAGTGTTCTTAACCCCCCTGAGTCACCTTTCCATCTCCTTAAGTGTCTTTTGAGTTCAGCCTAGTGTCTTTGTGTTCACTGAAATGGAACAGCGGGTGCTTTTGAAGGTGTAAATTGCTTGAACCATGTTAGCTGTTGTTAAGAGTGTGAGTATTACATGTACTAAAAGCTATAGGAAAAGTTTAAATGCTGAGCATGCATGAAGTATTTGCTTTATTAAACTTTGCAATAATCCCCTTGCTTTCAGGGGATTATTGCAAAGCCTTCTGGAAACATACCACACATACCTTATGTTTCTACAACCTGTATTTTCAGTGGGTGCCAGGGTACTTGTAAGACCCTAACTCTTCTGGTTTTTAGCTTTAGAAAATGGAACAGACTGTCTTAGAGCACTTCCTGAAGTGACACAGTTGACAGCAGTCTATCAGGATAGGGTCTTCTCAGTAGTCTCCTTCATCATAGATTCTCAATCTGACCTACTTGTATAATACAGTTACACAGGCTGTATAGTAAATGTTATAATAGTGACATATAGTATATGTTATAATAGTAGCGTGTACTATAGACTACGTATTTCTACTCAGAAAACAGCTTAGAACGACGTATTAGCTTCTGTAAGAACAAACCCTCAGTAAACATGCAGACACATCCAGTAGAACGCAAGGATAGGAACATTGTATGTTGGCTTCTTAGGGTCCATGTAATTATAACATCTTTTGGGTGAATATTTCTAGTGGCTACTTGAGGTCTCAAGTATCTCTGATCTGTTAGATGTTTAATTTGTTGCATTGTGTGGTATAGTTCAGGCTCAGTGCATTGTGGGATATAGTTTAGGCTCAGTTACATGTTTATGAGGTTTGGAATATGGTGTGGGAAGCTCATGAGGAGGTCCCATCCTTTGTGACTCAGTGTAAGGCTGGTGGTCTGATTCTTGAGTTCCCAAGCATGCACCAGGGCCAACTCTGTTTGGTTCTGGGATATAACGATCAGTGGTCTGCCGTTATGAAGCTTATATTCTGGTTCCTCTGCAGTAATACATTCAGATGTCTTACCTGGAAGAGTAATTTGAGAAAAGTAAGATGTTAGAATGTTGTGATTAGATTTTCTTGTAAAATAAAGTGTATAAACACTAAAAAATTTTTTGTTGTAATAAAGGTTGTCTGTTCATACTCTTATGATTTCTGCTATGAGATTTGACTACTACTTGATTAAAAATTTCTGTTCTTAGGAGATATGAGGTTTTTGTTAATGAATATTGATTTATAGTGTCTTTCAATTCCAAAGAACTTAGGCTGGTCTTCATATTAGAATTGTACATAATGTGTATAATTGAGTTACAGTAACAAGATAATTCTTAAAGAGAGTTATAAAATCTCAGAACATTTACTACTGTGTGTGACTGATTGCATTAACATCTATAAACCAAACTCCTTAGGAAAGGGATGAAATAAAATTTTGAGAATTCATTTTTTACTTTTAATACATGAAAATATTTTGATAAGGAGACTGTTATAGTTAACTGAATTATTTCATGTAAGTCAACAGAAATTATTTTCAATAGATTATCTTTTAAGTTTTTATTAATAAAGAAAATTCAACTTTTATATAATTAGAGATACTATTGCAGTTGCTGAATAAGTGTCTATGGATGCTATCTATGTCTTGTTTCATTTAACTCTTGATAGATTTTAAAATCAGTATCATTTCTATATATTTCTGAACCCAAAGAGCCTGTTAGGTTGTGTTTTATAGAAGCCTATCTTACCTGTCTTTTTGTATTTGAGTGCATCTCCTTTGTTTAATTCCTGTTGCCAGATACACGACCCTGTCATATAGAGCCCCAGAAATGATCAACCTTTACGGAGGAAAACCGATCACGACCAAGGCTGACATCTGGGTAAGGCTCAAGGCTGTGCGTGCTTGTAGCTGAGTCCCCCCCTCTTCCCCCCCCCCCCCCCATGTGCTGCTGCCTCCCAGAGGCGGCTACCCTGCAGCCAGGAGCATCTTACTAAGGAGAATGCTGGGGTGCTTCATCTTCCAAGTCAGGAGACGGGATGCTCTTGTTGAGGAGATGGGATACTTGTAGGTACCATAGCTGCCACCACAACCATTTTTAGTGTTTAGATTATAGGTGAATGCTTACAGTTTTCAGTTTTGAATGAGTGGGATTTTGGCTGATGGCAATATGGAAAATCTGGGTGGAATTGTTAAGCAATTACACTATAAGTTTCTGAAATATTTTATGATGTTTTGAGTGGAAACTAATACAAGTAAACTTTTTCTAATTCTAAATATGTCATTAACTACTCTTATTTAGTATATATTTATCTGGATTTAATTATACCAATAGATAGTGTTAATGTATAGAAAAAAAAAACCTGTTTGGAATCTCATATCTTTTTCAAACTTGTAAGCAAAATACATTTTGGATTGTATTTACTAGTCTAAGCAACTCTCTCAAACTGAGTGCATTGAACAATAACTGTAGTTGCATTTTCAAGAGCATATTATCAGAGTATGTTAAAAAATAATTGCAGGGCTTACAAAAGAAATGAGATAGTTTTCTTTTTTTTTTAAATTTAATTCAAATATTATCTATTTTGTGTAAGGCCACATGCTGTAGCATATGAGTGGAGGTCAGACAACTTTTAGAGTTTATTGTCTCCTTAGAACTTGGATTCCAAGTGTCCCACCCAGGTGTCCAGGGTTAGTGGTGAGCGCTTCCCTGCCTGGCTCCCCGTGCCAGCTCCACATGTGTAAGTGTAAGCCCGCGACTCTGCTCGCTGCTTCCCCTGGCCTGCTCCCTCCCGGGCTTGGAAGCCATAGCAAACCCAAGAAGGAGATGGATGGTCTTGCAAGGTCATCAAATATTTGGGATCTTGCAACACATTTATTTATTTGTTCATTTATTTATTTGTTTATTTATTTTTTGGTCAGTGATTCTTAAGGTAGTTGAGTTTTAAACTATGTTAAGAGTAAACCAAATTGGAACAAAATTTGCTTTAATTATTTTGACATTGTGCCAGTCTCTGATTCAGTTAAATTTCCCGCCCTTGGCATTAACATTGGATTGATTTGATAACTTATAGAAATATTGATGATTATGTGTAATACAGAGTGCAGAGTGAGTTGGATATTAATCTATAAAGTGGAATGATTCCAGGAAGTGACAGTCGAGCCCTATTCTGGCCTCCTTTTGTGACTCCTTTCAGTTCCTAGTGCCTGGACTATTCCAGCAGCACAGCAGCCGCCGCCGCTGCAGCCTTACCACGGCCTCACCACGGTTTCGAAACCAGCCGGTGGTTTGTTTCTCCCTGAAGCACAAAGTTGTTATCTAGTATATTATTGCAATGTATGGGATTGTTCTTCATTTGTGACTTCTAAAATGAGGTTTAGTGTATGTGTAAATAAGTACATAAAGATTTAAAAGGAAAAAAAGTGTCAACATAGTGTCTGTTTCCATGCCCATGACGAATTATGACATGTTGCACTTAGTGCAAATGGAACAGAAAACCCCTTCATTTCAGGTGTGAGTCTCTTCAGTTTGATGAAAAATTGTATTTGATTGTTTTGTCTCAAGAACATATACTGTTAAAGGAATTACAGTGTTCAGGTGAAGTAGTCATAGAACATTTTATATTTTGCTAAAAAATGTTTGTTCCCTTGAGAGTTCCCTTGAAGTTATTTTTATTTTGACATCCAGGATGCTGAATAGAAATGCTAATTGGCTTTTTGTGAAGAAAACTGAGCATGATGATGGCCTTCAGAACCAGCCTACTCGCTCCTTCTCGTTTCTCACAAAGTTTGTTGTGTGTGTATCAAGTGACTAAAGATGAACTTACTGTGTTTATACAATGCAAAGTATTTCACTCTTTTTCCCACCGTTGCTGGGGTGGGGCGTGTGCTAGGAAGCACTGTACTCCGTACTGCACCCTAAGAGCCCCACAGCCACTCTCCTTTTACAGTAAGCTGGCATTGCCAAATTTATATGTACATCCTCACATTTAATCTAAACCAATGAAAATGACCAAGAGTTGATTGGCAGGCTAAAATTGGTGGAAATGCAGGTTGCATTTATATTGAAGGCTATCTGGATGGTGAAAATACGTAATTTAATGCAAATATTATGCTTTTACTAGTATTTTTATAGTTGTTGAATGGGAATCTCATGTTCAGTTTCTTGTATCTTCCCCATAGAAAACCAGCCATCATTACTGTTTTAACCATATCGGCTGGGTAGTTCCAGTTAGTATCATTACCATTTTAGTCATCATATAATAGCATATTATATAATAGCATTATAAAATAGATTTTCAAGTAAAGGTATTAGAATTTCTAGAGCTTTGAGATGTCTTCACTAAAAGTGTTATAATTGAAAATATTATTTTAAAATTGGTATTGTACTTGCAAAGGTTTCTGTATATTATAGTCTTCATAGAAATAAAAATACTTGTTAGTTGTGGATTTGTGAAATAGATATGCGGGAAATGTGACAGCAGAAAGCTTATCTTCTAATTAGCTAGTATCAGCCATAATGCTGATACAGCTTGTGCTGACTGCTCGGTAACTTCTTTAGAATTTGAAATGCCCCTTACCCTTGTGGCTTGAACTGTTATCTTCTAACAAAGTGATTATTTTGTGAACTGAAAATTCTCTCTCTCTCTCTCTCTCTCTCTCTCTCTCTTAAAATTGTGTCACAGGTTTGAATTGTGGCAGCTTAGTGTAAATGTACTATGCTACTTTTCTAGAAAAAAACTTGTACTTTAGAATGTTTTCTCTTCATGTCAGTAGAGAGACTTATTCTTGCTGTAACGTTTATTCTATAAACTCATTCAAGTTTAGCAGACAGAGCCTACAGATTAGTATAGAAAAATGTTTAGTATTATTTGTGGAAGCAGAGTTAATTTTAAAGATAGTCTGTGTGGATGTGTGTGTGCATGCACCATGTGAGTGCTAGTACCCGCGGAGGCCTGACAAGGCATGAGACTTGTGGAGCTGGAGTTAAAGGTATTTGTTTGCTTCTGACATGGGTGCTGGGAACTAAACTCAGATCCTCTGCAAGAGCAGCACGTGTGAATGGTTGAATGATCTCTCCAGCCCCAGAGAGTTAAATCTTTTTATTGAACCTAACTTATTGCCTGTGTGTATGTGTGGAGGCCAGAGAACAATTTGAAGGCCCCTCTTGCCTTTCCACCTCATGAGTCCTGGGCATTGTACTTAGGTTCTCAGACTTGTTGGCACAGGCCTTTACCCATCTTCTGCTCTATGCATCAGTTTTTAAGCTATGAAATAATGATCAGTAATATTTATTGATGGTTGTCTTAACTTTGATGACAACCTACTCATATTGTGAATTATAGTCTTTAAATCATGTTTTATAGTGAGTTTTAAGATAATTTGTTTAAAACGGGCCTTATGTTCCTTATGTTTCCTTTAATTGGAGTTCCTATTGCTGTGATAGGCACCATGACCAAGCAACTTGTGGAGGAAAGGGTTTGATTTATCTTCCAGCTTATGTGTCCATCACTTCGGGGAGCCTGGGCAGAAATGTAGAGGCAGGAACTGAAGCAGAGACCATGGGGGAATGTTGCTTCCTGGCTTGCTACCTGTGGCGCGCTCAGCCTGCTTTCTTAAGTCACACAGCACCATTAGCCCTAGGGTGCCCCACCCACAGTGGGCTGGGCCCTCCCAAGTCAATCACTAATTATGAAAATGCTTCCATAAACTGCCTGTGGCCATCTGATGGAGGATATCTTCTCGCATGTACCTGTGTCGAGTTGGCAGTACTAATAAGGACAGTACAAGTAGATACTGTTTTCATCCAAAAGGAACCGGCCAGGTTTATTTTCGTTACCCATGACACAGAGAGCAGCTTATCCAACCTATCACAGATGCAGCAGAGAAAGGTTGGACCAAAGGCTTTTTTAAAAATTTTAAACATTTTACTTGGTTAATTAGTAATGTGATCCCAGATAGGAAGATCTGCCTTGTTGGTTTTTAAAGGCATGCGTAGCTGTGGTTTTCTTGGTGGGCTGAGGGCTGTGCTCTGGGCCTTGCGTATTTAAGCAAGAGGACTGCCACTTAGGTTCAGTGCTGGCTCTGGTCTTGGCTGTTTTATGTTCCGTGGCTGATGGACGAGTACTAATGATGTTCCCATTTCTTTGTTTTGCAGGCCCTGGGATGTTTACTGTATAAACTTTGTTTCTTCACTCTTCCTTTTGGTGAGAGTCAGGTTGCTATCTGTGATGGCAGCTTCACCATCCCGGACAATTCTCGCTACTCCCATAACGTACATTGCTTGATTCGTAAGTATTTGGAAAGATGTATTAATATTGTTTTTTCAGACACTGTACTTTAGATTTTTCATTTCATGTAGTTTTATAAACTATAGTAAAGATATTTAAAAATGGTTATATTACCTTTATAGAGGGGAGAACAATCTAATCACTAATGAGTACAAGAATACTCTTGCCCTCCTAGATAAGATTTTTATGGCAGCAGTTACATTATTAAGACAACCAGAATTACTGTGGACACTTATAATAACCTTTAATTGTTCAGGTTTTGTATATTTGAAACCAAATATCCACATAGTTAATAAATAACCAGATTTCCTTTCAGCCTTTTCAAGGGCCTTTGCTTCCTTTTACAAACTGTAATTTAACATTTTGTACATGTAGATGATAACATTTCTGAGAAAGGTCTCTGAGGGGAGGGGCAGCCGTTGACCGTAAACTCCGTTAGGGCAGCGCTCACTCCCACAGCTTCCTCTGCTCCAGCTAAAGCATCCATAGCACTGCAGCTCACTCTCCTGCTCTTCAATCACCCACTTGTAGACCCTGTGGCAAGGACAAAGTAGACATATGATAAAGATGCATTTAAACTTAGCCAAGAAAATGGTTGGAAATAGATCATTTTCTTAGCCATTTGTGACCAAAGATAGAGCTAAGTCTTCCTTTTTTTTTTTCTGTTAAAATGTCACATAAAAATATTTAAATGTAAAGAATAAAATATATGCTGAAAGAAAATAGGCCTGGACTTAATCATATGTCTAGAATATAGAAATGTAGGCAGCCAACCTGGGGTTATAAAACAGCCCAGTGATGTAAACCTTTCTGTCTTTGAGCCTGCCCATCTGACTTGGGTGTTGTGGTGCTGTGATTGTCGTGCTGGGGAGGCAGATGCAGGAGAACGCAGCGAGGGCCTGGGCACTGAGTTACAGTAGGAAGATTGGCTCATCAAAGCCACGGGCGGCCGGGTACACGGTGCTCAGTGGCAGAGTGCCTGCCTAGTAGGCACACACTCACATCTCTGGGTTCATTCTTGATGTGTATTTGAGAAGTAGACAGTGTTCCTAATGCATGTCCTTCTATAAACCGAGGGAAAGGGCTCCACGGTAAGATATTGGTCATGATGTCCAAGAGAAAAAGGGACATAAATGACGTAGTGTGATTTGCAAACTTTTAAAGCACAGAATTTCTATGATACAGATTTGCTCAATGATACTGGAATTTGGGGAATTATATCATCTTGATACACAAAGTACTTTGTGTCATCCAGAATGGATTTCCTAGGCAAGGAGAGACAAAATAATGGAGAAGTAGGAAAAGGAAACAGCTGAAGCCTGGCTGAGAGCAGTGTGTGTGTGTGTGTGTGTGTGTGTGTGTGTGTTTGTGTGTGTGTGTGTGCCTGTGCCTGCCTGCCTGTGTGCTGTGTTCTTGTACGACTTGGGTCCTAGAACCCTGAGTGGGGTAAGGAGGGAATGAAGAAGCCAAACATCCATACAGAAAACTAGGACCCAGTGGTGTGGACTGACTGACGGAGAAGCCGCAGCACTCTGGAAGCTCACTGAACGAGGAGGCAGTCTTCATTGCCATAGCCTTGGTCCAGGGGTCGGGAGGAAAAGCTACAGTGCATGTTTCTTGGACAACCATCAGTATTTACACTCTGCCGTGACGACAGCTTTGACACTCTCATGGGGCTGAGGCAGTGGGGTCCTTGTCATGGCAAACTTAACACTACAGCAGGACTCAGGGATGCAGGACTTCAGCACTCAGGGAAATACTATGACACGTGTTTCTTACAGATCCCCTTGCTCTCAGCAGAGAGCTCTGTATCTGTTCTGTAGCTCCTCAAACCTGTGCAGTAGTGTCAGCTCTCAACTCAAGTCTCTGTTGTGAGGCACCTGGCAGCATTGTTTATGTGTGCTTTCTGGTCCGAGCCAGCCCCCAGGCAAATCTGAGCTGCCTGTAAGTCTGCAGTGGCCTTGGCGGCTGCGCCCTAGGTCCCCACAAATAGGCTTGTCAGTCTCGTGACATGGTCCAGCCTTACCTTTTCAACAGGAGTTCTGGTTTAGTGTACTATTTTGTAGAATGATTTTTAAATCAGCAGACATAATTCCATGCATATTTAAATATTAAACTCTGAGCCTTCTCTATCTTATGTAATAATGTTCTCAAAACATTTAAAACAATAGAAGCATACAGTAATTCCTATTAATCATAATGCTCAAAGATTAGAGAGTGGACTTTAGTTGCTATGTTCTCTGGTTAATTGAGTTTCAGTGTTTTGTGGCAGACAAATATATATTTTATATATTATTAAAGCTATAACTTTTGTTGCTAAGTATAATGTTTTAGCAATAATTGAATGTACAGTTTTAGTGGGGGTTTTGAAATGTCTTAAAGGCTCAGAATGTTCTCATTGACTAATTCTGTGTGGAAGGCTGGGCAGCTTATGCATTGAAATGTGATTTTATTCCCAAGTAGTATTGAGTTTCTCTGTGTTTATGTGTGACACCCATATGTGTGTGGGAATGTGTTTGTGTAGGACTGTGGTAAGCATGATAATACTGTTGATAATTTTAGGTTCAATTAGAGTTTAATTAATTGCTAGTTTACCATGTAGCATATGCTTCTTTTATTTGACCATAAATATGAAGATTTTGGTTTCTGCTATCCATTTGACTATGCCAAAATTGAAAAGGAGCAAATAAACTAAAAGCATTCAAGTAAATTTGGAATTGTAATACACCTATGAGTTTTAAGACAGGCTAGGGATTTGCATTTCCCTGATGACTAATGATGTTGAACATTTCTTTAGGTGCTTCTCAGCTATTCTATATTTCTCAGGTGAAAATTTCTTGTTTAGCTCTGTACCCAATTTTTTAATAGGGTTATTTGGCTCTCTGGAGTCTAAATTCTTGAGTTCTTTGTATATATTGGATATTAGCCCTCTGTCAGATGTAGGGTTGGTTCGTAGAGATCTTTTTCCAATTTGTTGGTTGCTGTTTTGTCCGATTGACAGTGTCCTTTGCCTTACAGAAACTTTGTAATTTTATGAGGTCCCCTCTGTCAATTCTTGATCTTAGAGCATAAGCTATTGGTGTTCTGTTCAGGAATATTTCCCCAGTGCCCATGTGCTCAAGGCTCTTCCCAGTTTCTTTTCTGTTAGTTTCAGTGTGCCTGGTTTTATGTGGAGGACCTTGATTCACTTTGAGTTGAGCTTAGTACAAGGAGATAAGAATGGATCAACCATTTGTTGAAAAGGCTATTTTTTTTTCTACTGGATAGTTTTAGGTCCTTTGTCGAAGATCAAGTGACCATAGGTGTGTGGGTTCATTTCTGGGTCTTTAATTCTATTCCATTGATCTACCTGCCTGTCATTGTACCAATACCATGCAGTTTTAACACTGTTGCTGTGTAGTACTGCTTGAAGTCGGGGATACTGATTTCCCCAGAAGTCTTTTTTGCTTTTTTTTTTTTTAACTGTTGAGAATAGTTTTAGCTATCCTAGGTTTTTTGTTATTCCAGATGAATTTGAGAATTGCTCTGTCTAACTCTAGATTTCACCTCACACTAGTCAGAATGGCTAAGATCAAAAACTCAGGAGACAGCAGGTACTGGCAAGTATGTGGAAAAAGAGGAACACTCCTCCACTGCTGGTGGGATTATAAGTTGGTAAAACCACTCTGGAAATCAGTCTAGTGGTTTCTCAGAAAACTGGGCATGATACTACTAGAGGACCCCATTATACAACTCCTGGGCATATACTCAGAGGATTCCCCAGCATGTAATAAGGATACATGCTCCACTATGTTCATAGCAGCCTTATTTATAATAGTCAGAGGCTGGAAAGAACCCAGATGTTCCTCAGTGGAGGAATGGATACAGAAAATGTAGTGTATTTACACTATGGAATACTACTCAGCTATGAAGAGCAATGAATTCATGGAATTCTTAGGCAAATGGGTGGAACTGGAAAATATCATCCTAGGTGAGGTAACCCATTCACAAATGAACACACATTGTAAGCACTCACTGATAAGTGGATAATATTAGCCCAGAAGCTTGGAATACCCAAAACACAATTCAATATCAAATGATGCCCAAGAAGAAGGAAGGCATGGCCCCTGGTCCTGGAAAGGCTCAGTGCATCAGTGTAGGGGAATACCAGGACAGGGAAGCGGGCATGGGTGGATTGGGAAATGGGGTGGGAAGAGGGCTTATGGGACTTTTGGGAGATGGATCCAGGAAAGAGAAAATCATTTAAAATGTAAATAAAGAATATATCTAAAAAAAAAAAAAAAGGCCAGTGAGATGACTCAGTGGGTAACAGTGCTTGCTGAGCGGGCTCAGTGCTGCCGGAGCCAGGTGCAGACGCCTCCATGGAAGGAGAGAACTGCGTCCTCAGAGTTGACCCCTGACCTCCACATGTGCATATCCACAAACCCACAGACCACCAGTAACGCTTGTAAGTCCTAATAGCTTACCTCTTGTCAAAAATTTTATAGACGTTATTTTTAAAATGCTGTACTAAAGTACAGATTTTGAAAAACTATCATGTATTTGCGTATAATGTAATGCTAAAACCCATTGAATTCTCTGAATTCTTTGTTTATATCTTTCACATGTAGCCTCGCCTACTTCTCACTGTCATATTTAGTTGTTTCTGTGTCTATAAAATGCAGTTAGTGTTTTCATTGCTTTAAACTGAGTCCTGCATTCAGAGAACCGAGTGTTGTGTAGCCGTACTTTCATGGTTTTTGAATTTCAAAGTTTTCAGTGCTAAATTTTATGTATTCAGTACATATACTTTTACGTAAGTAATTGTAATACTAATGCTATTTATATCCATTTGATGTCACTCAGAATGTTTGAATTAATTAATCATGAGTTAATAGCCAGTTCAATAAAGCTGTGTAGTTTTGTGGCTATGCAGGTATTTGAATATGCTCCTGTTAGCAGCAATCCGGGTGGAGTTGTGACTGTGCTTTTATTAGTCTTATCTTTCTTCCCTGTAGACTTTCCTTAAAAGCAGCCATCTTCACTTGATTCCAGTTAAGCACACGATGCTGTTGCTGTGAGGGTGAGGAGCGAGCACTTTCATTTTTGAATCTACGAGTTGCAAAGATGGTCAACAGTGGAGAATGAGAAACATCACTTACCCCAGCCCCCATTCCTTCCCTTAACCCTTATTCCTGCCCTACCACTACCACTAACCCGAGCCCTATCCCTTACTCTTAACCTGACCCGAACCCTAATCCTTACCCTTACCCAACCACTAACCCTTAGCCTAACTCTTACCCTTACCTTTACCCTTACCCTTAACCTAAACCCTACCCTTACCCCAACTCTTACTTCTATCTCTACCACTAATCCTACCCCTGCCACTAATCCTACCTCTATCCTTACCTACTCCTAATCCAACTCCTACCCCAACCCCAAACCCTACCTACCTTTACCCCTATGCCTACCCCTGCCCCTGCCCCTAACTCTACACCTACACCTAACTCTACCCCCTTTTAATCTTTCCCTTACGTCAGCCTTACCCTTACCCCTACCTGGGTAGTTATGGAGATAGACAGGGCCCACTTACCTTACCCTCAGCTTCTCTCTCATAAAGTGGGTCATGGACATATAGATGTGTAGCAGGGGCTAGTAAAACCTGTGGAACCCATCAGACTCAGTTACATCTGCAGTTGCTGATTTGCTATAGGACATTAGGTACCTCTATCTCAGAGTCTCTGATTCTAAAATGGGCCCACTAAAGAACATGTGGGCAACACTCAGTTGACACAGCAGTTTTTACACATGCACATGCACAATGATTGAAGAAGACATAACTGAGAGGGAGTCAGTGGGGAGAGGGTTAAAGTGCGGTACTCGTTAGGAAATTCTGAAAGTCCATTGACAAGTGCCTGCCTCTGAGTTCTAGTGAGAATCACAAATCATTACAAATGCTTGTTAGTGAGTGATTGTGTACCCTTCCCTGCTGAGGTCCGCCTCACTGACAGCCACATTACAACTGTGACTTTGTGTCACACTTGGTCCTGCAGATCTCTATAGGTGTTTGGAGCACAGCCTGTAGCTTTGTGGTGACTCTCCTGAAGGTGTGCCGTCCATTTCCTACATTCCAGAGTCTCCTGGTACCACTAGGAAGGTTCTGTGTCCCACCCCATCTACACTGTGATGTCTGTACTGTGAAGCTCTGTTTCTTGCTTTTGGTTCACTAACTGCTTGCAGTTGTCAGGTTCTGACACTTAGCGCTTTTATTCTAATTAAATTAATTTTAGCTCCTATGCTGTGGAAAGCCAGAGTTGCCTTACTTCTCCTAAATGCATAATGGGAATTAAACAGCGTACAAACAGAATGGAGTAGTATTTTTCCTGTGTCCCTCTTGTCTTCAGAGGTTGTTAGCACACATCTAGTCTTGCTTTATCTATGCGCTCACCTGTTCTCTCACATAGCTTTGGGGAGAATACCTCAGACACAATAATACTGAGAGTAAACCCAGCATAAGATAGTATTTCCTTGAGGACGCTCACTGCTGCGGGATTGTCACCTGGCAGTTAGAGGCCTGCTGTTAACTTCTAGTGCGTGTGTCAGGACTGTCACACATGGAGTTTCCTGGCATATTTGTAGTGCCACTTACTGTCCTGTTTGTAGTTTTCTGGCATATTTATAGTGCCACTCACTGTCCTGTTTGTAGTTGAGTGTATATTCAGTTATTACATTTGATCACTAGTAAATAGATTTAGATGTAGAGTCAAACACCTCACATGTAAATTTCTGTAGTAATCTATATGGGTTGACAGATGCATAAATTAAAACTGCTTAAAATATAGTTTTAAAATTGTGATTTCTCAGAAAAAGCTTTAAAATGAATAGTAAAGTTTTTCTTTTCAGCATATTACTCTATTACTGTAATACATGGAATTCACTGGTAGGGAGGGAGGGCTTTATGGAAAGAGAAAATTAATATGTTCTAGGCAGGCGGACTCAGGATCCCTAACAAGGCATCTTTCCTTTACCGTTGTGAAGCTGTTGGAGGAGAGGCACTGTTGGGCTCGGCTGGGTCTAGGTGGAGGCATGCGCCTCATTCCCTGAGCCCTGACTCCTGCCCACCCTCGCCCTGTTGGGATGTGGAAGGTGCTGTCCTTCTCTCACAGATGTGTGTGAAGGCCAGCTGCTTGAGTGCTTTGTGATGAGAAGTGTGTGGAAATCAGCTGAAAGTGTCTGGTTTCATCAGGAACTATGGGAGTACTGAGAACCCCATTCCAGGGTGCATTGCGTGCTTTTGTCAATAGAAGGTCACACAAGTGTGATGCGAGATATTGTGTTTCTCCAAGGCTAACTTTTGTGTTAAACATGGTTTTGTGGAAAAAAAATGGTTTTGTTTTCTTGTAAATAGGGGTTGATGATAGTTGTGATAGCCCAAGTAGTGTAATTTCTGTGTTCTCTGCCTTTGCTTTTCAAGGCACTATCACCTCTGTTTCTTAATCTCTTCCTTCTCCAGAAAGCACATTTTTTTTTAATAGAGTTATGGACTGGGATTTAAGACATTATAGACATAGACAAGCTATTTGGAAAATGCTTTTTGGAAAAGATACCATTCTATCTATCTATCTATCTATCTATCTATCTATCTATCTATCTATCTATCTATCTGTCTGTCTGTCTGTCTGTCTGTCTGTCTGTCTGTCTGTCTGTCTGTCTGTCTTGTCTATCTATCTATCTATCTATCTATCTATCTATCTATCTATCTATCTATCTACCTACCTACCTACCTACCTACCTATCTCTATCCATCTATTTTACCATTAATTTATTTATTCACTTTATATCGCAATCACAGCCTTCTTCCTTCCCTCCCCCTCACTCAGTCCTTCCCTCCCCCTTCTCCTCTGAGAAGGTTGGGTCCCCTCTGAATACCACCCCTCTTTGCTACTGAGAGCAGATAAAGCAGCCCAGTTAGGGGGAGCAGGATTCATAGGCAGGCAGTGGAGTCAGGGACAGCCCCTGCTCCAGTTGTTCAAGACTCACATGAAGACCAAACCCCGCTACATATGTGCGGGGCACATAGGCTCAGCCCTTGTCTGTTCTTCCGCTGGTGGTTGAGTCTCTGGGAGCCCTCAAGGGTCCAGGTTGCAATTAAGTCCCAGCATTGAACGGGACTAAAGCTGGTAACCTTGTACTTTAGATTATGGTGTACAGTAACCCAGGGAGTGCATTTTACAGCTCTAGTTCTTAAAGAGTTCGGAATTATATATTATTTTAATTAGATTCTTAATGATTTCATATTGAATTTTTCTTTTTTTATTATTTCAGTGTCTAGTAATTTCCAATTAAAAACATCTAGAGATTTTTTTTAAAAAACCTTTTTTCTGCCTGTGGATTTTACTAATGATTATTAGTCATCTTATTATTTGGAGTTTAAAATTAAATCTGGGGGCTGGTGAGTTGATTCAGTGCAGACAGATATTTGCTGCGTGCACAAGTCTCACAACCTTAGTTTGATCCCTGGAGTATGTGTAAGTGTGGAAGGAGAGACCCTAATCCACAGAGCGGTGCCCTGCCAGCCACACACGTTTCTTGACACACAAGTCCATCAGTACATAAACTAAAACAGCAACAACAAGAAGCCAGAGACGCGGCCATGAGTCCATTGGATAAGTCCGCCATCTTTACTGGAGAGTGAGACCATTTCATCTGAAAGTTCTAAACCCGGGATGTTCTAAAACCTGAAACAGTGGGCATGGATTTGATGTCGTGTGGAGAATCTCACCTAATATCATGACCACTTGTCAAAATACAGGTGCCTTAATAGCATTGTGTAAAAGTTCTTCCTTCAGGATATTTGTATCGTGAGTCTGAAGGCTGTGATACCGTGCTCTCTCTTGAGAGAATTTCCGGGTCTGGTACTGCCTAGAGCGTACAGTACAACCCGCTCCGATTCTCTTTACTGCCTTCAGTGGCAGGAAAGAAGCGTCCCGAGCTCAGGTCAGGATGCTTGAGGGCTCTCTTTGTACAAATGTAAGAAGTATTTCTTAGGTGAAGGGAGGTCTCTGCGGAAGCACACTCTTCTGCAGAACTTTTTTTCAGCTAAACTGAATTTAGAAATTATGTCACAGGTCTCTGTTGGAGGACTGTGAGATGTGATCTGCTATCACTGCAGGTCCTTTAAGGATGCTGTTCTCGCTGGAAGCCATCTTTAGCGAGATCTGAAGGGAATTTGATCTGCTTTTGTAACAGAAGAACTGATTTACTTCGTAACATCTGTATTACAGATGCTGTAATTTGTGCACCATATAGGATCGAGTTACTCTGTGGTGACAGAAACCGAATTTGGAGCCTACGTTTATAATAAGATAGCTAGTTTCTTCATTATCCGCCCCTGCTTTCTGTTATACTTGCTTTCTCATATATATGACAATACCTTATGCTTTCTGTAGCCAAATTGAGGCTTTATAGGGATAAATATTTACTATTAGCTACTTTTAAAGTTAAATTTTAAAGATAAATATACCATTAAAGTATACCATTAAAGTATAATATAAGGTATTTTTGTGATTTTGATGTTTCTTGTAATTTGGTTGTCTTTACGTAATCTCAACAAATACTGTTAAAATATGTCAAAATATACTTCACTTTGTTAAATTAATTTTAGTGCTGTTTTAAAAACATTTAATGTTCTTGGTATTAAGATATAATTTCTCATAGAAGATAAATATACCTTATAGATCTCTCAGCTCTTTTTGTTTGTGGGAGTTAAATATAAACTAATAAATATTTGAAAGAAATGTTTTTACCTATTTTAGTCTAATAGTGATACTATTAGACTATAAATAACTATATATAACTATATCTTATATATCTTAACTATAAATAACAAACTATATGTTAGCATTAAAAACATATATACCATACACATGGGTAATTTTTGTGTTTTTAGAATCAGAGTCATCATCTTGTGCCCCGTGCTAGGCCTTGTTTCTGGTGCCGCCGTTTCTCGTTCTTTGTTTGAGGTGTGAGGGATACAAGGGGGTTGAGTCCATTTTGACCTGTAGCTTAGTCTTAGGGCTATGAACTTAATACTAGTAATCTTGAGATTAGCTATCATAATTTTTAATTTTAAACACATTTAAGTAGTTTAAGCATTAAGCACTTTAAGGGCAGTAAAGTAGAAGTATGGAGACGGCCACATAATAACTTTTTTAGTTACAGATTATAAATTTCAACTGTGTGAAATTTGAAACAGAGGCCACCCCAAAATAGATAAATAGTAGTGAGTGGACCTTGGGTTAGACAGAATATCTCAGGGACTCCAGGCAGTGCTGTAAGGTCAGTGTAAATATGCTAATAGTGCATTCTAAAACTGTTGGATGGCCGACGGTGATGAGGAGAGAGAGTACTGACCCAGGGCTGTAGTCCGTGTTGTTAGCATGTCAAGGCATGCATCTTGCAACCGTCTGCTGCTCTGCTAAGTGACTAAGATAGTTTAAATGAAGGTCTTAGGATAACAGGTTAACTCTAAAGGGAATTGTTTTAGGGGCCCCCTTCCCTGCCTCACTGTGTCTCCTGAGCTTTCGTGAGTAGTTAGGTATTCTCTAAGTGCAAAGGTTTTGTGTTTTTAATTCACTTTTTGTGGGGGTCACCTTTTCAAGAGTTGAATGTGTGCTATCTCCCCAGCACAGAGATGGTCTGTGACTGCCTCTGTAGTGCACTCATGGCTACAGGTTTACTTTTAGGAAAAGCTTCTGCCATTTTCTCTAAGCACTGGCTAGAATCATGGACTGCAGACTAGAACAGCCCCTCCTCCCATAATTCGCCTCTCTATAGTACTTGTCTTCAGTCAAACAGCTTAGCGTTTGATTTGTTATTACAGGGTTCATGCTTGAACCAGACCCTGAGCACAGACCTGACATATTTCAAGTATCCTACTTTGCATTTAAATTTGCCAAAAAGGATTGTCCGGTCTCCAACATCAATGTAAGTAGTTTTTCAAGCAGGTAAAACTTTAAAATCCATTTAAATTGTGCGTATAAGTGTGTATGCATGCTTTGAGAGCTACCTGTTTCATGACAAGTAGTCATGGTGGTGCTGTGCTGTTTTCATAGGAAGCCTGTTTCTTAGACTTTGCTCAGGTATTTTGGAGAGCTTCAGCAGGAAGCTTTGCACTGTGCATGGAAACACTCCGTGGCATATGTCAGTCACACAGCATAAGCTGTTATTAATGTATCTGATAGAAACAGGATTTTAAGTGTTTTGTTTTTGTTTTTTAGCCAAGAGGTGTGGTCAGATAGCACTGACACAGATACTAAGCACATGCTAAGTGAAAAAACCGTGGGACTGTTTGAAGTGTAAATAGTAGAGGCCTTGGAAAGGGAGAGACCTTCAGTATTTTTTCAGTAGTTTTTATCTTTATAATGGCAAATCTACTTGTCTCTCTGCTGTAAAAATAAAGATAGCAATTATAATGATTAATGTGTAGTCTAGTAGCCCAGGCTAGGCCAAGTAAGACACTCATTTGGGGATGACTGATTTTACTCAAAGGTTTTGGTTTCTCTCTCTCTTTTTCCTTGCTTTCTTCCCTCGTTGCCTGCCTACCTGCTTTCTTCTTCTCTTCTTCCTTTTTAAATTTAGTTTTTTAAAATTTATTTATTTTTTTGAGACAGAGTCTCTCTACATAGCTCTGGCTGTCCTGGAAGTTACTCTGTGCACCAGGCTGGCCTTAAACTCACAGGTCTGCCAGAGTCTGGGATTAAGTTGTGTGCCGCCCGCCATGCCTGGCTCCAAGCTCTGACTTGCAGTCACTTCCTGCCCACTGCCCCGAACTGCACACGCCACGTTTCTGCTGCTGTTAACGAAGGTTCCTAGCCCATCATTGATTCTGTAGACACCATTCTGGTCTGACTGGTTCTGTTTCCTTCAGGTCAGCTTCACTCACCCACTTAGACGGAGGGAGGTCTGTGGCGCCTCTCCCTTCGCAGCCCTCACCACATCGCTTTAGTTTCTGTGTGAGCTCTGACCTCTGAGGGAGGTGCACCTCCTCAGCTTTCAGTTCAGCTCCTGCATGTGGTGACCCAGTGACAGACATGGCTTAAGGCGAGCTGTCCCCCGGCTTTACAGCGCCATGACAGTTGCTGGCAGTGCTTAGGGTAACACGGTTGTTATCCTGCTTGTTTAGTTTCTGGAGTACAAAATATCATTTACAAAGATGTTATAGTCTTTTTTTTTTAACTCAAGGTTTACCCCAAATAGTAGTGTATACAATGATGCTCTGATCATCTTCTGACGATTTCTGTGGAGCATCAGTATGAAGATGACATTTCTGTAGAGTGATATTTACAGAGTAATTGTGAAAGAATACGTCTGAATACCAGTATCTCAGGCAGTGCTTTTGAAAGTTTGATAGACTATCTATAGCATAAAATATTACTACCACTCAAACTAAAAACTAAATAAAAATGTTCTTATTTTTCTTCCAAGAATTCTTTTCTTCCTTCAACTCTTCCCGAGCCGATGACTGCTGCTGAAGCCGCTGCTAGGAGAAGCCAGATGAAAGCCAGGTAGGCAGGGCCGTGCTGGAGCCAACGGGCGTCTTGTCAAAGGAAAAGCTGTAGTTTCCACTCCCTAAATCCTCTGTCCACTTACCCAGTCTGTGGTGCTAGAGTGTAGACGGCGAGTAAAGCAAACACCTAGCAGTGCAAAGTAGAGGCCCAACAGCAAGCTTCTGAGCACAGCAGGCTCCGGTGAGCACCACTCCGCAGTGGGCCCGCAGGCCTGACCGTGGGACTGTTGCCAGTGCGGTGGGCCTGCCGTAGACATGTGGTTGTCGTCTTTTTCGTCATTGCTGGTCTGAATTCAGGGAACGTTAGAGGCGAGTTAATATCTGTTAAGCCTATTGCTCGTATTTAAAAAGGAAAAAATAACAGTCACAGGCCATTACTGTGTTTAGTTTGTAGAGTTTGTGTGTGTGTGTAACTAGAATGCTTGGTAAAGAATCAAGTTTGAAATCTCAGTTTTCAGTTCTTTACTCCATTAATAAGCTTGGTTCTATCAAGCAGAGTGAGACCTTTAAGTCTGGGGCTGGAGTGATGATTCATCAATTAAGACTACCTACCGCTTTTGTGGACAGCGTGATTATTATTAAACTGAGCTGTGAGTGGCTAGTATATAAATGATCTTGCTTTCTTCATTTCATTTTTAGACAGCATGTACCATACTGCTTTGATCATCTGCCCTGTTGTTAGGAGACCACATACCTGCAAAATGTTTATAGGATTTTCTGGAAAAAATTTGCCTTAAAGATTTTTTTGAATAATTTTGATCAATTAGGTTACCAACCTGAATTTTCTGAAATTTCGCCATGCAGGTATTTTCTTTCCTTTTAGACAGATAAGTGTCCGGAGGGCTCCCTCTCGTGGTATGTGGAGGTTATGAGAGGGGTAGACGTGTGCTGCAGGAACTGTGGGTGGGCTTGATAGACCATGCACATACAGTTTTAATTGTTAAATCGTTTGAAATTGTAGTAAGCAAAGTCATTAAAGAAATATAGGAGAGATTTATAAAAGTTTTATAGTATTTATGAGTATAGAATGAAAAGTTGAAAAATACATAATTTTCAGATTATACTGATCCCACACTCATGCACATACTGGCACCAAATGGACTGAGTAGGTATCAAAAAAAAAAAAAGTCCATGAGGTTGTAAGGGACAAGTTTTGAGGAAATAGGGAAGAAATTGGAGAGAGAGTTGGGGTTTGGATTTGATTCGGATACATTGTATGCATGTATGAATGCTAAAAATAAGTTTACCTATTTTTGTTGTTATTTTGAACTGTCACTTCTGCCTGCTGATCACTGTTTTCAAAATTGTGCTTTCTGTTCTGCTGTATGCATTTGGGGCTTATGCTGAGTCCCAGTCAGACATTTTGTACGATTGCCCTTCAGTGTTGTAGGAGAACAGAGTTTGGGGGAGCCGGCCACCTGCCGTGGCAAGCCCTGGTGCCTCTGGTCTCACCTGCCGTAGGAAACAGACAACATTCTCTTTTTCTCAAGTCCAAGTGAGGGGATCATCTCTTGTGCCTTGTTAAAGGATTGGGTCTTGGTTTGTCAGAAGCCCCACGGGAAGGTTTCTGCCTGTATACTCTCAGTCTTAAGTCTCCAGGGCTGTGCTCCTGTGCGGCCTGCTTTGAAGGCTGTGTTTCAACAGCTGGGACTGGTTGTGCTCTTTCT
Organism: Apodemus sylvaticus; assembly: GCF_947179515.1. Classification (NCBI taxonomy): domain Eukaryota; kingdom Metazoa; phylum Chordata; class Mammalia; order Rodentia; family Muridae; genus Apodemus; species Apodemus sylvaticus. The sequence continues at coordinate 12,964,748 of NC_067482.1, read as the reverse complement.
TTTACTAGCTTTGTTAAACTTCTGTTCTGAGGAGGATACTTAGAAGGAAGCCAAAAGGACTGATGTGGCCATCTGTAACAATCAACCGTGTCTGTATTTTATAGAATGAATAGTGAATTAGAAGTAATCTCATTATTCGGAATGAATTCTATTTTTCTATTATAGAATAACAGATACCATTGGACCAACAGAAACCTCAATTGCACCAAGACAAAGACCAAAGGCCAATTCCACTGCTGCCACTTCCGGTGTGCTGACCATTCAGAGTTCAGCAACGCCTGTGAAAGTCCCTGCTCCTGGGGAATTCAGTAACCACAGACCCAAAGGTAATTATCCTTTGCAATTCTGACTTCATGGTATGGATAAACCTGATATGGTTTGTTTCCCTTGGAGTGTCAATGAATTTAACACTGTAAAGCACAAAACACAGTGCCTTAAGGAAAGCCTGGATACATGGCTCAGTCAGTAAGGTTCTTGCTGTGCAGGCATGAGGACCCAAGTAGAGATCCCTGCACCCTTGGTAAAGAGTGATGGCATGGCGGTGAGGTGGTGCATGGTGTGGTGGGGGTGGGGTGCTGGGGCATGAGTTAGGGGTAGAGACAGGCCGGATTCAGGGCCAGTCAGTCCAGCTGCAGTGACAACTTAGTGAGAGACTTGTCTGAACAGAAAAATGTGGGACAGTGATTGACTCCAGCCTTTGACCTCTGCATGTGGGTGAACACACCCATATATACACCTACACACACACACACACACACACACACACACACCCATCACAAGAAACTGTCTGCGGGTGGCCACTAAGCTGAACTCTTTCTGAAGGCAAAGCAAAGTTATTAGTGATATAAATGTATATGGAGGTTTCAGTTTGCTTTGATATATAGGTCAGAGCTCATCCTTTGAGTCATCAGCCAGGAGGTTAGAGGTTGTCTATATAAGTGTAGGAGATTGTGCGTTATATTGGACAGGGAGGAGCTCTCTCATCAGCCACACACACCCTTTGGAGGCAGGTTTCCTCAAGGTACCTGGAGCACACTGACTGGATGGATTGACTTCCTAAGATACTTACTGTTGGTGTTGTGGATGATAGAATTTCATTTCTTGGACAGTTACAATCATAGAAGATACTTGGTTTAGACTGTAATGTACACAACAGTCAATTATAAAACCATGTACATGCCTTAATAATTTGAAATCTACTCATCTTAATGAAATTACCTATGTATTAATGTTTTTTGGAGTATAGGAGCATTGAGACCTGGAAATGGGTCTGAAGTGTTAATGGTTCAGGGACCCCCTCAGCAGCCCCCACAGCAGCATAGAGTCCTCCAGCAGTTACAGCAGGGGGACTGGAGATTACAGCAACTTCATATGCATCGTCATCCCCCCCACCACCAGCAGCATCAGCAGCAGCAGCAGCAGCAACAACAACAACAGCAACAGCAGCAACAGCAACTACTTCAAAATGCTTATTTGCATCAGGTAGTATTTTTATTACTTTATATAGGGAAGTGGTGTTGTGAGATTCACACAGCAATCGAGTGCCATTTTGTTCACTTTTGTGTCATAGACTTAAAATAGCATATGATAACTTGAACTGTATTCAAGTAAACACTATCCTCAATTTCCTAATCGCCAAAGAATGTTTTATTAATTGACATTTGATGCTTGATTGATAATTAATTGACATTGATTATTTGATATTCAGAAATAAGCATCACAGATATATTTGGAATCTATACCAGTGCTACCTTGGGAAAAAAGTTGTATTTTCAAAAGAAACACAGTCTTTTTCTTTTCTTTCCTGTTTGTCTGCGAGCCTGGTAGCCCTGGGTTAGCCTTGCAGCTCTGTTTTTAATGTTTTACTATTTTGCCTGTGTTGGCACGGAGGCAAAAAGAAGGTGTTATACTATCCTTTATAAAATCCTGCAAATTCTAGCCTCACTAAACTTTTCTACATGGGACTTCTGTAAGCACAAGCACTGTATCATTATCCATGGCGTTTGTGAGCCAGCTGTGCACAGGACACTCCCCTGGGCTGCTCCCTCCACTGCTGGCTGATGGACCCGGGGGTGGGCAGGACACTCCCCTGGGCTGCTCCCTCCACTGCTGGCTGATGGACCCGGGGGTGGGCAGGACACTCCCCTGGGCTGCTCCCTCCACTGCTGGCTGATGGACCCGGGGGTGCGCAGGACACTCCCCTGGGCTCCTCCCTCCACTGCTGGCTGATGGACCCGGGGGTGGGCAGGACACTCCCCTGGGCTGCTCCCTCCACTGCTGGCTGATGGACCCGGGGGGTGGGCAGGACACTCCCCTGGGCTGCTCCCTCCACTGCTGGCTGATGGACCCGGGGGTGGGCAGGACACTCCCCTGGACTGCTCCTTCCATTGCTGGCTGGTGGACACAGGCGTGGTGCTGGGAGAACACAGGAGGAGAGTGAGGAACCCCGAGCCTTGCTGTAAGAGGGGTCAGACACCGAAGGTGCCTTCATCAGCTCGGAAAAGGTGATGAGTCTGTTAGCTTGCCTCCAAACACCCTTAAAGTGTGCTGATACAGTTTTAGTTACACTCTATTTTATCACTACATTTAAAACTAATTTGATGAACATACAGAAGTGTATAGTCACAGATTACCATTGTTTTATATATTGTTTTTAAGACTTTATTTTCTTAATCATTGTTCTGACAAAATCAATACTTATGAACAGAACTCGGGATGGAGAAATGGCCCAGTGGTTAAGAGTACTAGTTGCTTTTTTAGAGGACGTAGGTTCAATTCCTAGCATCTATATGATGGTTCACAACCATCAATAACTCCTGCCCCAGGGAATCTAGTGCCCTCTTAGATTCTGTGGGCACTTCATGTACATGGTGCCCAGATAGACATGCAGGCAAATGCCAGTCACACAAAATTAAAAATAAATAATACTGAAAAAAGAATTCTAGCACTGGAGGCATGCATATTAGTTGTCTTAGTGTTCTCTTACATCGAGGAGACACCGTCACCAAGGAAGCTCATAAAATCAAGCATTCTTTGAGGTAAGCTTACTTACAGCTTCAGAGGGTGTCTGTCATCATCATGGTGGGGGCCACGGCAGCAAGCCCACACATCTGTGGAGCAGTAGCTCAGAGCTCAAATCTGATTTGTACGTTGCCCAAAGAGAGAGTGAGACAGGACCTAGCATTGGCTTTTGAAACCTCAGCGCTCACCTGCACTGACATGCCTCCAGCAAGGTCACACCTCCTCCAGCAAGGCCACACCTCCTCCAGCAAGGCCACACCTCCTCCAGCAAGGCCACACCTCCTAATCCTGCCCAAATATTATCATTAGCTGGGAAAATGTATGAGCCTGTCTGGGACATTCTCATTCAAACCCCCAGTGTTGATTTCTGCCTCTGTTTCCTTCTCCTAGTATCAGCAGGCAGTGCACCAGCAGCAGATGCTTCAGCAACAGCTCTTGATGCACTCCGTGTATCAGCCACAGCCCCCTGCATCCCCGTACCCTGCCATGGTAAGGGCGTCGCCGTGTCCAGACCTCTTTACAGGCGGGTATTGCTAAGGCGGAATTTACACTATGTTGATGCTATTTAAAATTCACTCTTCAAACCTCAGTTTGGGGCCTGGGAAGAAGAGTCAGTCCAGCAAGTGTGTGTCTGCATGAGGAGGACATGAGTTACAACTTCCACACCCCTTCAGAAACCCAGGCTTAGTAACTTGCACCCGTAATCCCAGCAATGAGGAGAGGAGGCAGAGATGGAAAACCGGGGTTTGCTGACCAGCCAACCTAGCCAAATGAGTGAACTGGAGGTCCAGTGAGAGAGACTGTGTCTCTGAAAGGAGGAGGGAGAAGGCTGAAGACACCAGATGCTGACTGTGCACACGCACACGGCTTGTGCTAATTCATGAGGGTCGCTGGAGAGATGCTCTCCTGACAGTGTTGCCATGTAAGCTAGAGGACTGAGTTCAGATCCCAGGCTCCAGAGCCCAGCAGCACATGCTCCACCCCTGCCCCGGGCAGCTGGGTGACAGAGCTAGCTGATGAGCTAGGTGATGTGAGCTCCAGGCTCAGTGCAGATCCTGCCTCAGCACCAAGCTAGAGAGTGAGAGAACCATCCGACGCTGGCCTTGGCCGCCGTGTGTTCTTATACCCTCACCCCTCACACACACACACACACACACACACACACACGACACACACACACACACACACACGACACACTCAAGTTAAAACGTCACTTAATTGACATACTTTCTTTGAAGGCAGATGTTAAACGCTTGCATCTGAATATGGCACATTATAACTGTGCAGTGACGCTTGAGGTTACCAGAGTCCTGTTATCTTTCATCAGCAGGTGTCTGCTGAATAAATGGGAAGCAGGGAAGGACTGTGCCATGTTTACAGGACTCAGTTTACTTAACTTGTTCCTTTGTCTTTTTCTTAAAGTACTTAAAGGAAGAATTTTGAATCTGGCCAAGTGAGTCTGGCTTTTTGATATTAGATGGCTTTAATAAGTCTGTGTAGTTTTCTGGTAACAGCTCCTTCTTTAAGTACTCAATCATGTTGGGGATTTCTAAGGTTTCTACTTTTGTCTCCATGACTGGGGAAGGAAACACCATGGTAACCAGTGGCAGGGGTGCAGCACTTTGGTGACTTGGACATAGGCTATGTCGCGTCTTTTTTCAGATGCAGCAGTACCAGCAGGCTTTCTTGCAGCAGCAGATGCTTGCCCACCAGCAGCAGCCAACACAGCAGGTATCACCTGAGTATCTTACCTCCCCTCAAGAGTTCTCACCAGCCTTAGTTTCCTACGCCTCATCACTTCCAGCTCAGGTTGGAACCAGAGTGGACTCCCCTTACGGTGCCAACAGGCAAGTACTTCCCCAGAGGATGCCCAGGCACTTCCTGTGGGAGTGGGCCATGCTGCCAAGAAGTGTCAGGCTCGCTCTCCCCATTGCGTAGAGCTGACTCGCTTCCTCCTAGTCCTCTGTTGCATGTCTTCCTTCCTCCCATTCCATCTAGCATGTCTGCCAGTTCCTGTTTGCAGACAGTTTAGCTACAGGCATTCTTTGTAATTTAAGTAGAAACAAAATCTAAGAAAACTACTTTAGAGGTTGAAAATAATCCTTGTAGACATGTTAACTGTTTCTACTTATGTCTTAGTACTACCTTCACCTAACTATTTGTAAATAACTTCACCTGATTATTTGTAAAATTTGTATGATTTCGTTCAGTTTACATGGGAACAAACATTGTATATAATGCATAGCAAACTTAGTGTAGTTGAGAAATAGTGAATTTTAACTATTCAGATATATTGTTTAGAATTATTATATGGGTATTTTCTATGGGAAGTCATTACAATAAATTGAAATTTGGTACATTGTTTCTCACATTTGGATGTGATATTAGTATTAGCAAGTTCTTCAGGATCTTGGAATTAAGAGTCAGTATTAAGGGTTGGGAGAGAGCTTGGTAAGGTGCTTGTCTTAGTCAGGGTTTCTTTTTTTTTTTACATTTTTTTTTATTCGATATAATTTATTTACATTTCAAATGATTTCCCCTTTTCTAGCCCCCCCCCACTCCCCGAAAGTCCCGTAAGCCCCCTTCTCTTCCCCTGTCCTCCCTCCCACCCCTTCCCAGTTCCCCGTTCTGGGTTTTGCCAAATACTGCTTCACTGAGTCTTTCCAGAACCAGGGACCACTCCTGCTTTCTTCTTGTATCTCATTTGATGTGTGGATTATGTTTTGGGTATTCCAGTTTTCTAGGTTAATAACCACTTATTAGTGAGTGCATACCATGATTCACCTTTTGAGTCTGGGTTACCTCACTTAGTATGATGTTCTCTAGCTCCATCCATTTGCCTAAGAATTTCATGAAATCATTGTTTCTAATGGCTGAATAGTACTCCATTGTGTAGATATACCACATTTTTTGCATCCACTCTTCTGTTGAGGGATACCTGGGTTCTTTCCAGCATCTGGCAATTATAAATAGGGCTGCTATGAACATAGTAGAGCATGTATCCTTATTACATGGTGGGGAATCCTCTGGGTATATGCCCAGGAGTGGTATAGCAGGATCTTCTGGAAGTGAGGTGCCCAGTTTTCGGAGGAACCGCCAGACTGATGTCCAGAGTGGTTGTACCAATTTGCAACCCCACCAGCAGTGGAGGAGTGTTCCTCTTTCTCCGCACCCTCTCCAACACCTGCTGTCTCCTGAATTTTTAATCTTAGCCATTCTGACTGGTGTAAGATGAAATCTTAGGGTTGTTTTGATTTGCATTTCCCTAATGACTAATGAAGTTGAGCATTTTTTAAGATGCTTCTCCGCCATCCGAAGTTCTTCAGGTGAGAATTCTTTGTTTAACTCTGTACCCCATTTTTTAATAGGGTTGTTCGGTTTTCTGGAGTCTAACTTCTTGAGTTCTTTATATATATTGGATATTAGCCCTCTATCTGATGTAGGATTGGTGAAGATCTTTTCCCAATTTGTTGGTTGCCGATCTGTCCTCTTGATGGTGTCCTTTGCCTTACAGAAACTCTGTAACCTTATGAGGTCCCATTTGTCAATTCTTGCTCTTAGAGCATACGCTATTGGTGTTCTGTTCAGAAACTTTCTCCCTGTACCGATGTCCTCAAGGGTCTTCCCCAGTTTCTTTTCTATTAGCTTCAGAGTGTCTGGCTTTATGTGGAGGTCCTTGATCCATTTGGATTTGAGCTTAGTACAAGGAGACAAGGATGGATCAATTCGCATTCTTCTGCATGCTGACCTCCAGTTGAACCAGCACCATTTGTTGAAAAGGCTATCTTTTTTCCATTGGATGTTTTCAGCCTCTTTGTCGAGGATCAAGTGGCCATAGGTGTGTGGGTTCATTTCTGGATCTTCAATCCTGTTCCATTGATCCTCCTGTCTGTCACTGTACCAATACCATGTAGTTTTTAACACTATTGCTCTGTAGTATTGCTTGAGGTCAGGGATACTGATTCCCCCACATTTTCTTTTGTTGCTGAGAATAGTTTTAGCTATCCTGGGTTTTTTGTTGTTCCAGATGAATTTGATAATTGCTCTTTCTAACTCTGTGAAGAATTGAGTTGGGATTTTGATGGGTATTGCATTGAATCTGTATAGTGCTTTAGGCAAAATGGCCATTTTAACTATATTGATTCTACCGATCCATGAGCATGGGAGGTTTTCCCATTTTTTGAGGTCTTCTTCCATTTCCTTCTTCAGAGTCTTGAAGTTCTTGTCATACAGATCTTTCGCATGTTTGGTAAGAGTCACCCCAAGATACTTTATACTGTTTGTGGCTATTGTGAAGGGGGTCATTTCCCTAATTTCTTTCTCAGCCTGCTTATCCTTTGAGTATAGGAAGGCCACTGATTTGCTTGAGTTGATTTTATAACCTGCCACTTTGCTGAAGTTGTTTATCAGCTGTAGGAGCTCTCTAGTGGAGTTTTTTGGGTCACTTAGGTAGACTATCATGTCGTCTGCAAATAATGATAGTTTGACTTCCTCCTTTCCAATTTGTATCCCTTTGACCTCCTTATGTTGTCGAATTGCCCGAGCTAGTACCTCAAGTACAATATTGAAAAGATAAGGAGAAAGGGGGCAGCCTTGTCTGGTCCCTGATTTCAGTGGGATTGCTTCAAGTTTCTCTCCGTTTAGTTTGATGCTGGCTACCGGTTTGCTGTATATTGCTTTTACTATGTTTAGGTATGGGCCTTGAATTCCTGTTCTCTCCAAGACTTTAAGCATGAAAGGATGCTGAATTTTGTCAAATGCTTTTTCAGCATCCAATGAAATGACCATGTGGTTTTGTTCTTTGAGTTTGTTTATGTAGTGGATTGTATTGATGGATTTCCGTATATTGAACCAACCCTGCATTCCCGGGATAAAGCCTACTTGATCATGGTGGATGATCGTTTTGATGTGTTCTTGGATTCGGTTGGCAAGAATTTTATTGAGTATTTTTGCATCGATGTTCATAAGGGAAATTGGTCTGAAGTTCTCTTTCTTTGTTGGATCTTTGTGTGGCTTTGGTATCAGCGTAATTGTGGCTTCGAAGAAGGAATTGGGTAGTGTTCCTTCTGTTTCTATTTTGTGGAATAGTTTGAAGAGTATTGGTGTTAACTCTTCTTTGAAGGTCTGGTAGAATTCTGCACTGAAACCATCTGGTCCTGTGCTTTTTTTGGTTGGAAGACTTTCTATGACTCCTTCTATTTCTTTAGGCTTTATGGGACTGTTCAGATGGTCTAGTTGGTCCTGATTTAATTTTGGTATTTGGTATCTGTCAAGGAAATTGTCCATTTCCTCCAGATTCTCCAGTTGTGATGAGTACAGGCTCTTGTAGTAGGATCTGATGATTTTTTGGATTTCCTCAGTTTCCGTTGTTATATCTCCCTTTTCATTTCTAAGTTTGTTAATTTGGGTACTTTCTCTGTGCCCTTTGGTCAGTCTGGCTAAGGGTTTATCTATCTTGTTGATTTTCTCAAAGAACCAGCTCCTGGTTTTGTTGATTTTTTGTATGGTTCTCTTTGTTTCTACTTGATTGATTTCGGCCCTGAGTTTGATGATTTCCTGCCTTCTACTCCTCCTGGGTGAAATAGCTTCTTTTTGTTCTAGGGCTTGCAGGTGTGTCATTAAGTTGGTAATGTATGCTCTCTCCATTTTCTTTTTGGAGGCACTCAGGGCTATGAGTTTTCCTCTTAGCACTGCTTTCATTGTGTCCCATAGATTTGGGTATGTTGTGTTTTCATTTTCATTGTGTTCTAGAAAGTCTTTAATTTCTTTCTTTATTTCTTCCTTGACCAAGGTATCATTGAGTAGAGTATTGTTCAATTTCCACGTGTATGTGGGTTTTCTGTTGTTTCTGTTGCTATTGAAGACCACTTTTATTCCGTAGTGATCAGATAGGAGGCATGGGATTAGTTCTATCTTCTTATATTTGTTGAGGTCTGTCTTGTGACCAATTATATGGTCGATTTTGGAGAAGGTACTATGAGGTGCTGAAAAAAAGGTATATTCTTTTGTTTTAGGATGGAATGTTCTATATATACCAGTTAAATCTAATTGGTCCAAAGCTTCAATTAGTTTCATTGTGTCCTTGTTTAGTTTCTGTTTTCCTGATCGGTCCATTGAGGAAAGTGCAGTGTTGAAGTCACCCACAATTATTGTGTTAGGTGCAATGTGTGCTTTGAGTTTTAATAAAGTTTCTTTTATGAAAGAGGGTGCCCTTGCATTTGGAGCATAGATGTTCAGGATTGAGAGTTCTTCTTGTTGTATTTTTCCTTTGACCAGCAAGAAGTGTCCCTCAGAGTCTCTTGTGGGTTTCTATTCCTGCACAAACATCATGACCAAGAAGCAAGTTGGGGAGGAAAGAGTTTATTGAGCTTACACTACCACGTTGCAGTTCATCACTAAAGGAAGTCAGGACTGGAACTCAAGCAGGTCAGGAAGCAGGAGCTGATGCAGAGGCCATGGAGGGATGTTTCTTACTGGCTTACTTCCCCTGGCTTGCTCAGCCTGCTCTCTTATAGAACCCAAGAATACAGCCCAGAGATGGTACCGCCCACAAGCCCCCCCCCCCCCCCCCCCCCCCCCCCGCATCACTAATTGAGAAAATGCCTCACAGATGGATCTCATGGAGGCACTTCCCCAAATGAAGCTCCTTTCTCTGTGATAACTCCAGCCTGTGTCAAGTTGACAGTCAAAACCAGCCAGTACAATTGACCCCTTGTCACCTTGACACACAAACACATCACTATTAAGCCTCAACCCTTACTTTCTTATTCATCCCCAAGATCTAAATTACTTTAAAAGTCCCACAGTCTTTGCATATTAAAAGTTCAATCACTTAAAAATGTCCAATATCTTTAAAATTCAAAGTCTTTTAAAAATTCAGTCTCTAACTGTGGGCTCCACTAAAATACTTTCTTCCTTCAAGAGGGAAACATATCAGGGCATAGTCACAACCAAAAGCAAAACTCAAAACTCCAATGGTTCAATGTCTGGGATCACATTCACGATCTTCTGGGCTCCTCCAAGGGCTTGTGTCACTTCTCCAGCTCTGCCCTTTGTAGCACACAGCTTGTCTTCTAGGCACCAGCTGCCTGTACTCCACTGCTGCTGCTGTTCTTGGTGGTCATCACATGGTACTGGCATCTCCAAAACGCTGCTATTTTCCACTGAAATTAGGCTTCACCAATAGCCTCTCATAGGCTCTCTTCATGGTGACAAGCCTCTGCTCCTATGCATGACCCCTTTAAGTCCTGGGCCATCAATTGCAACCGAGGCTGCACCTTCACTAATGGCCTTCCGTGGCCTCTCACTGTGCCAAGATCCTCAGCTGCTCTTCATGACCCCTTCATGCCTTCAAAACCAGTACTATCTGGGTGACTCTTACACAGTACCAAGTCCAGCCACAGCACAAAATACAACTGTGGCTATCTCTTGAACACACTCTCTGTGCTCTCAGAAAACACTTCCCAAAAGATTTCATCTCAGTGATGCCGGTCTCTTCTTAATCACCGCTAATTTCTTAGCTCCAGCTAACCAGCATCAATAGTCCCAGTAACACAAAGGTTTGCTTTAGTGGTTCTGGTATCTTGTTACTCACAGCTGATTTTTCAGCCCCAGCTAACCAAAACCACAGAATCTTCACAATCAAAACATGGCCACAGTAAGAGTCTTTAATCTTCCCTCTGAAATTTCACAAGCCAGACCTCCATCTTTTGCACTGTTCGTAACATTGTCTTCCAAGCTCCTACAGAACTTTCCACAGCTTTTCTAGCTCAAAGTTCCAAAGTCCTTCCACAATCCTCCCCAAAACATGGTCAGGTTGTCACAGGAATACTCCACTACGCTGGTACCAGTTTGTCTTAGTAAGGGTTTCTATTCCTGCACAAACATCATGACTAAGAAGCAAGTTGGGGAGGAAAGGGTTTATTGAGCTTACACTACCACGTTGCAGTTCATAACTAAAGGAAGTCAGGACTGGAAACTCAAGCAGGTCAGGAAGCAGGAGCTGATGCAGAGGCCATGGAGGGATGTTTCTTACTGGCTTGCTTCCCCTGGCTTGCTCAGCTTGCTTTCTTATAGAACCCAAGACTACCAGCCCAGGGATGGTACCACCCACAAGGGGCCCTCCCCTCTTGATCACTAATTGAGAAAATGCCTCACAGTTGGATCTCATGGAGGCAATTCCCCAACTGAAGCTCCTTTCTCTGTGATAACTCCAGCCTGTGTCAAGTTGACACTCAAAACCAGCCAGTACAGTGCTTTTCCAACAAGCATGAAATCCCAAAATTTGATCTCCAGGCTCTATTAAAAAAAGCAGGGAGTGAAAGCGGACATCACAGTTTCAGAGCTGCGGAGGGAGACAGGGCAGAAGAATCCCCGGTCAACCACCCGAGCCTAACTGACAAGGTGTCAGTTAAGTACACATGCACAAGTGTACATGTGTATACAGAGATGCACCCCGCTCCCGTCCCGAGGCAGTAAATATCGATATCTTTACATAGGAAACTGCAGTGAGCGGATAAACTGGGTGCTGGGACAGCTCAGAAGCTTAAGTTTCAGCATTGGAAGCAGTGGCTGAGGGAGTGCGAGTCTGAGGAGACAGTGGGCCTGAGGACAGCAGCACTGAGCTGTCAGTGGGTGTGTCCAGAGGGTGAGTGTGAGGTAGAGTAGGTATGTGAGTGAGAGAGAGAGGAAAGGGACACAGGGAGGGAGGTGGGAGAAGGAAGAGGAACAGTAGGGATCTGTCGCATACTGGGGAGACGCCAGGGCGGAGATATTAAAAAATGAACTGCATCCATTTTTGAAGTAAAAGCAGAGGTGTGTGAGTGGGGACGAATGGTTGGAGTGAGAACAGCACTCAAGGTGCGCACGGGTGCTTGCCGCTCATTTATCTGCTCAATCTAGCTTCTGTCTGCTGAGCACTCTCCCTGAAGTCGTACATCGGCGGCATCCTTACAAGGGAGCTAGGGCCTGAAGTACACGTGGGGAACACGTAGCTCCGGGAGGATCTAAACTATGAAATGCGAGTAGTGGGCCAATAAACCTAGGAAGTGAGTTCCTCTGTGACAAGAGTGATGTAGTTTTTGTTATTAGAATGACATAGTCTGCTAGATGCTAGTTCATACGCATGGCTAAGCTGCTGTTTCATTAGAAATCCACATAGCAAGCACCGAGGTTCACTCTCTAGCACTGCCCAAGACACAAGAAAAACATCAAAACAACACATGATGAAAGTTTAGATAGTGCACGCACTGTACACCAATAACACGGATCCTTTACCAGGTTTCCACAGTCAGCACTCCATTTTCATTGTGCACGGTTGTGCTTCCAGAAGCTGGTGATCTTTCGGAAGGATAAAACATACATAAGTCAGTAGCCCTGAAACTCAGTGATCAGTGCCTGTTGTTGTTTGATACTGGGTCTCAGTGTGTAGCCTTGGCTGTTCTGGAGCTTACTATAGACTAGGCTGGCCTCAGGTTCAGCTCTCATCAGAATCTTAAAGCTAAATAATACATACAAGAAAATCTTTCCATTTCACATGTCTGTCTGTCTGTCTGTCTGTCTAGAAATTGAAGCTGGGCCTTGGGGCTTCCAAGCACAGATTCTTCTCATGAGCTGTTTCCCTAGGCTGCTTTGTTTGTTTTTTGATTAAAAATAATTCTGAATTTTTATTTGTATGATGTATTGTATGTGCACATGGGGTAGCTGGTGCGTGCGCACCGAGGCCAGAGGAGGACACTAGTCTCCTAGAAGTGGAGTCACAGATGGTTGTGAGCCACCATGCAGGCTCTAGGGACTGGGCCCCGATCCTCTGCAAGGGTAGGAAGTGCTGCTTACCACTGGCTGTCTCTCCAGCATCCCTATCTGCTTTTAATAATCAGTATTACTGAGTCTTCAATTTGTTCAAAATGCTTTTCATTATTCATAGTTAGGCAAATCATATGACATTTCAAGAAATGCAGTGTAGCAAAGTAAATAATTGTGATTACAATTCTTCATTTGGGGCAAAAGTGTAAACAATTTGTTAACCCTAAACCCCAGCCTAGTGCTGGAGATTAAACTAAGGTCTTGAGTGCTCATAGTGATACCATATCCCCAGACACTGTTGGCGTGCTTTGTATGTCTTTAAATTATGGCTTAAGGTGACACTGTTGAGCAGTGTGCCAGAAACAGTCTCTGCATTCATCCCCAGAATGGGAGGAGAGCGGTTCAGATAGGAAGCCAGACAGTTTGAAGCATATTCTCTGAGTTTTCCCATCTGCTGTGTGGTTTAAGGAGTCTGCAAGTCCAAACCATTTTGAAAGGAGAGATGAAACTCTGCCACATGAAGGTGGATGAACTTGGCCAGACCCAGCACATGACCTCCAGCCAAGCCACAGTCATAATAGTGCCACACATTTAAACATAGGAGTCTGTGGGCCCATGCCTAGGCAAACCACTAGATAGGGAGTTTAATTTTCAAAAGGAGAGTTATTGTGGAGTCTCCATATAGCTAGGGTGTAGGGTCACCACTGTACAGTATTCAGTACTAGTTTTAAAGTGATTCTGTTTGATTATTGATTGTCACTTTAGGGCTTGTTAACTTTGAGAATAACAACTAATACTTATCAAATGTTTGTTTTTTTGTCTTTTGTTGTTTTCTTTTTTAAAAAACCTGGACACTGCTTTTGTTTTATATAATGAATTATTTACTCTTTTCTGTAGCCCTAAAAGTTTATGCTCTATTCCTTTCCTGTGGACTATGATGCAGAGGAGTACATGGCTAAGTAAGGAACACACTAGCATGCAGTTGCATGCGCAGGTGCTTGGTGCCGTGTGCCTTGTGGAGGTAGTTCCCACTGCAGCCGTTGTCTGTTCATCCTGTGCTCGCTCTTACTTTACTTATTTATTTATTTATCTTTTGGAGACAGGGTCTCATTCTAGCGTAGGTTGGCTGGGAGCACACTATATAGCCCAGGCTGGCCTTATAGACTTAGCTGCCAGAGTGCTGGGATTCCAAGGATGAGCCGCTATGACCCGCATTTTAGTTTCTTTCTGTGATGAGTATTGAACCCAGGTCTTATGCATCCCAGGCAGGCATCTTACCCCTGAGCTACAGCCCAGGCTCAGCCTGTACTTAAGCTGCCGTCCACAGTCCAGGTCTTTTCTAAGAGTTTGTGCAGTGTGAAGTGGGGCACTGGAGAGTTCCCTGCATTGTAGTGTCACCCCTGTCATTCTTTGTCCTCTCTCAACAGGTCAGTTGCTGAGAAAGAGGCAGCTGCGAATTTTACAAACCAGAAGACCGTTAGTCATCCTCCTGACATGTCAGGCTGGAATCCATTTGGAGAAGACAATTTTTCCAAGTTAACAGAAGAGGAACTGTTGGACAGAGAATTTGACCTTCTAAGATCAAGTAAGGGACACTTGAAGGCTTATTTTGCTTCACAGTAAAGTAACAGCTATAGAGTTGAGCAAGGCCAAAGACTGTGAGGTGGTGTCAAAACTTGTTTATGTGCATTTGAGGGAAAAATACGGGCTGCTTTCTTTCATATACTCTTAAGCTGTGTTGTATCACACATTAGAAATTAGTTGCCTGATAGTAACTAATAAACTCAAGATTGGTGATATCTTAACCATTAAAAACTATCTATGAATGTGCAAATCATAACATCTTCAACACACGGAAAGTTACTGTTTAAGTGGGGAAGACATTGTCAGTCCCTTGCCTTACTAACTGCTCGCTCTGCAGCTCTTTCCTGCACATGCAGTAGGAGACAGTGTGGGTCTGAGAGGCCCTTGAACATGCCCTGGGAAAGTGTGGGCTGCACTGAGGTAATGCTTTGTCCTGTCCTGTCACTGAGTGGTGACAGAAAGGGGCTGCTTTGTTGTCCTGATATGGCCAAAGTTAAGTTTCTTTCTACTTTAAAGCTGATATCTCAATGTTTTTACTTGGAATCGTTACCTTTTCTCAAACTACCTACTACATATATCAGGTCTTGCCATATGTATTTTAGAAATGATCTTTTTTGGAAGAATGTGGGTTTGAGGAGGTTTGTAGAATAAGAGCAAGAAGCTCATTTTGTGGAAAACATAGGTGATTTTCTCGTTTCTGAGGCTTGTATGTATGTGCATATATGTGTATATATGTATGTATATGTATACATATGCATTTGTACATACATATATACAGTGTGCTTCTCTCTTTTGCATATAAAGAGAAGGGCCTAATAACTCTGTTTCTAATTTCTATTTTATTTAAGTAACTAGCTTTATGAACACATTTAGTAAATGAAATGCTTTGTCTGAATTAGTATGTATTTTATGTAAAATTCACAGATGGCTTACATTTATGTAAAGGGTTCCTGTAAGGCATTCATGTTTGGCATCTCAAATTTGTATTTTGCATATTGGTGATTGTGAGTATAAATATGAATTTTAAGCCTCTGATAAACATTTGTTAACTTTGATAAAAAAACCAATCTTACCTCATATTAAAACATGTTTTTAAATCACAACATTTTTGTATGGTATTTTTCCTGGAATTTGTACTAAGTTGCCCCTGGTTTTTAAAAAAAAGAATGTAAATGATCTCTTTTGAAGAATAGTAAAGGGGGATCAGAAGGTAGTCAAGTAATTGTAATTTATAGGATTATTTTAGTTTTTAGTGTGTGCGTGTATGCAGTGTGTGTTTGTGTGTGTGTGTGCGCGCGCGCGCACGTATGCTCATGTACACATGTCTGCATGCCTGTGTAGACCTGAAGTTAGGAGTCATCTTTGGTCCCTCGCTACCATCATTTGAGGAATAGTCTCTCAGATAAACCCACAAATAAAAAATAGAGTTTTTTGAGTCATTTTGTCTGGCGTCTTCCTGTCTGCCTTCTGGGCACTGGGGTTACAGTTGGCCACCATGCACCCCCAGCATCCACACTGGGGACTTGTATTCCCTCACACTGGTACAGCACGTGTGTTAACTAAGCCGTCTCCCCAGCCAAGGGTTAGTTTAGAAGCAGAAAGGGAAAGTTTTAATGTGCTCGGAGAAGGGTCTACTAACAAATGCTTTTTTAATTTCTTGGGTTAAAAAGGTATCATTTTTTTTCTTCAAAACGTCAAGGGCTAAGTGAAGGATCTTATTATTTCATGTCTTATGAAATGTGCTGTTTGTTTGGTGGAGGCAGGACTGGGTGCAGACATGCCTGCATGCGTAGCTTCATCTTTTAAATGCTGGAATAACTGTTCTTACATTTGAAGATAGGAAGCATACAGTGCTGCACGCACGGACCTGTACACCTGTTGACAGAGGCAGCTCAGACTGCATCACACTGCATCACAGAAGATGCCAGGTCAGGTCGCAGATGAGGACTCAGGAGTGTGGATGGGGAGCAGTCACTGCCATTATAAATGACCCAGATGGCCTGGAGTAGGGCCACCAATACCAGGGGCTTCTGCACTCACTTCAGCGCAGAGCAGCAGAAAAGCTCATGTTTCGACCCTGCTGATGGCACCTTCCTAGAGTAAAGCCACAGTGAGGTCACTCAGGGTGTCGGGCCTACCCCCTGCTGCCTGTAACCAGGGATGGATGGGCTGGGCTGTTAGAGGAGCTGACTGGGGTGGTTGCCTCTAACTAGGGAACGGGAGCCATCACCATCACATCTCAAGATGTTTAGCTGGCATCTTGAAACTATTTAATTCACTAGGTTTCTTGGTAAATTAATCAAATGAGAGGCAGGAGCACACAGTGCTAACCCGATGGGCAGCTGATGGCGGGAAGCTGGTGGAAAGCACTGACTGAGTGGACTGCACTTCAAAGGGAGGAGTGGTGCTTCTGAGAACGTTTATGCATTGATAGAGTATGGGGTGTGTGGACTATAGAAAGTCCCTTCTATAGTCCTACTTAGGTGCAACAGCCATTGTTGAGATCTCTTTCTGTACAGCAGTAGAGTATCTAACATTTGATCTGTGTGGTAGAATTGAAATCATTCTGATAAGCAGGGGCCTCCTCTAGAACCTTCATTTCAGTGGAAGGCTGACTGAGCACTAAGGGTTGAGCGGTGTTCATTTTGCTTAGTTTTTCTGTCCCGAGTGTTTCTTTCCAAACGGAAGGAATAAACTAATGCACTTAAAATACCACGTAGTCTATTGATAAAATTGTTATTTGTACACATATTTATTGTCTTTCACAGTCGTTTGTAAAAGCACACGGGTTTGGTTAATGAAATACTTGCTGGGGAGAGACCAAGCATTGTCCCGGGGCTTTTGAGAGCACACTGTCCTACAAGTGATATATAAGTTACAGAGTGGCCACAGTTCAGGGCTACACTGCCAAAAAGATAATGTTGTCTAAAAAGATCTGTGACTTGTGTGCTTCATATAGGAAGCAATTTTGAAGTAATAACAGTCTTGAGATATTAAAATTGAAATAGTTGATAATATTTTTTAGTGATCTTTAGGGAAATAGTTGATTACCTGTAGTTTATATTTAACATAAAATAAACTATTGTTGCTTTAGCTTTCAGTGTAAATGAATGTGCTATGTTTCAGAAACTTTTACTGGTTCTTTCCTGATAAGAATACATTAAACCAATATCAAGTATTAATAATGAAGTTTGTCTCAGTGATTTTGTTTTTTTGAATTAAGTTTGCTGCTGTCATTACCTTTTGTACCGAAGCATCAGATCAATATGTATCCCCTCGGGAGTCTAGTTATTATGATATTTACTATGTTAAACAGTAAGTGGAATACCACACCTTTGGGGAAAATGTCAGCTTGCATTTTGTTAGATGGTAATATCCTCGTAACTGTTAATTATGAACAATGGAACGTTTATTCTTGGACAAATAGATTTACTGTTTTCTGTTTAAAATTTCATCAAAACGGCTAAAAGAAATAACAGAAACTCAAAAACTGGTTCTTCTGCAATTTTACTAAGTATGTTGTATAAATTTTGAAGACACAATAGTTGTAAATGTAAGGGTATCTAAAGTTTTCGGCCATTAACCTTTGTTCCTTCTGACCTGTTACAGTGTCTTCAGTGCAGAGTAACAATTTTCAGGCACATGAGTCTTGACTCCTCAGTATCAATGAACACTACTTTTGTTCACTCTGAAGTCTTTGAGGGCATTATCTATTTAAGCTGCACATTTAACAAATCTTCCAGAGTTGGCGGTATGATGGACTGGACCTTGCTTTCAGAATTTTAAAGTCCTACCTCCCGACCCCCAGATGTTTCTATCAATTAAACACTTTGAAAGGAATCCGTCTTCACTTTCCAGCACCGTGCTTTTATGTGTCACGATGAGGCAAATCCCTTATGTGTAACCCAGACTTTGTTCTAATTGAAAGAAAACCAACCGTTTGAAAATGGTACTTAACACAGGTTAGGGGTGATCAGGTATTTAAAATCTCCACAGTAAGCATTTCGTTTTTATATCTGTGATTGATTGTGTAGTAAGTTAATGTGTGTTTATTTTGTATTCTGTGTTCTGAGACCTAGATTATGTGAATTTTAGAAATCTAAAGTGATATAAAAATATTCCATTGAACAATGATTTTGTGTTTTGTGGAATAATAGAACATGATGTATTTTGTTACAAATGTATTCTGACTTCTGTTTGAAAATAATTGAGTAAACCAGTTTTTTATACAACAGTAACTCCTGTATTTTTCTTCTTGGAGACTTATTTAAAACAATTATCTTACTCCCACATGAAGGTTTTTGTTGTTATTGTGTCTAACTGCACAGTGCTGTTTACATATTTACCACAGTTTGCCTGATGGTTGAAAATAATATACTGAATGTAAAAGAATTCCAAGATCGTAGTAGTGATTTTGCACTTTCATAAGCCAGGGAACCATTGTTAATGATAGTGTTTTATAAATTTGGGGAATACATTAGAAGTGGCAGTTTCCAAATTCACACATATTCATCATGTCTGTGTTATAGGGAGGCAGCCACTCTGTATTAACCTCCAGACAGGATTCAGGTCTAAGGAGGCTGTTTCTAGTTCAGACTTGTGTCTACATACGGTCTTGACTTGGGGAATTACCTTTCTAGAAGATGCTTTGTGGCTGTCACTTGGGTTGGCCTTCACTTGTTCTTTTGCCCTCTGTTAGGACAGAATCTCGAGGGTGTGTAGGAAGCCCAGGAGCCCAGGAGGACCCTTTGATGCCAGTGCATAGTCTGTGGTGTATAGATACCCGCAGGACTCCTACACCGTCCTTGCTTCACGTGACAACATGGCTTCTAGGATACATGGCCTTCATTGTCCTTCTGGACAGATGTTACAAAACTAGCTCTTCAGTCGGCGCTTTGGCCTCTAGCCCTTTAATTCACCCACCAGAACAACTGAACACAAGCTAGCATGAACATGGACTTGATTTTTTTCTTTTAAAATGGCTGTGGAACAAAGTTTTACTGGGAATGCCTAAAATCTCTTTCTTGATCAGTTTCAAATAGTACAGTTTGATTGCTTAGATCAGGAAAGAGACATTGTACAAGAAAGTCAGAAAGCGCTCAGTTGGCATGTAAGTGTCCTTCGTGGACAGCTCGAGTGAGGGAGTGCAGCCTTGATGTTGAGTAATTCTCAGACATGGCGGCCTCGCCTTTGCTCTGTGATGCTCATCTGTGTTCTGTAGCTAGTAGGCTCACTCTGTCTTCCTGCTTTCCTTTCCTCTCTGCTCTGTATTTTCCTCTGTAGCATATTTGTTTTCAAGCACACTGTATACATTTTTTAGTGTCTACTACTTTAATGTCTGTTTTTCATATAAGCTATGTGAGGGTAGGGGTCAGAACAGTGCTGGGCTGTGCATACTATTTGTGCGCATGCATGTGTGCGAGTGCATGTATGTGAGTGCATGCATATGTTTGTGTGTGTATGTGTGTGTGTATGTAAGTAGTACAAGGTGTTGGGAGAATGCACAATTTCAAATGGAGCAAATTATTTTTCAGACTATTGAGAATTTGAATTTACCAATTTTATGAATGTATAACCACTTGCAATTTTTGTCTTCTATAGGTTTTTGGTGAAAGTCTGCTAAATATGTATTTGTAATAAGCAGGGTTTAAACTCAAGTTCAGTTACAAATAGAAATAGCTAGTATTAAGTGAACTAGACTAATTAAGTAGGTTGTATTTAATGTAATTTAATGTAGCACTGATTAATCTCTTTAAACTTGGTTTTGTAGCAACAAATAGCTATTCACTTTAGGATAAAGCCTCAGCCCTTATCAGATCAGGGCTGTGAATTCCGCTTTTCAAAAAGGCTGTTGTTTTAATTTTTGCTTTGGTTTATACTATATTTCACTTTTTGTTTAAAACTATCTTTATTTTATTTTGTTTTTGTTTTGTTTGATCTTATTTTTGCAGACAGGCTTGGGGAGAGCACACCCTCAGATAAGAGCGTAGACCCGCCCCCCGCTCCACATAGCCGGCCACCGGAGGAGCCTTTTGCTTCCGTCCCTTTCATTTCTCACTCAGGCAAGTTACACGCGTGGCCTCGTTGTCTGTGGAACACACACGAACAGAAGTAAGAGACGGATGTTAGGTTCAGAAGCTCTAAAATAGGAAGTAGGTAACTATTAGCCATCTGATCTTCCTAACCTTTGGAGTTGCTGCTGTCTGTTTGCCAACATGGGGAAATGCCCATCACACAGGAGAAAGGCAGTTTTTCTCACCAGTTACTCGGTTCTACTTAAAAAAAAAAAAATATATATATATATATATGTATATATATATTTATATTTATATATTTATATATAAATATATGTCATATATTTATATTTATATAAAAATATATATTATATTTTTTATATATATATCGCACGTGAACATATCTCATATTTAAAATATACTTAAAATATTTTTATACTTAGCTTTTGCATAAAAATCTGATGTTTTCCTAGAATATACATGATTTCTTATGATTGTCTTAATGATTTTGCATTTGGCATACCATTAACTAGTCTTCTTCTATTAGTGCTTTTGATTTCTGTTCAGAAGTTGAAATGCTGATGCAACTCACTATGTAAAATCATCTCTATTAGTAATCCCAAAGTAATTGTATGGCTCAGCACACCTAGCGATATTGTTCGCAGTTGCTCTCACATGGCGTATTTTATCTTTGCTGTCATTGAAGACGGTTTGTCTTCCACGTTTCTGCTTGCTGCCCTTTCGTTAAGTCTATGGATGATGTAACGTAGCAGGGACAGGGCGTGGCTGCTCACATTGCTAATATCCTTATTCACAAGTGCGCTACTTTTCTTGTATTTCAAAAATGCTCATCACTCTTCAGGGATCTTTGGACTCCGTGACTTGAGATCCTTATCCAGGAGGCAGTTTCAGTGCAGTGTTGTTGTTGTTGTTGTTGTTGTTGTTCCTCTTCATCCATTGTCCTGCCTAGGGTTGCACACTGCCACGCAGACCACTTCTGAGGTACCCTGGGAGAGGGGGCCAGAAGCCGGGAGATGGAGGACACTGCCGGAGTGCCCTGTGGGCACACACGCTTACTGCCTTGTTGATGTGGGGATTTTGGTAATTAGTTTTGTTTACAAATCTGAGCTCGGTCGACACTGTCATTTTGTTGAACTTTGTGTGTATTCTGTTAGATGTGAATGTGTTGAGGGTTGGGAGCATGATTGGGAGTTTGATCTTGCTCAGTAACCAACCCAATAATGACTTATAATAATAGCTTATTATAACAGAAGCTGGCATGAAAGTAGGTAGCACAGCTTTAAACCTCGAGACTTCTGATTTTTTTCTTTTATCTTTTTTCCAGCTTGTTTTATAAGTTTAAAATTTTAAAAATCACTAAAGTAATTTTTATTTTAATGTGGGACTCAGGAGATGGCTTAGTGGTTTAGAGTGTGTGTCTCTTTCCCAGCACCCACGACTGCCTGTAACTCCAGCCGTAGGGAGAGCCACACCTCTGGCCTCCGAGGGTGCCTGCACATGTGCACAGGGCACACACAGATGGGTACACATGTATGTAATTAAAATAATATAGGTGATGCATTCGTTTAAAATGTCAGATTTAGCAAAACAGTCTTCCGCGGCTGGCCCCTCGGAAGGATAAATGTTCACTTCTGCCACTTTAATATCTCATGCTAAATTTTTTATTCTTTGTTTAACCTCCTCCCGAACTGATTTTGGATGATGTATATAAAATTCATACTTTGGCTCACCTGGGTTGAATTTATAATTACATAATTATACCATTGGCCCCGCTCATGTGCATACATTCATTGTGCATGTGCAGTCATGTAGCACATAACAGGCTGTTGTTGAAGTCAAATATTTGACTGCTGTCTCCTGATCCTATTTCTGGGGCTGTGGTATAGCCCAGTTGGTAGCGTGGGTGCCTTAGTATGCACATGGCCCTGTTTTTGATCTGTAACATACATGTACACGTGCCACATGGAAAAGACACCCCTACCCCACAAAAACTGTACGGTGGAATTTGGATGTCTTCCTTCATAGCTTTCCGACTTCCTCCTTGAGCCCTCTTGCTGCACCAGAGCCCGAGCTTTCTGGCTCTCCAGCGTGCCCCGGTTTCAGCCTCCTGGCTCTGCCTTCCTTCCTCCCTTTGGGATTTCTGGGCACAGCCCTGCCCACCCAGCTTTCTGTGGGCTCCGGGGCTCTGAACTGTGCCCCACATCTGTGTGGCAAGCCTTTGCCAGGCACACGTTTGAAAGGAACCCAGATGCCCGCTCACCTCCTCACCCCCAACACCTTGGGCACGTCCCTCCTGCAAGGCTCTGTTGTCCCTGGCACTGGTTGCTATGGTGATTTATTACTTATGCTATGATTCTTTTGTTTATCACCATGCTGATTAATTCTTTTGTTTGATGCCATGCCATTCTGTGATTTTTTTCTTGATTGCTTGCTGGCTTGCTTGCTTAGTTTGTTCTGTACTCTAGTAATTCATCTCCATTTGGAATTGGTCACTTCACGGTTGTCACAGTTACATGGTGTCACAGTTACTTTTTCTCCTTTCCAGGTCTCCGCTTCTGAAACCCCCCTATCCTATCCCCCCTCCCCCTGCCTCTATGAGGCTGCTCCCCCACCTACCCACCCACCCACCTACTCACTCACTCACCCACTCCCATCTTCTCTCCCTGGCATTCCCCTACACTGGGGCATCAAACCCCCTCAGGCCCAAGGGCTTCTCCTCTCACTGACATCCAACAAGGCCACATCCTCTGCCACATATGCAGCCAGCGCCATGGGTCCCTCCATGTGTACTCTTTGGTTGGTGGTTCAGTCCCAGGGAGCTCTGGGGGGCCTGGCCTGTTGACACTGTTGCTCCCTCCATGGGGCTGCAAGCTCCTCAGCTCCTTCAGTCCCTGCTTTTTGGTCTTCATGAAAATTCCTGGGCCCCCCTTGCTCTTGTTTTGCCTGCTACGTCTTTTCTCCCGCTCAGGAGTAGTTTGCGGCTTCACTGACACTTGATGGATGGTTTGGGTAAGAAAATGATTCCAAGTTGCATATTTTTCAATGATTTTTATTGCATTTTATTGTTTTAGGTTGGTATGGGATGTCAGCATGTATTCTAGACTGGCTTTACATGGGTGATCCCCCTGCCTCAGATCCGCTTCACTTGGCCTGCCTCCCCTAGTTGTAGGCCAGTACGGTGCTGGGTGAGCACTGATCTGTGTGGCCTTGCACCCCGCCCCCTTTTCTCCTTGGGCATTTTTAGCATCTTAACTTGTAGTCTTCTAGTTGTTTTATTCTGTTGTAGACTTTTTATTATTATACTGGAGACCCAGGAAGTCTTTTAGTCTGAAATATGTATTTTCTTGTTGTGTCTTTTTGTTATTGTTGCCAATGTAAGGGTATTGTGCATTGTGAATTAATTTTTTAGTTTAAAATATTGGTAATGTTTTCTGATTTCATGTTAGAAATTCTCTATTGCGTGTTATTTCTAATTGCAAGTGCCATCATATTTCTTGGATTTCCTTTAATTCAGTGTATTTTTATTTTGGCACATACTTTATAGTTTTGCACAATTTTTGCTGTGATTTTTCTTTGTCTTTCAGTTGAAGAATGTTAGCAAATGAATACCAGTCTCTCACTTCCTATAGTGGGTAGCTTGTGAAGTGACCTTGAAGGGCAGAAAGAGTTGTTTAGTTGTTTAGTGGGTGCATTATCTCCTAGGCTGGCAGAGTTATTTAGCATCATACAGACGACTGAGCGCAGAATGGCTTGGGAAAGTGGGGGGAAGAGAGAGAGACTCGGGAGGGCGTGATCAACCATAGACTCTATCACAATGTGTTTTGGTTTAAAAAAATATTGCTGGTTTCCGTTTTTTAAAAGATGCTTACCTTGTGAAGGCTATGTATGGTGTTGTTTTTGTTTATTAAGTATCACGTTGAGGTTTTATTGTTTGTGGCCCTCAGAAGTACATTGGGGAATGCCGGGCTTAGCCTTGGCAGGAGTTAGTGTCTGATCTACGTGTCTCCCCTTAAAACATGTAGAAGAGTTCATCTGGGCAGCCAGCCAAGCCTCAGAGCTTCTTGGGGAAAGGTTTTTAAGTACATACTTTATGTCGTTAATACATGTATTCAAGTACATACTTACTTGACAATACATGTGATGTTCGTGATTTTCTACTGTAAATTTTGAAACGTGCTTCTCCCACCCCAGGAAGTTTGCCTGTTTCGTGTAAGACACGGGGTGTTCATTATCAATGCTTTTCCTGATGGGCCAGAACCACTCCTCTAAAATCTTGCAGTCTGAACCTGGTGTTCCTTCCTTAGCTTTTAATTTGTTTCCTCCATTTGACTTGCTCAGACTTGAAGGAAGATCAACTATTTTTATCTAGAATGAGCTTTGACTTTATCTGCTCTTTTAATTCATTTATTAGGTTATAATCTTTCTCTTTTTCTTTCACCTATTTTGGCAACAGTTTGCTATGGTCTAGCTTCTCAAGCAAGGCCGTATACTTTTTCCTCAGCATTGAGGTTGGAGCCCAGAGTCTCGACATTGTAGGCGTGGTCTGTCACTGAATCTCCTTTCTCCACCACTGTTGTTTCTACTTTTATTTTTATTTCATGGGTGTGTGTGTATGTGTGTGTGTGTGTGAGAGAGAGAGAGAGAGAGAGAGAGACAGACAGAGACAGACAGAGAGACAGAGAGAGACAGAGACAGAGAGACAGAGACAGAGAGAGAGAGGGAGAGGGAGGGAGGGAGGGAGGGAGAGAGAGAGAGAGAGAGAGAGAGAGAGAGAGAGAGAGAGAGAGAGAGAGAGAGCCCCATAATGGAGGTCAGAGGATAATTGTGGGAGTTGGTCCCCTCTTTCAGCCCTCTGGGTTCCAGCAATGTTGTCAGGCCTGGTGCCCTTTCCTGCTGAGCTGTGTGCAAGCCCCGCACTGCTGTATTTAATGTGCAGGTGCTCAGGAGCTTGCCTTGCAGCTTTCTTTGTAAGCACTGGTATTACACACACACACACACACACACACACACACACACACACACACACATGTATATATGCATTTAGAGTGTATATATATATATAAGATATTAAAATGTGCATCTACATTTAAGATGTAAATGTACATTTTAATATACTGTCATTCACTTGAAGTATTTTTAATTTCTCACACGTTCTAATGTATTTTGATTAAAGGTTCAAATTTCAGATACTTGAATTCATTAATTAGTTAATGTTTAAGACAGGGTCTCACTATGTAACCCAGGCTGTCCTGGAACTCAGAGATCTGCCCACATCTGCCTGCAGAGCCTGGAGTTAAGGGAGCACAGCACCATGGCTGGCTAGAATTGATTTTTAAAAATTAATTAAATATTTCCTTAGAGTAAACAGTAATATAATAATATAGCGAATCCTCTTTCTTTGGGTGGGGGGAGGAAGACAGGATTTGATAGTGGTACAGCCCGCCCTCAAACCTTGTCCTGCTTCAGTCTCCCGAGTGGTGGAGTTACAGGGGTGCACTTGCACCCCCAGGCCTGGCCATGAGCCTTGGTAAGAAAGATTTTACTTTTAAAGGAAAAACTTCAAGTAAGCCTTGGTTGGAAAAAAACTAATTGATTTGTAGATTGATTAATAGAAGCTGGGATATGCAGTTAGAGATTTAGCTCAGATGTATTTATATATTACATTATTAATTTTTTGTTCAGTAAAAAGACAATATAGTTGCCAAATAGTTCTTAATTTGCATAAAATAATTTTTATCTGATGCAAATTATTATAAACAATAATATATTAATGGTCTTAATATTAAAAAATTCCCCTAACAAATCTGGAATTTTTCTTGCAATCAAAATTATGCCATTCAGTTTCCTTGCAATTAGTGATTGCTTGTCAATATTAAAAAAATGCTGTACTGGGCCCAGTGAGACAATGATCCATCAGTCCAAAAATATATCAGAGCCCAGTGGTACATTCTGTGATCCCAGCACCCTCCAGGTCAAAGCACGGGTTCCAGATTGAAGGCTACAGAGTGAGGCTCTGTTTGAGAGCAAGCGAAACAAACCCCTCAGGCACAAGACTGATGGTCTACTCCTTCTCCTTCCTTTGGGACCTTGTTCCCCAGTATTTTTTAAAACAGTGGAAGTTCAGACTGCTCTGTTTAATGAGACACAACTTCTAGAACACACAGAAGGCTGCTGAAATTCTTGGGTTGTATCTGAAGGGTTTTCAGCTTACTTTGCATTTCAGTTGTAATTTGGTTTAATGAAGTTTGGGTCTGAAGGTCCACCCACCTTCTAAGGTGGTGAGGCCTGTAATTTATTCCTTTAGAGTCAGTTTATGATTCTTGAGGGTCAGGACTTCTTCTTTTCTAAGATGTTGGCAGTTTTATTTGCCATAATTGAACTGTGCCATATGCTCTATGGAAACAGGCTCAGAGGTACCAGTTACTTGGTTTAAGTCACATAATTCCTAAGTAGGGATCCAGTTCTGATGCTAAACTCTTCCATAAACAGTCGTGTAAATAGCAGTAAGCAATTAAAAACGAAACAGGGAAGCAGCCTGCACCCCCAGTCATAAGAAAATGTCCCACTTTGTGGCCTCTTGTGTTTGGAAATAGTGTTCACAGCTTGTGCAATGTCTTCTTGCATGTGGAGTCGGCCACTTGGCCTGCCTTCAGAGCAGCGTGCGGATTCTGATAAAACCTTTTGCTAATCCACTAATCCGGAGGCCTAACATGATAAATTGCTGGGAAATGACGGCAGGCAGTATGCTTCCAATTCACAGTGTGCTCTAAAGCGCCCCTCCTCTCCCTGCCTGGTGGCGGGGCAGCAGACGGCATGCAATTACAGTCGCGGAGCAAGCCATTCACCCTCTATAATCTGAACTAAAGAAAAGAGCATTGAAATAAAATTTACTTGACACTGGAAGCTTCTTACGTGATTAAAAGCATGCCAACTGTTTGCCCTTTGAGCGGAAGCCCAACGGGAAGAGTTGCAATGTAGCCAATGTGGCAAATGTGCTTTTGTCCCTGAGGAGGAGACTCTCAGCAACAGGGCTCTTTGGTATAGTTTATGAATTTAATAGTACATACTTTGCAGGATCGATTTAAAATTGTGAAGCATTTACTAGGACCTCAATTTTTAAATTAAGTGTTTAAGGGAATACTGTTAACCCGAATAGATATCCAGCCAAAGAAATGCTGTGTTAGATATCTATTGCCCCAAATTTGGATTGAGCGTTGAAATTTCCATTTAGATTGTGCAAGAATCTACCTTTGAAATTTCAACATCTAGAAATTGTCTTTTGTGAAAACTTACAAACCCAGACTTGGTCAGTTTATTCTCTCAGCATTCTTTCGGTGAATTCCTGTTCTTGCATCTGTTTGGTGAGGTAAGCTTGTTTTCGGAACCCCTCCCCCTCCCGCACCCTCCACCCAACACGCAAACAAACGGTTGTGTCTGTCACTCATTGTCAGATGTAGTGACAAAGGAGGTATAGAGCCTTCAGAATAACAGAGGAGCAGTGTCTCACAGGCTGCTAAGGTGATGGGTGAGCTTTGAAGGCAAGCACACTATCTTACTCATCCATGGAAGACATAGCAAATGCTGTAAAAGACATATGTAGTCTTTGGAGCCCTTCAGGAACAGCTCAGTTCAAACAGTGTTGAAACAGAAACAGCAAGGAGCTTTTAGTAGTTCTTCCCTGCTCTGTCAGGTGCCATCGGGGACAAAGGGAGGCAGGCCAGCTCCTGGTCGCACTTGACAATGCATTGGTAGACTGTGCTGAACATTAGTCCAGAGTTTACAGGTCACAATTTGAAGGTAGCATCTGCAGTAGGAGAAATCACTGTGGTTTTAATATATGTGGCTCCAAACTCTGGTAACTATCAAACTCCTCATGTTTAAAGAGAGACTGAAATAAATCTCTACAAATCCCTTGTTATTGAAAGCATTCAGGATCTAGTTGAAGCTGGGAAACAGGGTTATAACTACAACACAGTGAAGAGATGTAAGTGAAAGCCAGGAACTGAAATTCGAGCAGTACTAGAGTATACCTTTCAAGGGATAGGACGACACGATGGCCCAGGGGCATGGTAAGTCAGGTCTGAAGATGTGGCTCAAATGGAGGAGAAACATCTCTAGCACAGATCATAGCAAACCTTGCAGATGCCAGTGTAGTGGGAAGCCGGCAGTGAGGAGTTAGAGTGCGGAGGACTGGTCTAGCGCTGCACGCACAGCGCTCCCTTGGCCCTTTGACGCGCTCATCACAACTGTGTGGTTAGGAGCTCTATGAAGACGTGTAGTCAGAGCAGGAGCCCTCTGAGAGCACCTACAAGTGCCATGGCTGCTGCCCGGTCTCTGTGCGTCTTCACTTTAATCTCAATAAAAGATGTGATGCTGAGGAAGCCATTCATTTTACAGGTTAAAGAAGCCAATCACTGAGTAATGAGAACACCTAAACTCTAAGTCTTCAAATGGCACTTCAATTTAGCGTCTTCTGCTGAAGAGGACTTACGTTGTATATTTTTATGTAGACGCCAAATAGTTGCTATTCCACTTCTTTAGCATGTGCTGAGATGCTGCTGAGGTTACTGAGTGATTGACACATTCCCTCACCGACAGTGGTGTGCATGAGGCGTGGGTCGTGAACGGTGGCATTGGTCAGAAGGGTTTGAGTCTGTGCTCGCCCTCTCCTGCTCGGTGGGATCTTCCTGGCTTTCATGTTTTAGGATGCTGTAAGTTAGGATTTCCATGCTGGGTGTTTTATAAACTGAAAAGAGACTTAACCCTTGAAAGTGGAAGGCCATTACCGTTCCTGCTGATCTCCCCAGACCCGCATTGCTTGCCCTGGCCACCAGTCTCGGGCTTTTGGTCTGAGTGAACTTGCACTGTTTCTGGGATGCAAACCTCACTTGACAAAAGGACGACATGCTCTTATTTCTCACAGTGGGGACCTGAAGGGAAACATTTCCTCACGGATCATGTCCAGAGCCCACTGTGGTCCAGGTGCTTCTGAAGTAAGGTCCCTCAGGGGACAGCCTCAGTGTTTGAAATTGTTTGGACTCTGGGTCATTTGTACTTGTGGAATCCCTAAAGTCTTGGACACTTCTGGAAGTCAATGGTTTTACTTGTGGGTACAGGTTGAGGGGTCATCATTGAATCCACAGTGTTGAATTTCCAGAAATGTTCTTTCTTAAAAGTGGGGATGACATTCTTACTCGGGAATCTGAGCTAATTTAAAATTTTATTCAAGCTTTTCTTACCTAAATGTGGAACATATTAATATATTTACTATTTTGAATTTTTTCACTAAAAGACTATTTAATATGTTTCAACTAAGGTTTACTTATTTTCTTATTTGGGAGACAGTATTTTAATTAATAGCTCTCAAATGATTATTTTGCTATTATTAATAAATATTAGCTTGGCCATACAGATTTACCCCTGCCATTTGGTTATTAAATCTATACCTTTCCTGTCACTGATGACAGTGCACCTTGCTAAAAGAGTCCAAAGCCCGAGCATCTTAGCATGTCGTTCCGAGGCAGGGAACAGGACTAAAGAATGGTGTAGCTTGGTGTCCTCAGTGCCGCTCACAGTGCCGCTGTGCTCACGGGACAGCAGACCCAGAGAAGATAAGCTGCTCACTACATGGCCCCAGATACTCCTCCTGTCAGTTAGCAACAGTGTGACCCAGAGGAGAGCCGCTCTCGGTGCCTGAGCTGTGAGTAACGTGCCCAGTATTTACTGTGAGTGTCCCAGGTCTCCACCCACTTCAAACCGCAGTTTTTATATTAACAATACAAATCTCAGATGATTACGACGACAGGAGATCCCGAAATTCAAAGCAGCATGTTCGGGCTATACTCAGGAAATTAACTTTAGCAGTGAGATAATCCTGATTAAATTTCATAATAAATCAAATATGTATTATTTAATCTAACAGCTGGGAAGAAGCAATCTGTTCCCAGAAACAAAGAGGGGTATCTGAGGCATTGTCCTGATTCCGAATTTATTTCTGCGTCTGGGTTTTTCATTTTCACAAATTAGGGGAATATGTTTAAGCAAAGAAGTGATTTGTATATCTGAGGGCAGCTTTTAGCCAGAGGTCATTATGTAGTTGTACTAACTATGTGTTATAACTTACAGTGCCATGGCCAGCCTGAAGTACCTTTTGGGTGGCCGGCGGGGGCTGGGCAGAGCTGTCATGGCAAAGGGCTAAAAGCTGTATGGTACAGTTGGCTCTCTGCATCCTCAGACCCTGCCCACTCCGGACAAAAATATGAAAAGAGGATGCACCTGTGCTGGGCATGCTCTTACCACACCCGAAACAAACAAGAATGCGTGTAGCATGGTGCTGTGTGAGCGTTTGTGACTCATCTACACAGAGATGGTTTAAGATACTCAGGGAGCAGTCATAGGTGCCTTCCACTCTTCAGAAGGTACACAGTGTCAGGGTGTGACTATCTCTGGGAGGAAATAGTACCTCCAGAACCTGGGGATACTAGAACTAATTTTATTTTTTATAATTTACACATTTCAGCTCTTAAGTAGTGAAGGAGTGGTGGTTGACTAGCTAAGCTGCTGCTGCAGAAAGGGAAACTGTCCCTTGCAGCTAGCACTTGGCTTCCTCAGCAGATGGTGCTAGAGGTCTGACTGTGAGCTGGTGTTGTAGCATGCTCTACTAGGAGCTTAGGAAGGGGGGGTAGTGGTGGAGAACCATTTAAGGAATGTCTCTGCGGAGTCTGAGGATACAGGAGAGAAAGGGATTTGATGAACGCTTTTTATTGTTGCTCTAGTTTTAAGAAGGAGAGAGACTGCAGTAAAAACACTGTCTACACAAGCCAGTTCCGAACCTGGCGGACATGCTGGCATGGGACTTTTTCTGTTCATTTCGAAAGCATTTCTTTTCCACTTATTATACTGTGTTCCCATGTATATTTAAAGATATGTAGTTTCCAGGATTACAAGTTCACTCTGAGCATGTGAATATATATATTTGCTTGTGTACTTGCTTTTGATCAGTTCTCAAGTAGATCAGTGTGGTGGTTTTGTTTCTGGTTTTTTTTTTTTTTGGTTATTGTTGTTTTTGTTTTTGTTTTTTTTTTCTTTCTCTTTTTTTGTTCTTTTTTTTTTGCCAAGATTTGCTTCTTCCCTTCTTGCTTCTTCCTGGGTTTCCTCGCACTTGATTCCCCCAGGGTGTCTACAAGTTACTAGAAGCTGGTTGAGCATGGTAGGGGAAGTGAATTAATTTGCTTCTTGATGCAGATGATGAGAAAGAGTTCATGTAGTGTCATCACTGTTGGTACCCTCACCCCTCTAAGATGTATTTTTATTGTTGGCGTATGGGTGTTTTGGTTACATGTATGTTCGTGCACTACATGTATGCAGTCTTCAAGGAGGCCAGACAAGGGCATCAAGTTCCCCTGGTGGTTGTGAGCCTCCATGTGGGTGGTGGGGATTGAACCCAGGTCTTGGGAAGAGCAGACAGCGCTCTTAAAAGCCAAGCAGTCTCTCCTGTTCCCTTGGTGTTTTCTTAATAAGGCAAATGAATTAAAAATCTGTTCTCATCCCATTTCATTCGTGACTTAAGAGTAGAGTAGCTGTCATCCTGGAGGAGTGTTTTTCTTAGCTGTTAGGAAGCTGTGGGAAGAAAATAACAACAGTACATGAATTAAAGTGAAAGCGACATCTGAAGGAGGTGGCTTTTCCCTTTAGCTCCCTCAAGGAGACACACACAGATCCTGGTGTCTCTGTTGTAACTGTGGGAAAACTAGGAACAGCCTAGAGATTCTGATGATGGTAAGGATACACATGCGTCATCTTAGTGAGCTTGCACGAAACACCGTGGGTGATGTTGTACGTGAAAAGGTCCATGCAGATAGACGTAAACACCACATAAACTTAAGTCCGCAGTTAGTTTTGAAAGTAGCTCTGTGTGGCTCTTTACACTGAAGAAAGCTTTGTTTCTGCTGACGTGATCCTAAGTACCCGAGGAAGGGCAGTCAGGAGGAAGAGGGAAAGCAGCTGGTGCCTTCTGGGACAGACTGGAGCCCTCGTGGAGTGGGCAGAGTGGACTGGGTGTGAGGGAACATGGGTGCGCTGGATGGCCTCCAGTGAGTCCTGCTGTGTAGGCGATCCAGGAGGCCTCTGGGGATGGAGAGTTTTCTAGAGGAGCTGCAGGGTGGCATTTACTCTGTTACTTGTTCCTGATCTGTTTATACGGCTAACATGCTACACTTCAGGACGGTAGAGAGATGCACACGGGGCCTTTCTAGGTTTCATTACGTTGGATTCTTTTGGATAGCAAAATGCAGGGGAGAAAGAAAGGCAGAGCGCCGGGTGGTCCCTCTCGTAGGCTTAGCTGCCTGAGACCACATGACTCGGTTCCTTCTTGATAGAGGATTAATCCGATGGTCCCCCAGGTGTCTGGGCAGTGTGCATGCTGTACGCTTGGCCATCTGTGAGGGCTTAAATGTCTTCTTAGGGAAAATGTTCTGGAGAGGCACTCAGTTCTCTGGGATCATGTATGCTTTGTTTTCAACGAAAATCCATGAGCATCCACCGTTACTCCAAAAATAAGATACATTTTTGTTGCTGCTTTATGTTTGTTTGTTTATGTCAGAGGAATGCTGTATGGGCAAACAAACCTGCCTCTACTTGGCTTTGGTTTGTTGGGATGATAAACAACACTGAGGGTTTAGCTGATTTTAAGGACTAGGCAAAAGATGACATGAATGTTGAGGTACTGTCTGCACTATTCTCTCCCAGTCACTCGTGCCTCACTAAGATTGAGGGTTAAGATCGAGGGTCGCAGTAAACTTCACAAGAGGACTGGACTCCGAGGGCCATGTTGGGTCCCTCTGTTCAGGGCTGCCCCGGTGTGGCTCAGGGCACTGTGCCCACCTGGGTTTGCCCCACTGTGGCTGCACTTTGCAGCTTGCCTCACACACAGTGCTGGTCTTCCTTGGCTGACTCCTGGGCCTTGCCCCCGGGCTCAGTTTTGCACTTCTCTTTATCTTATTAGGTGCTGATCCTGAAGTCTTGTGGCCTTTTCTGTGTATTACAAAGTGATAACTTCCAAACCTGTTTTCTTCAGCTAAAACTAAGCTTTGTATGAAAGCACTTCACAGCTGCTTCACAAGTGCATTGGGGTCTCAGAATGATGCTTTGTTTCCGATTTGCATGTAAATACTAGCACCATCTTGTTGATGTTCTCTTCCCAGTCCCTTGTTTTCCCCCTGTGGTAGACACTGAGGACAACACAGTGTCACTTTCCAAGTACCATCCACTGAAGAAATTATTCCTGCATTTCATTACTGTAAGAGTGTGTGTGCACACACTTGTCAGAGCCCACCTGGGAAGGTCAGCACAGCTTGGGAAGTCAGTTCTCTCTTCCACCATGAAGACTCCGGGGACTAAACTCAGGGTGTCAGTCTTAGTGGCAAGTGTTCTTGTTCACTCAACACCCACCCACCCCTCCTTAAAGTCCCACACCGTCCTAGAATTCCATAGTGGCTAGGCTGGATGGCCACGGAGCACCAGGAGATCCTCATGGTGCTCCCAGCACTGAGGCCACAAAGCACGTATGGACACAGCCTTTCCCACGGGTTCTGAGCACTGCGGCAGCCCAGCCCCTTCCTCCCCACGTGTCAGCCTTACCCCGTTAGTTCCACTGCCTCAGGGAACCAGAGCTTCTCATCTGGAGCAGCTAGCAGCTTGTCCTTCGCATGGCTGGCTCTCTCTCTCATGGTTCGGTCCTGACTTCTCCTTAGGGAGGCCTTTACTCACTGCCAGAGGTAGGTTTGGGTTTATGCACCCAGTTTCCCTGTGATTTTCTAACACATTGGAAATTTTTGAGTACTGACACTGAGTGCAAACTCCTGAAAACAGACATTTGTTCATTAAATGTAGTAAGAAAATTCAAGCGATTGAATTCTGAACATAAAATACCTCTGTATGGTGACTGAATTGTCATGCTATTCCTATCTATACCAGTTGCTAACCTTGGGGCAGTCGTTTTGGTGACACTGTGCAGAGCTAGGACACAGAGATTAATGCCAGGTGAGATATGAGTAGGAGGGGTTGGCCAGCCTCAGCGCTGGAACAGGCCTGCAGTTAAGGGTTCTGTGGGTTCATCAGGTACCAAGCATGAAGGGCATCGTTGAAGGGTAGTCTTGGAGGTCTGTCCTGTGGCTGGATCCATCAGATGACTGGTCAGATGTGAGGCTGCAGAGCGGCGGAGATGTGAGGCCAGCAGAGCATCATTGATCCCTCACCCTGCTGAGTTCCTAACTGAGTTAGTTTGAAGACCTGGGTTGCTACTCAGTTCCTGAGGTGTCATAGGAAGAGTTGAGCTATGTGTGTAATAGGTAGTATCATAGAAGACATCAGTGTTTGTAGCTGAAGGAAAGACAGGACAGTACACCACACACAGGGAGGGACATCTCAGAGGCACTAAAGGTTACTGATGGGTAGCTAACCACGGATGTTGAGTTGCTCTGTGAGGGGTAAAGAGGAGAATGAACAAATGAGACACATTCACAAAACGAAAGTTCAGTGATGGCTAAGGAGATGGTCTTGATGTCTGCTGGCTGAGGACCTGCATAGCTGGAGGTGCAGTTAATCTGGAGAAACTGGTGATGAAAAGGGAGGGAGCTGATGCCCTTCGAAATTCCTGCCTTCAAAGGGCTGGTAGGACACACTGTCAGGAGGTAAGCATAAGAGATGTTAGGCTGGAATTACCATTTACAGCCAGCTAAAAGGATGAAGGAGTGGCATCCAGAACTCCTGCCGTGAGGCACGGAGTGTGCAGCTGAGAACTGGTAAGGCTGCAGAGGGAGAGACATCGAGGACAGGGCTGTGGGCAACGTACATGTGTAAGGAGGAGGTGTTGGAAGAGTGTGGGCTGCAGAGCTGCCGGAACATGACAGCGTGGACTTTGGAGAGAAGGAGATAACTCCGAAGCCACCGTGCCAGAGACCTTTTTCCTGAGCAAAATGAATAATAGTTCCTCTATCATAAGCTAATTTTCACAACTATATATTGTACTTCCAGTCCTTAGTAATTGTTTGGATAAACATCTTAACCATAAGGGGGCGGAGTGAGAAGTATTTGTAATTTGGATCAATACAAATTGGTTCTCACCTCTGGAAAATCCAGTTCCGTAAGTCAGTGTACTAGGAAGGTAGCGTATTTTCAAGTAAACTAAGGCGTCTTAATTAAAGATGAGCTAGTCAGGGAAGGCACGTGGTGCGCCTCGTTAAGTGGCCTTGATAGTGTCTGCATCAGAGGTGGTCCTTAGCTTTGATCTGTGAGACAGATCCATACTGACTTAAAGTACCCATTCTAGAAGGCAAAGTGCAGATGTAAAACAAAACACACAGGGCCCGCAGGCAGGTGGATACGAATAAAGAGAAATAAAGTTTGCTTGGAGAGTGGATTTGTTAGGAGTGGAGAAGACCATCAATGCCCTTGTGCCATCGAGAGTCCTGTTCTGCTGCTGTGGATGCAGTTTCTTTGTCCCGAGGGTCTGTGCCATGTGTACAGAGACAAGTATGTCTGTCTGCATTTCAGGACCCAATCCCCTGGCCAGAGCGCCCCTCCTGGGAAGGACATGGAATGCCACATGCTTAAGTAGATACTGAAATACTTGAATACTGTAATGATCTTTCTTTGAACTTCTAGGTTCTCCTGAAAAGAAAACGGAACAGTCTCCAAATCAAAGAAATATCATTGTGAACCCTACCAAAAATGGAAGCTCAAGTCCAATATGTAAAGATCAGCGAGCTGGAAAGAAAACCTCAGAGAATCCCGTAGTCAGGGGCCAAGTGCAAAAGGGAAATGAGGATTCTGAAAGCGATTTTGAGTCAGACCCCCCTTCTCCTAAGAGCAGTGAAGAAGAACAAGAGGATGAAGACGCACAGGGAGAACACGGGGAATTTAATGATGACGACACTGAGCCGGAGAACCTGGGTCACAGGCCTCTGCTCATGGACTCCGAGGATGAGGAGGAGGATGACAAACACAGCTCGGACTCCGAGTGTGAACAGGCAAAAGCCAAGGGAGGAGCCGCGAGCTCCCTGCGCAGAGACAAACCTGGCGGTGCCCAGGACACAGCACTCCTGAGCCCTGCCGGTTCGCCTGCTGATGCGCTGACTCCCAGTCCGGAGTTCGATGTGTTTGGTGCTGTTCCCTTCTTTGCAGTGCCCGCTCCACAGCCGCAGGGCAGAGGGAATGGGAAGACCCTCTCCCAGCAGACGTTTCCGGAGCAGGAGGACTTCGACGTGTTCACGAAGGCCCCCTTCAACAAGAAGGTCAACGTCCAGGACTGGCCCGCGGCGGGGCCGGACACCCGTCCGCTGCCCGCACGGCCCAGAAGTGTAGATATATTTGGCTCCACTCCCTTTCAGCCATTTTCCACGTCAGCCAGTAAAAGTGAAAGCAAGGAGGATGTTTTTGGGCTCGTGCCCTTTGAGGAAATAACCGGGAGTCAGCAGCAGCAGCAAAAAGTCAAGCAGCGCAGCTTGCAGAAACTGTCCTCTCGCCAGAGACGCACAAAGCAGGATGCGTCCAAAAGCAACGGGAAGCGCCATCACGGCACGCCCACGGGTGCCAAGAAGACTCTGAAGCCGCCCTACCGCACGCCCGAGAGGGCCCGCAGGCACAAGAAGGTCGGCCGCAGAGACTCACAGAGCAGCAATGAGTTTTTAACCATTTCAGATTCCAAGGAGAACATCAGCGTCGCGCTGCCGGATGGCAAGGACAGGGCCAGTGTCCTGCAAGCTGAAGACAGTCTGCTGGATCCTTTTGGTGCCAAGCCTTTTCATCCTCCAGACCTGTGGCACCAGCCCCACCAGGGCCTCGGCGACATCTGTGTTGATCACAGCACCCTTTTGCCTGGGAGGCCACGACAGAATTCAGTTCATGGGTCATTCCACAGCACAGACGCATTGAGAATGGACGACTTTGGTGCCGTGCCCTTCACAGAACTCGTGGTGCAAAGCGTCACTCCACAACAGTCCCAGCCGGTCGAATTAGACCCCTTTGGTGCTGCTCCATTTCCTTCGAAACAGTAGATACTTCAGGTGGACTCAGCAATAACTCCTGTTTCAAAAAAGTATGAATAGTTTTATGAATCTGGAAGAAAACGTATTTGTATAGTTGTTTATATCATTCATTCTGACAGGTTAATCAGGATAGGTGATTTTTAGATAAACCAAACGGAATCATTTGTACAGGGTAGTAAATTGATGCCTTCTTCAAGCAGGAGATCTGAATCGAAAGCTCCAAGGGCTCTGGCTACTGACAGCTCAGAGGGTCACTCACGGGGCTTCCTGGGAAAGCTGGTGTGCGGCGGCTGAGGGACAGGGAAGCTTATGGCTTCAGATATCCAAACGTCACCTAGGTGCACACCCCAGATCCAGCATTTGAAGCCAGGCTGACTGAATGTTTCTGCCTGTGCGGAAACAGTCTAGAGTGTACTCTTCATACACTTCTCTGTAAGGCAGGGCCAGAAGAAACTGACTATCGTGCCTAAAATAACTGTTGCATTAAAAAAAAAACAAAAAAACAAGTGCCATTAATAATGGACTCTGCAAGGATAAGTATATGAAATAATGTATATATTAACTCACTTTAGCTCTTCTACGGTGTATAGATCAAAACATGTATATGATAATATATATGCAGTTTTTAATATGTCAAAAATAAATTTTTACAATGTGGAATGTCTAGAACAAAAATATAAAGAAATCTTTGGCATTTGAAAAAAATGTAAAAGAATGATACGTCAAAAAGAAAAGCAACATTTGGTACTTCAGAAATACTTTGTTTTTGAATGGATATTTGCCAAAACTTTTGTCATCATGTCCCTGCTGAAGTACATCGATAGAGGGGGTGGGGTGGGGGAGGGGGAGGCAGGTTATATAGAAATTTAATTTCAGAAACAATGTAGCTGAAACTTTAATTTTTAAAGAAGTTTACAATGTAAAATCATGTTGCATTTACTGACCTACTTTAGGACAGCCCCACCCTCATCCATCACTGGGGAGGCCTGGGCTACAGTTCCTTCCTTCAGGGTTAGAGGGCGCAGCTGTACAGTGCTCTGAGCGTGATGGGCAGTCCCTCTGCAAGGGCAGCCAGACCCTCAGTGGATGGAAGGATCAGATGGTGGGACTAGGCACTTAATTCTGCTACCCAACTGCATCAGTAGTGAAAAGAACTAAGCTACCAAATTGCCTTTAAAAAAATATCACCAGTCATAATGAGAAACTTGAAATTTTGTAGTTGTGGTTAGTGATAGCAGTTATACATCAGTTAATGTGAATGTACTATCCGTGCTTCCTATGTCTGTCTTAAGTTATGATTAGCTGTCTTACAGATGAGCATTTGAAGTTTCTAGATCAACAGCTATTGCTATTGACTGCAATATTTTAAGTTGACTATCTTTGCCCCCAGTTAGTGTACCTTAATAATTATATTAAAACCTCTTAACTTTAATGCCCCACGGGATAAACCATTTGCCTACTTTCAGAGTTCAGAACTTGGAAAGAAGCAAAATACATCACCAAGGCACAGTCCCTTTGTACTGCTTGTCTCCTCCTCTGAGGGCTCAGTCGGGGTAGTGTGCACAGGAGCAGGCCACACCACACCGCCCAGAACCGGGCTGTACCACTTACTGTCCTCGTGCCAAAGGCAGAGACTATGTTTGCACCTTTTTTTTTTTTTCTGGTTCTCAGGTTGATCAATCTCACTAATGCAAAAAAGCAGTAGACTCTTTAAGCTACAAAACAGACTCGGTAATGCTTTCTCCCTAACGTGATGACGAACTGATATGGTGTTCTGAGTTGTGAATATGAAATCAGAGTTCCACTTGCCTTTCAATGCACTGAATATTTTGAAGTGATTCACTGACAACAGCCCCTTCTGCTGGACAAATTCTTAGGAAACAACTCTGCTACCACTTCAAATGTTTACATTGCCTCCCACAGCCCAGCAGGTGACGCTCCTCTTGAGAGCAGCTCATTGGACAGATTAATTGGAGATCCAATGGGGCAGCTCCTTCATGTGGCTGTTAGAGGCATTTTCTCAAGATGAGGAGACTCCATTTAACTTCCAGTCTCTGCAGCCACGGGTACAGCTGAGCCTTAGGTAGCTAATTCCCGTGCAAGAATTTGGCTCCCATACACAGGAGAGCACTTACCCAGCATCCAGCCCTCACTGAAAAGCTTGACTCTGTTATGGGATGGCCCAGTTCTGGTTTAAAGAATGTCATTTGGGTGTGCCCTGTGCTTCTAAGTATGCAAAGCAGTTCTAACTCAACCAGTTAGACTTGAACATCTAAGGGAAGTCACGAAAGGAGCCCAGGAGAGAGTCTGAGGCCAGAGTTGCCACCTAGAAGCTTTAACAGTGCTCATTAACTTTGAATCTTTTCTTAAAAAGTAGACCCTTTGCTTCACTTTGGTCAATCGAAGGTTAGTAATGCCAGAGAATCTTTTAGGACCTTGAAGAAATGGATTTACTAAGGCACCGAGGTTGCTTGGTATGTAGCTGAGGAAAGGTCTGCTACAAGCTGGGTGAGAACGGACCCGACTAGAATCTTAAGCACTGAGTGCGCCTTCCCTGGGCTGTGTGTCCAGGGCAGTTAGGAAAGCACGTGACTCTCAGATCTGCACCTTGCAGTCAGTCCTGCCGTGTCCCCAGAGGGACTACTCTCATCTCTGATGGAGACTACTAAGGTGGGGCCCACTCTGGTCCATCTCTCCATTGGGCTGTCCAGGTCTGGGTACTTCACTAAAACATTGTTTGAAGGTGCACATGTATTAATATCACTACTTATGGGGAGTTTGGGTATATTTGTTTAATACATGTAGAATGCGCAGTGGACTCTGTCATTTTTTTCTTTTATTTTTAAGCAAAACTAGTCATCAACTTAGTCCAGTTGCTGAGCTGACAGTCTACTGTGAGGAGATGATGTGTCTACTGAGAGAATGACAAATGACTGTTGGAAGAAATGTATACTCAGTGGTGTTTTCTGCTAGGATAAGAAGATACACACACACCACAGCTCTCAGTTATGGAATTAATGTGAATTTAAAAAGGCAATCGTAGTTTCTTTTAAGAGCATTCACTTCTAGTGAGGGAGTTTACAAAAGCCACTGAAAGGAAGACGCAGATGAAAATACAGAGGATTGGGCGTGGTTTAGGTTTTTAGTCTTTTTTTTTTTAATTTTTAAAATTCACAGTGCTACTTTGAGGAAGACTGGTTTCGTGACTTTGTTCTCTTTGTGACTGAGGTCATCCTATTAACAGAAGGAGTAGTAGCCGCTCGTTCTTTCTTTTGCGGTGCCGGGAACTGAACCCAGGGCCTTGCCCATGGGAGGCAGGCACTTGAGGGCTGAGCCCCACCTCCAGCCTGGAAGATCCCTTTTAATTGCTGGCAAACAGCTTTAAGTGCACTTTCTTTGATTACACTTCCATGTTTTTGTTAAACTTGAATTTTCTGAAGCCTTTATGTACCACTAAGCAAATAATTTTAATCTTTAAATAAACCGGGTTTATATCCTTAGTTATATTTCTAATTGTTATAAAACATACTTGCTAAAGTAACTTAAGCCCTCAAATGTAGCTTGGAGATGTTTGAAATAGAATTCAGTTGCTTTCCCTGTACCCAGTAAAGCACTAATTTTATTACCTTATTGCCTTTACATTGCTTAGTCTTGAATCCTGTTCACTATTTTGTTTGAGATTTAAAGTTATTTTCTTACTGTATTTATCATACCTACTGTTTTAATAATCTGCCTTCTTTAAATGCAATAAATCCCAAATGGATTGCTTATTCTTTATAACCAATGCCTTTGGAGTTTATTATTATTATTTGTATCATTAAAAGTTTCATTACAAACTTCTGTTCAGTTCTTTCATCCTCATCATGGATTCTGTCTCAGTTTTGTGCTCTGTTCGAGTTCATGGTTTAAGATTTAAGAAGATGCACTTGACCTAATTTTTCTGCAACAAGAATACTTCAAAACACAATTGTCACAAATTTACCAATACAGTGCTTGTAAGGTCAGAACACAGACCTTAGCGTGCCTTTTCAGTTACTTGTCTGGTATAGTTTTTCATTTGTACCTTGTTGTGTTTGATTTTTACTCTTTTAAATTTAAAAGACTGTCAGCATTAATTATTTTAATTAATTTGATTAAGCATTTTAAGTATAATAGAGGTTTTGGCATATTAAAAAAATGGACTATATTTTTTGATGCGCTAACTTTGCTGACAAGAGTTGCAGTCTCAGCTTAGAATACAGTATTCCTCAATCTGGAATCTAGTTGGTGGCTTGTATGCTTTCTCAGTTGTGAACAGGTCATCTTGTTTGATGTGAGTGGACTTCTGTTTTGGAGCAGTGACCAATGCAATGCAGTCACTTAGAGCCAGTTATAGTCAAATCTCTCCAAGGAGGAGCGTGCAGTATTGGAGGTATCGCAGTAATTCCTTCTAGGAAAGGCTGGCTCAAGCAATATGTGTAGCACAGATAATACTCATGATCCTTTAGAACTCTTGGCGTATTAAGAAAGCACATAGGCTGACACAACTGAGAGTACCAGCCCGCCGTGCAGTAGCTGGATGCCACACGGGAGGAGCAGCAGGGCCTCAGAGGGCCCACTGCTGCTTCTCTCCTCACAGACACCATTTTGAAGGGTAAGTTTCAGTTCTAGACCATTCTTATCAGTCCCAAGTACGTTTCTTAGCAGTGTAAACAGTTACTGTGACAATACATATAGGAGACCCCTCTCCCCATTCCCTTCACACTGGTAGGTAGAGTTGGAAGAGATGCTGCTTCTTGGGTGGACTCCGACCTGCTCAGCAAGTGGCAGGAATCCACAAGTGCAGGCCTTGCCCCTTGGTATTTAATACAGGGCAGGGTGTATCTCTAGGGGATACCTGCCAGGCGGAGACTTGTACAGCTCTGCATTCTTCAAGCACAATCTTCACAATGGATACTCTGCCCAGTGGGATTACAGCTGTGACAGTCCCTGACTCATCATTTGACTCTAACATGCGATGTCCAGCTGTAATGTATCACAAAGAATGACAAGCAGCACACATGTAGTAAACTGTATTTATTTACATATGCACACGTTGCCATGCAGCTACTTAACTGCACTCAGTATAAGCCACAAAGATGAACAATGTCTCGCTGTTGGAAAAATGGCTTTATAGAGGAAGATGATTGTTTGTTAACTGAGTTAATTGTATCTCTATAAATTGTTATAATTTACAACAGTCACAGATAGTTAAAAAAAGTCTTAGCTTTTATAGTTTGTATAGCTAGTGAGGCTAGCTTTCTTAAAATACTGTAGCTGGAAATACAATTTTCAACTTATTTTAATAAACTAATAAAAACAAAACTATACATTATTACAAAGCTCAGATTTTAAGCAAATGTCAAATATTTAAATATGAATAATTTTTTATCAGTAGTGCTATGCACACAGTAGATGGTCAATAAATGCTGACATACAGAAGTGTTTAGAATTGGCAGCAATCCACAGTCATTCCTTTATAATAAATACATTATAAAGATAGATGAGAACAATAGGTTTTTTTTTTGTTTTTTACAATACTGAACATTTCAGAGAGCATGGAATAACTGTCCCTACAGTTAGACTTAGGTCTTGAATTTAAAGAAGAGTTATCTGAGAACAAAGTATGCACTTCTTATGTGTGTCATACATTCCGCAGTTACTACAATTCATGGACAAAAAGAAACCAGGCATTTTAAGAATTAAAGTAAAACTTATAAGGCTGGGAATGGTGGCACACACCTTTAATCCCAGCCTTCGGAAGGGAGAGGCAGGTGGCTCTCTACGACCACAAGGCCAGCCTGGTTTATATAGCAAGTTCCAGGGCTACAGAGTGGGACCCTGTCTGAAAAAAGAAAAAAAAAAGGAAACTTAAAAGACTTGATTTTTTTTTAATTCATAATAAAAATGGTTCCACATCTAAAATTACTGGATTTTACTTTCAGTTTTTACTTAATAACTATTTAGTATACTTCTGGCCAAAATGACAAAATGTGTATTCAAGAAAAGCACTGGTCAATAAAGGATATTTTCTAAAAAAATATATCCTATTTTTGTTATATCCAGGTCACCTAAAATTGAGCATATGAGAGTTGAGTTTGTGACCCTAAGGTATAACAGCCACTTTCAAAACAGTGCTCCATTGTAACAACGGCAATGAAGTAGTGTCCTTTACAGAGTAAAATTCCTGGAAAAAATTCCTGCTAACATTCTAGCATGGGAAATTTAAATTCCAAAACCACTAGATTAGAAAGAAACACTCTGCAGAGGCATATCTACTTTCCTACTACTGGATATAGAAAGTGCATTTAGAAATAAACATCAATGACAAGAAAAAAAATTATGATATATTAGTTAATTCCCTTTTTCTAAAAATATACCAGCATTTAAACCAGCTTGTCAACTTGTTAGGAAACTTAGGTGATACTTTGTATTTTAGTGGACAGCAGAAGTTTTCATGAATATGGTGAATGAGTTAACTTATGCATTTAGGAAGAGGAAGAGTCATACTGTCTGACAGGGCAGTGAGGTTACTACTGAGCTTAAGACTAATGCTCAGCTCTCAACTGTACATGGTGTTTACACACACTTTTCATGTTGTCAGTGAAATGCGGGTACAGTGTAAACTGGATTAGAGCAGAGGTGAGGAATCTCGCCGTGACCGATGAGCCAGCTGCGTGCTCTAAGGCTTAAGGTTTGCTTCGTGCTCAAGAAAGGGCCACCCCGATCGCATGGCCTTCAAAGTAGCACCCGTATAGTTTTGAACCCACAAAACTTAGGACTACAGAGTTAGAGACCAGAGAGTTCTTTGGGGAAACTGGGATCAAAATTCAGTGTCAATCCAATTGTAATATGGAATTAAATAATATTTGGAGTAAAATTAGGTAGCTGAGGACTGGGCTATCA
Organism: Apodemus sylvaticus; assembly: GCF_947179515.1. NCBI lineage: Eukaryota > Metazoa > Chordata > Mammalia > Rodentia > Muridae > Apodemus > Apodemus sylvaticus. The sequence goes on along the minus strand of NC_067482.1, from coordinate 12,920,335 downwards.
GACTGTGTTGTTCAGTCATGCCCCTACTTTCCAATCTGATTTCCAATCTTTTTTAAAAACAGCAGTACACGCTTGTTTCTTTTCTCAACATCTTTCTTAAAGATGGAATTAAGGTTTTTCTTGCCAGCAAACATAAAAACAAACAAACAAACGATCAAAACAAAACAAAACCAAAAACCTAAATGTTTCTAAGGAGAGGAGAACCCTGCTAAGGGCAGTCAGTCAGGCGCCAGCTTCTCACAGAGCACAGAGGCAGAGACTGTGATGGTTCTGCTGGACTGCTTAGCTTGCAACAGCACAGGGTGCAGCAACCCTGGCCTTGAAGAGGCACTTAAATTTGCTCACTTAATGACACTGTCTCCTCTGACAGTCATCATGCAGGATGCCTCCACTGCTTAGGGACAGGGGCCCTTCCTAATGAATGAAGTTGATCTTACACACAACTTAGAGTCCTTTCATATCTGCTACTCAAGATGCTTGCAACACATTTAAATTTCACTGTCTGTACAAACAGTGAATCATTGTTGCAAGAGTCAAGCACAGTTCTTACTATAGATACAAGTATATTTTTCCATTTTTTATAAAGCACTGTGACTCATTAAATAAGAAAAGGTTAAAAAAAAAAAAAGGAATCTTAGAAAAACTGGGGTCTAAAATTCCCCAGTGTATATTGCTGAATGACGTCACCAGGGCCATACCTGGAGTCACAGGCGGGAACCATAGGCAGGGCAAGGCTTGCTGTGTCTGTACTGCATGACATACACGGTTGACTGATGCCACCAATACAGCATCACTACTGCAAGGACATGCCAGATCTGGTGGCTTGATCCGAGGTAGTTTAGTTGTCCTGGAAGGGAGAAAAGAAAGAAAGGCTGATGGTATTATTTCAGTGTTAAGAGAAAAATATACTTCTTCCTCTGGCCAGATTGGCTATAGATAAATCAGATCCAAGCATTTTTAACAGGGTAGTCATATTTCAGGTGTTATTCTTTAAGAATGCAAGCTAATTTCGGAAATGCTGCTCCCAGCTGTTTCTAGATGATATTGGGCGTGCTTGGGTAGTATAGCCTTAGAGCTCAGCTTTAGTTTTTGAGTGTAACTTGTGTGGGCCAATGCAGCAACTCAGCAGGTAAAGGCCCTGCTGTCAAGCCTGATGTTCCCCGCTGCCTCTCAGATCCACACGGACTGGACTAAGAGGGAGCCCGCAGAGGGAGCCTGATCTCTCAGAGCTGTCCTCTGACTGATGCTCGGACGCTGTGGCACCCCCTCCCCAGCTCATGGGTACACACACGCAAGCGCACACACAGTAAATGTGGGAAACATTTAATGTAAGGCTTTATTTCAGCAATTTGATCTTTTGTCTTCCATGTCTAAACACAGTTGGCGAGTGGGGGAAAGTATTGTATGAAAGACAAGAAGCACTAGTGCTCCAGATCAGCATGGTTTAGGTATCATTTTTGCTGGAGCGCATGCATTGTCTGGCTGCATGTGAACCTGCTAGGCGTTACACAGGGGAAGGACTAGTTGATCACGAATACAGGGGAGCTTCCTGATGTTTCCCGGTCAACAACAAGAATAACTAGAAATGTCAGCATTCCCTTTAGTCCTGCTATGGTGGTATGGTGTAAATACCTCTCTAGCAGTGGTGGTAAGAAGCTCAAAGCCAGACTGGGAGCCTTGCCCGATTGTGTAGGAGTGTGTGTGGCACAATCCTCTCACCCAGAGGATACGTTCCTAGATTCCACCCTGGAGTGGTTTCCTTCAGATATCAGAAATCACAGATGAACCTCTAATGTTCATGCACAACAATGACTTTGAACCTGTCCTCTGGTGACTGCCCTGTGTCTTCACTTCCTGCATTCCTTGCTGTATGTCTCTGCATATGAATTTACTGTAGAAGAACAAGTTGGTAAGGACAGAAGAACACGGTAGCTAATGATACTGCCCCAAGGTAAAAAGAACAGGGGTAAGAAGTCACATGAGCCTTGGAGTCTGGTGAGCACTGTCACAAGCTCATAACTGAACAACAGTGTCAACCCCATCCCCTGAACCCAAATCATTCTATGAGAGTGATAGGAAAGATCTATGAAAGTCCCCTGAAATTTAAAGTTATAGATTAGAAATGCTTAGGAATGGAAGAATCATTCCATAATCATTAATACTGGAAAACAATCTAAACTTTGATTCTCAGAAGCTTTTACTTCAAATGTGTTTTTAGAAGAGAGCTATAAAATCATGATGAACAGGGACATACCTGGAAAGTACCGTTCCGGGACTTTGGAAATGTAGAACAGGAAAGCAAGAAGAGCTATCACGTACATCACAAGCACTCGGGGCGCGAAGTCCTGGAAGGCAAAGCGGGTTTCCTTAGACTTCCCCAGTATGACTGACACCTGCTGGAGGCCAGAGGTGGGATTTAAAGATGGCTTCATCTCAATTATCCCGCTGATGGTTTCCGCAGTAATAGTTTCTTATTCTCATTCCACAGGAAAAGAGGTCCACAGCCATGGAGTACAGTGTCACCTGAGAGTCTGGCTACTCCTGGAGCTTGAGCTGGTGACAGTCCTGAGACTGCCCACCCCCTCTACACATGGTTACAGAACGCCGTGTGTATGAGAGCGGAGTCGGCAGAGATAAGAGACAGACCTGAACAGTCCTGCCCAAGGCAAGAAGAGCTACAGTAGCTTTCCACATCCCAGATAAATTCCCTGAGCTACCTGAAGCTCTGCATCTCACTGTGATGCGCAGGCCCAGAGTTCCTCCCAACTCTAGTGAACACCAGTGAGCTGAAACACACATACTGTTCCCAAATCTCATCACAGACCCGATTTACCAATCATTCCCATAGGAAACAAAGACGACTCTTTCTTCCTTTTCAAGTATGTGAGAATGATCCCTGCTGTCTCCATCTCTATATTCTTCTGCTTCATCAGTCTCAGACTGCCAACCACCCTAGAACCCTCCTTCAACCACCCATTGGCTTAACCCTTCCAGAAATATCACCTTCAGGAGGGGCAGCTTCCCATCTTTAAAAAAATGAGAGCTTTTTAGTGAATTTATTCCAAGTCCCCCCTTTGCTTCTTTGATAGAATGATTGATGATCTTGTTAGAATTCTGTTTTTAAGAACCACTGTCCTTATTCTCCAGTTTTCTATCTAAAGTCTTATGAAAATAGAAGTATTCAAATTTTCCTAAAATCCATCAGCTCAAAAGTTCTTATTCATTATAAGCTTAGCATAATTTACCACCTCTAAAATTAATCACTTCTGTATCAGTAACCAGCTTCTGTTAGAATTAAATCACAGATAGTAGCTTCTCATTGTATCGTCTTATTCTTGAAGGGCCAAGATGGCCGGAGAAATGGCGTCTCACACATAGCAGGACAGCTAGGCCCTTCTCGCTCATCAGCTGAGTTCCCTTCCTGGTCTTTTGAAGAGAGGCCTGCTGTCCTGTGACTCCCAAGCCTCTGTGTCCCTGCCACAGAACCGCCTTTCTGTTCACTGGCCTCTGCTGATGAGCCTCACACCGTGACAGCAAGCCCACTGACAGCCCCTCCTCTCCCAGCTCAGTCTCCTGGAGTGACAACAGAAAAGTCCACTTTAGTCCAGGTGAAGAGCTGTGCGACAGCTGCCACACCAGCCTTCCTGTCATCCGCACCAATGCCCAACATTTTTGAGTTTTCTCTCTAGCACACATTGGGGTCCTTTTTTATAAGAAACAAATTTCTGTGTCCCACAGGAACATAGAGCCCTCCTGGGTTTCTGCCTGTCATCCATCACTTGTCCACAGGATCCGAGTCGGCATCAACAGCTTCTCCTTTCCTTCCGAGTGCATGCTTCTGACCCAGCTCTGGCCTCACTTCAGACCCGACATCTGATTTTCTTACGTCCCTTACGTATCTCCAACCAGAAATTCCTCTTCAGCTCCTCATCCCTCACCCTAAAAACAAACCAGTTGCTCCCACTTCTGTAACCCGTTGTCTACGGTATTATCACTAGTCCAGCAGACAAACTGCAACCTCAGAAGTAGTCCCCAGAAACGCTATGTGTACTTACACATAGTGACAGAAAAGGAATGTTATTTCATACGATGACTCATTAGTAATGAGTAGTAATGGGCTAACTTACGATTTGGAAAGGTATGCTTATTTATATAGCTACAGAAACTATGTCTCAACATACAACTAAAGGAACACTCCCGAAGGAGTCAGAGCTACCCACGTGGCCTGACGTTATCCAAGGAATGAAAACGAAGGACCAAAAATAAAGAAAAATTCTGACCACACTCAACCTACCTGTACAATAGGGGCACTGATTCCTCCATTGAGCCAAACCCAGTGAAGAGTAGGGATCACTCCATATCCCGAAACAGAACAGAAGATGATGGGGCGGAGCCTCTGCCACTGCTGTGTGAGGTAACTGGGATGGATCTGGGCGAAGAACACTGCCAGGATCATGGCGAGCACGGTGATCAGGTACACTTGACGCCAGTACTGGAATGAAGAGGATAGCTATCTGGGCGTCTACATTAAGCATTACTTTAGTGTCTGGCCTTAATGTCCAAACCAGATCCCCCATCCCTTTTAAAGAGTGTTGTATACAAATGTTAAGTTTTTGAAGTTTCTTAGGATGATGAAGAAAATTGAAAATGACCCGGTAAAAGGCCACACTTACTTCATCACACTGAAGTGTTTTCTGAGTACCTGCGGCATGCTTGGTATAGGCAGAATGTGGTAGGAACAAGGTTGCCTAAGGCCTGGGCTCTCCTGGTAACTGAGCTCGGCCTATGGGAGGGGTAGCCCTGTGAACATGATGAAAATGTAATGATAACACTGTGACCAAGTCACAAATAGAATGCCGTAGAACCACTGAAGCAAGAACAGCAAATGTTCCACAGGCTCGCTGAAGGTGCGTCACACAGGAGACAACATCTATGCTGGTGAGGAATGCAAACGCAGTGTGCTGGGAGAAGGAGCAGAAGGGCAGTGCAGCTTGGAGAAAGGTTGGAAGATGTGACTCAGATGAACTCTGCCAAGCTGACATACTGGGGGTTGTTAAAGGACAGAGTGCATTCTGGGTGTGGTGGCGTGGACCCAGAACACCAGAATGTAGCTACTGAGGTAAGGGTTCAGAAGCCAGTACAGAGAAGAGATGGGAGGAAGCAGAGAGATACGGCTGGGATGGAGTGTGGATGTATGTATACGCGCGCGCGCGCACACACGCGCACGCGCGCGCGCGCACACACACACACACTGGGATGGAGTGTGGACGTATGTACACACACACTGGGATGGAGTGTGGATGTATGTACACACACACACACACACTGGAATGGAGTGTGGATGTATGTACACACACACACACACACAGACAGACACACTGGGATGGAGTGTGGACGTATGTACACACACACACACTGGGATGGAGTGTGGACATATGTACACACACGCACACACACACACACTGGGATGGAGTGTGAACGCATGTACACACACACACACACACACACACGGATGGAGTGTGGACATATGTACACACACACTGGGATGATGTGTGGGTGTATGTTTGTACACACACACACACATACACTGGGATGGAGTGTGTATGATGTATGTTTGTATACACACACACACATATATATCAGATTTAAGGGCCAATTCGACATAACAGAAGGTCTTAGTAGCTGACTCTTGGCGAGAGGGCAGCTGAGGAAGGTTCAACCCTTTCTAGCCTGAGGAGCCACAAAATGGCTTCCATTAAAGCGCCTGAACAAAGGGCCGCAGGCCGAGCTCAGCTACCAGGAGAGCCCAGGCCTTAGGCAACCTTGTTCCTACCACATTCTGCCTGTGCCAAGCATGCAACAGGTACCCAGAAAACGCTTCTGTGCGACGAAGTGTGACCTTTACTAGGTCATTTTCAATTTTCTTCATCACAGTGTTATCAGCTCCACAAAGTGCAAGCATCCTTACCTGGGCTCCCAAGTGTCTGTGGGCTGCCCGGGTCTAGAAGTTACCTGTCAGATCATTTGTCTTGTATGAACCAAGATGTTCTGTCTAGATCCAGGGTCCAGTCTTAGGCTCATTCTCAGAGGTTTATATCCCTTGAAAGGCAGGAGTCACTAAAGGAACTAGATGCTTGGAGAAGACAGTAATTTCTCTTCTATGTAATTGTGGACTATTAATGCCATAGTTTTTCTTTTCTTTTCTTTTTCTAGGTTTATTTTTTATTTAATTTTTATTTTTTATAAAATAAGTTTCCCATCTTGATACTTAGGAAGACGTAAACAGAAACCTCGGTGCAGTATAAAACAGCAGCTGAGGTCTGGCTGCACACCAGCCTTTTCCACAGCGTGTTTCCACTCCTTCCCTTTAAGGCTGCAGAGTCGCACACAGAATGAGTCCTGTTTACTTCTGGGCACACACGATCCGTTTACTACTATAATCCAATTGATGTATACAGTAATTACATATGCATTTAATGATACACTATTTTGTAATGTAACTAGATCTGAAAATCACATACATAGTTAATAATGGTCCTCACATATTCAAGCCGAAGGCTGTTTTCTTTGGTAATTCAATTTTTTTTTTAAACTTTATGTGTCTGGGTGTTCCAGCATGTATGTCTGTGGACCACGTGCATGCCTGATGCCACAGAGGCCAGAAGATGTAGGATCTTACAGAACTGAAGCTACACAGTGCCATGAGATGACACATGGGTGCTGGGAACCACATCCGGGTTCTCTGGAAGACTTTTACAAACCAGCTTTATAAACTGGGCTGCAGTGGACCCACCGCACAGTGAGGGAAGCATGGGCAGGAGACACTCTCCTCACTGGGAAAGAAGGACAACTCTCCTGGGAGAGGCAGAGTGTGGGCTCTGAAAAAGAGGTGAGTGAGACAGGAAATCAAAGTCCAAGTGTGTAACAGCAGGGTGGGGCTGAGACAGGGCCTTGCTCTGTAGTGCAGTCTGGCCTGGGAGCTGAGATCCTACGCCTCTCTGTCCTGTGTTACACAATCACAGACTCGTGCTATTACCTTCTGTCTATTCTATCTCCATACTTAGAGTTTCCACCAGACAATTAAAAGAAAAAACAAAGAACTATGGGCTCATAGTAGACATCAGACATCACAGGAATCTTCTGGAAATTAAGTTTATCCCCACGCAAGCCTCTCCTGTTGAGCTTCGTTCATGGATTTAAACCAGTGCAAGAAACTCCAAATCCTATACAGATGACAGAGTGTGATAGTTCTGAGCACTTACATTATTGCAATAAAATGCATAAAACACTCCCGAGACGTAGCAGCCCAGTATTCCAATAGAAATTCCTGCATAATCCAATGCCATCCATCTCCGACAGGTTTTTTCTGACCGATGACAGGAGAAAAGATGATAGCCTACTGAGCAAAGCATGCAGACCTGCAAAAGGAAATGCAGACCGTAAGAACAAAGGGAGGGCAGGGCGGGGTGCGCACGCCTGTAATCCCAGCACTTGGGAGGCAGAGGCGGGTGGAGTTCTGAGTTCGAGGCTAGCCTGGTCTACAGAATGAGTTCCAGGGCAGCCAGGGCTATACAGAGAACCCCCCCCCAAATAAATAAATAAATAAATAAATAAATAAATAAATAAATAAATAAAAGAACAATGGGAGAACACAGAAAGCCGAGCTACTCATGACTGGTACTCAGAGATATGACTCGGACCCCACAGTGCCTGAGAGTCAGGGACATAAAATATAAAACTGTAAATAAATAGCAAAAATTGGGAAAATGATATAATGTAAATATTTGTAAATACAAATGTTTCCAAAATATCTCTTAAGGTTACTCTGATTCATGAGAAAGTTCAATTTCATACCAGACATTAAATTAACACATATCCCTTAGCAGAGATCAAAGGATATTGTATGCTGCAAAAAAATACAACCCATCACTGAATCTATTCCTTAGAGGTGACTACTGATAACATGCTATATGTCCCTATAACACATGTGTTCCAAGGACCTGTGATATACATGTATCATATCACAAACACATGATAAATACTTTAAATTAACTCATTATAATTAACGTACTTTCTTATTTTCACTGTGAGAGAAGGCTCTGATTGGTCTGGAACTTACTACATAACCAGGCTGGCCTTGAACTCAGAGACCCCTTCCTCTGTATCCCATGTGCTAGTTTAAAGGTCTGTGCCAATATTCTGGGTTTTTTTTTTTTTTCAGATTGTATAAATCTTTCACATTTTAGAGTATGTGCCACCACACCTGGCTACTATTTTTTTCTTTAACTTAAAGACTATATAGGTTACTTCAAAGTTCTAGATAAATGTATCTTCATTATATCCATGAAAAAAGTGTGTATGCTTTCCCAATGGCCAGCAAAGCTACTAGTGTAGACATTGCTCTGAGGGCTGTAACTGGCCATCAGCTATCTGTTGTGTGCTGTGCATTGCAAGGGATAGAAAGATGAGACTTCTACTCTCTAGGAATTTTTTTTTTTTTGAGAAACTCTGCTATAACAACTTCTATAGAAGTCAGCATAGACCATAGAAAACCAAGAAAAGACGGTATTGGCTGTGGGATGCATGTGGTGTGCCTGCAAATGATCCTGGCAGAAGGGACAAGCATCACTGAAGGAAGGGTTGACACTGAGCTGTACCAACATTCAGGGCACTGGGGGGGAGCGGTGGGGGTAGGAAAGGTTGTGTGGTGTTGTGGTGTGTGTGTGTCCATAAAGACAGGTCATATAATGAAAATATGAAACCAATAAAGAACAAAATGCAGATTTCTTCCCGCCATAATTACAGTGACTACACAACACAGTACTTTAACTTTGGAACTATGGCCCAGGTACAAAACTTCTGATGGTATGAAGACCACCTTTATAGAGGTGCAGACTCTGGGGACAAGGCTGAGTTTATCAAGTCAGTGACACTGGGAGTGGAGAAAATGGGACAGTAAGCTACTGTGAAGCAGGCCCAACTGCAGCTAGCTGCTACAAGACAAACGGACATCGTTGTTTGTTCTTGAGCAAGCTGAAGCAGCCTGAGGAGACTGGTGTTCCACTCAGTACTACCACACTTAACCGATTTAGCTCACCGGCTGCCACAGCCTTTCTTGGCATGTGTCTTTAGACTACTGGCTGGCCCAGTCACATGTCCAACTCGGCCATGTTCTCTGGTTATCCCTGAGCTTACATGCATAAGCCTGGAGAGCACTGTGGCGCAACTTCTCACCGAGAGAGATCGATCTCAGAGTCAGACAGAATGATGCAAGAGGCAGCAGCAGGGCCGGTAGCAAAATGACCCCAGCTTGGCTGCAGCCAGCGGACAGGCAGAGAGGGCGACACGAGGTGGCCAAATGCACACAAGGCCCTACTAGAACTGCCACGATAAGGCTGCCGTGGGAGTGGGACTTCAGGCGGCTTTTCCTTTTCTTCTTAAACTTTGATCTGCCTGACTGTTGACACATGTAGACAGTAACTGACAGGAATTATAAAACCGGTAATAAATTTGACCTTGTTGTGAAGAAAGGCATCTGAGGAAGAAAAACCATGGTATCAAAAGGAAAAGGAAATTATGCCAATAAAGCACTCCATGTCTTAAAGGGTGAATCTATATTTTGTGTGTTCTGTTTGCAGAGGTGTATGCCCTTGTTAAGAGGCCCTAGCCAGATTAGAAAGTGGGCAAATTTGTATGTTTCGGATCCAGTAGAAAGCATCCTCTGGCACGTCTCACTATCAAAGTGGGAAGATAATCACAGTGTACATCCACGTGCATCAGCACACTGGCAGGATGACAGAGTATGACACAATCTGGCCCCTGCCCGCAGCCTTCCTCCTCGGCTGTTCCAGACTCAGATAGAGGACGGATCCCTCTGCGTTGGGAAGGTGGCTGTTGCTTCTGCCCCCTCACAGCATTTTCCTGGTTGAATGCCCTAGTTTACCTTTCCGCCCTCCGACATACCTGACTTGACCTCACTGTCATGCTTATCGTATTCAGCCTTACACATTACTGCTGCATGAGGTATGAAGTACAGAGAGATGTTAAATAAGTGTCTGTTAAACTAAGGTTGAAATTACTAAAAAGAAAATTTAAGATGTTTCTAATATGTCTCTTGGTCCTTTAGTACCAAAGTCTGGAACAAAACGGCAAGGTCTGAAATATAAGATGTGATAAAAGCACTCTGCGGCGAATTCCTCGGCTCTCCTCGCCAAGGGCACAGCGCTGGCCTGGGTCTGTCAGGAGCAGGCATGATGTTGCCTTTTCTTCTCATTTCCATATGGTCCTGCACTCCAAGGTCTTTTAAATCATCAAGATGTCAATGGGTTACGGCCTGTATGCATTTCCTGCTTTTAAATAATCTATCTGAACACTTCAATTGTGCTGGTGTAACAGTGCTCCAAAGTTAGGGGAGTAACCAACCACTATCCGATTGGACTTATGTCCCGCTCTGTGAGATGGACCCCACACCTGACACTGCCTGGGGGGTCAAGAACCTAGGACTAGGTAGGCCACAGACCTAGTAGGGAAAGCAAATGCGACTGTTCTGCTAAGAGAATGGAACAACAGAGTAAGTCACATTCTGCTACACTCAGGTCAGTGTCGTGCTCGGCCTTTGTGAGAAGAGCTTTCACTGATAGTAAGTAGACCAAAGGCAGAGACCGGCAGCCAGATGATGTGTTGAGTGGGAGAGTTTAGAGTGCCACTTCTTTTTTTTTTTTTTTTTTTTTTTTACTTTTCTCATTTTTTTTTATTCGATATAATTTATTTACATTTCAAATGATTTCCCCTCTTCTAGCCCCCCCCACTCCCCGAAAGTAGAGTGCCACTTCTAAATGGGATAGCGCTATCAAATCTTCCTCATGGTTCAGGGAACTCCGCAGAGGAAGAGGTGGCAAGGATGTTGGAGCCAGGGGACAGATGACACCTAAGGAAAGGGTGTGTTCCAGACCCAACAGGACCGATACACAAATGAACTCACACATACTGTGTCGGCATGCTCACAGCCTGCACAGGCTGAAGCGGACGAGGCACCAGCTTTGAGAAGGGGGAGCAGATATGAACCCCCATCCCTCCCAGAAGTTATCTCCAATGGATAACCATTCACAAAGGAAACACTGTTCCTCTCCAATGGAGTCACACTGGGCATACAAGCCACACCTAAAGGCAGCCCCTTGCCCAGCAATAGAAGATCAACACAAAATGAACTCAAGTAATTTCTTATATATGTAATGTATGTGTGTGTGTGTGTGTGTGTGTGTATGTATATATACCTAATGATATTTTGGGGCATTTTTTTTACTTTACTTGTTTTTTGTTTATATATTATGGTTTCTGATTTTGTGATTTTATAGGCTTTCCATGAATGTGTGTAAAGTGTGTGTGTGTGTTGTGTGTATATATATAAATAAATAAATAAATAAATATATATATATGTGTGTGTGTGTGTGTGTGTGTATGTATATATACCTAATGATATTATGATATTTTGGGGCATTTTTTTTTTTACTTTACTTGTCTTTTGCTTATATATATTATGGTTTCTGATTTTGTGACTTTATGGGCTTTCCATGAATGTGTGTAAAGTGTGTGTGTGTGTGTGTGTGTGTGTGTGTATGCATGCTTCTCTTGCTTTTTGTTCCTCCCCGTTTCTTCTGTTCATCTCTGGTTTATTTGTCTTTTCTAGGGAGAGCAAAGAAAGACATGGAGTTGGATGAGTGGGAAGGTGGGAAGAATCTGGGAGGAGGTGGGGAAGGGGAAATGGCGACAGAATATATTGTAGGAGCAAAAGTCTAACTTCAGTAACAAAAAATGGTCTACTCCTGGGCATATACCCAGAGGATTCCCCAGCATGTAATAAGGATCCATGCTCCACTATGTTCATAGCAGCCCTATTTATAATAGCCAGAAGCTGGAAAGAACCTAGATGTCGCTCAGCAGAAGAATAGATACAGAAAATGTGGTATATATACACAATGGAGTACTATTCAGCCATTAGAAACAATGAATTCATGAAATTCTTAGACAAATGGATGGAACTGGAAAACATCATCCTAAGTGAGATAACCCAGTCTCAAAAGAACACTCATGGTATGCACTCACTGATAAGTGGACAGTAGCCTAGAAGTGTGGAATACCCAAGAAATAATTCACATATCAAATGATGCCCAAAAAAAGGAAGGAGAGGCCCCTGGTCCTGGAAAGGCTCAGTGTGGCAGTATAGGGGAATACCAGGACAGGGAAGTGGGAAGGGGTGGATTGGAGAACAGGGGGAGGGAAGAGGGCTTATGGGACTTTCGGGAGGGGGGAACCAGGAAAGGGAAAATCAACTTGAAATGTAAATAAAGAATATATCAAATAAAAAAAAAGAAAAAAAAAGAAGAAGATTATCCAATGTTAAATTTAAAGATTTTTCTATAGATCCTTGGAAAAATACAAGTGTAACGTAACAAAAGTTAACAACAAAGACATGATCAATCTGAAACCAAGCAAGTGACAAGGGTCCCAAGGAGAGCAACACTGAAGCACTAGATCAATGGCAGCGAGGTGAGGCAGTATGAAGACAGCAAACGCGAGGCACACAGGCACTTAAACCTCAGAGAGAAGCAGTCTTTCCAAACAGGCTTTAAGTAGACACTTCCACCAGACAACAGAGTATAGTTAGACTCCTAGTGTTCATCCAAACACAGCCAAGATGTTTACAGAGATTACGAAGCAAGGGGTGGCCATGCGTGCCTACAATCCTGGCATTTCATGAGGTGGGAAGCTGAGGAAAATTCAAGCTCAAGGCCAGCCTGGGCTACACAATGGGGCTCTGCCTCAGATTGGGGTGGGGAGGGGAGCATGAACACAGTTCCCACCATCTGCTATGATAACAGCTCCCAAACACATGAGAGCAGCAGCTTCTGTGGGCTTATGCTATGAAGGCAAATAAGCTGTCCCATGTGCCCTCTGGAGGGCTGTTCAAAGCGTTGGGCCTGAAGATCACTGTGCCAGCATTCCTGATATAAGTCCTCCTCACCCCACATGGTGTTTGCGGAGCCACTCACCTGGAAACAGAAAAGACAAATGGAGCAGATCACAAAGTCTTCTCTGGATGCGCTGGCTGAAGGCAGCACGGATGTCATGTCATAGATCCCCAGGGTGAAGAAGAGAAAGAAACCCAGCAAATGACTCCAGATGTTTACCGTCTCATTGGACAGAATAAACAAACTACAAAGAAAACAAACACACAGTTCAGAGTCGCTGTGGCTCAGTGGTTAGGGACTGGGGGAGGGGCTCGGCCTCTGACCGTCTCTGCCTTTCTAAGACTGGATGTCCAGTTACTATTTCTGTGATTTTTCTCCCATTTGCACTCATCCTGGGAGTTACAGCTTTGGGCGTTCAACCCTCACTACTTCTTTCCTCCGATTGCATCACTTTTGAAAGCAGAGTCCTTGCACAGATTCCTCCCTTTCTCCAGAAATGAAGCAATCATGCAAACACTGGAAGTTAGCTAGAAAACTGTCAGGGGCAGTAAACCACGACCCTGCTTAGTGCAAGCTGAGGCATAAACATAAAATACCTTTTAAGCACTTGTTAAATACACGTACAAAGTTCAGTGCATCTAGGAGAGACAAAATACACACGGAGGAGTCCGCTGGAGAAGTCCTGAAGACAGGCAGGCATGCCAGAGCAATTCTGCTATGCAGGTTCTGAAACCAGTTTCAGCTTCAGGTGGCAGAGCCTGCCCCGTTTAGGAGCAAGAGGAGATTACATTGTGCATGGGTACTATTTGTCCTCTTAAAATGTCTTGGCAGCACAGGCTGGCAGAGACTACCATCCAGACCTGGAATCAGTTTCTTCGCCCATAAAGAAAAGGCGTTACATTAGGTGCTTCTGCCTGCTTCCAACTCTTTCGCAACTCTGCAAAATGGTTCTTCATTTTTACTATACAGTGATATCACGACTGAAGATTTAAATACCCCTGCACATCTCTAGCAAAACCAAATCTTTTATTAAACTAACACCTTGGCTGTTAACAAATCAGTTTTTTTTGGGGGGGTAAGGTTTAATTATTCTTATTTCCTGTCTGTGGCTGTTTTGATTATATGTCTGTCTGTGTATCGCATGCATGCCCAGTATCTGCAGAGGCTAGAAGGCATCAGGTCTCCTAGAACTGGGGTTATAGGCAGTTGTGGGCTGCATGTGGGTGCTGGAAATCAAAGGCAAATCCTCTGGGAGGGCAGCCAAAGCTCTTAAGCAATGAACAATCCACCTCCATCCCGACCCCTAGGCCCTGAATCAGAAGTTGTGAAGAACATGAATGTATAGCTAGCCATTTGCAGCAGTTCCTACGGGTCTCACAGCCTTATCTTTATGAGGGCAAAACTTGGTGAAGTCTCAATGATCAAGAAAAAAGAATATCGTGTATCTGGAGACACAGACTTTATATCTTGCCTACCATCAATATAAAGACTATCTGTAATTGGAGGAGGAACTAAAAGAATGCTCTAGAAGCATCTAATTACAGGACTGTTTTGGCAAGTGACACTATATTCTGCCTGTTGCCTCAGAACTTCTCATTTGATGAAACCCAGTATAACCTGATTAACTAAACATACTCTATCCGTGTCCCTTCCCAGGAACAGAGTGCAAATAGAATGGGTGGCCATATAAAAATCTCTCTTCACGTGTAAAATCTGTCTGAGAGACTCTTGAAATTTAGAAGAGAGGCTAAAGGCCCAACGTGGTTGAGATCAATATTGTAGGAAGAGTATTCCCCTAAAGGACAAAGTATTATTGTCAGAAAAGATGGGCACTCGTATGTTTTGTTTATCTTCAAAATCAACACATTAACTCTTGCTCAAATTTCTGAAGCGGTTAAGAGGCAGGTTTGTTAACTTGCGTCTGACTCAGCAACTCAAGATCTAACGTTTTATATGTCCTGGTTTCAACCCCTTCAGATTTGGACTCAACACATCAGACTGCAGAGGGTCACTGCTGCACAGGTACAGTATTCACAGCAGTCCACTTCTGGCCTGCTTCTTCCATCTCCCTAGCAGGGCCTAGCTCTGATGTCTTAATTATGTACCAGAAGCACTGGGGAGATAAAGCAATAATTAAAACTCAAAATTGTGACATCCACTTGGCCATCCATTCAAGCAATGTCACAAAAACACTCTCAAGGCAGTACAAAAAGAAACGGGATGAGGGCAAGACCACACTGGGGAGATCAACAAACACCCGTGGCTGCTGACTGAGCAATTCAAAAAGCCACATTGTGGAAAGCGGAGTTTGCTACCCCAGTGACCCGGAGGACTGTACCAAACTTCTGCTAAATCGATAACTTTAGTACATACAGTGAGTTCTGGCAGAAGACTCTGAAAACTAAAGCCACTTTTAAAATTTTCTTTTTAAACAGAAGCTTTTGGGACTTCCATTTTAAAGCTCTAAACCAACAAACATAGTTCATTCAGAGGCTCCTAAGATGTTCTGTTGGTCCCGGTGTCCCCTTTCAACTTCCTTTGCTACAGGGTTTTTGTTTTTGTTTTTTTTCCTACACAGCATTTTCCACAATTACTATTATGCAATAGTATAATTATCCCTTTAGTGTCTGCCACTCAGGCTAGACCTTACCAGCTTCGTGGGAACAAGGACCATGCCTGCCTTCTGCAACTGGTATAGTGCCTACCACCTAGCAGAGCCTCAATGCACATTTGCTAGATGATTGAATGAATCAGGGCTTCCCACACACACATGCACAGCAGTGTGGACTTGTCTGCTATTATATGGGCATTCAGCTGGCCAACACTTCTGAATCCCCACGGTGCTGCCCTAGAAACAAAGCTCAGGTATACAAAGCAAATAAGGTTCGGCCTTTGTCAGTGGGGAAGATTCCAACCCATATCCCCAGTGATTACCAAATGGAAAAAAGGATGTAAAAGCGCTTTGTAAACAGCAAAGGGCTAATGGAGAAGAAAACGATGACCACTGTTAGTATCATTGCTATTTCGTGGATCAAGGACCCGCGGAGGAGAGATAGAACAGCAAAAAGATAAAGGACCCAGAGGTGAGGAATTGATGCGCACAGAGAAGGGGGGGGGGGGGCGGGAGATGGGGAGAGCAGACAAAAAGCGTGAGAAGAGAGGATGCACCGCAGGGAGCAGTCACTGTACCTTTTGATACACAGTCTGGAGGGCAGGTAGGCCCGGTAGCCGTCGGTGATGTAGGGGTTGTCTTTGAGGGACACCGGGATCTGTTCATAGGTGTAGAGGCGGATGCCTCGGGGCACCAGGACCGGCCAGTACTGGTAGCTGCCCAGCTCGATGTAGTGCGCACTCTTCAGCAGCTTCTGATGCATGGTTCCAAGGCGCCGGCCCGGCCCCGCCTCCCCGGGGAGGGGGCTTCGCCGCTGGCGCCCCCACCCCGGAGCCGCCGCCGCTGAGCTAGGTGCTTCGGCCCGCGTCTGCCCAGGCCCGGCTCCGCTACACACCTCCGCCGCTTGTGCTCAGGCCGGCCGCCGGCGTCGCAGCCTGCTCTGACGTCAGCACGCCGTAAAGCCCCGCCCCCTCCCCGCCCCTCGCCTTGTAGGCCCGCCCGTCCTTCTGCCTTTACCAGCAGGACCCGCCTACCGCCCCGCCCTTTACCCTCCTGGAGAGACCTTAGTTCCTCCGCCAGCCAGTCATCCTCTGGCCCCGCCCTCCTGCGTGTCCCGCCCCTAGCCTGGCCCTCTTAGCCGGCCCACCGCTAGTTCCGCCCTTCCACCCCGGGCCGCCTCTAGGCCCGCCCCCATCCGGCCCGCCCCCCATCCGGCCCGCCCCCATCCGGCCCGCCCCCATCCGGCCCGCCCCTACCTAGCTCCGCCCTCCAGGCAGGCCCTCCCCCTAACTCCAACCAGACCTGCCCATCTTCCTTTAGCTGCAGGTGAAAAATTCAAAGTATAATGGAATCCAAGTGATTCTTTCATTTGGTTTTCATTAGAAGTAATATTTACTATATTTTGAATAACAAGAAGAAAGTAACAGAAAGGTAAATAATTCAAGCTAACTTACAGCTGAATGGTGTATTGTTAATAAGATGCACATGGAGGGACCCTGGTTTGAATTTTTGGTTTTTTGGTTGTTTTTTGTTTTTTTGTTTTTTGGGGTTTTTTTGACTACTAGATACATTAGGAATTTTTATATATTATATTTCTTAACAATTTAATGTCGTATTTAGAACAAGACTCATCTCATAGTAATTCATATAAATATGTACCCATATATACTGATACAGTTGTATGAACTGAGGAATTATTTTATAATGGCAAAGTTAAACTTGAAACTTGTCTTTAAAGTACGTTTATAAGAGGTAAGAAATTTGGTCATGTCTTCAGGGTGAGTCACTACTAAGAGTCAACTTTGGTAATTATCTTTGCATTCAGGGCAAGACCATGAAAATTTAAATATATACATTAAAAACCATAAATATTTTATTGTTGAAAAGTTTATCAGTTAGGAAAGAAACTCATTCTGGATATCACCAATCATTTGGTTTTAGTTCAAACTGTCTAACTCAGATTTCGTTTCTTTATAGAGTAGAATACAATGATACTTTATCAAACTGAAAATTTGTCATATAATATATTCCAATCACTGCTTTCCTTCCCTCATCTTCTTCCCAGTCATTCCTACCTCCTCACCACTGAAACTCCATGCCTTTTTTCTCTCTCTAGACAACAAACGGGCAGTTTAAAAAATAAAACTATAAAAAACAAAACAAAGAAAAAGCAAAATAAACACAAATGTATACAGATACATACACATACAAGCGCACAAACACAAACAGTGCTATAAAAAAAACACAAAATCAGAAATGATAATATAAGCAAAAGACCAAAATAAAAAGTCACCCCCAAAAGCAATATGAGACTTTTTTTTTTCTTTTGGTAAGGCAAAGGACACTGTCAATAGGATAAAATGGCAGATTGGGAAAAGATCTTCACTAACCTTTCATCAGACAGAGGTCAAATATCCACAAAACATAAATATATAAAGAATTCAAGAAGTTAGACTCCAAAAAACCCAAAACAGGAAAAAAACGAACAAAAACAAACAAACAAAATTCAATAGCCCAATTTTAAAAATGGGTTACAAAACTAAACAGAGAAATCTCAACAAAAGAATCTTGAGTGGCTGAGGATCCCTTAAAGGAATGTTCAATCAGGGAAATGCAAATCAAAATGACCCTATAATTCCCACCTTACATTAATCAGAATGGCTAAGATCAAAAACTCAGGTGACAGCACATGCTGGTGAGGATGTGGAGAAAGGGGAACACTCCTTCAGTGCTGGTGGGATTACAAACTTATACAACCACTCTGGAAATCAATCTGGCAGTTTCTCAGAAAATTGGATATAGTACTACCTCAAGACCCAGCTATACCGCTCCTGGGCATCTACCCAAAGATGCTCCACCATACCACAAGGTCACATGCTCCACCATGTTCACAGCAGCTTTATTTATTATAGCCAGACACTCAAAGCAGCCCAGATGTCCCTCCTCCAAAGAATGGATACAGAAAAGATGGCACATTTACACAATGGAATATTATTCATCTATTAAAAACAAGGACATCATGAATTTTGCAGGCAAATAGATGGAACTAGAAACTATCCTGAGTGAGGTAACTCAGACCCAAATAGATATGCATGGTATGTATTCACTTATAAGTGGATATTAGCCAGAAAGTTCAGAATACTCACAATATAACCCACAGACCCAAAGAAGTTAAACAAGAAGGCCCAAGTGAGGATGTTTGGATCCCACTTAGAAAGGGGAACGAAATTGTCATGGGAGGCAGAGGGAGGGAGATATCTGGGTGGGAAATGGGGTGGATTAGGGGAGGAGAGGAGCAGGATAAGGCCTGGGAGTCAGGAGAGAGGCCCAGAGGGCCAGGAGAATGAATGGAAATACGCAGCAGCTAGGGGTGAGGGGATTATATCATTTTCTCAGTCGCCACCAAAATTCCTTGCTAACAACCTATATAAGATGAACACATATGCATATTTTAAACAAAGTGTTAAGTGACACTGTCAGAGAAATAACAACTTAACTGTGGAAATGTGTGCTTTCATGCTAAGTCTGATGTGGGGAGTGGAGAATTCTACAGACATAGGAATGGACCAAAAGAGGCATTAAGTCCCCAAATTCCTCTTGACCTCAAGAGCCAGGGGTAGGATTTTTCTGGAAGGTGGGCCTTTGACCTACTTTCAAGTATGTAGATCAAAAAATTCACTTATGACCATTTACTCTGTCTTCCATAGAAAATCAGAGGAAGATAAAAGAGACCTTGTGGGTTTTATGGCCATGCACATGAGAGAGGAATTCTCATTTGAATTACCCATCTCATTGGGTAATTCTCATTGCATTTCTTTTCTGTGACCCAAGTGGGAACTGGAAAGAGATAAAGGACAGGAGATTCTGCTCCTGAGGCCTCCTCAAAGTACTGTGTGCTAAGGTATCATAGCTTGGGCTGTTATGTTTGTATGCCTAACAGCATATAATGTCCATACACATTCATTACTTATTACTAGAATGTTACTGATATTGATTAATATTTGAAAGGTATTAAGAGTTAGTGTTAAAGTCTTGTGCTTGGAAGCCATCTTACCTGAGTTTGAAGTCCTACTCATCTTATGAATCCTGTGTACATTATCTAGATTCATTGTGGCTCAGTTTTCCTATTGGTTAACAGGAATAGTTACACTACTTTGTGTTGTGAGAATGAAGTTATAAACTCCTGTGACACCTTCTGAAAAGGTCAGTGTATAGACTGCAACAAATGTTAGCCCTAGGAAGAGTTCAAGGAAAGAAAACCAAGAGAAAAAAGTGAACCGAAGTTCTCAGAAAACAGCCGCATTAGAGATCTACAAGGTTGGGAAGCAGAGAGGCCTCAAGGCTTCTCCTTGACCAATAACTTGTACACCTGAAACTGAGATTTTCATTTAATAACTCATGGTTTCTGAGTGAAGCACTGTCTACCCATGTGTGCAAGTCACCTTGGTGTTAGAATTAGTTTTTTTTTAATTGCATTTCTAAATTAGCTTACAAAGTAGGGGGTTTCCATGAGTGTTTTCAAAGGTTCTTAGTTAGTGTGAATGTTCTGCCTTCCTGTCCCTCCTTCCCTATTCCTGCTTAACTCTTTAATTCCTCATATTTCCCCTTCTACCTTCACATCATATTCACACTACTATCCTCTCACCCTTTAAGCACCCCTTCACCCATGCTACAGTCTCTCTTTAGCTTCCTGTCCTTTTCAAACACTCCAAATCAAAAACTCAAAGCCAGGATTCACAGATGTGAGAGCAGGTGTAGGTGTGTGTGTGTGTGTGTGTGTGTGTGTGTGTGTGTGTATATGTGTATATACACACATTTTCCTTTTCTTTTTTTAAAGCTGAATAAAATGCTATTATATATATGCACCACATTGTCAATATCCATTAGTTAATAGACATCTAGATCGATTCTAATTCCTAGCTTTTGTAAACACAGCAACAATGAACCAGGATGTACCAGTATTTCAGTAGGAGAATATGGTGTCCTTTGGATATATAGCCAGGAATGCAGAGCTGGATCGTATATAATAGTTCTTTTTTTAGCTTTCTGAGGAACCTCCACATTCATTCCCACAGTGGCTATACTGATTTATAGGCTCACCCCTCAAATATGGCTAATGATGTTGAATGACCCCTTTAAAAAGTATTTACTAGCTATTTTTATTTCATTTGAGAATTCTCTGTTTATCTGACCCACTTTTGATTGGATTGTTTTTTATTTTGGAGAGGGTATTTAGTTTCTTAAGTTCTTTGTATATTCTAGATAATAATCCTTGGGTGGATATATGCCTGGACCCATACCATGGTTTGTTTTTTCTTTGATTGACAGTTTGCTTTGCCCAGCACGGTAGCACATGCTTTTAATCCCAGCATGTGGGAGGCATATCTCTGGGAATTCCAGGCCAGGCAGGGCTACATCATGGGATCCTATCTTCAAATAAATAAATGGATTAAAAAACGTTTCCCCTATTTTTCTTTTATTAAAAATATGTTTTTTCTCATATAATATATTCTGATTGTGGTTCCCCCAACTCCTCCCAGATCCTCCCCACCTCTTCTCCTGTCCAAACCCACACCTCTCATTCTCTTTCTTATTAGAAAACAAAATAAAGCCGGCATCTAGTACTCACTCTGGTGCAAAGCCATGTAGACCCCGTGCATGCGCATCTCACGCGTGTCTGTTGTGCTGTGTTTGGAAGGCCTTTTCCCCCATGTCTCTCATTCCCGTTGACTCCTGCAGTCTTTTCTACAGAGTTCCCCAAGGCCTGATGAGAGACGTCCCACTTAGGACTGAGTGTCACAAACTCTCTCACTCTCTGCACATTGTCCAGTTGTAGGTCTCTGTTTATTTCATCTACTGAATGATACATTGACCTACAGGTATAGCAGAATGTCATCAACCAGGAGTCATTTTATTGCTGTGGGCTTTTAGTAGAAAAGTAGTATTTCATTTTCTCCCAGGTCTTGGCCTATAGGGCTTTGACACCTGAGCAGGATTGGGTTCTGTCTCATGGAATGGGCCTTAGGTCCAATCAGATACTGATTACTCTCTCAAGTGTGCTACTTTGCATTAGCACATCTTCCGTGCAAGTCATTGTTGTAGAAGGAAGGGCTGGAAGCTGGGTTGGAAGTTGGGTTGGTGTCTACTTTTTTTTTTTTTTTTAATGTGGGCACTTGGTGCTCTGAACCACCTTCATTGAGTCCCCTAAGTTTGGTATGTTGTGTTTTTGTTTTCATTCTTTTTATTTTCATTCAATTATAAGTTTTAAATTCCTTTCTTGATTTCTGTCTTGAGCCATTTGTCACTCAGTAGAAAGTTGTTTAGTTTCCATGATTTCGTAAGCTTTCCAGCGCTTCTGTTGTTGATTTCCAGCTTCATTATGTTGGGGTCTTGGGGAGTTATTTTAATTTTATTGTATGTGTTTAGACTTGTTTTGTATCCAAGTATGTGGCCCCTTTCAGGGAAGGTTGCATGAGGCGCAGAGAAAGTATATCCTTTAGGGTTTGGGTGGAATGCTCTGTAATATCTGTTAAGTCCATTTGTTTATGATGTCAGTTAGCTCCAGCATTTCTCTGTTTAGTTTTTGTCTGGATGACCTGTATGTTGGCATAAGAGGGGTACTGAAGTCACTCACTGTCACTATGTGAGGGTCAATACGGGATTTTAGCTGCAGTCGTGTTTATGAGCATGTGTGCCCTTGTGTTTGGATCATAGATGTGTAGAATTGTAATATACTCTTCGTGATTTTTTCCTCTAAGTGTGTAGTGTCCTTCCTTAACTTTTCTGATTAATTATTTTAAAGTCTATTATTTTCTTGATATTGAAATGAATATACCAGCTTGCTTATCCGGTCTGTTTTCATTTTCTATCCTTTTACCCTGACGTGATGTCTATCCTTGATATTAAGGTGTATTTCTTGGATACAACAGAAGGATGGGTCCTGTTTTTTTTTTTTTTAATCCAATCCGTTAGTCTGTATCTTGTTATTGGGAAGTTGAGACCATTGATGTCGAGAGTTATTGATGAGTAGTGTTGCTTCTTCTTATTTTTTGTTGGGGTGTATATTTCTTCCCCCTTTTTGGATTTGCTTCTCTGGAATATTTATTCTTTGCATTTTCTTGGGAGTGGTTAACTCAGGTTGAACTTTTCCTAGTGCCTTATGTGGGGCTGAATCTGTAGATAAATACTGCTAGAATTTGTTTTTTTTTTAATTGTAGAATATCTTTCTTTTTCAATCTATTGCCATTGAAAATTTTGCTGAGTATAATAGTCTGGGTGGGTATCTGTCATCTCTTAGAATTTGTAGAGCATCTGTCCATTTAGAATCTCCATTGAAAAATCAGATGCTATTCTAATGGGTCTGTCTTCCTTTATATGCTACTTGGTCTTTTCCCCCTTGCAGATTTAAAAATTCTTTCATAGCTCTGTATGTTTAGTGTTGTGAGTATTGTGTTTTAAGGAATTCTTCTCTGGCCCAGTCTCTTTGGGGTTCTGTAAGCTTCTGGTATCTTGATAAATACCTCCTTGTTTAGGTTAGAGAACTTTTCATCTATTATTTTGTTGAAAATATTTTTGCTTTTGATCTGGGTTTTCTCCTTTCTCTATTATATAATCATAGATTTGCTTTTGTTAAAGTGTTACAGATTTCTTGGATTCTTTGTTCCTGGAGTATAAAATTTTTTTTTACATTTTCTTTGACCAAGATATTTCTTCTGTCTTATCTTCAGTGCCTGAGATTCCCACTTCCATCTCTTGTATTCTGTGAGGCTTGCCTCTGAGGTAGCAGCTGTTTAAGTTCCCAAATTTTCCTTTTTCAGTTTTACCTGAGTTTGGATTTTCTTTATTGATCCCATTTTTCACATGTTGCACTGTTTTATTCATTTCATGTCACTGTTTATTTGTGTCTTCATAGACTTCATTAATGGATTTGTTCATATCCTCTTTAATGTGCTCTGCCTAATTAATAATAACTATTGGGAGGTCCTCGACTTGTGCTTCTGCTAGCATCGCATTTCTCAGGGCCTACAGTTGTAGGGCTGCTGGGGTCTCATAGGGACACACTGTCTTGCATGTTATTTATTGTGTTTTTACACTGGCATCTAGGCATCTGGGTTTGGGATAACTGTAATTCTAGATGTTGATATCGGCTCTTGTCTTTATTTAGTGGTTTCTGTTGTTCTCTCTGGATCTTAGAAAAATGTCATGGCTGTGGGTTGTCTGGTAGGGAGTGCATCTGAGAGCCTGCTGTTTGGTCTCTAGGTGTTATTGGAAGCTGACAATGGGGATTTGTTGGTAGAGTAGTTGTCAGAGGGTCCACAGGCAGGAGGAAAGCCGTGTTTGCCACAATGGTCTGTATTGCATAGTCCCCTGGGAACGGAGGCAGAGAGGTAGAAACGCCCCAGCAGGTGGTCTGCTATAGATCTGAATTATTACCATTGAGTGACATAATTGGGGGATATATAATTGGGGAGAGTGAAGATCACCCAACTGGTTCCCTGGGTGATGTGGTCAGCATGTTTTCAACCTCTGAGTGTTTGATGGCTGAGGCAGAGGGATAGGACCTAAAAACTTTGTACATTTATAAAATCTTGTTTATTGATTATTGGCCTTATTTGCTGAGCAAATGGAGTTCTTGCGAGAATGCCCTTGCCTGTGCTTCCATCTTAAAGCGCACTCTCCACTTTCCTCTTTTGCTTTTGAGTTTTTAGTCTTATGTTATAGTTCTTGGGCCCATTTATGTTGAGTTGTGTGCAGGGTGAGAGATAAGGATGTAGTTTCATTCTTGTACCTAGAAATATCCAGTTTTTCCAGCACTACTTGTTGAAGATACTGTTTTTCTCCAATGTGTAATTTTTGTGTCTTTGTCAAATACAAGGTGTCTGTATTGTATGGTCTTGTATTTTGGTCCCCTGTTCTGGTCTATTGGTCTACCTAATTTTTGTGCTAGTACCATGCTATCTGCATTACTTCGTCTCCGAAGAATAACTTGACATTAGGAATGATGATACTCCCAGAGGTATTCCTTTCTTTCAATATTGCTTTGACTATCTGTAACCTTTTGTGCTTTCATACAAATTTTAAGATCTCTATTTCTGTGAAGAAGATCACTGTCTATTTGATTTGGTCTGTATTGAATCTGTAGATTGCTTTTGGTAGGATGGCCATCTCCTCAGTATGTATATATTTCCAATCCATGAGCACGGGAGGTCTTTCTGTCTTCTAGAATTTCTTTGGGGTTTTAAAGTTTGTTATAGAAGTCTTTTGTATCCTTGCTTAGGTATAGTCCAAGATTTTTTTTTTTTTTTAAGATATTATAAGTGAAAGTCCTCTGTCCCTCCAGTTTATTTTCAAGTGTGTTTGTTATTGGTGTGTAGAAGGGGTAATGTTCTACCTGTTAATTTTGTACCTTGCTTTTTTGGCTGAAAGTGTTTATCAGTTTTAAGAGTTTTGTGATTATGTATAAATTCCTATCATCTGCAAAAAGATTTGTTGATGTCTCTCTTTCCTATTTATATCCCCCTTCCCCCTCTCATGTCTTATTGAGGTAGCTAAGGCTTCATTTATGTCATTTATAACATGCATTGATTTACATATACTGAAACATCCCACATCTCTGGAATAAGGCCAACTTGATCATGGTGAACATTTTTGATATTTTCTTGATTTTGGTGTGTAAGTATTTTTTTGAGAATTTTTGCATTTAAATGATCAGGAAACTGGTCTGTAATTTAAGTTTTATCGGGTCTTTACCTGGCTTTGAGATTAGTGTAACTTAACTTTGTAAAAAGAGCTGGTGGAGATCCATCCTTTTCTATTTATGGAGAGTTTGAGATGCATTAGTCTTAACTAGATTTTAAAGGTTTGGGGAGATTCACCAGTGACTCCATCTGAGCCTAGACTGTTTACAGTTGAGATAATTGTAAATTATAGTTTCCATCCATTGTTTAGTATAAATTTGTTTAAATTGTTTGTCTAATCTTGGTTTAATTTTCATAGGTCATATGTGTTTTAAAATCTATTCAATTCTCTAAAACTTTCCAGTTCATTGGAATACCTGGTTTTTATGTAGCACAGTTTTCTGAATACCACTGCTGTCTATTTTAATGGCTATCTTTCCATTTCTTTATTTTTGCTCTTCTCTCTTTTTGTTTTGGTTTGCTAGTTTCACTAAGTATATTTGTCTATCATGCCCCCAACCCCTCAGGTTTTTTTAGATTGGTATCCTTATGTAGTCCTGGCCATCCTGGAGCTCTCTGTGTAGACCAGGCTGGCCTTGAACTCACAGAGATTCACTTGTCTCTGCCTTCCAAGTGCTGGAATAAAAGGTGTGCACCATTACACTTGGCTTGTTCATCTTCTTAAAGAACCAACAGCTTGCGCATTCTTTGTCTCATTTTTATTTTTTTCAATTCATTATTTTCTCCCCTGACTGTAATGACTTCTTTCTATGCACTAATTTAGACTTTGGCTTGTTCTTCTGATATCTAAGGTATATAATTTAAATTACTTTTTTTCTTTTTTAGGTCATTTTGGTTTCTTAATGTAGGCACTTAGAGATGTGAACTGCCGTCTTGGGTCTGTTTTGATTTTTTCACATACGTTTTGATATGCTACATTTTAATTTTCATTTTCTTCTAGGATTTTTTCATTCTTGAATTATTCAAGGACTCGTTTGTCATTCCAACGTGCGTTACTTCATCTCCGTGACTTTGTGACTTTGTGAATGTTGTAAGGTTTTTGTACTGTTGATTTTTTTCTCTCTCACACCATTGTGATCAGATGGGATACCAACAACTATTTCCATTTCCTGGCCTTGTGGCTGAGACTTGTTTTGTGTCCTGATTTATTTTGGAGATAGTTGCAAGGAACATTGAGAAGATGGTGGACTCTGAAGCCGTTCAATAGAATGTTCTGTAGGTAAAATGCACCTGTTGCATCTAATTACCACATCTGTTGTCTCCCCCCCCCCCACCACAACCTTGGGAAGACTTGTCAGTTGGTGAGAGTGCATTACAGAAGGCACATAACTCTTCTGTGCTAGAGTTCATCTGTGTCTTTCTGTCTCAGAGTATTTGTTTCTTTGGATATGCTCAGGGCGTGTTAGAACTGCAACATCCTCTTGATGGACTGTTTCCTTAATCTGTATGAAGTGATCACTTTTACCTTTCCTCATTAGTTTTGGTTTGAAGTCTATTTTGACAGATACGAGAACAGTGACACCTGCCTGACTTGGGTCTATTTTCCTGGAATACACGTTGTTCCCATCCTGTCATCCTCAGGTTGTGTCTGTCTGCTGCAGTGATGTACACTTCTTGAAGGCAGCAATTACATGGTCCCTGCTTTTACTAGCATGTGTCTTCTGATTGGAGAATTGGTATCGTCAATATTGAACGTTATCACTAAGAAGATGTATATTGGTTCTTGTTATTTAGTGGATGTTTAGTGTTTTTTTTTCCCTCTTTTTTTATGCACAGGTTTATTTTTAACCTTCCATCTCAAGGATTCGTTCAATTGTTTTCTGTGGAGCTGGCTTAGTGGTCATAAATTCCTTTAACCTATTTTTATTTCAGAAAGCTTCATTTTTTTCCTTCAATTATGAGATAGGTTTACTGGGCATACTAATCTGGGTTGGCAGCTGTTGTCTTTTAGAACTTGAAATACATCTGTCCAGGTCTCATGCTTTCAAAGTTTTGATTGAATAATCTGTTGTTATTCTGATGGGCCTGCTAGGTATTGGACTTGGCCTTTCACTCTTACTGTTTTCAATACAAGTCTTTATTCTGTATGTTTATTGAATGAATGACAGAGTGGGAAACAGTCAAGTTTGTCTAAGCTCACCTCTCCTGCTGCTCTAAGAGTCTTCCTGCCTTTTACTCTGAAATGTCTGTAAGCAGTAGGGAGGTCTGACTCCTCATAGGAAATGTACGCACATGGGACAATGATACTTAATCTGCAAATGGCTGACCATTCAGCATTGAATTCCCTCACAAGTTTGATAACCAAGAGTCTACACTAAGTGAGTAACCACAGGGTTTAAAGAAAAAAACTTAAAAACCCCAGGTGTATTGATTTATCCTGTAATCCCAGAATTTGGGAAGCTGAGGTTAGGGATTTTTGTGAGTGCCAGGCTAGCCTCGGCTACAGAGGGAAATTGTCTTTCAATTATATGCTTGTCTTGGCAGCGTCAGATCCCAGTCTCAAATCTTAATCTTAGAATCATAGCCAATGCTTACCAGCATTTTCCAGTATCACGGAGGGCCCATGTGTTCCACACCCGGATGAGTCTGAGAATTACCACAGTTGCTGGTTCTGAGCGAGGCTTTGCTTGTTTTGTCTGTTAAATGACCATCATTCCAAGCATCCTAATGGCTTGACACGGGTATTAAATGAAAACACAAACCAATGTTCAGCTCCTTCTTCTGTGGCATCTGTAATTTCCTGATGAATGAGGTCCTCATTGACAAGTTTGTTCAAACCTGATGAGAACCCTCTGGTTTAAGAGACTGGGAAGACTAAGTTAAGTAAAGCCAGTGATGTCAAATATTCATCAGGTATGGTCAATGGGCCCTCTTAAAATTAGAGAACAAGATTAATATAAAGGAAACAAAATACTGAAAAATTTGGGATATGAAACTTTTTATTTCTTAAACCCACGACTATTTGGTTCTAGTGTGTGAGCCAATTGTGTTTCTTATTTGATCAAACTGCTGCATCATTATTTTTAGCACTTAAGTTTGGTTAGAAACAGGACCACTACCCACAGAGCTCAATCCTAAACGAATTCCAAAGTGAAAGAACGGTCAAAGTCACAGGTTAAGAGTGGTGTCCACGCGACACTTCTCACAGGTGAGAATGAGCTTACCAGTTCTCCTGGATCGAAATAGCACTTTCGGAGCCAATGCAGAGCAGTGATGGCTTGATTATCTCTGGCTGTCGGCTGTGTGGAGCCTAGGGCCATATCCCTACTACGTGCTGAATGCGGTCGACACAATTTACCCAGAGTATCTTGCGGTGCAGCGGCGCATTCGGAATAGGTCAGTACTGCCCAGACGGACACTGAGAAAACAAACCACAGGAAGCTGAATATTCTTGGGAATGAGATGACTGGGGGAAAAAAAACAAAGTATAAAGTGCATTTTAAAGGATGAATGGAGAAGGAGAAGGCTTTAGATAGTGAGTGAAGGAAGCCGAGGCACCCAGAGTCCTACATCAGCCGCTGTAAACGCTTCAAAGTCAGAGAGCAGAGCCGGCTTTTTGTACACAGGCTAAATAACGCAGCACTGGAAAGTAGCTATGCACAACAAATGCCGATTGAGCAGACGAGGTTATATGCCCTTAGAGTGAGGAGTGGGTGTCCATCCCAAACGAGGAAGAGCAGAACTCCGCGAACTGAATGCATGTCCCTAGCTTACTCAAGGTCCTGGAGCTGTACATGCAGGTGGAAGGCTGTGAGTTCCTTTTTTATGGACATAATGACATCGTTCAGTCAGTGAAGCGCTTGCTTGGGTAAGAACTAGGACAGCTGGACATGAAGCTGTGTGCCTGTAATCCGGCTGCCCGGATGCTGAAACTCCCAGGAGCTTGCTGGCTAGCTAGGCTTGCTGAGTCGGTGCGCTCCTGGTCCAGTAAAACATCCTGTCTGAGAGAGAGAGAGAGAGAGAGAGAGAGAGAGAGAGAGAGAGAGAAGGAGGGAGGGATAGAGAGGCCCAGGCCCAGGCCCAGCTGAAAGACCAGAACATTGATACATTGACTCTGGTCTACTCTCTCTCTCTCTCTCTCTCTCTCTCTCTCTCTCTCTCTCTCTCTCTCTCGGACAGTTTCGTTTTCATCTTCAAGGGTTCCAATGAAAACCTATGTGATTCAGAGTAGGGTTCTGAATCACATCTCTTTACAACTCATGTTGCTTTGATTTTCATGTCAGGAAATGCAACACGAAGGAATACACTACTGTTGGGATTTTACTGTGGGACAGGAACTTCCAGAGTTCTAGGGGAGTCGCCTGTGCATTTTATCTGTAGTTACACTGTCTTCCTGCAGATGGCACTCTTCTCCCGCAGAACTGTTTGCTTTGGACTGCCCGCGGCCCCACTTCCCTGCTGCTTTAGGCTGGGCTGAGATGGGGAAAGAAATGAAAGGTTTTAAGGTTGGCAAAAACTTTTAAAAGGGACTCAATTTATTATCAACAAACGAGTTAAACATCCTAAATATAAACTAGGCATATCACTAGAAAATTATATTTAACGAAAAGATAGAAAGCCATGGTTTACTTTTTGTAAGGTCTAAATTTCTGTTCCATTTTCCTGGGGGAATCAGGAGGAAAGTTACTTTGGAAGCTTAGGGACAGGAGGCAGACAGTGTCCCGTTTGCACTTCATCTTGAACCATTCCTCTACTTCGCGTTTGACTTCTTAGGATGTCAGGTAATGGTCTGAGCTTGTAAGGTCAGACGGACATCTGATAAATTGTGACTGTAGTTTGGTTGGTGGCTCCGTTCTGAGGCCTCACTTCCGCCTGGGTCTCAGTTGGTTTATCCTGCTGCTCTGAAGTCATAGCTGGTCCTAGGAGCGCTGGCCTTCGGGATCCTGCCCAGCATAGGATGGAAACATGAAGCAGAGGTATCGAAGGGCCCAGAACTAACATCTTTGCTGGTCCGACACGCGATGTTCACAAGACTCTCCTTTGGGTCTGCACCGCAGTCTTCATGGACGAATATGGGAGGCAGGCTTAGTTCCTGTGTAGCTCTATCCAGGTCGGCATGTCGTACTCAGAGGCAGTGTCTGCTTTCAGGTACCCATTTGAAACAGAGGGGTTCCCATCTCAGTGACCTGAGATTCTCACCCGCTCCATCAGCTGCAGTGTCGAGATGGTGCTTT
Organism: Apodemus sylvaticus; assembly: GCF_947179515.1. Lineage (NCBI taxonomy): Eukaryota > Metazoa > Chordata > Mammalia > Rodentia > Muridae > Apodemus > Apodemus sylvaticus. The sequence continues at coordinate 12,889,884 of NC_067482.1, read as the reverse complement.
GCCGGGGCGGCCTGCTAATCATGAGGATTATCGGTAAGAACTCCAAAGCAAATTCTTAACTCTACCTTTCTTCTCAGCTACAGAACCAGAAGTTTAAAGAAGACCAAAGCTGTAGAGCAACAAAACAGAGGGCGCTCAGGGACTACAGCAGGTTTTGAGCACCTATTTAAAAGCATCTGACATCAGTCCTGGCCTGCTCTGCTTTCTCTGTCTGCTGGTGATATTTGTAGCTCTCTGTCATAATCGTTATCTTCTTTTAGTTAGAATTATTTTATTATTATTATTTTTATGTGTAGGCTTTTTGCCTTCACGTATGCCTGCAACGTGCCTGTGCAGTGTCCTTAGAAACCAAAGAGGGCATGGAGTGCCCTGGGACTGGAAGTACAGCAACAGTGGCCTGCCACACTGGTGCTGGGGATTCAATCTAGAGTCTGTGAATCTCCGGTGCTCAAACTGCCGACTCATCACTCTGGCTCTGTCTTATTCTTTATTCTTTATTTTCAATTGAGATTCATCCCTAACGACTTTACTCCCTAAGATAACCTGAGACTGGCCAGAATTCAGTGGGTTTAACAAAATACCCACGCTATTAACTTCAAGGAATCCAAAATTCTCTCCCTAGTTTTCCCTGATTAAGTGTGGGATGGTCAGACGGCGGGAATGCCTTTCTCCTTTTCCTGTCGGTTTCTTCTCTTCTGACTATTCGTTTCTTCCATTTCTTCCTTTGCAAGGAATGATCTTTAAAGATCTGATCTTAAAATTCCACCAAAGGCAGATTCCTTCCTTGAGAAAGAGCTCTTAGAATCCCCCAGGAGGAAGCAATGAGCCAGTTGTAACAGGGAACATTGATACTTTGCTCTAGGCGACTTTGTTTCCTCTCATCCCGGGATTCATTTTCATCTTGTTTAGAAACCTGACCGGAAGCCCCACGATAAGAGTTAATGGATGTGCATAGACTATTTAAGGATAAAGAAACCCAACTCCTACCTGTCCAAAAGGATAGGGCAAGTGATAGTGCGAACTCCTTGGGGAAAATACCTTAAAAAAATTTACTTTTTTTTACACTCCATATTTTATCCCCCACCCCCACCCCGTCTTCCCTCTGACTGTTTCACATCCCATACCTTCTCCCCACACCCTGTCTCCACGTGAATGTCCCCACCCCCACCCCACCTGACCTCTAAACTCCCTGGAGCCTCCAGTCTCTTGAGAGCTAGGTGCATCATCTCTGAATGAACACAGGCCCGGCAGTCCTCTACTGTATGTGTGTCGGGGCCTCTTATGAGCTGCTGTGTGCTGCCTGGTTGGTGGCCCGGTGTTGGAGGGATCGCATGGATACAGATGGAGACTGCTGGGCCTCCTACAGGGTCGTCCTTGTCCTCAGCTTCTTCCAGCCTTCCCTAGTTCAACAACAGGGGTCAGCTGCTTCTGTCCGTTGGTTGGGTGCAAATATCTGGAAAATACTTCTTTGTAAACACAAACAAATCCCCTAACATAAACGCGCAGCCTCTGCTTCTGTTTCGATACTGGGATTCGAGGCTCTATGCGCACTAACGGGAAGGGCCGTCTTTCCTTCGTATCTGCATCCCAGATCTCAGTATGGCACCTGTCACATGGTAATCGCTACTGAAATAAAACTCAAAAAGCTGCCCATGGATCAGCCCGTGTTACTTCCTGCTCATCAATAAAAGATAGCCTCACTTTCATATATGAGTCTAAAACGTTCTTACAAATAGAGTTATGGGATTTGTGCTGGGTGCAGCAGCTTCTCAGAGGAAGATGCAAGCTGGGATATTTAGATCTAGGGGAGCTATCCTGTAGTCAGAGTCATTGATAAACATAGCAAAAGGAGTAGCGAAACTGTCTTAGTAGGCTGCAATGCATCGTGTGATCGCTAGAGGACAATGTTGGCATGCAAAATGTAAGACAGGCATTTTTCAGTAGAGGCGACAAGTCACTGTAGTCAGTTGATTGAGCTTGTTTCCATCACAGCAGCCAGTCCCAATAGCACTACCTTAAAGAAGGCTTTTTTCATGGCTAGTAAGTGGGGCCACTGATTTTCTTTTGAACCCAAGTTTTTTCACTGTTAGCTCAATATGTTTCTTTGGGGGCAATATAATGATTTCTTTCAATGGGTTTGTTGTTTGCTAGTTACATATGTTTCCTTATCAGAATAGTATGCTATCACTGCAGAAATTCAAACTTAGAAGAGCTTATTTTTGTATTTATTTTCCTTTTAAAATTTTATTTTCTTTCTTTCCACTGCCTCCTCTTTCTCTTTCTTCTTAAGACAAGGCCTCATGTTACAACCCAGAGTAGCCTGAAACTCAAGGTCATCCTCCTGCATCAGCTTCTAGTCAGAGCATTTATGCTTATAAAGGCTAAAGTTCCCAGGACTTTAACTCCTGTCATATACAAATTGTAGTTTTTAGTATTTTCCTACGTGTAAATGGATCTATTGCTGTAGTATAGATGAATACATACTACAGATATATTTATTTTTCATTTACAACTTTTTGCCGAGTTGTTGGTCAGTGGACAATCAGGGTTAATATGTTACTTGACTTTACCCACTTTTTAAAACTGATAGTTGTGGGATACATCAAGATGCTGACCCTGCAGCCCCTGGCAATTGTTTTTTTCCTCCCATTCTTTCCAGATTAGCATTATTGTGATTTTAGCCATTTTAATTTGCAACACATGGTGTGATTCAAAGCACTGAGTCTTAGCATCTGTCAATGATAAGATCATTCCTTTTAGTGATATGAGGATAGTTGCCAATAGTGTGGCAGAATTTGGCGATCCATTGTGATGTTGTTAATGGCAGCAAAAAAGAACTTATGGGGAGTGGCTTTTTCTACTGAAGCCTCAGCCAGTTCTTTGAAGTTTCATTTGGTTCTTCGCACAAAATTAAAACCAAGGAAACTTTGGATTTTTTCCAATGCAAAATCGTTCCCCGCCCCCATATCCAAGGTTTGTATGATACAGATAATTTAATATGGCTAGCTGACACTATGTCACTTCTCAAAGGGTTGACGTTGTTTGCTGGAGTGTTGATAATGGGGTACGTATGGAGGTGCAGGAAATGGAAACCTAAGGGATGCGGGAGACACCGGATAGGACACATGGACATCTTTGGGTGAGAGCAGCAGACTTCGAGTGTGGAATATCTGAGCAATATCTTTGAGAGAGATACTTTGATGTTAGAGTTCCTTGATTTGAACTCAGTGAATTATTTCTCATATTGTTCCTTTTAGCCTCAGATTTTGTGTGCATCTTTCTTACGTGTTTGGACATCTAAGCAGGCTATACTATGTACTGTGCTCACCAAGAATATTTGCCTGATTGCCCTTTCTCATAATTTGTAAGTAAATATATACTTGAGATGTTGGGGATGTGTGCCCATTATCCTGATACTGGTTAAATAATATTATACACCATTACTGATATTACACAGTTCTCAGAGACAGGACTAATTTCTTTTTGATAGTCCTAATTGTTCAACATGACAAACAGCCATGAATTGGTCGTTAATATGTAAGGTTGGCTGGTTGACTTGCCAGATAGATAGATAGATGAATAAATCATGAGGCTAGGCTCCTTCGGAACAGGAGGCTATCTTAAGTTGCTTCTTAGTAAATATTTTAGTGTTCTAAGGACACATCTGACTAATTAAACAAGTATACTGTGGTAACTGATCTAGATGTTATCTTTGGATGTATTAAAAACTGATTCAATTTGTCACAGTTTAAAGATCTCACCAGATTGATGGATTAACACAAAATACATAGTGAATATGATTGAGAAATTTTGTGTAACTCGGCTTTCAAAGATACATTTTTCTTAAATATTATCATAATCATATCTGGGGTTTGGCAAATGATATGATCTCCATATAAGCCTTAAGGCATAGAATTTCTTTTTTTGGGTGCTGGAAAGCAAAGTTAGGCCTCAGGAATATGTACAGTATTTTATAGCAGAGTCACAATTCAGCCCTAGATTTAAAAAAAATATTCCCTTCCCCTTTGATAGAAACATTGTCTGGTTAGAACCAGACAATGGTATCATCAGGGATCAAGAAAAGGAAGAAAAATTCTAGGACTACTTGTATGGCCAACTGAAGTGTGCCCTCTGCCAGGAGCCACATTTCCACCAACTTATTGGGGTGACAGTGATGGGGTGACGTGAATTCTGGGTCCCATTGTCCTTTGCCATTTGTTCCTTTTCATCTCATTGGACGGAGACAGGCAGGAAACCAGTGCATAGGGAAAGTCCTTCAAGAATCCCCTGTGTGACCTCTGTTCATGTGTGTTTAGACACACATGTCTTTGATGGTAGAGATGGTTCAGAGTGGCAGGGTCACATTCCTGGGCTTACCACTGACCCAAGGGGGCCTAGTTCGTCCTCTTTACTCAACACTAACTAGTCTACCTGGTTAAGGGGCCTAGTTAGTCCTCTTTACTCAACACTATCTAGTCTACCTGGTTAAGGGGCCTAGTTAGTCCTCTTAGCTCAATACTAACTAGTCTGCCTGGTTAAAGTACTATCCTTTTTGCTCAACACTAACCAGTCTACTCAGTTAAGGGGTCTGGTTAGCTGTTTTTGCTTAGCACTAGCTATTTGCCTGATTTTGAGAGATCACAACTCAGTCTTCTTTGCTTTTATTTTTGTTCTTATCCCTCCTCATCCAGAAAAATAAAAGAATAGGAAAGTGAGCCAGGTTGGATGCTGTATTAACCTATAATAAGACTTATGAAGTTTCCATATTCATTTGGACTAATATATTCTTATTTTTTGTGATTATTTAAATGCTGTGGAAGAAACTGGGAATTTCTATAAAAATGTGTTTATTTGGGGATTTACCTGTGGAAAGGTGGGGTAGGTGCTTATTTTCTTTGGTTGATGGTATAATGTAACTAAAATAACTGGAATCTTCTTCAGAATGATAGTAGAGAAGACGTTTATTTTTGGTGATCTAAAATATAACATTTCAAAGCCATTGGTGCTATATTAACATTTATTTATTGACTTATGATTGGCACAAAATTTAATCTGTACACAGACAGGCAAAAGACATGACTGCATTTTTCTAAAGTTTACCTAACTTCTATTAACCCAACCTGCACTGGGTTAAATAATGTTCTTCACCTCAATTTTTGCCCAAGGAGGATCAGTGAATGTGACCCCATTTTAAAATGAGGTCTTTGCAAGATGTATTCAGATTCAGATGAGATCATGCTGAGTTAGGTCAGACTCTAACAAGAAATGAGAAATTTGGGCACAATGCACTGTGAGAAAGCCATGTGGAGTCGGAGGCAGAGACTGGAGACAGGCTTCTGTATGTCCAGGGACAAAAAGAGCCACTGGAGGTGGTTAGACTACAGGAGGCAAAGGCACTTTCTTCCTTGGAGATTTTTGAGGGAACATGGACTTGTCACCATCCGAATTTCAGAAGAGCTCCTGCGAAAAGAATTAATGTTCAAAATGTCACTATTGTCCCTGTAGGAAACCTGAGGCCAATGAGTAGAAACAAGGGATAGGAAGAGGTCTTTTTCATTCCCTTCCTCCGTCATAAGCCTCTGCGTTGAAGCCATGAATAGTATACTATATTTATTTTTGATAGAGTGTGTTAATGGCAAGAAGAAAATATTGAGTTATCCACTATTATTACATAAAATTGACACCCACACTTCCAGGGAAAGACATTTAAAAACCTTTCCATTTTCACATAAACAAACTTTTAAACATAAACATTTAAACTGATATTAGGTTTTTTTTTTTTTTTGTGTGTGTGTGTGTGTGTGTGTGTGTGTGTGTGTGTGTATGTGTGATTTCTGGGTTGGCTAGAGAGCCAAAACATCTGTACTGGGGGACAGACTTCCCATTCTGGTGCCCAAACTGCTAACATCAGGTTAAGAAATCCTGGGCTGAGAATGTCTTGCTTCTCTTAACAGCCGCTATCACAGGCAACTTTATTTTGTTGGGCTGTTGATTTTCTTATTAATACATGTTAGATGCTCAGACTTTGCTATTGCTAACATGATGCTACCATGCATTTCCTTTATGATTTAAGACCATAGTATATGGAAGTAGTTTTTCACATTCAGACTGCAGAAACACTGATATAAAAATCTCTTTAATGTCATTTTTTGGAAGTTCTCTTGTTAGATTGCTACAGTCCATCATCTAACAATCTGTATCTATATCTGTATCTATATCTAATCTATATCTATATACTGTATTTTTCCCTTCACATGAGCCTCATTAGCTCGAAAGAGAAGCTCCTGGTTAAGGGGACCCGCTAACACAATGATTAAAAGCCGTGTTTCCCAGACTGCCTTGCATTCAGATGTGCTAAACTTCTGTTAGTAGACAGAGTGAAGAAGCGAGGCCTCCAAGTGCCCATCCTAATCCTGAAGCCTGTAAGTATGGCTCTGCCAGAGTGTGGAGATTCAGGGTGCCTGAGAGACTGTGGTAGCAGCTTACCCAGTAGAGCGCATCTACAGGAAGTAATGGAACCTCTAGGAGATGGGGCCTAGTGAGAGATCTTTAAGTCATTGGAGGGGTGGGATGTACCTCAGAAGGAGATGGTACAACTAGGACCTCCTCCTCTTCGACTTCCTCGCCAGGAAGAGAAACATCCCATTAGCTCTCAGCTCTTGACATGGTCCAGGCCCAGATCACTGAGGCCAACCAATCATGAAAACAGGTCCTCACAGGCCCAGATCACTGAGGCCAACCAATCATGAAAACAGCTAAAGTCCCTTTCCCTTGCTAAGTTAAGAATTAGTATGCTAACTCTCTGTTTTCTCATTTTCCCTTTTCCTGTAGCAGTTCTGGCAGGCAGTTCAGTTTTAGTAGGAGACACTGGTGCCTGAGGGGCTGGAATGCCAGGATCAAGGACTCACGCCATGGTCAGAGGATAGCTAATAGGAGTTGGTTCTTTCCTTCTACCGTGTGGATTCCAGGAGGTGGGAGTAATCCAACTCAAGTTGTCAGTCCTGGCAAAAGTGCCTTTATCCCTTGAAACTTCCTCCTGGTCCCCAAGAAATGCTTTTCATAATGACAAAAAACTACAGAAACATTCCTTCCACTAATCCTAGTGTGAAGTAACTCTCATAATCTATTATATAAGTTGATTTAAAAAAAAAAAACAAAGGATGATATATGCTCCCAGAATGAAAGATTTCTCTATCAGCGATTTCTGCTTTTAGGCTTATGGCATTTTATTCCATGTTGTATTGGGGTAGACATCAATTTCATTGTGAGAACATGAGAAGAGAAAGACTTCACTTTTGATTGTGCCCAAATGTAGACAAATAGGTGAATCCTTTTAGTGACTGTTTCCCCCCATTTAAATAGCAAAGTCGGTTTGCTGCTCTGGGCTCTGTAATGAAGTAGCTTTAACCACCACACACCCTTCCTCTGAGCCATCTTGTCTACCTGGGACAGGATGATCATAGCAGCTACTATTTGAAATTAAAATGCTCTCCAACAGACTGAAGAGCTTTGAGTCCAAATGTGAGTCCACCGTTTCTCCCCAGTGAGCTTCTCCTAATGATTTTAAATTGTTCCGTTGGAAAGAAAATGCCTTTGCAAGTTTTAATATTGGCTTTAGTATATGACCCTGCCTACGATGTTTTCAAGGAATGAGTCATAGTTTAAATTTATGCCTTCCAGTTGTGAGTCTGTATAGGAAGGGGAGCCCCATCTTTCTTCTGATGCTTTCCTAGGAAGAAAATTCCCACCAGGGGACTTTTTTTTTTTTGAGGAGTTGTATCATGGAGTCTGTGTGCTCCCTGTGTGTTGACACACTGAACACGGAATGTTGATGAGGCATGAGGCAGAACAGCTTGTCCCTCCACAGCTATTTTGACTTTGCAATGTTGGCAGTAGGAGAGAGAGAGAGAGAGAGAGAGAGAGAGAGAGAGAGAGAGAGAGAGAGAGAGAGGAAAAAGAGGGAAATGTTGAGTGTGTTAATTAAGCAAACACATGGTGCTTAGAAGGCTAAGGAACAACTAGACTATTCTTGGTCTCGAGAGCACAGGAACTTTTACTTCTAGTTCATGAAAGAACAGTACTTGGAGTGTCTCTAGATGTCCTCCATCTCTGGGCGTGCTAACAGGAACAATTGGTGCTGCTAATGAAGTGTGATTCAAGTGTTCAATTATCAATCTTTAGCACAAGGAAGATACGGCCGAAGATTGGCTGCCTCTAAGGACCCGGAATAAGGCTATGGATAGGAAACTGTCAAAAAACCCCAGTTATGTTAGATACTAGTAAATAAGGATTATCCAGAAGAAATGAACAGCAAGTTTTACTAGAACAGAGGCTTTTTAGAGAAAATAAGTGACAGTTTTGAGTTGTATATATATGGTAATGTGTCAGTTCTGAACTAAGGCTTTAAGAGGCATGGCGGTTTTCTTTGGCCTCTCTTATATTTCTGCCATCTGCCGTGACTGCAGTACGCCACAGTTAGCCAGGGCTCTTTTTGCTTGAGTTTCAGAATCACAAATACAAGAAACCAGTTTGAATCTGTGCCAGTCTGGGGCTAATTGGGCTCTGCCAACTTACTACTGACCTGCAGACAAGGGAGGGAGAAATAGATGGGCAGTTTTTTGTTTCTTTGAAACCTCTGAGGTTTAGCAATTATTGTTTGCTGTGTAGACTACTGGAACAAACCTCAATGAATACACTTTAACTAAATGTCTCTTCTACGCAAGTTGTTAGAATGTGGGGCAGATCTTAGAGCCTGCCTCAGTTTCCCCTTGGCATGTTAGTGTCTCATCCCAAGCAGTCATTGTGGATTACCACCAGCTCTAACACAGAACTTATGATCCCTCTCACAGTCTTCACAATTCACATGAAGCCCACAGCTACGTGAGTGGTACCCAGAGACTTAATCCACCACCAGAAGAGCTAATGACTCAACTCAGGAATGCGTTGCGTTGTCCTGGAATAATCTCTGATCCTAGGAAGCTGAAGGTGGAGGGAGAAAGTAAGCACCCCTTCCTCCTCTTCTGCTCTTGGATTATCTGACCACAGAACTACATAGCTTATTTGGAGAAGCCTTGTATGGCTGAGCAGATGCATCTGTCAAGGGACCTGTGGTTTCTATAGCTTATTTGGAACCTGCAGGATGAAGAATCATTCTGTATGGCTCACCACCCTCCCTCGACTCAGTTCTCTTCCTTCACGTTTGATGCCTTGATTTATATGTCATGATAACAACACCAGTATCTAATATTTAATTCGGATTCCTTGTTCTAGAAAAGCCCAAGTGATCTGGATGTGGAGTGCTTCCCCCAAATGCTTATAAATTAAAGGCTCTGTCCCGATGCTAGGTGTGCTTCTAGGGAGTGATTGGCTCAGAAGGGCACTACCTCCATTAATGGTTTATCCATGCATGAGCTCCTGGAAGAAGGCTTTGTTGGGAGGGAGAAGATTGTTGGAAGAGGTAAGCATCATGGGAGGATGGGAAGGAGACACTTGGAAGAGTATATCTTGTCCCTCACCATCCCCTCTTGTCATTCTCTCTCTCTCTCTCTCTCTCTCTCTCTCTCTCTCTCTCTCTCTCTCTCTCTCTTTCTCTCTGCTTCCTGGCTTGACAGAGCTACTCAGAGTTGTCTGACACGCTTTTCTGCCTCCATAATTGTTCACTACAGGTTCAAAGAAACGGGGCCATGTGGCGACCGATGAGGCAGAGCCAAAGTGAAGCTCCTTGCCCTTCAGAGTCTTTCCCTCTGGTGTTTACCACAGTAATGAGAACCTGAGGCTCTGCACTGTGACTCAGTAAGTAAGGGTTCTTGCTACCAAGACTGAACACCTAAGTTCAATCTCTGGCACCCACATGGTGGAGGGAGAGAACATGTCGTTCTCTGACCTTCACATGCATGTCGTATAGCACACACAATGTTAAAAAAAAATTGAGCAACACAGAACTGAAGCTAAGGTCTTGAGCTAGACCATCATGAGAGAACATGAAGACTATAGATAATGATTAGGAGGATGACAATCGATCCGATTAATAGCTTCTGACTTTGCATCAAGCAATGTGTTCCTTTCAAATTAGTACAAAGCATAGAAAAGGCAGTGGCAAAAGATGGTTAATATTCAATAAAACTTTAATTTTGTAATATATTATTATGTCATCTTTCAAAGAGGAAGAGAGCTTTATAATCTGGCTAAGAAGGATATGTGGCACATAAGGGGACAGAATATGAATGCTGATATCTCTGAAGGTATATGCTGCTTGATTTTTGTCAACCTAGTAAAGCCTAGAGTTTCCTGGAGACTTCAGTTGATAGTAGGCCAGCTGTAGGGCTATTTCTTGATTAATGATTGATGGGGGAGGGCCTGGACCACTGTGAGTGGTGTTATCTACAGCAGGCGCTTCTGTGGTGCACAGGATAGCAACGGAAAGAGATAGGGGAAGCAATCCCGTGATCAGGGATCCTCCACAGCTTCTGCTTTAGTTCCTGGATCCAGGTTTCTACCTTTAGTTCCTGCCCAATTTCTTTTGATGCTGGATCATGATGTGGAAGTGTAAACCAAAGAAACTCTCCCCTCCCTCTTGTTTTTGGTCATGGTCTTATCACCAATAGAAATCCTAAGAATCAATCTCTCTCTCTCTCTCTCTCTCTCTCTCTCTCTCTCTCTCTCTCTCTCTCTCTCTGTGTGTGTGTGTGTGTGAGAGAGAGAGAGAGAGAGAGTGTATATGATGTGTATGTGTGTATGTCTCTTTGTGTGTGCCTGTGTGTCTATGAATGCATATATTCCTATATATGTGTGCTTGTGTAGACCAGAGAATAACCTTGAGTTTAATTCTTTTGTAGCCACACACCTTGGTTTTGGAGACAAGGTCTCTCATGTGTCCTGAACCTGACAATGGGACTAGGTTGGCAGTCCAGAAAGCCCCAAGGATTCCCTAGCTCTGCCTCCCAGCACTAGGATTACAAATGTGTGCCCTTCACCCAGATACTTTACATATGCTATGTGTATCAACTGCAGGCTTGTGGAGAGAACATTTCACCGGCTGAGCTGTCTTCCCAGACCCATCATATCTGTGTGTCACATTATCAATAACACAAATGGGTCATGAGACCTGTGTGCTCTACTGTGTCCAGAATATACTGATACATTATATTGCATATAGCAAATACACAGCATACTATTTTAGTTAGCATGTAATTTATTTAATAAACAACATACCAAAATTCCATTATTGGCAGCATTATGATAAATCTAAAGTTATTCTAGGAAGTACTTATACATTTTAAATTATAAATTTGAATATACTGGTATTTATTACAATAGGAGAAGTTTTTTTCCACCCTGTTTCATTGAGGCAGCACTCAGTGAGGGGTGCAGGGATCATAGCAGATTTCATTTTAGATGCTTTGTGGTTTCATATAAGTTTTAGAACTTATTTGTCAGTTTCTCCCTGAAAAGGAGCTGGGGTTTTGATGTGGTTTGTGTTGGATACATAGATTTGGGAAAATGGTTAACAGCTGCTGGGGATTACCTGTTTTACCTCCCCATGTATTCAGATCTGTAATTGTATCCTAAGTGTCTTGTGCCTTTCACCACAGAAGGCTTACACAGCTTTAAATAGAACTGACCCCAGAACTGACCTCGGTGTTTGTGGGGTTTGTGCCATGAGACGTGGTACTGATCTATAACTTCTGTTTTTTGATTGTTTGTGAACTCTAAATAGAAATGCAGCTGAGTTTTGTATGCTGAGTTTGTAGCCTGTAGTGTTATATCCTATTATCTCAGTTGTGTTTGTCTTTATGTGCAGAATGGTCAATATGTAGATAATCACGGTGTTTGTTGTTTTTCTTTGCTCTTATGATGCCTTTTTTTTTTTTGGTTTTGCATTTCATTTTACATGTATAGGTACTTTGTGTGCATTTTGTGTGTGAGCGCCTGTGGAAGTCAGAAGAGAACATGGAATACCATGGACCAGGAGTTACAGGCAGTTGTGAGGTGCTGGGAACTGAGCCAGGTTCTCTACCATAGCAAACTGTGGCCTTAACGACTGAGCTGTCTCTCCAGCTCTAGTGGATGACTTGTAGTTCTCTCTCTCTCTCTCTCTCTCTCTCACACACACACACACACACACACACACACACACACACACTCACATACACGTGGAATAGACAGCATGAGGGGTCCTCCTCTGTGTCCATAGGTTCTGACACTGCTCTGTGGAAGGCGTTTAGTATTCTCTGACTTATGATGATGTTAGTTATGAATTGTCATAGGTTATCTTTCAGGTTGAAGGTATTGTTTTTTCTCCATGTTTAAGAATTTGTAATTATGAATAGGTATTGGATTTTGTTAAATGTGTTTTCTGCACCTTTTCAGGTGCATCATTTATTTTCATTTATATTCAGCTGATATAAGTAAATATACCGTGTATGTTTACAGAGAATGATACATTTATTTTAGTTTTAAATGGCACCACTCAGGTTTAACTGACTGCATTACTTTCCCAAGACTGCTACAACCAAATACCCCAGGCTGTGGAGACTAAGCAAAAGAAATTCATCTTCTCCCTTACTTGGAGGTGAGATCTGGAGCCACGGTGCCCTCTGTGTTGTTTCCTCCTGAGGTGACAGATGTCTGTCTCTTCACCGTGTCCCCCACCATGGTTGTCTCAAGGTCTGTGTCTTCATCAGAACTTCAGTTACATCAGATCAGCACCCAGCTATTCCTTTACCTTAATTCTCTCTAAAGGGTTCTAATTATAAATCTTCTGAGATATTGGGGTTAGAAGTTCAGGATTTGGGGAAATGGAAGACATAATTTAGCCCATCAGTCACATTCTGGTTTCTCATCCGATTCTATATATTTTTTGCATTTACATTGATCTTTTTTTTTTTTTCAGGTTAAGAGAATTCTTTTGAAATCTCACTCAGCCGAGTCAGATTTATCAAGGATAGATATCAGATTTTATCAAACACTTTACATGCTCATTTTAAATGCCAGGTTATTATGTTTGGCCACAAGCCCTATTATTGGCTGAGCCATCTCACTGGCCCAGTTATCCATGGGCTTTTGATCAGGTTAGGCACCAAGCAGAAATTCCCACCTGTGGGGTGGGCCTCAGATCTGATGAGAAAGCAGTTGTTTATCTTCCTAAGTCTTGTGACTACTGCACCAATGGGTACATCTTCCCTCATCTGAGCTAGCAATATTTCTTTCTTAATTGCTTGGTTGAATTCTCTAATAAAATCACCTGGGTCTGAAAGAATGGATTCATATTACAATATTAGTTTCTTAATAGGGTTTTTGTGGTATCCATTTACTTCTTGGATCTAAAAGAGTACTGCCTTTTAAAAATTATTAATTAATTAATTAATTTTTTACACTCCATATTTTATTCCCCCCAACCACCCGTCCAGCCTCTGACTGTTCCACATCCCATACCTCCTCCCCATGCTCCTGTCTCCATGTGGATGTTTTAGGAAAAGTTTGCCACAGTTTCTTCAAACTTTTCCTCTGTCTCAGGGCTCTTCTTGTTTGTGAATTTTATAGCACATATACTAGACAGTTTATAATTACTCCATAGCTCATTGGGGCTTAATTTACACTTTTAAAAAAAGTCTCCAAATTTTCATTTTGATGATTTCTATAACTTTCAGCTCACCAGTATAGTTTTCTTGCTATGTGTAACTGGCCAATTATTCCTCTCCGGGTTGGTTAGCCCATGCCTCGTGTTTCATCTCCAAAAGTATGATTTGCATCTTTTCATAGTAGCTTAGCTTCTACTTAGTTTTAAGCATATGGAACATGCTCACACTGACTCTTACACTGTCCATATCTGTGGGTTATACCCATCGTTGCTGACATTGTTTTAAATGAAGGTTCTATTTTATCATTATTTTTCTTTTTTATTGGATATTTTACTTATTTACATTTCAAATGTTATCCCCTTTCCCAATTTACCCTCCAGAAAACCCCTATTCCATTCCCCCTCCTGCTTCTATGAGGCTGTACCTCCACCCACCCATCCACTCCCACCGCCCTGTCCTCACACTCCCCTACACTGGGGCATTGAACCCTCACAGGACCAATGGACTCTACAAGGCCACCCTCTGCTACACATGTGGCTAGAGCCATGGGTCCCTCCATGTGTACTCCTTGGTTGGTGGTTTAGTATCTGGGAGCTCTGGTTGGTTGATATTGTTGTTCTTCCCATGGGGTTGCAAACCTCTTCAGCTCCTTCAGTCCTTTCTCTAGCTCCTCCATTGGGATCAGTCCAATGGTTGGCTGTGAGCACCCACCTCTGTATCTGTCAGGCTCTGGAAGAGCCTCTCAGGAGACAGCTATATCAGGCTCCTGTCAGCATGCCTACTTTATCATCTAAGTTGTATTTTCTTACTATCTTCTATGCCTGATAAACTTTGACTTTATGCCACATGTTTTTGATGTGTTTGAATTGCTGGACCCTGCAGTTCGCATCTTTCCTAGCCAGTCATCCTGACTGTTAGTCTAGGGTTAAGTTGCATGGGCATGCTGGGTTTTTGGAACAATATCGTTACAAGCTGAGGCTTGCTCGGTGCCCACTCTACAGTTCCATATGACCCCTCATGTTCTTATTTTACTTAAAGTTCCCTACTCTTGGAGGATTTTGGAGTATCACCATCACAGTTTTCAGCACCAGCCGTTGTTACGAGAGAGTAAAATTTCTCTGCCTTCGGGAACTTACATCCCACCCACTCACTGATCAGCTCTTCACTAAACACACAGGAAGAATGGATTATGGACCCGCTGGATTTCCTTTCCATGAAGTTCTTTGCTCACTACTGTTCTGAAGCAAGCTTTGCTGACTGGATACACAGGACCCACAACAGTCTCCCCACCATCTGTCAGGATTTGTTAGCATCTGCTGGAGTTCTTCTCACTGGAAATCTAGCACAGTCCATGCTGAGGGCTTGTTGTGTCTCTCCCCATCCCTGTGAGTCCTCGTTTTCATCACACTGTGTGTTCTTTCTCCTGTGCTCTGGATCTCCTGTCACACCAGGAATACATACACATTATACTCTCATGCCCCGCCCCTCATCACAAGTCTTGTGCTATGGGGACTTTGGTCAAGTAATAATTATTTGAATACAGTCACTATGGTACCTTAACCATCCACTTGCTAACCAAGAAGGCTTCTTCAGTTGAGCAGCCATAGCATATGTAGCGTAGCTCTGCTCAACAAAGAGATACTTCCTGTTTAAGGCAGGTGCCATGAGATTTCATTATACTACCTAGAATGGTATACTGCTCAAATGTTTATTTATGGAATTTTCTATTTAACATTTGCAAACCATAGTTGGCCATAGGTAATTAAAACTGAATAGCAGATAAGCGAAGA
This sequence comes from Apodemus sylvaticus, assembly GCF_947179515.1. Classification (NCBI taxonomy): domain Eukaryota; kingdom Metazoa; phylum Chordata; class Mammalia; order Rodentia; family Muridae; genus Apodemus; species Apodemus sylvaticus. The sequence continues at coordinate 12,874,514 of NC_067482.1, read as the reverse complement.
CTTCCTGATAGAAAATACCTGTAGAGATCCCATTATATACCCCAACACTTTTCATGTATATCCAATTCAAATGTCATGAAAGGCAGGTACTCTTCTATGTTGTCTGATAATTTTTATTTATTTAATATTTTGTGTATGTGCCTGAGTGTATGCATGTATATGACATGTATGCAGAAGCTTGCAGAGCTCAGAATAGGTACAGGTAGCTGGAGGCTGCTGTGCTGGTGCTCGGAACCGAACCCAGATCCTCTGCAAGACAGTAGCAGTCATAACTGCTGAGCCGTCACTTCAGCCCTGAAACTTATGCTTTCTGATGAGGAAGTTGAGCAAAAGAAAGATCAGTTAGCTTGCTCGGAACCCCAAAAGGAGTAAGCGACAGAGCTGGCATCTGAAGTGAGGAGGGGGAGCTTTAGAATCTGAAGCCTAAGGGATATACTGCTCTGTCAGTGTGATAGTCAGTTGGCTGGTGGCAAGAGATACCAGGGAAATGAGGACAGCTAAGGCGAAACCCAGGCCAGAGAGTTGGTGAAGACTTGCCTGGCCGAGTAATGGAAACAGCCTGAGATGTGTGTACGTGTGGGTGCACCTGGGGGCATGCGTGTATGCACAGGGGTGTGAGTTCACAGCATGCATAGTGATGGGGGAAGAGAAACTTGTTTTGGGCACTCCTCTCTTCCCTTAACTCCTCCCTTGTGCCTTCCTCCGCTCTCACACACACGCTCCTGGCTCCATTTCCTTTAGTTGTTGTGGAAAGGGTAAGTCTCCTTTTGTGCAGCCCTCACATTCTATTTTGGAATGGAAAAGCAAGGGTTAATGCTTTTAAGCCATCTTCCGAGCCACATTGCTAATGTGTCCTTCCTAAAAGGGTGCAGAGAGGAAACAGAAGAGGCTTTGGAATTGTGGGAAATCTAAACCGACACACCATTGCTCTTCCCCATGGACATCGCTCGACTACTTGAGCTTTTATTTTCTCCTTTACCATCAATATAAAAAGCACCAAGCTCACAAAACATGGAAATAATCCCACGTCGGTGCTGGTAGTCATAGGTTTCCATTGCTTAAAGGTGCCTGATACCTAACTGTAGGGAGACTATCTTGTGCATTGTATTGATGGATCACCTGTAAATTAAAACTTTATGGTCTATGGCTTAGGCGGGAAATAGAAGGTGGGACAGCCGGGAGGCAGAAAAGGATTCTGGGATAGAGGTTGGTGCAGGAATATTCTGGAAAGATGTGAGGAGACAGATGAATGGTACCTGAGCACAGGTAACCAGCCACATAGGATGTAGAGTAAAATAGATGGGTTAACTTAGGTCATGATTCTAGTCAGAGACGAGCCTAGCTATATGCTCAAGGTGTCTGTAAATATATTTTGAACATGAGTCTTATTTCTGGGAGCATAGAACTGGGAGGTAGAACCAGACATAATGTCTACACCTAACAGACCCTCCCACTTAATACTCAAGTTAGTTCTAAGAACATATTTGACCCATTGGGCACCAGGGGCAGAAATTATAATGCACTATAAACAAAAGCGGAGAAGAGGACAGTTGCAGATTCAGGAATCATTAGGACTGAAAAATTTAGTAGCAGTGCAAAAGAAGGATGAGACAGAAGGATGGAGAATGCCTTCTAACTCAGTCTTCGTGTAACATTTAAAAGTGAGAGATTAACCAGGGAACAAATAGAAGTGAGGTTATTTATTAGCAGACTTTTAGCAGTTTCTCACCAAGCAGCACATGTGGTAGTTAGTGTTCCTAATGAGTTTCACGAGGGTTATTTTTATACTTGGGGACATCTGTGGAGTGGTAAATGTGTCCCTAAATATTAGTTATAATTCTAAGCAAATGTGTTTGTATTTGATATTGGGGCTTGGATTAATGTATTAATGATTTCAACTATACATAATTTTCATTCATCTTCACCCTTATCCCTGTAAACCAAGAGATGATCATATCTATTGTCTCAACTTAGAAGGATTTATCAGTTTCTTTTGAACCTTGTTAAAATTTTGTCTACCCCTGCACCACTTAGGACATATTAGTTTTAAAGACAGCATGGTATGCTAGACAGAGAGCATCTTATATGATCTAGCATGCACTAGATGCCCAGAGCATTTTACGGTTTTCCGTTTTCTCCCCTCACTGCTTCTCTACCCTGTGTCATTTCAGTGTCTATCCTTTCTACAAGGCTCTATAGCAGGTTAGGAGATGACATCACAGGCTTGTGACTGAGAGGTTAGTGCAGGAGACTCAATCCTTCTGCTGCCTGGGCTTCTCACTGAGAAAGCATTCATCAAACAGATCCCTCTTCTAAGAGCTCAGCAAGTGATACCACCCTACGATGTCACATACTTTGGTTCTCGAGTTAAGAACAAAATGCTGTGTAAGGTGCTCACAATCACAAGGGTGTGACCCTTTTTTTTGTCCTTCTCAAAAGCAGGCTGTGATCTGAACTTGTTACCACTGACACATAGGAGAGGATTCCCTTAAACAGATTCACTGAATGTGTAAGGTGCTCAGCTGAGTTAGAAGAACTCAGGCAGTTGGATGGGTAAGCCTTATTACACAATGGTGTTTGATTATTCAGTTGCAACTCCACAGAGAGATCCTGGAGCAGCATCGATGAGGTGGGTTGTAACCAGTACTTCAGAATTAGTTCTACAGATTTTGGATAACTGTATCTCATTTCTGTGGAAAAATGAATAGCTTTTAAAAGCAGATTGAAAATGGTCCTCCCCAGTACATCCATGCTGAATGCTTTGAAGAAGTTCAAGGTAAGTCAAGAGATACTTGGCAGAGAGTGATAGCATCAAGGAAGCTGAGAAGGGAGTTTCCCCGAATGTGCCAGAGGGCCAAGTATACAGCCAGGAGTTGCTGTTCAAGGGAAGCTGGAGATTTGGAGTACTGAAATCATCAAACTGAAGAGAAATGATCGAAGACGCCACACTGAGGACTTTGAAGGGGGAGGGTGGAGCTAGGAGCTGGGGAAGTGGAAAGTCTGAAGAATCTGGAAACAGTAAAGAGATGGAATTTCCCTCTGAGAAGAGCAGGATACAGACACTGAGAGGCGAGAGACAGAATAATAAGGAAGAGTCTCCAATCAGGGAGCAGGGAGGAAGGACAATGCAGAGGGAAGAGGAGGAAAGAGACAGGTAGCACCAAGGTTGCTTGACAGAGCTCCAAAGAAAGCATATTATTTTATATTTTCCCCAAATTACTCAACACACACTGTATGCATGCATGCATGCATGCAGGGAAACACCCATACGTGCAAAACAATAAAGTAAAATTTAAAAAATGTGCTTGCTAGAGAAGAATGGGGCCTTGAGTTCCAGTCCTAGCACCCTTGGAAAAAAAGCTGGACATGACCACATAGATCTATAACCTCAGCACAGTGAAGAGTGGAGACAGGAGCATTACTGGGGATTGCTGACCATCAGTCTAGTTCTGGGGTCCATGAGAGACCCCTGTGTCAAGGAAGTAAGGTAGAAATGATGGTAGACTAGGAGACCTGACAGCCTTCTCTGGCCTCCGCGTGTGCACCTGTGAATGTGTGCACATACACCATAAACACACTCACACACATTCACACACACATGTACACATTCTAAATAAACAAACAAAGTAAACAAATAAATAAATGGAAAGGCTCTGGGACATTCATTCTGAGGAAGCTGCCTGGTGTAACTTCCCAGCAGCGCTCTCTAGCTCTCTAGCATGGACCCTTTGTATATTACCATGACAGCAAAGAACGATAAATTGCAAGGTATAGGAAAAGTCTTATTTTAGTCATGCTGTAAAAGCATCTCCACATGTCCAGTTGCATCCACCTTCTTTGAACATTCACATCTCTGCCTTTCTTTGTCTAGCCTGATTAAAGTAGTGTTAAAATAATTGTGTGGCGCTGGCAGAAGGAAAAATACACACAATTAAAAGGATTTTGATTCAGTATGACCTGTGTTTATGAAACTTCTGGTTCTAGACCAAATAAATATATTTTGTCAACAATTCATTTTAGATTATTGAAAATCTATAGGTTAAACAATCTTGAAAACATCCTTTGTTTTCTTGAGACCAAGTCTTGCTGTGTTGCCCAGTGTCTTAGTTATTTTGCTATTGCTATGAAGACAACATGTCCAAAGCAACTTATTAGAGAAAGTTATTTGGGCTGGCTCACAGTTTCAGAGGGTTAGTTTGTCACCATCATGGCAGGGAGCATGGCAGCAGGCAGGCAGACAGGCAGGCACCCAGGCAGGCAGGTACCCAGGTACCCAGGCAGGCAACCAGGTACCTAGGCAGGCAGGCAGGCAGGCACCCAGGCAGGCAGGCAGGCAGGCAGGTACCCAGGCAGGCAGGCACCCAGGCAGGCACCCAGGTACCCAGGCAGGCAGGCAGGCAGGCAGGCAGGCAGGCAGGTACCCAGGCAGGCACCCAAGTACCCAGGCAGGCACCCAGGCAGGCACCCAGGTACCCAGGCAGGCAACCAGGCAGGCAGGCAGGCACCCAGGTACCCAGGAAGACACCCAGGCAGGCCGGCATGACAGGCACCCAGGCAGGCAGGCAGGCAGGTACCCAGGCAGGCAGGCAGGCAGGCAGGCAGGTACCCAGGCAGGCAGGCACCCAGGCAGGCAGGCAGGCAGGCAGGTACCCAGGCAGGCAGGCAGGCAGGCAGGTACCCAGGCAGGCAGGCACCCAGGCAGGCACCCAGGTACCTAGGCAGGCAGGCACCCAGGCAGGCATGACCCTGGAGCAGTAGCTGAGAGCTTACACCCTGATTCACAAGCATGAAGCAGAGAGCTCTTGGGAAGGACATGGGGTCTGGAAATCTCAATGTTTGTGCTCCCTCCCCCTGCAGTGACACACCTCCTCCATTTAGGCCCTCTTAGTTCTTTCTAAATAATTCCATTGACTGGTGTCTTAGTCAGGGTTTCTATTCCTACGCCAACATCATGACCAAGAAGCAAGTTGGGGAGGAAAGGGTTTATTTAGCTTACACTTCCACGTTGCAGTTCATCACTAAAAGAAGTCAGGACTGGAACTCAAGCAGGTCAGGAAGCAGGAGCTGATGCAGAGGCCATGGAAGGATGTTATTTACTGGCTTGCTTCCCTGGCTTGCTCAGCTTGCTTTCTCATAGAACCCAAGAGCACCAGCCCAGGAATGGCACCACCCACAATGGACTGGGCCCTCCCACCCTTGGTCACTATTGACAAAATGCCTTACAGATGGATCTCATGGAGGCATTTCCTCAAGGGAGGCACCTTTCTCTGTGATAACTCCAGCTTGTGTCAAGCTGACACACAAAACCAGCCAGTAAAACTGGTGATCAAGTATTCTAATATATGAGCCTATGAAGGCTCATATATTCTCATTCAAATCCAGGTTAGCCTCAAACCCTCAATCCTCCTGCCTCAGATTAATAGGTTCACAAGTGGGCAGAGTGGATATTAACATGCCAAGCTAAAGTTAATTTGTGTATTTATTTAATTAGTTAGGCTGACCTAAAGTGTAGGATCTGAATCCTGGGACTGAAGGCATTTAACACCAAACAAAAAGTCATTAATCACCTGTACCTTAAGCAACAGCACGAGACCCTCCAAAAGGGAATTGCAGCTTACTTAAGAAGGTCAGTGCATGTTTACTCAAGTCCTCTTGAGTTCAGTTGCCAGTCTTTCCTATTTTATTTCCACAGCCATATTTTTCAGCTACCAGCCACACCTACTATACCTTTATTATTAATTCATACAACTTCTGTTACAAGGAGATCAAGCAGTTATTCCTTTTGAACAGTCACTTCCCTACAAGGCTGGAAATAATTTGGCAGTAGCAGCCACCCCACCCCAGTCTGTATAAACACAAGTTTATGGGCTGTTGTGCAGGCATCTATTGTGACTTACTTTCTGGTTATTGGGATTTATTTATTTTTTGATAGCCCATGGACCTTGCCAGCTTTTCAGGTATCAACTCAAAGAACCTTGCTGAAAATACTGGTTGGCACCGCAACACAGAGAATGTGCAATGATGCATCATATATTTTTAATAGATATATGTTTTAATAAACATTCACCTCCTAAAGCAATGGGTTTTGAAATAAGCTTTTGCCTTGAGCCATGTAGCTACCCAGCTGTGAGTTTTATAAGGCGACAATCTCCACATCATTAGATGTTATGACTAATATCCCAGCAACAGAAATAATAGCTATTTACGTGCACATAAAAAGTTAAAATGACATTTAAGGTGTACTTTACTCAGAAAACTGTGCTTGTAAAACAATGCCACAGTTTGCTTCTTGGCTTCTGCTAGAGGTCCTTGAAAAAAGAAAAGTAAGTTACAAGACTTGTCTTAGAAGATACCCAACACCTGTCTTACTTTGACAGGGAAGGTTGCTTCCAGGCCTGACCCTCTTGACCTTGGACTTCTACAGGCCATGAAGACTTCTGATGATGTCACCAGCAGTATACCGACATTCTGTTCCAGTCTTCGTAGGTGGCATCTCTGTATCCCTTCAATTTACTGTCCTGCTCTCCTGATTCCAACATGTCCACTAAATGCTTGGTTGCATCAAACATTTGGTGAGTTTGTTGTGAATTTTACTAGAACAACAGAATGTCACTTTGTGCGCATTACAACCTTCTGCCCTTTCTCTGGCCTCAACGCCCCCCTTTTGCCATTGATCTTTCCTCTCATGTGCGTGTACCTTTCTCTCCCCGATTTACTCAGAGTTGATCTCCACCAATCCCTACTCTTGACTCACTTCTCACTGTAATTAACAAAATTTCAAAGTGTCTGCTGTGTTTGTTAAGCATGTAATAGTCATTTTCCCTTCTTATTCCACAACAGAAGACTTATTTTCTGTCCCTATTAAATATTTTTCATAACCAGATAAATGGACACTGTTAAGAAAATTTCTCCTGAATGTCCTCTTGACTTTCTTATTTTCTGGGCACGTGCAGAAAGGACCCAAGCAAGGAAGAGCTTCATGAACAAGACCTCACTGCCCTTGGACGTCTACACGCCATGACATCACTGGCGGCATACTCTTAACCTATATGGGTATACTCAAAGCCTGCCAAGGACAGGTAGCTTTAGAAGTGAAGCTGGTATTAGTTTTCTGTAAAGACGTCCAGCTCAAATGAGATTTTTCTCTATGCAGTCTAACTGGTGTAGTCCCAGAACCTCATGAGCAAGTAATCTAAATCTCATTCATTTAAACCGTGTAAATATCTGTCACCCAAATGATCAGTGAGTGGCAACTTCCTTTCCCATTATTCTGGTTTACTATATAAGAAACCTGAATTGGGAAATGTGGAACAGAGTAACTGTTTCTCTGATCTCCTTCTGACTTCTTCTGGATGACCTATCCAATTAGAGTAAGATGAAGGTGTTTGACTCAACTCTAAATTTTCAGCACATAAAAATTTAAAATTTTAATTTAAGTATCTAATTGGACTCAGATTATGACAAGGGTAAGCAATCTGCTTTTAGTTACTTGGTTTAAAAGGAGGAGTGGCCCCTTGTTCTGGAAAGACTCAGTGAAGCAATATTCGGCAAAACCAGAATGGGGAAGTGGGAAGGGGTGGGTGGGAGGACAGGGGGAGAGAAGGGGGCTTACGGGACTTTCAGGGAGTGGGGGGCTAGAAAAGGGGAAATCATTTGAAATGTAAATAAAAATATATCGAATAAAAAAAGATTGTTTTGAAATGTATTTTATTTTAAAACTAAGATTTATGGATAGATTCTCCTTTAACACTACTCCCTCTTTCAAAGCTTCCAGAAGATGAAGACATTTTCCCCTACTGGACCACGTGTTGTGGTGGCTGAGTATGTCAGGCATCCCTGGATAAAGTTGGAGGGTTGGTGATTTATCCCTGGATAACAAGGGATGGTTGGGTGGAGTGTTCCTTTACCTCAACTATAACTTGGTGCATTTTCAAAATTATGTAGGAAGAACTCTTACTCTCTGGAGTTGATGAAGAAGTGTTAGTCCAGGAAACTGTTTCAAGTAGTGATTGGCTTCTATAGCACAAAATATGGAGGCTCTATGCTCTTATTTTTTATTTCATAGGTTCAAGAATTTTCACTTCTTTCACTTAACCACAAGAGTATCATTGGACACATGCCTTCTCTTTAGTCATTTAAAAATGACTAGAGCCTTTTACAAAGCATGAAGGAAAACTTAGAAAACCTTCCTCAGCTCCCCATAGTCTTATTAATATTTGCAAAAATGCATGGAGAAGTTGCTTGACAGGAAAAGGTAGAAGCAGGCCACTGGATGCCAAAACAATAGAGATGCCAGGGTGAGCTCTCAGGTGAGTGTGGATTTGGGTTTGTCCGTCAACTGAAGAGCTATTTCTTTTGATTTGATTCGCTACCCAATTCTCTCTGTATGAATCACAAAGTGACCATCCTGGCATCCACTTCTCCTTTGCCTGAGGTGCCTTACCCAGCCCTGTGTGCACAGCACGCCCTCAGCTTCACCTAAGTCTTGAAAGACTTTTCGGGTTATGACATTCCCCTAAATGTGCTGAGCTTTCCTTAACCTTTCATAAAACATTGTGATCTTTATGGACTGTATCATATTGTGCAGTAATGTGCTTTATTGTGCACAGAATAAGCTTTTCTTAAAGATAATTGGAAAGCTGGAAATGGCTGCTATCGGCCGATTTTTAAAAAAAATACATTATTTCTGAAATAGGGCTGGTGTAATAATGACCCTATCTGTTCAAGATTTAAGATTTGTCTTGGCAGAGAAAATTGATCCATTTCACCTTTGTCTAATGGAAATTTTTATCTAGGATTATCTGTTTATGTAAATGAATGTCCCTGTGAAGAGGGAACTTGAGGAGGCTGTAAATCTTGGTGACACTTCAGTTTCATAGGGGAGAAATTGGAAAGGATTCTAGTATTTATCTGCCCGAAATTGGTTATAAAAACAAAATTATCTTCGTGTACCTGCAGCATCTGATGTTTTCTGAAATTTCATTATATTTCTGAATAATTCAGGGAGTCGTGGGAATAGTGTTTTGACATGACCTCAATCACGAATTGTTTTTACTTTTTAAATTTTATAGTCACCTGCTAATGTGCTTGCTTTCCTGCCTTTTTGAGGGTGAGATTATTTTCTATGCCTTTGTAGGAGTCTTCAGCCACGACAGGCTCATTATCTATTGGTAAATGAAATGAATGGTATTAGCAGAATATCTACCAATTTTCTTTCTAAAAATATCATGGCTACTGTAAGTTCTATCTGTGGGCTGAAATCCTGGGGTCTGAGTCATAATTGCTGTGCATTTAAACAATGTGTTTTCCTGGTGATTCTTGGGCTATACTGACTTGCTCTTGTGTGGTAGTGGAAGATATCATGTAACAACTTTGTAAAGGTAACAGCAAGTGGCACATTCTATTTCTTCAAGTCAAAGAGAGAAACAAAGAAAGGCCAAAAAGCGACATCCACTGATGTTAGTTCTTGCTTTCTTCTTTGAAAATATATGTGTAATTTCTTTCTAGGGACTGCCAACTTTGTGATCCAATGCCTGTTGGTGGCCCCTATCTTTGTTCCTCTAGCAGCCATTGTCTCTGAAGCCTTCCCACTTACATAATATCTAAACTGTTTCATCTGGGACTCAAACTAACAGTATTATGTTGCATTGAAGCTGCTGCAAATGTAATATTTAATGGTTGGACACAGGGGCTGAAAATTGTCCAGAACTTGGAGTTTTCTTTGCTGCCTTTTTAAGGATGAGATTCTTTCCCAACAGGCAGTGTGTAGTGAGTGGCCAGAAATGCGGTTTGCCGTCTAGATGACCAGTTACACCATGTTATGCCCACAGACATGTGTTTCATTGCTATTAGTAGGGTCAATAAAAATGGCAAAACTAAAAAAATAAATGCTGTTTTGGAAACTCATATTCAGGATAATCATTGCATCTGCCTTTTAGTATTAAATGGACACATAACCAGAGGGAATATAAAATCTGTTCCCAGGGCACTGATGGACAGTGTATCAGAGTAGGCAAATGTGGACCAATGCTGGGAGGAGAGCGGAAGCTAGGAGGTGGAAGAATCAGGTAACTATGGTGAGGTCACTGTAGTCTGCTACCACAGTTTTTATGTTTATAAAGAAAACTGAAAACCTGTACCCGCCTATGCCCAAGCAAACAAACTGCAACCTGTGACCCTTGACCTGTGACCCTTGACTTGTGAGGCATCAGCATAGTGGGTACCTTGGGAGGGGGAAGACACCAGGAGATGTCAGTGGGGACATGACTTCAAAAGGTGGTAATAACACCCCCCTCTCATTCTTTCCCTTTCTTTCCTCTTCTCCTCCTATCTCTCTCCCCCTTGTCTTCTCCAGTGTCCTCCCATGTAGTCCCAGATAGTCTTGAACTCCAGATTTCCTCCTCTCTGTGTCCAAAGCAGCAGGATAACAGCATGTGGCATCATGCCCAGACAAAGCCGCTTTCTTCCTTTGGGCATGATGCATGCAGGTATACTTGTTAGATGTAAAGTGTCTAAGGTGTATTTGGTTTTATACTTTGGTACTTTGTTGGATATATAATACTCAACTGTTACATATAATACTCAGCTCAGTGTTAAAAGTCACTGAATGTCAGGGTTTGTACTAGAAGAATAAGGAAATTGTGTTCCTTTTTTTTTTTTTAAGTTGTTGTACTGGGTACTTTTTAATTGTCAAATTGAGAAGATCTTAGAGCTACCTGAGTAGGGGGAGCCTCAATTGAAGAATTGCCTTGATCAGATTAGCCTGAGGCTGTGGATGTGAGCAATTGTCTTGATGGGTGGTTGATGTGGGAGGGCCTTGGGTAGCTCAGTCCCTAGGTGGGTAAGTCTTGGTTGTACAGGAAAGCTAGCTGAGCAGAAGCCAGCGAGTGAGCCCGTGTGAAGCCTTCTGCCACCCTTTTACCTCAGATGCCAGCCTGACTTCCCCCAACAGCAGTCTGTGACCTGGAAGAGTAAGATGAGACGACCCTTTTTTCTTCAAGTTGCTTTTGGTCATGGTGTTTGTCCACAGAAATGATCAGGATTTAATGAGAGAATGAATGCTTAAATATTTTGACAACTGTCAACTGCTTTGCAAAGTGAAGCAATTATTAAACAAAATATTTATGTTGGATATGTGTGTGTGACCTTTATGTGCAGTTCAAGGTCATTCTTGTAGTTTTAAAGATTAAGAACATATAACATTTGGGTTTGATTATATCAGTGTTTTTTTTTTTTTTTTAAGCTCTACAGTTTAGAAAAGTCACAAAATTGATAATGCCCACTGAAAGGCATTTTAATCTGCCATTTAAATGCTCAGGTTTATAAAAGTTAATAAAAATGTAAAAACATTTCCATTAAATAGAAATCCTTCTTCTCCAGTACTCTTGAAGTCATTCCAAGTATTTGTTACATGGAGGTAGTATTGAAATTTTAAATTCATTACTGTGAACAATATGAAGCTAGGTAGCTTCCTCAGAGTATTTCAGATATGCCAGACATCTAGAAAGCACCTCGAATAAGAATTGTTTTAGTAAAGGGAGATATTTAGGGACCGAAGAACCAGAGGTCTTTTTAACTCAGCTGGAGCTCGTGAGGGTGAAGAAATTATCCACACTGTCCGTCCTAGTGAGGGAATAGGGTAGCCCGAGGCAGGAGGTGTAGTGACTGGTTTAGGCAGACCTGGATTTGAGTCTGGGGTTCCTGTTTATTCTTCATAGTACTGGACACATAGCTATGCGTTGCTTGCCCTCCTGGCAAAATATGGCTGCTTCGCCTGCTCATCAGTCTGGCGTGCTCAGTGAGATATCAATCGTGAGGCCGCTTCATCCAGCACATGGTAAATTCCCCTCTTCGTCCCTACAACGAATGCTGGAGTGGGATGCTGGGGTTTGAGGAGTTTGATTAGGGATAGTTCCACTTGAGAGGTTGGAAAGTAGAAAGAGACTAAGTAAGCCATGACGCTGGTGTTTCCCTCTAAACCCATCCATCTGGTACATAACCTTCCTGTGAAGTGATAGGGCAGAAGACAGAGGCAGGGGTTTGCTACAGGAACGGGTGCTTACCAGCTCTAACGGGCACGATTTCCCTCAGTATCCAGCACTGGCGACATGGAGACTGCTTGATGAGTAAGTGAGTTTTTGCTTATCCCCACGGAAATCTCATTTGTCAGATGACGCGATCCTTGCAGCCAGTATAGAGCATTTTTAACAAAAATTCTCTTACGTGTGGAACAAATCACCCCGGCTTTATGTGAGCATTGAAGAGCATGCCCAGTACACCATCACTGTCCAGGGGCCATTTCATAGTTCAGAGCCATAGGCGGGCTAGGTACCATCCCTTCGCTAACTGCCAGCCTTCCTCCGCCAGTTACTGATCTTGATAAGATATCACATAAATCTCTCTTTGGCTACACACGTGCCATAAACTGTTTGCTGAGCTGCTTGGGAGAGTCAGAGTAAGGGGCAGAGGCAGACCCCAGCTCTGTGGTCACTTACTGAAGTATCATTATATTATAAATAACTAGGTTTCATGATGGAATTTTCAAGTAAAGTTTGTTGTTTCTCTCTACCCTCATCTGAGCCCCGACCTCCTCAGTAAGTTCCTCCCCCACTAGCCTCCTTTCCACTTCTCAGGCCACACAAGACCTTTCGATGTCCTCATGTTCCCACATCTCTTTTCGCCCCCCTCGTGGAATCCTATCTAGTTTTGTAGTTATATCCACTCTCACGACCTCCCCCGACTCACACACAAACTTAACATGTTAGGATCTACATATGAGACAAATGGACTAATGAACGTAGTTCTCAACAGAAGGAGCAAAAATTCCCAAAACACGTTTTTTGAAATGTTCAACACTCTTAGAAAAAAAAAAGAGTAATGCAAATAAAAACCACCCTGAAATTATCTCTCATCTCAGTTAAGATGGATGTGACCAAGAAGACACAGGTCACAGATGCCTGTGAGAGAAGACTGCTTATCCAATTGCAGGAAGGAAGGCAAACTAGTGGGACCACTATGGGAATCAATATGGAAGTTCCTCAGAATCACCCAACTACATCACTCCTGAACATATGCAAAAAGGAAACTTATTTCCTACCACAGAAACACTGGAACGTTCACCCTTACTACTGCTCTCTCTATAATACCAGGGAAATAGAGCCACATTGGTGCCCATCAACAGAATGGGTGATGTCCCTGTGGCACATACACACCACTTAACTTTACTTAGCTCTGAAGGCAAGTGGAATTATGAATTTTTCAGTAAAATCAAATCTGGAACTATTATATTAAGTAATGTGATCTGTCTCAGAAAGATAAATACTTTATGTAAGTTTTAAGAGCAAATATTGGTAACAAACTTTCTTACCTCTTATCATAACTAAGAGTATATTTTTACTTCAAAATCAACCCAGAGTCATCTCATAATATTTAGCTTATTATTTTCATTGTTAAGAGTCTTGTTGACAAATGTCATCATAGCCATCTAATCCTCTGTATTCTCTAGACAGGGAGAAAGCAAAGACCAGGACACTTTTCTTGATAGATCAGAATTCAAAAGGAACAGCAGGAATGCTAGAGGCTAGTCTGGGTTGGAGATACATACTCTGCATGAACTCTTAATTTCAGTCAGCCATGCTGAGAACAGAAGTCACTGCCAACTGGTTAGATCTAAAGTAAATAAATATGCTCTTGGCAGGACTGGAAGTCAGGCATCCCAGCAATGAAATCAGCATATTTATCACCCCAAATACAAAGGGCATCTTCCAAAGAGATTTGTCCTGGAAGGATGAGAGAAACTTTGTATCTGGAGATGGCCCCTAAAGAAAAGTTACTTAAGTGACAAGAGACAGTACTGCAGAATTTTGTGCCACGGAATTTATCTTTTTAAAATTTTAATTTAATTTTCTTTTACTGAAAAAGGATATATAAACTCCAAATACAAAACAGAAGCCACCAAATCTGATATCTGTCACCCAAAGTCTAGAATATCATGGCTTCTCTGTCTTGCATATTTTTGATATTTCTACACTTGAATTTTTTCTACCTCACAGCAGGTGTGCAGGGCTTTTGATTTTAATGGTGTTGTCATTGTTACTGTCTTCTGTTTACCAAGTGTAATGTCCTGCACACACAGGATTGAATCTACCCTCTTAGAGAAAATTCATGATAAAAAGTCCGATTTTATCAAATTAATGATTTAATATGTATGATCTTAACAACAATTTCTTTTAAGAAATGCATCATTGCAGATGTCTGCCTGTCCCCACGCGCCCTCTGTGGAATGCCCCTCTTTTAAGGACATGGCTAGTGACTGCTTGGCTCTTCTGTTTATCATTCCAGTGCAATTCGACATACTTTTTATCACACAAGAGTGTATTCACATGCAGTTACTAGTAGGTTTGAAAACTCGATCTGAGGACATTATTGTATACAATGTGTGCAGTGGCTCCATTCACACTATTTTTCTGTGAGTGTTGACCATGTAAATATTCAGAGCTATGGTTTGTCCCTTTAGGATGATGAGTCAATTGTAAGGATGTATTGAAACTGATTGTCTCACTTCACTTTACCTGGCCATTTAAGGCATTAATTTTCTCATTTTTGTTTTTATCAATACTGATTAGATCTAATCTGAGCAACATAATAATATCCTATTTAAAACAAATTGTTGTATGTCTTAAAAAAACCTTAAATGTCATTGAGTCAAGAATAGTTACTGTGAGGTTCTCTTAGTGGATGTAATTAATTTCTAAAGAATACAATGAATTCCTACAAATTCACAATGTGGAAAAAACTAACAAAGCAAAGAGAAAATTATTGAAGGACTTGAACAGGTATTTCTCCAAAGAAGGGACATAGATGACAAAGAGCTATACAAAAAAGTCCTCAGCAGAAACTCATCATTTGAGAAATATCAGTAAAACAGGTATCACTGAACACCTGTGTGCATCAGGAAAAGAAGTCATCACTGCACATCTGCACATAGCTGGTTTTCAAAAGGCAACAAATCAGAAGTGTTGGATAGAATGCAGAACAACTGGAACTCCCTTGACAGTGGATATGGGACCAGCATAGATGTCCCTTCAAGTACTATAAAGGGCATGTGAATCAGGAATCTCATGACTGTAATTTATCCAATAGAAATAGTCCAAGCCATTATCTCAGGAAGATATCACCAGTCTCAAATGTAGTGCATCAATATTCACAATATGGCATATAAAAACTTATGCAGGTATATACATATCATAAATTAAAAATAAATAAAATTTCTCATTAGTAATTTGGGGGTTGTCAGGGTACTTTCACAGCTTAGCTTACTCCCACATATTTGGTTCATTTTTATGTAATTGTAATAGGGATTGTTTTATTGATTTATTTTTCAAATTATTGTGAGTCTATAAAAGCAACACTGCATTTTGTATCCTAAAACTTTATTCATCTTTTAGTTTTAACAGATTTTGGAGTAGTATTTTAGGATTTCCATTCTAAGATTAGGGTGACTTTACCTTCTCCTCCTCTTCCCCTTCCTCTTCCTTCTCTTCTTCCTCCTTCTTCTTTTTCTTTTTCTTGTCTGATTGCTCTGGTTAGAATTCTCAGTGCTGTGGTGACTAGTGCCAAAGAGCATTTGTTTTGTTCATCATCTCAGAAGATAAGCTTTAGGATTTTCCCAGTTAGTATTATATTAGCTGTGAGATTTTAATAAATGGCTTTTATTATGTTAAGATAATTTCCCTTTGTTCCTAGTTTGTGGAGAATATTTTTTACATGAAGGATTACTTCTTTTTTTCTAAGACTTTTTCTCTGTCATTAAAATATGATTTTTAGCTTTCATTTTGCTAATGCAATGTCTTATATTATCTGATTTTTCTTTAGTCAAACCATCCTTGCATGCCAGGAACAAATCCCACTTAATAATGGTAAGAACCTTTTAATGTATCATATAACTACGTTATAGAGTCAGTGACCTTCCTCTGGGACTCACCTATGGTAATCATTCATAACTTCCTTTTCTTGTGGTATCTTTGAGTAATGTTGACCTCATAAAATAAATATGGAAGTGTTTTGATTTCTTCAATAACTTCTAAAATATTAAAAAGAAATAAAGTTATTTCCTGTGGATAAATTGGAATCTATTATTGAAATCAATTGGCCCTGGGTTTTTCTTTGTTATCTTTCTGCTTGTTGGACTCAAAATCTCTATCACTATTTTCAGGTGTATTCAGGTTGTATCTTCATAATTTAGTCATTATTCCTGTATAAGAATGTATCTATTTCTCCTGGACAACCCACTTATTCTCATAGAGGTTCTAGTAATTGCTTATGGATCATTTGATTTCTGTAATATGATTTAAAATGTTTCTTATTTCATTTCTAATTTTATTTATTTGAATTTTTCCAATAGCCTAGTTAATTGTCTATTTTTATCATCTTTCTGATATCAAAGTTTAGTGTGAATATTTTCCACTCAATATATTTCTGCTCAAATATTTGTTGTTTCTTTTGTTAAATTTAGAATTACTTTATTTTTTCTCTTTTCTAGGTTTTTGCATTTAAATTTGCTACAACTTTAGGTGTATCTTCTTTCTTAATGTGGGCATTAGTCACTGCAATATTCCCCGTGGCATTGTTTGCCTCCATCTTTAGGTTTTGGACTATAGTGTTTTCATTTTGTTTTAAAGAAATTTTCTGTTTTTATCTTTTGATTGTTATTTAGCCCCTTTGCTGGCTTTATGGTATATTATATTTTTATGAATAGCATGTCCTAATCTTAACATTTATATTTATGAAAAAGCTACTATTTTGGCCCCTTGCTTGGCAAACCTTTCTCTCCTGACTGTCATCAGGAGACTCTCTAGTATTTTCTTGTAGCTCAACTTTGTGTCATTCATCTTCATGCCTCTTCTCCACTTACCATCTTAGAGTAGAGTAGAATAGTAAAGTCAAATCTAGTTTCCACCTCATGAGCATCTAACAGCTTCAGCAGCATTGAGTCATCTATACATTTGTAAATGGCATAGGGAAATTTTGGTCAGTGCTTACATACATTCAAAATGTCTTCTTTTCTTAAAATTAATACATGTAAAATGTATATGTGTGTAAGTACATCACATGTGTTTGTGTGTTTGTGTTTGTGTGTGTCAGAATAATATATATTCTGATATGTTTCGATAAAATGTTCTATAGAAGTCAGATTTCAATTAGGCATATTTGATCATATAATGTCATTTAACCTTGATGTTTACGTATATTTATTTATTTGGTCAGGATTACTAGTATCTATATACAAAATGAAAGGGAGGGATTGAAGTTACTACTATTATCATTAGGGATTATTTTGTGTCTTTCTCTGGAGGAGTGTTTGTTTACGGAGTATATGCTGCAATGCCCTTGTGATGGATCATTCCCTTAATCTGGATGAAGTGACCTTTTTAGCTTCTAATTAATTTTACTTTGAAGTCTATTTTTGTTAGACATGAGAACAGTAACATTTCGTGAATGTGTATGCTTACAAATGTGGTCTAATGTACTTGAAGGGCCCACTGAGCAGTGAACTTTCTCCCTGCATTAGCAGGTTTTTCTTCCTTATTTTCGACCCAAGGACACCTAAAAGGGTCAAATTGTGTAGCCAGTGGCTGGTGTGTCTACTAGCACATTCTTCTCACTTATATCACAAACACATGGAAGACTTAAGTGATCACAGCACAAGAACCCTCGGATCAACTCTCATGAGCTTTTGTGAGGCATCCAATTCAACAAGGGGGTGTCTAGTGTAGTACTGAGGGTCACAGAGTTTGTCGTCAGGGACACATTGTCCATACCCTGGTTCTGTTAAGTTATTTTGGCATGTTAATTAACTATGTCTGCTGAAACATTAATTTTCATGAATAAGATGATGATGGGGTTATATACAGCAATATGCCTATTGTAGAGTTGTTTGATGGTGTGGATAGGAATACCTCAGCGTCAGCTAAGTGATATGCTCATGAAGTAGTCCATTCCACTAAGCTCACAGTGTGAACTGGTCAGAGTAGGTGGAGAAAGTCAATAAACAACATGTTCGTGCTAGGTCTTTATCATCCCATTCGTTCTGAAGAAGCAAGATGTTTCCATTTGGTATTTAGTCACCTGCTTGTCCTGAAACAATAGGTCAGTTAAGTATTCAAGGTATGTTAGCATAGTCCCTTGATACCACTCCAAAGGAACCAGTGATGCTATTGTTTAAAAATCTTATAGAATGTTCATCATAGGACAGCAACATGAGAAAGAGAGAGAGAGGGAGAGAGGGATTATATGATTTAAAAATATTAATAATCAAGAACCAAGGGAAAAATATCTGTTGTTGAAGTTTTTTCCTGTGTTCCTTGGAGGAAATTTTGTTGCAACAGACACGTTCTAGTTCTATACCATGCCCATCACTAGCCACACCATGGTGAACTGAGTTTAATTTAATGATGTTAGCACCCATATCTGTTGGCTTCTGGACAAATGAACTACAGTGTCTTAATCATAAGCCAAAGAATAATTATTCTGAAAGGAACACATCCCCTCATGCAAAGATTTTTAAGGATAAATAGTGTGCAATGACCTCTTAGATGCTTCTTGGAAAATCTTGAGCATTAACTCCTCAGACATGGTTTTGCAGCCCAGGGTAAGGAGCTCTGTGAGTGCTCTGCTTGGAAGCACTGCAGTTCAGCATGAGTGAAGACTCACCTGACTAGGGCAGCTTGGCTGTGAAACCTTTATTCTCCCCCACCCCCACCTCAAGAGCTGTTATAAACACTGGGAAAAAATGTGGACCATCTGTAGCTGCAGATGGGGATTTGTGGACGGTGTACAAGTTGCAGCCATGGAATCAGCAGAGATGCCCAAAATATGTCATCCAACTCGACCAGTCGGAATGGCAAGGGGAGCGTTATCTTGTTCAGGACCCCTGTTTCACTAACTTACTATGGCGAATGGGCCCCTCAAGGGGTTACAGGCTCATTCTCCCACCTCGTTCTCCGATGCAACTACTGCTTTAACCTTCGGCAGGCTGGACTCAGCGACTCAGGGGCAGGTTGTCTGCACAATTATCTGAAGTGCCATGAAGTCTATTGTCATTGTCATTTTCTACCATTTGATTTTTACTGCACAAAATGGGTTGTGAGCAAGTCATATTTTGACTTATTTGAGGAGATGAATGTTTTGGGTAAATGGACTATGCTGCTTTGATGAAGTAAGTTTATTTTACTATTCATCGTTTCTGAGTTTCATTTTTTTTGGTACATTCTCTAACACACATAATTTTGTTTGTCAAGGTTAAAATCACACTGCAGTTGCTAGAATTTGCTGAGGAGGGAAATGAATAGGTAGTCAATAGTATCAGACCATAAAGGCCATTCGAGGAAACAGTTTATTAGTATGGACAACAGTCCCCTCTGGTCTTAGGGTTTTAAACGTTCTAAGACACTTTTGGTTAAATACGTTCATGTATTGTGTTTGTTTAAGATTCTAGGCAATCGGACTTCAGTACGGGCCTGAGGATCTGCTAACCTGGCCCTGCTAGTGAGACCCTGATGAGGAAGAAAAACCAAAGAACAGAAATAAACAAACCCAAACCCATCTGAACAGTGTGCCGTTAACTCAAACCTTTCTCTGGGAACCGTGGGCTTAGAGGCCTGAGCGGGAGTATTTTAGCCGAGGGAGAAGTAAGGGATGGAACAGGAGGACACTGGCAGGAGTTCAGACAGGCTCTGGAATAACTTGTTCCAGTGTGGCATTATTGTTTGGATTAACCGTGCCTTTTAGGTAGTCAAAAAAAAAAAAAAAAAAAGGAATTTCTCTTAAGAAAGCAAAGCCAGGTTAATGGAATGCAAGGTTCCGGCGATGTTACGGACTGAATGTATTTTGACGGGGCATCAGAACCAGAATCTAGGAACACGGTGGCTAAAGCTGTGCTAGGTGGACAGTCTTCTCTCACACTTGGGCAGAGAATTGCCATAGTCCTCTCTCTGCCACTGGGGAAGGAGAGCCCATTCTGAGGAGTTCTTTCCGGCCAGACGCAGGCAGTGAAGCTGAAATACAAATAACTGCATAGATGTGACTTTATATAGTGTTGGTAGTCAGATGTATGGTCTGACCCAGAGGAGCAGGCGTTTGTCACCATCTCACTGTGACAACATACATGATCGAAACGACTTAAGGAAGGAAACAGTTCACAGTTCACTGATACAGTCACAGCTGCAGGAGCTTGAAGATGCTGGTTACATCGAGAGAGAGAGAGAGAGAGAGAGAGAGAGAGAGAGAGAGAGAGAGAGAGGAAGAAGGAGGATGAGGAGAAAGAGGAGGAGAAAAAGAGGAGGAGGAGGAGGAGGAGAAGGAGGAGGAGGAGGAGGAGGAGAGAGATCTAGGAGCTTGCTTGTGGTTAGCACTTTCTCTGTTGTATTCATATTGTGATCTCAGTCCATACCACCTCAATTAACCTAGTCTAGAACCTCCCTCCTATACATACACAGGGGCTTCTCACCACGGTATTGCAGTCCTGGTCAAGATGATAATAAGTAGCCATCACAGAGTATCAGCCAGTTTTGTGGCTGCAAACCCCACCCAGGTTTTCCAGTTCAACTGAACCAGTGATACAACTGGAGATTGTTATCTCTTCTTGTGGAATTTTGCATCTTTTCTGTTATTAGTTTCAAACACAAGATGGGGGAGGGATACATGGGTTTATTATCAACATGGGGATACATGAGGCTTGGAAGTGTTGTGGTAAATCTTTAAATAAAGAGTTAACACTATCATTGAAACATGGAAAAAAGACATTATATGGATGTGGCCCATGCCAATTTCTTAGGACTTTCAAAGTTAAGTAAATAAATAAATATATTAATTAATAATAACAGAGAAGGAATAGAGGCAGAAGTATTGGCTACCAGTCAAATACCTAATGTGCACTAGATGGTGGCCTGAATCCTCTGTGTATATTATCTTATATCTTACAGTGAATCTGTTAGGTATATGTGATGGCTGATTCTACCTTTTCAATTGCAGAGGCCAAGACTTAGATTCACATGCCCACAGCACAGTGCTAAGAGGTAGTCGTGAATGCCACACGATGTCTCACGTACTGTATATGTCTTTAGGGCTCTATATCTGCTTGTAGGGATGGGCTGGCCTACACTTGCTGTGGTTCCTGATGACTTATATAAACGTGCATTCCAATGATCTGCCCTGCCACTGCGTTAGGCTTCCTCAGGCTGTGCTTACCTTTGACCTTCTCTGGTTCCCTGGGAGAATTTGTAGAGATGCTCCTAACTCATATCTCTTTTTCTGATCCTCTGAACTCAGACCATCTCCTTTTATCTTTTATTCTGTTTCCCAGGCAACATGCACTCATATGTATTTTTTATGCTCCAAGTTATCTTGAATATAGTAGTTAGATACAATAACTTTGGTTGCTCAGATTTTACTCTCTCTCTCTCTCTCTCTCTCTCTCTCTCTCTCTCTCTCTCTCTCTAATCCTTCAGTGTCTGTAGATTGGCTATGGTTGGAGAAGAGGTTATCTAATTCACAGCATGCAGTTGTTACCCTTGGCAGAGATTAAACAGAAGACATGAGCACAGATAGGGATGTGACAAAGTTTTTTGTGTCCTTTATAATGACAGATAAAATTCTCTGTGTTTTTTTTTTGAGCATTTTTATTTATTTTATTTAAAAGAAAGAAACCTTAAGCAAATAATATAGAATGTGAGTCTGTAGCTAGAATAATTGTTTGCCTTACTGTTTTGTGCTTTTAATTTTTTTTTATTTGATGTAATTTTTTATTTACATTTCAAATGATTTCCCCTTTTCTAGCTCCCGTAAGCTCCGTAAGCCCCCTTCTCTTCCCCTGTCCTCCCAAATTCTCTGTGTTTTATTATGAACCAAGCAGTTCCAGTCTTGTTTGAGCATCATTTCCTTTCTAATCGAAGGGTAAACGAGGTTGCTTTTTTTCTCTAAGTACACGGAACACTCTCAACTCTGTAGGAATGGCTCCTTTAAACAGAGACATGCTACACACTACTGCAAATAAATTTTATGTTGGATCATGGCAATACAATGATTACTAAGTATTTGTTGAGTCCACCATGGAGCTGGGAAAATAACAATTAACCATAAAGTATGTTTCTTGCCCCTAGGACTATCAATTATAAGCAGGTAATCTGCCATGGAAACTCATGGTGAAGATTTATCAGGAAGAAGAGAGGAAAGCCGAGAGCCAAGGCATATTTCTCTCTTCCTACCATCCATCCCCAGCTCTCAGAGGCTGGCCTTGTTGCACACTCAGATGCTTAGAAAGGACAGGCAGTATCACACACAATGATGTCCTGGTAAATATGGGCAATTGGTTCTCAGGAAAAGCAAGCAAGCAAGCAAGCAAGCAAGTAAGAAAGCAGAAAAGCAACAAGACAAGTCTTGACATGTCGTTTTGGCGGCATCAGCATTACCAGGCTGGCAAATTTCAAGCTTCCATTCTGACCCCAGTGCTGGATAAAGATGTGCAAAGCCATCAGCTGTGCTGGTGAGGACCCACACCCTGCATCCATATGCTTCGAAGATGAGTGGTACAATATTGTAAGAGGTGTTATGTTGTTGGACAAAAAAATACTTTGCAGTATTTCTTACCAAGCATTTCAAAAGCATATTCCAGACAGGAATATAAAAGATATATTATACAGTATCTCTTAGGAAAGTATGTGCAATGGAAGATGGTAGCACTGGTGGAAGGCAGGGAAACTGAAAGAGGAGAGACTAATTACACAGACAAAGAGGGGCTATTTTGTTCTTTGATTTTGTTCACAATGCCTTGCACTGTGCAGCTGAGTGGGTGCTAGTGGTTTGCAGACTTCCCATTGTCCTCGCTGCCATTTGGTCAACTGCCACATTAAGGAGAGTGAGACAGCCAGGCAGGCTGTTGTGCTGTGTGTGTGAGTGCGGCGGCTACTTTGTGTGCTGTCCTCAGTGTCTTCTTTGTGGAGCTGAGAACGTGAGTATTTGTCCAACTCTTTAGAGTAACAAGTGTCCAGACCTCAAACATTAGTGTCAGCAATGCCTTTTTTCTGGTTATGTCTTTTTCCAATCTCCAATTATCTATAATTCATAGATCTTCTCATTCTTCTATTGAGTTTGTTGATAACATGAATAACTGAAAAAGATCCCATACTAATCTCCACCAGCCCCCAGAGAACAAAGTATATTAATCTAAAGGGGTATTAAGCAAATAATTTAATAATACGTAATAATAATGATGATGATGAGGATAATAAAATAACTTTTATGTTTCAGTTAAAAATAAAAAAAAGGCTTTTATATGAAACTTGCTGAACAGAACTAAATGACTTTTTAAGAATGGGCTTTGGTTTAAGGTACTATTTAGAGTTCTACTTATGGCCTTCACATACGAAGCCAAGCATCACTTTTTACTCAAACAAACTAGTTATACAGAACATGTACAAAATATGTTTTAAAAGACTTTGTTCAGTGCAATTTCAAATACAAAAACAAAACAAAACAAGAAAACAAAAACAAAAAAACAGAGGGTCTCTATTTCCTTTGTTTAATCAGAATCGTTGTGCTTAAATAGGCTACAGATTAACATGTCTAAAACATTATATTATTTTTATAGTTTAGTTTGCCAGAAACAACTTCTGCCTGTTCAAGGTTTCTGCATGGAGCCATGACACAGGAATCTCAAGGTATTTAAATATAGTAGGTAAATATAAGATAGGGAGACCCGCAGGGGCTGTCCTGAGTGCTGATCAAACACATTGCAAAGGGAGGGAACTCAACAGCCTCTCCCTTCTGCACTCTTTCTTCTCCCTGCTCTTTCTTTCCCACAGCGCCCACCCTTACCTCTGGTTCTGCCCAGCCCAGTAGAGCCCCTGCACCTTCCCACTTGTAATTTGTCGCTAATCAGCTGTCACTGTCATCGCCATGATGAGAGGTTCATCGCTGGCTGAGGGTAATGGCCTTAAAAGTCACAGAGTCAATGTCAATGGGAGCGCTCCAATTCAATCACTGAGCCGAATGAGGGATGGCACCTGCTGACATTAGCACTCATTTTGAGCTCAAGCATCTGGGCCCCAGTAAATAACCATCAGTGGGTGGGTCTGGGGGACAGGTCATTAGCCCCACGAAAAATAAATATCGCTTCCCTTGATGGCTGCGAGTAATTTAGCTCAGACGAGGAAATTTCACCCTAGATTAAGTATGATGAGCCAATATCAGTCAGAGGAGGCCAAACACTGAGAGCTTGATGAGATAGAGTGAAATTTATATTCAGCTGGTTGCATGCGAGATGAGCTCAAAGAAATGGTGTACCCTTCCGACCCATCTTCCTGCGCACACTCAACGGTGGCCTTATCATTGCTTGCCACTTCCTCGTTAATACTTTCCTGGGGATGGGTACTTGAAGGTGAGGTTGGAGGCAGGGTTCAGATATCCTCCAGTTTGCCTTTCTGATTTTATGCTGTAGTGTTGAAAGTCCTGGCCTAGCCTTTTAGCCAGCTTTTGGCTGGTAGAAGGGATTTGCCATAGCTTCAGGCTTTCACATGCAGACTGCCCCTCCTGAGAGAGCAGACCCAGTTTTAATTGCATTGGAGGGCTTGGGGGCTCCTCTCCTGCTGGTAAATGGCTTGGGAGAGGCAGAAAAGTTCATCCTTGTGCCTTCGTTGTTGTGAATTCTGAGGGTAAAGGAACTACTACCTTTGATTCACGAGAAAATCTTTTTATTTGCCCCACTGATACAATCCATCAAACTCAGAAGGTTTATTAATAGAAGTCTTTATTAGGAACAGTTTGGCTCACATGAAAATCGTATTTTACATCCATAGAACTCTGCCCTCAGCCCACCTTCTCACTCATTGAGCCAGATATATCTCAAAACAGGAGAGTCTGGTTTCCCCAGCAGTTCCTTAAAATAGGTATTGAAGCTAATTTATGTTTCTTGCTGCCTCCTTTGATAACAGATCTGGGAAGTATTTTTAATGGAAAATATATTATCTATTAAAATATCTTTCTAAGTAAATATGCACACCTGACAATGAGCCAAAATTTTAATAGTGTCTTTACAAGGAAGATTTGAAACCTGAGTTGTGTATCTGAATTTTTTGATTGTGGGATACATTTTATTACAAAGTGTTGGAAAGTGGTAAAGAAAAGACACCTGAAAGGGCAGGACAGGGGGCTCAGCAAAAGGCAAACATTTAATTAGGGTTAGCTTACACTTTCAGAGATTCAGTCCATTATCGTTATGTTGGAAAGTATGGCATTGTGGAGGCCGACTTGGTGCTATAGTAGCCAAGAGTTCTACATCTTGATCTGAATGAATATAGCCAGGAGGAGACTATCTTCCATACTGGGCAGAGCTTAAGCAGTAGTCCATCTCAAAGCCTATGTACACAGTGACATACTTCCTCCAACAAGGCCACACCTCCTAATAATGCCACTTCCCATGGGCCAATAGTATTCAAACCACCACAGACAATACTAACAACTAGGAAGTAGAGCTTAATTCGAGGGAGAGTCTCTGGGAGCAAAGCTTGGAAGGGACTCTGTTGTCCTTGGCCTCTTCCATGTTTCCTCTGCTTCTTCCTTTTTCCTGGCTATTAGGAAGTAAGTCTCTTTCCCTGTCCTCTACATCCTGTCTCATAAAAGACCCTCAGTACAGGAGACAGTGAAACTGGCCTGGAAACCTCTTAAAACCGTGATCTATATCAAATCTTTCTTTGTAAGCTTTTTGTATGTCAGATATTGTATCAGAACAATGCCAAAGTAACACAGACACCCCGAGAACTCTAGTGGGCTTGTTTAACCTTGTGACACTGACAGTGTACTTATCTACACAGGTCCCTCTTGATAGCCACCGAGTTCCAAAAAAGAAAGAAAGAAAGGAAGAATGAAAGAAAGAAAGAAAGAAAGAAAGAAAGAAAGAAAGAAAGAAAGAAAGAAAGAAAGAAAGAAAGAAAAGGCACCGAGGGAAAGACCATCCAGAGACTACCTCACCTAGGGATCCATTCCATATACAGTTACAAAACCCAGACACTATTATTGATGCCTACAAGTGGTTGCTGGCTCACTGCAGCTGGATACAGCTGTCACCTGGGAGGCTCTGCTAGTACATGAGAACTACAGAGGGGGACACTCTCAGCCAACCATTGAATTGAGCACAGGGTCCCCAATAGAGGATCTAGAGAAAGGACCCAAGGAGCTGAAGGGGTTTGCTGTGCCACAGGAGGAACAATAATATGAGTCACCCAGTACTCCCAGAGATCCCAAGGACAAAACCATCAACCAAAGAGTACACATGGAGTTACCCACGGCTCAAGACACATAGGCAGCAGAGGATGGTCTTGTTAGACACCAAAGAGAGGAGAGGTCCTTGGTCCTGGAAAGACTTGATGCTGTAGTGTGGAGGAATACCAGGATAGGGAAGTGGGAGAAGGTTGATTGGGGAAGGGGAGATGGCTTATGGGATTTTTGGGGGAGGAGGGAACCAGGAAAGGGGACAACATTTGAAATGTAAATAAAGAATATATGTAATAAAACAATTAGAAAAATGCACAAATCAAAACAACAGCAAAAAACCTCCCAACGTTTAAGTAAGCTACACTTTTGTATTGTGCCTCCAGCTATATAGTTAACAGTGGGTCACAGATTGGACATGCCTGGGAAGCTTATGGTGTATACAGAGCAGAGCTTATTATTTCATATTGGTACTAACATCCATATCATAAGAAAATCATCTCTTCTTATCATTAAGAAACAACAGATTCTGAACAGAGCCTGGTGCCTTGCTGCCAGCTCAGCCCCCTGCGGCGGCTCCCTCCCAGCTTCTCCTGCTAAGAGCAAGATGAAAGCCTTCAGTCCAGTGAGGTCCCTTTGGAAAAAACAGCTTGTCGGACCACAGCTCCAGCATCTCCCAGAGCAAAACCCTGGTGAACTACCTGATGAGTCTGTTCTATTGAACATTCAGCATGAACTGCTCAACATGAATACTGCTACTCCAAACTCAAGGAACTGGTGCCCAGTGTCCCACAGAACCAGGTGACCAAGATGGAAATCCTGCAGCACATCATCGTCATCAATTACATCTTGGACTTGCAGATTGCCCTGGACTCGCATTGTCAGCCCGCACCACCAGAGACCCGGAGAGAACCAGGTGTCCAGGACGCCGCTGACCACATGGACATCAGCATCCTGTCTTTGCGGGCATCTGAATTCCCTTCTGAGCTTGTGTTGAGTGTTGAGTGACAGTAAAGAACTCTGTGGCTAAGTAAAGGGCATTTGGATTTGGGGGAGTTTTTCTTTTTACTTTCTGTTTTTTTCTTTTGCACAACAAGAAGTCTACAAGATCTTTTTTTTTTTTTTTTTAATCAACCACTTCACCAGGAGAAAAGTTGAACGGACCTCTTCAAAGAGGAAATGGAACAAAAACTAAGAACAATCATCTTCCCCAGGTGTTCACCAGAACTGTGATACTGTTGGAAGGTTTTCTTTATATACTATTCCCACCATGGGGTGTGAAAATGTTAAAAAATAATCTTAGAAATAGAAGGGGTCATAGATAGGCTTCTGACCAAAAAAAAGTACAGGACCAGATGGTTTCAGTGCAGAATTCTATCAGACCTTCAAAGAAGACTCAACACCAATACTCTTCAAACTATTCCACCAAATAGAAACAGAAGGGACACTACCCAACTCCTTCTTCGAAGCCACAATTACGCTGATACCAAAACCACACAAAGATCCAACTAAGAAAGAGACTTTCAGGCCAATTTCCCTTATGAATATCGATGCAAAAATACTCAATAAAATTCTTGCCAACCGAATCCAAGAACACATCAAAACGATCATCTACCATGATCAAGTAGACTTCTTCCCAGGGATGCAGGGATGGTTCAATATATGGAAATCTGTCAATGCTATTCACTATATAAACAAACTCAAAGAAAAAAAAACACATGATCATTTCAGATGCTGAAAAGCATTTCACAAAATTCAGCATCCTGTCATGCTAAATGTCTTGGAAAGTACAGGAATTCAAGGCCCATATCTAAACATAGTAAAAGCAATATACAGCAAACCGATAGCCAACATCAAACTAAATGGAGAGAAACTTGAAGCAATCCTACTAAAATCAGGGTCTAGACAAGGCTGCCCCTTCTTCCCATATCTTTTCAATATAGTTCTTGAAGTCCTAGCTAGAGCAATTAGACAACACAAGGAGGTCAAAGGGATACAAATTGGAAAGGAAGAAATCAAACTATCACTATTTACAGATGATATGATAGTATACTTAAGTGACCCAAAAAACTCTTCTAGAGAACTCCTACAGCTGATAAACAACTTCAGCAAAGTGGCTGGCTACAAAATCAACTCAAGCAAATCAGTGGCCTTTATATACTCAAAGGATAAGCAGGCTGAGAAAGAAATTAGGGAAATGACACCCTTTACAATAGCCAGCATAAAGTATCTTGGGGCGACTCTAACCAAACAAGTGAAAGACCTATATGACAAGAACTTCAGATCTCTGAAGAAGGAAATCGAAGAAGATCTCAGAAAATGGAAAAATCTTCCATGCTTGTGGATTGGCAGGATTAATATAGTTAAAATGGCCATCTTGCCAAAGGCAATCAGCAGATTCAATGCAATTCCCATCAAAATCCCAACTCAGTTCTTCATAGAGCTAGAAAGAACAATTCTCAAATTCATCTGGAATAACAAAAAAACCAGGATAGCTAGAACTATTCTCAACAGTAAAAGAACTTCTGGGCGATTCAGTATTCCAGTCAAGATTTAGTACAGAGCAATAGTGATAAAAACTGCATAGTACTGGTACAATCTCAGGCAAGTGGATCAATGGAACAGGATTGAAGACCCAGAAATGAACCTACACCCCTATGGTTACTTGATCCTCGACAAAGGAGCTGAAAGCATCCAGTGGAAAAAAGATAGCCTTTTCAACAAATGGTGCTGGTTCAATTGGAGGTCAGCATGCAGAAGAATGTGAATCGATCCATTCTTATCTCCTTGTACTAAGCTCAACTCCAAATGGATCAAGGACCTCCACATAAAACCTGACACACTGAAATTAATAGAAAAGAAACTGGGGAAGACCCTTGAGGACATGGGCACAGGGGAAAAGTTTCTGAATAGAACATCAACAGCTTATGTTCTAAGATCAAGAATAGACAAATGGGACCTCATAAAACTGCAAAGTTTCTGTAAGGCAAAGGACACTGTCAAAAGGACAAAACGTCAATCAACAGATTGGGAAAGGATCTTCACCAACCCAAAATCTGACAGAGGGCTAATATCTAATATATACAAAGAACTCAAGAAGGTAGAACCAAGAGAACCAAATAACCCCATTAAAAAGTGGGGTACAGAGCTAAACAAAGAATTTTCACATGAGGAACTTCAGAGGGCTGAGAAGCACCTTAAGAAATGTTCAACATCATTAATCATTAGGGAAATGCAAATCAAAACAACCCTGAGATTTCACCTCACACCACTCAGAATGGCTAAGGTCAAAAACTCAGGAGACAGCAGGTGTTGGCGAGGATGTAGAGAAAGAGGAACACTCCTCCACTGCTGGTGGGATTGCAAGATGGTGCAACCACTTTGGAAATCAGTCTGGTGGTTCCTCAGAAATCTGGGCATGACACTTCTGGAGGACCCTGCTATACCACTCCTGGGCATATACCCAGAGGATTCCCCAGCATGCAATAAGGATACATGCTCCACTATGTTCATAGCAGCCCTATTTGTAGTAGCCAGAAGCTGGAAAGAACCTAGATGTCCTTCAACGGAGGAATGGATACAAAAAATGTGGTATATTTACACAATGGAGTACAATTCAGCCATTAGAAACAATGAATTCATGAAATTCTTGGACAAATGGATAGAGAACATCATACTAAGTGAGGTAACCCAGTCTCAAAAGATCAATCATGGTATGCACTCACTGATTAGTGGATATTCGCCTAGAAACTTGGAATACTCAAGACATAATCCACATATTAAATGATGTCCAAAAAGAACAGAGGAGTGGCCCCTGGTTCTGGAAAGACTCAGTGCAACAGTATAGGGGAATTCCAGAACAGGGAAGTGGGAAGGAGTAGATGGAGGTACAGGGGGAGTTGCCATTTGTAACTCTAGTCCCAGGGTGTTTTTGTTACTTATTTAATTCTGTGATGAAACACCATGATCAAGGTAGTTTATTGGGGGAATAGTTTATTGGGACAAGTAGTTACAGATCGATAAGAATGTGTCATAGCAGGGATACTCCTTGTGGGACCAGGTGACAGGAACAGCTGAGAACTCACATTTCAAATCCCAAGCAGAATGCAGGGGGAAAAAGCTTGAAATAATACTCCTTGGAAACCTCA
Source organism: Apodemus sylvaticus (assembly GCF_947179515.1). Taxonomy (NCBI): domain Eukaryota; kingdom Metazoa; phylum Chordata; class Mammalia; order Rodentia; family Muridae; genus Apodemus; species Apodemus sylvaticus. The sequence continues at coordinate 12,844,104 of NC_067482.1, read as the reverse complement.
GATTCTGCCCCTAGTTGACATACTTCCTCCAGCAATGCCACACCTAAACCAACTCAAACAGCACCAGCATCTGGAAACCAAGTATTTAAGCATCTGAGTCTATGAGGAACAATTCTCATTCAAGACACCACATGGGGATCAGATATCCTCTACTGCCTCCACAGCACCAGGCATACACATAGTGCACACACGTACGCACACATACACAGTGTACACACAGTGCATACACACAGAGCGCACACACATGTGCGCAAACACAGTGCACACACAGTACACACACACACAGAGTGCACACACATGCGCATGCGCATATACACGTACACAGAAAGGTACTCATACACATAAAAGGAAAATGCAAATAAGTCTTTAAAATGTACCTTCAAACCAGTTTTTGACCATCATAATTTTATAGGTTACATTATTTTTATTAATTTCAGAAGCACTATCTCCACTTCTTTTGTGTTTCTTTCAGTGGCTTATCCTGTGAGTTATCAATGACAAGGATGGAAATTGTGCTGATGATGGCGGTATGAGCAAGCGGCATGTACCTGTGGTTCTGTGACAAGTTAGTAGTCAATGACTGCCACAGTTTGCTTATATTTTAAAAGTAGTATTTGCAGAACTGAGGAATCTGAAAGTTCATCTAAAAAAGCTGGTATTTTGAATTTGTTTTTATTTATTTATTTATTTATTTATTTATTTATTTATATTTTTTGGCTTCACGTTTCTCTTTGATCTGGAAGTCTTACTTCCACTGGCTGTCCTTCATCCTGGGTAGTGACTGGCATGTAGGGTGATTTAATATCTGTCCACGGTATTTGTACATAAGGCCTTACTGAACAAGCGGTTGTCAAAGCAGTCATGAAAATGCTTATGGCAGATAAATTGTCATTACGTGGGTCTTGTGTGCCCTCTGTTAGGGGATATTCTGAACTCCTCTAGTATATGACAATTTCTGTCATCTAGAGAACCAATCAAAGTTAATCCCAGATGTCCCAGCCTCCCTTGTACAGGCTAAACTTGCCGTGTGGTTTGTGACTAGGACAGACGGACATGTTAGCAAGGTAGTTTGAGCACCAACCTTTGCGCAAGAGAAGAAATCGAAAAATAGAATTCTTGGGAAAGTGTTCAATCAAATCTATCCATTCTTGGAGGAATGATACTTTCATGTCACCTTCTTTTTATAATTTATTTTTAATTTTAAAGCTATTTTAGCACTTGGATAGGAAGACCAAGACTTGAAAGTGATAAGAAGAAAATAAGGCTGCCATCAGTGAAAAGACTTCTAGGAGTTCGCACAAACAGCAAGAAACACACTTTGCTGATAGCTCAGAGGGTAAAGGCACTGCTGTCAAGTCTGATGGCTTGAGTTTCATTCCTGGTGCCTACAGGGTAAGAGAGAATCCACTCTGGAAACTGTTCTCTGATCTCTACACAGGAACCGAACAGTGCATGCACACCCATCCTGAAGCGGCACGCGCGCGCGCGCGCGCGCGCGCGCGCGCGCACACACACACACACACACACACACAGAGATAAGTAAAAGAACCTGGACAAAGATGTCGTGGGTGGGAGGAGAAGGGTGGAGAGCAAGTCCACATGGGTTTAACCGGATTGTGTAACCAGTATTGTTTCTGGGAGAGAGTGGGAAACAGACTGTGTGCTTCTGAAGAAGTTTGCTCTAGTTTTTTAAATTTCATTCTGTTCTATTTTTTCCTGATTTGAATTTTATGTTCATGGTGAAACCAAACAGTTTGGATTTATATTACTGTGCTGTCCAGAATAAGGAAGATTACATAATATTCTGCAGGGAAACCAGTGTTTTGTTTTCATTGTAGAGGCTGACCAGCCAGGTAGAGGAGGTGGCTCACCGGTTAGACAGCAGCTGCTGTTCATCCATTTCACAGAACGTCTTTACTCTCGGTGTTTTCCATTTCATAAAGAGGGTTTCTTATTTATGTATGTATGTATGTATGTATGTATGTATGTATGTATTTACTTACTTATATCCCAAGCTCTGCCCCCCTTGTCCATCCCCCTCACAAGATCCCATCCCTTCTCCTCCCTCCCCTTCTCCTCCCTCCTCTTCTCCTCTGATAGGGTAGGACCCTTCTAGGTATTTCCCCCACCCTGGTGCATCATGTCTGTGCAGGATTAGGTACATCCTTTCCCACACAAAGCCAGGCAAGTCAGCCACGGAGACTGAGTTGCACGTCTCCTACATATGTGTCAGACACCTTGATCCAGTTCTATGGTTGTTACCTCAGCTTCTGAGAGCTCTCAGGAGTCCAGGTTAATGGACTCTGTTGGTCTTCCTGTGGTGTTCCTATCCCTTTCAGGGCTGTCAAGCCTTCTCCCAACTCCTCCACAAGAGTCCCCAGCCTCCTTCCAATGCTTGGCTGTGGGTCTATGCATCTGTTTCAGTCAGCTGCTGGATAGAGCCCCTCAGAGTACACTTAGGCTAGGCTCCTGTTGGCAAGCATAACAGAATATTATTAATAGTGTCAGGGACTGGTACTTGCCCAGGGGATGACTCTCAAGTTGGTCCTGTTGGTGCTTGGCCATTCCGTCAGTCTTTGCTTCACCGTTGTCTCTGCATTTTTGTGAGACAACACAAATTTCAAGTCAAAAGCTTTGCCAGTGGGATGGTGTCCTTATCCTTCCCCTGTGGTGCTGCCTGGCTACAGGAGGTGGCATCTTCAGGTTCCATGTCCCCACTCTTAGGCATCTCAGCTAGGGTCTGCTGCATTGACTCTTGTGAGCCTCCCCCATCCCAGGGCTCTGGGACTTCCTAGAGATTTCACCCACTCCCAACACCCTTCAGCTTCATATTTCCATTCATTCTCCTGACCCTCTGACCTCTCTCCTGTCCCTCTCAACACCTCACCCTGACCCTTTTGCTCCATTCCCTCTCCCACCCAGCTCCCTCCCTTCCTCTGCCATCTATTTCATTCCCCCTTTTAATTGTGATTCAAACATCCTTGCTTGGGATCCTCTCTTCCTTTCTTCTTTGTGTCTGTGGGATGTATCATGGATACCCTGTACTTTATGGCTTAGATCCACTTATCAGTGAGTACATACATGCATGTCCTTTGGCTCTGTGTAACCTCAGTCAGTTCCATTTGCTTGCCTTCAAAATTCATGATGTCCTTGCTTTCGATGAATAGTATTCCACTGTGTAAATGACCTACATTTTGTCTCTATTCTTCTGTTGAGGGACATTTGGGTCATTTTCAACTTCTGGCTATTACAAATAAAGCTTCTATGAACATAGTGGAGCACATGGCCTTGTGGTATGGTGGGCATCTTTTGTGTATATGCCCAGGAGCGGTATAGCTGGGTCTTCAGGTAGAACTATTTCTAATTTTCTGAGAAACCGATAGATTGGTTTCCCTATTGATTCAATACAATTCCCATGAAAATTATAACACAATTTTTTTTACAGAACTTGAAAGAGAAACTCTCAACTTCATATGGAAAAACAAAACAAAACAAAAACCCCAAAAAACAAAACCAAACAAAAAACCCCTCAAGACAGCAAAACAATCCTGAACAATAAAAGAACTTCTGGAGGACTCACCATCCCTGACCTTAAACTGTACTACAGAGAAATAGTGTAATACAAACTGCATGGTATTAGTACAGAAACAGACAGATTGATCAGTAGAATCAAATCAAAGACCCAGAAATGACTCCTAAACATCCATGGACACTTGATTTTTGACAAAGTAGCCAAAACCATACAATGGAAAAGGGTATCACTGACAAATGGTGCTGGTCTAACTGGATGTATACATGTAGAAGAATGCAATTAGATCCATATTTATCACCTTGCACAAAACTCAAGTCTAAGTGGATCAAGGACCTCAACATAAAATGAGATATAATAAATCTAACAGAAGAGAAAGTGGTAAATATCCTGGAATGCATTGGTATAGGAGAAAATTTCCTGAACAGAATACCAATGGCTCAGGCTCTAAGATCAACAATTGACAAACAGGACCTCCTGAAACCGAGGAGCTTCTGTAAGGTCAGGGACGCTGTCAATAGGACAGAACACCAGCCTACAAGTTGGGAAAAAAAATCTTCACTAACCCTATTATCTGACAGAGGGCTAATATCCAAAATATATAAAGAACTCAAGAAGTGAGACATGAACAACCCAAATAACCCAATTAAAAAAATGGGGTACAGAGCTAAACAGAGCATTTTCAACAGGGGAATCTCAAATGGTAAGGAAGCACTTAAAGAAATGTTCAAAGTACTTAGTCGTTGGGGAAATGCAAATCCAAATGACTCTTAGATTTCACCTCACACTAATCAGAATGGTGGAGATCAGCAACTCAGGTAACAGCAGATGCTGGCAAGGATGTGGAGCAAGGGCAACTCCTCCATTGCTGAAGATAATTTCTTATAGAACTCTCTTCTGTGCACTTCTTGAGACTGAGAACAACCAGGTTGGACATCTTTGGTAAGTCAGTATCCACTGTGCTATGCCTGGGAAGGGCTTCCCCAACAAGGGCCTCCCTGTTGAAAAGATGGTGTCTCAGATCTACATCCTTTCCCCGCCCCCCCCCCCCCACATTCTTCCTTCATTAAAATGATTTAAAATTTAACAAACTTTATTGTGCATCTGTTTCTTTCACTGTTATTGTTTTACAATTTACAAGGCAGTCTATACAGCCAGCTCTGGTCAAAAGCATTTCTTTATGGTTTAAAAATAACTTAAATCTATATTTTCTCACATAATTTTGGTTGCTTAAATAAGTATAGATGAAAGATATAACCTGTGCACTGAAGGATACATTACAATCAAACACACCAGTGGCTTCTTTCTCCCTTTCAAATAGTCCCTGTGTAGAGATCTGAAAAAGATAAAGTATATTTCTAAGTTGACACTTGCTTAAATAGATACATGTCTTCACTTTCAGATAGTTGAAAATTTTTATCAATAGTGATATTTTTAATTTTAAAATTCCCAGACACTTTGTGTTAATAGTGGTGATAACCATTTAAAACATTTTAAGCTTTTCTATTTTCAATTTCATTTTATTCTGATTAATTTGATAATTTTCTAAGTTCCTTTTCTGCCCATTGACTTGGTTTCAATTGCTACATAGCAAAAAGAAAAATGGAATAACATTATATTAGATTTTGAAGGAAATCCAAAGATAATCTAATCTAACCCTTTATTTTAAAATGAAACTGAGGCCGAGGTTAAGTGACTCATCTTGGGGTCACGCTGCCACTTAGAGGCAGATATTCTGACACTAAATCAATCACACTTGTTAACAAATCACACTGCCCATATCCAGCTTCCAAGCTGAAATCTGTGGTTGCAGTGTGAATTACTCAGGCTGACTCCCATTGTGGCTGGAATGCTCTTCTCACTGCTGTGGTATTTCATTTCCTCCTTTTTATTTGTGTGTGTGTGTGTGTGTGTGTGTGTTTGTGTGTCTGCCTGTCTGTCTCTCTGTGGGTATCTGTGTGTTTCTGTCTGTCTGTCTCTCTGTGTATGTCTGTCTCCGTGTGGTGTGTGTGTGTATGTGTCTGTGTTTGTCTCTGTATCTGTCTCTCTCTGTGTGTGTGTGTGCCTGTGTCTGTCTCTATATCTGTGTCTGTGTGTGTGTGTGCGCTGTCTTTCTGTATGTATATATTTGTTTGTGTGCTTGTGTCTGTGGGTGTCTATATGTATGGCTTTGTGTGTATGTATGTCTGTGTGTTTGAGTGCTTCTGTCTGTGTGTCTGTATGTATGGCTTTGTGTGTGTGTGTGAGTGAGTGAGTGTGTGTGTGTGTGTGTTGTGCAGAGACCAGAGGCAGATAGTAAGTGTCCTCCTCAATTGCTCGCTGCCTCATTGCCAGGTCTGCTAGGCTGGCTGGCCCCTGAGTTCCTAGGATCCTCTTGTCCTTGCCCCCTGACCCCTGATGTTAGGCACTGAAACCCTTTCCTCCCCTAACTGCTTTGCTCAGAGAATTTTATCACAGCAGCAACAGGAATGTCACTAGGAGGTGGCCTTATCTAAGATGGCTCTGACCTGTTTCCTGTGTACTGAGACTCTCTTTTCTTTGAGAAAAGTGGGTTATATTGATACTCACAGTGTTGAAGAGTACCTTCATTTATTTCAAAGCTCTCTCCTTTTGTTAATGATGACCATTCCATTGGAATCCAGTTATTTATCATCTTAAAACCCAAGATTTAAGTTTGTTTTTGTTTTTTGGGGGATAGTGGTTCATTTTTGTTTTGGTTACAGAATGGAATGTCCCTACCCCTTATGTGCTGAGATAATTATTTTATTAAAATTTATTTACTTATTTATTCATTAGTGTGTTTATGTATATACAATGTATGCGTTGTGAATGAGGGCATTCACGCGTGCCACCGTGTGCATGTAGACAGGTGTTGTACACTGATCCTCTGTAACTGCCTGCAGTTGCATCGAACGGGTTACCTGGAAGGGAAGCTGGGGATGTATGGGAAGGCAGCAAAAAACAGATGGAGACCACTCTGTAGACCAGGCTGGCTATAGAAATCTGCCTGAATCTGCCTCCCATATTATCAACAGTAAAAGAACTTCTGGGGGAATCAGTATCCCAGACCTCAAGCAATACTACAGAGCAATAGTGTTAAAAACTGCATGGTATTGGCACAGTGACAGGCGAGTGGACCAATGGAATAGAATTGAAGACCCAGAAATGAATCCATACACCTATGGTCACTTGATCTTCGACAAAGGAGTGGAAAACATCCAGTGGAAAAAAGATAGCCTTTTCAACAAATGGTGCTGGTTCAACTGGAGGTCAGCATGCAGGAGAATGCGAATTGATCCATTCTTATCTCCTTGTACTAAGCTCAACTCCAAGTGGATCAAGGACCTCCACATAAAACTAGACACACTGAAACGAATAGAAAAGAAACTGGGGAAAACCCTTGAGGACATAGGCACAGGGGGAAAGTTCCTGAACAGAACACCAATAGCTTATGCTCTAAGATCAAGAATTGACAAATGGGACCTCATAAAATTACAAAGTTTCTATAAGGCAAAGGACACTGTCAAAAGGACAAACCGGCAACCAACACATTGGGAAAAGATTTTCACCAACCCTACATCTGATAGAGGGCTAATATCCAATATATACAAAGAACTCAAGAAGTTAGAACCCGGGGAACCAAATAACCCTATTAAAAAATGGGGTACACATCTAAACAAAGAATTTTCACCTGAAGAAATTCAGATAGCCGAGAAGCACCTTAAGAAATGCTCAACATCATTAGTCATTAAGGAAATGCAAATCAAAACAACCCTGAGATTTCACTTCACACCAATCAGCATGGCTAAGGTTAAAAACTCAGTAGACAGCAGGTGTTGGCAAGGATGTGGAGAAAGAAGAGGATTCCTCCACTGCTGGTGGGAATGCAAGTTGGTACAACCACTTTGGAAATCAGTCTGGCGGTTCCTCAGAGAACTGGACATGACACGTCCAGAGGACCCTGCTATACCTCTCCTGGGCATATGCCCAAAGGATACCCCGGCATGCAATAAAGACACATGCTCCATTATGTTCATAGCAGCCTTATTTATAATAGCCAGAAGCTGGAAAAAACCCAGATGTCCCTCAAAGGAGGAATGGATACAGAAAATGTGGTATATTTACACAATGGAATACAACTCAGCAATTAAAAACAATGAATTCACGAAATTTTTAGGCAAATGGTTGGATCTGGAAAATATCATCCTAAGTGAGGCAACCCAATCACAAAAGAATACATATGGAATGCAATCTCTGATAAGCGGATATTAATTAGCCCAGAAGCTCTGAATACTCAAGGCACAATTAGCATAACAAATGACTTCCATGAAGAAGTAAGGAGAGGGTCCTGATCCTGGAAAGGCTTGATCTAACATTGGAGGGGAGTATCAGGACAGAGAAAAAGGAGAGAGGTGATTGGAGAATGAGTAGAGAGAAGGTTTATGGGGCATAGGGGAGGGGGGAACTGGGAAAGGGGAAATCATTTGGAATGTAAATACAGAATATAGAAAATAAAAATATACAATTAAAAAAAGAGAGATGGAGACCAAGATAACACCTGTTATTCAAAGGCTCAAAGTTTAATGAAGAGCTCCCAATATATAGAGGCAGGGAGGAAAGTCTGGAAGCTTCTCAGCAGAATCAGTTCAATTGCTCCACAGGTGGCTAGTGTTTCTCAGGAGACTGCAGGTCCTTGAAGAACAATAGGCTCCACCTTGGTCTGAGTGCTCCACCCTAGGTGGAGGGGATTATGGCTAACTCAGGAGTTCCCACTCAAAGGCTGGGAGAGGAACTTCACATTGGTCATGTCAAGGTCCTGCCAGGTGGCATGGCACTGCAATAAGGCTCTCTACAGTCCTGCCCTTCTACTGTGACTTCCAGGTGTTGTCAGGCTTGCCTGGAGGATGGTTTTAGTTGCCAAACCATCTTTTAGTCTTGTGAATGTTAGTTTTGATTATCAAGGTAATGGGAATTTTTCCTGAAGTTTTCTTGTAAGTTACTGAGATTGTTAGCCTTATCATTGACTTTTTCTTCTATGTTGACAATTTACTTTCTAGGTCCTGGATTGAATTCATTTGTTTGTATCCTCATGGAAGTTATTGACCATTTTTACTAAAGAAGGAACAACCTTCAAAATCAACAGCCAGCATTTTCCCTACTCTTTAGGGCTCAATCTCTGGAACTCCTCAGAAAGGAGGGGAAAAAACAGTATAATATAAAATCATATGAGATATAGACTGATACTTAAAACTGGTTAAAACATACCAATATATCACCAATAACCATAAGACAGAAAATGGCCAAACCAATGTAAAATGTGCTATGAAATGAAGATATATCTAGTGTACACGAGGAAATACTAAATGCCTGAGATAAAGGAATGAGGTGGGGAAAGAAGAGATTGGAGGGAAGGTAAGATTCAATAAAGGAATTGTGGAGCTAGGGCAATGGCTCAGTGATCTTAAGCACTTCCTGCTCTTGCAGAGAACCCACGTTCAGTTCCCAGTGCCACATGAGGCAGCTCACCAACTGGGAGAGGGTGGAGTGAAAGAAAAAGGATCATTACCCAGTGATTTGGGATGTAAATAAGTAGAATAATAATAATAGACAATAATAAAGGTAAATAAAATTAGATGACTTATCTAACAAGAATAGTATAAAGAATAGTAAAATAGGCAGGCAGGCAGGCAGGCAGACAGACAGACAGACAAATTGATGGGAAGTACATAGAGCAAAATCCAAGAAAAAATAGCTGTTGGAACAGCTTTTCTATGTGTCCTTCAGAAGTAGAGATTGGCAGTTACCCCCTCACCCCCCAGCTGCCTTCACTTCAGTGGTTGGCTTCCTTGTATACTGGGGTCGCGACGGGACACCTTTGCAGTCTGAGGCTGGGCAAGTTCTCTTACCCTTTTGAGACTTCTGGCCTCATGCCTTCCAGGGGTTAACATTCTATGTGGGCAGTGTGTTTACTACGGGTGGCAGCCACAGCGCTGAGCTGTGTATAGACAGGGCACTATCTTGGTTCTTTCCAGAGTCCTGGGTGCTCTTCATTATTCTGGGGAACATGGCTGTGGACACCAAGCACTCTACTGGGCTTCAGAGTTCTTCTTGCAGCTGTGAATGGTGGATGGAGCTCGGTCAGTTGATTTATCAACACACCTCAGGCTTAGGGCCGTGAAGCTCCGGGGGTATTCTCAGTTGATGATCTTTCACTGAGCAAAGCCTCTTGCCTTCTCACATTGTAAGCATGTGAGTGTCTGGTCTCCCACTCCCCATCATGGCTTCCAAGGAGCTGCTTCTCAACTCAGGTATGTGAATGCTTAAATTCAGGCTTCTTGTTCTCTTTCACAGGCTCACTACTTCCTCCTCCAGTTCTTCTTCTTCTTCTTCTTCTTCTTCTTCTTCTTCTTCTTCTTCTTCTTCTTCTTCTTCTTCTTCTTCTTCTTCTTCTTCTTCTTCTTCTTCTTCTCCTTCTTCTTCTCTCCTCCTCCTCCTTCTCCTCCTCTTCCTCCTCCTCCTTCCTTCTCCTTCTTCTCCTCTGCCTGCTCCCCCTCCTCCTGCTCCTCCTCCTTCTTCCCCTCCTCCTCTTTCTTCTCCTCTTCCTTATCCTCCTCCTCTTCCTTATTCTCCTTCTTCTTTATATATATTACATTCCCACCTCAATTTCCCCTCCCTCCACTCTACCCAGTACCCTTCCCCTTCTCTTTTCTTTTAGATCCACACCTCCCTGTTTACCTTAAAAAGAAAAGCAAACACAAGAAAAACATCTAAACAGAGCATAACAAATTAAAATAAAGCTAGGAACAAACCCTCAAATCAAATCTAGACCCAGTAGGAAGGAAGGCAAAAGCATCAGTGATATAGCCTCGGGAGTAGGTAAAAGCATCAGTGATATCCCCTACTCTTACTGTTAGGAGTCCCACAAGAAGCTAAGCTATACAACTTTAACATATATGCAGAGGACCTAGTGTAGACCTATGCAGGGACAGTCATTGTTGCTTTATTTTCTGTGAGCCCCTATGATGAACCCTGTGAGGTTGGTCCTATAGACCATGTTCTTGGGGTGAACTTGACCCTTCTGGTTCCTAGAATCCTTCCTCTTATTCCCCTCTTTTGCGGGATTCTGCTCTCTTTGTCAAGTATTTGGTGTGTGTCTCTCCATCTGCTCCCATTAGTTGCTGTGAGATGCCTTTCTGATGACCATCAGGCTAGACACCAATTGATTTTTAAATCGATAGCATCTCTTTCAAGATGGTACCTAGGGACTTCCCTAATTAGTATCCAGGTGAGAAATCACCTCCCAAACGTGCAGCTGGGTATGAGACTTGTTTCCCCCAAGTGGTAGGACTGCCAGACTCTCTTCACATCGTTCCTTTATGTGGGATAGACTCTGCTTTTCCTTACCCAACTGCTTGCAAACTTCTAGTGCTTCCAGCTCCCTGAAGCCTTTTTCATAGATAACAAATGATAGGCATCCATCAGCCCTGCAGGTGTTTTAGATGAGGAGAATAAGAGAGAGGAATATGTATATGTACTGTTGGATGATATGTATATGTACTGTTTATTGATAATAAGCAGAATTAATCTGCTCTTTAGAATATTTTACTTTAACTAAAAGTTCCACTGAATCTGTTTGTGTGTGTGTTTCGGGGGGGTATCACAAGAAAGCCCATAGCTATGAAGACTTTGAGAGGTGACCAGTTCTCAGTACAAACTCTCAGATGTGGGTTAAGAAATTAATATTCAGGTGGGAAAAAATAGGCTAGAGAAATTTGGGAGGAAAGTACAGGACTGAATTTATTTTGCGTTTGGTGGTTATATTATACAACACTGTGAACATATTTTATTTTGTTTACAAAAATGAATGCTGCTTTTGTGGGAGGAGACCGTCTCATGTGGTGTTGAAATTATTCCCCTACGAACTGTATTTTATCTCGCGAAGTGACTGGTGTCAAAAGTATCGCTTGCATCAAGATACATGTGCAGAGTGGAGGCTGCTGGGTAATATATAGCACCCCGAAGCTTTATGCTGAAGGTGTACTCACATGATTTACACTAGCCATTCTTTTTTACCTTGAACTGTAAGGTGTATTAGCATCCGGATTTATATTTGTAAGACTTTTAACCATTTAGGTGTTATTTTTAACAAATGCACACATATTTATAGCATGCTGGTTCTGAGTTGAAAATAAATACAAAATAGTGTTGCTTTGGGCAACATGAGCTGGTGCAGAGCCTTGACAAGCAACACTTTGAATGGGAGTCACAGCTACTCAGCGATAATTGTTATTAATTTTTAATGGCTTCTTATTACATTTATTTTTGTGTGTGGAGAGAAAGCATGGCACTGGTTGCTATGGATGTCACATGACTTGAGGGAGTCAGTTATCTCCTCCCACTACATGGATGGACCTTGGGTTCTTAGTTTGGTGGCAAGTACCTTTCTCCACGGATTCATTGTACTGTGCAGAATGTGCTCCCTTATGATGGTCTTAAGGATGGTCTAATAACCGAGCACCCGACTCTGGGGTCCGTGTTCAGGTTTGAATCCCAGCATACTGATAGACATATGACCTAGGCCCAGTTGTGGAACTCATAATATCTCTGTTGTTTAAAATTAAAATTTGGGAAAAGAATATTATTATTTTCAGGATTAAATTGGATATCAGAAAAAACACATGCTCTGGTAAATGAATAATTTAATAATGATGCTTTACAATAGCTTTAGTTCTTTTTTTAAAGATGAGATTTTTATTTTTATATCCATAAATGTGTGTGAACGTATGTTGTGTGTGTGTGTGTCTGTACAAGTCAGAAGATGATGTCAGCTGTAGTTGCAGGCACCTAAAAGTTACCCAATGTGGGTTCCTATCACAGTCTTAGTTATTTTTTCCCTCAAAATACAGACGTGGATTGGGGTCTCAGAGAAGTTTAGTGTTGTGATCATTGACACGGGCTGGGTATTGGAAGCTATGGTTAGCTGGCCACTGAGGCTCTCAGAGCATTCAGCATGCTGAAAAGACAGGGGTCTTGAGCTTGAGGCCAGTATGGGAATAGATACAGAAAATGTGGTACACAATGGAGTACTATTCAGCCATTAGAAACAATGAATTCATAAAATTCTTAAACAAATGGATGGAACTGGAGAACATCATCCTAAGTGAGGTAACCCAATCTCAAAAGAACACTCATGGTATGCACTCACTGATAAATGAATATCAGCCTAGAAGCTTGGAATACCCAAGACACAATGCACATATCAAATAATGCAAGAAGAAGGAAGGAGAGGCCCCTGGTCCTGGAAAGGCTCAGTGCAGCAGTGTAGGGGATTACCAGGACAGGGAAGTGGGAAGGGGTGGATTGGGGAACAGGGGGAGGGAAGAGGGCTTTCGAAGAGGGGGGATCTAGGAAAGGGAAAATCACTTGAAATGTAAATGAAGAATATATCGAATAAAAAAAAAAAAGAAAGGCAAACAGCATAGGAATAACTAAGCACAATTCTCATGAAAGATCTTAACCCCAAATAAAGAAAACATTATAGCGTGTGGAAAGAAACAAGTATGTGGCCTATAAACGTGTTATTTGGGGGAGGAAGATTAATATTATTACAGAGGCATAAGTGTAAAATTTATGCAATATGGTTAAATTGGAATTTATTGTAATTTAGAGAAATTTGGAAGGATTTTATGAGCATGGATATTGCACACAAACTGTCACACACTCCAGAGCCAGTTTTAATTATGTGCACATGGATTATCCAATCTATTAGCTCTGGGAAATCTTATTTAAGTGCTCAGTAATGTAAATACCCATTTTGCTTCTTTCCCTTTTCGAGATCAGGGAGGGATTCTCTCTCGTCTACACTGCCCCTCAGACCTCCCAAACCTTTGATTGTAAACCCACCTGCACAGATTCTTCAACATGCCTCTTATTGTCTGGGTGAACGCTGTGCATTGGAGAGAGCTGGAATCCTTTTTCCACTCTCCATGTTTTCGGAGCTGTTTAGAATTACCCCTCACCGAGCTCTAGCTGTCTTTCTGCCACTTAACCTGTAGGTAGGTGTAGTTTGGCACTGAACACAATCACAATACTAATAGTGTGTATATTGTTTGTAGTGTTAGGAAGAGATGAGTCAGTGAGACTTTCCCCAGACCTAGATTATTCCTGTGGTGGTAATGATGGCTAAAACCTAATGGGATTTTTAAAAGTTGGGAAGGCAGCAGAATGATTTATGATATCTTTATTTTTGAGACAGCTATGTCAAGTTTTGATCTTTTCTTGTGGAATACCTTGTCTGCAGTGACCTTCCCCACTCCTCAAGACAGCTGAATTGACTTCTTTTAAACAAACGTTGGCTCATACATATTTCCACACATTTTTAGTGACCAGATTTTTTTTTTTACTATCTTGAGTTGATTTTTCTTCCCTTCAACCCTTTGCCTCATTCCCATGCCATTTCTGTTTTATCTTTTATAAATTTCCTATTATTATTAACTTTTCTGTTTGGTATGCCTTTACTATGTGATTATAGGCAATGGAGCATTTTCCTATTTTTGTTTAGATTATTAGTTTTTTGGCTAATATAAATAACATCTCTATATAAATTCCCAAACATCTGTGTTCATTTTCATGAGTAGAATTTCTAGTTGTGAAATTTCTGCCATGTGGCATCCATGGATTTTAAAGGCTTCAGATATACAACAGTATATTTATTTTTGAGAGTTTACCAATTTATTTGCTCATCACCAATATGATAATATTTATCTCACATGCTCAATGGCTCTCTGTATTGTTTTCCCAGTGGCTTGGTATGGAAATATGTTACCTCATTTGGGTGTATTTAAAGTCATCCTCAGGGTATATCAAAACCCATGGGTCTTCTGAGAATACTTTATTATGTGACACATCCACACACGCATGAATGCATGTGTGCACACATACACATGCTCACACACACATAGATATATAATAATACTGAAAGGATGATAGTTGCTTTTTATTTAAATATATTTTTAAGAAGTTGCCAAATCTCTTGTGTCTTTTAGCCTATGAGAGTCTTGATAAATTCTTCACCACAGTCTTGTGATAGGTAACAGTAAAGCCCAATGAATAATATCTGCAGATCCAGGGCCACAGAGGAGATTATCACTCATTACCATTGTGAGAAAAGGATGATTAAACTAATAGTTACAGGGAGACATTTCTGGTGACAGGTAGCTATGATGAAAATAAACGCACTTCAATATACACTTGAAACTACGGATAATGGGACATGGCAGAAAGCCAATAAATGAACGTGGCCCTCTGCTCTGATCAATGAATTACTTTTCCCCTTCTCTACTTTCTCTGGAGAGCAGCACAAGAACCCTAATGAAAAATCAATAGCCCTCTGTAATTCAAAAATGGGATCAATCATTTGACTTGACTTTTCTCCCCCTTGCTACGAGAATGGCTTAGCACCAGACAGAGTTCAGCTGTGAAGAGCAGTTCTTTAAAAAATAAAATCCTGTAGAAGACACCGGACATCAGCCCATAGCGATTTGTATCTTCTATCGACAGGGCTTTCCTCCCTTGCCATCTTAAAGATAGATGAATCTGTAGGTTAATCCTCCCCTATAGCCTCTATACCTGTTTCCTATCTTTAGAAGGACAGGCAACCATCATCTGTTTTATTGTTTTATTTTCTTAATGGTTCTCATGACAGTTATTGATATCACTGTATTGTTGATGTTTTAAGACATAGTTTATAGCTCTTGGTCCCTACCATTAGACCCACCAGGATGCAATGGGAACTATATTCCTAGATATCCCTCTGGAAACCTTCCTTAGCATCTTTTAGTCATCACCTATATGCTTAGAACAACACAAAGATCCTGTGTTCTTGACCTATAAGCAACCTGGACCTTTGATAGGAATCTGGGGTGTTTGTTTTAAAAAGTCACAGACTACTTTTCGTTTATAAGTCAATAGCATCTGCACTACCTCAGATGCAGTGCTGTATGGCAAACCTTTATTCACTGGCTCTCAAGGTGGGGAGAGTCCATCTGTGGATTTCTGTAATATTAATAGTCCACTGTGGCTGATTTGGGGGTTACCATAGTGAACATTACTGAATATACAGTTAGAAAGAGATAATAAAAATGGGCACAGCTTGGTGACTTGTGTGAGCATGCCACAGTACACCACAGTGGCCATTGGGTACCTTAATATGAATGAGAACCCAATAGGCCCTTCTGGGAAGATACTGAATAGCTTGGTGAGCTGTGTGGGTAGGTTCAGTCTGCACACTGCCCACTGGCAAAATGGTGCACTGCTTATGTAGGGTAACTTAAAAAGTCTGGAATTTCTTAATCTTGGGTTACCCAAAGGTTGCATGGATAGGCTTTCAACAGTCTACAGCCTTTCATAAAGACAACTATGAGTGTGCCCATGTGGGATGGGCTGATGGTGGGGGCTTTGGGGGTTGGTGGCTTTTGTCAGATTTTTACAACAATCCTTAAGTTGGAAAGTTGAATCCTGAAACATTTCAATGACATTGGTAGGAAGCTGCAGCTTTGGAACACGACTGCAATGTAATGCAGCCCCAATGGCGGTAAAGATGCAAGACCAAGGAAGGGTCCGGACCTCACAGTTTTCTAGGAAGAAAGAGAATGTAACGTTGAAGTTAGAGGCAAATGAGAAATTTTGGTAGGCACAAGCACTTCTGAATGTCCCACAGAGAGATGTGGCTTTTACATTCTGTGTAATGAGTCAGGGGGCAATAGAGTCTAGTGTCTTGCTTCTAGCACTTGTTAATCTCAACAGCATACACTGAGAGAACAGAAATGATTTCTACCTTTCTGTCTTCTCTAAGCAACATGAAACGATCTCTCCAAGAGTCTCAGAGTCCTTGTCTGTCTTTGCTCCAGGGCTGGGCTCATACCCAGTTCATAAACATCTTGGACAAGACTGTGGAAATTTGAAAACAATTTCATTTGGTGACTTTGGAGGAAAGTCACTGATGTTTGATCTGGTGGATGAGACCGCACAAATCCGAAATAGGATCTTTAAGGTATCAGTATAAAGAAATCAAAGCAATTATTTCTGATGTGCTTTCTATTTTTCATGTGATCATTCAATGATGAGACTAAGGGAGGTCTCTCCATCACCATTTATTTGAAATTCAGGAATGTAGATGGAGGACACATAAGACCACGTAGGAGCAAGCCAGAGGACCCCAAGAGAACCATAAACCACTCTTCCCCCAACCCAGAGCCACAGAACAACCTCTGTTCTGCAACGACCTTTGCACTTCAGTGGGAAAATCCCAGCCTGGAAGAATAAAGCAGTCCTGTGTGCTGATTTGGTGAAGGAAGGATATGCTAATGGTAAACATTAGGTCTGCTGAATGGAGAAGGTAGGGTCATTCTAATATTCCCGATAAGTTTCTTAATACAGCATCTTTAATGACAAGGTCTGTGACCTTGGGGTTAAATCTTGGCCCTGTCTTTTACTGGCTTCTGTAACCTGAGCCACCCATCTTCTTTTCTGTGGGATGGGGGTCATAGCACTCTCCTGATGGCTCTAGTGAAGATGAATAGACACAAAGCACTTGGGCCCTGTCTCAAAGTACATAGTAAACATTCGCTCAGTGGCAGCCATGTTCATTCTTACACTGGGCTCATAGCCTAATCACTTTCCGATGGAAACAACATTACTTCATTCGCAGGACAATGACTGCCATTTATTAGGAAGTTTAATTTTAAAACATCCATACTAAATATGCGAAAATGCTTGCAAATCAAGTCATTGATTCTACTCTGAAACACTAAAGAAGGCTACTCCACCAGAGCCCAATGGAAGAAGACGAACAACAACAACAATGGAACAAATTCTCTACTCCCTCAAACTACAACCCTCTGGACACTGGAGTTAAGGCCTTCATTTTTGGTCCTAAGTCAAGAAAACAATGTCTGATGTCTTTGCTTGCATTTTTTGGGGGAATTTCTCTGCTGTGTTTACACTGGATGAATTGAGTGCCTATAGGATACACATTCCACTTTTTTTTTTCTGCTAAGTTACAATTGTTTGCTCTCATGATAAATACCCTGCTGCTCCCCCAGAGCCCCTACCTTCTGTCTTTTTCTCTGACAGTACTGGGATTGAACCTAGAGGCTATGCAATTGACACAGCTCTGTACCTTGAATCAGAGCCCCAGCCCTCCTGGGAATCTGTTCCTACCTCTCTTTACTCCATGGATCTATGGAAGGTGTCTCTTCTCGGGAAGGATCGTTTCTGCTTTGGTGTCTGCTTTGTGTGCTGAATGCCTGGGCTGTAGGTAAGGAAGAAGCTTCCCTCTCACTGGCGCAAAGCTGAGCACACTTATCCCAGCCAAATGACATTGCAACACTACACTCTCATATTCTAGGCTTCCTGGTGTCTTCTCCCTTGACATCTTCTTAAGCCCAAGCAGGGAGTAGCAGTGTTTGAAGTGTTTGAGATTCGGAGGCAGATGGATGTATTCCTGGGAGGGAGGCCTTGGGAGCTGGCACAAACAGGCTGGCTCTGCGTTCCTTTCTCCTCCACTAAACTCATAATGGTGTTCACTTGGCATCAAGCCCTGCTTCTTCAATAAATAAAATCAGTTCCAGCTGTTTCAAAGATCGGCGTCCATTCTTGTGGAGCAGTTTTCAGATTTGTTCTTTTGCATTTTAGAGGCGACAGCTATCCGACTTCCTCCCCTGCCCCTCCTGCTCCCCTGCCCCTCCCGGCTGCTTTGTCTCCTCTTCCCTTCCTTCTCTCCTTCCCTGTGTGATTTTCAGTTTGAGATCATGGTCTTTGGAAACAGACAGCTTGCGTCTGAATCCTAGGCCCCCACTCGGCATCTCTGCTACCATTAGGTTATTAGACATCTCCATGACTCAGTTTAGTCACTTTTAAATTTGAGTAAAGAACAAAGTGACTTTATAGGGCAGCGTGAGGGTGAAGAGAGTTCCTGCCGCAGTGTGCTGAGTGTTGGGCATTGTTGCTCTTCATTATTTATCGTTATCATCTAGAACCATGTCAGTGTCCAACAAAAATCACACTTAAGGTTGCACTATGCAGGCAATACTAGTCATTTCAGCTCTCAGGAGACCAAGGCAGATAATTGCTATGTATTCAAGGCTAGTCTGTATTACCTAGTAAGTTCTGGGCCAGCCTGAGCTACAGTCTGAAGTCTTGCATCAATGATTAAATGGAAAGAAAAGGAAATGTAAGTGCAATCCATTTAAATGTTTTCTGTATATATTTACTCTGTAGAGAAAAATTCAAAACATGTACTTTAACAAAATCACTTGCCAGAATATACTTTTCTTCTGACATTCCTCAGAGAAAGAAGGCATCGTGATTCCGCCCTGAACACTGCTGACTTTGACTGTGTGCACTAATCTAAAATATGGAGGTAAGGAAATGCAGCTTCAGAGTTTTTCATTAGAATTTGTTCTATAGAGGTGTTTTGGTTTTAGAACCAGCTGTTCTATTTATACTTATCTAAGTAATGTAGTTATGGACAAGTAGGCGTTATGTCTATTTATAAAGGTGCATTGTTTTAGGTACTGTGCATGAATGCTCTATTTCCTTTGAATAAATAGTACTCAGTCAAGATGACTGCATACAGAACACATGAGCATTAGAAAGTTTTTTTCTTAAGCTTTTCCAAAAGCAAGACCATAGGCAAGAACATTTTTTCAACTTTGTGTGTGTGTGTGTGTGTGTGTATGTATGTATGTATGTGTGTACATGTATGTGTTGAGCATGTATGTGTGCCATATGTGTATGTACCTGTGTATGCACATGTATGTGTGCATGTGCACATGTGTGTATGTATGTGTGTGTATTTGTGTGTATAAAACCACATAAGCCTTCATAGAGTTGTCATTAGCAATTCTTTCACATTAGACAGTGGATTCTCCCCCACACAGAAGCTTTCAGAATATTATTTGACAAATTTTTATCTCTGTGACCTCTTAACTCATCCATATCCTGCCTGTACAATGGAGATAGGATGCTTGCATGGCTTGTCTTACCAGTTTGCCAAAGCATAACAATCTGCCAGTCAAGTTAAAGGCTTTTTTCCCTCTGAGAGGATGCTTCCAAATATTATTTATTACCATACATAGATTTCTAGGTAAGGCACAGTTTTTTGTTGTTGTTGATATGCTTGGGGAAATGAATTTTAAAATTAAAACTAAATTATCAAGTGATGTATAAACAAAGCAAACACCAAAGTGTCTTTTTAATACTTTGCATATTCACATGAGCCCCTGCCAATCACCTCCTCTTTATGGATATCAGCTGGTTTTCGTCTCCTGTTAAGAACAAATGCCCTTTATTTTAATCAGTTTCCACTTGCCGACAGCTTCCTTTTTATGAATTCCAAGCACACTATATTATGGAGAGTTCCTGGTTGCCAAACTGTGCCCACGTAAAATCATATTGGTCCTGTCAACTGATAGACATAACGTATGAAAAAGAAACTCTGGGTTGGAAGACGCAGAAGCTGAAAGTTGGCCATCAGTAAGATTGCGCTTCCTTCCAAATCCGAGGTCTGGTTTTGATGCGGGAATGGAGGATGCAGTTTCTGTTAGAAATATTTTTGGTTGGTACTAAAACATATACGGTGTACCTTATTTACATTCTGCTCCCAAGAGTAAAATTCCCGGTGTCGTTTGGGGCTGAACAAGAGAAAAAGAGGGGTCTAGATGATCCTGGACATGGGTATCAAGTGGAACAATAGAGCCACCTGGAGGGTCGTAGGCATAGAAATGGGACAGAGGGTCTTTCGCTGCAAACTGACTGATTAAAATCTGGGCTGAGTCAGAAGTGATCTCTAGCCAGTAGTATTCTATCTGTGACCACGGGTGCACTGGAAGCAAAATGAGTTTGAAACGGGCTTAGGGTTGAAGGTCTCTCTCAGAGATATCTCTCAATGTTGTACTTACTAACAATATCTTTGAGGATATAAATGGGAGCGAGCCATGTTGTGACCTCTCCTTCTCATTCCGAATAGACTGCGAGGACAAGATAAAGCTTGATAACCACGCCTGTTGACAGCCACACGGATGGTGAGTCCCAGTGACCCTCCTTGCCAATCTCTCACCAATGGGAAACACCACAAAGCAGGCAGTAGTGTAGTTAGCCGAGCTGCTGACCTTAGGGCTACCTGAAAGACAGCGTGCTTTCAATTAGACAGTGAACGCCGAGAGAAGTGGGTCTCATTAACATGCTAGCACTGAGTACCAATGGCCATTGCATGTGATGCTGCCGACACAGGGAAGGAAGCCGGCCACACTGGAATCTCAGCTGTTAACTTGTTTTAAGAGCCAGGCACATCTTATCTACACGATTCCCAAGAGTTACTCCTTGTCCATAGGTACGCATGGCATGCATGCTATAGAAAGCAGAGTGCTGTTTTGTTATGAGAGGGATACACAGATAAACCTAGGACTGCACTGAGCCGTTCCAGGATTCTAATGAGCAGGGAGCATTCTTTCTTGTCTTTTATATTGCCATGGGGACTATCCCAGTGCAGCTACTGATGTCTGAACTGCGAAAGGGTTCAGGAGGAGGGCTTGATAGAACGTACCGAGCTCAGACCTGGGTAGCAGGAGACTTTCCTCTTGGACTCAGGTCCTGGAAACTGAGCAAGAAGAGTAAGAAGCATCCTAACTTTCCTGCCTTCTTTTGCTGACGAAAATGACCTGTGATCTCCCTTACAAATTGTGTTCTTCACAGAGTATCAGGGTGGTGGCCATGCTGGTGGGAAATGTTACCTGGGACTTTACTTAGGCACTCTCTATTTCTCTTGCCAGACAATCTAATCTCTTCTTGTCTTTTTTTCTGGGTGTGGGAGAGATGTGTGGAGAAAATGATAAATGGGGGGGGGGGACCAATATAGCAATGAAGACAGAGACAGAAGGAATCATAAGATGTCAGGTAGGTCTCCAAGCTGATGTCTACACTCCAGATCAGCCTCCATGTCACCGGGTGTCCTGGTAGTAGACAGCAGGATCCCAGAAGGAGGGGCAAGGCAATGCTCTCAGTCACAGGTTCAGAGCAGCCTAGGGTTATAGCTTCACGTTATTTGTTAAACAAAAGGAGATAATTAAAGGAGTTATAAGCATTTCCTCCAGGGCCTGTACTTTCTCCGCACGGTGGCTCGGTTTATTAATCGATGCAAGTTTCTGGTTCAGTTCACCCAGTGTCCGTGGTTGGGCGATGATTTGTGTGGTCAGAGTCTGTGACTGTGGTGGGCTGGGCTCTGAGCTTACACCAAGTGAAGTAAGGTTTCTTTTCCCTAGAAAGTCAGCCATGGTGCTGAAGACAGGAATCCAGATATTTAGGGCATGCAGGAGCGCGAGTGGGAGGAAGGCAGTGTCTGCGGTCTCTTCTGAGACCCCCTCTTGCCCTCCATCTTTTTCTTGTTCATGTTTTCCTGGTCTATTTTATTCTCCCTTTTTCTTCTCCCCTGTTCCCTTAAGTAGAGGTGACACAGATCAATACCTTTGATGGAAAGTAATAATCAGGCCTATTAAGTGACAAAGGTTTACTCTGTAACAGCTGTGCTGGCGGGGAGGAGAGCTTGTCTGACTAATGAATCATGAAACAATCAGGCAGTAGCCATTTGTGTTTAGATCTGTAAATATGGTGTGGTTCAAGTGCCAGACCATGGCCGGCGCTCCAGCTGGGGGCACAGATGGTCTGTATTCAGAGCAGCGCGAGTGTGAAGAAAGGGTTTTTTCCCTTCCCTGGTCCCACGCCGCACCTCTCACCACTGCCATTCGTTATCTGCAAGAGGAACTGAGAGAAAAGAGTCCTTAGGCAGGAAGTCCTTCCAATGTGGCTTTCAAGGTAGGTTAACAGGACCTGGAGATGCCTCAGTGGTAATAGAAAATGTTCTGACATGAATACCACTCTGAATGTCTGCTTTGGTATTGCTAAACCTACTCTCTCAGACTTTCCTTACACATTACTGTATCTACCCTGCTATTTTGTTCTGTGCTATAAACTGAAAAGTTAGAATATATATATATATATATATATATATAATATATATATATATATATATACACACACACAGACATATACACACATATATACACATTATATACATTATATATACTTGAGATGAGATTATTTATATACAAAGTTAAAATTATTCTGTTTAAAAAAGCTCATCTGTGTGTTAAATTCCATCTCTCTTAGATCATAAAGGGAGGATCCTCACTTTCAAGAGATAGTTAATAATATCAAGAAAGCATACATCAATGCTTAACTGAATTCACAATAGTTGGTCTTTCAGTTATACTATTTGTGACATATTTCAGAATGCAGAATGATGATAGAATCACCCCAAGCATACTCTAAGTAATTCTGCACAGCGGCCCAGGGCTGGCTTACTTCCCTAGGGATGGAGTATCAGGAAGACACCTTACATTTGATTTGAAGTTGCTGGGAGTTTCTGTTGGCTATTGGATCAGGAAGAGACACAATGAGATGTCTCACACCGTTTTCATCAGGACTGCCCTTGAAGGGAACAGGACCCTACTCATGTTCATCTGTAGTACTTAGATATTACTACCTAAGCATCACACTTGTGGTATCTAAGTAGAATCATGTGGTACCACAGCTTTGTTGATTTCACACACTAACTAGGCCTATCTATTAAGTCAAGGGAGGCCATAGTCTTCCTCAAGGCCGCTCTGGAAACTTCTGGTAATGAGACATAATCTGCCCTTCACAAGTTGGCTTTACAGATTTGATTCCTTCATCATCTTATTTTAAGCAGATGACTATTCCTGTTCTTGGCAAAATTGAGACTCATCTTGTGTAGACCCATCTTGTGTAGACCCATCTTGTATAGACATGCATCCTTTAGATCATTTCAATTAACTGATCTGTGTCAGCAAGACTCAAACATTTTAGGTCACGAATCTCCATATCATTTGAGGGAGCCATGGGCCCTTCGTGGAAAAATGTTTGCTCTGATATTTCCATATGGAATGTTGCACAGTAGAGTTTTTGAGGATCTCTCAGAGTACACCCATGGTCCCCATGCCAAGAACATGTGCCTTTATATTTCTGTGCTCAGCTGGTGGGGCCGACAGGCCTATCTGGTACCAGACTCTAAAGTTTTATTACAAAACCATCCTTTTGTCCCATGCTACCTGACTTTCAGTTTTATTCATAACTGTATCATTTTGCTTGATCAGCTTTCTTTGTTCCCTTAATTCAGTTCTGCATGAATTTATAGTCACATGACAACTCTACTCTTTTCTTTCTGCCAATTTTATAATAGTTTCTTCAGGCTTGTTTTGCCTTGAAAAAAATGTCCCCAAGATTATACATTTTTGCTAGATTATTCATGTGTTGGGTGCTCACAAACTAACAATGATGAAGATAGTTGTTGCAAATAATTGAGGACTTCCTAGTCATTGCTCTCAAGTCCTAGCAATGCATACTGCTAATCAGCACGTGGACATTGAAAAGCAGATTATACTCCATTGTATTGATTCGGGATCCTAAGCTGCCTTCTACCCAGTGGCTTTCTCTTATGAAGGAGAATGAGTTTGCTAAAGTGAAATGAGAATCTCATTTCTTGCTGCCTAAAGGCTTTTGCTCACTTCTGGTTGGAAACAAATAGATCCCCTCATTAAACGGCAGTGGAGGAGCAGCAGATATGAGCTATGGGAAGTCTGCATTATTCTGTATTTATGACTTTGTGAGGCTTGTCACCATGATGACTCATGCGACTTGCCTTGATTTCTTTTCTGACTTCAATATTCACTTTTAGACCTAATTATTGCTCATCATTGAGTTTTCCCTTTCTTTTTTATTATATATTTTCTTTATTTGCATTTCAAATGTTATTTCTTTTCTGGTTTCCCCTCCGAAAACCCCCTCCCATCCCTCCTTCCCTCTGCTCACCAACCACCCCACTCCTGCTTCCTCGTCCTGGTACTTCCCTATACTGAGGCATCCAGCTTTTCAGGGCCAAAGGGCCTTTCCTCCCACTGATGTCTGACAAGGCCATCCTCTGCTATGTGCGCAGCTGGAACCATAGGTCCCTCCATGTATACACTTTGGTTGGTAGTTTAGTCCCTGGTAGCTCATATTGTTGTTCCTCCTATGGGACTGACAACTCCTTCATCTCCTTGGGTCCTTTCTCTAGATCCTCCTTAGGGATGTTGTGCTCAGCCCAATGGTTGGCTGAGATCACCCACCTCTGTATTTGTCAGGTACTGACAGAACCTCTCAGGAAACAGCTATGTCAGGCTCCTGTCAGCAAGCGCTTGTTGGCATCCACATTAGTGTCTGGGTTTGGTGACAGTATTATGGGGTGAATCCCCGGATGGGGCAGTCTCTGGATGGCCTTTCCTTCTTATCAAGGTACTTCTACAATTGTATAAACTTTAGGCCTTAAAAACTATGGACCCATACCTACATAATGGTAAGAATATTTAAGGCATTGAGAAACAGACAGTAAAATTGTTAATAAAGTGAGGCATGTTGATAAGTGCCCTGAAGGAGAAACAGGAAGCTTCCAGAGGTTGGAAAGATGCTTGCAGTCAACAGCTCTGTGAATCCCAGGTCTTGCCTCTTTATCACAAAGGCTGAAGCCCTAAGATCCAGCCACAGAGAGAAAAAGCCCAGATTAGAGATAAGAGTTACAAAGATGACAGATATGTTTTACTATCTGTTTCTCTCAATGGGATATAATTCAGTCTGACACTGATATATTACCTATTTTCCTCACTGTTATATCCTTGGTGCCTGGGGGCAAAAAGATATTTGACATGGTAAATGTTCAAAAAAATTGGTTGGGACAGTTTGAGTGGGATAGCTTAGTGGGTAAGAGAGCTTGTTTTGCAAACATGAGAACCTGAGTTATAATCCCCACCATCTTTGTAAAGAACCAGACATGGCGGCATGGGTCTGGAAGCACCACTCATGGTGGACCCAGGCGGATCCTGGCAGCTCGTGAACCAGCCAGCCAGATGAGCTAAAGTGGCAAGCTTTGGTTCACTGAGCCTGTGGAGAGCTAGAGATGCCGTCCTCCAGCCTTCCGATGCATGGATGCATGTGCCCTGTACTTATGTGTGAATACCGTACATATGACACCCCGCCCTCTACTTTCTTTTAAATGAATTAATGCCAATGCTTATAGATGGACTGTGGCAAGATGCCATAGGATTAAATCACGGTTCAGCTTCAAGTTATACATTCCTGCTTCTTACCCTAAACATCTACCACCCCCCTTTCCATCTCTATGTCCCCGCCACATCTCATCCCTGAACTGCTCATCAATGAGATAGAAATCAATTCATTAATAAAGCTTTTGAATTTGATCATTCAAGAAGAGCAAGATTTTTTTCTACCTCTTTTTCTTCAGTTTTTCAAGACAGGCTTTCTCTGTGTAGCCCTGGCTGGCCTGGAACTCACTCTAGAGACCAGGCTAGTCTTGAACTCAGAAATCTGTCTGCCTCTGTCCCCAAAATGCTGGCATTAAAGGTACACAACACCACTGCTATCCCTATGCCCTACTTTTCAAAAGCATTATTTTGTTACATTGTTGTTATAAAATAATATATTTTTGGTTGTGAGCCTACCCTTTAACAGCTGAGCCATCCTGACAAATACAGAGGCAGAAGCTTACAGCCAACCATTGGACTAAGAACAGGGTCACCAGTGGAGGAGTTAGGGCAAGGACTGAAGGAGCTGAAGGGGTTTGCAACCCCATAGGAAGAACAACAATATCAACCAACCAGACCCTCCAGAGCTCCCAGCACTAAACCACCAATCAATGAGTACAGATAGAGTGACCTATAGCTCCAGTGGCGTATGTAGCAGAAGATGGCCATCAATGGGAGGAGAGGCCCTTGGTCCTGTGAAGGCTCGATGCTCCAGTGTAGGGGAATGCCAGGGCGGGGAGGCAGGAGTGGGTGTTTGGAAGGGGGAGCACTCTCATAGAAGCAGGGGGAGGGGGAATGGGATGGGAGTTTTCGTGTGTATGTGTGTGTGGGGGGGACTGGAAAAGTGGATAACATTTGAAACGTAAATAAATAAAATATCCAATAAAAGAAGACTATATTATCATAATTATAAATCAAAAATATCAGTTATGTAACACTTCCTCTCCTCTGACTCTACTACCCCCAAAGCAACTGAGCATGGACAGAGTCTGTTCCTGAGTCTTCTGAGAATGTTTTCTTTCTTTCAGCCATGGTCATCCACTTAGTCAGACATGTGCATTAAGTAGATGGAGGCTTACACTTAGGAAATGAAAAAAGAAAACAACCCAGCAAATGTATGGTATGTGACCTTGAGGAATAGAAAATTCACATACAGAGTTAGTCTATGAAAAAAATCTTTGAAGAAATCTGTAGGTGATCACCAATTAACTTCACAAAGCTGAGGGACAAGGTGGGGGGGGGGAGAGGACAAAACCAACCAAGCAAATGAGGCCGAAGGAGATGAACCGGAGTCTCTGCTGCCCCAGATGATGACAGAATTCTTTCCACAACACTTTCCTTCCAACAAGTATTGTAACAAGTTTATACATAAATTCTCCTAATAGGATAGGTAATTTTAAAGAGAGGTTATTCCTTCTTCAATAAGTGATCACCATTGCTGTAAGCCTTAAATTACCCCAAATAACTATTTCTCAGTCATGCTAAATGGATTATATGAGTTGGTATATGATGGGTGAATAAAATTCTGTCCATCCTTCTATTAACCAAGAAGAAAGAGGTCCTCTTGGGTAGCCTGGATAATTCTATGCAGATTATAATTTAAAACTGACTTCTGAATTTGTTAAGCCCTTTGACCCATATTCAGAGTGTTGTGAGAGGGCTCACGCCAGCAAATAACAATACTATATTTATCAGCAGCCACCTGCAAAGCTTTAGAATTCAGCTGCTGGTTTTTTTTCCACGGGCCACAGACACTTTCTTTATCTAACATCTCTGCATACCCAACAGCATTGACTAAGAAAAGAAAGCCAAAACCACTATTTTATTGGAACAAAAGAGCAAAGTTTTCTGAATCAGCCTTAAGAAGTACAGATATTGAACACACTGACAATACTAGTGTTATTCTGAAAACCACATTACACCCCACCTCACTGGGTCTATTGATTGGAAAGTCATCCAGAATGAAAGGAAGTAAAGAAAAAGGCCAAACTGCTTCGTCTAACAAGGTGCCATCAACAATGCCCACATAGGAGACCATTCTCTGATGTAAGGCCTTGTCTCTTCGTGCAAAGCTGTTAGGGGAGAGGAAAGCTCACACACCCAAAGCGGAAGTAAGGAGAAGGCTGTCCAGTTCCTCACACAGCTGCTGTCTTCTGGCTCTCCTCCTTAGAGAGTTCATTCTCATAGACCAGGATGAACCAGCACTCAGTGCCCTATGTGTATCAGCACTCCTGTAATTAGATATGCACATGTATATTTATACAGAGAGGAAGCTTTGTTCTGATTTGTACATAGGGAAATTTGGGCTTTTTGAAGACATCTTCTTAGGAAGATCAATCAAGGTTGAACACAGCTGGCTTTTGAAAGCTGAGTTTCTAACTGAAAGTTTCCTGCTATTATCTTGACAATCTTATTATTATCAAAGCATTTCAATATTGGGTATGACAAGGAACACTCACCGCGGGGAAGAGTGGGTCAGGATCATTGATGGGAGGGGAACACTAACAATTGTGCCCCCTGTAGCCGCCATAATAATTTAATACTGTCATACTGGGAAGCTCCATTTTGCTTGGCCCACACCGAGCCTCTCAGTATATTGTTTTCTTCTGGCCAACTATCAGGGTCTCCCTCGAATAGCCTGAAAGACTTCAAATGAAGGATCATGCTGATAACTGCCTGAGGGTAGGATTTTTTGTTTTGCCTGAAAGTCAGTAATTTAAGCACTATTCTAATCAGGCTTCTGGGTTTGGGACAGAATTTATTTCAAGGTTGTATTAAAGTTGTTAGTAGATCAATAATTTTTCTTCCCATTGACTACTTGTCTCCTCCCCTCACATAGGGATGACATATTCACTAAATGGTACAGACGGGCTAGATTGGAGCTGCCACACACCCACCAGCTGACATCCTTTCTGTTTGCTCTGGATTTTGAGGCTGATACTTCTTTCTTTCCTTAGCGGGCTTAACTCTTTCGCCTACATTTCTGTTCAGTATCAGAAAACACTTAAAGCCATTGAATTTAGGAAGCAGACAAATGTTCTTTATTGCAAGGGAAAGTTCTAGTCATGGGATTTTGCCTGTTATCTATGTATAAGATAACTAACTTCACTGAAGTCTTAAACTCATGAACATTCTAGAAAGAAGTTTAGGAGCCTAGTGAATCTTGAAGTAATACAGTATAGAATGCATTTTGAGCAGGATTTGTCTTAGTGTGGTGGTGCTGAATGACCTGGAAGATTGTGTTTTTATAACACACTATGATATGAATAAAACCATTTGTGAGAATCTTATTATAATAAACACTGGGCAATTCTAAAAGAGAAAAAGCAACATTTTGAATCAAGGTAGATTTAGTTTCTTCTCTAGAACTGATTTAGACAGATACAGGATTCATCCTAGGCTATGGGTGCTTGCAGAATGATGTCTTAAATTTTGGTGAGCTGGTCACTATGGGTTACCTCCAAGACATACTTTCAAAAGAACAAGAAATGTTAGTAGAGCTGTTAGCCATTTGCTAAATTGTTTTGATTTACTTTCTAAATAGTGGGATTCTCTGACAGAAAATGCTTCACTTAAAATACCATGGCACCATGGGAAGGTGGATATTTCAAGTTCTTTTTTTTCAACCACTGAATTTATTTTCAGATTTTGTCATCTTGCCTGTTGATTAGATGTTTTCCTTTCGCATATACCTCTGACAAATTTAACCAATGTGACCTCAAAAGGCAGTGCTGGGCCTTAGTTTGAAATGTTTCTTTGTGATTCCCGTGACCACAGGGGTCTTATCTCTTGCTTAGGAGGAGCCCATGACATCTGACCTTCGAGGTCAGAGGTCATAACATGTTCTGCATCTGTCATCTGCATCTCTATACTCAGGATCGTGAAAATAGCTGCTTGGAACAATTTTCATTTTCAAGTTGGATTGACAGAACGTTTGCATTCTTGTTACTGGTGTTCACATGCAGAATTCCCAGTGGAGAGAACAAATTCATTAGGAAATGGGTCCCGGTGGTTAATGTGAACATTATCATAATAACAAGTGATGAAGTTCAGGTTCAGGAACAGATAAAGATGAAACCCTCTATATCCATATGCCAAACCAGAGAGCGGCATGTGAATGAGAATGTGAGGTAAACTCTTTCCTCTCAGTTATGGTAATGCTGAGGTAAACGCGGCCCTAGATGCTCCCCCACACAGAGTTATCTAATTACCACTAAACACTGAAGTGGGAAATAGACTTTTGTTCTACAAGGTATTTGCATTTGGAATTTATCAGCATAGGGTTCCATACCTGGTCTGATCTAAACAAGATAGAAGGAAAACAAACACAGAGATAGACTACCACTGGAATTGATGTAGGTTTAAGGTGATTGGAAGGTTCCAGTAGAGAATTTTATTGGGAGAAAGTACAAACTAAAAATGTTGTAAGTTTCAAGCTATCTTTGATAACCAGTGTGTGAAAGCACTTATTTAATAAATGATTGTAGTGAACACTGGAAGGTTCCCACTCTTTCCTGAGGAACTTGTGGCTCTCTTGATGTCTTACTTGGCAAGAGTCACAGTTATTTCACCTGTCAACTTCACACAACCCAGAGTCACCTGGTGTCTTAGGGTTCCCATTGCTTCGAAGAGACAACTTGACCACAGCAACTCTTATGAAGGACAGCATTTCACTGGGGCTGGCTTAAGAGGTCTAGTCCATTATTATCATGGCGGGAAGCATGGAGGTAAGCAGGCAGACATGATGATGAAGAAAGAGCCCAGGGTTCTACTTCCGGATTGGTAGGCAGCAGGAAAAGAGAGCCAGTCGGCTTGGCATGAGCTTCTGAAACCCACAAAACCCAGTGACACACTTTCTTTTGCAAGGCCCCACACCTACTCCAACTAGGCCACAACTCCACTCCATAAGAGTTGCCACTCCAGACATTCAAATCTCTGAGTCTCTGGAGGCCATTCTTATTCAAACCACCTCACCTGAGAAAAGGAAGCCTCTGTGGAGGAATTGCTTCCATCAGATTGGCCTGTGGGCATGTTTGTGGGGGGTATTTGCTTAATTATTGAGAGATGTAGGATAGTGCATCCTACTGTGGAGTTGCCATCCCTGAGCAGGTGAGCCTCTTTTCTTTTCTTTTCTTTTCTTTTCTTTTCTTTTCTTTTCTTTTCTTTTCTTTTCTCTTCTCTTCTCTTCTCTTCTCTTCTCTTCTCTTCTCTTCTCTTCTCTTCTCTTCTCTTCTCTTTTCCTCCTTCCTTCCTTTCTTCCTTCCCGTCTGTCTCTCTGTCTGTCTCTCTTTCTCTCTCTCTGTTTTAATTAGAAAGCTCACTGAGTAAGCCAGGGGAAGCCATCCAGTAAGCAGTATTTCTCTGTGGTCTCTGCTTTAACGCCTTTGTCTAGGTTCCTGCTAGGGTTCACTCCAGAATGGACTGCAACCTGTAAGATGAAGTAAACCATTCCCTCCCTGTGCTGTTTTTGGCCAGTGTTTTATCACCACAACAGAAAGCAAACCAGGACAGTAAGTGTCATCTTACAGCATAAAGCTGGCACAGATATTACAGCTAAAAGATGTCACAGTCACCGGTGCCTGGGCTCTGGACCTGATTATTCTGGGCTCAATCCCAGGTCCATCTGGTTAGATCTACCTGTGCCATAGTTTTCTTCACTGAGAGAGGTTGTTATAAAGATAGAATAGGCCACTATCTAGACAGTGTTGCCATACTTAGCACATTACGTGCTATTCCCAGGTATCCATAGCGGGTGTGTGCTTCAATTACAGCAGATGCTAAAACCCAGACACAAGTCTCTAAGTGACATACATTGCAAATACATCTGCCTGCATGTGATCACCCCTAGGTTACTTATAAGATGTAATGTCTACATTTGTTTTGTTTAATATGACTATAATAATAAGAAAGAATGCCTTTGCATTCTCAGTGCAAGGCACAGTCCGAACCCCCATTTCTGACATGGTTGTCTAAATCTTGCATGTAGAACCCATGGATTATTGGGCCAACTGTAATTATTTTAGGTCTCTGTGCTTTATTTAACTTATCTACAACATAACGAGAGAAGTGGTATTTTTAAAATAGAAACGTTGCTATGATAATGGATTAATGACATACATAAATAGTGCTTTCAATTATATCTCGTGTTGTATAAATTGTTAGTAGTTATCTTTGCAGTATTACAGGTGAAGTTTTTTTTTTCAAACTCTGACTTCGTTCTTTTAGGACACTTATTCACTAGACTTAGGAAACTAACTTCATGAAGGAGGATGCTCTGTTCCCATATACCCCCAAACAAAACAAACAAAAACAAACAAATGAAACCCTAAATGAAAGCAACCTTGAATGAACCCTTTTAAGGATGTACCCTCGACATTCCCTCTTGATTCCATGTTGGCTTGAGTGCATTCTGGTGAACTTCATGACTTATGACCCAAAGAGCACACAGTTATTAAAACCCTTTGTGTTTCAGCATAGCATGTCCAACTTACTACTTACCAGCCCTCATACTATGGGGACATGAATGTAGAAAGGGGAGCTATGTGGGGAAAGTACCCAAGGAAGAGAAGGTGGGAAATGAGAGAAAAACTGAAAAAATAAATGTGTCATGAAAACAAACAGGGAATATTTGAGGGCACAGGAGACCAGCAAGGGAGGGGATAGGGGAGAGTTGTGGGGCAGGGTGAGCAAGGACAAAACATAATGTCATATAAGTTTGGGGGCATCTATAATAAAGGGCTGGAAAGATGGCTCAGGAATCCAGAGCACTTGCTTTTGCAGAGAACTCAGGCTCTGTTCCCACCACACACATAATGGCTCACAACTGTCTGTCAACTCAGTTCCAGGGGATCTGTTCCATTTGCATCAGCCACACCCAGGATATACAGATATTCAGGCAGGCAACACACACACACACACACACACACTAAAACTTAAGAAAATGTTACAACAGAACTAATTTCATTATATGCTGCCCAAAGTAATTACTCTGAGAATCATACATAACTCATTGATTTACTCTAAAAACTCTAAAAGGATTCTCATGGACAGGACGGCATGTATGGACACCAGGAATGGATGCCTTATTCCGATGAATTTATGGGTTCTATATTGTTACTTGTGACTGGTTAGAAGGCACAAAAGGCCCCATGTAGATGGTGATTGAAATATTGTTTGGAAAAAAAAAAGCACAAAATTCAGAAGAGCAGAGTTCACTAAATATAGCATTAATATTCAAAAATAAGTTTTCAATATCTATCTATAACGCTCACATGTACAGACATAAAATAATAACTTTGGCTCATTATCCAGAAGGTTTTAAAACCTTTGTCTTCAGCAACATGATCACTTTCTGAGCTCCACCCACATCCGTCCAGTCGTTCCCTCTGCTCCAGACAGGCCCCTTAGCTCTCCTCTACCTGGCCTGACACACTCCCAGAGGGGAGCCTGGTGTTCACGATCAGCTGCCATCGGTGGCCTTTGGGATGCACAGAGCTCACTCACTGTCTTGGGAATCCTTGTGGTCGTCACTCTACCAAGCAGCACGCTGCTATGCTCCAGTCCTGCACTTCATGTTTGAGCCCATTTCCTAAACCCCAACTGATTCCTGAAAACCTGAGCCCATCGCCACGTGACCAACCTTGCTTCTGTCAGCTCTTCCTGGCCTCATGAAAACATTGTCTCTGGGCCTTCTACGTATCACCACACATCACTGACATCTAGAACCCCACCTTGGGGGTAGATGCTAAAAATGTTTCTGAAAAGGAGGAAAGACTAACAAGGCATCATCAAAGTGGCAACTGTGCTTCTTGTTTTACTGTGTAACGCACAAGAAGGAAGGCTCACTGACATAACCACAGAAAAGTTGACTGAATGAAAAAAAGAAATAAAAAAGAAAGGTCATGACTATTCCTAAGGTGGATGTGAAGGTTTATTGTGCGTATGTGGGAGAGCATAGAGTCAGAGACAAAGAGGAGGGGAGAGGGGGACCCAGAGGCAGCAGTCAGTGTGTCTCAAAAGAGAGACAGGTATCCAAAATGGTTGTATTATATAGGGAAGGGCAGCAGGGGGAAGGGCAGCCCAGGCTCTGGACTGGAAAAGTTCAGGGTAGGGGGCAGGGTAAGCCCCCCATATCCTTCAACAGGTTGGGACTGATGGACCTGGGAAAACCTGGCTGCCAGGTCTGCTCTGATATGTTAGGGAGGCATTTCAGCCTTTTGTCTTGGGTTTGAAACCTAACCTTGACCTTCATGAGTTTCTGGTTTTATAGATTGCTTTATCTCTTCAGTTTCTTGTTCCCCATACTTATGATTGTTGTGCATCAGGAACTCGAGACCCATCCAACGGGCAGGCACCAGTGCCTGAGCCAGTTAATGATACTCTGTCACGTGTACAGACAGGAGTCTAGCATGGCTGTCCTCTGAGGGGCTTCACTCTGCAGCTGACTCAGACAGCTAAAGACGCCCACAGCCAAATAGTCTATGGAGCTTGGGGACTCTTATGGAAGAATAGGAGGAAGGATCATGGGCCTGGAAGGGGATAGGAACTCCATAGGAAGACCAACACTGCCCTGGACCTTTGGGGTTCTCAGAGTCTAAATCACTAACCAAAGAGCACACACAGGCTGGACCTAGGCCTCCCCACACATAAGTAGCAGATGTGCGGCTTGATCTTCATGTGGGTCCCCAACAACTGGAGCAGGGGCTATCCCAAAAACTGCTGCCTGCATGTGGGGTACGTTCTTCGAGCTCGCTGTCTTTTCTGGCCTCAGTGGGAGAGGAAGCAGAGTCTTGGTGTGCCGGGGTGTAGGGGCGATAGACAGAGAACCTCCCACCTGCTCAGAGGAGAAGGGGGTGAGAATTGTGGGAGCAGGTGACCGGGAGGGGAGCAGTGAGCCGCACATAAGGTGAAAGTAAAAACAAAACAAAACAAAGCAAAACAAAAATGCAAAACAATTTCAAGATGTGCGGATTTTCAAATACACAAAACCGTGTCACCTGCCTGCCCCTGGCTCTTTCTTTTTTCCTTCACTCGGAACGGCTTTCCCTCCGCTCTTGCCACATCACCAGACTGACTGCCAGTTTTCCAAGATTTTGAACCTCATACTTCTTTCTGTGTCCGGGAAGGGCCTTATCCTGTGTACTTCAATGGCATGGCTGCAGTTTCAATTTCTGCTTGCACCTCCCTGCTTCTGGGAGCGAGGACACAGGCGCGCGTGTTCCTCCACATCCCACGGTACCTTGCAGAGAATGGGGACTTGTTAAATAGTTGTTGAACCAGAAGAAAACATGGAGGGGGTAATGAGGAGAGGCATTTGTAAGGGTGGGACTGGGAAGAGAGGACAGAGGGGGGCTGTGATCGGGATATAAAGTGAATTTTTTAAAAAAGAAGAGGGTAAAGAAAAAAAACATCACTGCCCATTCTAAAAAAAAATATCCAGGTATATTGTTTCTTAATTGATTAGTATTGTATTTTCTTGATATTAACAACCAATCTTTGGCAAGTTTTAGAAGATCCTCAAAGAATTAACAAAGACGGCCATTTTCAGGAGAGTTCTGTTGCTTTTCACTTCTCAAAAATTGATTTGAGGGAGAGCAGAGGTTAGATGACATGGGTGAAGGAAAGGAACGGAGAGGCAAGCCACGCCTCTTCCGGTCTCATGTGTCCACTGAGCGGCTTTGGTTATCTGCAGGTGTGGGGGCCTTACAGGTGAATTCTTCATGGTTTCCCTCGTTCTTGTTATAACTACAGCTTGAGAATTCCTCTCTGAAAAACAGGGCGTGCCCAAATGTGAGTTTGTCTTTGAGAATATTCTTGGGTGAATATGTGGATAAAATGGACACTTTAAGATCTCCCGTGCCTTGCATTTTTATGTAACACTTTGTATTCCTTACTGCACATGATTCAGAGTCCACCCCATGTGTTGACTACCCACATGTCTTTACATTTTGCCTATATATTGTTTGGAAGAAGAATCATTGAAAGCAAGCAAGTAAGCAAACAAGCAAGCAAGCAAGCAAGCAAACAAGCAAGCAAATAAACAAAAACCTTCACTAAAGATCCCAACGGGGCTGGAACCTGAGTAGGTCATTTCAGCCGGCGCTTACCTGATAACACTGAGAAGACAACGCAGTGATCAAAAGCAGTGATGAGATTTTTTAGCAGCATTAACCATCATGACCTAGCAAAATGAAAGAAAATGGTTTAACCGAACTGTCAGCTTCAATATAGCTAATAAAGGCATGGATAAATGTTTATTACATAGCGGAGACAGATCATTTCTGTGCTGAAATTGAGGATGACCTTTACTGATAACTCTTATCTGCCTGTTATCCTGAGAGAGAGAGAGAGGAGGCAGGCAGGAGAAGCATATTTGCTGATATTTAAAAGGAGAAATTACCATTTGCAAATAAAACATTTTGGTGCTGGTGAATATGTCAAGTCACCTTTCTGCCCTCGCTTCTGCCCTGGCACACAGAGACTTCTCCCCAGTGGGCTGTGACAGTGGCTTGACTAAATCCACGAAATCCACCATTTTAAAAGCACAAAATAATAGAAACACACAGAACAACTAAATTACAGCCTCATGTAATTTCTACAACATTGCAGAGAAATTACACTTACATTGTTACCTTTTACATAAGAAGATCTCATTCTAAGTATGAGTCTCAGGAAAAGCTACCATGAATCCAGAGCTGTTCCTTCACTATACTTTAATTGTTGATACTATGTATTTACACCTTTCCAAATACATTGTTTTTAAAGCACTTTCAATCCATGGTGTAACTGTTTTTTTTTTTTTTTTTAACTGCTTCATGGAAACTGTTGTGGTGGAGGTGTGCAGGAATGTGGAAGAGTTGCATGCATAAATGTGTGTGTATGTGTGTGTGTTGTGTATTTATATTTGTAAGAGATTTGTTAATATTTTGGTTCAAACTTTTTGCAATTTGAATTGTCATAAATGCAGTAAATAATGTTTGATGCAGAACTTGGATAATTTAGGAGAAAAGCAGTAGATAATTTTGCCTGAATTATTTAAATTTAAATTATTTAAAGCTATCTGTCTGTCTGTCTGTCTATCTATCTATTTTCAGATTGTCTATCCTTTTTAAAAATAGTTCATTTGAACAGTTTTGACAGTTCCATGTATGTACGCATGTATATAATGTGTTCTAGTTATTCTTAACCCCTCCTCCTCCTCTCTCTTTCACCACTTCTACTAACCACCCTGGAGAATTTGAAATGTGCTTTGATGAGCTTTTGATGTATGTATGTATGTATATATATATATATATATATATATATATATATATATATATATATGGCTTATTTTAGCCTGAACTTAGTTTTACAAGAAGCATAGACCTTAACATGCATTGTAGATTAAGTGTGAAAAGAACATACGGGCAGCAAATGGAGTTCATGTCATATCATGTTCAGGTAGTGTTGAGATTTTTTACTTCTTGTTTTAAGTTATTTGATTTAGTAACAGTGAGAGCCCTTGAATCCTCTTATCCACTGAGTGTGACAGCTTACTATAATGTCTATATTTAAAAAATATTTGTGCGTGCCTGTGATGTGTATGCATGTGAATGTTCAAGTGTGTGAGTATGTGTACTCACGGGCCCATGTAAGGAGGTCAGAGGTCAACTCCTGTGTGGCTGCATCTTTCATCCTCTTTGGTGCTGGCCCACAAGCTTCCAGAGAGTCTCTGGTCTCTGCCATTTTGTCATAGTCCTGGGATTGTGGACACCCTGCCATGCTGAGTCTCACATGGTACCTAGAAAGCTGATGGCTGCAGATAGCCCTTTCGTTCCATTCTTCCTGCCTATTGTCCCTTCAGATCTCTAAAGAACACTAGGTAAAGTCATAATTGGCAGAGTTATAATGGAGGATTCACCATAAAAGTTTTTCATTGGAGTAACCTCTGATTTAGTCATCATTTTATGTTGCAGTTTAGCATATATTAACATATGTTGTAAGAATAAGATTGATTGGCTTTCATGAAAACTGAAAAAGTCTTGGAAACTTTTTCAATTAATTATCAAAAATGTTTTTCCTTAATGAACCCTGTTCTGTTTCCTTTTCCTATTGCTGTGATAAAATAATCTGGAAAAAAAAAAGAAATTTAAGGGTGAAGGTCTTATTTGGCTAACAGATCCATTGCAGGGCACGGCAGCAGAGAAGCCATGGCAGCAGAATCTGGGGAGAGCTGGTCACATCCACAGGTCTGCAGAGAGGAATGGAGTGAAGTGTTCACATCAGTGCTCAGTGACAGTGCCAGGCTCCCACACAGTCTAGTATCTCATGACTGTGCAATGGCGTCACGCATACCTGATGAGTCTGCCGATTGTCTGATCAAGATAATTCCTCAAAGACATGTGCACAGGCAAACCTAAGCTTGACGACGGCCCCCTGTTGAAACTTTCTCAGATGGTTTTAGATTGAGTCAAGTTGGCAATAAAAACACAAGCTTAAGAGGCAAATGAGCCAGTCAGTACATATGACTGTTCAAGACCGGGGTCACAGATCTGACACCATGATTATAATACATATGAATCAAAAAGTAAGCTTGCTGCATGCTCAGAACAACAGAACCTTTAGTATATATTTTCCTTTCACACCATTAGCATTCTATGGATCCATACTTATAGATGCTTTGATGATTTGCTACGTACATACTTTAGTAGACAGACACACGTGTCACTTAGGTGGCTTGTCACTGATTCTATAGCTAGGTAGAGACAGAACAGAATTTGGCCCATCTGAGGACAGATTCCTAACCACTGGCTGTCTCTTCCTCTTCTGTAACAATGAACTGGACCGGGGTGAATGCATTCAAAATACACTGTACGGAACCCCCCCAAATTACTAAATATATTATTTTAAAGCCATACCTGTTTAATAGAGTGTAGCAAGATGCATGCGGCTTTGAGAAGTGTGGCCTGAATAACTGTTTGAGAATAGCAGTAAATGATTGCGAGGCAGTAAATGCCTGGAGCTGGGACAAGAAGGCAAGGTGAGATAACGTCTTTCTTGTCTGTGCTTATGGGTCTGGAGTGAGAACATGGTCACAGAACACCCTTGGTAGATAAGATGACACAGCTGGTAAAGGTGCTTTCCACTAGGCCCAGTAACTTGAGATCCTTTGAGCACACTAAAAGCAGAATACTGATTACATCCAAGTTGCCCTTTGACCCCACCTTTCAAGTATTGGCACATATGCATACATGCACACATGCACACACGTATACTTTCACATGCATGTACATACACATACAAACACACACATGAAATAATTGTAAACATGCATGCCTTTGTTACCCCAATTTTTAGTACTATTTTGTTACCTGTATTGATATCTATTTGTCTTTTTCTGTTAGTTTCTTCCTATCAGCCTTCATGAGGGTGCAGGACCCACACAGAGCCCATAGTACAGTAGGGAGAGATTGCTAGCCACCGATTACATGAAAAGGAAATGTGTTGATGCCCTGCTACCTCCAGCTCCAGGGCATGCAAAGAAGTAGGAACCACATTTGGATTAGCAGGGTCAGGCTAGGATGCTTGGATAAAATTTGAAGAGAAAAAGAAATAATAAATTTATAATATTTTAAAATTTTTTATTATTTTCTTTATATTCCAAATATTGCCCCCCTTTCCCTGTCTCCCTTCCCAGAATTCTTCACCCCTTCTCCCTTTTCCTCTGAGAAGCTGCTCCCCCACATACCCACACACTCCCACCTTACCCTCCCCAGCATCCCCCTTCCTTGGGGTATCAAGTCTTTACAGGATTAGGTGCATCCTCTCCTACTGAGGCCAGACAAGGCAGCCCTCTACTACATATGTCCCGGAGTCACGGACTAGCCCATGTGTGCTCTTTGGTTGGTGACTTGGTCTCTGAGAGCTTTGAGGAGTCCAGGATACTGGTGTTCTTCCTATGGGGTCGCCATTTCCTTCAGTTCCTTCAATCCTTCTCCTAACTCTTCCATTGGGGTCCCTGACCAAAGTCTAATGGTTGACTGTGGGTATCTGCATCTGCCTCAGTCAGCTCCTGGGAGAGCCTCTGAGAGCCATGCTAGGCTCCTGTCTGCAAGCACAAAAAGTAATTTCTGATCATAAATATAATTATTCATTCTTAAATTTTTAAGAAATGTTGGAAAGGTAAGAGGAAAAATAATTTTCAAACTTAGGACTGAGAAGAAAAACAACAAAACAAAAAATTCAGAAAAACATTGGTATACCTAAGGTGGTTTTTGTTTTGTTTTGTTTCATTTTGAGTTTTGTTTTGTGTTTTGGTTTTCTGCTCTTCGTGTGCTAGCAGTCCTGTTGAAGATGTCGGTTGGTCCCATTTATTTGCTATCATGCTACAATAATCATGAACAACATTTAGTTATCACAGGCAGAGTTTTGAGTAAGCTGCCATCCTGAAACTCCACATCTACTTTCTTGACACAGACAGAGTACAGTAATTGTGTATCTTTTGTATGCTCTGACCATCATCCATCTCATATAAGAATTGATTTGCTCTTGTAATAAAGTCACATATTCAGCATCAGAAATGAATCCTTTCAATTTTATGTTTTAATCATTTCACTAGAAATACACTTGAACACACCTTTTTAAAAAGCCATTTACATTTCCATGTGTAAGGCTTAAATACTTTTTTTTTAATTTTCATGACTCAGTGTAAATAATTTATTACCTTGTAAGAGCTAAGAAATATACTATGCTTTTATTCACCAAATATGCTAAGATATTTCTTAAGTTGACATATGATTTTTTTGTTGTTGTTTAGATAACTTTTAACATGAGAAATTTCAAACTTTTACTTTTTAAAAACTGTCTTATCCGACCAGAGATCAGAAAATCCATCCTGTGATTTCTTCTAGTGTTAGGCTGACTATCCCTGAACTTATTTATCCAATGCCTCTGAGACTAGCAGTTTATATTTTATCCTGTCTAAATCATCAAACAGACCAGAAAGATTTCTTGATTTTATACCCAAATTGGTCCTTACTTTTTCTTCTCAACAACTTTGATTTGTCCATAAGCTTATTAATTAATTATACATTTTCATCTATCTCTAATTTTTACTGTTTCATTTGTTTAACTATAGTTGCATCAAAATTCAGAATTTTAATTATTGTTTCTGTCACTATGCATTCTTACTATAATAAGGAATTTTATTGTTTCCTATGATTTTTTTTTAGTTGTTTGTTTCGAGACAAGGACTTACTATGTGGTTCAGGCTGGATTCAAACTCATAATTCTACTTCATCTGATTCCTGAATGTGATGAGCTTACCCCCTGGGCAAAGTTTTAAACATTATGTGGAAGGGTCCACAAGACCTTGTTATTTCTAGAGTTTAATATTTCAGTTGCTATTTAAAACTGAATAATTTTTATTTGACAATTAGAAATCATATCTGTTTTATATGCAACATGATAGTTTATAATATATATATAGATTGTGGAATAACTAAATTCAGCTAATTAGTTTTTCATTGCTTCATAATTATTTAGTGATTAGTTATTTGATATTGACTATCTTTGCAATATTTAAGAATTTTTTCGAGTACAAAATAGTTTTAAATGTATTGTTTTTGTGTTGGAGACTACTTCAGTTTTTGTAAATGCATATAAATATACATATATTTATTTTTTATTTTATGATGGTCCTTTTGACTGCATATATATCTGTACACTACATGTGTATGGTGCCCACACAGTCCAAAAGAGAGTGTCAGAATCCCTGGAACTAAAGTTTCATATAGTTGTGAACCATAATATGGGTGCTGGGAATTCAATCTGCTTCTTCTAGAAGAATAATCAGTCTGCTTATCTTCTGAGCCATCTCTCCAGCTGTGTGTGTGTACATAAATTGTGTGTGTGTGTGTGTGTGTGTGTGTGACTATCTTATTTAATTTTATTACTTTCATACACTTTTCTGTCTTTTGGAGGTTGTTTTGTGAGACAAGTTCTCATTGTGTAGCCCTGGCTAGCCTGAATGTCATAGACCAGGAGGGCTTCTAACATCAAGATACACTTTACTTCTGCCTCCTGAGTCCTGGGATCAAAGATATGTGCCACCATGCTTGACTGGGGGTTTCTTTAATATATGTTGTTTTTTACAGGAAGGATGTGTCTCCCTTTTCCCATTTTTGAATTTATTTTGTCTCACTGTAGTAGTTAACATTTGCTTCACAGATTTGATAGATTATGCAACATTTGGGACAGCCTCATTGACCTGAAGGAATGCATATCATTTTTTTTTTTTTACTGATTTAATATCAACTGCTTTTACTTATTAAAAAATGTTACTTCTTAGTTTGACATACTTCAGTGAGAAATGTCCCTCTTTATGCGAAGCCTTCTTAGCCAGTAAGTAGAATGCAGACTTGCTACAGGATTTGCTTGGTGGGAGCATGCAACACTACTAACAAACTGAGAACTAGACTTCAACACTTTAACATCTTAGCTGCATAGAACTGAATTTGCTGTTACTAAAATATGTTGTCTTTACCAATTTTAACTTCTTTTTTGTTTTGTTTTTATAAACTTAATTACAGTTTTTTATGTGTTCTGGAACAGACATAGTCAGTTCCTCAAAAGACTGAAGAAATGTACTCATTAAGTACTTTTAGGAATTAAACCTTTGGGAACCTACAAATGTATCTTTTTCTGCTCTTTGACTGCTATGTGTCCTTAGTTCTCTTTCACATTTTATTATGAGGCAAGAGGATCATCAATGTATCGAAGTTAATTTTCTTTTTGTGTATAGGTGTGTGTGTGTGTGTGTGTGTGTCTGTATTTGTGTATCTCTGTGTGTGGGTATGTATGTGTGTATCTATCTATGTGTGTTATATGTGTGTATGTGTGTGTGTATTAGCTGGTTTTGTGTGTCAACTTGTATAGGCTGGAGTTATCACAGAGAAAAGAGCTTTAGTTGAGGAAATGCCTCCATGAGACCCCGTTATAAGGCATTTTCTCAATTAGTGATCAAATGGGGGAGAGCCCACTTTGGGTGATGCCATCCCTGGGCTGGTGGTCTTGTGTTCTATAATTAAAAAAGCTGAGCAAGGCAGAGGAAGCAAGCCAGTAAGGAACATCCCTCCATGGCCTCTGCATCAGCTCCTGTTTCCTGACCTGCTTGAGTTCCAGTCCTGACCTTTTTTGGTGATGAACAGCAATGTGAAAGTGTAAGCTGAATAAACCCTTTCCTCCCCAACTTGCTTCTTGGTCATGATGTTTGTGCAGAAATAGAAACTCTGACTAAGACAGTGTGCGTGTATGTTTGCCCAGTAAGATATATGTGGAGTCCAGGGGATGGCATCAGGACATCTTTAATATTTTCTCAATTGCTCATTGCTCATTGCTATTTTATTGAGGTAGGGTCTCTCACCCCATCTGAAGCTCACTGTTTGGGTAGACCAGATGGCCAGTGAGCCTGAAGTTCCATGTGGCCATGCCAGGCTTTTATGTGTGTTCTGAACTGAGGCTTATGAACACAGACCCTTTACCCACTGAGCAATCATCTCAGACATTAAATTCATTTTCATAGAACTAGTCACGGACTTAATTTCTTCCACAGTAACTATTAAATTTTTGTACATCTTTAATTAATTCTGGCAATTACAAAATAGTTGATTTGTGGAACTTAAGTTAAAATAAATTTTATTGCTATATAACATAAATACAATGACTGCATGTTTTTTACATTTATTAAATTTTGACAAATGTATGTAAAGCCACTCCCACTTATCTATTTTAATATCTCATAAATAT
The DNA here is from genome assembly GCF_947179515.1 of Apodemus sylvaticus. Classification (NCBI taxonomy): domain Eukaryota; kingdom Metazoa; phylum Chordata; class Mammalia; order Rodentia; family Muridae; genus Apodemus; species Apodemus sylvaticus. Next base: position 12,800,580 of record NC_067482.1, on the reverse strand, counting down.
TATTTCCTTCCTTTAGAAAGTTTATTTAAGACTGACATTTCTTTTTCAATATAGGAATTTTAAACAATAAATTTACTTTAAGCACTCATTTAGATGCATCCTATAAAACTAATATGATTTGTTCTCAGTTTCATTAAGTCAAAATATTTTATGATTTTGTCTTTTAATTTTGTATCTACTCCAAAGATTCATTTAGGCAAATTTTGTTTAATATTCAAATATTTTCCCATTTCCAGATTTTTATAATGAACAATTAAAAAAACTTGACAGTTCCCTATATTTATAAAATGAATTGTAGTCATTTTCTACCCCCATTCCCTCATTCATGTCCTTCCTTTCTAGGTAGAATCCTCCCTACAACAAATTACCTATTACTGTCATATCTTCTTTCAGTGTGTGTGGTCTGCTGAGTTTAGCTAGATTTTCACATTGCCAGATTTTAAACACTGATTTTCAGCTCAATTATGCTATGCTCATAGTGCATATGATTTCATCACTTGCTAGTTTATTCAAGCTTGCTTACTGGGCTTCTGTTATGTAACATTAAGTATGTCAAGTTGTTTGGCTGTTTTTTATACTCTTAATATTTATTACCTCTTTATTTTCTTTATTGGAGTGGAGTATTGAAACTCACAGATGTAATTGTAGGTGTGTCTCTTTTCAGCTTTGCATTATTATTATGAAATCCATCATTTAACTTCTGGAGCAAGGATTATCGGATCATACCACCATATCCAGTGTTAACAATATTTTTTTTTTGCCCTTATGTTTTGTTTTTTCAGATTAATTTTATTGCTTTAACTTGGCTTTTTCTTTTATTGCTTTAAATGTTTCACTGCTTTTGTTGTTTGGGTGTATAAGTTTTGGTATGGAAGTTCATTCTGATTTTGTTGCTCTGTGGCATTTAATAGTTTCCTCTTATGCTGGCTGGAGTTTTAATTCTTAATGGCAATAGTTTGACCCACTAGATTTTCATGTACCTTGGTGTTGTTTTATTACTTTTTATCCTGTTTTTTTTGTACTCAGAATTGAAACTTAAAATTTTCACCTATCTTATGTTCCCTCTTCAAATATTTTATTTTGTCTCTATCAGTATCAATTTTATATTTAATATTTTGGGACATATTATAACATAATACTATGTGTTAATAAATTGCTTCAACCAATATTTAATATAGAATTTCAGAAAATTTAAAAGTAATTAAAGTTGACAGACATCAAGAAAATGTTGATAATATATTGTAATAAGGCCTACTATTGGAGTTTCTATTTTTGCACTATTGGAAAGTATAAAATGGAAGGTGGGGTGAGCAGTCAGAGACAAGTAGTGCCATTCCAGCTGGGTATTAAAGAATTAAGGTAAGTAGGCTTGGTAGAAGAGGAAGAGAGGTTTGTCAGAGAAAAAGCCAAACCCTGGAATGGCTCTGAGATGTAAAGCACCTTTGCTTCTTGAGGAATGATGAGCCGTTTGCTGTTTTGGAAGTTGGCTTGTGAAGAACGGAATGCTTATCAAGTGGTTCCAGATTGTGGGTATCTTTGATCACTATTCTAATAAGTGTGCATTTGAAATAAAAGTAGAAATATGACTTTTATTCTTTAGGAAGTTATTTTATCTGAGTGTTAATAGGATAAATACCCAATCAAAGGATCAAATAGCTGTGTTTCTATTTCTATTTCTATTTTTTAAGCAATTTAATTTTAAGGATGGTCCTGCTCCCAGGTTTCTCAATCTCTCCTTGTTTACATGAACAAATAAGTAACTATTCAGTAGGCCTCTCATGCTCCAAGTGAGAAAATGTAACAGGTCAAGAGGACAATTGTTATAATATCACTCACATGGTCACATGGGACAGATCTTAGCCTTTTACATATCAGATATTTGGGGTATAGGTAGGTCCCCATTTAAAAAAAATAATGACTTAGTAAGTAATGAAGGAATGATCTCAGGCTAGCATTGATTCTTGCCAAGGATTTCCTACGGAGATAGTAGATTTCCCCATATCAGTTTCAGTCCCTTTGAACAGATAATTTAGAGGAGAATAAAAAAATATCCCGAAAATTAATGGCAATTTTGAAATAGAATATTTTGTCAAAATCAAATTCATTTCATTAAATGCATGAGAAGAATGCAACGAGTAAATGAGGTATGAATAACTGTAAGACGGGACAATTACCACCTCAGAAACACTATATTTGTGAAGTTAATTCCTCTCGAACATGAACAGTCCCCTTACACTTGACCCCTTTCTATTGCCTCTCCCATGCTTGAACTCTCCTTGAACTTTGAAGATCCATCTTGAAGGTTTGATATGGCCATCTCTTTTGCATCTGGTTATTTTAGCTCCAATTTGCAGCCCTAAAATGGCAATTATGGTGATATATTGCTCAAGTCACCCGACATGGATTAGTATTGGGATCAGCACATTTATGCACAGGAGTAGTGAATAGAGACTGTGGCTATGATTTTAAATGACTTGATTAATTCTGAAACAACATTTCAGAGTCCATTAGGTCCAGCAGGTGTTGGGGTGCACACTCTGTTTTCCCCCTAAGCAGCTTATTCGATTAAAGTGTCAAAGTATTTTGGACTTACATGTTCTTTCCTAAGGTGGTTTGCCTTCACTCTGCGCAGCACCTCTGAAAGAGATCCTCAACTTGTTTAGCCTCAATGTGTTTCCTTTGTCTGTTACTAGCACAATGTGTTCTTTTCTTGTAGAAGAACTAATTTGCATGACAGAACTCCAAGTACCCCACTGCTAAAAGCCTCCCTAAACACTCAGGTCAAAACCAGGCCAATTGTGCTGCTTATCCTGAGGGCCATTTTATCAGCAACTTGTGTCAAGGTTAAAAATGTGTCAACTTAATGTCTTGCTTCAATGCTTTCTTTTACTACTCGGAATACGTGTGGTGGCACTCTGCATCTCCCCTCTGCCCTCCACACCATCTGGATGTCACCAGTCTAATAAAAGTGTGTAGGGATGGGTGTTATATTTAAGGTCTTTGGAGTATTAAAACTTTAGATTCTTTGTTGTTGGTTTTCATTGAATCTAAGGTGACTTTCTTTGAAAACTCCTTACAATGGTCCTCTCATGCTTCATTAGTTCCAATGATTAACAACATAAAGAAATGTATAATGGGTATATAGTACAACATTTGTAGAATAATCTCAAAACATGACTCTGGTGAATTGCCCCATTGTTTGATCCCCTGAAATAATACATGTATCTCTACCACACTATGCATCAACATAATATATTCTAGAGATTTGTGTATTATTTTCCTCCAGAGTCACATCTTATTCTATCTTTATGCCTATGGCATACCTATCCATCATCCATTCATCTGTTTAACACAGAACCTTTTTTTGCTCTTATTTAGATCCTGGATTAATTTCAACTAAATACTTTTAATCACATGTACTAATAATTTCTTGGCAACCAAAAAAAAAAAGGACAAATCATGCAGTTTTATCCACTTATAGTTAATAATGTCTTTATAAGAATGTTGATGTAATGAGAATATGGTAAGTGTATAAACATTGTATAGAAATAGAAGAATGAACATTTGCTGGCTTGGATCAGCCTTTTTACTCTTGTCTGAGTAACCAGCAGATGCTATATATTCTCATCATTAAAGTAGAGGTAAAACTATTTGTCCGACTTATGGAACTGTTGAAGAGGATTTATTAAAAGAATAAATGTGAAAACATTTTGAAAACTATTGAGATTAAGGCAATTGAAAGTATCTGTTTAGGTTTCACATATGGTATGGCTGAGAATAATATTGCCAGTCACAGGATATTGATGTTATAATGTTATAAGGTTGTAATGAGTCTTCCCAGAACTCTTTTTCTACATTGCAGGATTCATGCTCTACCTGCTAAATAGAATATGGGGACGCCTTGGAGCCTTACATGCTGCAGTCAAGCTGTCTCTGAAAGATGGGAAATTAAACAGTGTTGAGTTGCATTTACTTGTATTACCCAGTCTTTGTGTGAGGGAGAAGTTTTAATCCTTTCCGTCTGGAGAATAGAGTTGAAATTCCTTTACTACATGAAAGCAAGTGGAATAATTCTGTGTTCCACAGTACATCCTTTCCACCTTCTGACACAGTTCTTCCACAGTGGACACTCTTCCACAATGGACACATAGGTAGTAATGTTGATTAATCTCTCTCATACAGGAAGACCTGCCTGTCTACCCGTCTCCTGTACTGCCCATGAAGTATGCTCTCAATGTCTGTGTAAGGGAAGCAAAAGTTGCCCAAAATTTTCACCCATTGAGTGATGCTTTCTTTATCTCTTTTTTCAGTCCAGAAATCTAAGGTGGTTGGTTTTAAATGATAGGTGACCATGTATTTCAAATATCCTAATGGATGCCAATCATTAAGTTGATTAGTCTCTGTTGAAGTATTTGAAAAATAATATTTTGTGCATGATATTTTACAAATCCCATCATTTTGGTAGTGTTTTTCTTTTACGGGAAATATATAGGTATAAAAGGGCTAGTTTAAATTTGCAACCATCTTATGAAGTCATTATGTCAAGTGCATAGAACATGAAAAGAAACTAAGTCATAAAGGTTTATATATACTGAATCTGAACAAGTTTATATCATGGTAGAAATACATTGAAATAAGTTCCAGTCCTGGGAGGCCAAAGATATAACTCAGAGTCCAAAGCAAAAACAGAGCAGAAGCCTGAACTGTCCAGATAAAACCTAAAGGAAAATAAAGGGAACCACAATGCCAGAGACATGGATTGAGCCAGTGGGCAGTGCAGCTGAATGGACTGACACAAAGAATCCATTGAAATATTATACAGGTGGGCAATAGAACAAACCCCAAAGCTCCAAGGAGAGCTTAGAATAGCTCTGTTTTCAGCTGGAAAGTGTGGGAGGGAGGAGGAGAATATATTGTTAACAACTTATTTATATTTCATCCCTGAGTTCTAAGTTGGAACAATAGGTTTTTTGTCTCCTTAAATGAGAAGCCTAAATTATTCTAAGAAGGTGAGAGACTCCATAATGAAACCTGAACATCCTTATGACGCAGGGAATTTCCATAAATAGAGTCACTTTGTATTATAGCATAGCACAATTTCTAGATTTTTTAAAGTGTTTTTTTTTAAGCAAAATAAAAGTTCTCATTTTTTCCCAATTAGAAAGGAGCCAAATTCCATGATGAAAACATTCCACAGGATTGGAGCCTGCACTGAAGGTGTTAGCTTGCAAGCAAATAAATGCTGGTTACACTTTCATTTGCTTGATAGAGTTCCTTAGTTCCTAACTCATTACAGAATTCGAAATAGATGTAGGGTTAGAGGACAAGTCTCTCTCACCTGTCTCAGCAGTGTCTTCTGCTACAGAACCTTCTCTAACCACAGGGAGCTTCTTACATCTGGAGCAACCCATAGTTCTACTGCTTTTGGTGATGAGATGGCTCCTCTGTGGAGAGAAAACCTACTTCCCTACAAGGTCCCTCCCCTCCCCGGGACTGGTTTCTGAGCTTCGGGCAGACTGTCCAGAGCCACACTTCTCGTCTGTGGACTTAATTTCTTCCAGGTGCTTGACGGTAACTCCAGCCTCTCTTTCCTCAGTTCTTCAGGTCACTCATGTTCACATCCTTCAGTCATTCCTTCCTTGGCTTGTTTTGCAGATGTGTCTTAGGGACTCTGTCAAGTGTGACTTCATTCCTGCATCCTCTCCCCTCCCATACATTTTTAGGAAAATATTTTCTGCATTTCTGGCACATTCTTTTTGTTCACCAATCATTGAAATAGTGGATTTTTTCCTCCTCCTCTTCCTCCTCCTCCTCCTCCCCCTCCTCCTTTCCCTCCTCCTCTTCTCCTTCTTTCTACTTCTTCCCCTCCCTCTCCCCTCCCCCTCCTCCATTCCCTCCTCCTCCTTCTCCTTTTCTTTTCTTTTTGTCTAGTTTCCTGTCTTTCAGAGATAGCTTGACTGCAGAAAACAAGCCTCTTCCCGTGTTCAGGAATCTATTTAGCAGGATGACTTGAGGGACTGAGTAGTGACCTTTGGATGAGGTGAGTGTACCCAGCTTCAGGAGAGCAGACTTTCAGGCTGTGATGCATTGCAGAGGGACCCTGTTTCAAGTCTGTGCTAAACTCCTCTCAGCCTTTCCACCATCTTGCCAACCTCCAGCTCTCTGAGACACCACCTGACACTGCTCCTGTCCATAGGAAATGAGGAGGAGGGCAGCATCCTGTTCTCTGCTGAGCTGAGAATCCCCATTGAAAACGGCTGAAGAAAAATCCTCCAGGCACATTAACCACCACCACCCCCTTTTCACATTCCTCTCTGCTAACCACATTCACGGAGGGCACAAAGACCAGCACGCGGATATACAAATCCTTATTTTACTGTCACTGTGAATTTTTCTTTCTTAGAATTTCCAATTTTTTTTCCTTGGTGGCAGCATAAAGGCAGTTAAAGAGACTTTTGGTGACATTCCCTTTGTTTAATGAAGCTTGGAGTTACGGGCAAGTGCCTTGAACTGCCGTTATTATGTGCCTGAGTGAAAAGGGCTGAGGGTCCAGATCTGTGCAAAGAGTTTTATTGCAAATAGGCACATTGATCATCCACAATCAGAGCTACCAGGTCAGCAGTGCTGCGGAGCAGCAGGCGCTGCAAAAGCTGACCAAGAGAGCAAAGGAGCTGGCAGATTAACGCGGCAGTCAAGCAGAAGGAGTTAGCTTTTCTCCCACGGTGGTCTTTTCTGCTTTTATCTGATAGAAAGCTGGTGAGAACCAGACACACTTGAATCTCACCCTATGCAGTCTAGCACTGGTCCTCCGAGGGTTCTCCATGTTTCTGGAACCCTGCTTTTGTAAAAGGTGCATCCCCGTGCTGCAGGTCTGTGCTTTGTGTCCTTGTTGTCGGCTATTTAGAGCACTGTAGAGTCGTTTCATTGTCAAGCACTTTTCTTCTGATCTCTCATGTGCTCAGAATCACATTTGGAAAAGACTACAGAAAAAGGCTCTCAGTTTGCTCTCATTGAAGCCTCAGTGTGATCATGAAAATAAATGTTTTTGTTCATCATTTGAAATACATTTTTAATATATTCAAATTCCATTTAAATTCACCATTGTGTAGATGACTGTACTTGTGGAAGCCTCGTGAGCATATTGCTATAACGATCCACTAAAAAGATTTTTTTCCTTGGGACTGTGTGTGTGTTGGTATTGTATCATCAGTTCCACTGAGATGGGTGGATGAAGAGTCTGCCTACAAAGTTACAAGTTCAGGACACCTGAGAATACATGTGGTTCCAAGACTTTGATAAAGAGTAACAAAAGTATCTTTTCAGTGGATCATTACAGAAAATAATCACAGGAGGCAGAGGGAGGAAGGGACCAGGGTGGGAGAGGGGAGGGAGAGGGGGAAGGAGGGGTGGTATGGGGGAGACAGGAAAAAGCCCAGAAGACCAGAAGAATGAATTTAAACAGGCAGCTATGGGGGTGATGACCGGGGGAGGGGGACCTCTAGAAAGTCCCAGAGACCTGGGATGTGAGAGGCTCGCAGGACTCAATGGGAGTGACCTTAGCCAAAATGCTCAACAGTAGGGAGTAGAAACTTGAAGAGACCACATCCAGTAGATAGACAGGCTCCCAGTGGAGGGAATGGTGCTACTCATATATCTTCAAATATTTTGCCCCAAAATTGTTTCTGTCTAAAAGGGACAAAAATGGAGCAGAGACTGAAGGAAAGGCCAACCAGTGACTGGCCCAACTTGGAATCCATCCCATAGGTGGACACCAAACCCTGATATTATTACTGATGCCATGCTGTGCTTGCAGACAAGAGCCTAGCATGGCTGTCCTCTGAGAGGCTCTACAAGGAGCTGACTGAGATAGATGCAGATAGTCATAGCCAACCATTGGACTCAGGTCAGGGACCCCCCATGGAAGAGTTAGGGGAAAGACTAAAGGGACTAAAGGTGATGGCAACCCCATAGGAAGATCAATAGCATCAACTAATCTGGACCCATGGGATCTTTAAGAGACTAAGCCACCAACCAAAGAGCATACATGGGATGGTCTGTACCCCAGCACATATGAAGCAGAGGACTTATTTGGCCTCAGTGGGAAAAAATGTGCCTAATCCTGCAGAGACTTGATTCCCCAGGGAAGGGGATGATGGAGGGGTGAGGTGGGGGTGGGTACTTGGATGAGTGTGTAATGAGTGAGCAGTAGAAGGGGGAGCACTTCTCAGAGGCAAAGGGGAGGGGGTGAAGAACTCTGGGAGGGGGATGGGGGGGCAACATTTATAATGTAAATAAATAAAATAATTTAATAAAAACTAAAATGAAGAAAGATATAAAGCAACCAAGCAAGCAAGCAAGCAAACAAATAAAGGGTAACAAAGTGAGAAGGGAGTTTTCAGTTCTCACCCAATGCTGCATTTGAACTGGTAGGGATCTATCTGAACAGAGTTTGAAATCAAGGGGCAAGGATATATTTGAGCAGAGCTTGAAATTGTCCTGTGTTCACTCATAAACATGAAACTTCTTGCCCACTGTACACTGGGCATCTTAGGGTTTCTGTTGCTGTGATAAGAACCACAACCAAGAGTAACTTGGGGATGAAAGTTGGGGTTTATTTCACTGTAGGCCCCTCACGAGAACTAAGACATTAGTCACTATGGGGGGGGGGAGGAAAAAAAACCAACAATAAGACTAGCAATAAATATTGATATAATAGAGAAAAACAGAGCCCTGAAAGATTAGAAAAGGCTACACTAGACACTGGGCGGGGTGAGGAGGGGCGGGGTCACAGGTGGAATAAAGAGAATCGAAGAGATCCAATTAAATAATTGAAAACAATCTCGGCTTCCAGGAGGCAGAAACAGGGCAATCCTCCAAAGCAGATTTGCTTTTATTCTTTGGGAAAACTTAGCAAAAGGAATGTGAAGAAGAAAAGAAAAGAGGAGAGGTTGGGTCGGGCAAAAGGAGGACGGACGATCAGGCATCACAGCGTAGACCAGCGGGATAGCTGGCCTGGTACCTCGGCATCACAGCATAGAGTGGGAGAGCTGGCCTGGTGAGTAGCCATTACTATTAGGTAAAGTATCGATGGGAGGCAGGGAAGTGAGAGACCTGCTGGGAGCAGAGATCTGAATGTGGCTCTCATTGCTTGCTGGTGTCAGACTGGACTCTTAGCATGCATTCTTGGGCTCCCAGCTGCCAGGCACCCTGGGTGTTCTAGTCCATAGTCAGGTCCTTAGTTCTGCTATGAATTCTGCTTCTTCCAGACGTCCTCGGCCATCACTATGTGCCTGGAACCTCTGTCTGGCATGACCAGGGTTCAACTTTAGTGAATGCTCTGCCGTTCTGATACTGTTTTTTTCCCTGCAGTCTAGAGGTACTACAGGGCAAGCTTCAGTGTATAGTCTGCATGTAATGCTTATTCTGAGTTTTCTAAGTGTGCGATTCATGAGGGTCTGGGGCCAGTGGCTGGGCCACCAACTCAGCTACTCAGCAACTCAGTAGGTGTCTTTTGAAAAAGGACATTTAGGGGCTGAAGTGATGGCTCAGAGGTTGAGAGCATATACTCCTCTTGCAGAGGAACTCAGTTTGTGTTCCAGCACCCATATAGATGGTTTACAACTGTTTGAAACAGCAGCTCCTGGGGACGCCAATGTCTCTGGCCTCTGTAGACACCCATACTCATGTGTATGTATGTATGTATGTACGTATGTGTGTATATATATATATGGATATATATATATATATCCATAAGAACACATACACACACACACACACACACACACACACACACACACACACACACCTTTTAAAAAATGACCATGACTGAGTGTCTAGCAGCAGTAGTTCCTTTGTAGCTCTGCCTGTGCTGTTGTAGCGTTTGCTTTGCCATCTCTTCTTTTTCTTTCCTTTAAGAAATAATGAAATGATGAATGAATTCATTCCATAAATAAAAGGGAAGCTTCATCCATGATATCTCAATTATATGGCTACCTAAACAAGACCTAAACAAAGACACCAACAGATATGCTAATGCAGCATGGAGAAATCTCATGGGGCCCCACCCTGACACAAAGAACTATAGGCAGTTCTAGAGTGCTGAGAGCAGGAGAGTTCATCTTGGAAAAATAGTCTTCACTATAGATCAGTTCTCTATTTGATTATTCAATACCAAGTATTCTGTGCTGAAAATACACACATGCAAATAGCACTAAATGGACTGAGCAGGTAGTATATATGTATGTGTGTGTATATATATTACATATATACACATATACATACACACACATACATATATATCTGTCTGTCTGTCTGTCGTGTGTGTATGTGTGTGTGTGTCTGTGGCATGTAAAACAATAACAAAAATAAGCCATGATTCCAAGAGGGAATGGGGGTGTGCAAATGAGTGGGATTGGAGGTAGGAATAGAAAGTCTATATTTTACTTTTTAAAAATAAAGAAATAAAACTTTTATGTTACTGAAAGCGCATGAAGATGGTCTGCATCTCCCTCTGAGCCGTGGCTCTTGCTGTCTTTGGGCTGAATTGCCCAGGGAACTGCATGAATCTCACCAGTGCTTTCTGGTGGGGTGCTGGTCTGTTTCCTGTTCTGTGTCATAAAGTTTCCCATTTCCCTTTCTGTTACATGTAGAGATCTTTGTTCAGTACCTACTCTTCTGACAGCTGCTATCCAGCTTCCCCAGGTTCATTCCTGAGACAATCCAGCAGCAAGTGCCTGTGATGTCTGTCAGCCTCTTTCTACTCCACTCTGTTTTTAGTTTTTTGCATTTTTCTGACCACACTTCTCTTGTCTCTCTGCTTCCCCGCCCCCCAGTCATGTCTGTCTACTTCCTTCCCTTTAATGTATTTCACAGTTATGTCAGATGACACCTTTTATTTTATTTTCCCAAACAGTTTATATTTATTCTTTTTCCCATCATGTCAGAAGCTTTGGAATAAGAACCGCGGTAATGACAAATATTGATTTTCTAATCTTGATCCAATCTCAAAACTCATTATTTGGATATGACATCACCTTGATACTTCATGATAATTAATAATTTTATTATTTTATGCAATCCAAAATATTTTAAGGGAATAGAGATACAGCTCCATAGTTAAGAGCACCTATCACTTTCATAGAAGCTCTCATGGAAGACTTCAGTTTCCAACACCCACACCAGGTGTCTCGCAACTGCTGCTGACTCCTGTTCCAAGGAGATTGAATGCTTATGGTCTTCTTGATACCTGCACTCATGTACACACACACTCACACACCACACACAGTCACATACCATACATGGTCACACACCACACACACTCACACACCACAGATTCACACACACTCACACATAACACACATACTTACATAGCATACACACTCACACAGACACCACACACACTCATACACACACGCTCACACAAACACCATACACACATGCATACTCACACACATTTAAAAATAACAAAAATAATATTAGAAAGAACAATATGAATTATTTTTTAGAACTAGGTTAAAGTATGAAATATGTAATTAACATAAAATTTATCCGAATGTTATTAGAATTAGGAAACAGATTATATTAATTAGCTGATTCTTCACCTCCCTTTCTCATGAGGATAGAATCTGACTATTCTTGTCTTTTTCTAAACAATTTTAAGTAACCCTTGCTATTTCTATTCTTTTTCTACGTATACAAGGAGATTTATTTGTAGCTTTGTTTTATTTTCAGGTGTAGCTTGCCTATGTATTCATGTCTCGTGGACATGCATTTTGCATCCAGGGAGGCAAATGTAAGACCTTAGCTCTGTTGATTAGACTCCTCAAGAATTCTCTGCAATTCTTGCATTCATTATTCTTGCAACAGAAGAGGGAAGCTGTCTCACAAGCTTTAAGGCCGAGTCTCTCATCTTAAGTTGAATAGTCTTGTGGAGACTTTTGAAAAGGTATAAAATTAATCTGCCTATGTATGTATATATGTATGTATGTATGTATCTATCTATCTATCTATATACTTATGATCTATTATCTATTTATCTAATATATTTGTATCTATCTTCCTATTAATAGCAAGGTATATGATACTCATATTTTGTCCTGTTTATGATAAATCTAAACTCTCTTCTTTGAAAAGGGTTTCTTTTCCCTAAAAACAACTTTTAAATCTTAATAGTTTTCATTAAGACATAACATTTCTACTCTTATGTTGTTTATTTATTGAGTTTCGAGATATTCTCAAACAGGATTTGTAAGCTGTGGCTGCAGATAACTTTATGAAAGAATGTTGGTATTTGTTTATTATATGTAACTGTGGTACTTTACTGCTTTTGATTCCAGTAGTTCAAATAGGTGACTAATTGACTGCCACTGACATCTATAAAAATGGCACAATGTGAGTGCTGTGCTCAAACATTAAGATTAGTCTGTTGAGCACTTTGCTTTGTGTGTGAATTATACTCTTCACAGAAATAGGTGAATGATGTGTACAAGTAATTACTCCCCTGTACACTACTTTATTTATGAAACACTAAAGAATATGGCTATATATTTGTAATTAAGTACTGACTGAATTCTATGTAAATAGTCATCTATTATCTGAATGTTTCCTAAATGATAAGTACTTGAAAGAATTATATAGAAATAATCCTACCTCATCTTTATTTAAATAAGTTATTTGATATATTTTTATTTGCCATATCATTGACATGAACTACAAGTGAAGATTTATACATATACACACATATATGTATAAGTATATTTTTAATCTTTAGACTATATTATGTTCATTGTTCTGACTTTGTGATTTGATCTGTCAATTCAAGTTATTAATTTATACACTTTTATAATTGGTAGACATGCTTTTTTGTTTAACTCAGTGTTATTTTTGCAACTTTACTTTATCTTCATATCACTATAAATATTAGACTATTGTGGTAAATCTATAGTAATACCCAAAAGAGGGAAATAGTTATTTCATGTTCTTCCCTTTACGAAAACCAGTGGAATATGCAGATCAATGGGTGTTTCTGTATTTCCTTGTTCTTTTGGCACAGTAAGACTACCTTCACTTGCTCAATCCTGCTACTGGCTATGACTGTGAGCATGCTTCCGGTTAAGTGATTTATGTTACATGCTTTCGTAAAGACCAAGAACCTGTATATGTCTTGCTGTGATACTTTCTCCTCATAGCAAAGATTTTAAAATTATATATTGAGGTTCGATTTTCATCACTAAGTCCTTGAGAAACCTTGATAAATGGATTGCTGTTGGGTTAACAGCCCCATTGCAAGCACATGTGGAAGGTCAAATATGCCTTTATGTGCTAAACCATGGGGTCGCTTTTTTTTTAAATTCGATATAATTTTTATTTGCATTTCAAATGATTTCCCCTTTTCTGGCCCCCCACTCCCCAAAAGTCACATAAGCCCCCTTCCCTCCCCCTGTTCTCCCACCCACCCCTTCCCACTTCCCTGTTTTGGTTTTGCCTTATACTGCTACACTGAGTCTTTCCAGAACCAGGGGTCATTCCTCGTTCTTCTTGTACCTCATTTGATGTGTGGATTATGTTTTGGGTATTTCAGTTTTCCAGGCTAATATCCACTTATTAGTGAGGGCATACCATGACTGATCTTTTGAGACTGGGTTACCTCACTTAGTATGATGTTCTCCAGCTCCATCCATTTGCCTAAGAATTTCATGAATTCATTGTTTCTAATGGCTGAATAGTACTCCATTGTATATATATACCACATTTTTTGCATCCATTCTTCTGTTGAGGGATACCCGAGTTCTTTCCAGCTTCTGGCTATTATAAATAGGGATGCTATGAACAGAGTGGAACATATATCCTTATTACATCATGGGGAATCCTCTGGGTATATGCCCAGGAGTGGTATAGCAGGATCTTTTGGAAGTGACATGCCCAGTTTTCTGAGGAACCACTAGACTGATTTCCAGAGTGGTTGTACCAATTTGCAACCCCACCAGCAGTGGAGGAGTGTTCCTCTTTCTCCACATCCTCGCCAACACCTGCTGTCTCCTGAGTTTTTAATCTTAGCCATTCTGACTGGTGTAAGGTGAAATCTCAGGGTTGTTTTGATTTGCATTTCCCTGATGACTAATGAAGTTGAGCATTTTTTAAGATGTTTCTCCACCATCTGAAGTTCTTCAGGTGAGAATTCTTTGTTTAACTCTGTACCCCATTTTTTAATAGGGTTGTTTGGTTTTCTGGAGTCTAACTTCTTGAGTTCTTTATATATATTGGATATTAGCCCTCTATCTGATGTAGGATTGGTGAAGATCTTTTCCCAATTTGTTGCTTGCCGATTTGTCCTCTTGATGGTGTCCTTTGCCTTACAGAAACTTTGTAATTTTATGAGGTCCCATTTGTCAATTCTTGATCTTAGAGCATAAGCTATTGGTGTTCTGTTCAGGAACTTTCCCCCTGTACCGATGTCCTCAAGGGCCTTCCCCAGTTTCTTTTCCATTAGCTTCAGAGGGTTTGGCTTTATGTGGAGGTCCTTGATCCATTTGGATTTGAGCTTAGTACAAGGAGACAAGGATGGATCAATTCTCATTCTTCTGCATGCTGACCTCCAGTTGAACCAGCACCATTTGTTGAAAAGGCTATCTTTTTTCCATTGGATGTTTTCAGCCCATGGGGTCACTTTTTAACACAGCATATTCTACCTTTTTACAACAGAAGAAACGTTGGAATCCAAAAGAACATATCAAAATAGATAATGTGGACATAGCTTTCTGATGGGAAGCAAAAAAGAAACTATTTCAGGATGGTGAATTAAAAGGGGCAATATGAAGTCCTAAGATACTTGGGTCAAAGTCTTGTTGAAGAGGATATGAAACAAAGTGAATAAATAAATCTGTGTTTCTTGGGGAAAGGGTTAAATACATTTTTAGTAGTGGCTGCATCCTTCATGGCCCCCCAAGGATGGACAACTGGTATGTTGGGAGAATGAAGAAAAGACTGACATATGGACACACAGAAAAGCTGTTACGTGGTCTGGACTTTTGAATAGAGCATCCTGGAAGCTCTGCGTGTTTGTCATATACAGTTGAGCAGAATGGTGAGGTTACACTTACAGGTGAAGGATGCAGAACTTATAGCATCCAGCTGAACAAAAAGACAGGGTTAGTTCATTTCTGTCAGAACAGCCTCTGCAGAGGAGTGGTCCTTAAGTCAAAAATATTTGGGGGTAGAAAGCTATAGTTGATTTTTTCTGCATACATGACACACACACACACACACACACACACACACACACACGATAACTACCCTACATCTCAAAGCTTTGCCTTCCTACTGAGCCTGAGGTTAGAGAGTCTTTGGTGTGAACACATCCACATCAGCAGAACACAGTTACTCTGGAATCCACTCACTCTTGGATCTCTCAGTTTTCTACAGTTAGTAATGTATGCTGGTTGGTCTTGGGTTCATTGATATGGAATTATATAAAAGAAAAAGGGCAGAAACTTACAGGAATGAATGGAAGTACAATATATGAATATTATGTTCTATAGGGTCTAAAAGATAACATTTTCCTGAGCTCACAGAAAATGAGGAAGCTTTTGAATCAAAAGAGCTAATGATATCTCAGTCTGGAAGCCATGGTGAAATTCAGATAAATTACTATGTTTATTGCTTAGACTCTGTGATTGTATTGAGATGTTTTAGTTAGAGTTCTTATTGTTATGATAAAATATCATGGGCAAAAGCAATATGGAGAAGAAATGGTTTATTTAATTTTATATCTTGTAGTCTAGAATTCAGGGCAGGAACTTAGGCAAGGAACCTGGAGGCAGAAGCTGAGAGAGGCCCTCGAGGAGTTCTGTTTATTTGTTTGCCACTCATTGCTTTCTCATCCTTTTTTTGTAGCACCGAGGACCACAGCCCAGTGTTGGCACTGCCTACAGTGAAATGTGCCCTTCTACATACATCACCAGTCAAGAAAAGAAGGTTTGTCCATGGGACAATCTGATGAGGGTATCTTCTCAACTGGGATTCCCTCTCTGAAAATGACTTTTTCTGATGTCAAGTTGACATAAAACTAGCCAGCATAGAGTAAGGTTCCAACTGAGGGTTAGCTACACTTTCATCATCAATAGTGAATGCAATGGTTTCAGGCTTATGGCATTTCCAACAAATTTTTATGTAGTCAAACTGCAATAATATTTGAAAATATGGCCAATTAAGGAACTAATTTTAAGAAATAGAAACTAGAAAGAACTGTTTAGCACCTGAAAGTAACAAAATGAAATAGATAAAAATTTTTTATGGAAAAATATGGCATAGTGCTATGGAAGGCTTATGGATTCATACTGTAGTTGTCAGAATTGGACTGGCTATAAACTTAAGTGTCTCAATACCATTCATCTGAAGCTTGAAGACAATTCACAATGTCGCCCTGTATCACAAGAGATTGTCTACTGACAGTCTTGCTGTGCTGCATTGTAGCATATTTAGAGGAACTGAAATAATGTCAATATTCATTTCACATTGCAAGATTTATAAATTACATACCTAATTATATACGTTTATGTATATAAGTTACATATAGAAACTTGACATTTTCATATAATTTATATATTAGATACTTGCTATATATTGTTAATATTCTATAGCACTCTAAAAGCATTTTATCAATATATTTTACTAATGATGACCAATATGATTGCCAATTGGCACAGATTAGGCTGAATATATAGGCTTGATTTCTAAGTGTAATTCACACAGTTCTTCATTGTGTTTCAATAATTGAAAGAGGAGCTGTTATGCATAACCTAGGTTAGCTTTGTTTCTAGGGTCACACAGGTGCTGATCTAGAACTCTAGCTGGTGGGTCTAGAAATCAGTCACTGTTGGTCATTTTAAAAGGTCAATATTAGCTTTGATTCTTTTGAAATAGGGATAGTATTAACACAGCCCAGTGTTTCACACGTTCACAAAAAAAAAAAATGTGCCTCTAAGAAAATGTGCATCTATATTCTACATTAGAAGGCTCTACCAGGAATCTGAAAGTGGTGTCATTGAAAATTCCCACCATAAAACTATTCAAAGGCTATGAAAAGGCAATGCTGTTGTTGATTCTTATCCTCTTCTTTGTTCCTCTCTTTATCCCTCCTTCACCTTTCCCTTTTACTGTTATTATTTTGCATTCCCCTTTGATCTTTTTAATGGTTAAAATATCAAAACAGAATAATGGTACCAATCACATTACCACTAAAATTCGGTCTATAATTATTTTTTCCAAACCATGGTCATAGATGTTTAATACAAAACTGTGACCATAATAACTGTGTAATATTAAGAACTCCTCCAGGAAAAATAAAAGGCTTTCACATAAAATGGTGCCCTGGGTCTAGTAACATAAGTCCAAGGAAATGTAGACTAATTATTGAGTTTTATGTTTCTGAAATGCCTTTACAAACTCACAGATCTATATCTAATACTAAGCTTTGTGATTTATAGATTAACTAGGTAGCCCCTGACCTTAATAAAAGCAATAAAATTGTTATGGGTTCTTTTGTGCTAATCAGAAAGTCTGCAAGTAACAATTAATGAACTCCAAGTCCATTAAAATTTATAAGGCAAGATATTATCATGTGATAGTGGAGCTGGGTGAGAGTGCTGTCAGGTTCAGCAAAGGTTGGTGCAGTCTTGTTCCAATGACGCAGTTAGAAAACCAAGACAACCCCTAGCTTTTCAGAGAGGCCATCAACAGGACTGTCCAAGGAAAGAATAGGTGGTGACTCAAGGCACGCCATCAAAAGATACTTACATAGTATTCACTATGAATGAGTGAATGAATGAATTAATAAATGAATGAAATTGTAAGCCAGGCATGGTGGTATACACCTGCAGAACTTGGGAGATTGAGGTAGGATGACCACAGGTGAGACCAGTCTTCACAACATATAGGGTTTCTGCCCAGCAAAGCGGTCTTACAAAGCCTAAACAGAAACCTACCAATCAACTAAAAGAAAAAAGAAAAAAAGAAAAGAAAAAACAAACCAAAAATAGAACCCCGCAAAACATAAAAGCAGGCAATGAACAATATAATATTTATATTAAAATGGTAAGATTACTCCGTAATGATCCAAAGATAGAAACAACCCAAATATCTAGCAACTGATGAGTAAACAAAATGTGGCATATCTATATGATGGACTATTAAAGAAATGAAGGACTTACTTTTTTCTAGCCATGAGTAGCCATTGAAAATGTTATTCTAATTAAAAAAAGGCAGATAGGAGATCCCATACTGTTTGATTCTATTCATATAAATGGCCCAGGAAAAGAAAAACCTTAGGTACAGAGAAACAATTAATAATTGTCAGAAGGTAGGTGAGGAAGGTAATTAGGAGTGACTGTTAATGTATATGAGGCTTGCTATTTATAATTACAATATATATATATATATATATATATATATTTTAATATTTTTATTTTCTATATTCTTTGTTTACATTCCAAATGATTTCCCCTTTCCCGGATCTCCCCTCCCCATATGTCCCATAAACCTTCTTCTCTCCATCCCTTCTCGAATCACCTCCCTCCTTTTTCTCTGTCCTTAGATTCCCTTCCAATGCTAGATCAATCCTTTCCAGAATGAGGACCCTCTCCATACTTCTTCATGGGAGTCATTTGTTATGCGATTTGTGCCTTGGGTATTCAGGGCTTCTGGGCTAATTAATATCCACTTATCAGAGATTGCATTCCATGTGTATTCTTTTGTGATTGGGTTACCTCAGTTAGGATGATATTTTCCAGATCAAACCGTTTGCCAAAAAATTTTGTGAATTCATTGTTTCTAATTGCTGAGTAGTATTCCATTGTGTAAATATACCACATTTTCTGTCTCCATTCCTCTTTTGAGGGACATCTGGGTTCTTTCCAGCTTCTGGCTATTATAAATAAGGCTGCTGTGAACATAATGGAGCATGTGTCTTTATTGCATGCCGGGGAATCCTTTGGGTATATGTCCTTTTGGGAGAGGTATAGCAGGGTCCTCCGGAAGTGTCATGTCCAGTTTTCTGAGGAACCTCCAGACTGATTTCCAAAGTAAAATATATAAAGAAAATGTCATAAAATTAGATAGTGGCCCGATTCAAATATCTATACATATATTAAAATCTGCTGAATTCTATGCTTTGAAAGGAAAATTTGGATTAGTGAAAGAAAACTATGCTTGTGGGTCACACAGCTGCTGATCCAGAGACCTTGCTTCTGGGTCACACTTACTCAGGCATGTGACCAATTAATAGTTCTTGGGAGTTATTCACTCCTGAACATGGAGAGTTCTTGGTATAAGCCCGCATATAAAGATGTATTTTTAGACATAAGTATAATCGATATCATGAAGGAGGAATTGAAAGACTGCTATTAATAAAGCCAGAAAGGGAATATAGCAAACCAGAATGGCTAAATATGAACAAATCTGAATTAGAAATGTTGGAACTGAAAAGACCTAGTAGTCGTAATGATTTATTTAGCAGATGGAGTACGTAAATGGTATACTTGGCTCAACCTAAAAGAGCATTAATACGTTTGAATAAAATAACGAGGAGCTGACAGGGAAGAGAACATGAATGAAACTCTATAGAGCTATGGAAAAGACATGAAGACCGTGTGTGAATGCTCAACAGTTCCTTAGAAGGGAAGAAAGAAGTAGAATAAAGGAAGTTGCAAAAGAGAGAAGGTAGTATTTGAGTTATTGTCCTGATGTTTAAAATGGTGTGCACTCAGACTACCATGCTGAATTGATGTCTTGATAAGATCATGGCATGTGGCAAACACACAGACATGTCTTAACGTGATTGGACAATCATGTTCTAAGGTTCCTTAGAGAAGAAAGACAAATAGGCCTGACAGGTCCTCAGTAGAAATGTGTCCTAGTGAAGAATGGGATTTGAATTCAGCATGCTAGAGGATGTACCTGCAAATGTAAAGTTCTTTACACCTCAAATAAAGGGAAATGTGAGGAACATACGAACTATAACTCGACTTACCTGCGTGATACCGTCATCCACAAATCAACAAGAGCAGATGACAGTGGCCAAAGAAGGAAGAATCAAAACACCACAAAACAAGGCTGGCAAGCAGAGCAAAGGGGGTGATGAAGCTAGCAACTTCAACTTTGTTTAAACATGACAGAAATTTATTTAGGAAAAGAAGAATGAGTGTTCAGAAAGTTATTAGAATATGCTGATGACTGGTTTTGCAGTGAACATACAATTCATCAAAGACCACTTATCAGTGAATAGAACTGGATCAAAGCAGAAGCTGGCATATCAAGACACAACAGGTTCATGCTCTGGCCCTATGTACTTTCATTGAGACTGACTGAGACTACAGAATTCTATCTTTGGTTTCCAAAGTTCAAGGGATGCTCTTGAAGGACAACTGCATTTAGCCTGTTACCAAGGCAAATCAGATATGGCTACTTACACAGTTTGGTTCCTGGAGGCAGTGCAGGTCCCAGACAGAAATGACAGAATGTTTCTGGTGTTTAAAGCTATGCCATTTAAGTTGCAGGTCATTCTAAGCCTCTAGATTTTGTGGTCAAACTTGGAGTAGAGTCACTCGGTGACAATTTCTGGGTAGCAAGTCAATCAGGCCATTGGGGAGCAGTATGTCTTCTCTGTCCCAGGCACAATCAAAGATGACAAGGATATCAGCTTTGCGTCTCCTTTACAGTCTAGAACACAGCTCAGAACCCTTCAAGCTGACCTGCTGCTGTGATAACAGGGAGGTTCTGAGGCCAGCAGGAGGGGCCAACATTGATCCTGACAAACAAGAGGATCCTGTCTCCAGCTCTTCTCTATCTTCTTAGCTCCAACTCGTAAGCACATGCTTAATAGCCAGAAGTCTGACAACATAGTAAAAAGTCTACCAAATTCTATGAGAAGGGAATAAAAAAACCAAACCAACCTAACCCAACCCAACCCAACCCAACCAAGCCAAACCTCCAACTAACAACCAAATCAACCAAACAAAAATCACGTGCTCAACATCTCCAGAGTTTCTAAGGCTAAACATTGAAAAGGGACCACCCAGACCTCAGTAGCCCTGGGAGGGCACAGGAGACCCTCCCTGCCTGGGAGGCAGGAGGGCTACTGAGAGCCTCAGGAAAGGGGTAAGGACTGTAGCTCCATCATTTCCCAGCTCTCTAGATTCAATGCCCTCCTCGACAAAGGAGCCATGCCTCATGCAGAAAACAGCTGCTCTTTTCCAGGCCACTGACCCCAGCCCCTGGCAACAGCTCAAACAGACACGGACCATACCTCCCTCAGCATACTGAAGGGAGGCACACCACGCACAAGCCTGCCCCTTGGGCATTGTCAGAACCCAGGACTTGCCCCAGCAGGGATTCCACCTTTCTTTGCTCCTAACAAGCAGCCTGGCCTTGGACCGGAAGCTAGGGAGATGACGACCCTTCTGAAGCTTAAATTCCATCTCCAGGTACAGATTTACCTCATCTTTCTTTGGTGGGAAAGGATGTCCTTTGTAGGGAAGTTCTAGAAATGTCTCCTTTCTGCTTCGTTCTTCACCTCTGCACAGAGAGCTTTGTTAGCCATCATTTCTTGTATACTTTTGATTTTCATTATCTCTGAACAACTTCAGGCACCTCTGCTGCTAAACTATTGACTAGCAGTCAGTGGGGCAGATGAGTCCTGACCCTGGAAAGGAGATGGACAGAAAGAACCAACTAACTCTTCAAGTTGTCCACCGACTTCCACGTGTGAGGCAGCATGCATGCACCCACACACAGGCACATGTGCACTAAGATTTTAAACTACTGCCACTTATTATTGTATCAGTATTTAGCTTATTCAAAAGCTATACTCGGCAAACACACTACTGCCATCGTCTTTGGGATCAGCACATTGGGATTGGATCAATCCAGCCTCCTCAACAGCTTCTGACAGCCTTTGTCTTTTCTTAGAAAAAGAGTTTTTCCATTCATCTTCTACATAGATTTTCCTGGTTCAGCAAAAAGACTTTATGTTATTTGAAAGAATTTTCTGTACAAGACTCAAGGTAGAACCTTCCTTTCATTTTACTTCACCGCCTAAATTAAGAACTAAGTCACCATAGTTTCTTATATAAATAAATTATTAAAGAAGAAAGCTAACAATGCTTGCAGAGACCACTCCTGTGGGGGATCTAAGGAATGCTGTAGAACTTTCATCATCAAAAAGCAGAGTCTGGCATGGAGGCTGGACTGCCCATATCCAAACACTTGGAAAAGTCACCAAGTCCAGATTCAGAGACTTCCATTATAATACATCTAAGCCCTTAAATCTATAACAAAAGCAAAAAGAATTATCCCAACGCAAAGACTGATTATTTCCCTAGACACGAGAGGGCTGAATTATGATTTGGAAAACAAAAATGAATGGGAGTCTAATTTCTTGAATTCTTTGTATATATTGTATTAGCCGTCTATCGGTTATAGGATTGGTAAAGATCTTTTCCCAGTCTTTTGGTTGCCATTTCATCCTATTGACAGTGACCTTTGCCTTACAGAAGCTTTGCAATTTTATGAGAACCCAGTTGTTGATTCTTGATCTTAGAGCATAAGCCATTGGTGTTCTGTTCAGGAACTTTCCTCCTGGGCCCATGTGTTTGAGACATTTCCCTACTTTCTCTTCTATTAGATTCAGTGTATCTGGTTTTATGTGGAGGTCCTTGATCCACTTGAACTTGAGCTTTGTCCAGGGAGATAAGAATGGAGCAATTTGCATTCTTCTTCATGTTGACCAACAGTTGAACCAGCACCATTTGTTGAGAATACTGCCTTTTCCCCACTGGATGGTTTTAGCTCTTTTGTCAAAGATCAAATGACTGTAAGTGTGTGGGTTCATTTTTGGGTTTTCAATTCCATTCCATTGATCTTCCTGCCTGTCACTGTACCAATACTATGCAGTTTTTGTCACTATTGCTCTGTAATACAGCTTGAACTCAGGGGACCAAATAATCCTATTAAAAATGGGGAATAGCGCTAAACACAGAATTCTGAACTGATGAAACTCTAAGGGCTGAGAAACACCTAAAGAAATATTCAACATCCTTAGTCATCATAGAAATGCAAATCAAAACAACCCTGAGATTCCACCTCACACCAGTCAGAATGGCTAAGAACAAAAATCTCAGGTAACAGCAGATGCTGGAGAGGATGAGGAGAAAGAGGAACACTTCTCCATTGTTGGTGGGATTGCAAGCTGGTACAACCACTCTGGCAATCAGTCTGGTGGTTCTTTAGAAAATTAGACATTGTACTGCCTGAGGACCCAGCTATACTACCCCTGGGCATATACCTAATATTCTCCAAGGTGTAACGAGGAAACATGCTCTGCTATGTTCATAGCAGCCTTATTTATAATAGCTAGAAGCTAGAAAGAACTCAGATGTCCTTCAACAGAGGAATGGATACAGAAAATGTGGTATATTTACACAATGGAGTACTACTCAACTATTAAACACAATGACTTTATGAAATTCTGAGGCAAATGAGTGGAACTAGAAAATATCATCCTGAGTGGGGTAACCCAATCACAAAAGAACAGACATGATATGCACTCACTGATAAGTGGACATTAGCCCAAAAACTCTGAATACGAAAGATACAATTCACAGACAACATGAAGCTCAAGAAGGAGGAAGACCCAAGTGTGGGTGATTAGGTCCTTCTTAGAAGGCAGAATAAAATATTTATAGGAGCAAATATAGAGACAAAGTTCAGAGCAGAGATTGAAGGAAAGGCCGTCCAGAGACTGTCCCATCTGGGCATTCATCCCATATATAGCCACCAACTCCAGAACTATTGTGGATGCTATGAAATGCTGTGGGGAGCCGTTTTGTTGGGCCCTAAAGATGGTGCCTGGCCGTGTGCCAGGCTCGTGCTGCTTGACAAATGGGCAGGTCCTTGTTTGAAAGAGCTTGAGCGGCTAGCCTGCTTCCGTCTTGCTGCAGCGTATGAACATCTGCCACGTGGCTCATGGGGATTGGCTCACTATAATATATTTAAGGGGGTTGGGGAAGTGCCTCTGGAGTCAGAAGATTGTTCAAGGTTCCTGAATAAACCACTTAAAGAAGAGTTCGTGTGTTGCATCTTTCCTCGCTGGTCGAGATAGGTGTGCCAAAATGCTTGCTGAAAGGAGTCTGATATAGCTGTCTTCTGAGAGGCCCTGACAGAGCTTTACAAATACAGCGGCAGATGCTTATAGCCAACCATTGTACTGACTGGGGTCCCCAAAGGAGGAGTTAGAGAAAGGACTGAAAGAGCTGAAGGGATTTGTAACCCCATAGGAAGAACAACAATATCAACCAACCAGACACCCCCAGAGCTCCCAGGGACTAAGTCACCAACCAAGGAGTACATATGGCTCTGGCTGCACATGTAGAAGAAGATGGTCTTGTCAGGGATCAATGGGAGGAGAGGTCCTTGGTTCTATGAAGGCTTGATAGATGCCCCAGTGTAGCGGAATTGAGCACTGGGGGTGGGAGTGGGTGGGTGGATGAAAACTCTTATAGAAGCAGGGGGAGGGGGTGCTGGGATAAGGAGTTTTTTTGGGGGGGGCAGGAAAGGGGATAACACATGAAATGTAAATAAAGAAAATATACAATAAAAAATATATATTAAAAATGAGTGGGAGGTCTCATCCAAGTGTTACTCCTCTCAGAAAGCAAAGAAACAGGGATGTCTTTCTGACTCAGCTACCAGAGTTGGTGAGAACTGGCCACACAGAGGTTGGGCTCTCTCTCCTTGAGCCCTCATTTGGCTTTCTCCAAAGCTTTTCTATTTCTAAGCAACTAGAGTCCTTCCTTAAGCTCCTGCTCAGTGGGAAGTGTAATGCAAATATTTTCAGATGAGTCACCTCCTTTTATAAGCAGATCCTTAATATTTTGACTTTCCAGTGGATACGTGGCAAAGCAAGGAACGTTTCACAGATACAGAGAGTAGAGGATTCTGCACACGCACCCTATTGTCTTATAACCTGGTCAGACACTCAGCTCTAATTCAAAGTACAGGGCTTAATTTATGCTGTAATTTTTAAAAAGTTGCTTATATGAGTTTTAGATGGCAATTTTCTTGATTCTAGCCAAGTATCCTTTTAATTGAAAATTCATTTTCAGAACAAATATCTACTTTCATATCCTTTATTATTCATGATTTTTTGGCAGTAGAGGTCCAACATATAATCTTGTTATTGATGCTACATATTTTGTTCACAAATATTGATATAGAATCCTAGGGAAGACACGTGGTTTAGAACATCCAGAAACTGGTATTCCACGAGATAAAGAACATATCCAGTCTTTTCCACAACAGGGGCATATCATCTTGTAAAATCCCGTGAAGCTAATTGTTGAGTTACTTCTTCAGGGAAAGGTTATAGCCCTGAAGAGTATAGCCTTGTTGATTAGATAACCTCTACCTATTATTTCATGACACACAAGTTGCTATACATTCTCTGATCACTGGAAACACACACACACACACACACACACACACACTTTCTCTCTTTCCCTCCTTCTCTCTCTCATGTGTGTGTGTGCATACATACATGTGGTATACATATACATGTGTATGTACATGTAGAGACCATAGTTGAATATTATGTGCCTTCTTAATCACTGTCAATCTATTTTATGAGACAGTGATTCTGACTGATCCTGGAAATCACAAGCATGCTTAGACTGGCGGGCCAGTGAGTGAGCTCTTAGGGATTCTAGAGATCTTTAATTGTCACATGCATTCAAGAAGCACAAACTTGTCAGGCATGGTTGTGCATACCTCTTGTTCTAAAGTTTGAGAAGCAGAGACAGGTGGATGGATGTGTGTTTGAGGCTAGAGGTGGCTACTTAGTTAGGCCTTGTCCCAAAAACCAAATAGAAGAAAGAGATGAGGAGCAATGTAGGAGGGGAGGAGAACAAGTAAAAGAAGAAGAAGAAAAAGAAGAAGAAGAAGAAGAAGAAGAAGAAGAAGAAGAAGAAGAGGAGGAGGAGGAGGAGGAGGACGACTATGACGATGACGACGATGAGGATGAGAATGAGGAGGACAAGGAGGAGGTGGAGGAGGTGGAGGAGGTAGAGAAGGTGGAGGAGGTGGAGGAGGAGGAAGACAACAAGAAAAAGGAGGAATAGGAGGAGGGGGAGGGGAGGGGAAGGATAGGAGGAGGAAGGAGGAGGAAGAGGAGGAAGAGAAGAAGAAGAAACAATTACTTTTTCACAGGCTCAATTAAAACCATTTTACAAATGAAATCAGGAGTCAATTCAATGTTGTGGTGAAACATCTAGAAACTACAGTGTGCAAAGTATTTCTTTTTAAGAAGTGGCAATCTGCTTATTCTTATAGGAATGTAGGAAGATTCCTAATGAAGTCTCTAAGCCTTACCACTTGTGGGGGTTTGAATAAAAATGGCCCCCAGCAGGCCCATGGGGAATGGCACCATTAGGAGGTTTGGCCTTTCTGGAGTAGATGTAGCCTTGTTGGAGGAAGTACGTCACTGGGGGTGGGCTTTGAGGTTTCATATGCTCAAGGCAGGCCCAGTGTCCCTCTCTCTTCCTGTTGTCTGCCGATCTTGATATTGAACTCTCAGCTTCTTCTCTAGCACCATGCCTGCCTGCATGCTGCCATGCTTCCTGACATGACAATAATAGACCGGAAGCCAGCACCAGTTCAATGTTTCCCTTTATAAGGTTGGTGTAGTTATGGTGTCCCTTCACAGCAGTGAAGCCCTAACTAAGATGCTGACTCTTAGATGCACATGAAGTTACTACAATCCTAATGCCTCAATTTGGTGTGCGACTTCTTATCTCAAGTCTAACTAACTTGGGAGTGTAGCCACCTCTAGGACCATGCAGGCTCACTTGGAATTCCCCAGGTATTCTCTAGTCCTCTCTTTTCGGATCCTATACATCTACCTCTGTCAGTAGCATAATGACATCACTACTGGTAATTTCGCCCCTGCATATAGTTGCCCTATTCATTGCCCAACATCCTGTATGGTAAACCATTAAGTACCCACAGAATGCCATGCAGCCACTGGGCTGGTATAACAACAGGCTGATTTGGCTGAATGTGAAAAATGCACTGAGGTGGACCTCTGTGTCACTGTTGGTCACATCAACTGCTACGTGGCACTGCCAGTGTCCCCTGCCTCACTAAATGTCTGCTCTATTCTCTGAGGACAGGAGAGAAATAGATACACAATCTGTTTTCTGTTACTTTCTCTTTTCTGTCTTTTCTAAAGAACTCCTCATCATAGTGGCTTGTTCTCCATGCAAATAATTCACACAAGCGGATGCCCATGAACCTGTAGCTAGCAATTCAGCAGACACAGAAGCATTCTACATGTTTACCTGAAAATTAACAGGGCATTGCAACAGAATGATATCGAAGTTAGATTTCACTCTGTAGGTTTGCCTGCGATATGAGAGTATGGAACTCGATGGCTCACAGAACACCCAAGCTGAGAGAACAGCAGTGAGAGAATCAGCTAGGCTAAGATGACCTGCAGACAGCGGAAAGGTCAAAAGGTGGGTGGGGAACACATGGTTTGAAGTTCAGAGCGAGCCTTCTACAAATCCCGGGCTACAAATATTTCAGAATCCTTCTCCCCTCACCTCCTTTCTTCTAGTCACTCCCACTTTGTGTGCATTACCTTAAACCTATTGTAGTCATGGAGAACCTATGCACCTCCCTTCACTAGGGGATGAGCACTCTGTGGGCTCTGCTGGCATCTCACTTCCTGCTTAGTAGTAGTCACAGCACCATGCTTGCAATGCTGCTTAGTTAGGCTTCAAGTGGCTGCAGGTGCCCAGGTAAACACAAATCCTGAACTATCGGAGTCACATGGGTTCTGGCTAGTGATGGATGATGGGAAACATGTTGGTTGCAGATAGAAAAGACTGGACACGCTCTTTGTTTGGTCTTGGAGACTAAGAGAGTGATAATTCAGGTTTTTTGTACTCATTTTATGAGCATTGACTGAATACCTATTTGTGCCAGACACTACACAATTTCCCACTTTAAAAGTTAAGTAAAGATTCAAACAGCCAAAAAAAAAGTTAAGTAAATTATATATATATATATATATATATATATATATACATATATATATATATATATTTGTATATATATGTATGTATATGTATGTATATATATACACACATATATAATTACTATAAGTAAATTAAATTAAGTAAATTATATACATACATACATACACATATATGAATCAATTATTGCTTTGTTGGTATACTTTTTGGGCTAATTTTTGGGGTCCTTATATTTTACCCTTCCAAACCTTATTCTACCTTAATCCATTCCAAGGACCCCAACACTAGGTGTGAGAGAAACAAGTTTAGAGATGAAGGGAGCATAGACCTCTTTCGACTACTTCCTGCTGATTAGGGGTATTGAGTTAGTTCCTTGGGCCAAGTCCAATCTCTGTCATAAGGATATCTCTAATCAGCAGTCTAGCAACAGCAGCGGCAGGGACCAGGAGCAGCAGCAGTAGGCACAGCAGCAGAGGGAGCAGCTGCCGCCACAGGCCTTCTCTGGGCTTCACATTTATACCCTCTCAAACATAAACTATACACAGCTGGCAAAAAGCAGGCCACTCCTGGAACACGAGGCAGTCATAGTTAGCAGCTGTGCACAAACTGAAGCAGCCCCTATCCCATACCTGGGATTAAAACAAAAATATTCACTTAACTGTTTTTTGTTTTTTGTTTTTTTTTTGTTTTTTTATTCGATATATTTTTATTTACATTTCAAATGATTTCCCCTTTTCTAGCACCCCACTCCGCGAAAGTCCCGTAAGCCCCCTTCTCTCCCCCTGTCCTCCCACCCACCCCTTCCCACTTCCCCGTTCTGGTTTTGCCGAATACTGCTTCACTGAGTCTTTCCAGAACAAGGGGCCACTCTTCCTTTCTTCTTGCACCTCATTTGATGTGTGGATTATGTTTTGGGTATTCTAGTTTTCTAGGTTAATATCCACTTATTAGTGAGTGCATACCATGATTCACCTTTTGAGTCAGAGTTACCTCACTTAGTATGATGCTCTCTAGCTCCATCCATTTGCCTAAGAATTTCATGAATTCATTGTTTCTAATGGCTGAATAGTACTCCATTGTGTAGATATACCACATTTTTTGCATCCACTCTTCTGTTGAGGGATACCTGGGTTCTTTCCAGCTTCTGGAAATTATAAATAGGGCTGCTATGAACATAGTAGAGCATGTATCCTTATTACATGGTGGGGAATCCTCTGGGTATATGCCCAGGAGTGGTATAGCAGGATCTTTTGGAAGTGAGGTGCCCAGTTTTCTGAGGAACCGCCAGACTGATTTCCAGAGTCGTTGTACCAATTTGCAACCCCACCAGCAGTGGAGGAGTGTTCCTCTTTCTCCACACCCTCTCCAACACCTGCTGTCTCCTGAATTTTTAATCTTAGCCATTCTGACTGCTGTAAGGTGAAATCTCAGGGTTGTTTTGATTTGCATTTCCCTAATGACTAATGAAGTTGAGCATTTTTTAAGATGCTTCTCTGCCATCCGAAGTTCTTCAGGTGAGAATTCTTTGTTTAACTCTGTACCCCATGTTTTAATAGGGTTGTTTGGTTTTCTGGAGTCTAACTTCTTGAGTTCTTTATATATATTGGATATTAGCCCTCTATCTGATGTAGGATTGGTGAATATCTTTTCCCAATTTGTTGGTTGCCAATTTGTCCTCTGGATGGTGTCCTTTGCCTTACAGAAACTTTGTAATTTTATGAGGTCCCATTTGTCAATTCTTGCTCTTAAAGCATACGCTATTGGTGTTCTGTTCAGAAACTTTCTCCCTGTACCGATGTCCTCAAGGGTCTTCCCCAGTTTCTTTTCTATTAGCTTCAGAGTGTCTGGCTTTATGTGGAGGTCCTTGATCCATTTGGATTTGACCTTAGTACAAGGAGACAAGAATGGATCAATTCTCATTCTTCTGCATGCTGACCTCCAGTTGAACCAGCACCATTTGTTGAAAAGGCTATCTTTTTTCCATTGGATGTTTTCAGCCTCTTTGTCGAGGATCAAGTGGCCATAGGTGTGTGGGTTCATTTCTGGATCTTCAATCCTGTTCCATTGATCCTCCTGCCTGTCACTGTACCAATACCATGCAGTTTTTAACACTATTGCTCTGTAGTATTGCTTGAGGTCAGGGATACTGATTCCCCCAGAATTTCTTTTGTTGCTGAGAATAGTTTTAGGTATCCTGGGTTTTTTGTTGTTCCAGATGAATTTGATAATTGCTCTTTCTCACTCTGTGAAGAATGAGTTGGGATTTTGGTGGGTATTGCATTGAATCTGTATATTGCTTTTGGCAAAATGGCTATTTTAACTATCTTGATTCTACCGATCCAGGAGTATGGGAGGTTTTCCCATTTTTTGAGGTCTTCTTCCATTTCCTTCTTCAGAGTCTTGAAGTTCTTGTCATACAGATCTTTCACATGTTTGGTAAGAGTCACCCCATGATACTTTATACTGTTTGTGGCTATTGTGAAGGGGGTCATTTCCCTAATTTCTTTCTCAGCCTGCTTATCCTTTGAGTATAGGAAGGCCACTGATTTGCTTGAGTTGATTTTATAACCTGCCACTTTGCTGAAGTTTTTTATCAGTTGTAGGAGTTCTCTAGTGGAGTTTTTTGGGTCACTTAGGTAGACTATCATGTCATCTGCAAATAATGATAGTTTGACTTCTTCCTTTCCAATTTGTATCCCTTTGACCTCCTTATGTTGTCGAATTGCCCGAGCTAGTACCTCAAGTACAATATTGAAAAGATAAGGAGAAAGGGGGCAGCCCTGTCTAGTTCCTGATTTTAGTGGGATTGCTTCAAGTGTCTCTCCATTTAGTTTGATGCTGGCTACCGGTTTGCTCTATATTGCTTTTACTATATTTAGGTATGGGCCTTGAATTCCTGTTCTTTCCAAGACTTTAAGTATGAAAGAATGCTGACTTTTGTCAAATGCTTTTTCAGCATCCAATGAAATGACCATGTGGTTTTTTTCTTTGAGTTTGTTTATGTAGTGGATTCTATTGATAGATTTCCGTATATTGAACCAACCCTGCATTCCCAGGATAAAGCCTACTTGATCATGGTAGATGATCGTTTTGATGTGTTCTTGGATTTGGTTGGCGAGAATTTTATTGAGTATTTTTGCATCGATGTTCATAAGGGAAATTGTTCTGAAGTTCTCTTTCTTTGTTGGATCTTTGTGTGGTTTTGGTATCAGCGTAATTGTGGCTTCGTAGAAGGAATTGGGTACTGTTCCTTCTGTTTCTATTTTGTGGAATAATTTGAAGAGTATTGGTGTTAACTCTTCTTTGAAGGTCTGATAGAATTCTGCACTGAAACCATCTGGTCCTGTGCTTTTTTTGGTTGGAAGACTTTCTATGACTCCTTCTATTTCTTTAGGCATTATGGGACTGTTTAGATGATCTATTTGGTCCTGATTTAATTTTGGTTTTTGGTATCTGTCAAGGAAATTGTCCATTTCCTCCAGATTCTGCAGTTGTGTTGAGTACAGGCTCTTGTAGTAGGACCTGATGATTTTTTGGATTTCCTCAGTTTCTGTTGTTATACCTCCCTTTTCATTTCTAAGTTTGTTAATTTGGATACTTTCTCTGTGCCCTTTGGTCAGTCTGGCTAAGGGTTTATCTATCTTGTTGATTTTCTCAAAGAACCAGTTCCTGGTTTTGTTGATTCTTTGTATGGTTCTCTTTGTTTCTACTTGATTGATTTTGGCCCTGAGTTTGATGATTTCCTGCCTTCTACTCCTCCTGGGTGAAATAGCTTCTTTTTGTTCCAGGGCTTTCAGGTCTGTCATTAAGCTGGTAGTGTATGCTCTCTCCATTTTCTTTTTGGAGGCACTCAGGGCTATGGTTTTTCCTCTTAGCACTGCTTTCATTGTGTCCCATAGATTTGGGTATGTTGTGATTTCATTTTCATTGTGTTCTAAAAAGTCTTTAATTTCTTTCTTTATTTCTTCCTTGACCAAGTTATCATTGAGTAGAATATTGTTTAGTTTCCACGTGTATGTGGGTTTTCTGTTGTTTTTGTTGCTATTGAAGACCACTTTTACTCCATAGTGATCTGATAGGAGGCATGGGATTAGTTTGATCTTATATTTGTTGAGGTCTGTCTTGTGACCAATTATATGGTTGATTTTGGAGAAGGTACCATGAGGTGCTGAGAAAAAGGTATATTCTTTTGCTTTAGGATAGAATGTTCTATATATATCTGTTAAATCTAATTGGTCCAAAGCTTCAATTAGTTTCATTGTGAACCTGTTTAGTTTCTGTTTTCCTGATGGGTCCATTGAGGAATGTGCAGTGTTGAAGTCACCCACAATTATTATGTTAGGTGCAATGTGTGCTTTGAGCTTTAATAAAGTTTCTTTTATGAAAGAGGGTGCCCTAGCATTTGGACCATAGATGTTCAGGATTGAGAGTTCTTCTTGTTTTATTTTTCCTTTGACCAGCAAGAAGTGTCCCTCAGAGTCTCTTTTGATGACTTTGGGTTGAAAGTCAATTTTATCTGATATTAAAATGGCTACTCCAGCTTGTTTCCTGCGACCATTTGCTTGTAAAATTGTCTTCCAGCCTTTTACTCTAAGGTAGTGTTTGTCTTTGACCCTTAGGTGTGTTTCCTGTAAGCAGCAAAATGTAGGGTCCTGTTTACATATCCAGTCAGTTAGTCTATGTCTTTTTATTGGGGCATTGAGTCCATTGATGTTAAGAGATATTAAGGAATAGTGATTGTTACTTCCTGTCATTTTTGACGTTATTTTTTAAATTTGATTGGTTAACTTCTTTTGGGTTTAATGAAAGGTTACTATCTTGCTTTTTCCACAGTGAAGTTTCCCTCCTTGTATTGGTGTTTTCCTCCTATTATCCTTTGTAGGGCTGAGTTTGTGGATAGATATTGGGTAAACTTGGTTTTGTCATGGAATATCTTAGTTTCTCCATCTACGGTGATTGAGAGTTTTGCTGGATATAGTAGTTTTGGCTGGCATTTGTGTTCTCTTAGAGTCTGCATGAGATCTGCCCAGGATCTTCTAGCCTTCATAGTCTCAGGTGAAAAGTCTGCTGTGATTCTGATAGGTCTTCCTTTATATGTTACTTGGCCTTTTTCTCTTACTGCCTTTCATATTCTTTCTTTGTTTAGTGCATTTGGGGTTTTGATTATTATGTGACAGGAAGTATTTCTGTTCTGGTCCAGTCTGTTTGGAGTTCTGTAGGCTTCTTGTATATTCATGGGCATCTCTCTCTTTAGGTTAGGGAAGTTTTCTTCCATAATTGTATTGAAGATATTTGCTGGCCCTTTAAGTTGTAAATCTTCACTCTCATCTATGCCTATAATCCTTAGGTTTGGTCTTCTCATTGTGTCCTGGATTTCCTGGATATTTTGGGTTACAAGCTTTTTGCTTTTTGCATTTTCTTTAACTGTTGAGTCCATGGTTTCTATGGTATCTTCAGCATCTGAGATTCTTTTTTCTATCTCTTGTAATCTGTTGTTGATATTTGCATCTCTGTCCCCTGATTTCTTCCCAAGGCTTTCTATCTCCAAAGTTGTCTCCCTTTGAGTTTTCTTAGTTGTTTCTACTTCTGATTTTAGATCCTGGATGGTTTTGCTTAGCTCCTTCACTTGCTTGTTTGTGCTTTCCTGTAATTCTTTAAGAGATTTTTGTGTTTCCTCTTTCATGAGCTCAGCCTGTTGACCAAAGTTCTCCTGTATTCCTTTAAGTGTTTTTTGTGTTTCCTCATTATTGGCTTTTGTATTCTCCTGGATTTCTTTCAATGATTTTTGTGTTTCCCTTGAAAGGGCTTCTAACTTTTGATCCATTTTCTCCTGAATTTCTTTAAGTATGTCCTTCATGTGTTCCTGTACCAGCATCATGACCAGTGATTTTAATTCCAAATCTTGTTTTACTGGTGTGATGGGGTATCCAGGACATGCTGGTAAAGGAGAATTTGGTTCAGATGTTGCCATATTACCTTGATTTCTGTTAGTGACGTTCCTGCATTTGCCTTTTGCCATCTAGTCCTCACTGGTGTTAGTTGGTCTTGTCAATGCTGGACTCACCAGTGCAAGCTGCCCCTTCCCAGGTGGCCTCTGGTGCACAGCTTATCTCCTGCACTGCCTGGAGACAGGGTGCTGTTGCCCAGGCTGTTCAGATACTAAAGCAGACACCTGAAGGCTCCTGCTGGGGCCTGCTGGATTCACCAGAGCACACTGACTCCTCCCCGCTGGCTGCCCGGAAGCCCCTCTTGCCTCTTGTAGGACCTGGAGATGTGGTGTTGCCGCCCAGGCTGATCTGGATCTGGAAGTGGAGAGATCTGAGGGCTCCCGCCAGAGGCCTCAGGACTGGAACCCAAGCTTCGTGCCACAGGAGCAAGCTGTGCTGTGATCTCCCAGACTGCCTCTGGGTGCACAGGAGGTCTCCCCCACGTCCTGGAGACCAAGTGCTGTGGGCCAGGCTGTTCAGATCCGAAAGCAGGCACCTGAAGGCTCCTGCTGGGGCCCGCTGGATTCACCGGAGCACACTGACTTTTCCCCCCCGCTGGCCGCCTGGAAGCCCCTCTTGCCTCTTGCAGGACCTGGAGATGTGGTGTTGCCGCCCAGGCTGATCTGGATCTGGAAGCGGAGAGGTCTGAGGGCTCGTTTTTGTTTTTTTTTAAGAAATCAAAATTCTCACTACATTGCTTAAGAAGTACTGCATAACCAAGCATTATAATTAAAACTTTTTTATTCTAACTAAAACAAAATCCAAATGGACCGCTGGGTTCTCCTTCAGCTCTGGGCACATTTAAAGTCTAGATACATGAGTTTGAGGAGACTAAGTAGTATATCAGCATATTAAAGCACTTGTCTCTAACAGAAAGGTGTAAATGATTCCTAAGGTAAGAGTCCTTGTTAAAGGAGCAAGTCTTAAGAAATGGACAAAAGAAATAAGATTCTACCCAAAGGAAAGAAAGATGAAATAAAATACAAAACTAACACAGAAAACGCAAGATATCTTTAAAATGATAGCAATATTATGTTCCTAAAAGTGGACATTATCATATAATTAAATGGATGTGTCAGGTCAATTAAAGTCATATAAGACTTAAAATACTAAATAGCACATTTTTTTTCTATAAGAGATATAACTTTTAAAAGAAATATTGATGATAAACTCATGAGACCAGGTCTTCTCCAGTCACAAGAGTAACATGCATGGATCCAACCAGTCACAGACCAGAAATATTTGAAGAAGACCTCATTTGTACTGATCATGTACATATCTTTGAAAGGAGCAAGGAGACAAATAGGTATGTCCCTATGTGTAAAACCCAGAAGACATGATAATATATCACACATATGTAACATATATGCACATATATGTGTGCACACATATAACACACACATATATCTGTATCTATCTCTATCTCTATCTCTATGTATATGTATATGTATGTGTATGTGTATGTGTATGTGTATGTGTATGTCTATGTCTATGTCTATGTCTATATCTATATCTATATCTATATCTATATCTATATCTATATCTATATCTATATCTATATCTATCTATCTATATATACTAGTTGTACTGGCTAGTTTTGTGTGTCAACTTGACACAGGCTGGAGTTATCACAGAGAAAGGAGCTTCAGTTGGGGAAGTGCCTCCATGAGATCCAGTTGTGGGGCATTTTCTCAATTAGTGATCAAGTGGGGAGGGCTCCTTGTGGGTGGTACCACCTTTGGGCTGGTGCTCTTGGGTTCTATAAGAGAGCAGGCTGAGCAAGCCAGGGGAAGCAAGCCAGTAAGAAACATCCCTCCATGGCCTCTGCATCAGCTCCTGCTTCCTGACCTGCTTGAGTTCCAGTCCTGATTTCCTTTAGTGATGAACTGCAATGTGGAAGTGTAAGCTCAATAAACCCTTTCCTCCCCAACTTGCTTCTTGGTCATGATGTTTGTGCAGGAATAAAAACCCTGACTAAGACACTAGTAATCTATTATTAGTAACTCTGATGCTCATTCTGTAAGGATTACATCATTTTCCTTCTCCCCTGGCTCTAGAGTCTATATGTTATTTATGTATTTTTTTTATTGTATGACAGATTAACACAAAAACAGGGGATTAAGATTCCATATTTATAATCTCATAGCTGTATCAAGGGTATGAATAGGTACCTTATAAGGTATGTAAGGGTATAAGGGTACCTTACTTGGGCCCTTGCTCTTCGACAAGGATTAAATTAAGAGTTCTTTGGCTTGGTTGCAGTCTCATGAGAACTCCCATGTGCACAGGGCTCCTTCCAGATCCTGCAGGCTGCCAGCCCAGTTCATCTCCTGGTGACCACAGGACTGAGATTCTGATGTTTGATAGTCCCAGGCTTGGGGTTTCCCTCAGCTCCCGAAATTCTTCAGTCTGAGTGGTTCTTCACAGACTCTCTCATTACACATGTGCTTATTTTGGGGCCAGAAAAGAAAGGGTCTCACTTTGACCTACTATGATAGACTCTTACATAATACAGTGGAAGGAGAACAACATTCCTCTTGCTGTCAGTGGTCAGGGGCCATCCTGCACAGCAGATTGCCCAGTGGTGAGGTATCTGTCACTCACATGGTCTACCTATCTTCTCACCACTATATTCAGGTGTATAAAACAGACATATGTAGACTGCATATACTTTTGAATTGACCCAAGTGGGATCATGATGCCTGGGTTAGCCTGCAATCTAGTTTTTCTACACACAATTATGTTTTTTTCTCTCATGTTCAGATGTAGGTCCCAACCACAGTTGTGATTTTCATTTTTATACTGTAGTCCCTTGCAAAAGTGTCTCCAAATTGAATTTATCATTCTGCTGCTGATAAAGATTTATTCTAGTTCCAGCTTTTGCAGCTATAAGATATTTCTACATTTTATATTATGAACATTTCAATATTCTTCCTCTTCCTCTTGTGGAACTTGGATAATTTTCAGGGATTACAACCCCTTCTTTACAGAGCATCCAGGGTAAGTAATCTTTTGAAATGGTGATTGGTTAAACATTCTCCAGTGACATCTCACTGTGTTTGGGTGAAATCCAAACTTCCTTCTTCCCTGGCAACATCTTTCCCGTTGCCCGTTTTGCTCCTCATTTTTCTCCATATCCACAGTTTTTCATTTGTCCCTCCAACCCCCAGGATTTGTTACCCTATTTCTAGAATGTTCTTTCATAGGACCTATGAAGGTCGACTCCATCTTATCATGTAGCTAGCCTTAGCTAGCCCAGGGCAGCCTGCTCTAGCGAACAAATCCCCAGTGTCATTTAACATTTACTTCCTGTGATATGACCATGTTCATTATTTTAATGGAGTTTGTTAAAAAACGATAGTTCTCTTATTCTATTTATTTTCTGCCCTTGAATGTAGCTGCTGAGAGCAGGGATCCTTTTCTTTGGCTTGCAGGTACAACTAAAACACCCTTCTGGGCTGGTTGGTTTTGACTGTAACTTGCTAAAACCTAGAATCACAAGGGAAGTGAGGATTTATGGAGATCAGATTGGCCCATGGGCGTGTCTATTGGGGATTGTCTTGATTATTAATTGAGGTGAGAAGACCCACCCCTGGACCAACATAATAGTGGTGGGAGGTAGCTGAGAACAGCTAAGCAAAGGCTGGTTCTCTGCACAAGATGGCGGAGGTGCTTCTTTATGTTCCTACCGGAGTTCCCTGTATGTAACCTGCAGTTGCATGCCAGACAATGCCCCCCCTGCCCCCCCATCAGTTTATTTGTCACAGCAACATTGAGAGGAATCTAGGATGCTAAGTGTCTGTCATGTTAAAGTTTTCAAACGCTATTCCAGCAAATGAGTAAAATAGTCGCGGTCCTGTGGAGGTTCCTTGACCCAGGATAGGGGAACACATTAGGGTGCTGAGGCAGGAATGGGTGGGCCTGTGGGGTACACCCTCATAGAGGCAGGGGGTTGGGAGGAGGGGATAGAGGCCTTGTGGAGGGGAAACTGGGAAGGGGGATACTATTTGAAATGTAAATAAATAAAATAACCAATAAAATATGAAAAAAATATAACCACCACACTAGTATTTGCCAAAGTGAGTGGCACAGATATAATAAGGTAATGGGAGCGGGAAGACTGTGGGATCTGCCCAGTGGCCATCTTACTAGGGGTGCTGCCACAAAGAGGATTTTCTCTCTGACACTTTCAATTCTAAATTCGGGGGTGGGGTGGAGTGGGGGGGGGTGGGGGGTAGGGGGATGGGTGGGGTGGGGTAGGGGAAGGTTGACATAAGAATGCTGGGTGAGTGATTCCAGGCACTAGCTGGGGAAGGCTGTCCTGGCAGGCCAATCATTCGACATTTAGTTGTTGACAGGTTTCCGGGCTCCCTAATTAGAACTGTAAAATTTCAGGTGAGTGACAGCAGCCTCAACGCTAATTCTGATTTTTGCAGCTGCAATCACTGGGCAGCTAATGGTGTAATTGATGGATGCTGCCAGTTGCTGAGATGGATGGAAATTAATACTTAAATTACCATTGTTGGAGGTCATAATCACATTTCCAGTCGCATCCAAAAGCAGTGTGTTTATATCGCCTCAGTCAATAAAATGTCAGATAATTTTGGGGCAACAAAAGTGCTTTAAATACATCGGCTACCAGATATTATAAATATAAATGTAAAACTGCATAAATTACATTTTCATTTCCAATCTGTAATATGTCCAAGTTCTCTCCCATTATCCAACTAACAAACCTTTAAGAAAAAATACAGGGATGGGGGAACTTATTAGATAAATTTTCAAGAAGAAAAATCTTTATTATCTCAAAATTCTTATAAACGTTGCATTTCCCTAAAAAACAGGAATAGCTTTCTAATAAACAGGAAGTTCCAAGTTTTAGAGGGAATTAAACTTTCAGGAATCCACTCATAAGGCAGGATAACCAGCCTATGCCTTCTGTATTGGTAACAAGAACCAGAACTGTCAAACCAGGATGCTAGCGGTTTCTGAAGGCAGGGTAGCTCTGTAGCTTACAGCTTATTTTTGATACAATGAACATTGCTGTAGTCATGTTATCTTAGTGAATATGAAAAAATACAAACCAAAGAGGTGCTCTTCTTTTTTTCCCTTCTATTTTTCTTCTTACATCTTTAACCATCTCTTTTTCTTTCTTTTTCTTCTTCTTTTCTTTTTTTCTTTTTTCTTTCTTTCTTTTTTTCTTTCTTTCTTTTTATTTATTTATTTATTTATTTATTTTTATTTATTTATTTTTTTTAGCTTTTCTCCACAAGTCATGGGAACACCTTGTTTTTTATTGAACCCAGCAATTCTAGCCACTGCTACTTGGAAGAAGTCTGGGGCAATGCCTGGGCATACACATTTATTTTTCAGTTGACTCCAATGTAGCAGGGTTGAGAACTTGAATTTGTACTGTTTCCTAGGAAAGCCTGTGCACTCCCGCCTTCTGGTAGGAACTATGCGGGTGATACTTGTGTGGAGCATTGGTTTTAACCTTAAGTGACTGTCACGTTTTTGTTCACAGCACGTGCTTTCTTTCTCATCCTGGGAGCCTCGCTGCCTCAACGTTGAGCTCATCAGTCCCCAGTCCTTCTTCCTCTTGCTCCTGGCGCTTTTTTGCCCTTCTATTCCTGTGACTTTGCCATCATTTTTAACAATCTTGCTATCTTACACTCTAAACGTTTTTCATCTTTTCCTTTCTCCTCTTCTTAACTATTTTTGTTTAGCTAAAACACTCATTTGTGAGATAACTAAAATAGAGAAAATGTAAAAAAAAAAAAATTACCTAGGCTAATTCAGCCAGTAAGAGTTGATCTATTTCTGAAACATTGTGTCCATTCACTCCCTCTTTCTGAAACATTGTGTCCATTCACTCCCTGTTTCTGAAACATTGTGTCCATTCACTCCCTGTTTCTGAAACATTGTGTCCAGTCACTCCCTGTTTCTGAAACATTGTGTCCAGTCACTCCCTGTTTCTGTGTAGGTTTATTCACTTCCTATTTCTGAAACCTTGAACTTCTTCACTTGGCAACACAGCTGTCACTGGACTCAGTAGAGCAGTTAGTAGGGGGACACACTGTTGATACAGCCTTCTAGCAAAAGCAAAGATGAGTCTTTGGTTTGTGAAGTGAGTTCTTGTGCTGTGCAGAAGGGATCTAGTAGCTCTTGACTAATTCCTTCAGGCTTCGTTGTGAATGAGAGGATATTGTGTGAAGGATCTATCGTTGTGAAAATATTAGGGCACATAGAAACAGGGATGCAGAATTGACAGAAACCTCTGCTGGCCACTGGATCATTACCACACACATTATTATCTTATCATGAGAGGTATGTACTGTTGTAAAAGTCTGCCCTCAGGTCTTTCTACAGAATAAAAGTCTCCAGACTTAAAAAGACTGTCCAGCTGTATCTAGATGCTGTATTTAAATATAGATGATGGGCAGGTAGCTGGGTAGATGGGAACTTGACTGACAGGTCTGGAG
Organism: Apodemus sylvaticus; assembly: GCF_947179515.1. Classification (NCBI taxonomy): domain Eukaryota; kingdom Metazoa; phylum Chordata; class Mammalia; order Rodentia; family Muridae; genus Apodemus; species Apodemus sylvaticus. The sequence continues at coordinate 12,760,029 of NC_067482.1, read as the reverse complement.
ACTGTTTATAATCCTCCTGAAGAGGAAGTGTAAGATCCTGTAACATCTTTTATCCTGAGTCTGCAGGAGATGGGATGATCATCCTATTTGTTATATTTATTGGATATATTATTATTTGTTTTATGCCATGTGCAAGGAGGGCCTGAGCTATAATCTATTGGTCATTTAGTTTTATGAAGTTCTCAAATGGGTGATCTGGTATTTTTCTGACAGAGAGGCTATGGTTCCTGAACACCAGTAATAAGGGTGTCATGTCATTTTCTTCTTGTGATTTTTATTGCTTTTTATTTCCTTGCTGATATTACCTCTCACCCTGCCCCCACAGTCTCACCCAAACTGACTCTTGATTTTATTTTCCATTCTTAGAGCTACGTTTAGGGTCAGCTTGATTCATCTATCAGAAATATCAGAAACCATCCCATGCTTAAAAAAAAAAAAAGTCTTCCTCTTTCATCCTAGGAAGCTGTATGCCTACTGAAGTCAGTGTTAGAAAGTCCTCGTCATAAGCATTATACTTTAACTGGAGAGAAATAGGTCAGGGAAGCAGAGGCCAAATGTTCTTTTTGTAGTCACAATGTGAACAGACGGATGACAGAAGGAAGTGGCTGTCCTTGTGGGACTTGGTTTTCTGTGACATCTTTCAGGCTCTCCTGGATTAGAGGGTGGTACTAGGATCAAGGTCGTCACCACCCTGTCTATACTGTTATGGTTCAGAGACAGAGAGAGTTACATCCTATCTTCCCTTCATTTACCTAGAAACATGTTAATGAACCAACATCTCATTGAGAAACACCCCTGGAGAGTTCTGCTCTCCACCAGCAACAAATGAGAGGTTATCAGTAGCCAGTATATGGATGAAACTCTTTTCTGCCTTCATGAAGGCAGAATCAGGAAAGGCCCGACCCATAGGTTGGCCACACCTTTGCCTGTAAAGAGAAAGAATATCTTAATAAAGCCCAAACCAAGTGTGTCTTTAAAGAATAGCTGGTATACAATGATCCTGGCCACGGGATGAATGCCCAGGTTAGCAATAAGTTAGGCATTGCGAACAACTGTGCGAGGCTGGTGCTATAGCTGGGGAACAACTGCCTAATGTCATTCAGCTGGATTGTTTAGCAAAGCTTCATTATGACCGTAATTGTGCGCTTGCACGGGCGCACCACACAGAGGGAGCGTTCAGAGTAAAGGTATGATCATATTGCCCGCTGCCATGCCAATTACTGGATATTAATGGCAGGATGGCATGCATATGCCAGAGCTGGGAAGCAGAAGGTTAATAGACGAACAGCACCAGAAGAGCCCATTTATCAGTTTCTATTTATCTCTCCTTGGGAGGTGGCAGGTTTACAGTAAATACCTTCTGTCCTCCTAATTTCCTAATGATGGGGATAATGATGGAGAATGGTGAAGTCATTAACTGGGACAGGCTCTGTGCATCACTCTGTCAACCGCATCTCCCCAAGACCTGCAATGAGAAGTGATGGGCCCCAGCTGTTCACCACCATCCAGGCTCCTCCTCCCATCCGTCCCTCCCTAAACTGCAGGCTGGGGAAATGGTGCTCCAAGTTCAGAGGAGGGAATCCTGGGGTGAAGGAAGGCACGTGAGAGAAGAGGAACTGGGTGCTTCAGGTGGAGAGTGCAGATCCTACATAAGGCAGAGCTGGCCCATGCTGATATGCCCTGAGCCACAGACACAAGGAAAGGGATGCAGAAATGGAAGAGTCAGTCCTGGAAGTGAGCATTCTGGGGTGGGTGTGGGATGAGCTAGCAGATTTCACCTAATGTTCTTTTCCTAAAATGAAACAAGATTGTTAAGATGATGTATACTCCATTTTCTTGCCTTCCTTTAAGGAGACTGGAGTTACTGAAAGAAAAACATCATTTTCAGATGGTAACGGTTTTTAGTTCAAGGTCCTGAAGATAAACTAAAATGTTTTAGCTTGACTTGGGTGTGATTTTCTTTTCTTCCTAACAATGAGCACAAGGTGTCAATTTCAACCAGTTCTACATACATGGAATTTCAATTTCTGGTTATTGCTGAAAAAAAAAAAAAGAAGACTTGGTCATCTTCAGAGCTCCCCAAAGAGACAACATTGGTTTTTTAAAAACAAAAACAAACAAAAAAAGTTCAAACTACTCTTTGAGGGAGCTTTAAAAGCATTATTTATCTATATGCTTATCTCTTTTGCAAGTAAATAATGGGCCAAGTATGGCAAAACATGAAAATACCTCCTAATGATCACACGGGACCAGGGATGAAGTTAGGCTAATGATGTCACAGGATCTGGGATGAAGTCGGGGCTAAGAAATTGAAAATTGATATGAATGCATTAGTTCATCCCTCTCCTTCCCTTTCTCCCTCCATTTCATTTTTCCTTCTTTTCTGTAAACCCACTTTTTATTCTCTTCAGAATACAAGATAGAATAACTGAGGGCTTTAAAGTACCTGAATGAGACCTAGAAGAGATACCAAATAGACCAGAATCACCTTTTCCTTTCTTGTCTTCCCTTACAGAGAGACTTTGGTTTAGCTTATATCAATAAGACACATTATTCATATGATTCTGGACAGTGGAAACTCCAAGATGTATGAGGAATTAACAGAGTAATGGAAATTTTGTGCTATCCTCAAGGACTGCTTATGGATGCCTCGTCACCTAGTCTTTAGGGCAGTAAAGGAAAGAGTAGCGCTCTATTCAAATGGATCCTGGGAAATTCACTTCAACAGCATTAGATAATATTTCTTCTACATTGGGAGTCACATATGGTGTACTTATGGACCAGCTGATCTGAACTCAACACTCTGGAGAGGCTGAGAGATGACAGTAAGGTAGACAGTCTATTCAGTGAGGTCCTTCTTAAGGAGGTGCATTCAGGGAAAATCCTACAGGATGAGGGGGAATCTAAACAGAGCTGCTGGGTAATGTTGCTGGCAGTGACTGCGGTATTCCAAGAACCTTGAGTGTTGTTTGGGCTCATTGCAGGGGCCATGATTAAGAAAATGGTTTGTAATTAGTGAAATTTTGGGATAAGAAACCTATAAAAACATGAAGCAAACTTAAAGGGATGTGCTTATTTATCTCTCTGGAAATAGGGGCACAGAGGTTTCCTTTGGTCTGTTACTTCACTGTCTCTTCATTCTGTCCATATCTCTCAGTACTTTTGTATCTACAATCTGCAAGACCAGTAGAAGGTGTTTCTTTTTCCAAATTCCATTTACACTGGATACTAGGAAAAAAACTGATTGAAATGCTGATGCTTGTGATAAATCAAGGGAAAACTTACTGTGGACTGATTGAGATGTCTCTGTAAAGTAGCATTTAAATAAGAGAGCAGTTTTGAGATCCCCACAACATGAAACTTCCTTTACAAGTTGGTTCCTACATTCAATACACACACACACACACACACACACACACACACACACACACAAAACCACAGGCACGCATTTAAATCTATCTATCTATCTATCTATCTATCTATCTATCTATCTATCTATCATCTATATCTATCACCTATCTATATCTACCATATCTATTATCTGTCATTCTATCATCTATATATCATCTATATCTACCATCTATATCTATCATCTATGTATCTGTCTATCTATCTATCTATCTATCTATCTATCTATCCTTTCATCTGTCTATCTATCTAAATGCTATGTTCTTTGGAGGAATGACATAGTCTACTTTTCTGCTATGTTTACAGTCTAAACATAGCAGAATTAACCTGATTAAAATACATACTGGTTAAAATACAGGTTAAAATACAGACTGGTTAAAATACAGGCAAGTAAATAGCAAGTGTATAGATAAACTGTAGAAAACATTATGGAGTGGGGGTTGAGAGTTAGATACTTGAAGCATCTGATATGGATTTGGGGTAAAACCAGGGATTATTTTCATGTGAATGCTACTATTGGATGGGGCTAGGTAGAGCTTATCATTTTGGTGAAAACGTTAGCATGGATTATTTATTTACCTTGTGGCTTATCCCATGATCAGTGATTAATCTTAGATTGCCCTCTCCTCTTTCCCAGGCATGTATTTAGGAACACTTAGCAAATGACAACTGAAAGGCCAAATCTACTGTAAAATACTATTATCCAAAGTGAATTATGAGAAATAATACCAATAGCTTTTGTTTGATACCCTGCTGAGTTTTATATGAGAAAGTGACCAGTGAGAAGTCTAGGAAGTGAGTTACAGCCGTTAAGGTTTTACTCTTCTTCTTTTATGGAGGGAAAGGACAACTGGTTTAGCACTTCGGACACTGAGAAGAGTATAAAAAGTATCAACTTGCAAAATGATCAGGAAAAAGTGAAATAAAGACCTTGCTTGTCCTGCATCGAGTTTAATGGCCTTCATTCCAAGACTGTGTGTGGTTTTATCAATTACACATTGGGAAAATAGCACTTCCAAGGACTCACAGAGTACTGGATATAATAAGAATAAAGTGGGAGGAAAATATCATCTCAATAATAAAAATGCCCTCTTGAGAGCCATTTGCTGACAATGGAATAATTTCCCCAAATTGTTCTTGAAATTCCCTTTTCAGAGAAAAGTGAATAAGATACCCTAATTGTGTTATAAAATGACATAGTGACCTTTTTCTAAGGGAAGATAGTTTTATGTGTGAATGCATTTGGTAGTTTCGCCACATACTTAAACACCTTCACACAGACCCCATGCAGCTCTGCTGTTCCTATTTGTCTCATGTCTCTGGTTCTCTGTACCTATGAGCTGTATCTAAATGCAACACTAGAAACTCATTTCTAGGAATGCTTTCCTTGACACTCCCCCCTGAATACAGGTGAAGGGTTTCCAATTGGGGCAGCAACATGGTCATCAAGGTTACCAGGGCAACTGTTTAGCCTATCCTAAGTTTTTCTTGGGATAGAGATACTTTCAGATACCAAAGAAGTGTCACCATGCCAGATACCCTGTATGAAACCCAAGGATCTCAGATTTGTAGGACTATGTCTCCATTTTTTCTTCTATTCAGGTGTAGATAAAGGGCCATGGCTCTGAGTCTGCCTGCCTGCCTTGGCCACTCACTAGTATCCCATCTGTACTCAAATGATGTCAGCTTACTGACTCCTGTGCTGTGACATCCAGGTGCTCTTTTGGGAACAAAGAGCTTCATCACCCGAACTCTTGGCAGGTAGCTCTCAGTTGTCATTTCATTTTAAGGATAATAGGAGGGGTCAGCATGTTAGAATTGATGTCTCAAGCAAATCTGGGATCCCGCTGTTGTTAGATCTTGTGTTACTGTCAGAGAAAACACCTGACAGATTATTTGAAAGATGAAAGATTTTAGATGATAGTTGCCTGGCTCCATGCATTTGGATAAAACAATGGTGTGGTTAGAGTATGTGGCATAAGAGAGATAAAGAGGGAGGAGGAGGAAGAAGAAGAGGAGGAGGAGGAGGAGGAGGAAGAGGAGGAGGAGTTTTAGACAAGATATAACACAAAGGATACACTCCAGTGATCTACTCTATTTAGCTAAGCTTTATGCACTGAAGTTTCTAGGATCTTCCAAATTTGCAGCACTATCTGGGTGCTGGGTGGGAATATCAGAGCCAAATCAGAAATCTCATTAACAGTTGCTCTTGTGGGGGCAACTTAGACTACACTGGTGTGAGATACATCATCACCTGGAGCATTAGGAGAGCTGTCCACTGTAGAGACACTGTCATACCATGGATCTCCTGAACTGGGTTGAGTTCAAATAGCCATGGCCAGGTGATGGTATTTAACCTTCTGTGGACTGAATGGTCCTGGTTATTTTGACGTAAGAGTGTGGTGAACAGAGGAAGATGAATCAAGAATGACTAGCAGGTTTTCCCCCTTGGGCCTTCATGCACAACACACCATTGGGTATGACACTAGAAGGTCTAAGGACAACTTATTAAACATCATCTGTTCTCTGGTAAAGTGGTACTAGACCTCCTGGAGATTACTTTTCCAGAGATTGAAAGTACAGGATTAAAAATCCAATTTGTAATAAAATCCTTATTATGATAAATGACCTTATCCCAAATTACAAGTTTGATGCATTGACTAATTTTGCATTCTCATACAAAATAAATCTTTAAGCATTTGATAAAGCCAGGCATTCAGCTAATGCAAACACAATCATCTACTTCATTATCAGTTAATGTTTTTTTTAAGTTTTTATTTTTATTAATGTTATCTTTAAATAATTATTCAGGAACAGTATTTGAAGGTATACAGAAAATTAACAGCATCAAAACAAAAGATAACTACCTACTTCACTTTTAATTCTTAGGACCAAAAACCATAAATCAGAATGATTCGGGGAGTTTAAAAAAAATATTTTAGCTAAATAGAAAGCAATCACACAGAACTAGTGGCTTTAAAAAGAGCATTAGTCCTGCCTGGAGCTGGAGATATGGCTCTGTAGTTATAGCATGTGTAGCTCTTCCCAGGGACCCCAGTTCATTTACCAGCACCCACATCGGGTGCCAGTCACACCAGCTCCATGGGTTCTGACCTCTCATCCATACTTTAGGTACCTGCACTTATATGCACATACCCTGGCCCTCAAATACCCACAATCAAAAGACAAAAGCTAATCTCAAAAAGCAAAGAATGAATTAAAGACACCCCCACTTAACCCTTTCCTTACAACTAGGTATGCTGAGACACAGGGCTTGAAACCCTACTTGACAGATTTCCAACACAGCCCGTCTCCTTACTCTGCTCATCTCAGAGGGCGTACTTCCTACTCTTAGTTCATATTTTTAGTTCTTACTGTCTTAGTGGAACCAACCAAAAGCAGCATGGAAACTTTAACAAGACAAGGGGACATATGTTTGTAATGAAAGAAAAGGATATTTTTGAAGAGCGCCGTCCCCAAGAGATGGAATCAATCAGCAATTTGGAGTAGATGAAAATGCAATGCAAAGGAATTGTGGGAGAAATCAGACAATCGTGAAGACACAGGCAATGGTGATCTTCTACAATGCATCTCCAATCATTCAGTCAACTATGCATTGAGCCAGACTCTACAGGAGCTAACAGAAGGTGGTGATACTCCTCGGCTGATATCATGTTTCACAGTCTCACTGGGAAGTGTTTAAATGCATAGGCTATATTGAAATTGTCTAGTTTGTTACTCATCATAGGATGATGTCTGTCTTGCTTACTATTTACCACAAACCATGGAATAGCATGTTGTATAGAGTTTGTATTCCATAAATATTTATCTAACAAATTACTACATACACACATATGCAGATCAGAATCTACATTCCCTGGGAGTTTAGAAAGAGAACAGGTACTGTAGGGCATAATCATCTGTGTGAACTTGGGAAATGACAGCTAGGGATAAAAACAATTCAACCATTGAGAGCATTAGGAAGCAGAAAAAGTGCTCAGTATGCTTGGGTTGGGGACAGTGGAGCAGGGCCATGAATAAGGCCTACTTCCGGACACTGAGATCTGATTGTGGCTTTAGTTATTTTCATTTGTAATAGTACGAGGGGTGCTATTTATAGATTAAGTCAGACTTGCAGATGTCACCGGCTCTGAAGTTAGGAAGACCCTGGCCTGAGAGACTGGACAATGATGCCAATGGCTTTGAGTTTCCCTGAGGGTAGTTGTTTAGGGCCAGAGACTCCAGAGGGGATCTATCGCACAGGAAGCCTAGATAGTCAGAAGACACTCTCCTCACCCCCTGCCCTCAATCCTGGGCTCTTAAACAGCCTACTTATTGTCATATCTGACTCCATGTTGGTATTTGGTCAGGAGCCACCAGCACACAATTATCTGTGGAGAATATTGTATTGAAAGTGTGGGGATGATCTAGTGACTACTGTAGATTAGACAGATTATGATAGTTTGAGAAAATACATCAGGTTTTGAAGAGAAGTTCAAATCATTTCAAAGATGAAATTTTGATGCAATTTCTATAAAAACTGACACTTGAAACTATTTTGATATCTGCTTATATAGTTCTTAAGTGTGGCATATTCTCAATATTAAGGATTTATTTATTTATTTATTTATTTATTTATTTGATATATTCTTTATTTACATTTCAAATGATTTCCCCTTTTCTGGTTCCCCACTCCCCGAAAGTCCCATAAGCCCTCTTCCCTCCCCCTGTTCTCCCATCTATCCCTTCCCACTTCCCTGTTCTGGTATTCCCCTATACTGCTGCACTGAGTCTTTCTAAAACCAGAGGCCACTCCTCCGTTCTTCTTGGACATCATTTAATATGTGGATTATGTCTTGGGTATCCACAGTTTCTAGGCTAATATCCACTTATCAGTGAGTCCATATCATGATTGATATTTTGAGACTGGGTTACCTCTCTTAGTATGATGTTCTCCAGCTCCATCCATTTGTCTAAGAATTCGTTGTTTCTAATGACTGAATAGTACTCCACTGTGTAAATATACCACATTTTTTGTATCCATTCCTCCACTGAGGGACACCTGGGTTCTTTCCAGCTTCTGGCTACTACAAATAGGGCTGCTATGAACATAGTGGAGCATGTGTCCTTATTGCATGCTGGGGAATCCTGTGGGCATATGCCCAAGAGTGGTATAGCAGGGTCCTCCGGAAGTGTCATGCCCAGATTTCTGAGGAAGTGCCAGACTGATTTCCAAAGTGATTGCACCATCTTGCAATCCCACCAGCAGTGGAGGAGTGTTCCTCTTTCTCCACATCCTGCTGTCTCCTGATTTTTTGACCTTAGCCATTCTGACTGGTGTGAGGTGAAATCTTAGGGTTGTTTTGATTTGCATTTCCCTAATGATTAATGATGTTGAACATTTCTTGAGGCGCTTCTCAGCTAGCCGAAGTTCTTCATGTGAAAATTCTTTGTTTAGCTCTGTACCCCACTTTTTAATAGGGTTATTTGGTTCTCTGGGTTCTACCTTCTTGAGTTCTTTGTATAAAACAACGGTGAAAGAAGGGGAGATAGGAATTTACTTTAAAAAGACTCAGTGCAAGAGTATAGGGGAATTCCAGAACAGGGAAGCAGGAAGGGGTAGATGGAGGGAAGAGGGCTTATGGGACTTGGGGAGTGGGGACCCAGAAAAGGGGAAATCTTTTGAAATGTAAATAAAAAATATATCAATAAGAAAAAAAATAAAAAAAAATAAAAATACTCAATTCACTTCCCTGAATGAAGTGATATCTTTGAAAGGCCTATAAAAGGCTGTGAATTACTGGGAACAATAAACTTAAGTCTCAGAAAATATAAATACTGTTCTCTCTGTGGTTGCTGTTCCTTCAGGTTGCAGGCCATTGGTGCAGGCTGTGTAGAAACCAGAGGAAGTAACGAGAACTAAAAAATTAAATTACTCCAGAAATTAAAAACTTAAAAATTACTCCAGAAATTAAAGAATTAAAAAAACTCCAGACTGCAGAAGCAAAATTACCTAAGTTACAACCGGTTGCAGTAGCTCACTTAGCAGTTTCCCCCTTTCTTCAAACATCAAGCATGACATACGTCAAGATGCACATTAGCTAAGATGGTAAAATACATCCGTGAATGCTAACTAAGGGGGGATTGAATTAGTCACCAGGCAAACAATGCAGGCATTACTTCACACAAAGGAGAAGGTATCCAGGAACTCCGATACAAATAGAAACTGACTTTTATCTCAATGCAAATCATGTGCAAAAGGAAATGTTTATGTATTTTATTTATTAAGTTAGTGTCATCTTTAAAGAAAAGGGAAACAATTTCTTTTAGCGCTAGAAAATCCTCAAATTCTCAGCAAGTGAACCTCTATGCATCTGTGAAGTCATGAGCTGCTGTGGCTGGTCTGTGGCTGTTTGCTGGCTTGTTTCTATGCTAGCTCTGCTCCAAGAACTTTTGGCTGTAGGTAGCTGCAACAACTCTCATCCTGATGAGCAGCAGGGTCGATTCCACTGCTAGGCTTGGCTAGGTGGGTGTCACCCTCTCCATCCTCTCCCTCACCACTCACTCCATGTCTGCCCCTCCCAAAGCTGCATGTTCATCTATTTTTTTGGAATAGAGGAGGCCCTGTCTGTGGTCAAGAATACAGAAGGAACTGTGCTCCCTTGCAAGGACATCCAAACATTTTCTCAAAGAAAGATGGATGCTGACCACCCCAAGGCAGTAGAAATTCTACTTTTAGGCATGAGCTTTTAAAGCACTTTTGGGAAGTAACTTACATGCCCCAAAGCTGCTGTTGTTAGCTGATATGTCACCTGGCAGAAAGTAAGGACCAGAGATGCTATCAATAGAAAAATTTAAGTTATCTTACTGTTTTCTTTGGATCATATCATCCCGAATTAGTCAATTACACTTGGAAATTGCAGGTATAGAGTTAAGAGGAAACAAGTAATTCCTACATTTTCCTTTGACCTTACTAGTGTATATATGTGTGTGTGTGTGTGTGTGTGTGAGAGAGAGAGAGAGAGAGAGAGAGAGAGAGAGAGAGAGAGAGAGAGAGAGAGAGACAGAGACAGAGAGAGGGGGGAGAGAGATTGGGAGTGTTTGTATATGTTTGTCTTTGTGTGAGTGTGTGTGCGTGCATGCTTGCACATGTGTCTACAGATTCACCTATGTGTGTGTGTGTGTGTGTGTGTGTGTACATGGAGGTCAGAAGTTATTGTCCAGTATTTTTCTTACTCCACTTTATGTATTCAATGAATTCAGAGCTCACCAATTTCAAGTAATCTATCTAGCCAGCTTGCTCTGGGGAATTTTGTTTCTGTCTCAGGAGGGCTGGAGCCCAGATGGGCCAGCATGCCCCCTGGGCATCCATGTGGGGTCTGGGGATTAGAACTCTGACCTTCAATCTTATACAGCAAAAAATTTACCAACTTGGTCAGCCCTCTCCTTAAAATGCAAAGCTTGTTTCAGTATTGATATCCAGTTAGTGACTTGTTTGATATATACTTTTTGCTTCATAACAGTGAGGATGATGTTTTCATTATCCTTGGTAGAGCAGTCCTCCTTTAGATTTCCCCCATACAAGTGTCAGCTCTTCTTGTGTTCCTCCTGATACCATGGAGACCTTGAAGCTGAGAGTTCTAACCACAGCGCTCAACAAACTGAGTAAACAGCCTCTTCAGCGGTGACCACTGTAAAGATCAGCACCACTGTTATACCTTAGTCTTATAATTATCTCTTGTTCCTTTTGACAATATTTGATACAATGTGAGTTCACGTGGATTCAGCCAAAGGCATTTGTTTTAACCTTAGGATAGAAGCTGTGCCTAAGGCTCTCACTGGATGCTAGGTTATCCTTCCCCATAATTCCAGTTGCTCTTGCTCAAGTAATGTGTGCATAATTAAAAGACACTTTCTCTCCAGCTTATAGTTTTTTTAAGGGTGGATCAATTTTGTCTTTTGGTTATCTAAATTAGGGATTTATCTCACCCTTGCTAGCTTCCATTTTTGTCATCATTGTTGTTCAGGTCATTATAATAAAATTTATATAATAAATAAGTTATGTGAATATTTACATAATTATTGTTGTTATACTCCACAAACTAATCATACAAACCTAGCAATGCTATATAAAGCTGAAGAAGGAAATGAGCAAGTTGGAGAAAGTAAACATTTTGTGTCTACCCTGGAAAGTGGACGTTCAGTGTTTTTGAGAATGGACACTAATTAGCTCATCTGAGGAATGTGATTAATATTAATTGCATGTAAATGATCATACAATTAAATGGATTCACACTAAGCTCAAATCTGTTGTGTATCACACAAGACTTATGATTATAGCACACAGACCTGGTCAGTGTACCCTGTAGAGAACAGAGAGTGTAGGATGGATTTTTGTGAAGTGATAATTAATTGTCTCTTTCAAATTGGCTTCTTGAGAAAATTTTTCCTTGAACTTAGATGAAAGGCAATGTTTATTGTCTTACTATGATTGTGGCCAGGTTTTATGATAACGTCTGATAATGATGAAAATCTTATGAAGAGTTTAAGTTAATATGTAAAGGAATAAATAAAATTTGAAAATATTTCTTTGTATTGATTACTCTCATGCTTGGGAAATGGTCTGTGCATCTGAGCAAAGTGTGAAAGATAAAAATTGAAAAAAATTAGGGACAAGGGATGCAAAATAACCTTTGAGCATTGCTATTTAATAATCTTTGGATCTAATGTTCATGACAAATTTTAAATCTCCTTTGCTAACTACCATGGTCCAGAAATATGAATGTAGTCAAAGCCTGACTATTTTCTTAGTTTTATTCTTTTATTCTTTTATAATCATAAGGTATGTCTTTGAATCTTAGACTTTTTATTTTAAAAATAGGTGGTATAAGTCTTACATATGAATTATGGAATTGGTAAGTTATATATTTAATAACTGCTTAATTGGGGTAAGAATAGGTTTTAAATTTAGTATATTTAATATCTTCCCAGATATGAACATATATATTGCTAGACCAAGCCAGCTGCATATTTACAAATGCTCCTTTTGCCTATATATAAAATTGAAAAAAGAACCCCTCTCCCCATTTGAAATTCTAGAACTGCCAAATAATGAAATATGCATATCTGCATTGTCCTGAAACTCTAGTTAAGAGGTTACTAACTGAAGTATCCTGATCCACACACATGGTTTTCAAAAGATCATCCGCAAGACCATCTGACTGAAATTAGCTCCTGCTGTTTTGTGTATGAGTTCAGAAGGTCAGAGTCTTTGGAAGCTTTGAGCAAAATAGCAAAGTGAGAGTTAAAACTGCTGTTCCAAGTCGCAACCTAGATGCAACAGCGAGAGCATGTTAGTTCCCACTCAAGATGACAAGAGGGCTTGGGGGCGATACTGAGTTCATGTGTGCTCTTTAAGTTAGTGTGTTGTAGATGAAATGATGGAGTGTGTCATGATGAACGAAGAAACGCAATAATGACCCTTGAGATCTCTCAGACACTGTTCCGCCAACCAGGCAGTATGCATGAGCTGGTCCGAGGCCCCTGACACAAATACAGTAGAGGACTTCCTGGACTGGCCTAAATGGGAGAAGAGATACTGGAGCCTTGAGAGGCTTGAGGCCCCAGGGAGTGGGGAAGCCTGGTGGGGGTGTGGGGGCTGGGGACATCCTCTTGGAGACAGAAGAAGTGGAGAAATGGGATGAGAAACTGTGGGACGGCAGACCAGGAGGGGGTAATGAGTGGACTGTAAAAAAATAGAAGTAATTAAAAAAAAAGAATGTATATTCTACCCTTTAAAAGAGGAAATGTGTTATACTAAGAGAAAACTAAATATAAGACAGAGAAATATGCATATTCATATATCTGATGGATGCATGTGTGTGCGTGCATATATATGTATAAATATGCACATACACACATATATGGTACATGTGTTTTCTCTATAAAGAGAAAAATATTTTATGAGATCACAAAGTTATAGTTTATGGAACTGGCTGTGTGCCTGAGTTTTAGCGTTGTCCATGACCTTGGAATAGACACACAGCATGTCTGTCAAGTCCTCTGTTCTGCTGCACACAGTTTTTTGTTCTATTAAAAAAAAAAGATACATTAGCTAGGGAGGTCCCCTTTCCTGTCATCTGCTCGCACCCCATGACTCTTCTCCTGGGTGGATAATTTCTTTGAACAACTCCGGCCATACCCTGGTGCTTCAGGGACTTTGTAGAGTTTGGAGTAGAAATTTCGGGCAGTCCTTCCTTTTCCTTCACATTTTGGAAGTTCAAAGAAGAAATTATACACACATGCTGTGGTCATGATTAACTACAGTGAACAGCAAGGAGACCAAGAGACCATAAGGTAGTTTCCATTAAGGGGAAATTTTACTCCAGGGGCACATTACAGTTAAGTTCCTTGCTTAACAGACTTGTAGTTTATGAGTCTCTGACCTTGTGTTGTTGGCTTTCCTTACAGAATCTGACACTGCTGTGTTCTCTTGTTTCACCCGCTCTGGATATAGAGAGAATAAACAAACAGTTATGAGCTTTATGCTGGGGGGAGGTGAAGTTGACGTTTAAGTAACTTCTTAAAAATGTACTGTTGTTAAAATCTATTTCCTGATTCCCTCACAGCTTTGTCACCTTTCCCATAGAAAGCATCTGGATAGAAATACTTCAACACATCTTGAGTGACATCAGTACGAGGGTTCTCAGAACTAAGTTTTAAAGAAAATCCATGAGCCAGATAATCTCCCAATTTCATAGGCAAAACTCAAAACAAGGATCAGATCAAATCACTTCCCAGGATACAGGTAAGAATGATTGAAGCAGAAACTGTCTTATGTCTGAATGAGATTATCGGCTGCAAGACACTGTTTTTTCCTTCCTCTTTGTTTTACCAGTATGCTGAACTAATAATTTTTGCAATGTTAAATACTAACATAATGAGGACGCAGAACCGTCAGACTAGTAACATACATATTTCTCTTTAAGGCATCAAAAAGTCTCTATTGTCTATTTATGGCAATGATTAAAATCCTGGTCAGGCTAAAGGGCGAGAATCTTAAATGACTCTCTTTCTGACACCCTTTATCAATCTGGAAAATTAATACTAATGGGGAAGTACCGAACACTAAATAAATCTGTTATATGTGATCAAAAAAGAGGAAACACATCGACTATGTTAATGTAGCTTTCAATTTATGGTGACATTTACTGAAAATATTCTGCAATATTTGACGAAGTTAAAAGGGAGTTTGTCCCCAATTAACCAAAGGATCAAAGTGTGAAGGTTAGGGAGGAATGTAGTGTTTTTCTTTCCCTCTCTTTCAAATGTAAGCTGTGAAATGTTTAGAAAGGTCAGGCTTTGAGTGCACTAACTTCCACTACCTTGAGAATGCAGGCTGACTAATGAGTACTGCATCTCGTCATCATTGTATTTCTGAGAAGAAGAAGAAAACAATGTCTTAGTAACTACGGCCAACAGAGACTTTATGTACAAACAAAATAATTATTTCTGCTATGCTTAAAAAATCCAACCCATCACACACTATAATTTTTACTATAATGTGTTTATTAAATATTTAGGTTGTTTTATCTAACTGACGATTCAACAAATATCTACTGATTTTTGTGGTTATATTTTTTTCTGGATGCTGCATCCTGTTCTCTAGAGACTGAAGAAATAATTGCACATGAGAGGACCCTGACATCACAGAGCTACTGTGGATTTATGGAGATATGCTGAAAGACATTTTTCTTTGTATCCAATTGTCATTCCTGTGGCTGAAACTCTTGTCTTCTCTAACCATAGAATCTGGAGTCTGAGAAAACAGTGGCAAAGGTTCTCACAGCCTTCAAGCACTGTGTGTGATCCCGACAGAATATCTCTGAAGATATTCTCTCCTAGTCTTTGTTACTTCACGTCACCTTGCGAAAAGGTTGCTGTTCTGGTTTCATGCATAATTTCAAGGATGTCAAAAAAAAAAAAAAAGAAACAAAATCTTTCAGGAGAGAACTATAACTTCAGTGTCTTAACTGCTTGCCATGCAGGTAGAAAATAGAGTTTAGGTAAAGATAATGGTTCTAAAATACATAGTAGGAATATCTGTCTTCTTTCAGTGACATTTAAGGATGGTGAATGTTTATTATTTCATTTCAAAGAATTTCATCTCATTCATAAAGAAGTTTAGAAACTCAAAAAAATCCGTATTTTAGGAGATTCATTTTGACATTAATATATTAATACTTTGAGAAGCCCTGTGTTGTGGATGGAATAGGTTTGGTTCCCATAGACTCGTGTTTGAATGCTTGACCCACAGGGAGTGGCACTGTTAGGAGGTGTGGCCTTGTTCCAGTAGGAGTTCCAGTGGAGGAAGTGTGAGGGTAGGCTTTGAGATCTCCTGGCTGCTTTCAGGAGACTCCCCTTTGAATGCCTTTTGATCAAGATGTCAAACTCTCAGTTCCTTCTTTAGTATCTTATCTGTCTGGATATCTCCATGTTTCCCACCATGATAATAATGTTTTAAACCTCTTAAGCCAGCCCCAAACAAACATTTTCCTTTATAAGAGTTGTTTTGGTCATGTTCCTTCACAGCAATGTAACTCTAAGACAGAAGTTGGTACCAGGGACTGGGGTATTGCTGTGATAGGCTGGACTGTGCTTTTGTTTGGAGGAATGTAGACTTGGGCCTGTGGATTAGAAAAATTAGTTAAATGATTTGAGTAGAGCTTGATAGGCCATCCTGTGGGAGACCAAATTGTCGGAAACGGGACTTTCAACAGCTCTCACCTTGAAAATCCACTGACCTTGTGGTTTACAGCTGAACCACCCCCTTCTTCACACAAGGCTGATCATGAGAATCAACTGGTCCTTATCTTGGCAAACACCTAGGGTTGTCTAGGCAGAACCAGCATTCCAGAAAAGCTGCTAGATGCAGCAGCAGTCAGCATCCGCCCCGGATGACCTTTCCTCTTTCTGTGCCTTTAGCATTCCTCCTCAGTCCCTCCATACTTCCTCTCACAGTGTATTCAAAATCAGGTGTTCAGCCTTTCATTAAAGAGGCCTTGACAAGACACCCCTTTTGCTTCGCCTCGCTCTCTTTTCTCGCCCGTTTCTCTTTCAGGCTTGGTCTCCCTCAACTCCCCGAATAACTAGGTCCCACGGGACAGGATACCATCCATTTAGGAACATGGAAGACAGTGGTGCTGAGAGTGATTTGGACTGTAGAGACTTTGGCTCAAGAGGTTTCAGAGGAGAGGAATGTATCTGCTTTTTCCCCTTGTCTGAAGAGTTTGCCTGAGGCTAAAGTGAAGAGATTTAAATTAATTATATTGAGGAAGGATATCTCAAAACAACCTAGCATAGTCTCTATCTTGTGGTTTACTATATGAAGACCATTTTGATCAAGTATTGGGAGCTTAGAAAGGAAAAATATAAAATGTATAGTTTAAGGATTAAAGGGACGCCAGGATGTGGAATAGAGCTAAATCCTGTGTTCAAGGAGATAAACAGAGGTCTGTGGTGACCTCAGAACAAGATCCCATCCAGCTAAGCTTAATGTTTATGTGTTTGCAGCTGAATAAGGGATAATTATAGCATGTTAGGTGTTATTATGTCCTGGTTATTGTTTTCATTTCAATATAAGGAGATATGATCTTGTGTCAAATTGATAAGGGATAGATTATAATGGCTATTTTCAGCTGTCAGCTTGACTATTCCTGGAATGAACTACAATCCAGAAGTTAGATCTTGTGGAAAGGAATTAAAGAAAAGTTTAGGTCCGGGCATGGTGATACACGTGTTTAATCCAAGAACTCAGAAGACAGAAATATGCAGATCTCAGTTCAAAGTCTACAGACCAAGTTCCAGGGTAGCTGATTTTACACAGTGAAGAAAACCACTAAAAATAGAAATCTTGTAAAGAATGTAATAGAATAAGGGGCCATGTTCCGGCCCCAGAAATCATCAGAACTCAGCAACTTCAGTCATATGGCTCTGGCTTTAGAGTCAAGAATAAAAGGGGTTATTGGGACAATTGATACTGGTTGGCTGGTACTAAGAAACAAGTGGTGACTAAGAAGAGAGCAGAATCACTAGCAGAAGGGTTTTCAGAGCACAAAGGAGCTGTGTTTCAGAGATAGATATCTTGCTGGCAGTCATATTTGGTAATATGTAAAAATCACCCAGGTGGTACTGGTTTTGAAGGCATAAAGGGGTCATGGAAAACAGCTGAGGCTTGGTATTATAAGAGGCTAGTAAAGGCCATTGGTGAGGGTACAGCCTCAATGGCAGTTGAAATCCCAGAACTGACAGGGTCATGCCAAGATGTTGAAGCTTGGCACCATGAAGAAAGCCTGTGAGAGACTATTGATGAAAACATAGCCTTGTTGCTGTGGAACGCTCCAGTGTAATGGAGATCCCAGAAGTATGGGATGACAACCAGGGACAGCCTCAACCAAGGGCTGGAGTCAGCCGGAGTCTACAGTGCTATAGAGGGCATTGCTGGAAAAGTGACCAAAGCCTTTATAGGAGCCCAGGAGATTGTGTGTTAGATGTTAGAACAAGAATATGTGAAGTTGAATTTTTCGTGGAGATCCCAAGATGTTAGAGATGCCAAAAGCTGTGGTATACCTGCTGAGGAATGCTGCTAACAGACAATGGAAACAACCCCAAAGAAAGAATTATGTTTCAGTCAACAAAGCTGAAAGGAGTTGGGCATCAGATATGGAGATGCAGTTTGGAGTTTTCCCAGCTGGTCTTTGGTCTTGCTTTGGTTCAGTATTTCCTCAGTACGATGCTTTGGAATGGTAATGTATATACTGTGATGTTGTAAGGATGTAATCTGCTTTTTGATTTTGATTTCAGACTTTGGATTTTTAAACACAGTTGAGCCTGGGATAGACTATGGGAGCTTTTGAAGTTGGACTAAATGCATTCTGCATTATGCTATGACTACAAAGCCCATGGGGGCTAGAGAGTGGAATGTGGTGGTTTGAATAGTTGTGGCTTCCATAGACTCATGTGTTTGAATATTTGGCCCCTGGGAAGTGGCACTATTAGGAGGTGTGGCCTTGTTGGAGGAAGTGTGTCACTGTCAGGTGGGCTTTGAGGTCCTAAGCTCAAGAGACCCTTCTGTTGGATGCCCCTTCTGGCTGCTCTTGGATCAAGATATAGAACTCTCGGCTCCTCCTGCATCCCATGCCTGTCTGGATGCTGCCATGCTTTCTGCTATGATGATAAATGGACTGAACCTCTGAAACTGTGTGCCAGACCCAATTAAATGTTGTCCTTTATAAGGCTTGCCTTGGTCATAATGTTTCTTTACAGCAATGGCAGTCCTAAATAAGAAACCCTCCTTTTCTTTTGTACTTATAAACATTTATAACATTGAAAAAAAACTATACATTTATATATATATTTTAAAATTTAGCTTTTTGTGGCTACATTTTGTATTTCTTTTTTTTTTAAGTTTGGAAGCCTGGGTCACATTTAATTTGCTATGACTATTATAAGAGATTTTCCTTTCATTTTGAATTTTTTTAAAAAATCTTTATTTGGTATGTAGTATTGTATTTATTCTATGTTTTAGACATGTACCACCATGTTTTGTTTCATTTTCCTTACTAAAGAAAATGTGATGTGTTTAAAGTCTTAAATCTTTCTCAGATCATACAATGCCAAGCTGGATTCTTCTCTTAGTTTCTCATTTTACACTTCTCTTTTCCTTACCCAACTCATATACATAAGCTGTGTGCATGTGTTCCTGTGTGTGTAAATGTCTCTGTGTGTATATGTATGTATGTATGTATATATATATGTATATGTGTGTGACTGTGTATGTATGTGTATGTGAGTGTGCATGTGTATAGGTGTGAATGTACATGTGTATGAGTGTGTGTGTGTGTGTGTGCATGTATGTGTGTTTGTAAACACAATGCCACCTGAGAATGTAATGGGAGAATGTATATTGGAAAAGTCCACAAACCTGGCAACTGCGATCCTTCAGGAAGTGTGCTTGGAGCTGAGCTTGGAAAAGGGGGTTTTATAGATGATCCTCAAATTATTTGAGGGAAGTTGCTATTTCAATGAGTAAATAATCCCACTTGTTTAAAAAAAAAAGACAGACATATTTTTTATAAAAGCTATTTCTATGTCTTTCCTCACCAATTATAAGTCTGTCATTCTGTAGATGTGGCTTTCATTTGAAGCAATATGGTATTCTTTCCCCCACCCCATTCTAACTAAACAAACTCTGTAAGAATTAGCTTTGAGTTATTCCATCTGTGAACTTTTAATTTTGTCATAAAAACACAGAAGCCTGGCAGGGAACTCTTTCCAACTGGCTACATGTATCATCTTGTCTAAAAGCTGGTTAAGTAAGTGTGGCATTTAGAATGAAATGAAAAAAGCCTTCATTTACGGAGCTAGTTCACACGACGTGTTTGCCCACTTCTTTGGCCATCTGTTTATGTTGACAGCCACCGCCCCGCATTGTGCCAAAGCGCCCTTGGCTATTAAAAACAGTGTTTTGTGTGTGAATAGTGTGTGTGTCCTCACACATATATGTGTTTGGGGGGTGCCATTTTCTTGAGAAATGTCTTGTTAAAGGTTGCATATGATCCATGTGGAGATATTTCAGGTCAGTTGCTGTTCAGGAAACATCGCATTAAAAATGCTTTAAGCCTACTCACGTTCAAACACGTTCCCTGTCTCCCCGACATATTGAAACTTCTTTAAAAAGACAATAAATATATTAGAAAAGTACCGGTTGCGTCTGGCTACGGTGATAATGATATCATGTGTTGAAGTAGAGTCCAAATATTAACCTAAGCAACTCTGAAGACAAATGCTTGAGAACGACTCAGGAATCCGAAGCTGTTGACGTGATTCTTCTTGCCAACAGAAGTATCAGAGTTGACATTTAATTCATCAGATGACAGGAGAATCACTCTTTCATATTTAACTGTGTAAATAAAGTCTCTGGGGGTAAGATGGCCTTCTGGGAGATGGAGAACTCTGGACGCATGGATGGATTGTCAATCTGCCACCATCTTAGGATTTTTTTTCCCCACTTTCTTTCCTGCCCAGAGCACCTATTTGTTCAAGCTGAAATAAGCACTTTAAAAAAAAGCCATTAAGCACTTACGGGGAAAAGAGGAAGCATGTTCTCAGACGTGCCAGCATTGTAAACATAAACGTTAAGTAAGGCAAGTGAGATAGGATTTGTTGAATGGCGATAAAAAAACGTACAGGAGCTACAGGGCTTGAGAGGTGCTGGTGGGCTGGTGGGTGCTGGTAGCTGGGCTTCTATTCTGTGAAGGCTCTGCTGCTTCTTTCCTCAAATCACTGAATTGTCTGGACTGTCACATAAGCAACTGTGGGGCTTTTAAACTTACTTGGGTTTCAAAATACATGGACTATCCAATAATAATGAGTGCTGTGCAGTTTTTATTCTTCAGAGACTCACAGGGAAAGAGGACAAGTTTAGAAAAATTAGGTGTATTGTCTGTGGACTGATGTAATCAGTTGTCACAATCCTCTCAGGCCAGGTTGAATGTTTATCCATTGCTTGACTCTAGTTTGTAATTTTTTTAAATTACATTTTAATACTCCAATATTGTGCTAAATGCCCCTCCCCCATCTCCCGGTTTGGTTTGTCAGATTTTTTCAAGCAGGTTTTTCCTCAAACTGTGTTCCACATTTTGCTATCAACATTCTTTGACTCCTTCCTCAGAGCCCAGGTCTGTGTTGAATAATATATATTGCTTCTGACAGCTGTAAAGTGGGGCTAACGACCATCCCAGTGAGAATGCGCAGTGCCAGGCTCACCCAGCCAGCTGGTTTTGCAGTAAGTGTAAATAGCTGCTCGCCACGGCCCGCTGGTGCCCAGGTCTATTGTCGTTTATTTAATAACTCAGTTTGCAGTCTTTACAGGGGGAACTGCAGCATTTCCAATTATTCAAGGCAAATAAGAAATTAAAAAGTGCTGCACAGAGAAAAGTTGTGTTTTGTTTTCCTCCTAGGAAAGGTTTCCTGGGGGTTAAGCGCTCTGCTTGTCAACCTTGTATGTCTATTGATGCAAAGTGGTTTTACTTTGTGATGGTTGGGGAGGATCTGAAACCTGTTTATTTTTCTAACATTTAGTATTTAAAGTACAGGCTGTGTAGGCTTTTAGCAAATGCGACTTGTTTCATCTAATATTTCATGAGTACTTGTGAGAAACATTTTAACAGACTGCTTTGAGAGTGGGTGGTTTGCTTTCACTTGTGTTGAATTTTCTCACCTTTCTTTACACCTGTTTGTCTCCTTTCTGTTCATCTAAAGTGACACTGGGGACTCAGCCTTAAAGACTACAGAGTCCTTCCTGAAACAAACTTCCTGATGCACGACGTCAACAGGTTAACTACTTAAAGATTTATTTATATGTTATTTGTGTGTGAGTGCCCTGGGAGGTCAGCATAGGGTGTTTGTTGGATTCACTGAAGCGGGACGTACACAGAGTTCTGAGCCGAATGGATTCTGGGAACTGGATTTAGGTCCTCTCCAAAAGCCTAAAGCACTCTCAACCTGTGGGCTATCTCTTCTAGAAGCCTGAAGATGGTTCCTCTAGATTTACTCATCGAAGTTACGTGAAAACAGTTCTTCCCTTTAAACATGTAACTATGGTGGCCATTTCATTGTCCTTATAACTTATCTGACAGATTTTATTGTGCATAATAATTTCTAATGAACAAATGAGAACATTATTCACTATCATGATGGAAACACACAATGAAAATAAAGTATGAAGAAGTCTAGATTTGCAAAGTGAGAGTCAAGGTGACTGACTGTGTGCTTTCATTTATTTTTTTTTCTAAATAAAGATATTTTTCTACAAAAGAGATTTTGGATTACTCAAGAGCATTCTGTGTTTAGGAAGAGATACCATTTTCGGAAGTAAAAACTTCTGGTCACATAAATTCTTGCAACCCGGTGACTATGTCTTGATTGTCAATAAGCTCTCACCCTGGATGTTAAGCTATTTATGCTCCTGTTTTCTCCTTCTCTGAGAGCTCCTCCCAATAGCCCATCCTCATCACTTCTGTAGTTTCACCTTTGAGAGCATCTTTGCACAAGGCCATTATGGCAGTAAAGTACAGAGCATCAAACCATTCCTGTG
The DNA here is from genome assembly GCF_947179515.1 of Apodemus sylvaticus. Taxonomy (NCBI): domain Eukaryota; kingdom Metazoa; phylum Chordata; class Mammalia; order Rodentia; family Muridae; genus Apodemus; species Apodemus sylvaticus. The sequence goes on along the minus strand of NC_067482.1, from coordinate 12,737,465 downwards.
GACAATCCCATTGTTATATGCCTGCTTTCCTTTTCTTTTACTTAGTTTAATTAATTGATTGATTTCAGTATGAGATTTCCACGTGGTGCCTTGTTTTCTACCAAATAAGCCCTTTCAATTTTTCTTGGGTGTGTGTGTATGTACGTGTATGTGTGTGTGTGTGTGTGTGTATGTGTGTGTGTGCACGTGCGCGCACGCGAGTGTGAGACAGAGAGACAGAGAGACAGAGAGACAGAGAGACAGAGAGACAGAGGGACAGAGAGAGAGACAGAGAGAGAGAGAAAGAGAGAGAGTCATATTTTCTTCATTCATTCAGGACAAAAAAGAATGAAATTTAAGGAGGCCAAATATAGGAATCAAATAAGCTAAGAGCACAACAGTGTCTAAGAGCTTCCATTGCTGTGAAGAGACATCATCACCAAGGCAACTCTTACGGAGGACAGTATTTATTTATTTTTCTTACTTGGCAGTGTGAGAGGTCTTTTATTTTATTATTTTTTGGTTTCCTTACATTTATTTTTATTTTTAAATGAATTATTTTATTTTTTACATTCCGGAAATTGCCCCTCCCACTTCCCCTCCCACAGTTCTTCATACCATTCCCCCCTCCCCTTTGCCTGTGAGAGGATTCTTCCCCTCTCTGCCCCTACTTTTCCCGGGGCATCCCCCATTCCTGGAACCCCAAGTCTTTACAAGATTAGGTGAATCCTTTCCAAACTAGGCCAGAAAAGGCAGAAAGGACAACATTTAATTGTGGTTAGCTTATAGATTCAGAAGTTTAGTCCATTATCATCAAGGCAGGAAGCACAGCAGAAACCAGGAAGGCATGGTGCTGCAAAAGCTAAGAGTTCTACATCTTGTTCCAAAGGCAAACAGAAGAAGACTGCAGACTTCCAGGCAGCTAGGAGGAGGGTCTCAAAGCCCACCCCCCCACAGTGACATACATCCCACCACAAGGCCACACCTACTCCAACAAGGCCACACCCACTCCAACAAGGCCACACCTACTCCAACAAGGCCACATCTCCTAATAGTGCCACTCTGTGAGGCAAGTGTATTCAAACCACCACAGCGTCATTGTGTATATGGGAGTCACTCTGAGCCATGCCCTCTGCCCTGAGAAAATGGAGCTACAGGTGAGCCATGCTATTCTGCTCTTCAGGGTCATGTGCTGTCTGTCCCCCAGTTCCCTGGGATTGCCTCCCACAAATCCTACCTTACTCCTTGACCAAAGACTGCTTCTAAGGTTCCCAAGCTGAAATCAAAACTGTCGGGAGCAAGAAGTCAACAGAAGGAGAACATTTCAAGATATAAGAAAGAGAAGTAATAGATAGAACCAGTTTCCTTAGTTGAAGGAGTATTGATGAGAGTGAAGCCGCTGAAATTGTGGGTAGAAAAATGTGGAAGACCTGCAGACCTCGTGATAGTAATTTACTGAGAAACAAAAAGACTCTCTAAGCCATTATTCAGAAAATACATCATGCGTTACCTGTCAATCTGCTAGGATTTCAGGAAAACTCAGTTTCAAATGTGATGAGAACATCAACAGTAGCCCTTTGTGAATTTCAAAGCTGAAGAACAAATTCCATTGTGGTTGTCTGCAGAAGTTCTTATCCTTGGACAGTTTTTATAGGTGTGAGATTTTGTAACAGCATTTTAAAATGAACACTTTTATTTGGCTTTGAGAATACACTAATTAACAAAAAATATTATCACATATTAAGAATATGTGATATTAAATATATAACAAATAGGGTATGGCATTTTAAAACATTGACCTGCTTTCATTACTGCTTTCTTCTTACTGTTCTTTATTTTAACTTCACAGATTAAACTGACATCATATTTAGCTGGGTGGACTTCTGGCAGTGTAATTTGTTCATTCATTTAGCATTTTCTGATTCATTCATTCACTTTTTCGTTCATTCACTCATTCATTCACTCATTCATTCACAACTGACTGGTAGTCATGTTGCTGTGTCAGTTGAGCAGACATTGAAAATAAGTGAAAGTAAAGAGTAAATATCTGCTAGACGTTGGTAAGAGAAACTTTTATGTAAAGAAATGATTCCAGGCTGGCTATGGTGAAGCATGCCATAATCCCAGCTCTTGGGAGGCAGAAAAAAGTTTACCTTTGTGAGTTTGAGGCTAGCTTGATACACGACTTGTGATTTCTAGGCCAGCAAGGGCTACGTAGAATGATCCTGTCAAAAGAAAGAAAGAGCTGGGCAGTGGTGGCACACTCCTTTGATCCCAGCACTTGGGAGGCAGAGGCAGGTGGATTTCTGAGTTCAAGGCCAGCCTGGTCCACAGAGTGAGTTCCAGGACAGCCAGGGCTATACAGAGAAACCCTGTCTCGAAAAAAAAAAAAAAAAGGAAGGAAGGAAGGAAAAAGAAAGAAAGGAAGGAAGGAAAAGAAAGAAAGAAAGGAAAAAGGAAAGAAAGAAAGAAAGAAGAAAAGATTATAAAAGTTACTTGCTACTCAAGAGAGAATAAGAGTTGAGAATGTTTTTCTCAATGATGTGATGTTCCAAGTTTCAGGTGTGCCTTTCAGAGAAAATATGCGATTCTGAGTTCCTGAGATTCAGTGGAGAGAAGAACAGAGCATGAGGCTGAAAAGGAACTGAAGGACCTGACGGAGGGCATGTGGATCACTTAGGCTATATGCTGGTATAAGTAATGGGAAATCCTACTCTTGAAGTTTCTCTTTCACTTATCTGGCAATCTGGCTTGTTTACTTGATAATTTCCCAGTGTTGATTTTAAGCACATTAAAATATGACCTCATCTGATGTGTATGATGATGCTATGTTTTTAATGATGAATATTTTTAGCCCAACTTCATTGGAGAAACTAGGATGTAGTATTTAAGCTGCTCAGAGTCAGACATAGCCTCAATTGTGAGTGGTTTTTCTCAAGAGTATTCTAACCTCAGTTTCTGCCTCTATAAACTGGTTTCTGGTTAATAAAAACAAACAAAAATCCAAGGACCATAAGACCAAGGGAATGGGAAGAACACCATTGTATCTAAATATTATCCGTGTACAGAGGTCAGCTACTCCATGAGAATGACAGGTTCCTCTTATTTACAGTGAGAGATAGGATGAGATTAATTATAGCAGTGAGATAACCAAGAGTTTGGACTCTAACTACTAAAGACAATAATCAGAGATGTAGAAATGGAATCTAGGTGATAGATGAACCCAGCAAGCTCTCTTCTAGCCTGGTGCTCAGTGTGATTTTGATCTGAATGCCATCTATGTGTGTGATCTTTCTCACTTTATAAAACTAAAATTTTAGAAAAGTTTAAAATACGTTTTTATTCTAAATAAATATTTTTGTTGTATGGGAAGATCTAAGTAAGTCTAAATCTGCTATGTCTAAATGCAAACATCAAAATTTTAAGGCTTTGTAGAATGTTTCTGTGCTATCTGAGTGGTAAACTGGTGTAATGAAACACTGGAAGCTAGGAAACTAATGAAAATTAGTAGGGTGACTAAAAATAATTCTATCCACCATTCCAGTATTGTCTTTGTAACACACCAAACAGACAATCGTATGTTATTTTATAAGACATTTACTAATGTTTCTCTTTGACTATAAAATACACAATTATTTGTCCCCACTACACATGATTTTCTCTCCCTTGCTGACTTCATGCTCCAGATTGACTATATTCTTACTCTGTAGGTGTAAACTGGGAGCTTGAATTTTCCATGAAACCCAGATAACTACCTAGAAATCATTAATGATGACCCCACTGTTGTTTCCAGAACACTGCAAGGCTCTCTCCTAAGTGTTTGCTTCTATGATGATGAATTAGGCTTTAATCTCCTCTAACTCAAAGGTTTAATTAGATGTACTGTATTCACAGGATCGAGAAGATTTGAATTGAAAGTAGCAGTAGGGATGAACAAGGACAGCCTACTCGCTTTACCAGAAATGATTGAAAATTTGAGGAATGTGTCCAATTTATTATTTCTGATTAGTCATTGAGCTCACAAGCAGAACAGTTCCTAGGATCTGTGCTTTCTTCCTAGAATAGTTTGCTGCCATGTACACACAGAGGGGTCCTTCTATGTTTCTGTGAAACTGGAGGAGATGTGAGTTGTCGTGGCAAAGAAGAGTTGGGCATGTGAATTAAGGTTGTTAGTTGGACAAAGTTAGCTTTGATGACTCTAGCTTTTCTTTGCAGAACCCTGTAATCAGAAGGTCCATTAAATATGAACAAGGAAGGCAAAGGATGTCAGGAAGGTGAGACCTGAGAAACTCCTGGCATGACATCACTGCCTTTGAACGTGAAAGGGGCCCTGAACCCAAATGTGTACTGCGCCTGGAAGCTGAAAGAAGGAAGAAGACAGACTGATTTTATTCCTGAATCTGAAGAAAGAACACCAACGTTGACCCTAGGCTAGTGAGACCCATTTAGATTCAATATTCACATGGTAAGATAGTAAATTCATAGTTGCTGAGCTACTAAATATGTAATGATTGCATAGAGTAGCAGTGGAGAATGGTCACAAGGCCACGTACGGGCAGAACAAAGGCTATCAAAGAGAATTTTAAACAATGTGATTTTCCCATCTTTTATTTAAACAATAAGTATATATCTTATTTTCACAACTTTTGGATTTATTCTGACTCTTTTCTTCTTTCATTTATTCTTCTAGTTTGTCTCTTTCAATTACGTGACATGATGGTGGTTTGAATTACATGTCCAGATGTTTTTACCGTGTTCCTCTCCTCAACGTGGGATCGTAAGGGGAAGTTGTCTTTTTTTTAGGTTTTAAGTAACTTATGTACCAGTTACATATGCGTAGAACTGACCTGTGATTGCTGAGGCAAGCTTCTTAAGGGGGCTGGAGTGATTCTGCTTACTCTCCTGTGGCTTTAGAAGGTCCTTGCTTTAAGAGCTTCCCGTGTTGCCTGGTACTTAGAATGGAACATTTGAAGCAGTTCTTATCATCCTCGGGTCCCTAGAACACTTGATTTACCAGGATAGACCATTTTTGAGCATGATATTGCCTTTTTAAACAGAAGACTCTTAGTCATGTAAGTAAATAACCTAAATACATGAACATAGATATGAATAGAAGCAGAGGTTGAAAAACAGAGCGATTTCAGGATATAAGGGAGCATCCAGAAAAACTTCACACTGAAGGAAATAAGAAACCATTTCCATAGGATGATAAAGGGTATGGGTGAGCACGTGGAAAATGTTATCTAGAGCAAGATAATTTATCTTCAGCTGAGATCTCTAGTAGGTATGGCTTAGTCACACTGGATTTGCCATTTGGTTACTTTGTCTGCAGAAGCGACAAAGTAATATTTTTTCAGCTACTTTCTTAAACAGATAACATTTCCAGATTCAGACCACAAGACTTGTGCAATACATCTCTAAGGAGCAGAAGCCCAGGGAAACTAATTTTTGAAGGTTCCTTATGGTCTGGGTTAAGTTTTCTCCTTCCTTCATGGGATGGATCCCATCTTTACTATTCTTATGCACTAGAGAGCATCACCAATATCCTGCTGCTTTTATGAGATTACATTTTAGTACAGGATTATTATTTCCAGTTAGTTGAATTGTCCCTGGGTTACTTGCGTTGTCAACTGATATTAAGCAAACATATAAAACAATAACCGATAAAGTTTGATAGGTTCTCTGTAAGATCATGACTACTATTTGTAAATTACATCATAAGTGATGTTCATGAGGCAGACCAATGTCATTGCTTCATTCCCTTCATATTTAGGTCATTGCTAAGGTCTGGAATATTCTACTGTACTCTAGGCTTTGTCAGTCTCTTTCTGAATTTCTTGGGGGTAGTTAGGGATCAAAGCCAGTGCCCTGGACCTGTGAGATGGATCAGTTGAGCTCCATTTCCAGAACCCACAAGGTGAGAAGAGAGAACTGACTCCTTCCAGTTGTGTTCTGACCTCCCTATTAACACTGAAGCAGGCAATGCCCATACACACACACACACACACACAAAAGTAATACAATGTAAATTTGAACCTAGGGCTTTCTGCATGTCTATTGTCAGCCTGTTCGTCATTAAAAAATACTTTTATTAGTTTTTTTTTTTAGTATTTTTTGTTGTTGTTGTTGTTGTTGTTGTTTTTTTATTATTCGATATAATTTATTTACATTTCAAATGATTTCCCCTTTTCTAGCCCCCCCACTCCCCGAAAGTCCCGCAAGCCCCCTTCTCTTCCCCTGTCCTCCCACCCACCCCTTCCCACTTCCCCGTTCTGGTTTTGCTGAATACTGTTTCACTGAGTCTTTCCAGAACCAGGGGCCACTCCTCCTTTCTTCTTGTACCTCATTTGATGTGTGGATTATGTTTTGGGTATTCCAGTTTTCTAGGTTAATATCCACTTATTAGTGAGTGCATACCATGATTCACCTTTTGAGTCTGGGTTACCTCACTTAGTATGATATTCTCTAGCTCCATCCATTTGCCTAAGAATTTCATGAATTCATTGTTTCTAATGGCTGAATAGTACTCCATTGTGTAGATATACCACATTTTTTGCATCCACTCTTCTGTTGAGGGATACCTGGGTTCTTTCCAGCATCTGGCAATTACAAATAGGGCTGCTATGAACATAGTAGAACATGTATCCTTATTACATGGTGGGGAGTCTTCTGGGTATATGCCCAGGAGTGGTATAGCAGGATCTTCTGGAAGTAAGGTGCCCAGTTTTCTGAGGAACCGCCAGACTGATTTCCAGAGTGGTTGTACCAATTTGCAACCCCACCAGCAGTGGAGGAGTGTTCCTCTTTCTCCACACCCTCTCCAACACCTGCTGTCTCCTGAATTTTTAATCTTAGCCATTCTGACTGGTGTAAGATGAAATCTTAGGGTTGTTTTGATTTGCATTTCCCTAATGACTAATGAAGTTGAGCATTTTTTAAGATGCTTCTCCGCCATCCGAAGTTCTTCAGGTGAGAATTCTTTGTTTAACTCTGTACCCCATTTTTTAATAGGGTTGTTTGGTTTTCTGGAGTCTAACTTCTTGAGTTCTTTATATATATTGGATATTAGCCCTCTATCTGATGTAGGATTCGTGAAGATCTTTTCCCAATTTGTTGGTTGCCGATTTGTCCTCTTGATGGTGTCCTTTGCCTTACAGAAACTTTGTAATTTTATGAGGTCCCATTTGTCAATTCTTGCTCTTAGAGCATACACTATTGGTGTTCTGTTCAGAAACTTTCTCCCTGTACCGATGTCCTCAAGGGTCTTCCCCAGTTTCTTTTCTATTAGCTTCAGAGTATCTGGCTTTATGTGGAGGTCCTTGATCCATTTGGATTTGAGCTTAGTACAAGGGGACAAGGATGGATCAATTCGCATTCTTCTGCATGCTGACCTCCAGTTGAACCAGCACCATTTGTTGAAAAGGCTATCTTTTTTCCATTGGATGTTTTCAGCCTCTTTGTCGAGGATCAAGTGTCCATAGGTGTGTGGGTTCATTTCTGGATCTTCAATCCTGTTCCATTGATCCTCCTGCCTGTCACTGTACCAATACCATGCAGTTTTTAACACTATTGCTCTGTAGTATTGCTTGAGGTCAGGGATACTGATTCCCCCAGATTTCCTTTTGTTGCTGAGAATAGTTTTAGCTATCCTGGGTTTTTTGTTGTTCCAGATGAATTTGATAATTGCTCTTTCTAACTCTGTGAAGAATTGAGTTGGGATTTTGATGGGTATTGCATTGAATCTGTATAGTGCTTTAGGCAAAATGGCCATTTTAACTATATTGATTCTACCGATCCATGAGCATGGGAGGTTTTCCCATTTTTTGAGGTCTTCTTTCATTTCCTTCTTCAGAGTCTTGAAGTTCTTGTCATACAGATCTTTCACATGTTTGGTAAGAGTCACCCCAAGATACTTTATACTGTTTGTGGCTATTGTGAAGGGGGTCATTTCCCTAATTTCTTTCTCAGCCTTGTTGTTTTTTTAAGATTTATTTATTTATTATATGTAAGTACACCGTACCTGTCTTCAGACACTCCAGAAAAGGGCGTCAGATCTTGTTAAGGATGGTTGTGAGCCACCATGTGGTTGCTGGGATTTGAACTCAGGACCTCTGGAAGAGCAGTCAGTGCTCTTAACCACTGAGCCATCTTTCCAGCCCGGACTTTTATTAGTTTTATGAGAATTCTCATATGCGTTTTGGTCAAATTTATCTAACTTGGTGACATTTTCTTCTCAATCAATAAAAATGGTGCTTACCCAATATTCTTGGATGTGTGGCCTTCTGCTGGAATGTGGTCAGCTTACTAGGGGCTGTACTCTTAGAGACTTTTCCTCTCCCAGCAGTAAACAGTTGCCACTAGATTGTCAGCTAGGGTTGGGACTTGGTGCACAATTCCCTGCTCTATGCAGATATTTGGTGTGATTTGGATTTGCTCAGGTTTTGTGCACTGTCCCAATGGTTGTGAGTTCTTATGTGCAGCTGTCCTGCTGTGCCCAATGCCTCTGGCTCTTGTAATCTTTGCCCCGCCTCCTCGGCAATGTCCCCCACACCTTTGGAGAAAGAGGTGCAGTATATATGTTCTATTTAGGACTGAGCATTCTACAGACCCTTCTCTGTATTTTGGCCAGTTGCAGGTCTCTTTGTCAACCACCATTTACTATTAGAAGCTTCTTTGATGAGATTAAGATATACATTATGGGTATAATGACAAGTCATTTGAAGTCATTTAATAATATATGTACTTAGTAGAATAATGTTTTCTCCTAGCACCTAGAACCAGTCTCTATCCATTTGTTCTTGGACTGATAATGAGGCCAGGTGTGAGTTTCAACAATTTTCTCAGAAAGTGGTTAGTTACTCTCAAGATGCCCACAACACCATTGTAAGAGAAGGCATAAGTCATCAGGCTAGTCATTGTAGTTCACAGGGATCACAACTAAGACTGGTAACCACTTCTCTGGCAGTTCTATAGACCACTAAACATCACAGGTTAACAATTAAAAAAAACCCATCCCTGGCACTGGGATTTCTATTAGGTTCTGGGGTCTAGATGAGGCATTGTTGACCTATTACTGAACAACTCTATTTTAAGTATGTGTATGTATGTGTGTATGCATGTATGTATGTGTTTTGAGTATTTGTATTGTGTATCTGTTTCTCTATTGTAGAGCAACTATTTTAATTATTTGTATATATGTGCGTATGCATGTATCTATATTTGTGTATATGTATGTATGTATGTCTGTGTATGTATTTTAAGTATTTGTATATGGGTATTGCTGCTCTGTTACAGAACAACTCTATTTTAAGTATTTGTCTTAGCAATTCTAACTGGGATAAAATGAAAATGAAATGAAATTTCAAACTGGTCTTATTTTGTACTTCTGTGATGGTGAAGGACGCTGAAGATTTTCACAAAGTTTCTTTGTGTTAGTCCCTTTCTGAATGCACTCTTGTAGCTACAAGAAAAGGGGGGGGGCCCTCAGAATCCTTTCCTTCCGGGGACAACAGTGACCATTTCCAGGTCAGCCAGGCTCAGCAGCCCCCTCTCCCAGTATATTAGCTGTGTGTCTTGGTTCAATAGTGTTATCCAAGAACAGATTGGGAACTGTGGAAATACTGGTAAGTTTTCTGATGTGTGTTGAACATTGCCTATTACATATGGCATTTCTATTTTAATTCATATGTAATTTACATTTATTACCTAGAAGAGCTTATATCAGGCCGAGGAGATAGCTCTGTGAGCAAAATGGCTGCTGTGCACACACGAAGATCTGAGCTAGGATCCCAGGAATGCATGTACAAGCTGCATGTGATGTCACAGCAGGTGCTGAGAGGCTGAAATGAACAATTCCTAGGGACTTACTGGCCCAGCCAAGCTAACTCTGCAAGCTCTGAATTCACTGAGAGACCCTGTCTCAAAGATGGAGAAGGAATTAGGGAGGAGATCCTGGTGTCAACATTTGGCCTTCACACAAGCCCTCACAGGTGAATGTACACACCCCCCACATACATACACACACACACACACACACACACTCACACACACATACACACATTCACAAATACACACATGCACACACACATGCACACATACATATGCATACACATACGCACACACACGCGCACACGCACACGTAATTTGTTTATATCCACATATACAAATTGTACACAACCTGCAGGAAAACATGCTTCTTCTCTCTCTAGGTAAAATGTCATGTGATCTGGGCATACACAGGTTTGAGGATGTTGCTGAAACGTCATCTGCAAGTGTAACTAATATGATCTCATATTTAAATGATTCACAAATAAATACCACGGTTGGCTTTAGACACCAGATGTCAAACCACACAGTAATGCAGATACAGTTGCTTGCTTCCCTGTCACTGGTCGCCAGAAAGAAACAGATGGTTAAAAAGATATGTAACCAAGGCAAGGCATGGAAATAGGAAGCCATGGAGCAGAAATTCTGCCATTTAAGTAACAGTAATTTTCTAGTCTGAAAAACCTGGCTGTTTATACCTCTACTTATGCACTTACGCGGTTTAAATGTGAAACACGGGCAAAAATAGTCCAGGCAAGGCTGGCGACTTGCAAATTTTGCAATGCATAATTGCATCTCAACAATCTCTGAGGCAGACGCACAGCAGTAAAAAGTAAACACTTGCATGCAGTTGAACACAATTACACGCTGCCTGGTGCCTAAGCTCATTACAGCTTCAGAAGGGGCTCTGTGAACTTGTGCTCTAACTAGTAGGTCAGGCGAAATGCAAATCAGGACTAAATTTGAAAGCAAGTGACAGAAAACCCAGATACAATTTAGACTGGGAGTCTATAATTTGGCTTTTTAAAAATAAGCCTTAGCAAGTATCATCCTCATTACAATAATGGCTTGTTTATTCTGCCCAACTTGTTTGCAATTACGGACCCTCTTTTAAAGCTGATTTTAACAGGAAATAAGAGTGTGCTGAGAGAGAAGGAGAAAGGAGGGGGGAAGAAAGGGAGAGAGAGCATTTGAGTTAGCTTTGTGGTTGGTCAGTTGCTATAATTAGTGCTGCAGGTGCATATGCGTGTTACAAAAGATATGTGCCTTTACTTAAACCTTTCAAGCTTACATTCCTGTCATTGGAATTGAAAATCCCAACCAGTCTATTATTCTCAAGAAATCATTATAATAGAATTTTTAATGAGGGTGTCTGTGGGGCTTTGTTCCTGGTGTTTCCGTAGTAAGGCGAGGGTCTTCTGCCTCTTTTATGGTCAGGTGACCATGCAGTGATGAGCTGCAGCTGCTACAGGGCATGTCCCCGCTGGTGCTTAATTTATAGCAAGCACACATTTTACTGCTAATGTGTTTCTCATCCATTCTTCTAATATTTATGGGGGAAAACCACACCAGGGAGGCATAGATTCAGTTAAGGATGCTGGATTAGGTGAGCTTGAATCTTTCACTGGGTGTGTAACTTTGGGTCTTAGTGCTTCTGTTCCCCCCTTTTTCATATCAAGTTATAGTACCATGTATATGAAGGAAATAGGCACAGTTCCATCGTCAAACACTCGCCTGACCCACACAAAGACCTGGGCTCTACCCTTGCGACACAGACATGTGTACATATATATAACTGAAAGATGCCATGGAGGAATAGGTACAAATCACAAATAAATAGAAATAAAGGTTTGTAAGAGGTGACTCCAGACTCATACCTCTCAGTGTCTCATGTCCCGAAATTAATCCTTAAGGTGAACATAATCTCAACTCAGATAATACATTTTGGTGCAGTTAGACCTAGGGACACTTATGAGCAAAAAAGAATCCATTGAGAACAGATGCAGATTCTGACAAGCCTAAGGTAGAATATGCTTGAAAGCTAATGAAGTACCCAACAAATCTAAAGCAAAGTGAGCACTTTGGTAATGGCACATGACTAGGCACCCAGCAAAGATGTCTGAAGAGTCTAGGTATAGGCTCAGATGCATCAGAAATGTGGTTAGGATTGATTCTTCAAATGGTGGGAGAAAGGGGCATTATTTAATAATTGGTATTATGTTTAGACACATGGAAATCATCTAAAATGACATCTTCCTAGTTTCCTTTTTTACTTTTAGTTTTTTACTTTATATATTTTTCTTCCTCTTTTTACATTATAAATCTTTTGTGCATATATTATAGGTTCTAGTTTAGTGTTTTTATAGGATCCCGGAGTGTACAAACATGTAGGTTTTTATTTATTGTGCTTTCTCTTATTCTCTTTTTAATTCTGCTTGTTTTGTCCAATCACGATGTGTTGGGTTTTGTTTTCTTATGTATTATATTTTATTATTTTGTTTATTTTCATTTTTATTAGATATATTCTAAATAAGTCTATTTCTAACTAAGTCTCCCCCCACACACATTTTAAAGCAAGCAAAATTTTCCTGAGTGTGTGCTTCATGCCTGTAACACCATCACTTGAGTGGGCATTGCAGCAGGATTATCAGTAGTTAGAGGAGCGGCTAAGATTATGTCATAAGTTCTAGGCTAGAGCAAGACTCGGGTGCTGCTTACCCCACAAAAGGAAAATTTTGCTAACAGTTCATAGATGTTGTGAAATTTAAATAAGTCAGACGTTTCAGGAGCTCAGGATTGTCCCTATCACACATTTCTGTGCTGTCTGCTATTACCATCTGGTGGTTCTTGCAGACACAGAGGTGAGTAAGACAGGCATGGTCCCTTCCCTCATAAACCATAAGTTCTGGAAAAAAAGACAAGGCAATTAATCATTTACTAAATCACATTCTTGATAAGCATAAAAGGGAAGAACAGAAGGGAACATATTCTGTCTCACAGGTACTTGACTTTCTCTGAATGCTGCCTTACAGAAGGGGGTGGTGCTTGAGGTGTGAGGGAAGGAGAGATGTCGTCACTTAGGAGAGGAGACATCAGGAGAGTGTGGAGAACGTTGCTTTGCACACAGAAGCCATGGGAGAGACAGAAGGCTTAGTGCAGAAAACTCAAGAGTTCGAGATCTTGTGGCAGGGAACCCCGCCCTGTGAGTTTTCTTGTCATTGGTTGGTGCTCCTCTTTCATTTAGACTCCTAGGTCCTTCCTTTGTCAACCCATGAGGCTCAGGGCAGGATCCTTGGCTTTAAGATACTGCATATGTTTTCTGTCTAGTTCCCAACTGGGCTGTTTTGTGGAAACCAACTAAATATCCCAACTGAAATCCACTAGGGAGCTGGGAGACTCCACAGCCTTCTGTGCACAGCCCACCAAGAGGGAGTGATCTCCCAGCAGGCTTTCACTTTTGAGGGGGCAGAGGTGAGATCTCCACCTTCTCTCTCCAGAGGAGCCAGCTAGGAGCACATAGGGCCTAAGATCAGTGGAGCAGCTGGGATAGAAGTCTTCCTGCCAGGCATCGCCATTACCACTGGGGAGCCAGGAAACTCCATAGTATTCTGTGCATAGTCCACCAGGAGAGAGAGAGAGAGAGATCTCCCAGCAGTGCTTTCACTTTTGAGCTCAGAGGAGTAAGGGCACAGGCTTACAGGCCCACAGGAGGAGCAAACTCCAGCCAGAGACAAGAATACCAACTAGCACCAAATAGCGAAAGGCAAGCACAAGAATGCTACCAACAGAAACCAAGGCCTCATAGCAACAGCAGAACCCAGTTTTCCCACCACAGCAAGTCCCGGATACCCCAACACACTGGAAAAGCAATAGTTGGATTTAAAATCATATCTCATGGTGCTGATAGAGGGTTTCAAGAAAGGCTTAAATAACTCCCTTAAAGAAATACAGGAGAACATTTGTCAACAGGTAAAAGCCCTTAAAGAGGAAATACAAAAATCCCTTAAATACAGGAGATCATGGGTCAACAGGCAGAAGCCCTTAAAGAAGAAACACAAAAATCCATTAAAGAATTACAGGAAAACACAAATAATCAAGTGAAGGAACTGAAAAAAAAAATCCAGGATCTAAAAGTAGAAGTAGAAACAATAAAGAAATCACAAAGTGAGACATCTCTGGAGATAGAAAACCTTGGAAAGAATTCAGGAATCATAGATGCAAGCATCAACAACAGAATACAAGATATAGAAGAAAGAATCTCAGGTGCTGAAGATACCATAGAAAACATTGACTCAATAGTCAATTTTAACGTGTTTGTCTATTTATTTCTTGAATTTTACCAGAAATATTTTCCATGTAAATCTTCAATGTTATCTGAAAATGTTTATAATTCCACCTTCAATCAACTTAGAATTATCTTTATGCCTATCATTTTATCTATATAATTTCCACGATAATCTTTAATTTTAACATGTTTTTCTATATATTTCTATAATTTTATCAGAAATATTTTCCATGTAAATCTTCAAGTTTATCAGAAAATGTTAACAATTCCACTTTTAATCAACTTAGAAATACTTTTATGCCTACCATTATTATATTTATATAAATTTTCCATGATAATCTTCAATTCTAACATGTTTTTCTACATTTTTCTACAATTTTATCAGAAATATTTTCCACATAAATCTTCACTTCTATCATAAAATATTTTTATCCCATATTTCAATTAATTTAGCAATATTTTACATGTCTACCAATTTACTCCTCATTTTCCATGAAAATTGTCAATTTTAACGTGTTTATCTGAAATATTTTCCATGTAAATCTTTAATTTTATCATAAAGTGTTTTACTTCCCTTTTCTTCCCTTTTTAATAAACAAAAAAATTTAAAAAAAAGAAAAAATAAATCCATGTTAATAAAGGTGTCACATGCTATATATGCCACATAATACATGAGTATTTATATAGTTATATATGAAGTATATAACAAAAATTAACATCATATTATATGTAGAATTTGTCTTTTTTTTAGTTCCCATGATTTTTTCTTTTTTTTTTTAATAAGGAAATGATAACTGTATTTTCTGTCTCTTATCTCTCCAGACCTCTACTTTATCATATTTCTTTTTTTCTTTTTCTTTTTTCTTTCTTTTTTTCTTTTTTATTCAATATATTTTTTATTTACATTTCCAATGGTTTCCCCTTTTCTAGCCCCCCACTCCCCGAAAGTCCCATAAGCCCCCTTCTCTCCCCCTGTCCTCCCACCAACCCCTTCCCACTTCCCCGTTCTGGTTTTGCCCTATACTGCTTCACTGAGTCTTTCCAGAACAAGGGGCCATTCCTCCGTTCTTCTTGTACCTCATTTGATGTGTGGGTTATGTTTTGTGTATTCCAGTTTTCTAGGCTAATATCCACTTATTAGTGAGTGCATATCATGATTCATCTTTTGAGTCTGGGTTACCTCACTTAGTATGATGTTCTCCAGCTCCATCCATTTGCCTAAGAATTTCATGAATTCATTGTTTCTAATGGCTGAATAGTACTCCATTGTGTATATATACCACATTTTTTGCATCCACTCTTCTGTTGAGGGATACCTGGGTTCTTTCCAGCTTCTGGCAATTATACATAGGGCTGCTATGAACATAGTGGAACATGTATCCTTATTACATGCTGGGGAATCTTTTGGGTATATGCCCAGGAGTGGTATAGCAGGATCTTCTGGAAGTGAGGTGCCCAGTTTTCGGAGGAACCGCCAGACTGATTTCCAGAGTGGTTGTACCAATTTGCAACCCCACCAGCAGTGGAGGAGGAGTGTTCCTCTTTCTCTACATCCTCGCCAACACCTGCTGTCTCCTGAATTTTTAATCTTAGCCATTCTGACTGGTGTAAGGTGAAATCTCAGGGTTGTTTTGATTTGCATTTCCCTAATGACTAATGAAGTTGAGCAATTTTTAAGATGTTTCTCCACCATCCGAAGTTCTTCAGGTTAGAATTCTTTGTTTAACTATGTACCCCATTTTTAATAGGGTTGTTTGGTTTTCTGGAGTCTAACTTCTTGAGTTCTTTATATATATTGGATATTAGCCCTCTATCTGATGTAGGATGGGTGAAGATCTTTTCCCAATTTGTTGGTTGCCGATTTGTCCTCTTGATGGTGTCCTTTGCCTTACAGAAACTTTGTAATTTTATGAGGGCCCATTTGTCAATTCTTGCTCTTAGAGCATACGTTATTGGTGTTCTGTTCATAAACTTTCTCCCTGTACCGATGTCCTCAAGGGTCTTCCCCACTTTCTTTTCTATTAGCTTCAGAGTGTCTGGCTTTATGTGGAGGTCCTTGATCCATTTGGATTTGAGCTTAGTACAAGGAGACAAGGATGGATCAATTCGCATTCTTCTGCATGCTGACCTCCAGTTGAACCAGCACCATTTGTTGAAAAGGCTATTTTTTTTTCCATTGGATGTTTTCAGCCCCTTTGTCGAGGATCAAGTGGCCATAGGTGTGTGGGTTCATTTCTGGATCTTCAATCCTGTTCCATTGATCCTCCTGCCTGTCACTGTACCAATACCATACAGTTTTTAACACTATTACTCTGTAGTATTGCTTGAGGTCAGGGATACTGATACCCCCAGAATTTCTTTTATTGTTGAGAATAGTTTAAGCTATCCTGGGTTTTTTGTTATTCCAGATGAATTTGAGGATTGCTCTTTCTAACTCTGTGAAGAATTGAGTTGGGATTTTGATGGGTATTGCACTGAATCTGTATATTGCTTTTGGCAAAATGGCCATTTTAACTATATTGATCCTGCCGATCCATGAGCATGGGAGGTTTTCCCATTTTTTTGAGGTCTTCTTCCATTTCCTTCTTCAGAGTCTTGAAGTTCTTGTCATACAGATCGTTCACATGTTTGGTAAGTCACCCCAAGGTACTTTATACTGTTTGTGGCTATTGTGAAGGGGGTCATTTCCGTAATTTCTTTCTCAGCCTGCTTATCCTTTGAGTATAGGAAGGCCACTGATTTGCTTGAGTTGATTTTATAACCTTCCACTTTGCTGAAGTTGTTTATCAGCTGTAGGAGTTCTCTAGTGGAGTTTTTTGGGTCACTTAGGTAGACTATCATGTCATCTGCAAATAATGATAGTTTGACTTCTTCCTTTCCAATTTGTATCGCTTTGACCTCCTTACGTTGTTTAATTGCCCGAGCTAGTACCTCAAGTACAATATTGAAAAGATAAGGAGAAAGGGGGCAGCCCTGTCTAGTCCCTAATTTTAGTGGGATTGCTTCAAGTGTCTCTCCATTTAGTTTGATGCTGGCTACCGGTTTGCTGTATATTGCTTTTACTATGTTTAGGTATGGGCCTTGAATTCCTGTTCTTTCCAAGACTTTAAGCATAAAAGGATGCTGAATTTTGTCAAATGCTTTTTCAACATCCAATGAAATGACCATGTGGTTTTTTTCTTTGAGTTTGTTTATGTAGTGGATTGCATTGTGGATTTCCATATTTTGAACCAACCCTGCATCCCTGGGATCAAGCCTACTTGATCATGGTGTATGATCGTTTTGATGTGTTGTTGGATTCGGTTGGCAAGAATTTTATTGAGTATTTTTGCATTGATGTTCATAAGGGAAATTGGTCTGAAGTTCTCTTTCTTTGTTGGATCTTTGTGTGGTTTTGGTATCAGCGTAATTGTGGCTTCATAGAAGGAATTGGGTAGTGTTCCTTCTGTTTCTATTTTGTGGAATAGTTTGAAGAGTATTGGTGTTAGGTCTTCTTTGAAGGTCTGATAGAATTCTACACTGAAACCATCTGGTCCTATGCTTTTTTTGGTTTTAAATCATTTAAAAATAAAATGTACAGCTGTTCATTTATTTGTTCAACGTTTAGACTGCTCACAAGATTTCATATTATAAGAATGTTGTGAGGTATTCCTCTGTAAGTATGGGGGCATCTCCCTGCTCAGCTTCGTAGGAACAATGCTGCTCTAAGGACTTACTCATTTCTTCTGAAAGTTGTTTATAGATGGGTCAAGGCCTCGGGATGGTATTAGCAGGCCAAGCTTACCAGGAGTTAATGAGACTGTGTATCTCAGTACATTTCAACAGTGCTCAGTAGTGCTACTAAAACATAGAATTTGATTCAATTTACACGAAATGTTAACGCTTGCTCTACAGATATTTATCTATCTTTTTTCCAAGAATCATATGATCATGCCTGATCATGCCTTCTGCTTTTTCCCTCCCTCCTTCCCTTCCTCTCTCCTTCCTTCCTTTTCTTTCTTTCTTTCTTTCTTTCTTTCTTTCTTTCTTTCTTTCTTTCTTTCTTTCTTTCTTTCCTTCTTCCTTTGATATCTCTCTTCCCTCCCTCTCTCCTTCCTTCCTTCCTTCCTTCCTTCCTTCCTTCCTTCCTTCCTTCCTTCTTTTCTTTCTTTCTCTCACTCTTTCTCTCTCACTCTTTTATTCTCTCTCACTTTCTTTTTCTTCTCTTTCTTTCTTTCTTTCTTTCTTTCTTTCTTTCTTTCTTTCTTTCTTTCTTTCTTTCTTTCTTTCTTTCTTTCTTTCTTTCTTTCTTTCTTTCTTTCTTTCTTTCTTTCTTTCTTTCTTTGCAGTATGATACGAAAATTGCCCACAGTAATTTCTTAGACACTCTTTTCTATTAGAGGTTAATCATCCTCCAAGACAATACCTTATGGCAGATTTTTTCTTTCCTTTTCTTTAGGAGGGTCACTTTATCTTTCTTCATGTCATTTAGTATTTGAGGCTGTACGTTTAAAACACATATTTATTTTTATTCCTAGATATGTGTGTGAACCTGTGTTTCTCTCTGTGTGTGCAGCACCCCCAGATGCCAGAAGAGATTTTAGGAACCAGAGTATGGGTTCTGGAAAATATATCAGAATCCTGCAGAACAGCGGGATGTACTCTAAAGTGGTGAACTATCTCTCCAGCCCCAACACTGTAAACTTTATGTATTTGAATCTATGGTAATTTTGTTTACTTCCATTTATTTTTGTGGTTATGTCTCTTACTCATCTCCTTCAGTATTCCCATTAAGTATTTCACGTGGCTCTCTTCATCTTGCACTGCATTACTCCTACACACATGTTCAAATTTGTGGATATAGAATTTTAAAAAATCACCTTCAAAGTGTCTATTGAGTTACTTAGACATATCTGCCTAGTACAACATTGGAAGACTATCAGTGTCCTGACTTTAGCCTGTGGTCTCCTGTTAAACACAGCTGCTCTCGCCACATCATGGCGATGCTCATGGTACCAGGCATGCTCTGGTAGCGATGAAGCTCAGTGGTAGGATGTGAGGCCTGTATGAATAAGGCTCTGAGTCTCATTCCAAGTGCCCGGATCCATGAATGAAGATAGAACACCCGAATGTGTCCTGAGATGCGTAAGCAGTGGTTACCCTTCCCTGCGCTTTATACTGTTGCTCTTAATTGAACTTCAGCTCTCCAGTTTTATGTGAACCTAAAATGGAATTCATCTTCGGAAACTCTTTTTAATGGCCATTATGTGAGTGTACACAGAGCGAACATTCCAAGATTAAGGGGTGAACTGGTAAATAATAGGACCTGTTTATAAGTCTTCAGGAAGTCTTGTAATTTAGGACTGCTGATGCTCATATACTCACATATTAGCTGTCATGTGTTTCACTACAGTGCTGCCCTTAAAATAATTCAAAGCCGCAGAGCATTTCTATGGCCATTTAAGTTTCTGTTTCAGCTATATAATCACCTGCTACACTATTTAATGTAGCCTTCTCATTAGCTAAGTTAAGTAACAAACGGTGCCTCTATTTTTCTCCAGTGGTCTTGTGAGATACACACACACACACACACACACACACACACACACACACAGCCTAGATAGGTGTGTTAATAACCCTGAATGTATAAATTGTAAGGTAAAGTTATTGCTACAAGGTTATAAAGTATAGTGGTGTTTGAACATGTATTTGTAATAGTATAAAAATTTGTGCTTATGGAATTATTAATATTTCATTAACAGTCACCCACTTATTTTGGATCTTCACTTTAGAATTATATTTAGTTATTGTGTATAAGCTATGGGAAGCTAAGAAAGGCTCAATAATGAAAGAAATAATCACAATGACTGAAGGTAATCTCTTCTTAATATTTGACAACTTAAGGTGATTTCTTAATATTTGATTAAATAATGAAAATTTGATTCCATTAATGGAAGTAAATGTATTCCAAACTCCAAAATGATTCAGTGTGCCAATGAAAATATACTTGCATTCATGTGCATACATGTGCACACACTCCAGAAGTGTTACACATAGCAACCATTTTTTGTTTTGTTTTATAGAAGTCTCCATGTGTAGGCTGACCTGGAAATAGCTCTGTAGCACAGGCTATCCTCAAACTTGCGGTCTTCCCATCTTTTCCTTCTAAATGTTGGGATTCCATGTGTGGCTCACTATTCCTGGTCTGAAGAAACATTTGAGAAAATGCCAAAGAAATGTCTTACCAAGTATAACTGCGCACACTGTGTCTTTTATAATTTGGGTCTGGTTATAATCTTGTTTCTAGTTTACTTATGATCAACAGAGAGAAAACAATAAACTGTCTACAAGCTGCACATAGTCCAGAGGATAAAAGTACTTGAGGCTTTGTTGTTGTTTCTAAAGAGGAATGTATGATTGTGTTATCTTGCTTTTCTGCCCAGAATTCTAGAGGCAGATGCCATAGCGGAGAGCCCAGTAGAAACGTCTATGTTTAGAATAATCTGTAAAATATACACAGAATACACAAACTGGGGAAACGTTTGCAGCAGTTGTAACATTCAGATGGTTAATAGCTCTCGCGAAGTTCAATGACAGAAAAGTCACATCTCTCTAACCGTAGAAGAGATAAGGCAACTAAACAGGCAATTCCCCAAAGGGGAAAAACAAAGACTGACTTTGTTCTCTTCAGAAGTCGTAAGAATGCAAATTGTTCCATCAAATACAAGTCCATCTTCACATAGCACAACAAATGCTTATAAATGAAAATAGTCATTCTTTGTGAGGGTTCATAAAGGCTTGGCTCAAGCAGAGCTGGTGAGAACATGAAATGAATTATATTCTGAAGGACATATCAACAATATGCAATATCACAATAACAGTAAATCCACTCACTGTTCCTCTGCTAGAAAGAGTGTTCAGAAACAATTTAAGAACTGGTCAAAGACTTCATAGGTGCAAAAAATTAAATATGTATATGTATATATATGTAAATATATGTACACAACAAAATTTTTCACAATATGAGAATTCAACCATACCCAATAAAAATTTTATTTTAAACACTGGTAGCTAATATAGCCAAGTGGCACCAAGACATAGACAAACCTTTCTCAGCATAGCAATATATGCACAATATAATAGCTAGAGAAAATATAGAGAAAGGGTAAAGATTATTCTGCAGCTACTATGCTGGGTTGAGTTCCATTACCTCACCGTGGCGAGACAATATCCTCCCATTGTGACCATTCTGGGTGTCGGGACTGGAAGGAGGTAATCGAGGTTAAATGGGTCAAAGGGGTCAGCTCTGATCCCAAAGCACCACCATCATTGTAAAAAAGCACAAGAGAAGACTGCATGGCTGTGAACAGAGAGGAAAGACCCACCTAGGGACAGAAAGAGGCCTCACCCTGAAATCAAGTCAGCCTCAGGGTTCCAGATTCCAGAGCTGTGAAAAAAAACCACACAGCTATTATTTAAGCTGCACAGCATGTAGTGTCCTGTTAAGGCAGCTAGAGTAGGGTAATATGCCTAATGTATTTGTGTAATTGACCAAGAAAGCCACATTTCAAGGGGTCATCACCGTAGTGACCAGGGAGGGTGGAAACAGGGCGTGTCCTTGTAACTGCTCTCTTCATTTGTGTTACCATCTGCTGAAAACCAGCCTCAGTAATTTCTGGGTTCTCGAGAATGGGAGGATTGGATTGGCATAAAGAACAGAGCCTCAGGCAATGATGCAGGCACACACGACTCATTGGTGTTCTGAGACTGCTCGGAGAGGCCTTCAGGGTTCATCTTTTTTTTTTCTTCTGAGTTCTCCTCAGTCTTTTATCGGTTAAGCACTTCCTTATTATATAATATTACGTAATCAAAAGCCTTTTCATTATTTCACCCAAACCCACTATTTATCCTGACAAACCCCCTGTGACTATGCCACCAGAACATACAATGTACATGCAGTCACAGTTCAGTGTCTGCTAAAGAAAGTTACACATTAACTTTTAACTCTCAGAAAAACCTCCCAGTCACAGATCATCTGGGCATAAACTTGTGCTTACAGAATTAGCCTGAGAATAGAAAGGTGCTGAACAGGTCAGAGCAATGCTAATGTCTAAATTAGCAAAATCTCTTTATTAAGCTCATCCAAATACTTATTTCTATAGTACTTTTCAAACTTTTTTCCCTGTGCAATATTAATTCGTCTCACAACTTACCCCAAGGCTCACTCACTACCATGAGTTCTAGCTCTTGTACCCTAATTCCCTTAGGCAGGCAATGCCAGGGGGTCAAAAATCAGCATGTCCCAATCTTTCCAGGAAGATCATCAGTTCGCTAATCCAACAGCCCCTTCATGGGGTCCAAACTCTTTTAGACATCTCTGTACTGGCTGGTTTTGTGTGTCAACTTGACCCAGCCTGGAGTTAGCACAGAGAAAGGAGCTTCAGGTGAGGAAATGCCTCCATGAGATCCAGATGTAAGGCATTTTATCAATTAGTGATCAAGGTGGGAAGGCCCATTGTGGGTGGTGCCATCTCTGGGCTGGTAGTCCCGGGTTCTATAAGAGAGCAAGCTGAGAAAGCCAGTGGAAGCAAGCCAGTAAGGAACATCCCTCTACGGCCTCTGCATCAGCTCCTGCTTCCTGACCTGCTTGAGTTCCAGTCCTGACTTCCTTTGGTGATGAACAGCAACATGGAAGTGTAAGCTAAATAAACCCTTTCCTCCCCAACTTGTTTCATGGTCATGATGTTTGTGCAGAAATAGAAACCCCGACTAAGACAGCATCCTTTGTTTTTTTTATTATACATATATCTCCCAATTATCTCCAATAATATTTCTGAATCAAACTTTGTATTATTAGAGGTCTCTCCTCATGGAGGCTCTCACCTTTGCTCACTAATCCAGTAGACCCAACTATTTCTTCCCTGATCTTGTTCCTTCTACTTTCTATGAACATCCCTGTCCTTAGTGACCCAGGCTCACTGGTTCTTTTTCTTGAAGTCTTCAATTCTCTTAACTACTAAAACTTTGTGTTTCTCAAAAACATTTCTTGCTTTAAATGTTTCCTGATACAACTCAATCATCATGAGTTGGCTAAGATTTCCCTGAGAGCAATTGAGGCTGTCGGCCTCTATAGACCTCCAGGACTGTGCTCCTTACTGTTACTGTCCTGCTACTGGGTTGGCTGCTTGAATGTCAGGGCCAGAGCAGTTTGTTCCTAGCAAACATCAGAGCCATTTTCTTACCTAGTAATGCCCACAATCCCTTTTCCAGACATTTTTACCAAAATTATATTTGAGGACAAATATAGTACAGAAAAAGGCAAATCAGACAAGCCCACAAGAAAGAACAGTGTCATATGTAGACTAGAAAGCCAGAGGCGCAGTATTCAGGTTGATGGTGCACCTGCAGCTGAAACTGTGTCATGCAGCCGTGCTAGCAACCAAGTCACACCGGATAACCATCTTCTATTTTTGTTTACAATAGCTTTTATTATTCTATAGAGAAAAACCTAGAAAGGCATCACATTCATTTAAAAATAAAGCAAAACAAATAAACAAATAAAACAAAACCAAAAGGATGACACTTTCCTTTCTTTCTTTCTTTCTTTCTTTCTTTCTTTCTTTCTTTCTTTCTTTCTTTCTTTTCTTTTCTTTTGGCTAGGGTTAATGATGCCATGAGCAACTTCTGTAATGCAATTATGAGTTTTCTATGTCTGCTTACTAATTAATTTCAATGTACGTTGGCTTCAAACAATGAAGTGTAATTCCTATCCCCTTGAATGCACTGGACAAACATGAGATTATGACTTGCAAGCAGGGGATATTTGCACAGTTTGAACTTAGAAGAACCACAGGGTTTGGATAAAGGTAAACCTCATTAATTATTACTACAATTTGCACCAGAATGACAGAAGTCAAGGTGATTTGACTTTGGAACCAGATGGCCTGGATGTTCTCTCCATCAACAGGGCCATTTCCAGAAGAGCATCTAAGCCCTCTGGATCTCCATTTCCTCATCTGAAAAATCATATAATAATACAAAATATAAACATTATCCCAAGGTCACTGTAAACATTGTGATAACACAAAGCAATGGTCCTTTGACTAAGCTCTTACATAATAAGTACTTTCTGAATGTAAGTTATAAAAAAGCATGTTTTTTTTTTTTTTATGAAGAGCATTTAGTGGAGATATTCTGAGTGGCTGAAGCAGATGTGTATGTTTTTCATCTCTATCGGGCAAGACTGAGGCTTCAGCCTACCTATGATCTGAGTTGAAATGCTCTGAATTAAATTCAAGAACAAGTAACTCTTAATTAAACTTGTTCTTGAATAAATGATCATTAAGTATCTATAAAGGAGAAGCTAAGTACAAGCAGTGGTTGGTTCTAACCTTGCAGAAAGTAAGAAAGAAAGAAAGAAAGAAAGAAAGAAAGAAAGAAAGAAAGAAAGAAAGAAAGAAAGAAAGGAAAGAAACAAAGAAACAAAGAAAGGAAGTAGAGAAAGAGAGAAAGAAAGCAAAAAATTCTTGAGTGTGAGAGGCAACTTTTTGTTTCTATAAAAATGTCTGCAATAATAAAACTATTAATAAGTTTATTTTGCATTGATCAACAAGTGATTGACTGGCTTTGTTGCTTTGGAGCCTGTGGTGAAGAAGCGCATTGTGGAGGGAAGTCTTGAAGGAACATCCTGGTCACAGTGAGGACTAGGGCAGCTGCCACTGTATCCTTCCAAGGAGCATACACAAAGCCTGAACTCCTCACGGGAAGGCCTTCTCCTGGAGGTCTCCACAGCTCCCAGCAGCACTGGGATCCATCCTTTAGCTTATGGCCCATTCAGGAACATTCCATATCATTGACTGAAGTGCAGCGTTTGATTTTGTTCCTAAATCAGCATCGACGATAGATGTATAACTTAGTACTTTATATCTACAGTAATTGAACTCTGCATAATTTGCAAGAGTACTTTGACTACACAAAACTATTCCTTCTTATAGAAATTCCTTTTAAATTGTAGTATTAGATACAATTATCTGAAAATACTTATTTGGGTTTTATGTAACAATAACAGTAAACCCCACCCCAATAAACAGGTCAAATCTTTGGTGACTGTACAAATTCAATATGAGTACTGAAAAATAGCCTTTGTTTGTATACCATCATTGATAAGATTGTATAATTTTTGTCTGATAATAGCATTATGGTTTATATACTAAACCTACTTATCTTGTGCCCAAAAGGGAAGGCTTATGAGAAATTTGTGGGTTGGACAGTTTTTTGAAAATATTGGATACATGACATCTTTTCATGAATACATTTCTCAAGTCTTAACAGTACCAAGTGGCCTAAATGAGTTAAGATCACTCCCCCAAACCTTACATTAATATCAGGATGCAATTTAGACACCAGGGAGATTGAGCTCCATCTCTATGAGATGAATAATGGAAGCGTTTGAGGGGGTCATAGATCTTCCTAAATGATCGCTTCCTTATAAATTCCCAAACAAGAAATCTTCACTGAGAAATGCCTCAGGATTGCCGCCATTTGTCACTAGGCCCATGCATGCTTAATCACCTGCATGCCAGGCCACTAAAGGCGCATTCAGTGCATTGTGGAGCTCTGGGAGAGTTAATGCAAGCATTGAAAATCCAGTGCTGTTCCCCAGTGCACATAAGCACTGGGAAGGAATTCTGCTATTGTGTTCTGAGTCAATAGGTCCCCATTGTCTTGATCAATTCCAATAAAAGTTAATTTATTGCTAGGAAAAGTAGGATCTAAAAAAAAAGTGGTTTACTTCTTATTTAAGTTTACATCCTTGGAATTAACCTTTAAATTAGAAAGTGGTATATCAGATTTATTGTAACTGAACCTACAAGAACTGAATTTAGATTACAGTTGTCAAATTGTATCTTATGAATGAAACTTACCTCCTATTTGTAGTAAAAAGAAATGATGGAAGAGAATCTAATAGAAGGGGTTCACACCTCTCTCCAGGCCCATCTCCTGTGTGCTTCTCCATGTGCTTCTTAAGATGTCTTGCATCAGAGGCAGCAGAGCTGGCAAGTGGGGATACAGGAGTGGAGGCAGATATAATAAGGCCAGGTCTTGGCCTTTCAGTCACTCAGTTCATCTCTCTAAACCCCCTTTCCATTATCTGTAAAATGGCAGGAGTCATTGCTCTACCCAGCCACGGTGTGGGGAGGGCTAACAGACACAAAGGATGCCCAGAGCCTTTGTGTAGTGTCCCGTGCACAGTAACTACTGCACATGTTTGCTTGCAACCCATTTATCCATTTACTTGACTCTACACAATTTTTTGCTCATTTCAACATCCATACAACTACCATATACTGCATGAAGTGTGCATTATCTTTCTTTACCCTTCTGGATGTACTTGCTATCAGTACAGAAACAGGACACTAACTGGATGACCAGTGTAAGATATAAAAATTAGAGAAGGAATTTCTGTATTCATATGCATACTCTTTCATATGCAGCCACTGTGAAAGAATAGATATTTTCTGGAGCTGAAGAAGTGTGTTCTAATAAAGGCAGGCAGCAGATGAAAAGAATTTATAATAGCTAAATTCCATATATTCTTGTTTCTGCTTGATAATCTGTCTTTCGTGAGTATGTAAATTTTTTTCACAGTAGTTATTCCCAGCTGCATATGTGTGCTGCAGAAAGAAAGAGCATATGGATTATATACCGTGTATATATACATATAGGAATGCTGGCAGTGGGTGTGTGGATTCACATGCATACACATGCACACACTTTCCATATCAGTCTACGCATGTCTATATGCAGAGAGAGAAATATATATGTATAGATACATATTCCTTCTGCTCTTTTCATTGTGTTACACATGTCAGAAGCAGGAAGAGCTCTGTTCCCCTCCCTACTCCCTACCCCCAACAAGCTGGAGGGCCAGAAGGTGGGGCGGTACCTCGGGATAATGTCGGCAGAAGGCAAAGGGAGCAGACAGCTGGCACGCTCTGTCCCAATATGCTTCCCCGAAAGAGGCGAGGAAATTGGAGAAGATGCAATGCCTGAATGGCTCACTTTGCAGAGAAACAGAAGCAGCTAGGTAAAATTCCTTAGAACGCCGTCCTTTCTCAACGGTTCTAGAATTGAGGCCAGACAGCTTCACAGCTCCGTAGCCTTCCCCCAAGGTGTGTTTTGTCAACATTTTATTTTGGAAGAGTTTCTAGAAAGCAAAGTCAACTTTTAAGACCTCTTGAGAGCTGTCCTCGTAAACTTATGAACTGCCAAATGCCAGGTGTCTCCTTGGAATTTTCTAGAACAACAACAAAAAAAAGTACAATGAGACCTCTGCTTTCAAACACTGAGCATATAAGAATTTCTGGATAGCAGATGTCCCATAGCGAGCACTACAGCGTAAGCCCGTTAAATGAAACATTTTCAAACTGCCTACTTGTCATCTGAAAAAGATTTTTCTAATTTCATACTTTCTTGAAAACATGGGGGTCACCATTAAAAAGAATTATCAGCAAGCAAATCGCGGAGCTCCTAGGGGCTGCTGGGATATGTGGAACTAACTGTCTGTGGGCCACTGGAACGAGCAGGCCATTGGAATGTGTGGGACTGTTTCTTGTGGAACAGGAATGTGACGGACTTTTTTCTGTGGCCCACTGGAAAGAACAGGATTGTTTCCTGTGGGCCACTGGGCTGTGTGGATCTGATTCCTGTGCGCAGCTGGGATGGGTCTCACTGCTTCCTGTGGGCTGCTGGGATGTATCTAACTGTTCCCTGTGGACGGCTGGGACATGTAGTACTGGTCCAAGTTCCTTAAAGCTTCTTTTCTCTCTTTGCTATGTGCCATTATTTCTCCCAAGGTCTATTTTGCTTCTTTTAAGTCATATGTCAATTGGGTTCTGTAGCCCAGTTGTGGTGCCGTTAATTACAAAGGTAGGAAATAATCTGCGAGGGAGGATCCCTGGTTCTCCCTGCTATGGCCTCGTTCTGCATGGTGTAATAGCTTTCTCGGGTGCTTG
This sequence comes from Apodemus sylvaticus, assembly GCF_947179515.1. Classification (NCBI taxonomy): domain Eukaryota; kingdom Metazoa; phylum Chordata; class Mammalia; order Rodentia; family Muridae; genus Apodemus; species Apodemus sylvaticus. Next base: position 12,709,382 of record NC_067482.1, on the reverse strand, counting down.
CTTCCTGGGTTGTCAGCCATGAAGCTAATGAAATGCTGAATTCCTGAACAAAAAAAGAAATATCTCTTTTGAATATCATTATTGTTTTAAGTTACTTGAGTGTTTTCCGTGAACCTTAATTTTCTATTCTTATAATTTTGTATGTGTGTTCATGCATGGTATGGGAGCACACTTGTGGTGCCAAAGGACAACGTTGAATATCACTCCTCAGGCGCCATCTGCCTTGTTTTGTGAGACATGTAAATAAAGATGTAATGTACTCTATATGTATGTGTAATAAATATGTATATCTTAAATGTATTTACATATAATTATATGTGAAATGTATAACTTATTTTTACAAATTTACAAGTGTAGAATTCTTATTGTGCTTTTATTTCTTGAGGTTTGTGTATGTATGAGTATGTGTGTGTGCATGCATGCTTGTGGGGATGTGTGCATACATATGTGTGTATGTGCTTATGGGGGACCAAGGGTGGGTGTCATCTATCTTGGTTTTTACAACAGGGTTTCTTCTCTGTCCTGAGGTTGTCAAGTATGCTAGGCTGGGTGGTTGCCAGTGACCCTGGGTGTACTCCTGTATCTACCTCTGCTTCTCCACCACTGTGATTAAGAGTAGATATAACTATGCCCAGATATTTTTATAAATGTAGGTTTGGGTGACCAAACTCTGATCTTCATGGGCACAACAAGCCACTTTACAGACTGAACTTCTTACTTCTCCAGCCTCCTGGTTTTATTTTTACGAGTAGTCTGTAAACTCCTTGGGACACAGACCATTTCATAGTCCATCTTATTCTTCAAAAGCCCCAAAACAATACCCTCCACATAAAGTAGACACTACTTACATGAGTCCAGGGTGTTAAGGAGTACAGGAATTAAATGTACTGAAGTTATGGAGTGATATGCTCAGTTATCCAGCGAGCGACCTCAGCAGGGAGAATCTGGCACTCATTGGCCAGGTGGGAGAGTGGACAGAGTAAGAGTGTTGGCAGCTAGGCAGCTGCTACCTGCTGAAGACAGTCAGGGTCTGCTGCCCTGATTAGTCAGGGTCTCTAGCGTAACTGTAGTGGCTATTCCTGGTTGTCAACTTGACTATATCTGGAATGAACTACAGTCTAGAATTGGAAGGCTCACCTATGATCCTAATTTGGAGGCTCAGAAATAAAAGTTTCTGGCCTGGATCTTGGCATGGAGACCTTGAAGCATAGTGGCTAAGACAAGGAGATCTCCGAGTTCAAGATCATTTAGGATTAAAGGCATGGATGCACACACCTTTAATCTGGGCCACACCCTCTGCTGGAGACCCACATGCCAATAATCTGGGCTACACCCTCTGCTGGAGATATATAAGGACATTGGAAGAAGGAAGATTCTCTCTCACTCTTCCTTGCCTGCTTGCTTCGTGGGACTGAGAAACTGCTAGATCCTTGGACTTCCATCCACAGCTGCTGCTGATCATTGGGGAGTTGGACTATAGACTGTAAGTCATTGACAAATTCCCTAACTATATAAAGACTATCCATACGTTCTGTGACTCTAGAGAATCCAAACTAATACAGTAACAAAATTTAAATAATACATCTCTATGTCTAGAAAGGGATTTATTAGAGTGACTTACAGGCTAAGGTCCAGCTAATCCAACTATGGCTGCCTATCAACTGAAAGTCCAAGAATCCAGTAGTTGTTCAGTCTACAAGAAGCAGGTTCTAATTCCAATAAAGAAGAGGTCTTGGCTAACATGTCAGGAAAGAGCAAGCAGGCAAAGAGCAAATGCTTCCTTCTTCCATGTCCATAAATAGGCTTCCAGCAAAAGATGTGACTCAGATTAGAGGTATGTCTTCCCCTCCCAGAATCTAGAAGAAAAGGTGTGCCTTTTTTCCAAACTCAAAAGATCTGGATTAAAGGTGTGTCTTACTATGTCAAAAATCTGGATGAGAAGTGGATCTTCCCACTCCAAATTAAACAAACAAACAAACAAACAAACAAAATCCCTCACAGCTGTGGCCTCCACTTTTTGATTTTAGTTAATTCAAGATATAGTCAAGTCGACAGCCAAGAATAACCATCCCAGCAGGCAAATGTGTGTGAGCAGAAATGATCCCAGATATGGTACTCCATGTATTTGTTTCCTGCGGGGTACAGGTCATTGGTGCCATGGCTTGGTGGTAAATAGTCTCACTACCATTTTGAATTAACTCACAAATTTATTTATTTTTTTATTATCTTCTTCATTTACATTGCCAATGGTAAAACTTTTCCAAATTTCACCCCTCCCCAACCTCCCCCCCCAAAGATTCCCTACCCCTCCTCCCACCCCCTGCCATCATGTATATGCCTCTCTACCGGACATGCTCCCACCCTTACCCCCCACCCCCATCCCCACCCCCTGTCCGTTTCCCTTTGTTGGGGCCTCTATTGAGCCTTTACCTGACCAAAGACCACTCTTCCCACTGATACCCAACAAGGCATTTCTCTGCCACATTTTTGGCTGGAACCATGTGTACCCCTTGGTTGATGGTTCAGTCCCTGGGAGTCTTGGGGTGTCTGGGTGTCCGAAGTCATTGTTCTTCCCATGGGGCTGTAAACCCTATTTATGTTTGCAAAAGACACTTTACAAAATTAACAACAATCTGAATCATTTGTACAAACTATGGGAAGGAAAGAAATCTTCTGTTCTATATTTTATGTGGTTTCCTTGTGTCCACCAGAATCCCACAGGATGAAAATATAGCTGCACTCTGCAGTCATTACATTTATCATTCTTACAGCTAATGTGCTAACATGCATGTCGTTAAGGAGCTGTTTGTCTGCTGGCCTTTCTAACTTCTATTTCGTGTTGGTTTGGAATTGAGTTAGGGTCAGAACTTAGAATCCCTGCCACGTATCAGCTCTCATCCATTGATTTGGCATGCCCAGCCATAAGTCCTCCCAATTCTCAGACATGCCAAATGCAGTTGATTCAGAAGCAGAAGCCATTGGTGTCTCTGCTTTGAAGGGCCCAGCCTGAAGACATAGACAGGCTGCCCCTGAAAGGTGACTTATTGGAGCTGGCTTTGTGAGTCAGCTAATATATTTTCAGGAATTTACTATAGTCTGGTTGGTAAATTGTTTTAAATTAAGCAAGGTAGGGTTATTTCTACCCATGCATGGAACAAGGAAGATAGCACACATACTCCTCCCTAATCCAACGATTGAACATTTGAGATGAGTCCTGTGCAGATGGAAGTGCAGAAGGTCGAACCAGGGCTGTGTGCACTCCAGTCTAAGCATCTGTCTCACAGTTTAGCTACATCTCCAGCCAGTGTTTGAACATTTAATCACATGCCATGAGTGATGATAGGCTTAAGGAAAAGTACTTGGTTCTCATCAGCTTTGTGGGTGTGTGAAGAGATGTTCATCTTTACTTCTGGAAGAGAGTGAGAAGAGTCTTCACTTTTGACAGCAGATGTGAGTGCACTGGAAGCAACTGGTAGAACTTAGAATGCACCCTCATACTTGTGTGTGTTCTTGGTTTCCTGCTGCTGTCTGTGAATGGGTAATGTATAGCACTTTTTATCTAAAAAAATTTAATGTACCAATGACTGGGGCTGGGGAGATCACTCTGTCTTTAAAACACTTACTGCTCTTGCAGAGGGCCAAGTTCAGTTCCCAGCCCAAGTGTCCACAACCACAGCAACGCTGGCTCCAGGGGCTCCAATCCACTCTTCTGGCCTCTATGGGGTTTTTGCACTCAAGTGCATTTCCCAACCCACGCCCCACCTCCACACACATCAGTCTTTAAAATATGCTACAGGCTAATGAATATAAGGCTTGCTCTTTCCAAGTATCCTCACTAATGTATTCATATTTGCTTCTTTGATCCTGACTCAGTCAAATGCAGACTAGTACACCTCACTTTACAAAGGGGAAACTCAGGCTGAGAGACAGTAAGTGACTTCTTCTGGTTCATGTTGACGTGGTAGGGCTCTGGGTGGCCTTGGAATGACACAGATTTCTTCCCTGAGAACAATTTAACACAGGAATGCAGCCACTGAGGTTACTGGAGACTCAACAAGAACAATTCAACTTCTCTTCTTCCTGGTCTGTGTAGACAAGATTTCATTTGCTCCAGGCAGCTTTCCTGGCCATAGGTGACCCCTTCTCTATGATCCCTAGATTTCTTTTCTATCTTTGATGTGGGAAGATAACTGGGCTGTTTTTGTGTGTCAACTTGACACAAGCTAGAGCCACCAGAGAGGAAGGAGCCTCATTTGAGAAAATGCCTGCATCAGATCCAGCTGTAAAGCATTTTCTCAATTAGTGATCAGTGAGGGAGAGCTCACGGTGGCTGGAGCACTCCTGGGCTGGTTGAGAGAATCAGGGGGAGCAAGCCAGTAAGCAGCACCCCTTTATGGCCTCTGCATCTGCTCAGGCTTCCAAGTTCCAGTACTGCTTGAGTTCCTGTCCTGACTTCTTCCAATGATGGACTATGATCTGGAAATGCAAGTCAAACTCTTCCCTTCCCAACTTGCCTTTTGGTCCTGGTGTTTCGTTGTAGCAGTGAAACCCTGACTAAGTGATGGAATAGTAAAACTATTTCCTGGGGCTGACCCATGTGCTCTGTTTTACTAAGGAGTGCACAGCAAGCTTCTATCATATTGTTCAAAAATAAGTGTTATAAGAGCAAGCTGGACTGTGAACAGGAAGTCTGGATCTACATGGGGTGATAATAATCCTTCCTCAGGAGTTCATAAGTGGGGAGCAAATTACTGCATGTATCAATTGATGAGAATACCTCCTGCCAAGGACCAACTTTTACACACATTGGACTAAAATATTTTGAAAAAGTCCAAGGATATCACTAAATATCTGAACATGACAAATGATATTATCTTTTCGTCCTCATTGAAAGAAAGCAAACAACTCCTAGATTACTTACTACTAAGTGCCACTATAATATTTATATTCATTCACATAGATATGAGTACCTTTACATATTAAAGATTTGATCTTTTTTATTTCAATTATCACAATTTTTACTTTTTAAACTTTGTCTCATGCTATGGGAAGCAAGGCAAGAGATAAGCAAAGAAAAAAATGAAAAGGACAGGAAAGTTGGAAAATATCAGTAAGAATAATGAGGGGAAATGTATCCAGCGTTGCATTATTTAGAATATCCAAAAATGCTACTCAGTTCTCTTGCTGCAGTGTTTTTCTTGAGTTGACTTTATGGCTTTTAATATCAAATGTGTCTCCTTTCTTTGTTTGCAATTATATCATAAGTATGTGCAGTAGACTATTTCCTATGTTATTTTAAGAACTCAATGCAATTTGAAGGAATATTTTCTTTTAGTGCAGAAGTAAAATTAATATTCAAATCCATGATAATCCTTGATATATGTCTCTGTTCCTATAACATCTTCAAGTGGCTCTCAAGTTTTTGTATACCCTTGATATATTCTGGGAAGAACTTCATGACCATTTTCCATGTTTCAGGCTGAAAAGAGTTTAAAACTTAAGTAACCCACATTATATTTTCTAGACCTATATTTTAAAACATTACCAATTGTTAAAAGCATGCTATTATCATATTGTTAGAATATAGTAAAATTGGAGTTCTAGTCAGTCAGTTGTTTATTGGTTATGTGATTTGCTTCTTGGTGGACTTGACTTTATGACTTTCTCGTTCTCCTGAGGGCCAGGACCTCGCTGGTATTCAAGTGCATATAACTATGCTAGAACCCAAACAAGGCTCTGACAGCATGTGTCCTGGTGTTATTTGAAAATTGGTGGGTTCCCCCCTCCAAACATATGCATATCTGAAATTCAAATTGAGTGCTCCTTACCTCATGCACTCCCCCCGTACCTCTAATGAGGTGGAAAACTGTACATTAATGACGGAACGTTATTTAGTGCTGAACAGAGTTAATTGCTTCTAATCACTGCTTCCATCCATCTGGTTTTATGGTAGACAACAAAGCTCTTCAGTGGGCTTCCTCATTAGACACACGGTAAATCACAGCAACGTGCTGGCATCTTGCATATTGTGCACCTATTAGTGAAGCTGCGTTTTCATATAGCCCAATGGCAACGTCAGGACACAGAACAGCATCTCTATATCAGAACAGCAAGGAGTCATGGTAAGCTGGTTTCCCAGCCTCACTTGGGAGGCAATGGAAAACTATTGCCTACTGAATTCAGAATGGAAAGCCATGGAATAGCTAGCAGAAACTGTGGCAGTGTAGTGTCTCTTCTATCAATCAGGAATAGAGGAAGAAATACTGGGAGGTGTCTTGCTGGTTTTTCTATCTTCCTCAAAGATTGAGTGTAAAGCTTCTACTGTTATCCTTGGCAAGCACGTGCAAGGACAGAGATGTATGGATGAAGAATCAGGGATTAAGGTGTTTGAGAGATGACTTGGGGCTTAGAAGCCTATGTTGCTTATCCAGGCAACCCAAGTATGGTTCCTACCACCCATGTCAGTTAGTCAGTCAGTTACCACAGCCTGTAACTCCAGCTCCAGGGGATCTGATGACTTCTACTGTCCTCTGTGGGATAACCTTCAATACACAGGTACATACACACAAATAAAGATACTAATAACAATTGAGTCAGAGCTTGAAACTGAGCTAGGTTCAATCTTAAACATAAAATTAATGGCTCCTTAATTTTCAAAACCTAAAATAACATTTTCCTGAATTTTAGGAGAAAAAGATAAGTGTGTGAAGTGTGCTGGTCAATAGCTTTATCACAGCACAATCATACCTGTGCTAGAAGTAATTAGAATCTTAGTGATAGCATTATGCCACTGACAGGTGTCTACTGTCTACTGACCATGAGGATTTGGGCAACTAACAGAAAAATACAACCTGGAAATTGACAATCTAGAGAAGCCAAGAGACTACTTAACATGATATATTACATTCTTGGAGCCTTTTGTTGCTTAAAAAGGAAACAATACCTAAATTGAAAGAAAAAAGAATAGGGAAGGAAGGAAGCAGGAAGAGATAGAGAGAAAGGAAAGAGAGAAGGAAGGAAGGGAAGAAGAGAGAGAGAGATGGATGGGAGGGAGGAAGGGATGAAGGGAGAGAGGGAGAGAGGGAGGGGTAAGAGAGGAAGGTGAGGGAGGGAGAAAAACCGCTTAGTCACTGATAGCACGGTTCCTTTTCTGGTACTTACTTGACTCTTGTTAAGAATGAATGACTTTAAGGAGCTAAGTCATAAAATGTGGAAACCCAAAAACTGAACAGGAACATAGGTACCCTATGGCAATATATACTCAATCCATTTCATTTAAATTAAGCTGACTTATCTGAGGCATAGATACACTAAGAGACACGACCCAGGACAAGTTAAGTAGCCTTCTCTGTTGCAGTGAAGGAAAGGCTGTATTGATGTGATGGTCTTAAGTCATTAGTCATTAAGTCATGAGTATTTATGGCCTCAATAAGCAAAGGGACTTGAGTTCACACATTGTGCATTCCACGTTTCCTCTTTATGCTTTTGCACCCTGTGTGGGAAACAAACAAACAAACAAACAAACAACAGAATTAGTATGACTCCTTTGTTGGGAGAACAGCTTTGATGTGCAGTGGGAGGGCCATATTCAGCTCTCTCTGAAGGCATTCTTTTTCTAAGAAAGGCTGTGCAACTTGAGGCTAACCTAAAATGTATAAAACTAAGACTTTTCAAATGGATAATTCACTTATAGAATATATAATAATTGTCAGCACACATATATCATTACTATCAAGAGAATATAAATATAATTTTACCAAGTTTTAATTTTTAATTAATTTTTGTAACCTCAATCCCTCATTTCATTTTCTGTTAATGCCCTTATTAAATTGAATTTCTGTGTATTTCTTGCATTCTCTTACGCTTTTTTGATGTTTTTAAGATTTTAATAAAATTTTAGGAGAAATTATAATCAAGGAGAACAAATAACATATTTGAGACTTAGTGAAGAAATAGTACATGATTTTAAGTAGTTTTAGAGAACATCAAATAGAGAAATGAATTTCCTATGATAGATTCAAGAAATATATCCCATCTCTTGAGAGTTGTAAAGTCTTTGTAGAGACTCTAGAGCATACAGTAGACTCAATGTCCATGATGTTCATGTGTCTAATAGCATGTGAGGTTAAAAAATATATAAACGCTAAAGAAGCATACCTGGACCAACTGGATGGTTATGAATACAAAGCCTGTATTTACTTGCTTACTTACTTTTTTTTTAATATCTCTCTTTTTTTAATATTTTTATTTTCTATATTCTTTGTTTACATTCCAAATGATTTCCCCTTTCCCGGATCCCCCCCTCCCCATATGTCCCATAAACCTTCTTCTCTCCATCCATTCTCCAATCACCTCCCTCCTTTTTCTCTGTCCTTATATTCCCTTCCAATGCTAGATCAATCCTTTCCAGGATCAGGACCCTCTCCATACTTCTTCATGGGAGTCATTTGTTATGCAATTTGTGCCTTGGGTATTCAGGGCTTCTGGGCTAATTAATATCCACTTATCAGAGATTGCAATCCATGTGTATTCTTTTGTGATTGGGTTACCTCACTTAGGATGATATTTTCCAGATCAAACCATTTGCCTAAAAATTTTGTGAATTCATTGTTTCTAATTGCTGAGTAGTATTCCATTGTGTAAATATACCACATTTTCTGTCTCCATTCCTCCTTTGAGGGGCATCTGGGTTCTTTCCAGCTTCTGGCTATTATAAATAAGGCTGCTATGAACATAATGGAGCATGTGTCTTTATCGCATGCCGGGGAATCCTTTGGGTATATGCCCAGGAGGGGTATAGCAGGGTCCTCTGGAAGTCTCATGTCCAGTTTTCTGAGGAACCTCCAGACTGATTTCCAAAGTGGTTGTACCATCTTACCACCCCACAAGCAGTGGAGGAATGTTCCTCTTTCTCCACATCCTTGCCAACATCTGCTGTCTCCTGAGTTTTTGACCTTAGCCATTCTGACTGGTGTAAAGTGAAATCTCAGGGTTGTTTTGATCTGCATTTCCCTACTGAATTGAAACCAAATAAAATGAACTATTATACAGGTATAATATTTGAAATGAGAATTTTGCTTATATTTTTCAGTGATCAACCTATGCCTAATTTGATTCCTGCTTATTTAAAATATTGTTCTTCTAAGTAGATACTACTTATGAAAACTGTTTGCATCTTCCAAAATATTAATATTCATCTTTCTTCTTTTTGTTGAGAATTATTCATACTATATGCATATGCAATGCACTACAAACAACATATACATATATGTATAGAATTAAACCATTGGGAACAGATCTATAAATAAAATTGCGCATTTTATGCTATGCTTAGTTCTTATAATAACAGTTCAATGTATTCTATGCATAGGTTATCACTTTATGAGTGGTTTGATTTGATGACTGAAACAAGATTTTTTTAAAGAGCTGTTTGGTTACTATCTTTTCATGTGACTTGAGTGGATGTCCAGTATGAGCTTGGGTGACTGCATGAGAGTAAATGAAGAGTAGCCATTATTTGAGTTGCTTTAATTACGCCATACTCACGCCATGATGGACCTTGCTCCATTTCCCTCCGGTAGACCTGACAGACTATAACTGACCTAATTGATACCAGATGACAGCTCAAATAAGGCTTAATAAAGAAGTAATCACACTAATCTAATGAGCAAGCTGTTATGATATTGGCTTATAGGAAGCTGTTGGATAAGCCCTTCATTTTTCTTTTCTCTCCACCACTAGTGCTCCCAGTGTCTCTCTGGTATGCTAGAGTCATATGAGTAAATGGACTCAGGACAACACGTGTCCCCTTGCCTACTCTTGGCTCTGCAAAGGATACCTTGACAGATTGTTCAGAGTTTCATCTATAATGAAAAGTTGAAAAGATGCCACAGTGATCACATACAACTACCCTTCAATAGTTCTTGCATTTTGGCATAGACTCTATCTTGCTGTCTTTCTTTCCTCTCCTTCTCTTTTTGTATGTATTTTGTTTCTGAATAATTTGAAAATTATGTGAATCCTAGCACCCACCATCTGAACACTTCATATATATCCTAATAATAGGCATTCTCTTACATAGTATATCAAATTAACAATATTATTCAGTCTATGTACACATCCCTAAAATCATCACCATATAGTTTGAAAAGTCCTACTTTGTTTTCAAACCATATTTAGGCAATGTATAGAGAGATTGATAAGAACAAAGAAAAATGACATGGGTGTATGAAGATGCTATAATGAGCCCTATTAATTTGTATGCTACTTTAATTAAAAATCATAAATAAAAATGTTAAATATTTAACATTTCCTTGAAAATAATGTCATGACCTCACCTTGCATCTTTTCCAGTGGTCTCAGTTCTTGTAGGGTTTTCCTTTTTTCTCAGTCATGGTGATCTGCCTTCCCACAAACCCACAGTGATGAGGCTGTGGGCCCATGCATCCTTTTCTTACTATGGCAAAATAAATGTCATCAGGTTTCTAGAAAGAAATTTGCCCCTCCATTTCTTTCTCCAGAACACTGATAGAAAAACACATAATTGAAGGTGAATAGACATGGGCTTGTTTAATGTTCCCTGGTTCTCCAGTTTGTAAACCTATTCCTCATTCACAGCAACTTATATTGTAGATCAAAGCTACACATAGTGTTGAGTAACAGGAAGCAGGGGACAAACATTTGCCAACAGTAGCATGCAACAACCAATCATTAATTCAAAATCAATCACTATGTAACCCAAGGTGTTTTAGGCAGAGCTCACCTGTGTAGGAGTGCTTTGGTTCTGTACACATGATTGTTGAGTGTAGTTTACACTGTTAATACTGCCATGCTATGCAAAGACAAATGCAAGAGCTTGTCGTAGGGTTTCACTGCTATAAAGAGACGCCATGACCAAGGTGACTTTTATAAAGGATAACACTTTATTGGAGCTGGCTTGCAGTTTCAGAGGTTCAGTCCATTATCACTATGATGGGAAGGATGACAGTGTCAAAGCAGTCGAGGTGCTGGACAAGGACCCTAAAATTCTACATCATGATCCAAGTTCAAACACAAGGAATCCTGAAGGCTTGAGTACACAGTGACACCCTTCCTTCAACAAGGCCACGCCTCCCAATAGTGCCACTTTCCATGAGCCAAGCACATGCAAACCACCACACACCTCCACTTAGATTCTACACTGCTGTGCTACGGCTTTGCAGTGTTTTTATAGCACATACAAATTTTTCAGCTTTCAGATAAACATGAAAGTTTAATTACAGAAAACAGGCTTTTAATAGTTTTCTATCATCATTTCTCAGTGTGCATTTATCAAATTAGTATATCTTTAGATTATATTTTGCTAGAATGTTTGATTTCAAATATTGATTCTGGAGTTGCTAGCTTGAGTTCCCATAAGAAAAAAAAATTAGGGACCAGAGAGATGTCTCTGTGTTTAAGAGTACTTGTTCTCGCAGAGGATCAGGTTTAGTTCCCAGCACCCACAAAAAAGGTTTGCAGCCTTTTTTACAGTTCCAGAAAACTCAATGATTTTTAATGATCTACTCAGGAATCAGACACACATGTTACACAGGGACACATGTAAGAAAAGAACTTGTACATATAAAACATAAAATAAATATTAAAATATTTTAAAAATTAATTAAGTGAATTTTAACTCTGGATTAAGACAAATTGTCCCAAACACCCATCTGCCACTGAATACTTCATACTTATGTAAAGGGATGTTCTGTGAGCATTGATGATTATAACTCAAAATATCATTCAATTAAAAAAACCCCACCAAAGATTCTATAGATAGAGCAGCATCAAACATTCAGCCAAGACAGAATTTTCTGTAAGAATAAACAAGTACTTCTTTCTTGTTCAGTGTTCCATTGCTGTGAAAAGCACTATGACCATACTATGAACATAATGTTAGTAAATAAAAGCATTTCATTGGGTATGACTTACAGATTCAGAACTATAGCCCATTATTGTCATGGCAGAACAAAGGGCAGCATGAGGGCAGACGCGGAGCTAGAGAAGGATCTGAGAGTATACTGGGCATAACTTGAGCATATGAAACCTCAAAACCCCACAGCTATACAGTTCTTCCATCAAGGCCACACCTACTCCAACAAGGCTAAGACTCCTAGTCGTGCCACTCCCAAATGACCACACATTCAAATATATGAGCTTTACTTAATGGTTCCTTATCTAGCCATTTTGCTAGATATCAAATTAAGTGAAGTCAATATATTTTTATTCAAATCACTGCAACATCCACCTCATTAATATGTTTGGTTTGTGTTCCTACTTTATAGACTTACATGCCTGAAGTGCACTGAAGATTTCTCAGACAAAGGGGATTGCTAGTAGAAAAATGAGGAGGCTGGTATGCTGTACAGACTATTTATAGACTTTTGTTTCCAGAAGGACAAAGAAAAATAATTGAGGCTAAAGAGATTCTTTAAATGGATATGGAAGTTGTACACATCTTTGATGCCTATTTCATATGTAGACCTGGATATAAGAACTAATTTAATGGCCAGAGATAATGTAATTTCTATTGTAGAAGTAGGGGATGGATTTTGAGAACCAAGCAATGACCAATGGAGACTAATTGAATCAGCAAGAGACAGGAATTTTAAAGAGAGAGTCTCGGGTGTCCCAGAATCCAAAGAGAAGAGATGGCTCTTTGAAGAAGGAGGGACTGAGTACTGGCCATGCAAAATTAGAAATGGGCCAAATAGAAGACATCATTAGTGGTAACATGGATGTTACTGGTGACCATAGATGCCACTGTCTGACTGAAGTTAAGCAGGGTATAGTCTTAGTAACTGTTCTATTACTGTGAAAAGACACAATGACCAAAGCAACTTAAAGAAGAAAGCATTTAATTTGGAGTTGTTTCCAGTTTAGAGGGTTAGTCCATGAACAAGGTACATGCTAAGTTATTATAATAATTTAGTGAACTATTCACTTTCATATGTTCAAATTTTTCCATAATAATTTTATAATGATTAAAATAGTGGGTAGTTCTAGGTCTCTAAAGAAAACAATTTAGTCAAAGAACATAAGCATTTAGAGCAGAAGTTACAAATCAAAACAGACACTCCAGAGAGAAAAACGAAGTAGATAGCCCCAAAGAAAAGATGGTGACTAGTGGATACTGTGCTATAGATTTTAAAGATGATTTATACGTATTTATGACTATATTGTTCATGAGGTATGATGTGGCTGGCTACTTTCCTCTTCCTGTAGTAGACCAGTTCTCCCATGTAGGGTGTTTTTCCTCCTATGACTTCCTAGAAAAGCCTATGGGATGCGATGCAGGACTCTTTCAAATCTCAACTTCAGCAATGTCTACTTTTCTTCCATCAGTCCCTAAACCCTTTGAGCAACGTTAGTCATGATTTTTTTTGTTTTGAACAGATACTCTAGAATGAGCTGAAGAAGCAGAAGTTTTGGAGAAATATCCTCCAGTCTTCTTTTACCCTAGTCATTATTTTAATTTTGTTTCAGTTTCCTGATTCATTCTAATTTATCATATACCGTTGTGCTGAAATAAAGATTCCTTGCTGATTAGCCATTAGTGAAATATTGGTGAAACTGGGGGTCAGGCACAATGAAAGGACATGGGGGATGGAACCAGAAGGTGTACATTTTTGTTTAACAGATTTTAAAAAATGTCTTCTGCACCACTAGCTTTCCTCTGGTGTACAGGAAGCCAGATGCAGCCCCAGTTTGCATCACTTTAAGCATGCACTGACTCGAGAGGAAACCCTGTCCCTTTGGAATCATCAGCCCTGGAGTTGATGGCACCCACAGGATTCATGCTTCTCTGACTCCAGGGTTCTCTTCAGGGTTTACCAGATGGAAAACTAGCACCTCTGAGCCAGTGTGATGGTGAGTTAACAGGCTTCATGGACAGATGGAAGACCCCAAGTGTGAATGAAAACAGCTTCAGCTTGAAAGGGAAAAACTCTGAATCCAATCTATGTAAGCAAATATCCATATCAAACCAATTACCCAGAGCAACCAGTACAATGGCCATCACAATGTCTCCATGCAAAAGATAGGAAGTAGCCTGTCTGGTATTTTGTCAACACTTTTAAACAGATTATTCTAGGTTGAAAGGAATAATGTCTTTTCTGACTTAAGTGTGAGCTTAATGAGGTATGTATAGCTCCCTCTTCTTGGTGTCAACAGGATAGTTATTGACAATTCGGGGGAAATAGAACTTCTGTCTAACTATCATACACCACTCTGAAAATCTCTAGCATAGCCTATGTTTGTGGTGTATGTCGAGGTACAGTAATAATTGTGTCCATATGGAAATTGGAACATAGCTAGAACATAGCTGAATTTTTCAACACACACCTGAAATTTGGAAGTGTTTATCCATAAGTTGATCCAATACTTGTAAACATTTTAATATTTTCCAGAAATTCCAATTTATGTAAGGAAGATACATCAAATAATTGACTTGGTTCTTGCTGTTAAAAAATACTATAGATTAAAATTTATAATCTATTTTGATGGACTACCTATACAAACCTTATTATGTTTGTGGTTTCTTGGTCACCAAACCTCTATTATCTCAGTTTGAAAGGTGGCTCATATCTAAATATTGCATTTTGCAATTTCTTAGATTATTACCTATAACAGTGGTTCTGTTATAGGTAATAACCATCCTAATGCTGTGACCTTTAAACACAGTTCTACATGTTGTAGTGACCCTCAACCATAAATTATTTTTGTTGCTATTTTATAACTGTAATTTTGCTATGTGGAGTTGTAATGTGAATATCTGATATGCAGGATAGTCTTAGGTGACACCTGTGAAAGGATCATTCAACCCCAAAAAGATCTTGAATCAGGTGAGGATAGCAGTTCTAAAAGTTTTTGTGAGTGAAATAAACTCCAAATAAAAATCACAAGCTTCTACCTGGATTAAAAATGATCTAAACAAATAAACAAATGAATAAATAAACAAAGAACTACAGAATGCACAGTGATTTAGAGTAATGCATGCCTGCACCCATCACTTAGAAAGTTGAGGCAGAAGGATCAGAAATTCAAAGTTAGTCTCCAGTAAATGCCGAGTTCAGCACAGGCCTAGGTGAGGAGCTGTCTCAGTGAAAACTTTAACTTAAGTTAAAATTATGGGCAAAATACATTTTGTGAAAAAAAGTTGTCCCTTAGTTTCAGAAAGCTCTGAATCTAAAATTTATTTCAGCCTGATTCTAAATTCTGAAGAAAGCACACATAAGTCTGAGGACTAGATGTATTTATAAATCCTAAATTAGAGAAAAATTTGATTTACTTAAGATCTTTTAAAATAATTTTTTGATTTTTTTTGAAAATTTCATACAGCCATGCAAGGTATATTGGTCATGCCTACCCCCCACCACCCCCTCTAACTCTTCCTTGTGTTCCTCCATCTCCTTCTGAACTTCATGCCCCCTCTTTCATTTTATTAAAATCTTAACTGACATTGTAGACAGTAACTCCAGTAGGATTTTATTGTCATAATATTCTTCTTAAGCAGAATCACTACTTTTAAGGGTTTGTTTTTAGTTCCACTCTGTGATGTTTCCTTTCTGACATCAGCAAGGACAGAGCCCTTAAGGCCAAGGGAGAAAGAACTGGCAAGGAGAGCCACATCTGAATATGGCAGCTTAGTGTGGGACCCATGCATGAGAGGCAGCATCGCATTGGTCACAAGGGTGTGGGGCCCACCATCTGTCTGATAAGTCAACTCAGCATGCCAAGTGATATTAACAGGAACATGGGAAAATTGCCTACTTTTAGGGTGCTCTGCCTAACCCTTTCTCCATGCCTGGCAAATGCTCAAAGGTCTTCTCTTCAGCATGAAATACCATCAATCCGCCTCCCTTGAGAGTACCCCTTTCTTATAGTACAAGCAACTCTCTTTTATAAGCAGTGATGATTAGCATATTCCAGTGGTTTCTAAGGATGAGACCTAGGTTCTTAATTGGATAGTGCAAAGTATCTTTTATTTTCTAGCTAAAATTTACTGAATACCAGAGGGATCAGCAATGAGGTTAGCTGCAGGGAGCTGGGGATCAAAGCTGAATTACAAGGTTGGCTAGCCCCACCCAGCTCCCAGCTGCACACACACACACACACACACACACACACACACACACACACACTGTCAGTCATACAGACATGTGTGTAGGTATCAGAGGTAGATAGTTTTAAATTGGTAGAATTTTAGCCTCAGGGAAAGGCTTTGTGTCTAATGTGTTTGATTAATAGGCAAACTCATTTATATCTGTTCCTTTCTTGACAATAATTTATGATTTTCTTCTTTAAAAATGCCACCCAGGGGGCAGCTAGAGAGATGATGGTCAGTGATTAAGACAACATGCTCTTCTCCAAGAGGTCTCAAGTTCGCTCCCAACACCCTCATAGGGTGACTCTCAGCCACCTCACAACTTTAGCTCCAGGGAATCCAACACCTTCTTCTCTCCACTGGGAGTCTAAACACACGAGGCACACACACATACGCACATACACATGCACATAAATCAAAATAAATTTTAAAAAGCACAAAGAATAGCTTTAATGGGATGATGATGTCTGTAGACACCCATTAAATACCAGTGTGTCAGATCATTGGAGCAGTGGGGGAAAGCAGTTGTTAAATGCTAGGAAAAGACACACTACTGTGGCCATTAAAAAATAGTTGCTGAATGCAGAAGAATGCGAATTGATCCATCCTTGTCTCCTTGTACTAAGCTCAAATCCAAATGGATCAAGGACCTCCACATAAAGCCAGACACTCTGAAGCTAATAGAAAAGAAACTGGGGAAGACCCTTGAGGACATCGGTACAGGGAGAAAGTTTCTGAACAGAACACCAATAGCGTATGCTCTAAGAGCAAGAATTGACAAATGGGACCTCATAAAATTACAAAGTTTCTGTAAGGCAAAGGACACCATCAAGAGGACAAATCGGCAACCAACAAATTGGGAAAAGATCTTCACCAATCCTACATCAGATAGAGGGCTAATATCCAATATATATAAAGAACTCAAGAAGTTAGACTCCAGAAAACCAAACAACCCTATTAAAAAATGGGGTACAGAGTTAAACAAAGAATTCTCACCTGAAGAACTTCGGATGGCGGAGAAGCATCTTAAAAAATGCTCAACTTCATTAGTCATTAGGGAAATGCAAATCAAAACAACCCTAAGATTTCATCTTACACCAGTCAGAATGGCTAAGATTAAAAATTCAGGAGACAGCAGGTGTTGGAGAGGGTGTGGAGAAAGAGGAACACTCCTCCACTGCTGGTGGGGTTGCAAATTTGTACAACCACTCTGGAAATCAGTCTGGCGGTTCCTCCGAAAACTGGGCACCTTACTTCCAGAAGATCCTGCTATACCACTCCTGGGCATATACCCAGAAGACTCCCCACCATGTAATAAGGATACATGTTCTACTATGTTCATAGCAGCCCTATTTGTAATTGCCAGATGCTGGAAAGAACCCAGGTATCCCTCAACAGAAGAGTCTATGCTAAAAATGTGGTATATCTACACAATGGAGTACTATTCAGCCATTAGAAACAATGAATTCATGACATTCTTAGGCAAATGGATGGAGCTAGAGAATATCATACTAAGTGAGGTAACCCAGACTCAAAAGGTGAATCATGGTATGCACTCACTAATAAGTGGATATTAACCTAGAAAACTGGAATACCCAAAACATAATCCACACATCAAATGAGGTACAAGAAGAAAGGAGGAGTGGCCCCTGGTTCTGGAAAGACTCAGTGAAACAGTATTCAGCAAAACCAGAACGGGGAAGTGGGAAGGGGTGGGTGGGAGGACAAGGGAAGAGAAGGGGCTTTGTGGGACTTTCGGGGAGTGGGGGGGCTAGGAAAAGGGGAAATCATTTGAAATGTAAATAAATTATATCGAATAATAATAATAAAAAAAAGAGAAAAAAAAGAATATTATCACTAAGTAAATAGCAGTATGTATACTTAATAACAGTTGGTATTAGTACTCAATAAACCTTATATCTTGACAGATTAAAAAAAATAGTTGCTGAGTTTAAACATTTTCCATATGAGATTTAATTTAGGATTTTTAAAACATTTTTTTCTTTTGTCAAGAATGTAGGTTGCAACTTATAAATTATTACAGTTTAACATTTAAAATTAATGTTAGGCTGTAGTAATGTCCCATGGTGTGAACTCATTGAGTTACTGAAAATCTCAAGTAAAACCTGGGTTACCACACACTAAGACTAATTACAAAATTAAAAACCAGAGAAAATACAAGAAGCCTATTAAGAAAGGTATATACTATACATCACAATTTCCCTTCAAAATATCACAGAGTACATATGGCATAAATTAGCATAGACTACCTAGAAAGCAGAGCTGGAGACAATCGTTATATACCAGTACTTTACTGGGTAAATTCAATGTTCATGAAACTAGCTGCCCACAGGTATCCCTATCCACTGCCCACACCCCTACATACATACCCTGGCATGCGCACTGTTTCCTGAGAGGATGTCTGTAAAGGGTGTCCGCAGGCCCTGTCCCTTGGGATCAGTAACACAGGAAGAAGTTGATGGCTTTACTTTTCAGGTATTACATATTTCCCCTGTCTCTCTTGGTCAAAGTTCATGCCCTGGGCACTAAAGAGTATTATGTTACCTGGTTATATGATCATCAGTGGAAATTCAGATGACCTGTCCCATGGTGTGAACTCATTGAGTTAGACAGAAAGCATGTAAATATGTTGAAATTTTTCCATGGCAGGAGTCATAGAGGAAGTCACTCTGTAGATTGGGAGAGAGTTAGCATTAAGTTGAAAGGTGTGATGGTTTGTGAATATGCTTGGCCCAGGGAGTGGCACTATTTCGGGGTGTGGCTTGTTGGAGTAGGTGTGTCAATATGGTCATGGGCTTTAAGAACCTCATGCTAGCTGCCAGAAAGCCGTTATTCTCCGCGCAGCCTTCAGATGAAGATGTAGAACTCTCAGCTTCTCCTGTACTATGCCTGCCTGGATGCTGCCATGTTTCCACGTTCATGATAATGGACTGAGCTTCTGAACCTGCAAGCCAGCCCCAATTAAATGGTGTCTTTTATAAGACTTCATGATGTCTGTTCACAGCACTAAAACCCTAAACTAACTAAGACAAAAGTTGACAGGACAGTGAATGCTCCCAGGAGTCAGTGCTGCAAGGAGACTGGCCTGGGAATCAAATAGAATCCTGAGTCATGTGGCTGGGTTAACTACAGAATGATATTCATTTTGTAGAAATTTAATTTGCATATATCATTGACATTATTCTAACATTGCTATCTATTATATACTACATACTGAGCAAAGATAGGCAGAAGGAGAGATTCATATTCATGTGCTATTGTTGAGTTTAGCTAGATGATCAAGAACTTGGAAGAGGGTTAGGAGGCCAGCAATGGGAAGACTAGAAGTGAGTTTGAAAGGATCCTTCTGTGAAGCTACTTCTTTTGCGTGTTAATGAGCACTGGAACATCCATCTTTATAATTGGGAAAATGAGGAACTAGAGAGATAACTGTGGGTAAAAGAACTTGTTACTCTTGTGGAGATTCCCAGCAAACACAATCATCCATACATCCAGGTCTAGGGGATCCAATGTCTTTTTCTGACTTCCACAGACACCAAGCCTGCATGTGGTATACATACATAGAGATAGGAAGAAGGTCACGTGAACAAATTTAAAAATAAAAATATTTTTAAATTAATTAGGAAGATAAAATGGGGTGTTCTTTTTTATTGGACAGCTCCATTCTTCAGTTTTGTTCAGTGTCATATATATACTGTACATAGGGTGTCAGTACCTTGCCAAAGCTGTTAACACTACTGCTGAGTGCCTAACCTACTGGCAGTGGGGAAACAAGGAGTCCTCAGCATAGCACTATCTCCAGGATGTCTAAACTAAGTCTTGTTGGCAGATTAATTACACTTAATGTGTTCCATCCTAAAGAAATTAGAGATTTGAAATAGATTTATTTTGAAGATAGAATTGCCTTTCAGTCCTGTAATTCTTCTGCCACAGAATTACTTGTCTTACTCATTTTATTCTACATATATATGATCAAGAGACTTATTTGGGAAAAAAAAGCATCAATGAGCACATCTGGAGAGAATGAATTAACCTTGCCTCATTACTCATCACTCAGAAGTAGGTTGGTCTACTTGAAAAGAGACATGACTTACTAGGAATACATGCATCTGGGAATTAAGAGTTAGAATGAACAAATTCTCAGGATAAAACATAGGAACCCATCTCAAAACTCCTGTTTCTTGTCACTGAAACAGTGAGCTCTGCTCTCCTGTGGATCTCAGACAGCAAGGCAGATGACACAGAGCCTTTGGCTCCCTGGGTGCATATACCAATGACCCCACCTGGTCCCTGCAGACTTCTTATATCACCGGGAGGAAAACATGTAAAAAGAAAGAAAGAAGCTAAAGTCCTGGATTACATAACTGATTTTGGTGATAAAAGAGAAACCAGCAAGGAGGCTAAGGTGGATTCTCCAAGATGACTCCTAATGCTTTCCTGCCTCATAGATAAATAGTCAGAAAACCTGCAGCTATGGCAACAGCAACAGGGGCAGCCTGACTGAAGACAAGAACTTTGGGGAATGAGAATTTAGGTTACTCTCCCAGGTGAAGAATCAACTAACAGAGGTCCTGGCTATCAGCCAGGCAAATACAGCATTGTTATCAGAAAGAGGACTTCATCTATGTATATAGTGGGCAAACAAAGAAACAACCAGAGTGGATTTTCCAAATATTTAGCTTGAAGCCTCGCCGTATTGCAACCATTCGCTAGTTTCCTTCTTTCTCACCTCTATGTGTTGGTGCCCGCTGGTGGACATTACTCTCATGGCTTAGTCTTCAGGTATTCTATAGTATCGTGACAGGATTTGAAGAACAGTTAGCATAGCCAGCAGCAGATCGATGGCTGCAGAGATGCTCTGTGCTTTGGGAATGGGGTAAGGATTTTGATACTTTCAAGTAGAATAGTTGTACTTTTTTTTTTTTTGGAAATATATGTTTTAAGTCATTCTTATGGCAGGAAAGATCAGACATGTGAGAAGGGCTAACATGGAACCTGAGTAACAAACTGTTGGTAACATTTTGGCTTCTCTGCTCTTAATCTGTGCATTATTACTTGCTGTGTACTGGTAGAGTGGGGCCAGAACACTTTCTTTGCAGTTGGCATAATGTTCTTCTGCATCAGTAGGGGTCACTGTAGGAGCATTGAGGATTGAGAGGGCTTTTCTTCAGTATTCCAGTTCAGCGTTCCAGCAGCTTCCAGATGCATCTCCTCAGTCCTGATGAAGGGTTGCCAACAGCACAGACAGCACATATGGAAGACATCTAAGGGTACATGCACCCATTGGGTGTCGGTGGCAATCTTGAGAATGGCTTCCTGTCAAGTAATACTGGCACTCCTGTGAGCAGATTCCCAAGATGTTTTGTAATCACTAAATCTTTACAGTTGTGGCCTCATGCCTTAAGGAGGATTTTCTTGCTTTTAATGGTTTACTATTTAATTCTGTGCATTTTAAAAGACTTCTATTTATTTTAGTTTTAACACTAATTTCTCTTGAAATTATAATGCAATTATACGTCTTCTTTTCCCTTTCCTCCCTCTAATCCCTTGCTTTCTCTCAAATTTATGGCTTCTCTATCTTTAATTATTGTTACACAGATGCACACACATACAGCCTCTCTCTCTCTCTCTCTTACACACACACACACACACACACACACACACACACACACACACACACACACACTCCTAAATACATAAACACCCTTTTCAGTACATAAAATATTATCTGTAGGCACATGATCTCAGGTAACCAAACCAGGGCTCTTCCCTGTCGAAGGCCATCTCCACTCTCAGGTTTCCCCAGGTGTCTACAGTTGGCATTGGTGCATAAACAAAGTCTCTAACAGTGATGATGCCAATGGACATGCTAACACAGGAGGGGGAATGCTCAAAGGGACCTAACCCCTAACCCCAGGCTTTTCCTTTTTATTCTTCCCTGCCGTTGGCCACCTACCTGCTGGTATCAGACCACTGGCACCCTGGAATTTTGGGCATTTCAGTTTGGACTGCAAAGTCTTCTACTAGTTTTAGCTCTGTACTCTGGAGGGGTTTCTGGTTATGCAATAACCTTCCATCAGATTGGCTTGGGAATGCCATTAGATCTCTTTGCCTGCCAACGAGGTCCACTCCTTTCTCTAGTGGAGTCTGAATCCCAGCCTCACAGAGAGGACCACCCCCCAACTGTATTTCTTTACTTAGTGTTCTTTGTCCACCTAATATTACGTATGCTCCTTAGTGAGCCGTAGTTTGTTTTGTCTGTAACTTGTATATCAAACTTTCCCTGCACAAATTATTACATTTTTCCATCTCATTCAATCTTAATATCCTGTAAGAGGTTTAAAAGAAAATTTGTATGATTTACATATTTTATTTCAAATAAATCAGTAGATAATAGTGTACCTGTACATTCAGTTGTTAGCCTATGATATGAACATAGTAGTCCCAAACAATTAAAACATCTATATCAGAATCACAAGCTGACTGAGCAGTAATCTGATATTTTACCTAAAAGAGAGAAGCCTGCAATTCTTCCACCATTTCTAACCAGAAACTAAAGTTAAGCTTCAGATTTTTTAAGAAGTTTCACTGTTGACTGGAAGGATTGGAGAATGGCATCTCCTCGGGCCATCAGCAAGCTTCTGGCTTAAATTCTTCCTTAAATCATTTTCTAGAGCTCAGACAAGTAGGAAATGGGAGGTCAGTGCTCTGACAATGGGCAGAGGTTGTTTTTAGGGGGAACAGCAGTTGAGAAAGAACTGGTACACAGGCTGTGATGCTCTTCACTCTAGGTCTAACCAGTGAGTTCACCCCTTCTTTATGCTGTTTTATTTAATTAATGAGCACACTTGTATAAAGAATGCAAAAAGGGCTTGACTAACTCCACTGAGCATTGGCTTATAAATTCATTATAAGAGGTTTATGGAAAACCAAAGTGTTCTGATGCAGAGGTTAGATTTTTTTCTTTTACTGAAAACAGATTTGTTTAAATCCAATATATTCTGGCTATATATTCCTCTCCCTCTACTCCTAGATCCTCCCCACCACCCCTCCAGTCTGTATTCACCCTGTCTCTCTTTAGAAAACAAACTGGCATCTAAGGAATAATCATAATGATAAATCAAAATAAGATAAATAGAAAAAACAAACAAATTTGAATAAGACAAAAGAACCAAACTGGAAAAAAAGCCAATTTTCAGTATCAGTACTGACTGGATACTTCAGTCTCCTGCCCGACTTTACTTACACCCGCCCAAAAGGCCACTGTCTGGCTGAAACTCACACTCGTGCTCAAGTTTTGCAAGCAAAATTTCACTGAAGAAGCAGATGAACAACAACAGCTCCCTTCCTCCAGAGCCCATAGTTCTATAGTGTTTAATTTTTCTGAATTGGGAATTAGACAACTTCAGAATTAACCCCTGAAGGACAACGACAAATGGCCGTTGGCAAACAGATATTACTATAATGCCAGAATTTGGCAAGCAAAAATATGTCCACGTCTGTATAGGCGTTTTGTCAAATATAACCGGGATAACAGCTCAACCTAGGAAGCATGTTATCCATGCATCACACAGACTTGCTTCGCCTCAGTCCGATTTGAGACCACGCCCCTCCACTCTCTGTTTCAAAGATTTCTTTCTTTCCTCAGTTAACTTTAACACACGCTCCCACCCCTGCCCCCGCTGCCATGAGAGTGTAAAATTCCCACCACCTCTTCCAGTCTTTTCCCCTTAATGCCTCCAGGTCTGGGGGTGGGGCCCAGGGGTGGGGGTTGAAATGGAGGGAGTAATAGTGCCTTTCAACATACTTAGGCAGAACCCGGAAGTCCTCGCTGGAAATTTGGGACGTTTGTAATCCAGATGTTTTAAATAAAGCCCTTAAATTTTTCAGATAATCCTCTACTTAAATTCTGCACTTTCACTTTGATTTTCTCCTATTTTTTGGTCCCTGGTGGTCTCAGCCCTTGTACCCTACTTACCGTAGATATACTGGGTTAACTTTCGGACTGATAATCTTAGTGGCTCTCAACCCTACTCTTCAAAACCTCATTGGGCACCACTTATCAACTGCCCTGTGGCTAGTGAGGCTTCAGTCCCAGAGGATCAAAGGTGGCAAACTCTAGAACTTTGAACCATCATAAACAAACAAGAAAAAACAAAGATAAGCCAAAGATCTAAGTGGAGATAATCTAGGAACCCCAGGCCTTTCAGTTCAAGAGAGTGCAAAGGCACGTCTTATTTTTATTGTAAAATAAACAAAACACAAGGTATTATAGCTTGTGTTTATAGCTAACTCAAAAAATTCATGTACAGTGAGGAGAAACATCTGGTATTGTGTTCTATCATCTAAGGTCATGTAAAATGAGAAAAGAATACTACTCCCAGGCCCGGAGACAACGGAGACCGGCCAGAGCCTTTCCTTCATGTGTTTGCTTTCAAGTGCATTCACTGACCAAAGCTCATGCAATTCTCTCTAGAAGGTTACGTGGGAAGAACATGTCAATGCTGCCCGTTATGTTCACAGCTTTCTTGTGCAGGTGCTCATAATATATAACTTCAGAAAGTGCCTGTGGATGGGTCCTAGAGACATGGTTTGATTAAGAAGACCTGCTGCTATAGGCCAGGGCCAGGGTTTGGTTCTCAGCACCAAGTTCTGGTTCCTCATCACTGTTTATAACTCCAGTTCCAGGAGATCCAATGCCCTCTTCCGGATTCCTCATTCACACGGCACATATATGCATGGCGTTCACCCACACATGTAGGCTCTCTGTGACCTATATGCATAAAATGAAGAAGAAATAATTTAAAAGTGCATATAAATGGAGAATACACCAAAGGAGAGGATAGAATGCAGTGGGGGAAGTTAGGGGCCAGTGAAGTTATAGAAGTGAAATTATAATACTGAAAGTATAACATCTGGGTTCAGGGAAGTAGAGAGTAAGAAATAATTAGATTTGGCATATATTTTGAAGTTAAAGTCAACAAAACTTTTAGCCAATAGTATAGGGAATGAAGATGTAAGACCCCAACCCTCGGTCAGTGGTGCCCCCAGTGAGACACTGAGATGCAGATCGATGCAAACGCAATATCAGGGTTGACCTTCAATTAGTCCCTCAAGACAGGTTACTAAGAAGGTGGCCCAGAATGCCTATTAAAAAGAGTTTTTATGCTTTTTAGGGGCACAGTTTACATCAGCAAGGTTATAGTTCAAATTTATTGGATAAGCATATTTGACCTTTCAATCTAGCTAGCAAGCATGGGCAGATCATGACATGCATTTGAACTATTCCTGGGACTGTCAGATGATGATCTGTCAGTACATTATGAATTATTTTTTTACTCAAGAATGTTCCTATGGGTGGAGAATGAGACTTGGGCTAGCCTTGACTTCAAGAGGGAAGGATATATATATATATATATATGATCTATTACACACACCACCACTACCACCACGGTCTATGCTTACAGCCCTAGTTGAGACAGAACTCTATGTAGCACTGGCTGGTTTAGAATTATTATGATCCTCTGCCTTTGCCTCCCAAGATTATAGACATGCCTTGCTGTGACCTGATAGTCATATTGAACAGGGAGCAGGCAGATCAAGAGTTCGATTTAGATATATTAAACCTGAATGTATCTAATTCCTTCAAAGAGAGTCACTGAATAGGCAGCTGGCTACAAGTTTGTGGATGTGGGAGACCTCAGGCAGGGTTCTATGTGGTGGCATCCGTTGCAATGATATTTAAAGTCAATGGGCAGGAAGAGATTACCTGGGGAAGAATGATTAAGAAAAGCTGAGTTCTGAAGCAAGTCAACATCTTATTTTTAAGATCCAGTTGGTGAAAACTAAAGTAGGAGGAGAATCTTTTGGGTTTTCTTAAAGGGAAATGTTGTAACGTTTGCTTGTTCAAAACAGCAAGAATTAGACCATTGTAATCCTCATATTCATGAGTTTGGGAGTCCAGTGAGTCTGACTACAGACTAGTCTAGAAGAAAGAAGGAATGCACAAATATTTTTAAGAATAGGGATTGATAAAAATGGCAGTAGGTGTGGGCATCCCAGGTTTTCTTTTTTCTTTTTTTAAATGAAAGGTATTAATGACATGCATGCAGCAACAAGCACGGTGTATAATAAATACCCAGACGTTAAGTGTAAAATGATGGCACTGACAGACTTTCATTCACCAAAATAGAAGAGCTACATTTCAGGGTGTGGTGTAGCTTTTGTTGACATCTTCATTAAAATCAATAGCGTTGAGTATGAATCGTTCCAGATTCTCCCTTTCCAAACAAATATAAATAACTTCCCCAGGCTAGCTCTGCCTTAGACAGAATCCCAGGAATCCAGGCCTGAGGCAGGAGTGGCAGTTCCTACATGCTGTGTGACAGGCTCTGTGTGATGGATGGGTGGTGTTTGATGAATGACTCATGCAGATCCACCTCAGCTGACTCACTCTAGAAAGATTAATCGGTGTAGATTTTACAGACATCTTTCAAGACAGACACATTTCTGCTTATCTATCTTACGTTCATCACGAAAAAAATCTGGTACTTTGCAACTTGTCATAATATATAAAGAGGCATAAAACATTTCCATGCCAACCAAGGATGCTTTCAGTGAATTTTAAAACTCCTTTTGTATCCTCAGAGCAAACAAAATTGTTCCAGTGTAGCATGGCAGATACATTTGCATTTTAAATTATCCATAGACCTAAAAGTAAAAACAAAAACAAGAAGTTCTAAAGACTAGCAGACCAGCGTAAGTCATTTTAAAAGCATATCCCTTATCAGAGTATCCATACTGGTCTTTGTGTCTGCTCTTCCTCGGAGGACAGCACAGTGCTGAAATATATTGAGTTTAATGCATTTTTATTAAATGAAAAATGTGTGGATGATATGTATAATATCTTATGAAAATTTAAAGAAAACTTTAAAAATATTGATATTTTCTTGGAAGAAACAATATTGACGTATCTATATAGACACATATATTCTATTTATATATTAGTTGACATTTAAATAGAGGATACTTTGTGAAAGCATTGGAATTAATTGTTTTATAAACTTTTTTCTCACTTAATTTTGACAGCACTTTTGTTATCTCGTTACATAAGATAAACTTAGGTATGGAGAAAAAGCTTACACAGCTACTTTCAAGCCCCCGAGGTTCTTAAAAATGTAATATTTGGATACAATTTGAGAGTCTTAAATATTAAAACTCCATTCATTCCATAATACCTGAAAGTATCAATTTTCAGAAGTTTAAAATATTTTGTACATATTTGGCTTGAAGCCATGGGGAGGAAAATACTGGAAAGAGATAGAAAAGAAGTAATAAATAGGAATAACAATAAAACACAGTTATTTATTGTAGACACAAAGAAATAATTGGTTTTTCACTTGCAAAATTATGCTATTACTTGAATCAGTGATTTTTGACTCCATCTTCTCGTTTGGTTATATTTCTAGTATAGTGATGTACTTGCTGGTTTTGTGTGCCAACTTGACACAGGCTGGAGTTATCGCAGAGAAAGGAGCCTCCCTTGGGGAAATGCCTCCATGAGATCCATCTGTAAGTATTTTCTCAATTAGTGATCAAGGATGGGAGGGCCCCTTGTGGGTGGTGCCATCCCTGGGCTGGTAGTCTTGGGTTCTATAGGAGAGCAGGCTGAGCAAGCCAGGGGAAGCAAGCCAGTAAGGAACATCCCTCCATTGCTTCTGCATCAGCTCCTGCCTCCTGACCTGCTTGAGTTCCAGTCCTGACTTCCTTTGGTGATGAACAGCCATTTGGAAATGTAAGCTGAATAAACCCTTTCTTCTCCAACTTGCTTCTTGGTCATGGTGTTTGTGCAGGAATAAAAACCCTGCTAAGACAGTGATAAAACATAATAATTGACTTTGAAACTACTTAGTCAACTTCCATGCTAGGCGTTTTATATACATTGTCTCAGTTGATTTTCACACAACTTCCCATTGCTATGATGTTTCTTAAAAGCCAATAAAATAATTCAGGCAGTGCACTAAGATGTTAATTATTGTCTATGTAGTGCTGAGTTTGACTAGTCACGGTATACTAGTAACCTTCAGCATTGGACCTGCCTAACTCTCTGGATAGTATTTACGGGTCCTATATCACATGATCTCAGCAAAAATTCCAAGAGGTACATAAGTCAGATAAAAGACTAGAAATATCCTGGGTTGAGGAAAAACTGTGTATTCATTTCATGTAAAGAGTTATTGAAAAACTTTTACAAAGTAATTTTACATGTCACCAAAGAACCTCAAAGGAGCAAATTCTCAGTTACATACCTGTGTGTTTATGTGTTGATATACATATTCCTTTTTCTTTATTTTGAGAGAGGAGGTTATTATGTAGCACAGCCTAGTTTCAAAACTTGAGATCCTCTTGGCTCATCCTGCTATGGGCTTGGATTATAGGTGTGTACCACTGTGCCCAGCTCACAGAAACATATAATGAAGCCTGTGCAAGCTTTTAATCCCGGCAAAGAGGAAGCAGAGGTTTCCTGAGATCTTCTGAGAGTTTGAGGCCAGCCTGCTCTACATAGGGAGTTCCAGGACAGCCAGAGCTATGTGATAAAGAGGACTCGTCACAAACAAACAAAACAACCACAACCACCACCACAACAAAAACCATTGAAAGAGTTAGAGCTCTGTGGTGGACTAAAGTGGGCGATGCCCTGTGCTTCCTCTGCCCAGGATCCCTGCATTCTTAATATGGCAAAGCTCTTACACATACTCAAGAGTTCACTTCTTCACCCATGAGTTACAAAATGAAATTTCTCCCAGTCCTGGCTCCACATGCGTTGCCTCCACCGTCTGCGAAGGCCAAGGGGAAGATGCATTTCTAGTTTTCTAGCAGAAATGAACCAGGCCTTTGAGTCTGGGGGAACACTCAGCTGAAACAGACCTAACCTTTACACCTTCTGTTGGGCAGGTTCAGCCTGGCCTGAAGGTAATGTCAACATGAAATACAAAAGAAAGGAAATGTTTGACTTGTAAGTCTAATAGAATGGAAGAACACACACACACACACACACACACACACACACACATAATGCTATAACTAAAACTAGCACTGCACTGATACTGATCTGGAAAACTACACAATATCTCAGGCCTCCAGATTTAGTTGGACACAGTAGGTTTAAAGAACATTGTTTTTTCCACTAATAACTGCTTTATTTATTCACTTTACATCCTGGTCACTGCCCCCCCTTCATTTTCCATTACACAGTCCCACCCCCTTCTTTCCCTCAGAGGATGGAGGCTTGGCCACTGGGTATCCCCCCCAACCCTGGCCCATCAAGTCCTTGCAGGGCTAGGCACATCCTCTCCCACTGTGTCCAGACAAGGCAGGCCAGCCAGGGGAACAGATTCCATAGACCAGCCATAGCTTTCGGGACAGCCCTGGCTCCAGTTGCTGGGGCCCTGCATGAAGACAGAGCTGCATACCTGCTACATGCGTGCTGGGGGCCTTGGTCCAGCTCCTGAACTGCTCTTCAGTTTGTCGTTCAATCTCTGAGAGTCCCAAGAGTCCAGGTTATTTGCCTGTATGTCTTCCTATGGAATCCCTCTCCCCTTTGGGGCTCCTGATCATTCTTAAAGAGCATTCTTTTTGTCACATTTACATACAAATACAGTCTGCATAGATTCAAAGTGCACAACTAGATGTTTTGATCTATTTGTACTTTGTGGAAAAACTGCACTGAATCAAGCTGATTGACATAGCCATCTTCACATCATGTTGTGGACTGGATTGTAAATATCCCCGAAGACCTATCTGTTAAAGGCTTGGTCACCAGACTGTGTACTTACTAGGGAGTGTTGGAGTATTTAGGAGCTATTTGCTTCCTAGCAAAAGGAAGGAGTCTTTGGGGAACTATGTTGGAACATCCTGTTAGCTATGACCCTCCCTCCCTCTTCTTCCTAGTAACCCAGTGAGGGGTTTCTCTGCGCTACCCCTCTACCCCAATACACCTTGCCATGGGTCCCCAAAACACGGTGTCAACCAAACATGCACTGAGACCTTGGAAACCATAAATAAACTTCAACTAAAAGGTTTGTTGTCACAGTGATTAACACCCATGGTCACATTTCTGTGTTAAGAACTGCTCTTAGTAAAGTTGATTCGTGTATTATTATTTGCACCTTCACAGTGTGTGTCAGGTTTCATATTATCCATCTGACAACTGCGAATTCATATCCAACCAAGCTATCTTCATTTCCCCTAACTATAAGTCTCTGACAGGCTCTCCTCTGTTTTTGTAATGAGGTTTACTCTATCAGATTCTTCATGTAAGTAAGATCCTATGATATGTTGTATTTGTTTAAAATCTAGATGTGCTTCATAGCACAGAGTCTCCCATGGATTATCAACATGTTGCAAATGGCAGAATTTTCTTCTTTCAAGGTTGAGTAATGCATGTGTGTGTATGCATGTGTGCACATGTATGTGTGCATGTGTGTATGTGTGTTTGCATCTACATATGCATGTGTGAGTGTGTATGCAGGTGTGTATGGTATGTATGCATGGGTGTGATTGTGCATGCAAGTGCATATGTATGTGTTTGCATCTGTGTATGCATGTGTGTCTATATGTGAATGTGTGAGTGCATATACATGTGTGTGTGTCTGCATGCATGTGTGTATGTGTGCATGTATGCATATGTGAACATGTGTATGCATATGTGTGCATGTGCATATGAATGTGTGTAAATGTGTATGTGTATGCATGTGTGTGCATGTGTGTGTATGTGTGTGTGCATGTGTGTGTGTGTATACATGTATGTATATGTGTGTATGCATTTGAGTGTGTATATATAGGCATGTGTGTGTGCATGTGTGTATGCATTTGTGTGAATGTGTATGTGTATGCATGTGTGTGAGAATGTGTGTATGCATGTGTCTATATATATATATATATATATATATAGGTTTTCTAGGTTAATATCCACTTATTAGTGAGTGCATACACATGTGCATGTGTGCGCATGTGTATGAGTGTGTGTGTATGTATGTGTGTGAATGTGTTTGTGCATGCGTGTATAGTGCATGTATGCATGCAGGTGTGTATAGTGGGTGTGAGATATCTGATTTTTCATCCTCTTGTAGGATTTAATTTGCTATTTAAATGATGGACACCACAGTGAGTGCAGGAGCAGTCACTGCTATAAGGCAGTGTTCTTAATTCTTTTAGATATATACTTCAAAGAGGAATTGCTATATCATATGGAACCTCTATTTTTAAGTTTTCACATTTTTTTGGACCCTCCAAACATTTTTTCCATGATGGCTTTGCCAATTTACATTTTCACCAACAATGAAAAAGGATTCCCTCAAGAAAAGCTTTTAAAATGCACAGACTATATAAAAGTTAAATAGTTCTGATGGCTAAATTTGGTTGCCAACTTGACGGCATTTGGGATCTACTAAAACCCAAGCTGCTAGGCACTCCTGTGAGAGCTTTTCTTTTCTTTTTTTTTAATTTATTGATATATTTTTATTTACATTTCAAATGATTTCCCCTTTTCTGGACCTCCACTCCCCAAAAGTCCCATCAGCCCCCTTCCCTCCCCCTGTTTTCCCACCCAACCCTTCCCACTTTCCCGTTCTGGTTTTGCCCTATACTGCTTCAGTGAGTCTTTCCAGAACAAGGGGCCACTCCTCCATTCTTCTTGTACCTCATTTGATGTGTGGATTATGTTTTGGGTATTCCAGTTTTCTAGGTTAATATCCACTTATTAGTGAGTGCATACCATGATTCATCTTTTGAGTCTGGGTTACCTCACTTAGTATGATGTTCTCTAGCTCCATCCATTTGCCTAAGAATTTCATGAATTCATTGTTTCTAATGGCTGAATAGTATTCCATTGTGTATATATACCACATTTTTTGCATCCACTCTTCTGTTGAGGGATATCTGGGTTCTTTCCAACTTCTGGCAATTATAAATAGGGCTGCTATGAATATAGTGGAACATGTATCCTTATGACATGCTGGGGAATCTTCTGGGTATATGCCCAGAAGTGGTATAGCAGGATCTTCTGGAAGTGAGGTGCCCAGTTTTCGAAGGAACCGCCAGACTGATTTCCAAAGTGGTTGTACCAATTTGCAACCCCACCAGCAGTGGAGGAGTGTTCCTCTTTCTCCACATCCTCACCAACATCTGCTGTCTCCTGAATTTTCAATCTTAGCCATTCTGACTGGTGTAAGGTGAAATCTCAGGGTTGTTTTGATTTGCATTTCCCTGATGACTAATGAAGTTGAGCATTTTTTAAGATGTTTCTCCGCCATCCGAAGTTCTTCAGGTGAAAATTCTTTGTTTAACTCTGTACTCCATTTTCTCATAGGGTTATTTGGTTTTCTTGAGTCTAACTTCTTGAGTTCTTTATATATATTGGATATTAGCCCTCTATCTGATGTAGGGTTGGTGAAGATCTTTTCCCAATTTGTTGGTTGCCGATTTGCCCTTTTGATGGTGTCCTTTGCTTTACAGAAACTTTGTAATTTTATGAGGTCCCATTTGTCAATTCTTGATCTTAGAGCATAAGCTTTTGGTGTTTTGTTCAGGAACTTTCCCCCTGTACCGATGTCCTCAAGGGTCTTCCCCAGTTTCTTTTCTATTAGCTTCAGAGTGTCTGGCTTTATGTGGAGGTCCTTGATCCATTTGGAGTTGAGCTTAGTACAAGGAGACAAGGATAGATTAATTCCCATTCTTCTGCATGCTGACCTCCAGTTGAACCAGCACCATTTGTTGAAAAGGCTATCTTTTTTCCATTGGATGTTTTTCTACCCCTTTGTCGAGGATCAAGTGGCCATAGGTGTGTGGGTTCATTTCTGGAACTTCAATCCTGTTCCATTGATCTGCCTGCCTGTCACTGTACCAATACCATGAAGTTTTTAACACTATTGCTCTGTAGTATTGCTTGAGGTCAGGGATACTGATGCCCCCAGAATTTCTTTTATTGTTGAGAATAGTTTTAGCTATCCTGGGTTTTTTGTTATTCCAGATGAATTTGATAATTGCTCTTTCTAACTCTGTGAAGAATTGAGTTGGGATTTTAATGGGTATTGCATTGAATCTGTATATTGCTTTTGGCAAAATGGCCACTTTAACTATATTAATCCTGCCGATCCATGAGCATGGGAGGTTTTTCCATTTTTTGAAGTCTTCTTCCATTTCCTTCTTCATAGACTTGAAGTTCTTGTCATACAGATCTTTCACATGTTTGGTATGAGTCACCCCAACGTACTTTATACTGTTTGTGGCTATTGTGAAGGGGGTCATTTCCCTAATTTCTTTCTCAGCCTGCTTATCCTTTGAGTATAGAAAGGCTACTGATTTGCTTGAGTTGATTTTATAACCTGCCACTTTGCTGAAGTTGTTTATCAGCTGTAGGAGTTCTCTAGTGGAGTTTTTTGGGTCACTTAGGGAGACTATCATATCATCTGCAAATAATGATGGTTTGACTTCTTCCTTTCCAATTTGTATCGCTTTGACCTCCTTATGTTGTTTAATTGCCTGAGCTAGTACCTCAAGTACAATATTGAAAAGATAAGGAGAGAGGGGGCAGCCTTGTCTGGTCCCTGATTTCAGTGGGATTGCTTCAAGTTTCTCTCCGTTTAGTTTGATGCTGGCTACCGGTTTGCTGTATATTGCTTTTACTATGTTTAGGTATGGGCCTTGAATTCCTGTTCTCTCCAAGACTTTAAGCATGAAAGGATGCTGAATTTTGTCAAATGCTTTTTCAGCATCCAATGAAATGACCATGTGGTTTTTTTCTTTGAGTTTGTTTATGTAGTGGATTGTATTGATGGATTTCTGTATATTGAACCAACCCTGCATCCCTGGGATAAAGCCTACTTGATCATGGTGGATGATTGTTTTGATGTGTTCTTGGATTAGGTTGGCAAGAATTTTATTGAGTATTTTTGCATCGATGTTCATAAGGGAAATTGGTCTGAAGTACTCTTTCTTTGTTGGATATTTGTGTGGTTTTGGTATCAGCGTAATTGTGGCTTCGTAGAAGGAATTGGGTAGTGTTCCTTCTGTTTCTATTGTGTGGAATAGTTTGAAGAGTATTGGTGTTAGGTCTTCTTTGAAGGTCTGATAGAATTCTGCACTGAAACCATCTGGTCCTGTGCTTTTTTTGGTTGGAAGACTTTCTATGACCCCTTCTATTTCTTTAGGGGTTATGGGACTGTTTAGGTGATCTATTTGGTCCTGATTTAATTTTGGTATTTGGTATCTATCTAGGAAATTGTCCATTTCCTCCAGATTCTCCAGTTGTGTTGAGTATATGCTTTTGTAGTAGGATCTGATGATTTTTTTGAATTTCCTCAGTTTCTGTTGTAATATCTCCCTTTTCATTTCTAAGTTTGTTAATTTGGATACTTTCTCTGTGCCCTTTGGTCAGTCTGGCTAAGGGTTTATCTATCTTGTTGATTTTCTCAAAGAACCAGCTCCTTGACTTGTTGATTCTTTGTATGGTTCTCTTTGTTTCCACTTGATTGATTTCAGCCCTGAGTTTGATGATTTCCTATCTTCTACTCCTCCTTGGTGAAATAGCTTCTTTTTGTTCCAGGGATTTCAGGTGTGTCGTTAAGCTGTTAGTGTATGCTCTTTCCATTTTCTTTTTGGAGGCACTCAGGACTATGGTTTTCCTCTTAGCACTGTTTTCTTTGTGTCCCAAAGATTTGAGTATGTTGTGCCTTCATTTTCATTAAATTCTAAAAAGTCTCTGATTTCTTTAGTTCTTCTTTGGCCAAGGTGTCATTGAGTAGAGTATTGTTCAGCCTCCATGTTTATGTGGGCTTTCTGTTGTTTTTGTTGCTATTGAAAATGACTCTTTACCATAGTGATCTGATAGGAGGCATGGGATTAGTTCGATCTTCTTGTATTTGTTGAGGTCTGTCTTGTGACCAATTATATCATTGATTTTGGAGAAGGTACCATGAGGTGCTGAGAAAAAGGTATATTCTTTTGCTTTAGGGTGAAATGTTCTATAAATATCAGTCAAATTCAATTGGTCCAAAGCTTCGATTAGTTTTACTGTGTCCCTGTTTAGTTTCTGTTTTCCTGACTGGTCCATTGAGGAGAGTGGAGTGTTGAAGTCCCCCACAATTATTGTGTTAGGTGTAATGTGTGCTTTGAGCTTTAGTAAAGTTTCTTTTACGAATGAGGGTGCCCTTGCATTTGGCGCATAGATGTTTAGAATTGAAAGTTCTTCTTGGTAGATTTTTCCTTTGACCAGCAAGAAGTGTCCCTCAGTGTCTCTTTTGATGACTTTAGGTTGAAAGTCCATTTTATCTGATATTAGAATGGCTACTCCAGCTCGTTTCCTGAGACCATTGGCTTGTAAAATTGTCTTCCAGCCTTTTACTCTAAGGTAGTTTTTGTCTTTGACATTTAGGTGTGTTTCCTATATGCAGCAAAATGTAGGGTCCTGTTTCCTTATCCAGATGTTAGTTTATGTCTTTTTATTGGGGAATTGAATCCATTGATGTTAAGAGATATTAAGGAATAGTGATTATTACTTCCTGTCATTTTTGATGTTATTTTTATATTTGAGTGATTATCTTCTTTTGGGTTTGACGAAAGAAGGTTACTATCTTGCTTTTTCCAGGGTGTAGTTTCCCTACTTGTATTGTAGTTTTCCTCCTATTATTCTTTGTAGAGCTGGGTTTGTGGAAAGATATTGTGTAAATTTGGTTTTGTCATGGAATGTCTTGGTTTCTCCATCTATTGTGATTGAGAGTTTTGCTGGGTATAGTAGTCTTGGCTGACATTTGTGTTCTCTTAGAGTCTGCATGAGATCTGCCCAGGATTTTCTAGCTTTCATGGTCTCTGGTAAGAAGTCTGGTGTGCATCAAGAGGACAAATTGGCAACCAACAAATTGGGAAAATATCTTCACCAATCCTACATCAGATAGAGGACTAATATCCAATATATATAAAGAACTCAAGAAGTTAGACTTCAGAAAACCGAACAACCCTATTAAAAATGGGGTACAGAGTTAAACAAAGAATTCTCACCTGAAGAACTTCGGATGGCGGAGAAGCATCTTAAAAAATGCTCAACTTCATTAGTCATTAGGGAAATGCAAATCAAAACAACCCTAAGATTTCATCTTACACCAGTCAGAATGGCTAAGATTAAAAATTCAGGAGACAGCAGGTGTTGGAGAGGGTGTGGAGAAAGAGGAACACTCCTCCACTGCTGGTGGGGTTGCAAATTGGTACAACCACTCTGGAAATCAGTCTGGCGGTTCCTTCGAAAACTGGGCACCTCACTTCCAGAACATCCTGGGCATATACCCAGAGGATTCCCCACCATGTAATAAGGATACATGCTCTACTATGTTCATAGCAGCCCTATTTATAATTGCCAGATGCTGGAAAGAACCCAGGTATCCCTCAACAGAAGAGTGGATGCAAAAAATGTGGTATATCTACACAATGGAATACTATTAAGCCATTAGAAACAATGAATTCATGAAATTCTTAGGCAAATGGATGGAGCTAGAGAACATCATACTAAGTAAGGTAACCCAGACTCAAAAGGTGAATCATGGTATGCACTCACTAATAAGTGGTTATTAACCTAGAAAACTGGAATACCCAAAACATAATCCACACATCAAATGAGGTACAAGAAGAAAGGAGGAGTGGCCCCTTGTTCTGGAAAGACTCATTGAAGCAGTATAGGGCAAAACCAGAACGGGGAAGTGGGAAGGGGTGGGTGGGAGGACAGGGGAAGAGAAGGGGGCTTACGGGACTTTCGGGGAGTGGGGGGCTAGAAAAGGGGGAAATCATTTGAAATGTAAATAAATTATATCGAATAAAAAAAAAGATTTTCTACATCAAAAAAAAAAAAAAGAAGTCTGGTGTGATTCTGATAGGTCTTCCTTTATATGTTACTTGGCCTTTTTCTTTTACTGCCTTTAATATTCTTTCTTTGTTTAGTGCATTTGGGGTTTTAATTATTATGTGGCGAGAGGTATTTCTGCTCAGATCCAGTCTGTTTGGAGTTTTGTAGACTTCTTGTATATTCATAGGCATCTCTCTCTTTAGGTTGGGAAAGTTTTCTTTGATAATTTTGTTGAAGATATTTTCTGGCCCTTTCAGTTGTAAATCTTCACTCTCATCTATACCTATAATCCTTAGGTTTGGTCTTCTCATTGTATCCTGGATTTCCTGGATGTTCTGGGATACAAGCTTTTTGCATTTTGCATTTTCTTTGACTGTTGAGTCAATGGTTTCTATGGTATCTTTGGCATCTGAAATTCTTTCTTCCATCTCTTATATTCTGTTGTTTATATTTGCATCTATGTCCCCTGATTTCTTCTCAACGTTTTCTATCTCCAAAGTTGTCTCCCTTTGTGATTTCTTAGTTGTTTCTACTTCTGTTTTTAGATCCAGGATGGTTTTGCTCAGTTCCATCATTTGTTTGTTTGTGTTTTCCTGTAATTCTTTAAGAGATTTTTGTGTTTCCTCTTTCATGACTTCTGCCTCTTGACTCAAGTTCTCCTGCATTTCTTAAGTTTTGTGTGTGTGTGTTTCTTCTTTATTGGCTTCTATCT
Source organism: Apodemus sylvaticus (assembly GCF_947179515.1). Taxonomy (NCBI): domain Eukaryota; kingdom Metazoa; phylum Chordata; class Mammalia; order Rodentia; family Muridae; genus Apodemus; species Apodemus sylvaticus. The sequence continues at coordinate 12,671,633 of NC_067482.1, read as the reverse complement.
CTTGAGCCTTATTCTCCTGCATTTCTTTAAATGATTTTTGTGTTTCCATTATATGGGATTCTAGCTTATTCATGTTCCCCTGTATTTCTTTAAGAGATTCATTTATGTCCTTTTTGTGTTCTTCTAGCAGCATCATGACCAGTGATTTTAAATCCAAATCTTGTTTCTCTGGTGTGTTGGCATAACCAGGACTTGCTGATGTTGGAGAGTTTGGTTCAGATGCTGCCATATTGCCTAGATTTCTGTTAGTAGTGTTCCTGCACTTGCCCTTTGCCATCTTTTTCTCTGGAGTTAGTTGGTCTCTGGCTGGTGTTTGGGCCTCCTGAGGGGCTCTGGGGCTATTACTGCAACACTATATGGCTGGGTTTCCCCTGTAGCAAATTGCTGATGTGCTGTCCTCCTCTTGGGTGCCCTTGAAGCCCTAGTGTACTTTGCCCCAGATTGTGACTGTGAACCAGATGGTGCCCGTTTGCACCTTCAGGGAATGCTGAAGGGTGTATGCTGCTGGGACCTTTTCCGAGTGCTGATCACTCTGCTGGGAAGCTGATCTCCCAACCGGGTTGGTGCACACAAGGCTAGCCTAGCTGCTCAGGCCCTGAGTCTAGGCAAAAGCCTTGGAGGCCAAGGTCCAGCAAAGTTCCCCTCAGGCTATGACTGTTAATTGGGTCTGTCAGGTGGCCATGGTGCTCGTGCTCCCTGAAAGTGCCTGGAGAGTCTGCTGGGCTAACAACCTCCTGGGCGGGTTGACACACAGATGGCCCACCAAGCAGCCCAGTTTTTGGGGGTCAGTTCAGGTCCTGTTGGGGCCAAACCTCTGCTTTATTAGCCTCAGGCTATGCTTGTTAGCCGGCTTTGCCTGCTAGAGCTCTCTGGCATCCTGTAGGCAAAATGGTGGTGTGCGCTCCGGCCAGGGCAAAAATACCTCCTGGCTGGGTTGGCACCCCGATGGCCTCCCGAACAGCCCAGGGCCTGGGTGCAGGCCATCGCCCGTCGGGCTTAGACCCCCGAGATGTTGGCCTTGGGTTATGTTTGCGTACCTCAGTCTGTCTGATCTCTCTAGAGTCCGAGAAACAAGATGGAGGCGAATCTCTTGTGACTGGCAGGAGGCAGAGTTCTGATGTGGCTTCTGTGTGGTGAAAGGCATGGTAAATCGGCTGCTGCTTGCAGCCCGGCTGGCCAGCAAAGGTCAGTGGTTGTGGGCGCAGGGCCTAACTGGACCCTGTGTCACCTTGGTTCCCTGCTGATGGCCCTTCAGCTGGACCAGCCACTGCTGCACTGCCGCCGCTGCCACAGCTGCCCGTGAGAGCTTTTCTTAATCAGATTATTTGATGCAGGAAGCTCCACCCTAAAATCTGGGTTACACCCTCGGGAGGCTGTCCAAATAAAAAGACACACACAAAAAAGCTTTCTGCCTGCCTGCCCTAACTCTCTCTGTCAGGTTCATCAGTCCTGTTGCTGCTGGTATTGAATTCATGTGCTTTAGGATTCTAATTCAGATAGATGACCAACAGCTCCCTGGGACCCCAACCCCAGACTGAGTCTACAAACATCCAGCCTTGGAGACTTAACAACCGACTACCAGATTTTCAGCTTCTACTGTCATGAGATAGCCACTGTTGCACTGTTGGACCAATTGGACCACATTCTATAAACCAATCTAATAAATCATATATATATATATGTGTGTGTGTGTGTGTGATTTATTATATATATAATGTATATGTATTAATATATATAGAATATATAATGATATATATATATATATATATATATATATCAATATATATTCTATCAGTTCTGTTCCTTCAGAAAACCCCAATTATACAGTACTATTGTTCTCTCAATGATATTTTAAGAGAGTAAAAAGACAAAATGGGTGAGATCAAATCATATCAAAGCACATACCCGATCTCCAGGACTTGCAAGAGGCAAGAGGGGCTTCCGGGAGGCTGGCAGGAGAAGTCAGTGTGCTCTGGTGAATCCAGCGGGCCCCTGCGGGAGCCTTAAGGTGTCTGCTTCGGGATCTGAACAGCCTGGGCCATAGCACTCGTTCTCCAGGAAGTGCGGGAGACCTGGTATGCACCCAGAGGCAGTCTGGTAGCGCACAGCTTGCTCCGGTGGCAGGCAAGGAGCAGTCAGGTTTCAGTCCTGAGGACTCTGGCGGGAGCCCTCAGATCTCTCTGCTTCCAGATCCAGATCAGCCTGGGCGGCAACGCCACATCTCCAGGTCCTGCAAGAGGCAAGAGGGGCTTCCCAGAGGCCAGCTGGGAGAAGTCAGTGTGCTCTGGTGAATCCAGTGGGCCCCAGCAGGAGCCTTCAGGTGTCTGCTTCAGGATCTGAACAGCCTGGGCAACAGCACCCTATCTCCAGGCAGTGCAGGAGGTAAGCTGTGCACCAGAGGCCACCTGGGAAGAGGCAGCTTGCACTGGTGAGTCCAGCATTCACAAGACCAACTAACACCAGTGAGAACTAGATGGCAAAAGGCAAACGCAGGAATGTCACTAACAGAAATCAAGGCAATATGGCAACATCTGAACCCAATTCTCCTTTACCAGCATGTCCTGGATACCCATCACACCAGTAAAACAAAACTTGGATTTAAATCATGGTCATGATGCTGGTACAGGAACACATGAAGGACATACTTAAAGAAATTCAAGAGAAAATGGATCAAAAGTTAGAAGCCCTTGCAAGGGAAACACAAAAATCATTGAAAGAAATTCAGGAGAATACAAAAGCCAATAAGGAGGATACACACAAAAACAAAACAAAACAAAACAAAAAACAACAACAAAAAAACAACAACAACAAAAAACCACTTAAAGAAATACAGGAGAACTTTGGTCAACAGGCTGAGGTCATGAAAGAGGAAACACAAAAATCTCTTAAACAATTACAGGAAAACACAAACAAGCAAGTGAAGGAGCTAAGCAAAACCATACAGGATCTAAAATCAGAAGTAGAAACAACTAAGAAAACTCAAAGGGGGACAACTTTAGAGATAGAAAGCCTTGGGAAGAAATCATGGGACATAGATGCAAATATCAACAACAGAATACATAGAAGAAAGAATCTCAGATGCTAAAGATACCATAGAAACCATGGACTCAACAGTTAAAGAAAATGCAAAATGCAAAAAGATTGTAACCCAAAATATCCACGAAATCCAGGACACAATGAGTAGACCAAACCTAAGGATTATAGGCATAGATGAGAGTGAAGATTTACAACTTAAAGGGCCAGCAAATATCTTCAATAAAATTATGGAAGAAAACTTCCCTAACCTAAAGAGAGAGATGCGCATGAATATACAAGAAGCCTACAGAACTCTAAACAGACTGGAGCAGAACAGAAATACTTCCCGTCACATAATAATCAAAACACCAAATGTATTAAACAAAGAAAGATTATTAAAGGCAGTAAGAGAAAAAGGCCAAGTAACATATAAAGGAAGACCTATCAGAATCACAGCAGACTTTTGACCTGAGACTATGAAGGCTAGAAGATCCTGGGCAGATCTCATGCAGACTCTAAGAGAACACAAATGCCAGCTAAAACTACTATATCCAGCAAAACTCTCAATCACCATAGATGGAGAAACTAAGATATTCCACAACAAAACCAAGTTTATCCAATATGTATCCACAAACCCAGCCCTACAAAGGATAATAGGAGGAAAACAGCAATACAAGGAGGGAAACTTCACCCTGGAAAAAGCAAGATAGAAACCTTTCATCAAACCCAAAAGAAGTTAACCAATCAAATTTAAAAAATAATGTCAAAAATGACAGGAAGTAACAATCACTATTCCTTAATATCTCTTAACATCAATGGACTCAATGCCCCAATAAAAAGACATAGACTAACCGACTGGATGCATAAACAGGACCCTACATGTTGCTGCATACAGGAAACACACCTCAGGGTCAAAGACAAACACTACCTTAGAGTAAAAGGATGGAAGACAATTTTACAAGCAAATGGTCTCAGGAAACAAGCTGGAGTAGCCATTTTAATATCAGATAAAATTGACGTTCAACCCAAAGTCATCAAAAGAGACTCTGAGGGACACTTCTTGCTGGTCAAAGGAAAAATACAACAAGAAGAACTCTCAATCCTGAACATATATGCTCCAAATGCAAGGGCACCCTTATTCATAAAAGATACTTTATTAAAGCTCAAAACACACATTGCACCTAACACAATAATTGTGGGTGACTTCAACACTGTACTTTCCTCAATGGACCGATCAGGAAAACAGAAACTAAACTGGGACACAATGAAACTAATTGAAGCTTTGGACCAATTAGATTTAACAGATATATATAGAACATTCTATCCTAAAACAAAAGAATATACCCTTTTCTCAGCACCTCATGGTACCTTCTCCAAAATCGACCATATAATTGATCACAAGACAGACCTCAACAAATATAAGAAGATAGAACTAATCCCATGCCTCCTATCAGATCACTATGGAGTAAAAGTGGTCTTCAATAGCAACAAAAACAACAGAAAAGCCACATACACGTGGAAACTGAACAATATTCTACTCAATGATTCCTTTGTCAAGGAAGAAATAAAGAAAGAAATTAAAGACTTTTTAGAACGTAATGAAAATGAAGACACAACATACCCAAATCTATGGGACACAATGAAAGCAGTGCTAAGAGGAAAACTCATAGCCCTGAGTGCCTCCAAAAAGAAAATGGAGAGAGCATACACTAATAGCTTAATGACACACCTGAAAGCCCTGTAACAAAAAGAAGCAATTTCAACTAGGAGGAGTAGAAGGCAGGAAATCATCAAACTCAGGGCTGAAATCAATCAAGTAGAAACAAAGAGAACCATACAAAGAATCAACAAAACCAGGAGCTGGTTCTTTGAGAAAATCAACAAGATAGATAAACCCTTAGCCAGAGTGACCAAAGGACACAGAGACAGTATCCAGATGAACAAACTTAGAAATGAAAAGGGAGATATAACAACAGAAACTGAGGAAATTAAAAAAAATCATCAGATCCTACTACAAAAGCCTATACTCAACACAACTGGAGAATCTGGAGGAAATGGACAGTTTCCTAGACAGATATCTGACACCAAAACTAAATCAGGTTCAAATAGATCAACTAAACAGTCCCATAACACCTGGAGAAATAAAAAGGGTCATAGAAAGTCTCCCAACCAAAAAAAGCACGGGACCAGATGGCTTCAGTGCAGAGTTCTATCAGACCTTCATAGAAGACCTAACACCAATACTCTTCAAACAATTCCACAAAATAGAAACAGAAGTAACTCTACCCAACTCGTTCTATGAAGCCACAATTACGCTGATACCAAAACCACACAAAGATCCAACAAAGAAAGAGAACTTCAGGCCAATTTCTCTTATGAATATTGATGCAAATATACTTAATAAAATTCTTGCCAACCGAATCCAAGAACACATCAAAACAATCATCCACCATGATCAAGTAGGCTTCATCCCAGGGATGCAGGGGTGGTTCAATATACAGAAATCCATCAATGCTATCCACTACATAAACAAACTCAAAGAAAAAAACCATATAATCATTTCATTAGATGCAGAAAAAACATTTGACAAAATCCAGCATCCTTTCATGCTAAAAGTATTGGAAAGAACAGGAATTCAAGGCCCATACCTAAACATCTTTAAAGCAATATACAGCAAACCGGTAGCCAACATCAAACTAAATGGAGAGAAACTTGAAGCAATCCCACTAAAATCAGGGACTAGACAAGGCTGTCCTCTCTCTCCATATCTTTTCAATATAGTACTTGAAGTTCTAGCTAGAGCAATTAGACAACATAAGGAGGTCAAGGGGATACAAATTGGAAAGGAAGAAGTCAAATAATCACTATTTGCAGATGACATGATAGTCTACTTAAGTGACCAGAAAACCTCCACCACAGAACTCCTACAGCTGATAAACAACTTCAGCAGAGTGGCTGGTTATAAATTCAACTCAAGCAAATCAGTTGCCTTCCTATACTCAAAGGATAAGCAGGCTGAGTAAAGAAGTTAGGGAAATGACACCCTTAACAATAGCCAACAACAATATAAAGTATCTTGGTGTGACTCTAACCAAACAAGTGAAAGATCTATATGACAAGAACTTCAGGTCTCTGAAGAAGGAAATTGAAGAAGACCTCAGAAAATGGAAAAATCTGCCATGCTTGTGGATTGGCAGGATTAATATAGTTAAAATGGCCATCTTGGCAAAAGCGATCTACAGATTCAATGCAATCCCCATCAAAATCCCAACACAGTTCTTCACAGAGTTAGAAAAAAGCAATTCTCAAATTCATCTGGAATAACAAGAAAGCAAGGATAGCTAAAACTATTCTCAACAACAAAAGAAATTCTGGGGGAATCAGTATCCCTGACTTCAAGCAATACTACAGGGCAATAGTGTTAAAAACTGCATGGTATTGGCAAAGTGACAGACAAGTGGCCCAATGGAATAGAATTGAAGACCCAGAAATGCATCCACACACCTATGGTCACTTGATCTTCGACAAAGGAGCCAAAAACATCCAGTGGAAAAAAGATAGCCTTTTCAACAAATGGTGCTGGTTCAATTGGAGGTCAGCATGCAGACGAATGCGAATTGATCCATTCTTATCTCCATGTACTAAACTTCACTCCAAGTGGATCAAGGACCTCCATGTACAACCAGGCACACTGAAACTAATAGAAAAGAAACTGGGGAAGACACTTGAGGACATGGGCACAGGGGAAAAGTTCTTGAACAGATCACCAATGGCTTATGCTTTAAGATCAAGAATTGACAAATGGGACCTCATAAAATTACAAAGTTTCTGTAAGGCAAAGGACACCGTTAAAAGGACAAAATGGCAACCATCACATTGGGAAAGGATATTCACCAACCCCACATCTGATAGAGGGTTAATATCCAATATATACAAAGAACTCAAGAAGTTAGACCCCAGGGAACCAAATAACCCAATTCAAAAATGGGGTACAAATCTAAACAAAGAATTTTCACCTGAAGAAATTCAGATGGCCGAGAGGCACCTTAAGAAGTGTTCAACATCATTAGTCATTAGGGAAATGCAGATCAAAACAACCCTGAGATTTCGCCTTATACCAGTCAGAATGTCTAAGGTCAAAACTCAGGAGACAGCAGGTGTTGGCGAGGATGTGGAGAAAGAGGAACTGCTGGTGTGGCTGTAAGATGGTACAACCACTGTGGAAATCAGTTTGGAGGTTCCTCAGAAAACTGGACATGAGACTTCCAGAGGACCCTGCTATAACTCTCCTGGGCATATACCCAAAGGATTCCCCAGCATGCAATAAAGACACATGCTCCATTATGTTCATAGCAGCCTTATTTATAATAGCCAGAAGCTGGAAAGAACCCAGATGCCCCTCAAAGGAGGAATGGATACAGAAAATGTGGTACATTTACACAATGGAATACTACTCAGCAATTAGAAACAATGAATTCACAAAATTTTTAGGCAAATGGTTTGATCTGGAAAATATCATCCTAAGCGAGGTAACCCAATCACAAAAGAATACACATGGAATGCAATCTCCGATAAGTGGATATTAATTAGCCCAGAAGCCCTGAATACCCAAGGCACAAATTGCATAACAAATGACTCCCATGAAGAAGTATGGAGAAGGTCCTGATCCTGGAAAGGATTGATCTAGCATTGGAGGGGGATATAAGGACAGAGGAAAAGGAGGGAGGTGATTGGAGAAGGGATGGAGAAAAGAAGGTTTATGGGACATATGGGGAGGGGGGATCTGGGAAAGGGGAAATCATTTGGAATGTAAACAAAGAATATAGAAAATAAAAATATTTTAAAAAAGCACATACTCATTGTAGACGATACTTCAAAAAATTTTAAATCAAGTAATCCATTAGAAAAATGAGAAAAGCTATTTTGTATTTGTTTTCCAAAGCCAAATGAAGCTTGGCTACACACAACACACACACACACACACACACACACACACACACACACACAACCTGCCACTGCAATTAGTCACACATGTTGTTACTTAGAGACGTGAAATTATGTTTACAAGAGTATCACAGTTTTACAATGCACAAACCCATGAACAATCTACAGAGTTTTATTGTCATAGATCCTCAACAACAGAGTAGGTGAATCAGTGTGCTGTAGCCACACAGGAAGACTTTCTATGCATGGTAATAAACTGTAATTACACACACTAACCTGGCGGAGTCTCACAAAACAGCACATGGCTATGTCTAGATGAAATAGAGAGAATAAAGTGAAATTAGTCTGTGTGGTTAGAAATCCAGCCTGTGAAGGCACATGGGGCAGGTCAGGATAAGCATTCATGAAAAGGGCATGTGATCATCATGTCTGCTACTCATGAATCTTTATGTAGTAATGATTTTGGAGTTTTGGGTTTCTTTTGGACATACAGAAATATAAGAATATGTTTTCATCTTAATCCCAGGTGTGGGATTCGGGGCTGCTTACTATTGTCCACAGAAGCTGAATATGTTTTGCCTCATGCTCTGGCAGGAGCACGATTTTGCCAGTGGGAGAGTTTCTACAGTCATGTGACAGTTGGAATTCTGGGGAAATTTCAGAGGGTATATAAATGTTACAGTCTTGAGTGGCAGGGTGGATGGTTGGCTGTCTGCTGAAGGTTGTTGTTGGTTGTGGTTTGTTGAGTAGTCATGCTCAAAGAAGAAAGAGGAAAAAGAAACTTGCCCAAGAACTGGATGCCCTGAATCAGCACGAGGTAGCCTGGCTGACTTCACCCAAGTGTTCCTGACTTTTTTCATCTTACATAAGATGTCTTACATCCGTGTCTCTTTTCATTTTTCCTCCTGTTTCTGGATGTGTATTCTAAGTATGGTTCTATGTTTAGGGAATTTATAAGATCCCAAGTCAAAAGTGCCTTGTGTATAGGCTGGTTCTATGTGTTCACCTACTCTGACATTGTGTTTTCAGTACGGTTCTCTGTATTTCATAGAAGACATTTGGTATTCTGGGCACATCTTCACATGAAGTTACTAGATACAATAAATATTGTTGTTTTATACCCTTTCTTGCAGATTGCACATACACCCTTATACACACCACATACACATACACTCACATATACTCACATACATACATATACATACCACACACACATACATACATACCACATACACATAGACACAGACACACATGCATATACACACCACACACACATAAACACACACTACATATATACACATACCACACACATACATATACACACTATATATATATTCACATACACCATACACACCACACAAATACACAAATGCACACACATGTACACACACCACACATACAACAGGCACCACACACAGATACATACACACCACACATACTCATGGACACACATACATATAAGACACACACACATTCATGCATATACTGCACACACTGCAGCTCTTAGTGGTTTAGGCTTCTCCATTTTTATTTTGAGGTTAAAAGGGATTTTGTTTTTCCATTTTGTTGTCAATGTCCCTTGTTTTGTTTTGCCACCTTTCAGAATTTTTGAAAATACAAAAAGTATATTATCTCCCAATTACAAGCTTTTCATAATGTCATGCTATATTCTAAAGCAGTTTCCAGATTACATAGTCATCAAAAACAAATAGTTGATCAGTACCTGACTAAGCCATTCTCAACCTCTGCGGGATAGGGCGGGGTGGGCTTGGATTTACATAAAATGCTTTCTTTTGGGTCTTCATTCTCTGGGCTGGGCCTATACAGTTGGATTTAAGTTGTATCCAATATTGATTGCTAATAACTGGAGCACAGACTTGTCCTGGAATTAAGCTCTACCAAAAAATAAAGGGAGCTAAGCATGGTGATGCATGCATTTAATCTCAGCACATGAAATACAGAGGCAGGAGGATCTCTGTAAGTTCAGGCCACTCTGATCTAGATATCAAGTTTCAGGAGTGCCAGAAGTACATAGAGAGACCCTGTCTCAAAACAAAGAAGCAAACAGTATCATCATCCACAACAAAACCTAAGAGAACTGTATGTAAATCCAGGTACCCTGACGTGAAGCTTCTGCTCTGTCTGCAACTTTGAACAGGTCAGCTATTCAGCAGACTGTATCTTCCTTGTTTCTAAAAATGTTTGCTTTACAGTCTGAGAAAAGAACAGGAATCAAGGTGCAATGCTTAGAGATTTCTTTTAAAACCAGAAGCATAGGGATTGCACATGCTAGGATATTCTCTCTACTACTGAAACACATCATGAGATATCATTTAAATTATATTTATAATAACTTTATTTGTTCTTTGACAATTTCATATATATATATACACATATAAGTATACGTATATGTATATGTATGTGTGTATATAATATATATGTATATATATTTATCATTCCAATATCCTATTCCCCCTCCAATTCCCTAGAGATATTTCCCACATATCTCCTTCCAGACCTTATGTACTACTTTTAAATCTATCTATCTATCTATCTATCTATCTATCTATCTATCTATCTATCTGTACATACATTTATAAATATTTAACTGAGTCCAATTCTTCCCTCTACGAAAGTCTGTTCCAAATATTGCTTCTGTAGTGCTATAAAACCATCACTAGATGTTCTTGGGCCTTTAGGGTATATATTACATTTTAAAATTGTGTCATCAGGTCTTAGGAGTGCAGAGCAAATAGATGCAGTCTTGATTAGTATCCTTTGAAAGAGCTAAAATTAATAACACCAGAGCTACACAAACTGCTTAGTTATAACCTTTAAATGTTGTCTCTGCTAATAACAATGGTAAAGTTTGGCTCTCAGTTTTAATCTGGCTGGACACTGGAAGCCAGACAGCCGTCTGCTCTAAGCTATTTCAGATGTTGGTTTGGTTGAGTCCGAGTCCAGATGACCTCTAAAGCAACTTTGAGCAAACATTGTATATATCCTGAAAGTCATGATGCACCATCATCATATTTACAAAGTAAACTATATAAATAATAGTGTCTAAGAATCAGTCACTCAGAACAGTTCAGAAGACCATGGTTCTCACGTTAATTCTCATTAATGACTAGAGAGGAAGAGCAGGAACAGAATAGGGACATAGTGCACCTGAGCCTAAGCCAAAACTCACATATCAACTGACCAGAAATAATCACCGCTGAGGAGTCTGCCTGACCACTTTAGGATTTGGGGACTGTAGGGCAGTGAAGTAGCTCTCTGCAGTGTCATTGTGTCTGTGCCATTTTAAGTCCTTTGGGTTGAAGAGAAATGGCTTGCATGTGTATAGAACCCCGCAGAACAGCACCGTGGAAGGTTTTGCTTTAAATGCTACTCTATTAGATTGTCTCTGAGAAACAAGATATTTAGATTAAGAACAGTAAAATTACTATATACTATACTATATACTATACTATAGTATATATATATACTATACTATATATATACTATATACTATATATACTATATAGTATAAATACTATATACTATATATACTATACATACTATATACTCTATAGATATATACTATATATACTATATACTATATATATACTATAATATATATATATATATATATATATATATATATATATATATATATACTATCCTCTATTCTTTTAGAGAATTGACTTAATAATAACACATATAAGTTGCTAAAAGTTCAAAAGTCGTTATCTTTCTACAATCCAGTGTTTATAGATGACACTTCTCATTCTCTATAGATTTTTAAATATCTGGTAATTATGGCCACATTGGAAAAGAACTGTGTGCACCTAAGGAGAGCCTACAGCTCTTTGAAATTACAGTTTGTATGGTGAGAAATTTCATAATTCATAGGCTTCAAGCAATCCTAATATGGTTTTGGTGGAAACTGGATAATCAAGTCACTAGAAGTACAATTAATTCCATTTATATTGCTGGATGCAAGGAAGAGCTTAGAATGCTCATTGAAAACTAGGAAAGATTAACTTGCTAAGCCTGACAGCAGAGAAATCCCACATACAGCAACAGGCATAGTGTGACATTTTAGAGCTGGAGATGTGTGCAAAACATGAATTTGCATGAAACAAAGTGTCCCTTGTCCTTGATCTGTCCGAAAGGAGTCTATGCAGTCAGCTTCCCCATCTTGCTTACAACTATGGGCTTCTACTTGATGGGCCATGGATTATTTTGCTTCTTCAGAATTATGTTTGAAATCCCATTAGAAGCCTTCTTTGTTCTTTGATGTTTGACAGGTGTGTGCTTGGTCCATTGGTCACCTGGGCACTCTGCATCCCAGATCACTCACATCCATGGTTTTCCCCTTCCAATTTACCCATAACACTTAGATGCCCCCCTCTCTCTCTACCTGCTCTCACCTACTCACTTCCTATACCGTCGTTAGAGGGAAGTCAGGGTTTTAACAGAGCATGAGATGTTCAGGGTCTCTAGCAAGCCCTGATCACTTGCTGTTAAGTGATGGTGTCTGTTGTGGTCAGCACTTGCAGAGGTGAAGCCTTGGTGGAGGGCAGGCTAGGCACTACGACAGAGATAGATAGTTCTCCTTCTAAAGGCATTCTGGTATGCTTGATGGTTAGGCTCTTCTTTACCTCTGAATAAAAAACCATCAAATCACATGTAGCCATTCACTAGTAGTATCAATCACAAAAATTAGATAAGATAGATAGTAGGTAGGTAGATAAATAGCAGATAGGTAGGTAGGTAGATAGATAGATAGATAGATAGATAGACAGACAGACATACAGAGAGACACACAGAGAGACAGACAGAAAGCTGGCTGGATAGATGGATGGATAGACAGACAGACAGACAGACAGACAGACAGACAAAGAGATAGCTGGCTGGATAGATGGATGGATGGATAGACAGACAGACAGACAGATAACAGATCCAGAATTGTCCAGAGAAAGACAAAAGAAACCCAGCTTTTCACTTTTCAGCCATGATAACTATTCGGGGCTACTTAGGTGGTGGAAGTCCCATGCTGTCTAGTAGTTTGCCTTCCTGGTCCCTGCATTTGTCTAATGGAAATGGCCAGAAGTGAAGATTTTACAAAAGCCAACAGTTTAGCATGCCTTCTGATAGGGATTCTTTCAGTGCAGATAGGGGCCAGAAGGGTTGGGAGGGAGGAGAAAAACTGTAAATGTCTTCTTTCAATTGATGGCATTTGGTGAGCTTTGCCAAGTTGCCAGGATGCAAGGAGCTCTTACTTGGGGGCTGCCACCAGATCCATAGACCCCTCTTTTACTCCCTACCAAGTCGCTGTTCAACTAAATGATGGAATCAAAACTGTTCATTTAAGTGAAAAACACATTAAAAGATAAAAAGCACATTAATCCAGTTGACTCTAATCAATAAAGGCCTTTGAATGGAAATAATCCGTCACATATTGCAATATATTTTTATGTGAAGAGAAATGTTTTAAGTGGATATAAATAGCAAGAAAGACTTTTATCGTGATCTTCTTCCTGGTGTAGCTCACTGAACAGTTTGATCCTTGAATGTGAGAGGCGTGAGAAGCAACTGGTCGATGGCTCATCCACACCCCTAACATACTATCAGACCACAAGCCTGCACAATGCACATCCATAGCCTTGCTACCCTTGGCTACAGAATAGAGATATCATCAAAGCACCAGCACCACAGAAATGTAGTGGCTGAAACCTGTGAGGCGCGTGAGAAAGGACAGGTCTGAGGGGATGATCAGGCAGAGCAGAGCCCAGGGACAAAGGAAGCAGAGGAAAGCCACACACAGGCAAGGGTGGGCAAAGTATTTTAATATTTTGTGTTAGCATTTCATGATTCCTTTTTGCCATTCTTCATTACATTCTATGTATCCTGACACAATTGTATTTTTATAAAAATGTCAGGATAGACTGCAAAGCCAATATTACAAAACTATGGTGTCTCTTTTATTATGTTCAGCAGTTGCTCCAAACAGTAATATTTACTTTACATTCATCTGTGTGAAATTGTATTACCTCGTGCGTTATCATATGTGTAGGCACTAAAAAAGAACAAAAATGATGTTATCAAAATTAAACTATGAAAGATCACATTTCGACTGATTTTTCTCTGGTATCATGGTGTTTACTGTGAGTGAAGAGTAGATGGCATTAGATATTTTATTGTGCTGTTGAAAACTGCTCAGTGTAGTTATATGGGATGCAATGACATATGACTGTCCATTCAGGAACGCCAAATATTGCTCTACCTACGTTAAAGATATGTATGGCCATCTTCACCTGTAACACCAGCCCTGGGGTAGGGAGTGAGGACATGGGTGCAAAAAAAAAAAAAAAAAAGAAAAAGTCAAGAGAAACAATAATAGTGTTCAAAAAACATTCGTCTGCTATCTCTTACTAAATGCGTTCCCTGCCGCAGAACACAGAATGGACTCGGTAGTTGAGACTTGGGTAGACGTCTTTTACTCCGAATCTTCGGAGTGAAGAGCATTACCCTTGGCAAGAGGCTTGGTGATAAAGGATGGGCCATGGTAGCAGTGGAACTCCCCCAAGGCTAAATGTTTGAACAAGTCCTGGAATGTTTCTGCTCTCTTCACCGTGAGCTTCAGTAGCCAGAAGCATCACCCAACCTCCAGTTATAGGCACACACTTCTTTGGAGACAGGGTTGAAGCCCTTGAGTGGCTAAAGTCTACCCAGGAGGAAGCTTTTTTGTGATAAAACTCCTAAGTGTTGTGGTCTGCTGTAGTTTGCATCTGAAATGTCCATCACATATTGAAGGTGTGGGCCCCAGACAGCAATAATCTGAGGTGCAGTCTTACGATGGAACTGGATCATGAGGGCTCGGACATCATGCACGGATTAACTTGTTGACTGGGTCAAAACTTTCTGGGTTATTGGAGGAAGTAAAAACTTCAGGAAGTGAAGCCTATTTCGAAAAAGTAGATCAATTAGACCATGTCCTTGAAGCGTGAGCTCACTGTCTGTCTCTCAGTACCTCTCTGTCTCTGTCTCTCCTCTCTTTCTCTGTTTCTCTCTCCAGATATTTGTATATATACATATATATATATGTATACACACATATATATATGATATATGTATGGTACATATGATATGAGATATATGTGATGTATATCTCATATATAGATCATATATATGATAAACTGCTTTATAGCTTTGTTCTACAGCATGCTCCCAGTATTACGATCTATCTCATTATAGCACCTAAAATAATAGAGTTACCCAAGAACACTCATGGTATGCATCACTGATAAACAGATATTAGCCTAGAAACTTGGAATACCCAAGACACAATGCACATATCAAATGATGTCCAAGAAGAAGGAAGGAGAGGCCCCTGGTCCTGGAAAGGCTCAGTGCAGCAGTGTAGGGGAGTACCAGGACAGCGAAGCAGGAAGGGGTGAATTGGGAAACAGGGGGAGGGAAGAGGGCTTATGGGACTTTCAGGGAGGGGGGATCCAGGAAAGGGGAAATCACTTGAAATGTAAATAAAGAATATATCGAATAATAATAATAAAAAACAGAGTTAAGTGACCATGGATGAAAACCTCCTAAACCAGGAGTCAACCATCTTTATCTGTCTCTGGTGTTTTGTCAAGGTAACTAAAATCTGATGAAATATTACCTGATACTGTATAGACCCAGTGACTTCAGTGTCAACCTCTAGCTGTGTTTCCTCTGCCTTTTGGGGAACTGGAGTTGTTGGTGTGACACCCCAGGACATTTACCCCTCACTCCTATGGCTGGGAAGTGGCGTGTGCTCTCAGTCCTCGCAGCTCTGGGGAGTTTTAGGGTGTGTGTCTTCAATACTGTGGGAGCTGACGTTTCCGTTGCTGCTTCCTCGGAGGGAACAGCAGCTTCTGCCTGCCTTATGTTCACTCAACACTGCATGCCAACTCGCATGCCATATCATGCCAGCCCAAAGCAAGTGTGCACACCGGTCCTGTGTTAGCATCATTCCGCTCGCAATCGCATTAATAATCGGCTGTTTTCCTGCATCCTTTAAAGACATGAGTGAATGTTTGTAATGCTTATTAAGTTTGTAATGTTTATTAAGTGTATGCTTATTTGCTGATATTTCAACATGGACAGTCACAGTGGGAAACCTGAAAATCCAGAGTATTGGTAAATCTGAGTAGAAAAATCTAGAAGGACGGGTAAAGTTTTTAAAAGTTCTTTTAAATCAATAATTATTTTCAAGGGAAAATGAAAAACATTCTCTGAGGCAAATGCTAGTTTCCTCCCTTCTATCATGGAGAAGAAATAAGTTACAGATCCAGACATTCATAGTGTCCACCATTATAAAGCCCGCATAAAAGTTATCTTTCATTCCTTTAGATTGCTTTCATATATAAGAAGAACTGTGGAAGAATTACCAGAGGACAAGCAAGTTTCAAGGGGGCTGATGGCCAGAACTTCCCCTGCTTTATGACCCTTCCAAGTTACCCCTGGGAAAAGCTCTTTTTCCACTAAGGTCAGGCAGAAGAGAGGACAGAGACTGTGTTTTATTGCTCTGAGTGTAATTAGGACCAATTTTCAATTTCAAATGGAAAAGTAAAAAAGAAATGACAAACCGTCTCGGACATTTTAACTTGCAAGATTCTCAACACAGATCGGATCACACAGGGAATCATTCCAGGCTCCTCAATGGAACTGTGTTGATGAACAATTAAAGGCACCACATATTTTTTATTTTAAATATACATGAAATACATTTGCTTCTGTAATGTAGATCTAATGGTTTCTTGACAGCTTAGGGGAGCTTGTGCTGCTGCCCATTGGTGGGAGTAGGAGCTGTGAGTCAGCACGGCACTTCAACATCCTTACTCTGCTTCCCACTGAAACCAGATCAGATCAACATTTCCCCCAGGTGATGCTGAAATGCTAATTTTTACACTAAAGTGGTATAGATGGTCTGTGATAATCACACGTATGTCAGAGGATTACTGTCTAGAATATGCAAAGGACCTGCTCCAGCTAAACAAGAACTCAAACAACTCAATGAAAGGCTAGGCCTGTAACTCAGGGGTAGTGTGTGACTCCAGTGCATGAATTGAGTGCTGGTGAAAAAGAAAAGGAAGAAGTCGGTGTGGGGTGGGGAGGGGGAGACTCAATTAATAAAATGGACTAATAAAATGAACAGTTCTGAAAAGAGGAACTACAAATGGCCAGTAAGCATGCGCACAGATCCTCAGCCTCACTAGCCATCAGTGAAATGCAAATTAAAATTAAGTCAGGATTCTGTTTCACTCTCGCCAGAATGGCAGCACTGAGAAAACATTTAACAGTAAATGTTGGCAAGGCTGAGTATAAACAGGAACACTTACACACTTGAGGTGAAATATAAGTAAGTCCAGCCACTATGGAAATTACTGGGGCGGTTCCTCAAAAATCTCCTGTGAAGACCTGGCTCTATCACTTCTGGACATTTACTCAGAGACTCCATCCTTGCATATCAACATTTATTGTAGCACTATTTGCAATGGCTGTCCTGGACAAATAGAAAAAAAAAAACAAATACACTACACATACACAATCAACTTTTTCTAGCCATAAAGATGAATTTGGGTCATTTGTAGGAAAATGGACGCAAGCAGAGATACTCATATGAAATGAGTTGAGCCAGTCTCAGAAAGACAAATACCGGATGCCCTCTCTCTCCCACTTGTAGTTCCCAGATTTAAAATAGACACATAAAATCACCTATGTATATGTTATATGTATATGAGTGAGAAACTCTCTAGAGAAACAAAGGGAGCTAACAGGAGTGGGGAGAGAGGGGTCAGAGCATGAGGGAAAGATGCTTATTGTACAACAGACAACCGCGTAATTGTGTCACTTTGTAACATGGCGCATATATAGTGAACACAGTAAAAAAAATTAAAACTCAAAAATGTGCTTAAATGTGTCATAAATCAACATAAATGTTAAGAGATGCTACAATGTGTGAAATTATACTAGTCCCTGGAATTGTCTTTACAGGGAAAACAAATGGTGGCGAATAACTGCCTAAGCCACTTCGCATGAGGCCAGAACCAACATGCTGTGAGGATCAATGTTGCATTGACCAGGAGAGGCTGATGGCCTTTTTAAACTCCAATATCTATGATGTGTTGGAATATCTGTATCCTTCTGTGGCCAATAAAAGTATGTGATAAAGTTAGCTGAACTGTCAACACTGTCTGTCCATTTGGGGGGGGGTGGTACCCCAGCATGTGACCAGGTCCCTGGGATGCTATCGAGCCACACAATCGATCACCTACTGCAATTTTCTGGTGCATTAAAGGAAGGAAGTTGAGCACATCACAGCTGTCAGTCTCCTGCAAGAATAACACTTCCTCCTCTGCAGAAAAAAAAGTGTGGAAATTCTTCCATCAGGCTATTTACAAATCCCTAGCTTCTCCATGTCAGCTGCCCTTGGCTGCAAGATAACCATAAAACATTTACTGCAAAGCCATGAAGAATCCATATGTCCATTTGATGTGTCAGGCTACCAAGAAGCCAGAGCTTGTGGGGTAGCATAAGGACATCTGAAGGTGACACATGCTGTCAGTTGGTGAACAGAAATGCAGAAGGGGATTCTGGCAGCCTCTGTCTTGGCCTTGACAACTTGTGATGGTGACCAGGTGGGGTGTGTTATCTTAATAGTCTGGAGCTCTTGTGAATTATTTGCTGATAGATGTAAACAGCTGTTATTCTTGGTAATGGAAAGCAATTAGAAACATCTGTACTCTTGGCTATGAGTAATGTCTCCTCTCCTCACTGCTCCCAAGTGCCAATTGGAAATAACTACATCATCGGGATGGGGTTGGCAATTCTACACTGCATTATGGGCTGATGATTAGTACTGAGCTGTGAAGAACAAGAGGTGAAGTGCGGGCGAAGGAAGCTTTACCTGAGATTTACAAAGCAAGGGAGGGGCACTGAACACTTTAACTGTGCAACAGAGAGCCATTACTGCCTCTCTGGAAAGCGTACATTCAATCAATTTCAGAGTTATCCCGGAGTAAAATAAAATCTATGGATCCTATTGGGACTAATGCTGGTTCATTCACTCAACAAGTTGAGCACAGGGATTGTGTGTAGGCTACACAAGTGACGGGGGACAGTTTTCATGCTAGCTGGTCAGTTTGTGGGACCTTCAGTGAACTGCTTCATCTCTTTGGTCTTTTCACTTCTTCTGCAATGTGAAGATGGACCCCACTTTACAAAACTGATGTGAGAATCTAATGAACTGCTGTACAGAATGGGTTCTCAGTTCTATTTTTCTACTGATGTGCTTTTGAGCACCCACTTTCTGAGTCATGCTACAAAGCTCTGGGTTCAGCCTTGAGCAGAATAGCTTCTCCAATAGGGGTCAGCATTTAGAGTACTATTTGGACAAGTTTACCTTATTCTCATAAATATTTTTCTATCCTGTCAGCTTCTTCTTTCTGATTGCTTATGAGGTAATGCAGCACACACACATACATGCACACACATAGGCACATATATGCAAACACATGTACACACATATACACATAGACACACATATGCATACACATGTACAGACATGCACATCCACATACACACAGATATATACATGGACACATACACACAGATACATGCACACACATGCAAACACAGGCACATGAAAACACACATACACTACCATGTCCAAATGCAATATTGTCTTTTCATTTTAAATTTGTAGAAAATAGAGACCAGCTATGGTAGAGATTTCCAAGGGAGGTACATGTTTGACATTGGATGAAACCATAAAGAGGTATTGTGATGAGAAAGGAAATTTAAGATGCTTTTTTTTCTACTAGCTAAATGTTATTAGGCATTATAGTTTGCCACAGAGACTTTATCCCATGAGACACTTCTCATTCACTCATTCAACAAACATGTAATGAGCTGCCCCTCCCCCTCACACATGCAGAGAAATTGCAATATTTCGGTTACTTACGAGTGAGTGGAGTGAGTAAAGATAGTAAAATGGAGATGAGAAAATCAATAGAAAACATGAAAGATATTAGAAATAAAATATAGGGATTAAAAAGATATACAGTAACCAGTATCATTTAAATGTAATCAGGCATTTTGTTAGGTACCAACAAATATTTGTTAATTTAGTTATGAGAGCATCTTGAAGTTGGATGGGAAAACCTTAACCAAACCAGTGCTCAATTACTTTATCAATACAGTTGTTATTTTTAAAAGACTAGGCTGTTTTTTATCATGTGTTTCCTATTGCTGAAAGTCCTTAAACATCTCATTCAATAGCTTGCATAAAGGGATTCTTAGTGGCTATAGACCTTCACACTTAGAACAGATAATTCATTGTAATTAGTGAAAAAACCAAGAACTCTTTTCAAATCTTGTTCTCTTGCTCTTTCCCTCATTTTCAATGGGAACACATTTAAAATACTGGGGAGACAGTGAAAGGTGATAGAGCCTGTGTAGTCCTCAAAAACTTACCTGTACCAACTCCAAGGAAGAGATGGGTGTGTGCAAGGTATTCCATTTTGAAATTCAGTAAAGGGAATTGACTGAGGAGATGTTTTTCTTTTCTTCCTGTTCTTGGCTTTGTTTATATTTCTTGGACTCCCATAACTAATGCCCTTAGCAACTACAACAGGAACTCAACCTAATCAGCCAGTCTGAAGTATTTTCCTGCTCTGACTTTTCTTCCCTCTCTTCCATGTTATTTTTTGTCCCTTGCAGTCTCCTGCCTCAACTCCTGCATCTTCAAAGCACCAGGGATTTGTTCCATAGGAAAAGGTCCCTGCACTGCTTATACCTGGTAGGTCCTGGGTGATCTCTTCTTGAAGAAGATAACAGGCGTCAAAGAAACATTTGGGGTAGGGGAGGTCTGTCCACTTCTCCCAGACAATCTGTACTTGCAAATATGCATGTACATTTCTCCACCCAAGGGACACAGGAGTTTTTCTACAGGCACACTAATGCTGCTTCACGAAGGAATTACAACTGAGTTGGTTATTTCAAAGATGCTGTGGTGGTTTGAATGAAAAATGCCTCACCTGGATTGCTGTATTTGAATACTGGTTCCCCAGTTGGTAGAACTGTCTGGTTAGGAGGTGTGGCCTTGCTGGAGGAAATATATCATTGAGGGGTCGGCTTTGAAACTTAAAACTTTGCCCACATCTAGTTTGCTCTCTCTGCTTCATGCTCGTAATTGAGAGTCTCAGCATCTTGTTCTGTCAACCATGCCTGTTACCTGCTGCTATGTTTCCTTTCATCTTTGTGTCCGTTTTGTTTTTCTTTGGGGTTTTCCTTGGATACTATGGGATGTCCCACAGTGTGTGTCTGTGTGTGTGTGTGTGTGTGTGTGAACACATGCATGTGAGAAAAAGAAAGTGAGATAGAAACAGAAAAAGAGACAGAGACACAGAAATAGAGAGAGACTGAGAGAAACAGAGAAACAGAAAGACAGAGACAGAGATGGAGAGACAGAGAGAGAGAGAGAGAGAGAGAGAGAGAGAGAGAGAGAAGGGAAGGTGGGGTGGTAGCTGGTGAGGCTTGGTGAAACTAGCTGGGGGGAACAAAGGAGAAGAGCTGGAGGGGCTTCCTTAGGGTTGGGGGACGGTTGCAGCCAATCCTGATCTGATCCTGGAGCTAAGCAGGGAGGGGCCAGAGTGGAGGCCATGGTCCCAAGCAAAGGCAGAAACATGTTTCTAAACTTATATACAACAAATCTGTGCCACACGGACTGGGCTAGAGCAGCCACCACAGGAATGAAGAGAAATAGATGAGTAAGGAGACTCCTCACCGAAGGGACTCTCACACCTTGTCATTTCCAGGGCCAGTTAACAGTAAAAAAACCAATCGCCTAGTCAACTGATTTGTTATTTGATAATTTGTCATTCACTCTGAAAACATTTACTGAGCGAGTGTCTAAGAAGTGTGGTGGACTTCTCTGTCTCTGGAAATCACATGACAAGCAAGACTGGCAAGTTCTGTGGTCATGGAGGACATATTCCACCAGGATGAAACTGACAATAGGCTAGTGACATTTTTAAAGGTCATTAGTGTGTGGCAGTGATTTAAGTGCTGACAATAAAAGATAGAAGTGATAGAGAGTGAGGTCTGGTTTCATGGACTGAATACTCAAGAAAGCCCTCTTTAAGGAACCGGCAGAAAACTCTGTTCTGTTACTTACCGCAGAGCCTGAGATCTTTAGTATGTTTTTGTTGGATGACTTAATGAAGCAATTGGAAATCAAGGAGTTATATATTTCCAACGTGAGTAGCCTAGTACATGTAATAAGCCACTCAAACTCCTGGTGATGAGATTAATCCAACTTCTAAAGAGCCAGAGAAACGTCCCTAGGGACTCTCACATAGAAAAACCCCAAGGAGAGAATGATTGTAACATACCTGAAGAACCCATTGTCCAATCAACATATGGAAATGAAGACAGAGAAGTAAACGGAGCCCATGGCCAAGGCACTGGACACTAGGATTGGGCTTTTAATTGAGAAGTTTTCAGTGAGTTATGTGACATATACTAAATGACTTTAGACAATGACTTTAAAGAAGGTCATTGATGGATAAGAGGAAACTGGGAGCATTCTGGGAACAGGAACTGGGTACCACATGAAGGGAGCATGGCTCTAGTCTCATGTGTTGATGCAGAACTAGAGTTTACGGAAGTAGGTTTGGTGATGGTCTAGCAAGCATATGGCAGAAAGGAACTGTATTTCTTTTTTTATTATTTTTTCTATATTCTTTGTTTACATTCCAAATGCTTTCCCCTTTCCCAGTTCCCCCCTCCCCATAAGTTCCATAAGCCCTCTTCCCTCTGCCCATTCCCCAATCACTCCCCGTCCCATTTCTCTGTCTTGGTACTCTCCTATAATGCTGGATCAAGCCTTTCCAGGACTAGGGCCCTCTCCTTCCTCCTTCTTGGAAATCATTTGATATGCTAATTGTGTCTTGAGTATTCAGAGCTTCTGGGCTAATTAATATCCACTTATCAGTAACTGCATTCCATGTGTGTTCTTTTGTGATTAGGTTGCCTCACTTAGGATGATATTTTCCAGTTCCAACCATTTTTCTAAAAATTTCATGACTTCATTGTTTTTAATTGCTGAGTAGTATTCCATTGTGTAAATATACCACATTTTCTGTATCCATTCCTCCATTGAGGGACATCTGGGTTCTTTCCAGCTTCTGGCTATTATAAATAAGGCTGCTATGAACATAGTGGAGCATGTGTCCTTACTGCATACCGGGAAATTATCATTAGTCATTAGGGAAATGCAAATCAAAACAACCCTGAGATCTCACCTCACACCAGTCAGAATGGCTAAGATTAAAAACTCAGGAGACAGCAGATGTTGGAGAAGATATGGAGAAAGAGGAACACTCCTCCACTGCTGGTGGGATTGCAAGCTGGTACAAACACTATGGAAATCAGTCTAGTGGTACCTCAGAAAACTGGGCATGACACTTCCAGAGGACCCTATTATACCACTCCTGGGCATATACCCAGAGGAACTGTATTTCTAATAATTCACCAGAACAACTAGGCAGAGTTCAGGCCTGTACATCAATGAACTAAGAATAAAACCAAGGGGAGCACAAGCTTCTCAGACCCTAGAAGTCTTGTTTGAGGCATATTAGTGAAGTGCATGTAGAAATTCAGGGAATGAGGTGGAGATGTGAATTAGTAGTCATGAGCAAGCCCTGCTCTTCGGGAGGAGACAGCGCCACCTTTAACTCCAGCTGTAAGGGATCTGGTGCCCTCTTCTGGACTCCACTTCCATCTGCAGTCATGTGTGCACATACCAACACACGGTTGTGTGCGTATACAAGTATTTATAAGTAAGATAAGCAACTTAAGAAAATTGCTTAGAAATAAATGCTAAAGCAAGGTCCAAGTTTAGAAATGAAGGAAAATAATGGACTAAATAACAGACACACACACACAGAGAGAGAGAGAGAGAGAGAGAGAGAGAGAGAGAGAGAGGAGAAAGAGGAACATTCCTCCACTGCTGGTGGGGTTGCAAATTGGTACAACCACTCTGGAAATCAGTCTGGCAGTTCCTCCGAAAACTGGGCACCTCACTTCCAGAAGATCCTGGATGCAAAACATGTGGTATAATCTACACAATCGAGTACTATTTAGCCATTAGAAACAATGAATTCATGAAATTCTTAGGCAAATGGATGGAGCTGGAGAACATCATACTAAGTGAGGTAACCCAGACTCAAAAGATGAATCATGGTATGCACTCACTAATAAGTGGATATTAACCTAGAAAACTGGAATACCCAAAACATAATCCACACATCAGATGAGGTACAAGAAGAACGGAGGAGTGGCCCCTTGTTCTGGAAAGACTCAGTGAAGCAGTATAGGGCAAAACTAGAACAGGGAAGTGGGAAGGGTTGGGTGGGAAAACAGGGGGAGGGAAGGGGGCTGATGGGACTTTCAGGGAGTGGGGGTCTAGAAAAGGGGAAATCAGTTGAAATGTAAATAAAAATATATTGAATTTAAAAAAAGAAAGAAATGCTAAAGCAAGGTCTAAGTTTAGAAATGAAGGAAAATAATAGACTAAATAAGACAGAGAGAGAGAGACAGAAAAACACACACACACACACATGCACACGCACACGCGCGCGCGCACACACACACACACACACACACACACACACACACAGAGAGAGAGAGAGAGAGAGAGAGAGAGAGAGAGAGAGAGAGAGAGAGACTCAAAATGTTCTGCTAACTTCAAAGGATCCTAGAAGAAAAGCAGAAGGCTGAGAGCAGCTACAGAATCACTTCATTTTTACATGATGGAAACAGCTCTGTGCTTAAGCACGTCCTTCAGACATGATGGTAGGCATCAGTTTAGATATATACTAGTGAAAAATCTAATATAGCATTTTTGAAATCAGTACTAGAAAATGGACTCTAATAACCTTTTACAATCCTTTGTGAAGGCAGGGAACACACAGGAATTAAATGTATTATTACATGTAATGCATGCTAGTTGGGATGGTACTTTCTGCTTGCCTATGCACAGAGGAGGAGGTTTTTTTTTTTTTTTTCATTTCTTGAAGAAATGGATGAAGTTATTTGAGAAACCTGGCAAACAAGTAATTATATCCTTTAGGGTGATTAGTATATGAACATGAAGTCAATGTCCCATAACCACAATTATTTGTCTCAAAACATAAAAACAAGTCTTTGGCTGGGATCTACTCAGCAAACTTAGAAAATCTAATTCATTTTTTTTATTCTTTTGAGAGTGTTTCACTATGTTGCTCAAACTCAACTTGAATTTTAAACCCCCTTCCCTGAACTTCTGAATAATGGGACGAGAAATGTGAGTGACATGTTTGGCTTAATTTCTACTCTGAATATTGCTACCCACAGGGATTTGAAGGCTCAAGAGAATGCTGTGAAAGTGACACGGTCCTTTCTAGACAGTGTTGTATCACCAAAATGGGCGCTAAACTGTAGCTCTCGAATAATAGATCACGTGAGGGCCTTCATCAGCAAAATGCCTTTCAGTTTGTATCTTAAATAGAATTTTGACTTTCTTAGAATATGTTTTTCTGACAGGACATAAATTTTGATACGCCTGACTATCAATCAAGTCTGATTCAAGAGTACTAGGATTACATGGGGAAAATATCTGATATTAATCACTGTAGGTAATATCTGACACAACAGATCTGGTTATGAACGCTTGTTGAATAATGAGTAGTGGCCCTGCAGATGTGCAAACTGAATGTTAAGTATTGCTCGGGAGGTAGGCCACCAACCAGCTCAGCACATTCTCTGATGCAGTATGCTTTCAGTAGAGTGAATTTAGAATCAGCAGGCTATTATCCTGATAGCGTCTGCAGCATTGGGCAGAGCCAGTAGATGGTGGTCTTAAGTTGCAAGTCGCTCATACCCTAACACCTGCCAGCATAGGTAATGACTACAGTCTTTCACAACATGTCAAAGTATACTTTTCTATTTATTGCATGCTATGCATTGGAAAGGGATAGCATGGAAGTTTTTCCTGGAGCAGTGTATTAGTTGTTTTCTAGACGAACACCTTGTTCTTGAAAACATAAAATCATCACAGTTCTTTGAAATTATGTAATGCCGTGATCAGATCCAATACACATGCTTCTATGGCTTGCCTTTTCCTTAACGGTGAAATAAAAATTTAATTCCTGAGTTAAGAAGCTGCTTATTGGGAATCTGACAAACCCAGACTGACTCCAAGCTGTAGTTGCCCAAATATGATATCTACTTAGCTCTTCCTGCTGTTAAATGTACTTTAGCAATTCAGTGGCAGTAGTATTACAATGCCTTGTAATTATGCATACTGGCTAGAATTAAAGCCTTTGAAATTAATTTTGAGTTGAAATATTAAATTAAGTAGAATGTTTTATCATAATGGCATAATTTAAAACTAACTAAAAATAGCATTAATAATAATCACGATCACTCTCATTTCATTAAAAGAAGAGATTTAGCACTAAATTATTAAATGGTCAAATTTACGGTACCCAAGTTAGTAAAGATTTTGTAGTAGTGTAAATCATACGACATGATTTCTGTCCAGTGACTATAGCAAATTAGTTACTATAGTAAATTTTCAAAGGTGTTAATAATATCAACACTTCAGTGTAGGGAGCTTTGGTAGAATGATAACATCCTTGGACCTTCAAATATTACATTATTTTTCTCTGAGCAGTGTATCTTGTAACTGCAGTGTATGGATGGAGGGGTAGACAACAGATAACGGTAAACTGTGACTTCTATAAGCCTATGATTTATGGGGAGGCCTGTCTGTTTTCCAGCATTCTATGCTCCTTCTACTCAACAGCCTTCTGATTTTACTCTGAAATCATTCTGAGTTCTAAGCAGCACATATGTTCATTTCTTTAGAAAGTTGGCTTTTGAGGTTTATTTGTTTTTATTCTGGAAACGATTGCTTTGCCTGCAGGTGTACTGTGTATATGCGGTCTCCTTGGAGATCAGAAGAAGCGTTGGACCCTCAGAACTGGGATCCGAATTTGGAGTGTTAGACCACTGTGACCCACCAGGTCCATGATGGGAACCGGACCTGGGTCCTCTAGAAGAACAACTGGTGTTCTTAACAACTGCACCATGTCTCTAGCCCCTGTTTCTTCTTCTTTATTAAGTCTCAGAGTAATTAAAATTGAGAAACAAACCCCTGCAAGCGAAAATAATAAGAAACAAGGAATAATAATCTTGAAACTTATTTAAAGTCTCTCTCAGGTACGCGCACACTCACACACACACCATTTCTCTTATTTTTCCTAATTTGCATATTAATATACATGGAAATATTAAACAGAAGCTTCAAAAATAATGGGAGAATATGTCACCCCATCAAGTTTCTCATCAACGAGAACTTTAGAACAGTTGACACTGAGAAAGTTAGTTTAGGGTAAAGTAGCACCTGTTATTTTAGTCGAACACTCTGTGACTGTGATTGTAGTCCTCTGCCTTCAACAGAACTCCAGAATCGCTTTGTCAGAAAGGCATCTACATTGCCAGAGATGTCTCATAAAATGTTGGAGCTGCAGGTATGTCTCAGGGGTAGAGCAAGCAGCATACATGAGTTTTTGAGTTCAGTTCCAGCACCACATAACACACACACACACACACACACACACACACACACACACACACACACACACACTCACATCACATCACATCACATCACAGATTAAAGATTAAAGATGGTGTGGTGACAAACCTAGGTAATATGTTTTCCTACTCAGTGCTGCGAGGTGTCAGTCAGTAACAAAGTGTCATTTCTGTATCATGCTTAGAAAAAATGTGTTCTGTGTTATGTGAATGAAATAACACTATTAGCATAGCCACAGCCTCAGACTCATTATACCTATGGATAATTTTGGATATTTGGGAAAACTATCAATTCCAGAGCTGAGAACCCCCTGAGAGCGCCATGTGCCATTCTGAAATATTTAACTAGACTCCAGAGTTAAGCTGACATCTAAAATCAGCTATAGACTCATTAGTATTGTTTCAGTAACTCCTTCGACTTTTATGTAACTCTGGAAATAGGAAATCATAACATCGTAAATAGTATTAATCTGAATCCATCGATGTAGCCAGGGCAATTTTAGGCCAATCATTTCTCATTAGCCTGATGCTAGTAAAGTTTCTTATTCAGATAAGGGTTTTTTTTTCTTCTTCTCCTCATTTCTCTTCTTTTGAGTAGTCAGTAGCCAATGAAGTGTAATAGGTGCAGCAAATTGGGGCTGAGGTGTCTCAGGCTGGCTTTATTCTTTGCTGTAAATTACAGCAGCTTTGTAACTGCTTAACACAGCTCCTGAATCAAAAAATGTCACGCCTGATTTTTTTTTTTTCTGTTCAGGCTGAATGACTGGCATTAAGGGAGTACGGGAACAACAGAGCTATGAAGACCCCATCTCCTGTAATTCAAGATTAAAATCATGCTCTCAGATTGTCAAATTGATTTATATTTTAACTGTTGATCACCTGAAATGGTAACCAAGTAGAATGATAATAAGCCCCCATATTCTGGTGTCACTTTTTTCATTGCAAGTTATAATTTGACTATTCATTTTATATTTTTTTTAAAAAAAGAAATCAGTTCTGTGTACCTTTTATTGACACTGAGTTGGACTCTGGATTTTATTTTGTTTTTCAGACTCAAAAGAAGAAGGTACCAGAGGAAGCACCTGCTTCTTAAACTTCAGGTCTGTTACTTTGCTCTCAGGAAAGCCAGTGACTGCCAAGAGAAGGTTCCTCACTGTTGTGAGCACTGGCTTAACATAAGTGGAAATGAGTCGCCCTATGGATGCTGATATGGGCGGGGTGGGGAGGAGAGCATCCTGGCAGTTTTCAACAGGTCAACAAATGAGGGTCCTGTGCTCTTTACCTATGGCCTTCTTTGACAGTTCATGACAGAATGGGGTGGACTTTATTTTTTAGATGGTATTAGCAAGAAACAGAAAAGTAATTAATACACAAAGTACCAAATATGAAATACTGCTCAGTACAGAGGCATTTCACACTTCGTTGAGTTCACTAGTGGGCCAGTGGAGCCAGGGAAATAATTACTATGCTGTAAGAGAAGAATTATTATGTGAGGTCAGGAGCATTTGAAGACCTAACAGAAAAGAGTAAAAGATATTTGGAAACTATTTCTAAAATAAGGAGTCCACATCCGGTTTTAACTGAATATTTAAAGAAATACACAAACTTTGTTTGACAATTTAGTAGCCTTTTTAAAGTATGGAAGTATGGTTATTGGAAGTATGCTTATGAATGTAATCATAATATCTATCACTAAACTATCCTTTTATGGAAGCTATGAACAAAATATATTGCTGTACATATGTTCATTTTATTCTTGGGTATATGACCTGATACCCTATACTAAAGCAGTATTAATATAACTCTAAGGTAAAATTTAAAGCTAAAGAAAATTTGCTAAGTATTATTTCAAAATTATTAACAGCTACATATTCTTTTCAAATAAAATAATTTGAATTTTTTAAAGGCACAAACAAAAAATACTAACATGAAAGCATCTATATAACCAGTCTGCTGGTATAAAGGTGTTAGCATTTTGACATTTATACTTTCCTTTATGAAAATTCAAAATGTAATAGAATTTGTGTGGCGCCCTCTTAATTTCACTATTTTTATGCCTGGTATTTTCACTATTTTTATTTTTATTATTTCACTATTTTTATGCCCGGTATACTATTTTTATGTTCGGTATTCTTTGACGATATTTTTTTTTCTTTGATGATATTTTTAAGGTCAATGTAATGTTCCTCTTGATATTTCCCCAAGCGTCTAAATAATCTCACACGGGAAACTCTCTTCAGTTGTTATCAGGCAGTAATGAACATCACCAGAGTGATTTTGGCTGTGCCTTTGGGTGCATCTGGAGAGATGGAATTCTGACGGCTTTGATGGCTGTTACAGAGGCATCCTCCACAAAGGTCATCCAGTTTATTCCTCGCTCTCAGCTGCGATGATGAAGCTCGTCTCCACTCTGTCTATTCAGGGTTTCGGCATTAACCAAAGACAACTGAGAGAAAAATCTCCTGAAATGATTTCAAAGGCAAAATAATTTTAGAGGTCAATTCAAAACTAAAATAAGCAGGGTTATTTAATGCCATGTGTCATGCCAAGTTAAAAACTAGTTACTATTTACTGAGCATTGGTCTTGTGCTGATGGATAAGTTTGCAATGGTTTTGTGTGCGTGTTGTCATTTAAAAAAAATCCATACAATCATCCAACATGATACATTCATATGCTTTTTTTTAAATATGAGAAACCTGTAGTTTAGACTGCTTATTAAAAATGCACAGTGCTGTGTAAATAGTTGGTAAGGAGATGATATAGAATTCTGCACAGTCTCATTCAAGCGATCACACTTCAGGCATCAGAAGCTTGTGGTTCTGAAAACCTTGCACCTCATGAGCAAGCACCAGGCTTGCAACCACGGCCATTTATCCCCCGGTGCAGTGACTGGGTATTGTGATTAATAGCATCTTCCTGGTTAAGCTATAGGGTTTGCCACCTGGTCCTGGGGCAGTAAACGGTTGTCGTCTGGATCCTCAAGCACTAGGCGTCAGAAGGGTTGTTGCTGGTGGACTGAGGAGGCACCTACACCTTAGTGCTCTTTGGGGTAGACACACTGTATGCTCTCTCTCCTCCAAGAGGCGGTTGCCTTTCTAGAGTCCCTTATTTGGGGTTGTCTTATTATGATAATGGAAGCAGAGGAAAGAGGCTTCTTCCTCATTTCTCTGGTAACAGAGTTGTTGAGAGAGCTGGGACGGGCACAGGGAAATAAACTCTATTGTAGATAATTTTCAGCCGCATATGTACCGGGAGCACCAGGGAAATGATGAGGGCAGGCCTGTATTGAGACTTTGAGACCTAAAGCACAAAGGTGCCCTGAAGGTCACAAAGGGTCCCGAGGAGGTGCTCAAATGCACGCTGAGCTTCTGCCCTGCTCATTTGAATCTCCTTCCTTCCCTGATGGCCTCCTTCTGCACGCCACTGCAGCAGGCTAAAGAGAGGATACAACTTCCACTCGAGCTTGGGGATTTTTGGCACAAAACTTGATTGTCTCCGTTTCCTCTTGGCAGATTCAAATTGTTAGAGAAATGAAACGCGTTTGAAAACAGTAGGCCCTGGCATGTTTTCTTCCTGGTGTTGCCCAGGACTCCGGGCACAGTTGCGGATTGGCTGCGTGGCATGTGTCTAGGATGGGTTTGATCTTGGTCTCAGATCCCATATGGTCAGAAATAATCAGCTTGAGAGTTCTGTGCACTTGGAAATGTGAGGGTGGAGGTCAGAAGCAAACGGCTACACGTGGAGTCCACAGGCTTTTAGAATGGAATTGAGATTCACAGAAGATGCAAGATTGAGAGCAAGCTTTCTCATATTTGCACGGCAGTTGCGTAAAAATGAAAATGTCCACAACCATTTTATCATAAATGAAAAAGAAAGAAAAATGACATCATTTCTAGCACAATTAGTGCCAGCTCAATCACAGCATCCTTGTTTGGGGTCTGCTTTACAAGAGCGTACATATCACCCTAGAAAGAGCTTAGCAGATAAACAATATAATGCACTTGGGGGTTCTGATGGGACAGGTTCTAACGGGCACGTTTACAACTGATTCAGTTTTCTTTTATTGGGAGGATTTGAATTTTATTTTATTTTTAATATATTTTAATAAAAATATAATTACATCATTTCCCTCCTTACCTTTCTCCTTCCCCCGCCTACTCTTCCATGGGCTTACTTCACTACCTTTAATCAATAACTTCTTTTCCTTTTCTTATTGTTCCACATGCACACAGACACACAGACACACACATACACACACACACACACACATACACACACACATAATCCAGTGAGTCTAATTTTGTTGTTTATGTGTACATGATTTGGAGTTGGGAGCTGACCATTTTATATTGAATCAATAACTAGAGGCACATCCCTGGGAGAGATGAATTCTCCCTCTCAGCTATCATTAGTTGTCTGTACTTAGCTTTCTAGGGTTTGGACCTTGTGAGATTTTCATCTTTCTGTGTTAGCATGGCTACAGATATTGTCATGGTTTAGATCTTGTTTAGGTAACCTGTTCCGGGAGACAGTCTCATTTCCTGCTTCCTTGGTCTTAGAATCTGTCTGCTCCTTCTTTCCCCATGTTCTCTGAGCTGTAGATACTTGAGCTGTGTTTTAGATGTATCCATTGGGGCTGGAAATGCCTTGATCAGTTTCTGTCTACATTGCCTCTGGCTCAGTTTTTTTTTTTGTTTGTTTGTTTGTTTTTTTGGGGGGGGTTGTTTTTGTTTGTTTTTGTTTGTTTTTGTTTTTTTTTGTTTTTTGTTTTTTTTTTGGTAATGGTCTTCCTTTGCTACAAAGAGAAGTCTCTTTGATGAGGGGTCAGAGTTACACTTGTCTGTAGACATGTGTTGTAAATTTCCTGCTCCACCAGCCTGCCTTTCAGTGACTCAGGTGCAGTGCATATTTTCCCATGCGTCATGAACCTCCTTTAAAAGCTCTCTCTGTTTCCCCATCTCTCTGTTTGTCTGTCTCTATCTGTCTCTACTTATCTCTCATGTCCCCACTCTGAGAGGGCCTTTTGCTCTCCCCACTACCCCAGTAAACCTCTGGGGTTAGATCTGTTGCATGGGGGCGATCTCGAAGTGACATACCTGGCCCCAGACCTGACAAAGTTATCTTTTCTCCACTTTACTAAAATGCAGTTAGGAAGTATGTTGGTGTAACAATGTAGCTCTAGTTGTCATCTGAGGTTCACGACCTCACTAGTCCCAGGTAGCTGGTTAGGTTTCTAGCACCAGGCATGATTTCCCTCCCATTGAGTGGGCCTTAAGTTCAATTAGACAGCTACTGGTGACCGCCCATGTCTGTCCAGCAGGATTGCACCCTAAGTGGTATTTTACCCTGTTGGACATTGTTTTGGCTCATAGGTGTTGCAGCTGGAAAGGACTACGATTGTTTCCCTCCCTTGCAAGCCTACATAATGCTGTCTAGTACAGTGGAAGGGAAGGAGGCTTTCTGGTTAGATCCATCAGAGTCATCCAAGTCCAGTGTTCAGTAGCTTCACCGATAGGGATGTAACTGTTTTCCGAGAGGCAACCCAAGGCAACAGCAAGAGCCTGTTTTGTTTTGGGTTAAGTAACATTGAGTCACTTGGTCTATTCTGACCCAAAACTCTAATGGAAGTTTCTCGTGTCTGATACTGGGGTTTTCATTAGTCTATGGCTCTGTAGATGACCTTGACAGTCCAAAGAGATCTTTGTTTAAAATATCTGTAATTTTGGGGTAGATATAAAATAATACAATTCATGGAGGCATTATCAAGCAAACTTGGTGTTATTTGTCCCTTCTCCTTCTTGACTCTGTGTTACCCTCCCTCTTCCCTTCCCAATTAAAGTCATCTTCTTCATGCCCCACCCCCTACTCATCCCTTCATATCACCTTTATCCCGTTGTTCCCCCCTCAAGCTCCCCAGCCATGGTCCCTCTATGGTTTCCCGATTTCGACAGTTACTCTGTGTTATTCTTTTGAAGTTTGGAGCTCAGAACCATGGAAGCACTTGACCTTGGGATTCTAGGTCCTTTCACTCCGTATGATGTCTTCCAGTTCCATCAATTTACCTGCCAATGTCATTTACATGCCTTTCCCCTCTCCAGATGAATAGCATTGCACTGTGTATATGAGCCACGTGTGTCATCTTCCATTCATCTGCTACAGGACATTCAGGCTTCAGGTTGTTTCCACTCCATCTAACTACTGAAGTAAAACGGAGTAACAGCCAACAAACTTACGGCTTACTCCAAGCTTATAAATACTAATGCTAGCTAGCATCAGTTTCTAATTAAACTCTATCGCTATTTGATTATGCAATTAAAATCTTCCCCTGTCCTCAATCTTCATAATGCCATGTAAGAAGAGATAAAAGTTGACCTGAGAGCTAGGACCATAGAACAGATTTCAGAGTCACAACAGGGATATGTATTCTGAAGCATCGTATTTTAGAACAGCGTAACCACTAAACCTCATGTAAATGTCCTCACCCCTTCCCATTCAGAACCTCCCACGAGGAAACCTTCCCACGCCTTTTCCCTTCATGCTTAGCTTACTAAAGACTGCACTACACAGAAGCACTACTGAAAACTTTTTGGTGGCTCATGAAGGTAAATTATATCATCGTCCATCACACTGAGGACTTGTGGCTCCACTGACAGTGTCATCTACTCCAGTAACCCAGGTTAAACAGAAACTAAAGCAGAATGGGGAAAACTAGGGTACTACCAATACCATCTGAGGGTTTTAGAACTGAGGCTTCAGTTCCTCACTTAGGGTAGTGTGCAGAGAGAACCTGCTGGTAGAGGATTAGACCCATTCCAATTACAGACTCTTTTTCACTTTACAGATGTCACAGGCATTCCTTCAAACCAGAGCAAGGCTTTTCCAGATGGGAATTAGAAAGCAAGATTTGACCAAGGCTGCTTCTCCATTACTCAGTACAAAAGAATAACACAGTGGCACACAGAATAACACAGAACTCCTTTCTGCTAATCCATTCATTTCGGTTTGATTTACCTTTATGGCCTCAATCTAAAAATCTCTGTATCTTTATAGGATTATATGTTGCTGAGTTCAGTTTTTGAATGACTCTCACTGTGTTCATTTTAATGTAATTTCTCCCATTTCTAAGCCAGGATTAACCTGTTGTCTTTTGATTAAAAAGACTTTATCTTTTAGATTTTTAGGGAAGTTGTTTTAAATTTCTCAATCTGATAATTGTATTTGTTGACTGTATTAAGAACTAAGAACATTGGTTCAGTCATAGAAATTGAGATACAAAAGAACCAAACACACAAACAATTCAAGTGGCTAGCCTGTTCTTTCATCTTGTGATGCTGGTTTTTCTTGGCTCTGCCTAGCTGGTAAAGAAGTAGAAAGGTACGAAAAAAAAATCCAGATATTGTTTCAAACAACAATAACAAAGGCAACATCAGAATCTTGAGATGCTTGGAGTGAGATAGACATTGTGCTAAAGATATCAGTTTTATAATCAGTTTAGCTAATTCTCACAACAGCCTTATGAGATTGATACTGTTATATATATATATATATATATGTATATACATATACATATATATATATACATACATACACGTGAGGAAACACAGATGCAATAGTGAAGAGAACTGCTTAATCAACTCTAGATAACACAACCATGGCCCAACCGGGGCAAACAGGGTCCACACTGTGCTTATGGCCGTTATACTGGTTTACAGCCAGATTGATATTTGCCCCTCACCAAAGAAACTACACAAAACAAGTTAAAGATCACTCTAAGATGGCAAAGCTAGGCATGAGGGCATGTGCCTTTAATCCCAGCACTAGGGAGTTCGAGGCAGGCAACCCTCTGAATTCCAGGCCAGACTGGTCTACAATGTGAATTCCAGAATTTCAAGCCAGCCAGGGATATACATAATAAGACTTTATAAGAGATTGGTGACAGGGTACGAGAGGAAAGATAAAGAAAAAAAAGAGAAGGGGAGAAAAAGAATACAGAAAGAGGAAAGAAGAAATGATATAAGTAACTGGTCTATTTTTTATTTTATTTATTTACTTGGGGCAGGTGCCAGAACATAACTTGGGGAAGTTGGTTCTCTCCTGTCAACCATATAGGTTCCATGGATCAAACACAGGTTGTAGGGATTGGCATTAGTGCCCTTCCTTGCCTGCTATGCCATCTCAATGTTCTAGCTTTTTAAAAGTAGAAATTCCAGATATGTGTTCTGCTGCTTGCCCCATTTTACTTAAGCATAGCCCCTACTGAATTAGCTTTAATTAAGCCTTTCAGATTCACCACCAGTCTCTCTTTGGTCTTACCCTGTAATTTGTTTCCTTTTTAGATTATAATCATTTTTATTTTTATTGCTTTTATCAAATTGACTTTTTAATTCATGTTACATCCCTATATCAGGCCCCTCTCCTCTCGGTACATATTAAAATTTCAATCCCTTTAAAATATCCCACTCTTTTAAAATTCAAAGACTATTTACAATTAAAAATCTCTTAGCTGTGGGCTACACTAAAATACATTCTTCCTCCCAAAGGAAAAATATCCCGGCACAGTCACCATCAAAAGCAAAATCAAACTCCAACCGTCCAGTGTTTAGGATCCACTCATGATCTTCTGGGCTCCTCTAAAGGGCTTGAGTCACTTCTCCAGCTCTGCCCATTGTAGCATACACCTTGTCTTCTAGGGTCCAGCTGCCTATACTCCACTGCTGCTGCTATTCTTGGTGGTCATCTTGTAGTGCTGGCATCTTCAAAACACTGCTGTCTTCTGTTGCAATGAGGCTTCACCAATAGCCTCTCATAGGCTCTCTTCATGGTGCCAAGCCTCAACTCTTTTGCATGACCCCTTCAGTCCTGGACCATCAATTGCAACTGAGGCTGCACCTTCACTAATGGCCTTGTATGGCCTCTCACCGTGCTAAGGCTCAGCTGCTCTTCATGACCCCTTCACGCCTTCAAAACAGTACTTCTTGGGTGACTCTTACACATTTTAAGTTCAGCCACAGCTCGTGGTACAACCTTGGCTATCTCTGGAATATAGCCTCTGTGCTCTCAGAAAACACCTCCCAGAATGCTTCCCCTCAATGATTCTGTTCTCTTCTTAATTACCACTAATTTCTTAGCTCCAGCTAAGAATCTTCACAATCACAACAGCAACAGCCCTGACAAGAGTCTTTATTCTTCCCTCTGAAATTTCACAAGCCAGGCCTTCATCTTCTGTCCTGTTCTCAACATTATCTTCCAAGCTCCTACAGAACATCCCACAGTGCTCGTAACATCTCAGCCCTCCCCCCAAAATGGTCAGGTTGTCACAGGAATACCCCACTCCTGGTACCAATTTGTCTTAGTCAGGGTTTCTATTCCTGCACAAAAATCATGATCAAGAAGCAAGTTGGGGAGGAAAGGGTTTATTCTGCTTATACTTCCACACAGCTTTTCATCACCAAAGGAAGTCAGGACTGGAACTGAAGCAGATCAGGAAGCAGGAGCTGAAGCAGAGGCCATGGAGGGATGTTCCTTACTGGCTTGCTTCCCCTGGCTTGCTCATCTTGCTTTCTTATAGAACCCAAGACTACCAGTCCAGAGATGGCACCACACACAATGGGCACTCCCACCTTGATCACTAATGGAAAAATGCCTTATAGTTGGATCTCATGGAGGCATCTCCTCAACTGGAGCTCCTTTCTCTGTGATAATTCCAGCTTATGTCATGTTGACAAATAAAACCAGCCATTTTGTTTGTTTGTTTGTGTGTGTGTGTGTGTGTGTGTGTGTGTGTGTGTGTGGTGAGACAGAGTTTCTCTGTGTAGCCCTGGCTGTTCTGGAACTTGCTGTGTAGACAAGGCTGGCACTAACCTCAAGAGAACCACCTACCTCTGCCCCTGAGTACTGGGATTAAAGTGTGCACCACCACACCCAGCTTTTATTTTTGCTACTGAATTTTTATATCTTACCGTGGTTACAGCTACTTAAAATGCTCCAGAAAATATATTTTTCCAGCTCATTTTTATTACATTTTCTATTTTCACTTCTGCTGTCTCAAAAAATTTCTCTTGCACATACCTCTGAAATGATACCTTTAAAAATACACACTGACATACCTCAAATTCCCTTGAAGTACAACAAGATGCAAATTTACAAGTTTGCTTTGCTGCTGGTATGGATTCTGGGTTAAAACTTGAAAATCCAGTCACTTCTGAGCCTTTATTCTCAGGTATGAATTTGATCATTTCTGTCAGCGCTGCGGGATGCGGGCAGAAGGCTTTTCTTTCCCCCACCTGTAGCAACGTGAAGCCTTTCTTATTTCTGCAGAGATGCTGACTCAGGTCAAACCAGGACTCTGGCTTTAAAACAGAGACTGACTTTCTGGCATGACCAGAGCTTGGATTTAATATGGACGTCAAGACCAGGGCCAGGAGGACACTGTAGCTGGGAAGGAAGACAAGACACATGCATAAGCATGAGTGTGAGCTTCTCAAGAACACAGCTCATTGATTTTCCCAATAGTTGTGCATTTTTAATGTTTGAAGTCATTATCCTTACTGGGTAGCTAAAGAAGCTAGATGAGGTCATGAGTGCCTCTTGTGACCACCTGACAGGGCTGCAATCCACAACGCAGGAAGTCTGGATCACAGGGATGCAGGGAAGACTATCTTCATGGCAAACATCATTAACTCTTGGTCAAAGGGAATTTCTAGGGGTAGGAATGAGTTGCCACCCAAGGTCATATACACAGAGATCTTAAGCCTTGGTTCATTGCTTTTCTGAGTAAAATATCTCTCTATAAAGGAATATTATTTTTGTGTAAGCAGCTTTCACAGCAAATAGTAATTGTGCCTCTGCACAGTGAGGGCTCTGCCTCATCCTGTGTCCCCTTTTTACATCTTAAGGATTTGTGTATGTGTGTGTGTATATGTGTGTATTTGTGAATGAATTCTATTTTACTTGTGTGTTTATTCATACATGTGCCTGTTCATAGCTGTGAGTTCTATTGGGTATATGTGCATGTTCATACATATAAGTTCTGTTGTCTATGTGTGCGTATTCATGTATATGACTTCTATTGTACACACATGAATGCTCCTGTGTGACTTCTATTATACATGATTGAGAACAGCCTCAGGAATTAAGCCTCACCTTGTCTGAGGCAGAGTCCCCCACTATTTTCTGCTTCAGAGGCCATGCTAACTGGCCCATGAGCTTCTGGAGATTGTCTCTTCCTACCTCCTACCTTCCCCCACAGAAGTGGTTGGGTTTACAGACACGCATTACCATGTCTGGTTTGTACATGGTTCTGATGATTCTACCTCAAGCCTCATGGTTTTCAAGGAAACACTTTACTCACTGAGCCATCTCTCCTGCCTGCATATTTTTCTTATTGGCATCACCTTTGGAATTCCAATGAGTAGGTATTGCTTATGCATATCCTTCTTTAGAATTGTTCATTTGTAAAAGCAGACACTCCTAGGGGTGCACTTCCTTGCCCTCAACAACTTTGGAAAACTCCTTCCCAGTGAACTATGGGTCATTTCACTCTTTTTACCAGAGAAGCTGTGTTGGGAAAACAGTAAAAGCCAGAACAATTAAGAGGCAAACATAATATTTTTTAATTTAAATTTAAATTTTTATTTTGTTGTTTAATGTGTATGGCTGTTTTGCCTACATATATGTCTGTGTACTATGTGCATGCCTGGTACCCATGAAGGTCAAAGTGTGTCAGACTCCGAGAACTAGATTTACAGATGGTTGTAACCTGTTAGTGTAAGTGCTGGGAATTGAACTCAAGTCCTGTAGAAGAACAACCAGTACTCTTAATCACTGAACCATTTCTCCAATTCCAACCTGTCAGGATTTTGTATGAGGGTTCATCCTCTTAACTGGTCTTTAAAGAAGCAAGGGATGAGCTGTGTACATGTGATAGTTCTGCTGAGACAGGAGATGTCTAGTCTTCCCTTTCTAGATGCCAGAAAACTAAGATATCAGAGCTTTGCAAAAATGCTTTTCAGAGACTCCTCAGCATGCAAGATAAGCTTCTCCCAGTATCTTCACATGGGCTTTCCTCGCTATTCCCCTGTATCTCTGTTAATTTGCTTTTCTTATAAGGATCTCAGTATATGACCAATGGCATCCCAGTGACCCATCTGAATGACTTCATTTTTAATTAGTTCTTTAAGATTACATTCTGAGGTGATGGGCTCAGAAATGCAACCCAGGTGGATGTAATTAAGCCCATAACATGAACATTGCCCTATTGCTTTTCAACAACAGTACCATTACAAATGGCATTGCCTCTTTTTCTTATACTTTAAAAGTAATAGGACCTCTTTTAAACCATAGAACATCTACCTACGTAAGTATAAATCTTGCTGGCATTTTAATTTTCTCCTTGGAAATCTTGTTTCCTGTGCAGTGCCAAAGGTTCCTGGAGTCTATTTCGTTTTTGCTCTTATGAAAGCAGCTGTTCAATGAGTGCAACATATTTTGTTAGTTCATCAAGAAGCAGAGGAAGATTATGCTGTGATCAACTTCTGTCTGGCTGTAGTCAGTGCTCCTCTGATTGGGCTCAATGATTGATTTAATAGGTCTACCCCAGAGCAGTTACTCATCCCTGATATTTGTCCAACGCAGACTTCATGTTATTTATGTAAACGATGTTTTATATGCCTTCTGTGCAGATAAATCCAAGCTGACAGAACTGGTTAAGGGATGAGCATGCTCCCAATTGGGATAAGGGACTCGATATCTGTCTTTATCAACCATCATATTATTTCACTGTCAAATGGGGAGTGCTGATGTGATCAGGAGAATCTATTCTCTGCTCTGAAGGTAGCCTCTTGACATTTCAGAGGGCAGTGCATCAGGGAAGACACCAGATCACAAAGAAGATGGGCTTGGGAGTGGCTGGTGTATCTCTACCAAACGAAAGGACTCCTAAATCACGAGAAAGTATTGCACCATGGCCACTCAGATAGTCAAACCTCAGACAATGGTCTTAATGCCTGCATAGCTGTGGCCAGTGTGTTGTCCAAGCATGAGCTCTGCAAGGTCTTCTCCTTTCATTATTTCATTAGTGCTAAATGATTTTCAAATTTATAGAGTACTTTATCTGTCTGGTCATTAGGAGATCAAAAGATTACATGTGATCTCTGGTTTGAAATGATGGCATGACAACATATAAGGTTTCCTCTCTATTTGTTTATTTAATTAACCCATCATACTTGCATATTCTCTCTCTCTCCTCTCTCTCTCTGTCTTTCTGTCTGTCTCTGCGTCTCTCTGCCTGTCTCTGTCTCTGTCTCCCCCCCTCTCTCTCAGAAAGCACTCAAAATCCAAAAAGAAAGGAGAAAAGGATAATGGGAATTTTATTGTTGACGGAACTGGGATACAAGTGAAGCAATAGTAAATTAGGAAAAAAGTATATTGTTTTCTATGGCTTTGTCAAGAACGAATAAAAGATAATTTTGCACAAAATTCGATTTTTAGTTGCAATTTAAGAGTCAATACAATTAACATTCCATTTTATCTATGTATTTATAGCATTTAAACAGTGAATGATATCTGCCATTTTATTGCAAGTGTCCTAGTCAAGTTTCTGGACATCCTAACAAACAACCACTGCATTGTGGTTTAGTAGTATTGTCCCATAGAACCCATGGACATAAAATTACATACGGGAATCACGAAGATGATTATTCTGTGAAGGGAAGCTACTGCCCTCTCATATCCTATGGTTTTTAAAACAATAAAAAAGGAAGGGGAAACCTCATTAATATATGCTTGAGAAACAATTGCAGTCATTTTCCCAGCTGGAGACTAAATTATTGTGCATTCTGGTATGCCTGTCTATGATAAGTAGATTATTACAGATCATTCTAAGAAGAAGTAGAGGAAAGATTGTGCTAACCTTAGCTTTGCTGGTATTTGCAAGCTGTAAATTTTGTTAAATGATAGATCCAAAGATGGAGGACAGATGGATGGAGAGACAAGAAAAATCAGAGTCAGGATGAATTAGTGCTATAGTCTATGCTT
Organism: Apodemus sylvaticus; assembly: GCF_947179515.1. Lineage (NCBI taxonomy): Eukaryota > Metazoa > Chordata > Mammalia > Rodentia > Muridae > Apodemus > Apodemus sylvaticus. The sequence goes on along the minus strand of NC_067482.1, from coordinate 12,629,968 downwards.
CAGGGCTGCCTTATTACCACAGGCTAGCAAGCATCAATGTCCAGCACCCCCATTCTCTCCCCTGAAAATGTACCGATTTGTATGAAAATTAAGATTACAAATTAAAGCCTGACTATCCTGGAGTTTTCCAGTTCATCAGACATCCAATGAAAATGATGCCAAGCCTGCATACATAATTCCCAGACGATTACTTTGTCCTTACAGCTAAGCCCTGTCCCTGATACGAAAGATCTCTATCCACTTTTATTGAAATAAAGAACTAACATCATAATCCCAATATTGAGGTATAATCTTCATTATCTCCTGACCCTCCTGAGGGTCTCCCAATCTATATTACTTCAGATTTGGTTTATTTATAATCCTTATGTATTTACTTTTATTGAGATAGGATTAAAAACTTAAAAAAAAAAGCTTCCAAAATCCTTATGATCTCATGATTGAGTTTCAATTCAGTAACAATCAACTAATGTGGGAGAATGAGTTTTTTTTTTTTTTTTTTTTTTTTTTTTTTTTTTTTACAGTGGTTCTTATAGTTATATAGTTCAAGCTTGAAAAGGAAATAATTGGTCCCCAGGGATCCCCATTTCATCACATGAAGGGTTTCTACTTCAACTTGGTCTATGTGAATGATGCCATTATCCTTCTTTTTCTCTATTTATTAAAAAAGATCTGGGGTGGGGGGATACTGATACTGATAGTATGTGCAAAGAAAACCAGACACACAACCATCCAGATTTACTTTCATCTCTCCCCTTAGCAAGTTTTGATTCATACCTAGAGTCAATTACTGGTTAATTACAATCCCCCACCCCGACTTTCTGTTACTCCAAGAGTGTTAATGGCCTCCAGCTTTGCCTGGGGCTGTTAACTACCAAACTTGTCATTTATACTGGTCAGGATGATTTCTTGGAGACTGTCATTTGTTTATTTCTTAAGGGGAGACAAAGCAGTCTCCCCTTAAAGGGTAAACATGAAATGGCACTTTATCTGTGGCTTTCTTACAAAGGCACTGAGAAACACCCATCAGAACCATAGCATACTGAGGTTTGTTTGTTTGTTTTTTTCCCCTGAGCCATGTCATTTATCATTTTTTGACAGACTCCAAAGTAGACACTGAGAGTGCGTTACTCAACACTTCACAGGTCATCTTAGTATTTAGAGGCACACACCTTAGAGCTTGAATGTGTTCTTCACCTGCATGTGTCTTTTATTTTTACCTTTTATGTAAGAATATGTAGGAATATATTTGGCTTTTGGCTTTGAAAATGTGGGTTAGAAAGAAAAGTGCTTTTTTTTTTCCTGCTGATGTTCAACTGCAAAGAATTCTTGTTTTATTATTATTGATAAGGAGGATTTGAGAAAGTTTTTATTGGCTTTATTATTCTCATGGGTTTTACCTCTGTGCCTCTTATTGCCTGGGCACACACAGTAACCCAGGTAAGAGGAGAGAGGGAGGCAGGGATCGCCTGTGATCCTGAATTCAAGTTCCAGTTCTCAGTGACTTCCACATGTAGAACACTGCTGTCCTGATGAGCTTTGCTAGAGTACCTACCAGGATGTGGCTAAGCTAGCATTTTTGTACACCTATTTTCTTTCTTCCTGTCTTCTTCCTTCCTTCCTTCCTTCCTTCCTTCCTTCCTTCCTTCCTTCCTTCCTTCCTTCCTTTCTTCCTTCCTTCCTTCCTTCCCCCCTCTCTCTCTCTCTCTCTCTCTCTCTCTCTCTCTCTCTTTCTTTCTTTCTTTTTGTTTTTTTCTTTCTTTTTTTTTACTGATATATTTTTAATTACATTTCAAATGATTTCCCGTTTTCTGGGTCCCCACTCCCCACAAGTCCCATAAGCCCTCTTCCCTCCCCGTTCCTCCATCTACCCCTTCCCGCTTCCCTGTTCTGGAATTCCCCTATACTTTTTTCTTTCTTTCTTTTTTCTTTTTTTTTTTTTCCGAGACAGGATTTCTCTGTGTAGCCCTGGCAATCCTGGAACTCACTTTGTAGACCAGGCTGGCCTCGAACTCAGAAATCTGCCTGCCTCTGCCTCCCAAGTGCTGGGATTAAAGGCGTGCGCCACCACCGCCCGGCCTCCCCTATACTTTTGCACTGAGTCTTTCCAGAACCAGGGGCCACTCCTCCATTCTTTTTGGACATCATTTAATATGTGGATTATGTCTTGGGTATTCAAAGTTTCTAGGCTAATATCTACTTATCAGTGATCTTTTGAGACTGTGTTACCTCACTTAGTATGATGTTCTCCAGCTCCATCCATTTGTCTAAGAATTTAATGAATTCATTGTTTCTAATGGCTGAATAGTACTCCATTGTGTAAATATACCACATTTTTTGTATCCATTCCTCCGTGTTTTTTTTTTTTTTTTTTTTTTTTTTTTTCTGAGACAGGGTTTCTCTGTGTAGCCCTGGCTGTCCTGAAACTCACTCTGTAGACCAGGCTGGCCTACAAACTCAGAAGTCTGCCTGCCTCTGCCTCCCAAGTGCTGGGATTAAAGGCATGCGCCACCACCGCCCGGCCATCTACTATTTTCTTATTTAGCCTTCAGAACAATGCCTCATGGGAACACTGCAATAATTGCTGTTTTATGGATGGCAAAGTTAAGATCCTAATATTGTGAAAGATGTGGAAGAAAAGGGAAAATGTACAAGAAATTACTTCAGGGCTTCCAGAGGCGTGGCTCACATGCATCCCCGTTCCTTCGTTGGCTTTAGATAGGGAAAGCATTCTTCCTTTCTTTAGAAACTTGGCCGAGTTGGCAAGAATATCTCTTGGCATTCCTGTTTAAATATTTTAATAATGATGTTGATAAAGTAGGCTTATCCTAAATAAGACTCAATTGTATAGGGACCCTGAAATAGGCTTTACAGGAGAAAGCCCAAGTCACCAATAATTCAGCATAAAAATTTTCAAAATTCTTTTACCTGTTCCAATGTAGTCTAGTTGACATATTAATGATATAATCGTGTGAACGAAGGGTAGAAGGGAAAGAAGACAAAGCATAGGGATAGATGAATTTGAAGGGCTTCTTGTCTCAGCCACGGAAGCTGGTGCAGAGTGACGGAATGGTATCAGAGCTGAGGGAGGAAGTCACTGGCGCCCTTGGCTTAGCTTTGTGCTACACGATGGAAGACAGTAGGCTCCATGCTTGGGCTGATGCTCCTTTATAAGGCTTTGGCTTTTCAGGAGTAAACCTCAACTGCAGCATGGCTTTAAAGCTTTCCATTTTAAAGTAAGCCACAGGAACTTTAGGGCTTTGTTTGTTTGTTTGTTTGTTGATACCCATGACAGAGTATTTGAAAATACTATTTGGACTTATCAAAATGAAACCCATAAATATAGCCTTTCTCCTTTATTTGGGATGCTTGATTATTTTACAGCTACTTCCTTTCATTGTGCAAATAAATGTTATTTCTATTAATATTTTAAAAGATCTAGCTGGATGTGGTGAGTACTGCATACCTGTACACACAGCACTTAGGAGATGGGAGTTAGAGGATCCAGAGTTCAAGGCCAGGTTAGAATACAAGAGGTCCTGTTCCGTTTTGCTTAGATGCAAATTAGGGAGCACAGTGCAGGCTTCATAAGATTTCATCGACCTTTTATCATCTGAAACTTTTTTCCATGTAACATGCAAAGTCAGAGGAAAACTTCTCAGAGCTGGTGATCTCCTCTCAAAGCTGGTTTCGAGGATCAAATTCAGGTGGCCCGGCCTTTGCAGCAAGCACCTCTACGCAGCAAGCCATCTTGGTGGCCCCTACATTTTATTTTAAACATTCCATTTTGCTTGGTATTGTGGACATGTGAGGGCAGGCACACATGTACCACAAAACATGTGGCGATCAGAGGACAACTTTCATGAGTTAGTTTTATTCCTTTCACCCTGAGTTTCTGGGGTCAAGTTGTCATACTTGCATGGAAAACACACTGACCTGCTAAGCCTCAAAGGTGGTTATTATTTTTTTGATACTTGGCATATCTATAAAGCAAAGTATATATAATTCTTTGCATTTCCCAGGGTATAAGTCCTTGCATATGCCTAGGGTATAATTCTTTGCATATTCCTCAGGGTATAACACAAAGTGCAACCAAGTGAATTGAGTTTAAACACTATGTAATAGTATTAGTCATTAACTGAATGTAGTTATAGTCAAAGATGCTAAACCTAAGTACAAAAGCTGAGGCACTTCAGTCCTGGATGGTTAGTGTTCATTAAGCAATCTACTTCTCACAACTTCAAGAGAAGAAAGAGAATAAAAATAATGAATGGAACATTGAAAGCTATAGTGTAGATATTGCTTTCAAAGGGTATGCACAGGTACAAGTGATTTTAGGGAACTCAGTTCTACATCAAGTTCTTCAGTACAGGTGCCCCAAATGATATGCCTGAGCACCCCAGTATCAGTGATTTCCTTAGTTTTAGTTGTTTTCTTTTGAGACAGGGTCTTCTATAGCCTTTACATTTTGTATGGAGGAAATGATGACCTTGAACTCCTGATTCTTTTGTCTCCATCTTTTATGCTGGATTTTAACCATGTGACATTATGCATTCTCACCTTTCCCTTTATATCCATCTGTTTATTGCTTAGGAATGGCTATGCTTTCATCCATAGGGAAACTTAAGCAATGTCAAAACATACCACTACGACGACCACCACCACCACCACCACCACGATTACTATCTTCACCACAACCTCCATCACCACCTCCACCACCTCTACTACCACCTCCATTGCCACCACCACCACCACCACCACCACCATTACCACTACCACCCTCTACCACCACCACCACCATCACCACCTCCATCACCACCACGATCACCACTATCACCACCTCCACCCCCACAACCACCACCTCCATTACAATTAGCACCTCCTCCACCAGCACCTCCACCACCACCACCACCACCACCACCACCACTACCAAAACACACAGCTCTCGCACAAAAATGATAAATGATAGTTTATTCTGGAGCCAAATATGAATGGCCAAGGCCTAGGAGCATGGGTCTGGGCTACTCCAGATTCTATGTTACAGCATGGAAGGAGTTTCATAGTAGCAGAACAAAAAAAGACATAGAGGAAAGTAGCTTTACAATATATTGTTGTGAACATCAGAGAAGCAGGCTATAGCCGGCAGACAGGCCTCAGACATTACCATCATATTCTTAGCCCTCTGACTGGTGAAGAACACATTCCAAAGTCTTTTTCTTTTTTTAATTTAATTTTAATTTTTTACTTATTCCCTCTACATCTGGTTCACTGCTCCCCTCCTGGTCACCTCCCTCCCACAATCCTTCTCCCATTGCCCCTTCTCTTTCTCCTCTGAGTGGGTGAGCCTCACTACTCAGTATCCTCCATTCCTGGCGCTTCAAGTCTCTGGAAGGCTAGGCACTTCCTATGCCAGAGACAGACAAGGCAGCCCAGCTAGAACATAGCCCACATTCAGGCAACAGCTTTTGGGACAGCCCCCATTCCAGTTGTTTGGGATCTACATGAAAACCAAGTAGCACATCTGCTACATATGAACAGGGAGGCCTAGGTGCAGCCCATGTGTGTTCTTTGGTTGGTGGTTCAGACTCTGAGAGCCCCAAGGGTCTGGATTAGTTGAGTCTGTTGGTCTTCCTATGGAGTTCCTATCCCTCTCAAGGCCTGTAATCCTTCATCCCATTCTTCCATGAGATTCCTCAAGCTCTATCTAGTGTTTGACTATGTGTTTCATGATGTTAGTTAGGCCCATCCATCACAGAGATGGGCAAGGAATGGGTCTTTGTGGGAAAGGAGGGACTAGAGATAGCCAGAGAAGTTGTAATTAGGCTCCCAGACCTGTAGCATTCCAAGGTCTCATTCATTGCTGTTTCAATCAGCCTATCAGTTTTAGCACATAGATTCTTTCTAGACATTTTTTTTCACAATTCAGTACACACTGTCCCAGGGTGTGAAAATGTCTGAGATGGGGAAGAAATGGCTATGAAGAACTGTTGCCCAGAAATAAAAGTTGGATTCTAAGACCATCAGTTCTTAGAGTTCTGGTGATGAAAACCAGAGAGATGCTTGCTCTAATGGCCTGCCAAAACTTTCTACTTGAAAACTTTACTTGTGTGTGTGTGCACAAATGTCTCTTTCAATCAAACCACATAAAGGGAAGAATATTACAATCTTAACATTAACAATTTATTATATGAACATTTACTGATAACAAGAGATTAACAACTCTTATCAAGGTATTTTCTATTTTTAAAACAGTAGAGTGATTTGTTCCAATTATAGGAATATATAATTATTGTTCTAATTTGTTACAATTATAGGAATTCACTTCCTTCTTCATATTCCATCCTTTAATCCACATACATATCTGTCATCCCAACAGTCACTGTTCTAGTGATAAGTTCTATGAAACAATGATTTTGACCATGTCTGCCTCAGGCTAGTAAAGAGAAGAATGGAAATAATCAGACAGTTCTAAATTTGAGAATACATTTAAATTTACACATTTAAATTTGAGAATAAAGAATCTCAATAGGAAAGCTTTTAGCATTAATGTGTGTCTATCAAAAATAACACTAACTCATTACAACAAAATATGAAAGACAGGATTAGTTTTTATTTTTACTTTGTAATGAAAAAATTGGGGTGCTGGAGGTTGTCCAGAGGCTGTCCAGCAGGCAAATTAAGGCTAAAACTCAAGCCACTGCATGCTGAGGCGTGACTTCCTAAGTTATCAAACCATCTCATGAAAACTGCTTAATTTGTTAAGGGCTGCGTCTCTAGGTAAGTTCTGGTAATATTCAGTGGAGCTGATGATTCTTTTCCAAAGGTGGTGTGGTGTGTGTGTGTGTAATTTTTGTTAGGAAAACAATGTATGTATTATATGTATGGTTTATTAGTGACAGGACTTTTGTGGGGACTTGACAAAATATAATTCTCATGCCCACATAAAGTAGAAGTGTTTAAATAGCCCTCTGAGTACACCTCAAGGAAATGATCTGCATCATTCAATATTTTGGGTTCCAGACCAGCCAGACATCTGGTTCCTAATAGGGCTGTGCAGATTTTCTTTCTTCTTTTCTTCCTTTCTCTCTCCTCTTCTCTCCTCTCCTCCCTCCCCTTCCCCCTTTCTCTCCCTCCCGCCCCCCTCCTCTAAACAAGTTTTAGTTGGACTTGTAAGCACACTCAGACTTGAGCCATACATAACCAAGGCCAAGCTTGGAGCTACTGCTTGCTTGAGAAGTAAAGGTAGAGTCGGGCAGAAAGTAATGATGAAAAACTCCTAGGAAAAACATGGAACAATCTCATCACACAATCATGTGCAAATGCATCAGTGTATCAAATGCTCTATGCAAAATGTAAAATTATTTGAGAACCACCTCGAGCTCACAGGGAAAAAAAAGTAGATTACTCAATCCTCATTTTTTTTTCATTTTTTTATTGATTATTTTATTTATTGACATTTCAAATGTTAACCCCTTTCCCAGTTTCCCCTCCATTAGCCCCCATCTCCTCCACCTCCACCTGGTCTATGAGCGTGCTCCCCCACCCACCCACTCCTGCCCCAGTGCCCTAGCATTCCCCTACCCTGAGTCATCAAGCCTCCACAAGATTAAGTGCCTCTCCTCCCAGCGATATTTACAGTAAACAAAAATTTGTTTAATTGGTTGAGTCCCCAGCCTCCTTTGACATGTGTAAATGGAATTCTGATGGAAAGATCTCCCTCATTTATTTATTACATGTATATGAGTACACTGTAGCTGTCTTTGGACATACCAGAAGAGGGCATTGGATCCCATTACAGGTGATTATGAACCACCATGTGGTTGCTGGGAATTGAATTTAGGACCTCTGGAAGAGCAGCCAGAGCTCTTAACCACTGAGCCATCTCTCCAGCTCCAAAAGATCTCCTTTTAATTCTTCTTTATAGATGTGATGCCTCTAGGTAATCAGTGACTTTCAGATGGTATTGTGTAAAGCATCTGGCAGGAAAATGTCCATGACACAATCCTGACTTCCCAAAGCTGACCAAGAGGCAAGGAAAGGACAGCTTTAACAGGGTGCCTGGGTAATTCTGAAGCAATTTCACGAATGGAACATAAAAAACATTGGCTGAAAATTCTTAGTGAGGGAGGTGGTACTTAACAGTCCTTTTCAAATTATTGTAATATGTTAGAATGAAAAAGTTTTAGTATCTGGTTTAATTTATTGTCAATGAACAGAATAATTGTGAGAATTAGAAGTGAAATCTTTAGGGCTATCAAGATATTTCTATGGTCAGCAACATGGTTCAGCTGGTGAGGGCATTTGTCCTTCACTCCCTGGGACCCACTCAGAAGGAAAAACCAATTCCCACAATTGTCCTCTGACGTCCACATGGGCCCTGTGGCACTTTCATGTGCCCACCCAACATAATGTTTAAAAAATAAAAGAGAAGTAAAATCCCACAGACCATCATGTTTTTAAAGGTGGGAGAGAAGCTAATATAGCATTGTGGGGAAGGGAGAATTCTCTGAATGTGGACTGTGACCATGGCCGTGTCAAAGATTCATAGGAAAATGGCACCTTCCCACTCTTGGGTAAGCCTAGAGACAGATGGCAAAGCCTCCTTTTGGTCTGTATGCAGATGTTGCTAGCGTGTGCACAAAAGGCTCTCCCCCCCACCCCATAACTTTCTCCCTCATGATACTTATGGCCTGAAGACTGCTCTTTACAGGGAAAGCTCTTTACTGTTAGCTAAACCTGCCTCTTTGATAGAGCTGTGTACCATAAACCCTGCCTCTCTGTACCCAAGTCTAATAAACATTCTGAGCTCCCTCAGTGCTGCATTCTCCATCAGAGTCCTGACCACCCACCTCCACTTTTTCTGTGTATCTGTATTTGTCTTTTTTCCATTTCATTATCATACAGTTAGGTCAAGTCCCTGGAAGCCATGCAAGGACTCAGCACATCAAAAGATCCCAATATAAGATGTAAATGTTGGTTATTATTAATTCACTGCATGCACTACAAACAAACATTTTTATTATATATATTTTGATATGTCTGAAACTTTCTGTTGAAATGACTCGGTCATCAACCTCTTGACACAGTATCATAAACAGCATTTCTGTGAGTGAATGAGACTCTAAATTATTCAGGGCTAATTCAAAGTAATCTAACAAGTGTCTTAGACTGGCTAGAAGTTGGTCTTTATGACCATTCCTAGTCAGTATCAGCATTACATAGAACTAATGAGAAAAAGTCCTTTATTTCTTGATCCTTTTAAAGCTTACCAGCTTTGGCTCAATTTCCAGCACTACTCTGTGTGTCTCCCTCACCCCCATATTCCATTATTTTATTTCATATCATCTCTTTCTTATTGCTCTTATCTCCAAGGGAAGAACAGATTTTAAGCTATGTAACCCACAGGCTTCATTTCATGAGTTGATGACACAACACACAAGATTTTATGTCCTGGTGACTAAGAGCTTTGAACAATTTGCTGACAAAACAGGGTTCACTCGAGTTTCTGTAAAGCCATGCATTAAGAAGGGGCATGAGTCACTCTCCAGCCAGCATTACACTCATACCATGAACTGGTCTACATCCTTGCTTGGGTCTCTCTAGGACCAGGCTTAAGGAAAAAGCAAGCAGTCTGTTCAGAGAAAAGCATCATAATTTGCTGTGTGAAAAGAACAGTGCTGTTATGAAAGCAGTGTCAGAGGCTCCCAGGGACGAAGAAAGATGGCTGCTTCTGTTCCATAGGCAGCAGAACTCTGGAATCACCTGGGAACTTGCTAATTTATACCCTGTGCAATGTTAGGACACTGTTTGCTTTTATTATCAGAGCAGTGGTAACCCCAGCTAAGTAGGCTGCTGCATTGCTGGATTTCTGATGTCTCCTGGTAACAAAACAAAGCAAAGTCGGCTTTACTCAGGGACACTGCAAACGCCTGGAAGCCCGCCCTTCTGCTTTCCCAATCGCTGCGATGATTAACATCAGGTTACTAGAGACTCAATGTGGCTGGTACTGGGCTGGAGAAATCACTCAGGTAAGCTGAGGCTACTCCTTCTGTTTCTCCATCTGCTGAGCTGTTACCATGAAGACATATCGACAAGGGCTCAAGGAAAACGCAGAATATTTTATCAGTAAGATTATGCTGCCCTAGAGACAGATGTTATAAAGCTGTAATATTTAAAAATAAAAAGATAATCACATGCTTTAGGGGAAAGAATAAAACCATTTCAGAGGTAAGGGAGAAAATTAAAAAGAAAAAAAATGGAAAATGGAAAGACTGAGGACAAGGTTGACACACAAAATGGCAAATCCTTCTATAGAGAAAAAAGAAAGCTGTATGTCTGCCTCAGGCAAGCCCTTACCCTTAGCCAGGCATTCTCCACACGCTGGGGCCGGTTCGTAAGAAGTACTTAGCAGGGCTGATGATGGATTACAGAACAGACTCATCTCTTGTTGTCAGCTGCTTAGTGTCAGGGCTTAGATGTAAATCCATATACTCCAGTTTTCATAAAATGTAAACATGAACATGTTGGACATTTTGGTAATTAATGTTCAGAGAATATGAAAACATTACTCTGTTCTGAGTCCATCTATCTGTGACTTTTCTGGGGAAGTCAAAGCCCTTTGCCTTCACTGTTACTGAGACACTCAACAGGGATTACAATGGAAGGTTACATAAATATTTACAATTGGCACGTGGTTGTCATGTATTAAGTCAATACTGAACATTTTTAAACAGCAGAGTCTCCTTTTTGCCATTTGGCACTTTAACATTGCTTTGTAAATGAAATTTGAGTTCAAACAGGAGCAAAGAAGAAACTTTGGCTTTGATTTCATGCAGGGCTGGGTTGAAATCCATGTAGTCATTCCCTGCACTGCTTCCGATTTCTTATCTGTAAAACAGAGATAATAATGCCCACCTCATAGGGCTACATGTTAGTAAATGCCATAGCACTGCATGAGAACACTGAGATCCTCAATAAATGGCAAGTGACATCATTACAGAAGCAAACACAAAGGCGAAAAGCAACTGACATGTGCAAGCAGATGAGCGTCCAATTAATTACTGCTCGCTCTTTTCTTAAAGTTTATACATTTGCTTGTATGGTATAGTAGAACCCTTCTTTATCATGTTTTCCCACTGAACGGGGGAGAATACCTCTTGAGTGTGGAGAATAGGACACATAGATTTCCACAGAAAGCAAGAGGAAACAGGTAAATTGCACTAGAAGAGGAAAGGGCTTGAGGTCTAACTTGATGGTCCCAACTACTCCCTTAGTGATGGAAACCCAGACAAATAATGGCAAAACCCACAAGCTGAAAGCTCCAGAGTTGTCCCTGCTTCCTATTTGTCATGTCTAAGAGACAACTGTGCAGTGTATCTATAACCCAACACAGGACCACTACGAACGGTCCAGCGGCCCACAGCGAGAGAACGCCAGGGATGCTCGGTCACGGCAGGCCTCAAGCTTCCGTGGCTCTTGCACTGTGGTTTTCCTCCTTCATGATCACAGAAGCTTTCTGTGGAAGGCTCTGGAGAGTTGAAGACAAGAAGCCGCCCGAGTCACTGGGAGATAATCCCAGAGCAGCAGCGAAGATACTGCAGAGCACACTGGTTAAGCACGTTTTCACACAATAGATGTGGCTGAGACATGAAGAGCAGCGATGCTGTTGGGAAAAGAGAGTGTGTTAGCAGTAAAGGCACAGGCTCTGGCAACCCTGAAAGGGCTATGGAAGAATGTCCGTTTTCGCAGATGTGTGGTCCCTGGAGGGTACGCATGCTACAGGCAGGGATTCTGACTCGTGCCCATACTGGCAGCACTCCTTTTTTTAAAGCACATGAAGTCAACAGGCTAAGTGGCGGTAGCCATAGAGGACCGAAGAAAGATGTATTTAATCATAGTGCACTATATATGTGTATGAAATTCCTAAACACGTTAAAAAATGTAGGATTGAAATGTATACAATTTCAACAGCAGATCACTAAGGAAACCACTACCCAGTCTGCTCTACATTCTATACGATCCCATGGAAATTAGTGGGAATCAGACTACACAGCACTAATTCTTACAGAAGTGAGGCTCTCCCACACACCCAAACAGGACACATAAGCATTTCTTAATATATGTAGGCCCAGTCTCCTCTAAGAAAGGGAGGGGGTGGGGCACGGGCTGAGCTGCCCTAGAGAATGTATTTCAAACCTAAGAAATGAAAATGCCTCTTTTGTCATTCTCTCATGCTATTTTACTCAAAAGGATTTTTGATGCTGGGTATGATGGTGCAGGCGCATGCCTGTAATCTAAGCACTCAGAGGGCTGAGCAGGAAGATCACTATTTCCATGCCCACCTGGACTACACAGTGACTGTTTCACAAAACAACCATTTAAAAGAAAAAGAAGAAAGATCTAACACTGCAGAAATGAAATGCCCTTTCCTGGTTAGTGAGAGGCAGTGTTCTGTCCTGTAAGTCATCTTTCACAGTAAGAATTGGTCAGGAATCCAAAGTATGGATAGTGAGTATTCAATATAATTTAATTCTCAATATAATGGTCATCACATCAATGACTATCTGTCGGGGTCTACCAGCAATTAACATCATGTTTAATATTTTAAAAGATAAACAAGATATGATCTCTAATCCTTGTTAGTTAAATGTCTGTGTGATATATGAATAGACTGGGTTTTTTTTTGTAAAAGCCTTGGAGTGTTTCTGCTTATATTTTTAGCTGAAAACAATAGTAAAATATCACAACTATAAAATGAATTATCTTTTCCCACCTACTTTGCATACAAAAGTAATAAAATAAAGGCTATTCTTATGGACAGAGCAGTTATAAGACATTTTGTTCAAAAGTGATCATTACAGAAAGCTGTTTCTAGAATAATACAGAATCAAGCAGGAGGCAGTGTTATGTAAAGTCTAGTGTTTAAAATTGGCATTTGGGGGCTGTAGAGATGGCTCAGAGGTTAAGAGCCTGTACTGTTCCTTCAGAGGCCCTAGCGCCATGCCAGGTGGCTGACAAACACTTGTAATCCCTCTGGCATCCTCAGGCACCTACATTCAATCACACACAGACATACAAGCAATTAAAAATAATAAAAATACTCATGTATAAAAAGGAGTATACTTGGTCTACTAGAAGAGGAACAAGATGTGAAGGAATAGATTATAAACACTAGCACTACTTTTCTCAGCTTTTAATGAACCCTGTTAGCACAATTATGCCTAACTATGTAAACTCTAAATATTTTATGAATGTTTTAGTTATCTCAGCAAATATTGCTTGGTAATTTTAAGAAACTAAAAGTGAAAAAGTCAAATAACAGTATAATATATGTTCTAAGTCAATTTGTTTCATGGAACAGTACTAATACTTTTCATGAAGATTTTCTTCAAAAGATATATTGCATCCTTTAATTTATTAACTTAATAAGTTCAATTTTTATATTGCCAGTCATTCTTTTATTTGTATAATTTTATTTCTAGTTATGTGGATGTCTGTAGGTATATACATGTGAGTGCAGATGCCCTTGGAGACCAGAAGAGGGTGTCGGGTTCCCTGGAGCTGAAATTATAGGTAGTGCTGGGGACCAAACTCAGTTCCTCCTGAGGAGCACTGCATGCTCCTCACTGCTGAGCTACTCTGCGACACTATAGCACTGGGCTTCCAAATGGTAGGTCATGGCAGCCTGCAGAAGGAATGCTGGTTCTTAATAAAACCTTATGAACAGAGACGAGAATACGATGGTTTTGCAATATGAAAAATCTGTAATATTCTGGAGACATTAATTTTTAAAAATGTCATTATAGAATATTTTCAGAAAGATTTACACTGACTTTTTATTAAAAATACACTCTCCATTTGTAGTATTAATATATTTTTCTTACCTTATTCACCAGTAAATATATTTGATTTTACACACTAGAGCAAGGAGAGTAAACAAAGTGAGGTATAGATGAAAATCAATCTCTGATTTTACGTGTTACCTCTGCCAGTGTTTCAGTCAGCCTGTGTATATTACACAAGATTGAAGAGCGACACAGTTAGAGACTATAAATAATTCAACAAATAGACTCTATCTGATCAGCTTTTGAAAACAGTATTTCATCTCTTCTCAACGTTCTGTATCGTCATAGTGTGCAGCTGCATTTGAAATCTATAGTTGCTGGCATATCTGGGCTAAGGTTATACTAGGAATTTACCAAGCCTGTCAGTCCCTAACCTTCTCCCATGTTTCATTATATCATTCCAGTTATAATTAGTTGTCTGGTAAAATTAAGAACAGTCTATTTCAGTGAATGCTCATGTGAACATTTAACAACTTTCTGCTAGAATGACAGCTTTGCGACAGGAAGAATAAACTAGAAAAGTGAAAGTCCTGGAAGTAACCTGAGTTCACTCAATGATGCCAGCTCAACCAAAAATGCTAACACTTTGATTTCTCCTTTTTGTTATTAAGTGTCAGGCAAATACATCCTGCCAGGAGATAAGCTGATTTGGATGCCATTCCTGCCTCAACTAGCATGTTTTGAACTGACCTGTCTTCATTGCTACAGCTCCCTAGAAACTCTGCTGTTTGCAAGCGTTGATTCTGCTAAGAGCTTTGACGTTGAGCTTGTCAGTGAAAGCTATTTTAGTTCTCAACTGCATCTCCCTTCCAAGACTGCAAACTGTTGCTGCTCAGCCGCAACGCTCACCATTTGATGAATGTGAAGGAAGGAAGCTACACAGTTCCTATCAGCTTCCATCAGTAGCAGGATCTACAGTGTGAGCGGTGCTTAGCAGGATCAGATCTCTCGTATTTAATTTTCATATCTGTGGAACCTGAGTGGCTAAGTCACTGTCCTCCACTCACTGTACATGCAGTGCTCTCCACCACACTTGACCTGTGTGGAGCATTCTTTCCACTGACTTTACAGGGGTCGCATGGCTAATTTGGGCAGTCCAGAGAACAGTTGGGGCAGTCCAGTGAGCCCTACAGAAAAGCAGGAATTCTTCTTATTTTTAGGGTGAGGACACTCAGTCCCCATTCACCAACTGAAAATGAAAATAAGGAAGAAAACGAAACACGGATCTCTTTAGGGCTTTTCACATATGTATCTGAAGTCTAGCTCCATAGGAGGGAGCGCCAAAGCGAGGCAGTGCAGATACTGTTACAGTCCAACCTCGTGTCTCCTTTGCTCTTTTTCCCACATAGGCAAGTAAAGCTATGAACTGGTGACTGTTCAAAGAGACACAGTAAAGCTTCTGATAGCACAAGGGATATTAGAGTGAAGGGAGTGTTTCTTTCAGACTTGAAAGAGACAAAATGGCAGCATCCTATTGCTAACTTGCCCAAATGTGTGCAAGAACAGAATAAACATGCTATCTACTTATATGAAAACCCTAGGTGGGTTCCCAGAATTCCCCATGACATGTTTTGAAGGGGAGTAAAAGGGACCCTTCTGCTCCTGGCTGGGCTTGAAGTAGCTCTCACATCTACAGCATGACTAGAATGTTTCTCATTGTGGAAGAAATGAAGCTCTTTACCAGGATACCCCTTTTTCCTTCCTGATACAAAGCTCAACTACACTTCCTTATCTCCCTTGCCATTAACTGTAAAACTGGTGCTGATTTTTAAAGCCTCTAAGAAGTTCTGTATTTGCTTTCTTCCCTGTTACCTAAATGTGCATGAACAGATGGAAGATATTATTCTAGAAAATGGGACTCAGGAAGCAAGGAATTGAAATTTTGCATTTGTTTCAATTGTGAATGTATGCACTAGAAGTACTTGCTATACTAGGGCTTTGTCATAGTAAGTTCATATCATAGTATAGCTATTGCAGGCATCTCAAATGTAATTTATACTATTCTCAAACCTCCTCAGAAACAACTAATAAATACACACACTGCTTGACTTTTATTTCTTAGCTACTTTAGCACGTGTATTATTGTTACAGACATTTAAAAACCTTGACAATCCTATTTCAGTAATTTTTTTCTTATAATCCATATGATTGTGATACCTTCTGGAATATCCCCCACCCCACCCCCCACCTCCTGAGAAGAGGTCCTTAACTTAGGGCTTTACCAGATTAATAAAGGTGCTGCAGAGACCTGTTCTAGGTGGATCTTGAGTACTATTTTTACAGAGAAGAACCTTTTTCCTCTCCACCTAGTCTTCCTCACCCTGCAGACCCACATTGCTCTATGATGAAAAACTTTAATTTGTAAGCCACTAAGTCAGGGACTCTACAATAGTTTAGTTGCTTTATGCAGAGCACTATACTGTAATGACTAAAGTGACCCTAACAAGGTCCACAGTGGTCTCTGGTTGGATAGGACCCAAAAATGATGAGCCAGAAGGAAGCATTAGATGGGGTCATAGGGCTGTCTCAGAGGGCAGAAGGCAAAAGGAGGTGAATCCTATAGAATTCAAGGCCGGCTGGTCTAAAAGGGAGGAAAAGCATCTGAGGAGATATTAACCTGGAAGTTGAAATTGAATATAGAAAACTAAAATGCAATTATGCCACATACGCAAACAGTTGAATTGTAATTGTATTTGTATGAGTGTTATAACTGTCAGGCAAGAATCAATCTTCTCTGGTATTTTTCTCTCTAATAGATGAGCAGATGTTTTTATTTATTTCTCAGATCCTAAGGGCTTCTGAATTTACCACACTTCAGATGTAGCATTTTAAACACTCTTATTACCCCTGTTCTCAACTAACAATACTGAAGAGACACAGATTACCAGAAGTGTTCAGCATCTCCTACATCCTTCCAGATTTTTAAAAGATGTTAAAAAATCTGTTGAAATAAATTCTTCAGTGATAAAAATTTTTTAATCACAGTGATGTGTATAGAATGCAGGCCTTGTGCACTTTGGGCAAGTGAATGTCTACCACTGTCTAGTAAGGTTATAAGACAAGTAGGGGCCGGGCGGTGGTGGCGCATGCCTTTAGTCCCAGCACTCAAGAGGCAGAGGCAGGTGGTTTTCTGAGTTCGAGGCCAGCCTGGTCTACAGAGTGAGTTCCAGGACAGCCAGGGCTACACAGAGAAACCCTGTCTCAAAAAAAAAAAAAAAAAAAAGAAGAAAAAAAAAGACAAGTAGGAATCTGATGATATATCTGTTTTGGTTCAATTTTACCTCCCCCTTTCCAGTCTTCCTTGATCCTGGGTCAGATGAATCCCACTGAAACTTTAAAACTGCTATTAGTACATGTACCCCTTGAATTAGATGACATGATTTTTTCTGGAAGAACTGCAGTGGTATTGTATTAGTATGACTAAGTACTTGTTGGTGTGTGTGTGGGTATGTGTGTGCATGTTTAATTATTTGTGTGTATTTATGGGCACATGTGTAGCAAGGTCAGAAGACAACTTTTGGGAGTTGGTTCTCTTCTACCACATGGGTCCCAGGGATTGCAACTTAATCCATCAGGCTTGGCTGCAAGTGCCTTTAGCCCCTGAGCCAGCTCAGCTTTCTTTTCCCTTAAAGAGATATGAATAAATAAACAAAAAATAAGATCTTACTAGCCCAAGATGGTTGCAAACTCAACATCCTCCAAGCTCCTAAGAACTGGGATTACAGACATATGCTACTATGTGTGCATTAGTGGCTTCTTAGAATGTTTTTAGCAAGTATAATACTTTGCTCTAAGTTTCTGTGTAAATTTTCACAAATCCCAGAGTGAAAAGATAGCATAAGGAACCCACAAGGAGACATTTCTCGCCTTCGACAGTTTTTACAAGGCTGCTGTTCTTATCTTATTTTTAGATCTTTTCTGCAGTCCTTATGATCAAATCCAGGGCCATTCACAGGCTAGACAAACACACCCCAGCACCCTACCACACTCTTTCCCCCTTTAGGCTGTTTATCTTATCAGAACTCCTCACCAGAACTGCTTTTTTGCCCCTTTATTTTTGCTGGTGTATTTTCAAACAAATTCTAGGCATCATATAATTAATCTGACTAAAAAATATTTTTGTAGGATAATTACTTCATTTCACATTTAGCACACTTACTAGAAGAGAGTCCACATTGCAAGTTTGCTTGGGTGACTAGAAAATGTCTTCTTGGTTTGTTTGAATGAAAATTACAACAGTACCCCCAATGGTTGTTTGGTTGCTATTGTCTTTAGTTTAAAAGAAAATTCTTTGCTTTGTTTTGGTGGTGATGGTGGTGGTGGGAACCAAATCCGGGACTTGCTGCTTGCTAAGTGGTAGCAGGAGAGTTGCCACTGAGCTAGCTACACCCCCAGCTGACCCTCTTTAAAATGCTACTTCTTTTCTGAAGAGGTCAGGACACTGTTAAATATCCTTCATTCCCATTCTGGATTTCACTGGCTGCATGGTATATCGTTCAACAGATCCTGTTTTCTATATTAAAAAGTACACTTGTTGGATTTCAAAAGGAAGTCTTCCTTTTAGCAAGACTGTGGCAAAGGTAACACTGCGGATACCTTCACGGCATTCAGGAAGAAAGCTAGCAGAAGTACAAAAGGGTGGGACAAGATGGCCCTGCGCAGGCCAAGATTATGACGCAAAAGGGTACAGAGGGGCCCGGCCAAGGAAGGGAATACCTCAGGCAATGCTCTAGGAGGTGGAATCCAAGTCCTCTGAGCTGTCCTGGACATCAGTGCTGTCGCTGCTTCCACTGTCTTTGCCTGTGGGGTTCTCTGGGTGAGAGGCCTCCTCAGCATCAGGAAGTGTGCTGCCCTGGACCTCCTGGTTCTCCTCGGAGCCCAGAACCACGTATCTGCTCTTCTTTAGCACCAGCTGCCTCCTCAGCTCATCGGCCATCTGAGAGAGATCCCGCTTCATGGCATAGGCATCTTCCCCATCGGCATAGTACTTGGGCTCCACCTCACTAACCTGGAAGTTGAGGGTGTTGGAATACAGGTGCAGGGCCGCCCTGTTGCTCTTCCTGACGTGCAGGGACACGTACTTGGCACTGAAGTTCTCGATCATCGCCCGTGAGGCCTGGTCCATCAGCTTCTGGGCCAGGCCGAGGCGCCGGTGTGAGCGCTTCACGGCCAGCGAGGTGATGTGCCCATGGGGGACATCATCGGGGTCCTCCTCCATCTTGGCCAGGACATAGCCCACTATCTTGCCGTCCTCGTCCTCGGCAATGTAGGAGAGCTGGGGCCACGACAGGCCGTGGTAGAAGTAGTACTTCATCTGGTAGTTCTCCGGCAGGCAGAGCAGGTTGCAGTGCTGCATGTTTATCAGGTCGTCGGGCCGGGCATTGCGGATGTTCATCCTGCCCACAGCGCCTCGTTGCCTCGGCAATGGACTTCAGTGTGGAGACCGGTGGCGGGAAGGCCTATGGGCGGAAGGGGCGGGGTTAAGGGCGCCTCCGGAAGCTGCTGTCCCAGCCAATGAGGCTCCTGCTCACAGACCTGCACATATGCATCCTGGGGAGAGGGTGGAGCAAGAGGAGCTCCCTGAGTACTTCGCTTAGTTTAAAAGGTATCGAACTCATTACATACCAGCATGTGTGTGCAATGGTACATGTACAGATCGGGAACTTGTAGAAGTCTCTTCTTCCAACATGTGGGTCCCAGGATTGAACTCAACTCCTTTGTTTGTCATCAAGCCACTTATATTCCCTATACTCGGTGAGCCCTCTATTTGGCCTTGGTTTTAGCCTTTTAGTTTGTCCATATCTGAACAGCCCTATGTAACTAAATAAACCAGAACGCCAATGCCATCACAGGTACTCTGTTCTTCCCTTACCCTCTGGAGTCCTACCTAGCAGGTTTCATATATAAAATCACACTGTCCGCATTGTGTGTGTGTGTGTGTGTGTGTGTGTGTGTATTTTCACTCACTGTATCTGAGTTTCAGGTGTCTTGTACAGGGCTGAAGCTTTTCTAGAATCTCGTTAGATATTCCATTGTCTAAGGTTTTGAGTTTTTTTGTTTTGTTTTGTTTTGTTTTTGTTTTCCCACTGGGAAACTCTGCTGTTCATGGCTATCCGTGGTATTTCCAGTTTGGAATAGTACGGAGAACATGGTTGAATATTGTTGACTATTTGTGTACATACTCACCTGGACTGGAGAATATAATGATTTTCAAATGTTATAAATACCCCTACAGAAATTTCCAAATAAAGAGATTCTTCTTCATTCTTCTTGGAAATATGTTCCAGATTGCAAAGGATGAGGCTCTCCCTCCTCACGAAGGGTTTGGACAAGGCAAAACCCTTGAGCAAGAGGGTGTGCTCAGAAGAGTGACCACATACAAAAAGTACCTTTGTTTTTTATTCTGGCTCTAGGGGTGGCTGTGTCTTTTCCCCATGCCGGGGAGCCATACAGTCTTACTGAGATGACCAGTCTGAAAAAACAAACAAACAAAAGGAAACCAACAAACTAGTGCACAGGCAAAGAAGGGGAAGGGGTCATCGCTCCAGCTCCTCAAATTCCTGGAATAGAGCAGTGGGCCTGTGTATAAATAAAGGTTTTACTGGGTGGGGAAAATTAAGACATTAGCATAAAGCTCTTATGGCGGGGGCGACTAGAAAGATTTTAATTCCTTGTCCTAGACACATGTCTTATAGTATTTGATGAAGTCTCAAATCCGATATTTCTTACATTGGCAACATATGTGATTTCTCCATTCTTTTCATATTATCCGTTCTTGTGCAGGGATGGGGGTATTGCACTGTGGCATATTTTGCATTTTTCTGGTGACAAAGAACACCTGCTTATTATTTGTTCTGTTTCCTTTTTGAGAAGTGGCTGCTCAAGTTTTTGATTATTTTTTATTTGCCTGTGTTTCTTTTCTTTCTCTTTCTTTTTTTCTTTCTTTTTTCTCCTTTCTTTTCCCTTCCCTTCCCTTCTTTCTTCTTTCTTTTGTCCATTTCCTCCCTCTCTCCCTCCCTTCCTCTTTTTTTTTCTTCTTTTTTGAGGCAGTGTCTTTTTTTCCCCCATAACCCTGGCTGTCCTGGGTTTAGAAGACCAGTCACATTTACTGCAGGAGCCATCAGGGTATACTCACAATGTAGGCCAGGTTGGCCTTGAACTCACAGAAATCCACCTGCCTCAGCCTCCTGGATGCTGAGAATAAAGGCATAGGCCACCTGTGACATGTCTAGCCTGTGTCTTTTCATAAAGGATGCTTTTCAAATGTGTGTATTCTGGGTCTGACTCCTTTATGGAGCTAGTTATAAGAGTAGTTGCAGTGAATATCATCCTTTTCTGTTTACTGATTTTTTTCCACCTCATCTTTTGTCATCTTCCCTCTCCCCCCTTCTCCACTGAAGAGTGAATCCAGAGCCCCTCCCCCACCAGGATACTGCTGTCCTTCTAGGCCTCCTAATGCTAACTTTTTTTTTATCTTTTTTTTTTATTCGATATAATTTTTTTACATTTCAAATGATTTCCCCTTTTCTAGCCCCCCCCACTCCCCGATAGTCCCGTAAGCCCCCTTCTCTTCCCCTGTCCTCCCTCCCACCCCTTCCCACTTCCCCGTTCTGGTTTTGCCGAATACTGTTTCACTGAGTCTTTCCAGAACCAGGGGCCACTCCTCCTTTCTTCTTGTATCTCATTTGATGTGTGGATTATGTTTTGGGTATTCCAATTTTCTAGGTTAATAACCACTTATTAGTGAGTGCATACCATGATTCACCTTTTGAGTCTGGGTTACCTCACTTAGTATGATGTTCTCTAGCTCCATCCGATTGCCTAAGAATTTCATGAATTCATTGTTTCTAATGGCTGAATAGTACTCCATTGTGTAGATATACCACATTTTTTGCATCCACTCTTCTGTTGAGGGATACCTGGGTTCTTTCCAGCATCTGGCAATTATAAATAGGGCTGCTATGAACATAGTAGAGCATGTATCCTTATTACATGGTGGGGAATCCTCTGGATATATGCCCATTAATGCTAACTTTTTAAACAGATATGAATTGCTTGCTTTTTAAATTTTGTAAGTACCTTTTCAAACTGATTAGAAATTCTGTGCCCAGTCCATAGTCACAATCGTATGTTTTCTTCTGAAGCCCTTGTTCTTTCATTTATATTTGCTTCTCTTTGACATTGACTTTTGGATGTACTGCCAGACATGTTTGGCTTCTTTCTTCTCTGGTTTGATACTGCAATTCATTTACTACTTTCTTTTCTTAAATCACCATCTTCTCTTCACTACATTTCAGTGTCACCTTTGCTGTAAACATTTGACACATTAAAATAGTATATCATCTTCTTATAAGGCAAAACTTGGGTTTATCTTTTAATAATGCAAGGGAATCATATTTGTTAGCCTTGTTTTATACATAATCTGACTGTAAATCCTAGAACTATATTATAAATACATACACGCATACATACATACATACACATATACTATGCACATACTATACACACACTACACATGCACACACATGCACACATATGCACACACACACACACACACACACACACAGTCTATATTTCTGGCTTTCTAGCAGACCCATGAGCTCCAATACCAAAGAGTATTCAGTTGTAATTAGAATATAGCCTGAACCTGCTTCTACTTTTAATTCATGTAGAATTTGTGCCAGAAATCTTACAAATGACAGTACATATTCCTTTCCTAACTAGAGCCATGTGAGCTATAAGACATAGATTTTACTGTTGTTGTTGTTGTTGTTGTTGTTGTTAAAAATTAAAACTTAATAGTAGTCTCATACAATAGACCAGGCTGCTGTGTAACTTGTGATCATCTTGCCCCAAACTGTGCAGTAGCTGGTATTAGAGCTTCCTCCATTGGGCTTAACTTTCATTCTTCCTTCCTTCCCTCCCTCCCTCCCTCCCTCCCTCCCTCCCTCCTTCCCTCCTTCCCTCCCTCTCTTCCTTCCTTCCTTCCTTCCTTCCTTCCTTCCTTCCTTCCTTCCTTCCTTCCTTACTGTCTTGACTTCTTTATTCCTTTTTCCTTTGGTTGACAGTTTCAATATGAGGCCCAAACTGTCCCTCACATACATGTCAGTGTCCTTGCCTTGTATATCCTGGGATTCTATGCCACCATGCCTGGCTTTTGCAATTTAAAATCTATTTATTGGTTTATTTGTTTGTTCATTCATTCATTTATTTATTCCTTTTAAAATTCTTTGCTAATTTTCTATTTACAAATAGTATATTTTGCTCATTTTTACCCCTTATTACATATATTATCTCCTTTTCAATCCTGTAAGAGTCTATCTTCTTTCTAAAAAGTTCCCACTTTTACTCTTATTGTTTCATGATCCATGGAGTTCAGTTGGAGTTGCTTGCTAAGAATATGAGTATGAGGTCGCGGGGCAAGTTATTGGTGGCTTCACCATCGCAGAGCCTGCCCTCAGCAACCCTTGCTACCAACATCTTATCTGTGAAGACACATTGATTGGTTACGGTTTTTAAAATTAAAAGAAATCAAGAAGGTATATAGCTAGAACAGTACAGGTCATCAAGTATGTAGATGTTTTAGTTTTGATACTCCAAGCTCATTTTGGAAATTAATAGCTACTTTTTATTTTATTTGTTTGCTTTTGTAGTGCTGGTATTGTACCTGGGCTCCATGCTTGGATAGACTCTACTGCCAACTCATATGGCCTCTTAATTCCTGTTCTGAGACTCAGTCTCCCTGAGTTGCTGAGGCCAGCCTTGCGCTCACTCTCAAGTTCAGGCACACCTTTACTTTGAAATCATTCCGCTTCAGCTCATATTGACCTTTAACTTGATGGGTCCTTTGTAAAACTTTGTGGAATTTCTTAAGATTAACAAACCTTACGCAGAACACAAGATATGTGATTAGCGTGATCTTGCTCTGAGTCCGTTATTTTTCTGTGTCAGTGACTGGCAGGCATATTACAGCAATAATATGAAATAGCTAGCAGGCATGGAACAAAATGGCTGCAGTTATGCTAGAGGGGCAGACCTCAACAATTCCCAGCTTTAGAAATATTCGTAAACTTAACTTTGTTTCCTGCTTTTTTGAAGACATTTAAAATTATACCTATCCACCTATTTATTTCTTTAGTGTATGTGCATGAGCAGATGCCTTAACAGGCATGTGGAGGTCAGAGGACTCTCTGTGGACATCAGTTCTCTTCTTCCATTGTGTGGGTCCTGGGGATTGAACACAGCATTTCTCAGGCTTGGGACAAGTGTTCTTACAAAGTTAAGTATAAGTGATAACTCATATTGACTCCAATTAATACTTGTACAACATGCTTTAAACGTTTTCTTGATCATAGAAAATTTCATACTGTTAATGAAATAGGATCATATTGATCCTATTTCTGCCTTCTAGCTCCCACATATCCGTGAAGTTTGTTCCATATCCCTTTGAATTATTGAATGCTCAAAAATTAAAGCCATGTCTGGAAATACTGTTTCTGTGACATAAGCGCTGAGGTTTTGGGTTGGAGATGAGGGAGGGATCTTTGAGGTTCACGGGTTGCCATCATAACTGGATTGATGAGGTCAAGTTCAGTGACAGGCCCTATCCTGTGATAGAGGAGCTTGCCTGAGGACAACCTCTGACCTCCTTGTACACATGCACATTCATGAAAACAAGTACATATACCATATATACATTGTTATAAATTTTAAACAAATTCAACAAAAATAGGGTACAAATCATAAGAAATATTGATGTAGACGTGGGGAAAAGAGAACTCTTATGTTATGCTAGCAGGAGTGCAAACCAGTGGAGCCACTTTGAAAATTTCTGAAGACCTAGAAATAGAAATATCATATGACTCACCTATAGCACTTCTGGGCATATACTCAAAGGCTTTCCATCATCAATTGATGGACTGATAATCAAAATGTGGCACATACAGATCTTTTATTTGGTTAGAGTCACACCAAGATACTGTATATTGTTTGTGGCTATTGTGAAGGGTGTCATTTCCCTAACTTCTTGAGTTCTTTGTATATATTGGATATTAGCCCTCTGTTGGATGAAGGGTTGGTTAAGATCTTTTCCCAGTTTGTTGGTTGTCATTTTGTCAGATTTATGGTGTCCTTTGCCTTACAGAAGTTTTGTAATTATATGGGGTCCCATTTGTCAATTCTTGATCTTAGAGCATAAGCTATCGGTGTTCTGTTCAGGAACTTTTCCCCTGTGCCCATGTCCTCAAGGGTCTTCCCCAGTTTCTTTTCTATTAGTTTCAGTGTGGGAGGTTTTATGTGGAGGTCCTAGATCCACTTGGAGTTGAGCTTAGTACAAGGAGATGAGAATGGATCGATGCGCATTCTTCTGCATGCTGACCTCCAATTGAACCAGCACCATTTGTTGAAAAGGCTATCTTTCTTTCCACTGGATGTTTTCAGCTTCTTTGTCAATGATCAAGTGACCATAGGTGTGTGGATTCATTTCTGGGTCTTCAATCCTATTCCATTGATCCACTTGCCTGCCACTGTACCAATACCATGCAGTTTTTAACACTATTACTTTGTAGTATTGCTTGAGGTCTGGGATACTGATTCCCCCAGAAGTTTTTTTTTTTACTGTTGAGAATAGTTTTAGCTATCCTGGATTTTTTGTTATTCCAGATGAATTTGAGAATTGCTTTTTCTAACTCTATGAAGAACTGAGTTCGGATTTTGAGGAAGATTGTGTTGAATCTGTAGATTGTTTTTGGCAAGATGGCCATTTTTACTATATTGATCCTGCCAATCCACAAGCATAGAAGGTTTTTCCATTTTCTGAGGTCTTCTTCAAATTCTTTCTTCAGAGACCTGAAGTTCTTCTCATACAAATATAGGAAATCATTAAACTAAAGGCTGAAAACAATCAAATAGAAACAAGGAGAATCATAGAAAGACTCAACAAAACAAGGAGCTGGTTCTTTAAGAAAATCAACAAGATAGATAAACCCTTAGTCAGACTAGCCAAAGGGCACAGAGACAGTATCCAAATTAACAAAATTAGAAATGAAAAGGGAGATATAACAACAGAAACTGAGGAAATCCAAAAATTCATCAGATCCTACTACAAAAGCCTATACTCAACACAACTGGAGAATCTGGAGGAAATAGACAATTTCCTTGACAGATACCAAATAC
The DNA here is from genome assembly GCF_947179515.1 of Apodemus sylvaticus. Taxonomy (NCBI): domain Eukaryota; kingdom Metazoa; phylum Chordata; class Mammalia; order Rodentia; family Muridae; genus Apodemus; species Apodemus sylvaticus. The sequence continues at coordinate 12,603,953 of NC_067482.1, read as the reverse complement.
CAAAATTAAATCAGGACCAAATAGATCATCTAAACAGTCCCATAACCCCTAAAGAAATAGAAGGGGTCATAGAAAGTCTTCCAACCAAAAAAAATCACAGGACCAGATGGTTTCAGTGCAGAATTCTATCAGACCTTCAAAGAAGACCTAACACCAATACTCTTCAAACTATTCCACAAAATAGAAACAGAAGGAACACTACCCAATTCCTTCTATGAAACCGAAACCACAATTACGCTGATACCAAAACCACGCAAAGATCCAACAAAGAAAGAGAACTTCAGACCTATTTCCCTTAGTGCTGGTTCAACTGGAGGTCAGCATGCAGAAGAATGGGAATTGATCTATCCTTGTCTCCTTGTACTAAGCTCAAATCCAAATGGATCAAGGACCTCCACATAAAGCCAGACACTCTGAAGCTAATAGAAAAGAAACTGGGGAAGACCCTTGAGGACATTGGTACAGGGGGAAAGTTTCTGAACAGATCACCAATAGTGTATGCTCTAAGATCAAGAATTGACAAATGGGACCTCATAAAATTACAAAGTTTCTGTAAAGCAAAGGACACCATCAAAAGGACAAATCGGCAACCAACAAATTGGGAAAAGATCTTCACCAACCCTACATCAGATAGAGGGCTAATATCCAATATGTATAAAGAACTCAAAAAGTTAGACTCCAGAAAACCAAATAACCCTATTAAAAAATGGAATACAGAGTTAAACAAAGAATTTTCACCTGAAGAACTTTGGATGGCAGAGAAGCATCTTAAAAAATGCTCAACTTCATTAGTCATTAGGGAAATGCAAATCAAAACAACCCTGAGATTTCACCTTACACCAGTCAGAATGGCTAAGATTAAAAATTCAGGAGACAGCAGGTGTTGGCGAGGATGTGGAGAAAGAGGAACACTCTTCCACTGCTGGTGGGGTTGCAAATTGGTACAACCACTCTGGAAATCAGTCTGGCGGTTCCTCCAAAAACTGGGCACCTCACTTCCAGAAGATCCTGCTATACCACGGGCATATACCCAGAAGACTGCCCAGCCTGTAATAAGGATACATGTTTCACTATGTTCATAGCAGCCCTATTTATAATTGCCACAAGCTGGAAAGAACCCAGGTATCCCTCAACAGAAGAGTGGATGCAAAAAATGTGGTATATCTACACAATGGAGTACTATTCAGTCATTAGAAACAATGAATTCATGAAATTCTTAGGCAAATGGATGGAGCTGGAGAACATCCTACTAAGTGAGGTAACCCAGACTCAGAAGATGAATCATGGTATGCACTCACTAATAAGTGGATAGTAACCTAGAAAACTGGAATACTCAAAACATAATCCACACATCAAATGAGGTACAAGAAGAAAGGAGAAGTGGCCCCTTGTTCTGGAAAGACTGAGTGAAGCAGTATAGGGCAAAACCAGAACAGGGAAGTGGGAAGGGTTGGGTGGGAAAACAGGGGGAGGGAAGGGGGCTGATGGGACTTTCGGGGAGTGGGGGTCTAGAAAGGGGGAAATCATTTGAAATGTAAATAAAAATATATTGAATAAAAGAACAAAACAAACAAAATAAGAACAAAAAAAAAAAAAACCCTCATGAGACAGCAGGTATTGGCAAGGATGCAGAGAAAGAGGAACACTCCTTCACTGCTGGTGGGATTGTAAGATGGTACAACAACTCTGGAAATCAGTCTGGTGGTTCCTCAGAAAAGTGGGCATGACACTTACAGAGGACCCAGCTATATCACTCCTGACCATATACACAGAGGATTCCCCAGCACGCAGTAAGGACACATGCTCCACTATGTTCATAGCAGCCTTATTTATAATAGCCAGAAGCTGGAAAGGACCCAGATGTCCCTCAATGGAGGAATGGATACAGAAAATGTGGTGTATTTATACAATGGAATACTACTCAACAATTAAAAACAATGAATTCATGAAATTTTTAGGCAAATGGTTGGAACTGGAAAATATCATCCTAAGTGAGGTAACCCAATCACAAAAGAATATACATGGAATGCAATCACTGATAAGTGGATATTAATTAGCCCAGAAGCTCTGAATACTGAAGACATAATTAGCATAACAAATGATTCCCATGAAGAAGGAAAGAGAAGGCCCTGATCCTGGAAAGGCTTGATCCAGCATTGTAGGGGAGTACCAGGACAGAGAAAAGGGAGGGGGATGATTGGAGAATGGGTGGAGAGAAGAGGACTTATGGGACATATGGGGAGGGGGGAACTGGGAAAGGGTAAAGCATTTAGAATGTAAACAAACAATATAGAAAAAATGTGGCACATAAACAGGTGAGTCTTAACAGTTCTTTCTCTCACTCCCTCAGGAAGTACTATCATTCTGAGGAAGTTTCTACTGGGGGGCTCTCTTTTTTTTGGAAATATATTTTATATTTTATTCTTTGAGAGTTATATACATATATACATGACATCCAAATAAGATCACATTTTCCTTTCGTCCCCACTTCCTAATCCCTCTCATGTCACCATGCATGACCAACTCCCAACTCCATGCCTTCTTTTTCTTTTCAATTCTTTAAAAATAAATTACTAAGCCTATAGTGCTATTTATAGCAGTATAATGCTAACTATAGTGCTGTTTGTATATGCACAGGAATGGGACCATCTATTCGAGTGTGGGAAACCTACCAAAGGCCACCCCTCCCAAAGTGTGATTCTGTGATACTCCCTGAGATTTGGCACTGAGGTTTATAAATGTATCCCACTTCAGGCTCAGAACCTAGAATCACTTTTTCTCAGCACTCTGACCAAGTATGGGTTGCCGACCACTACCCACTGCGAAACCACATTTTTTGACCAATGCTGACAACATCCCAGATCTGTGTCTCTAAGCATACATATTTAGAGAGCAGTTGGAAAACATGACTATTTAGCAGAACAACAATACTAAGTTCTAATGTATGGCCTTTGACACCCCCAACCATGGACTTTTAAAGATGTTTACAGAGGCAGGCATGATTTTGCTCCTGCGGAGCAAGCCTAAAATTCAATCATAAAATGGTTAGTTTCTCCATAGTAGCCACACAGCTATTGCATGCCACTATTGGGTACATCTTGCCTGGCTAGTCTGTATCACACCTTTCATGGCCCAACATTGGGAAGACCACTGACGCACCCACATAGTACCTATGGCAGTATGAAGTCCAGCCAGCAGAGAGAAAGTTTCCTTGTCAGTTTGGGATTGATTTCTCTGTCCTGTACCCAAAGAATGTGGTGCCTTAATCGTTAGGCCCTTGCCATAGAGTTAGGATGGGTTACCAGGAACAACAGCAATAGCTTCTGTTGTTTCACCAACTTCTGTAACCTCCCTACCCAGTAACTCAAGGAGAAATCCCATTGCCGAGTAACTAGTGAGTTTACAAAAGGGTTTTTCACAGTCCTTAGTTTCAGTTAACCTGATCCCTACCAATTCTCTGTCCCCATAATCTCTCTACCAATAACCAGGACTGTTCTGAGGAAGCCTTTGTTTCTTTTGACATATAATGGGCACCAGTATCAGATGAGCAAGTATGGTTGTGCTTCTAAGGATGATAGGCAAAAGTAGCTGTATCTGAGTTTCACTTATCTACAGTCATCTTAGGATATGGAGCCAGTGTTAGGTGAAAGAACTCAGCACTGTGTCAGTGATCAGACCCCTTCAAGGGAAGGTGGGGAGCAGATGGAAAACAACCCAGGCCAGTGCTACAGACTCTCATTGGACAACTGTGGTGCGGGCTTGGGCATGGCCTTGGAAGGGGTGGAAGGACATGATTCCTGCCTCTGGAACAGCAGGCATGGACCTCCATGAGTATCAGCTGCTATATGGGCTTAATTAAGGCTTCTTTGTATAATAATGTACATATTTTAACCGTCCTCCTTCAAGGAATGTCCTCCCTGTTAACATTAATGACTCCATGATAATTAGAAACAGCACAAGTCTGGGAGATGGAGGTGTGGCTAATGTTTCAGCGAAATGGCAAATGCTGGGACCTTCGGGACAGCCCTTTGGGCTGTGGAAAAGAATTCTAAAAACATGAATTCAAAAATATATAATTTCTCAACTGTGTAAAATATAAGGATGCACAATGAATTGTAAAAGGTACTTCATAGATCTAAAGGAGGCAGCTGTGCTATGAGCCAACTTGTCAGAAAGACACTAAGGAAGGAGATAAAGAGATTTAGGGAGTGGTGATTGCAGGAGATCCCAATCAGAAAAAGTTTTAGTTTATGCTTACAAGGCATGCAAATTCTTGAGTTTGTAGTCTGCCTCAGAGGGATCACACTTAGGGAGAAATGGTAATTTCCCACCCAGCTAGTTTATCACCTTTGCTTAACAGAGGCAAGCAGATATCTGAAATCTTTTACAGTGTTAAAAGTAATTGGTTCTGGAAAGACTCAGTGCAAGAGTATAGGGGAATTCCAGAACAGGGAAGTGGGAAGGGGTGGATGGAAAAATAGGGGGAAGGAAGAGGGCTTATGGGACTTGCGGGGAGTGGGGACCCAGAAAAGGGGAAATCATTTGCAATGTAAATAAAAAATAAAATAAAGTAAAGTAATAAGCTTGCTGTCTCATAAGAATCAAGGGGCTGAGGTCATGGGGTGCTGATTTATAGGATGGTCAAAAGTGAATGTGCAGTAATGACTCTATTGATATAAGTAAAAATCTGGGCTTTTGCTCCGCAAGAGATGAGCTCTCCAGAGAGTATTTAGAATAGCCAGAGAGAAGTGCTTGGAGAACTGTTGCTAGCAGAACAGAGTGAGGAATCTGGAAAGCTGTCTTGAGCAGAACCTAGGCTGTCAGTTTCAACCCATAAGGATCGATTCCCTTGTTTTGCTGCTCTCACAGGTCCCTTCTCTCAGACCCCTTCTCCAAGCCAAGGCTGGTCCTGGGCGCCTTGAGATGGGACTTAAAACCACTCATAACTTGGTTATCCATGTATCTAATTCTTTTCTTTCTCTTCAATTTCTGAGGACTTTTCCCTATCATGTGAAAATATTTTTTCTTCCATTGATTTATTAGGATAATTATAATCCTTATCCTTATTAGGATACTTATCCATCCTTATTAGGATACTGCCTAATAAGTCTTGAGTGGATACTTATAGTATGAGTATGCAATTGGAGGCACCCATAATTTTAGACAGAATAAGCAATCTTCCTTTATTGGTACAAATAAATTGAATGCTTATCGTATGTATTTTTATGGAATAATACCAAGTATTCTGACTTAAAGGATGTAATAGGGAATTGTGAAGATACTTATGCCCCAACACGTTAATATTGCGTGCTTAGTGTTATTTTCTCTAACCAGCTGCATTATCTAGCAAATGCTTTAGTGTCTGGGCTTCTCAGAGGTTTACAGATCATTTCATTATCTGACCCAGAAATAAATCTCATGAATTTAGCAATCATGCTACAGCTTTAAACTTCTCTTTCAGGCCTTTGGAGGTGAGTGGTCTGTTCCACTAATATGTATTTCCTATTGTGAACCTGCAAATGATGGTCCTCACAGAGCCAGCTGACTCTGGGGAGATTTGACCTGTGGCAGCCAGGAGAGTATGAGAAATGTCAGGAGGAAGCCATCTTTGGTGACAACTTACAAAGGTAGACAGATGCTTTTTTGTTTTTAGCTTCCAGCTAGACAGTGTCTCTAAGTCTTTGACTAATAGAAATTTTAACTTTTCTCACTCAGTCTTAGAAGTAAGAGACATTTATTATTATTATTATTATTATTATTATTATTATCCCAAATGTTGTCCCCTTGGTCCCCCCTTGAAGAATTCTTGCCCCCTCTCCTTCACCTCTGAGAGGGTGGACTCACCCCACCCCCCACACTTTGGATCCCCCAACCCTGAGGCATCAAGTCTTTATAGGATTAGGTGCATCCTCTCTCTCTAAGGCCAGGCAAGATAGCCCTTTGCTACATATGTGCTGGGGGCCTCGGACCAGCTCATATGTGTTCTTTGGCTGGTGGCTCAGTTTCTGGGAGCTCCAAGGAGTTCAGGTTAGTTGACGCTGTTGGTCTTTCTAGGGGTTTACCATCTCCTTCAATCCTTTCCCTAACTCTTCCATAGGGGTCCTCAATCTCAGTCCGATGGTTGGCTATAAGTATCTTTCTGCATCTGTCTCAGTCAGCTGCTGGCAGAGCCTCTTAGAGGACAGTCATGTTAGGCTCCTGTCTGCAAGTACTACTGTTGCTAATCTTTTGGATGTTTTCCCATCCCCTATTGGCCTCATGCCTTCTATCATTAACTGTCTAGGTGTTAAATTTCCTCAACTTAAATTACGTGGGGTGGTTTCATGGCAGATTGCTGACTGGTATAAGAATTTCAGCAATCTATTATGTGTTTAATGTGAATTTATAATTTGCAGCTACTTTTCATGTTCAAAATAGAGAACTTGAACAATCTAGGCACAAAGGAGTGATTTAATAAGGTAAAGGAAGTGATGGTTGACTTATAACTTGTGGGATTTTTGTTTTTGGAGGCACCATAAACTGTTCCATTATTGCCAGATTATTTCCATATCGATATCTGACTGTTCCACGTGCCACTGGACAGTAACACACTGGATAAAGAAGTCAGTGATGGTATTGTATGATAGATATGAGGATCTGCGGGAGTGACCTTGGACAATAAAGGGAAAGTGATTAGCAGGTGTGAAGTAGCACTAATGAATCATGTAGGCATGGTAAGCACACTTGACTTGCATTTTTATGGCTTGTTAACTATGATCTTAGACAACTTCAGTGTTCTAAGGATCTGTGTCTTCTCCTATGAATGTTACAACTGTATGCAATAATTCTACTACTTTGTTTTGAGAATGAAGTGGAAGTGATCTATATGGGAGCTGTGTATAAAGGAAGACCGTTATAGAATATTTTTCAAAGAACTCATCCTGACTATGCTCATTGACAGATTGATAGACATTGGATAAGAAGATTAGCTCAAAGGAAAGTCAGTGCAGCAGGTATAGAAGAGTAGATATTATGAGTGGGTTTTAATACATTGACATTGGGGAAGTTGGTACTAGGTGACTGTGGGATGAATAAGTAAGAATCTCTAACTTAGAAAGGACTCCAAAGGGGGACAAAAACAGAACTGGATTTATCCCACATTCTTCCACCTAAATCTTATAATGGCTGTTGTCAAGTACAGGCCATCGATTTAGAAAGTCCATCCGTGTAATGTGTTCCATGGCCCACTGGAACATGGCAGATAGCTAACTACCCTCACCTAGCCCGTCAAATAGAAAGGCGAGAGAATGAGCCAGGGAAATGAATAACACAGAGATTAATCTTAAAGCTGTAGCGTTTGTAGGACGCTAAGCTCCCAGTTACCCGGCTTGTGGTTTCCTGGTACAACAACTTGCCAACTCTCATAAATGTCATTCTTTATCATCTTTATCCTGCATGGTCTTATTGCTCTGGTAGATGATTTAATTGTTTTGTGTATGAATGGCAAATGTTAGTTACCTAAACTTGGGGTTTTCCAGAGATTGTCTAAGGAGAAAACTTGGGAATTACGTGGCCTTTTCAAAAGGGCATTATTTAATAACTATATCAAACAATATGTTGTTTGGTTCAGGCACATGATGTCTTAATCTTAGTCGGGTCTACAATTCTGTATTATTCCAATTCAGAAAAATTGCTTCTTTTGTGGATGGGGGTTGGAATGTTGGGGTTCGGAATGGAGGCAGATGGGGTAGAACTTTAATATTAAACTAAAATTTAATAAGTAAAATTAATTTTTGGTAATCCAACACTAATTTATGTAACAGCAAATAATTATACAAATTTTTTACATCAAGAAAAAGAAATTGGTGCATTCTCCTCACTGTGTTAATAATAATGTTTAAAAATATACTTTATTATAAGCAATGAGAATGTATGGCACAGGGACGTATCTGTCTGGGGTCTCACCGCAAAGTGCATTCCAGGCATCCAGATCACACAGGGTAGCAATGTTCAGAACTGGATTTATAGAGGGATTTAAGAAGTAGAAGTAGAATTAGAGGATTAATATAGAAATCATAGGAATGCCTGACATGTCATATTTCTTCAAGAAGTTTCAGGGATATAGATTAGATGGAGTCTCTAGGGCTCTCACATTCGTCCACTCAAAGGGAACCCAAATCAGCTCTCTCAATAGTGTAACTGAATGTTCAGCTAGCCAAGAAACTTCTCCACAATGCAGCTGCCAGCTAAGCACTGCTTTACAATTCATTTTCTAATTATGTCAAGACATACAAAACATATTTTCAATCTTCCGCTTGTGTCTTCCTGTCCCACTGTCATTAGCTCTTGGGCTTCCTCTCTGCTTCAGTTCCCCAGTGTAGCAGATTGAACATGCAAAGCACACAGCACAGAAGAATGATGACACGTGGGTCCCTGTCTCCTGGCACACTCTGCTAATCTGCCTCAACTGCCATCACCAATTAGGGTGAAGCAAGGACTCCCACCTTGGCTGTTACTGTCTTTAAATGCACTTGGAGAGCCATGCACGCAGGTTTCACTTGATGAACTTATTATCCAGTGCGTAATGTAAGAAGACAAGAGGTTATATTTCAAGATTTGGTGACTTTTTAAATAGGTGAAATATGTTATCCATGTAAATGTATATGGTAATAAATGGTCTTTAAAAGTATAAACTAATGCCCATGTATTCCACAATGAGCTAAAAAATAAGATAGGACTAATACTTTTGAATTCTAGACATAACCCCTGCCGATATATGGTAGAATATATATTAGAATATATGTTAGGACATATACATTAAAATATATATTAGTATTTGTGTGTACATATATGTGAGTGTGTGTGTTTATTTCTTCCTCCTTTGAACTTGTATGTTTAAATATTTAACATTTATATCCATCCTTAAGTTAAAAGTTATACAAGTTTTCTCATTTTAATAATTATATAAGCATAATTATATACTTATATATTTGATGATTTGTATTTTTTCTAACAGATTCTTAATTTTTACATTTCTGGTGTGTGTTTCCTTGTTTAGGGTTTCCTTTGTCTTTTAGAGATAGGTTTTATGTATCCCAGCAAATATTAGGCTGATAACAATGACCTTGGACTCCTGATCGCAGGCATGCACGGGCTTCCTTGCAGGTAGTCACATTTCTGCAATGCTGACGATCAGACTCAGGGCTTTATGCCATGTGCTGTGCTGTGACAACTGACCTATATCACCAGCTCCTTTTCTCCAATTTTATTCCTTTCCTTTTTTTTTTTTTTTTTTTTTTTTAAGAAACAAGATTTCTCTATGTACCCCTGGTTGGCCTGGAACTTACTGTGTAGAACAGACTGGTCTAAAGTCACACAGCTCTTCCTGCCTCTGCCCTCCAGGAGCTGGGTTAGAGGTCTGTGCCATCATATCTGGTCTTCAGTGTCTGTCTATCTGTCTTGGAGCTCTGTCCATGTCAGTATACACACTCATAAAGCATTTAATTTTAGCACTGTTTAGGCATACCAAACCATTGTTTGCCTTAAATGTAATAATAATTATTTCCCCCAGATATTTGGTTTACCTCTAATATTTTAAAAAAAAATTACATACTGCCTTAATTTTGTGTTGCTGTAACTAACTTAGAAACTTAAAGCAGCATAAGTTTGTTACCTTATAATACTGTCATTCAGCAGTATGAGCACCTCATGTTTAGATGGGCTGCTTTGTTAAGGAGTGTACAAAGCAAAGATGCAGGTTCCAATGAGAGTTTTAATCCCTTGTTAGGCTAAGTCTCCTCTTAACTTTGTATTTAATTTGTTAGAATTTAATTTTTGCAGATGTAAGCCCGAGGCTTCCACTTTATTGTAGCATACTGTCTTAGTCATTTTTCTTGCTGCTATGATAAACTACTGTAACAAAAGCAGTTTAAGGGAAAATGGGGTTTATCTTGGCTCTCTGTTAACTGATGGAGTCTGTCAAGTCAAAATATCAAGGACTGGAAGCGGTTGGTCACATGGCATTAAGAATCAGGAAACTTAGTATTCATGAATTCATGATGCTTGTCAGCAACTTTCTCTACTTACAGTCCAGGAGAGGGGATGGTGCCGCCCATCGTGGCTGGATCTTTCTGCCCAAGGTAAGGTAACCAAAATAATCTTCCACATGCTCATCTCCCAGGGGATTTTAGATCTTCTCGGGTTGATTACACCAACTCTCGTACCTACCAAAGGAGAATTTTCTTAGCTCTTTTGGAGTTACTCATTATTACCTGCTGTGTGACCCTTTTCACAATATGGCAGTCTGTTTACCTGAAGTTAGAAGAGATACCAGTAGGCATAATGTTGTTGTACACTGTGCACAGGTTATTCTTGTAGTATTCAAATGTGGTTTTCGTGCCTTCATATCTGGTTGCAGTCCTTATTCTGAGACTCTCCTTACTCAATGAGGTTTAAACACTGCTCTCCCATTATTCCTTGATTGGTCAATAAAGCTAGCTGATCGATCAATGACTGAACAGGGGAAAGAATAGCACAGAACTGACTCCCAGCTAGGGGAGGGGCAGGAGACAGCGGAAGTGGGGATTAGCCACAGGGAGAGAGTCCAAGAGAGATCATTAGCGAATCCTTGGAGCCCAGAAAGCCAGATCCATACTAAAATGCAGGTGTCACTGGGGCTTTGATTACGAGGAAGCCAGATTAGTTCGTTGGATGAAAATAGAATAATACTGCTCAGTTGTTGTGCCCTTAAAGCTTGTTAAATAAATATAATAGTCCAGTCTCAATTATTTGGGAGCTAGCTGGGTTAAGAAGAAACCTGCCACAAACACTTAAAATGCCATTACAGATACCACTAGTTTTGAATCTCCTCTAAATCTCTTACAGCCCCTCTGATTATATCAGGCCCCTAAGAGTATTATTCTCCCTGATTAAATCATCTTTGCTGATTTCCCAAAATTCTTTCTGCTACAGGGCAATGCAACAGTAGGATGAGTCAGCAGCAGCATCCTGAGGTGCCCCACTCACGGTGGTGAAGTTAGTGCCCAGGACCCTACACTAAGAGGTGGAAATCTTGGGCAGTATTCTGGAATGCTGCCTAAGACCATGTTTGTAAAATGAATTATTTCTGAGTAGTATTTTGAATGAGAAATGTCCCCCACAGGCTCATGCATTTAAACCTCTGAGCCCTGTCGGCGGTGCTGTTTGGGGGGCCCCCGTGGAGAAGTACAGCCTTGCTGGAGGAAGTATATCATGGGCTTTGATAGTTTTGAGCCTCCCCCTACTTTCCATTTCTCCATACTTCCTGTTTTCCCTTCTAGATGGGACCTCTTAGTTTCTTGCTCCTGGCCTGCACTTCTGATTTTTAAATAGAGTGTCTTGTTATATAATCCAGACACCCTGAACTCATGGAAGGTTTCCTGCCTGCATCTCCGAGGTGCTGGAATTACAGGCATGCCTCATTATTCCTATCAATAAAACCAAAACTTAATATTAGAGAAAAAGTGAATCATTTCATAAGAGACATCAGTTCTGAAGGTTTTGTTTTATATGCCTAATAATATACATTGAAAATACATGGAGCAAACTGCATAGAATGCTAATTAATAAACCTTTAATCATTTCAATGCCTTACTCTCAATAACTGATGCAATAATATAGTTAGAAAAACAAAAAAAAAATATAGAATACTTGAATAAGACTAAATGCCAACATTACCTAAGTCGATTTACACAACTAGGTACCTTAAATGGTAGAGGTACACAAGATATAATTATCATAATAAATCATCTTCTATGCCATGAACTGTGGCAACAAAGTCAAGTAGATTCCAGTTTTAACTGCTATATTCTTTTAAGTATAATGCAATAAAAGTACTCAGGCACATAAGATAATGGCAAATAACCAACTATCCAGAAATCATATAGCATGTTTTCAAATAAACCCTGACTCAGGAACAATCAAACAGAAAATGAATATCATGAAATAGTATGCGAAAACATTTTATAAAGTAAGAGGTATCATCCCTATTTGCGAGATTATTCTTAAATTCGGTTAACAGGAATTTGTTACAAATTTTAGCTTCAATGTGTCTTATACATCTACCTCAGATGCAAACTAAAAACTTAGGAAGTACTCTTTGCAAAATGCCAAGTATAATCCAGAATGGTTTGGGGCTAGCTGGAGCCACACAACTGGTTTTCAAGCTTCTCTTTTTAAAAGAAAAAAATAGGGGGGGGGACAGAATCTGGAGAGATGAGTCAGTGGTTCAGGGCACATGCCCCACCTTTGAAGGGCCAGGTTCAGCTCTCGATGGTTCCCAACCATCCATCACTCCAGTTCCTGGGAGATCTGACACCCTTTCCTAACCTCTGAGGTAGCGTACACGAATGCCTGCAAAGCACTCTGCACATAACAGAACATAAAGCTGTCTAAAAATGTAGAAATTAAATAAAAAAGAAAGACCTTAAATCTCAGGCTACACTTCGCAGACACGTGACTAACTGTTGTCTCCCATTGTTATTTCTTCTGAAAACATTCAACTGTAAACACTGCTAGAGAGAGCACCACACACTCAGGCTCTCTGTGGTCTTTGTTGAAGAATAGAAGTGAGCATATGTGCTCCATGCCATTGCTTGTATCATTAAGCATCAAAAAAAAAAAAAAAAAAAACCCAGCATCTGCAAGCCCCTGTTTTAATTAGATCCTGAAGTAATGGCTGCAGCTGAGCCATTTATTGCTTCTGTAAACGAGAGGCAGTAGAGGGAAGATGCTTTCCCTATTATCACTTTTGAATGAGGCAGAAACATAGGTGGAACCTGCTAGAAGAGGAGCTCAGACTATCTTCTGGTGTGATGCAAATAGCTGGAGAAAGACAGCAGGGTCAGCATGTCCCAGTGAGGGGTAGGGAGGGGGAAGAGACCCCAGTGACATCAAGGCAGGAACCCAGAGAGCTCACCAGTGTCATCACCCAGGGGGACATAGCATGCAATGCCAGCCGTTGAATAATCATCTTCATAAATGATAGCTTTATTCTTAAATAACAGTATCTTCATTTTAATAGACATATAATAATAGAATATTTTTGTGTGCTACTACAGGAAAAAAATCTGGAGATAGTACAAATATATATCCAATTATTGTTAACCCACTTGATTTGTTTTTTAAATTAATGGCTAGATATTTTTATTACTGGAAAGTGAAAAAGTATTATGAAATTAAAATACACACCATAAATTGTCTCTAAACAGCTGTAATTTTTCCAAAGCAATAACTTGCTGTAGCAGGGTGTTGGTTGCTCGAAATTATCATGTCTATTTTCCCTCTTTTCGAAGATTAACCGTATTGACGAAATTAATTTTTATAGTAAAAACTTGCTTTTTAGAAATTATTACATCATAAAAATTGCAAGGGAGATTTTCCAATTGCTTACAGAATAGATCCTTAAATTTTTTCAAAATAGACAGCTGTGCAGAAAAATGAAGGTTTTCATAATATTAACCGAGACCAGAAAAGCATGTCAGATTTATAAAACCATTTGTTCCTACAATAGCATACAAGTGGAAGGCTCCTGAAGGGGGCTGGCTGGGAGCACTTCATTATCTTGAATGGTGGATTAATGCTCGCAGTTTTCCACAGCTCACTTTTCTGCAGGGGCTGGTGTGAGACGCAGTATATTATGCAATGTTCTTGTCATGTGTCCATGATGATATTAACAGTCTGATGCTAAACAGGTTCTGAGGAAATGAGGAGGGAAAAATGACTTACTATATTTACCCTGAAACAAGATTCAATCTGCCGCTGTATTTAGTGCTATATTTTTCATTATCTTACAAGCATATGTTGGAACTGCTGCAGATGATGAAGTTAGCTCCTGGGCAGACTTAACCATCAATGCTTCCCATTTTGATTTTTAATAAGAAGAATGAGCAGATTGTTTGTGACCTTTGTCAAGGGCTTCATTGAAGACAAGAAAACTAACCACAAAACTGCTAGCCCGGAGCCCTACTGAATATTCAAAGCACCTTCACTAGAATAAACTGTCTATGACAAAGCCATTGTTACTGAGAGAGCCTTATCCCTCATCTTTTAGTGGATAATGACCAACACTCATCTTTGAATCCTGGTTGTGAAATGGTTCACGCCACAATGGAGAGAAAGTGGACATTTACAGTCGCTCTGTCCCCATCTCTTATAGAAACAATGAAGACCGTACAGATAATGCGAATGTTGAATTTTTGGGTTTTTTTCTTTCTTTCTCTCTTTTTCTTTCTTTCTCTCTTTTTCTTTCTTTCTTTCTTTCTTTCTTTCTTTCTTTCTTTCTTATAAGCACTTTTATTTTGCTGAGTAGAAATTTATTTTCCTTAAATCTTATAGTTATTTGGTTACAAGAAAATACAATTAATTAGGAAAAAATCAGTTGCAAATTTTTAAAACCTCATGCTTTTCAAGAGTGACTGTTAACTCTCAAAAATCACACATTTAATAGTGGCAATGCTCTAAATTGTCTTTCCTTGGACAGTTGCTATCTAAAGTGGCGTTACCAAGTAGTGACAGCAGCTAACAATTTGTGAGTAGTCCACCACGCACTAGTGAGCTTGCTCCAGACTGTAAATGAACACATCGATTCATCTATTGAAAAAATGTCTCGGAACAAGTGTTTATAGTGCAGCTGCTTCACATCCCAGAACGCCATTTTGAGTAGGCTGTTGATGGACCCTGATTAACTAGACGTCACAATTTAGAATCAATGCCCTGTTAGGTTGCCTTTGCTGAAATCACACATCGCTTACATGAATTAATGCTCATAGGTACTTCCAACAGATGCCGGCGTAGAGTAATTGTTTTCACTGCAAAGACCTAAGTTGAGATTTTACATCAAAGAACTCTGAAGGACAGCATTGTGACAAAAGTTGACTTCTTTCCACATTTAAATGATACACACTGATTGATCTTATGACTTTCTATTTTAAACATAATCCAGTTAAAGCATATAAACTACATTTAAAATTTCCCAAACTGTTGTATTATTCTTTCATAGAAGTCTTTTTCTCTCATTAGGAAATTGAGATATTTTAAGGGCAATATTATAAACCAGTCCTGTGAGTTTGCCCAGATTAAAAGACTAAAGCCTTTGACACTGAATTCCAATCATATAATTTTATGTACGTGCATCTGTTAGTTGAAAAATTTAATATACACTGTCAAAATTTTTTAAACTGAAAGCCGTTTTGTAACATATTCTAGATGAACAAAATGGAATACAGTGTTATTCCCTTAGCCTGTTTCATCCTTGTTTGTTTTTTTTTTAAGCTTCAACAAAGAATGCCTGTCACAACATTAAAGAAATATGGACAGTCTTCAGCAGTGCAATTGATAATGAACAAATATGAAAATAAAAATGATTAATCATAAGAGACCCAGATGAGTAAATGAGGACTTGGAAATGAGGGAAATTGTTAAGTAGTCATTTGCTTAAAAATTACATAGTTGGAAGAATGTTTCCAGTCTGCCTATCAAACCTGTCGGAAGTGCTGTATAACTAACCAAGAGGATGTCAGGTCTACTGTCCCAGTTTGCATTTGGGTGGTTTGATGTAATATGGACACGATGTCTCCTTTCAATGCTCCAATTCTTGAGGTAAATTTAGTGACCATTATTTGGTTTTGATCTTCTGTATCCCTTAAGAGCAACATGTGGGCGTTCCTATCAGTGACCTAATTCCTTCTAATACAAATCACTAGAGAAGAAGACAGATGATATGAATGGGCTTACAGGATGGGTTACCTACCACCATTAGCCTTGTGCTAATGGGCAGGATTTGAACAGATGTGTGAAAAAGCCTGACTTGTACCAGTTAATATTGAATGATTGTAAGACTATAGGCGCTGAAGAAATCTGCACAGGAAAAGATGGTTCTAGTGGGTAGTATTCATATCCCACAGACTTACATCAAGACATCTTGAAGGGAAGACTGTTACACGAACATAACTTCCTATTTTTATGGCTTTTAATCTTTTTAAAATTTTAATTACATCAATTTTGGAAGTACAGTATAATTTGATGTATGAATATAGTCTCTAATGATAAAATTGTGGTGGTTAACATTTTCCCCTTTAAGCATCTAACACTTCTTGACTAACACATAATATTTGTACATATTCGTGTAGCTTGTATGTCTTCTAATACTATCATAGACGCAGCTAATTGTATTTTGAAGTGTTGTGAATATAGTGTGGCAACACTTTACATGGAAAACATTAGTAAAGGAGGAGGTGGTATTAAAGAAAAGGGATGACTCTGGGGTCAGGAAAGCCACCTGTGAAGTAGCTATGGGGCAACCAAAGGCATACCTCCAGATAACTGTGATTAGATACTGACAAGACTCTCAACTCCATATCTCATATGATATTTTAGATATTAGAAAAATATGCATTAAAATAGAAGAGCTATGAATAAACGCTAGGTGATAATGCTTAGGTTAGTCTTCATCTAGAAGCAGATGTGATCATATTGTGTTATAATATAATCGTAACCTTCTAGAACATACTGAAGATATGTTATCTCCTACTATAAGATCCAGTAAGTTGTTCCTTTACCTGACCTAGGCACTCTGTATACATGTTAACGAAGGAGCTGGTGCCCACTCAGGCTCCCTTTCATAACTGTCTTCAAATTCCAGCAGTTGTAGGGCAGTTGTAGACTCTGCTCTTCGTATTTTTCCTTTCTTTATGAATTTTAGGATTAAAAGCTTTGAGAAGAAATTCTATCTTATGACATTTGTTTCAATCATTAAATTGATACAACAGCCACTAACAATGCAATCTGCCAAATGGTTCTTGCATTCTTTTGTCTTGTTTGAATGGATCCTTGTTGACTAAAGAATCATGGCATAAATTCCTAGAATTTTATTTTCTTTTGTAAAAGCTGATTGGCTATACTCCAAGAGATCAAAGCCAGATTGTCTTTGGAAATTGAAACTAAAACCCTGTGCTTTTGATAAAGAGAGACCTGGATGCTATGATTCATTAATGCAATTTTGATATCCAGAACTTGAAAAATATTCTGTATGAACAATTGGGGAGTCTAGCAAAATAGTTTTGACATTTTGCTAACATTAGTGCTTCAACACTGAACCATCTGCTGGAGAGTTCTGAGTCTGAATGAAAGGTGTAAACCCGGATTAGCATCGATACGGTTTTCTACCAAGCTCGGCTTATTCTCATTTCCCTGGATGTTTTCCAAGTCCCTTTGGAAGCCAAGATTGCCATTGTGGAGCGCAGTGCCATATGTTAAGATTCATATGACATATTACCTAAAAGTCATGAATTATTATGCCGTCTCTTTGCAGAGCTGTGATTAGAAATGTTTATGTAAATGTACCTCTAATGGGAAAAAGGAAAAGGTACCCAGGGTTGGGCAACAGTTTGCATGGTGGCATTGATCAAACTCCCTTGCTTAGTCAGAGTATTTCTCAGAAACAACCAAATCCTCTTTTGAAGAAAAACCAATACCATTTTCTCTTTTTAAAACAGAGTCCCACTTTTCAACCAGGAAGCTGGACTGGCTCAGAGCTCACAGACATACCATACAGGCCCAGGCAGGCCTTGACAGCGCCGCCACCCTTCCTCAGCCTCCTAAGTGCTAGCATTATAGGTGTAAGCCACCACTCCCAGGCCAACAGGACATTTTCCTAAAGGTATTGGATTTAGACTAGAGAGAACAGATGTGGGATCTCATGGAAATAAGCCAGTGACTTACCCTGCAAAACAATAATCACCAGGAAAAATGAAATGACTCAAAAGCTATCTAAAATGCCCTGTATCCCACCTCAGGAACAGTGCTGAAGGCCTTTACTCGCAGCACTCAGGAGGCAGAGGCATGGTACCCAAAGCTACATATATTGAGACCCTGTCTTTTGTGTTTGTTTTTAAAGTCTATGTCTAAGGACAAATCAGCAATGGCGAAAGAACATGTCATGCAACCACCAAATACATTGGTATTATTTTTTCTTGCATAAATATATTCATATATATGCTTTACACATATACACATACACACAGTGTTTCTAGTTGTAAGAGATAATACAAGTAGTGAATTAACAGAGCCCACCTGGAGATTAGAAATGTTAAATAGCACTTGGACTTTTGAGGTTTTAGGGACTGCCATCTTTGAATTTCTTTACATGAAAATAGATGAGTACTTTGAGGTAGAAACTGGACTTGTACACCTTCAGCTACATTTTCTTATCCTGGCCTTCTTACCTTGAAACATTAGTAAGAGATGAATGGAAATTGACTACGCTAACCTGGGTAGAAGGAAAGTTTCCCTATCTTGCATTTTATAGTCCACATTTTAAGTAATATATTTTAAATGTTTGTGTTGCTTACAGTATTTGAAATAATCATTTTTATTAATGTTTAATGTTAAAAGATGAGAAATAAAGATAAGGGATTGAGGTCAAAATGGCTATTATAGTATTCTAAATATGTCATATTTTTTACATATCATGACCATGAGGCAGTAGACAGGTTAGCCAAGATTGGTTTTATAGAATCATTTGTAGGAGACATGTTTCTATGCATTATCATAATTAATTGATTTTGTTAAGAATAATGTGTGTGTGTGTATGTGTGCATGTGCGTGTGCGTGTGTGTATGTTTCTAGAGACATTGTCTCCCTGTCCTAGCTGACATGGAATTTATCTGGTCAGGAATAATTTGCTTTATAGACCAGGCTGGCCTTGAACTCTGAGATTTCTTCATGTTCTATGTATATATATATGCATATGTATATGTATATATACACACATATATGTATACACACATATATCTCTACATACATACACATGCATACATACATGCACACATTAATCCCCTGGTATATATGACACTCAGTGTTTTGAGACGCTGTCAGCATGCAGTCCTCACGTCATACTACATGGATCCCCAGACACAAACTTGCTGCTCTGTATTTTCTCATCTCCAGTGCAGCAGAGCAAGTATCCAACAAGCTCAGTGGCTGTAGGCTTGGGCCCACGTGACTCTGTGTGGGATCAGCATGATCGGCTGTCACTGGTTTCACTGACATCTGTCCCCACAGTGAGACAAGCTGCAACATGAATTATTGAAGACGTACACATGCAGATCTGAGTCACGACCATGCCAAATAATGCATTTTGCCACACTCTTGAGAGCTGACAAGAGGCCTGGTTGACATCATCCTTAACCCCTTTGACAATCTGATACTGTGGTACAGATTAAAATGAAACTCGTGGTTATGGCACCGTGTGACAGGCTGTGTCTCAGATACACACAGAAACACCCCACCCCTTAAAGAGCTCTCATCTGCCCCCTTTTAGCAGCTATTTGCCACGTGCTTTGAATATGCCCACTTTAAAAATCTTTCTTTCACCAGACCATTAATATCCCACATTTAAATGATAAAAAGAAATAACCTCATTTGTACAGTGATCTGAGTTTTGCAGCACAGTCTTATGTTACTGAGGAAGTCTCTATAATTAGACTATCTTGGAGCAGCTCATAAAAATAACAAATATTTGGATCAGTAATCTTTTGAAAGTTTTGGCAGAGTTTAGACAATGTGCTTAATAGTCTTACTAGTTATGAACTATTTACCAGAGTCACGGTTTAAGGGTCTGTCTTTTGAATACTTTGTGTTATATGAATAAGCTGCCATAGGATAATTGCCCCCAATTCACTGCCCTATGCATATAGGACCCAGCTAAATCTGGTGCAGATATCCTTACATGTGTGTGTGTGTGTGTGTGTGTGTGTGTATGTGTAAGAATATGTTTGTATTAACATGTAGATGATGTAAACTTAAACTCATATAGCAAATCATATTTTTCTACTACTAATGGTGCTACCTTGTAAATTTCTCAGATATAAGCTGTGTGGCCTTAAGGAGGCTGCTTGCCCTCTCTGTGTCTCCATGTCACCATGATGATAGCATAGCACACTCACCTGTCATGTGGCACTGTTACATAGACAGAATGATGCACTACTATTTTGACAAATTCAGAGCTGGAGTGCCTGCTCCCTGTTACAGGCATTATAGCAGCCAATCGCTGTCACAATGCCTTGTTTCCATGTTACAGTGGCAAGGTCCCCTTGAAAAACAAAGTAAGAGGATTTCCCAGTAATTATGCAGGGTCCTTCCCCTCCTCTTTCCACTTTCTCCCTTCTTCCTTTTATTTCTCACTAGGGATTAGACGGTGGCTGTGACTTTTAGAAATAAATTTCTAAATTTATTTCTAAATAAGGTGCTGGGAAGAAAGTTGAGAGATACTTTTCTAGGTCTCTCAAGACTCTGCAGTTGCTCTGAGAGGGCCAAGTGGCTGCCTCAGTCCTGTGCTGTGCCTTTAAGATTTTGTTGTTGCTGGGCAGGGCATTAAAGGTGATGCACATCTTTAATCCCAGAACTTGGGAGGCAGAGGCAGGTGGATTTCTGAGTTCGAGGGCAGTCTGGTCTACAGAGTGAGTTCCAGGTCAGTCAGGGCTATACAAAGAGACCCTGTCTCAAAACCAAAACAAACAAACAAACAAAAAAACCAACAACAACCAAAAAAACGATTTTGTTGTTGATAGTAAATGCCCAGGGAGGTCAGAATCTTCCCCAGAGCATTGCACAGCAAGGGCAGGTCGTATTTGACCCATTCTGTACCACCTTGTGGGGACAGGAAAGCACAGGATCTGACCCTTTGGTTCTTAGATACATGAATAATAGACTACCCTGTGTCTCTGACCAAGGAGTCTTATGTGTACAAAATCTATGGTGGTCTACCTTGTAAGACTGCCAGTCCTGTGAGATCTCAGACACTTTACTATCTTGATGGAGGTTTTTGTTTGTTTGTTTGCTTGCTTGCTTATTTTATAATCATCCACAGTGTGCCGGATTCAGTGTGGATAAGATCTTATATGATAAAATATTTATGGGATGGGTGCTGGATTTTAGATAGAGGATTCAAAAATAAGGAAGAATGAACAAGGATTGTGTACCATTCACTGCCTCCTGTTGATGAGAAAGAAGGCTATGACCCAATGGTGTTGGTGACAGCAATATCTTGGAACAGTGCCCAGGGATAAGGATTTGCCCCTGCATCTTAAATGGCCTCTCCCACCACACAATGACTCCTGACCTCAAAACAGCCTCAGGGAGTGCTTAACCAAACGTTTCAAATCCAACTTGTTCCTGCCTCTTCTCTTTTACCCTGAATCTTATGTTATGGTTTGATCAATGCCTGATTTCATTTGAAATCTGTTCTTGTAATGATCACTAACTTGCTTTAACTTGGAGGGATTTTTACTTCTTTATTATGTACTATGACAGAAAGTTCTTTTTTAGTAACTAGTATATATTCATCCATTTTTTATCTCTGGTAAAAACAGCATAAGAGAGGGCTGATCACTCTCTGTTCTTTCCAGAGTTGAACCTGATTAGTTCAGCCCTAAGGTCTAACACTAGTCCATGATTGGCTGAAGTTATCAGAGAATTTTATTTTATACCCCTATTCTACAGCCATTCCAGAATGGACTTGTGGCTTAGTGAGTCCATTAGCACTGATCTCAGGAATTTGGTGGCCATGCTGAAATGAACAAGCAAATTGTCCCAGCCATCTTGTGGCTGTCAACACAGCCACCTTGTGACTGTCAGTGGAGTGGGGGTTCAAAACAGGCAGAGTCAAAAGGTTCGTGCTCACAGGGCTCCTTTGTGTTCATTACATCATCTATTGAGGATCTTTTCATTCAAATAATAAGCATCTCTCTCTCTCTCTCTCTCTCTCTCTCTCTCTCTCTCTCTCTCATGGTATTACTAATTAGGAAAGTATTCTACTGAATACTTACTTAATAGAGATGGTATTATTGGCCTGTGCTCAGTCTTTTGGGAATCCAAGTCCTGTTATTGGTTCAGCTGATGTTCTGAGGGACTATAAAGATCATATTAAAAAGGTAATTATGAAAACAAGTCAAGTATAAAAGGTAATAGATGAAGAGCCATTTGGGGGAAGGCACTTCCCTCAGTGAATACATGTTTCCCTCTCTCTTGTTTGAGTTAGTCTGAAGCCAATACAACTGGTGCTATGGCCAGAAGACAACTATCTTATTTGTCTGCTTCCCCACTCTGTAGACATTCTGCAATCTGCTTTGTTATATCCTGCTCAGCCAAGAGGTGCTCATACTCTCTCTAAACCCTCACCAGTCTTGTTCTCAAGGACATCATTCATAACAATGCACTACGTCTTGAGTGTGAGCTTGAGTGTGTGTGTATGTGTGTGACTGTGTGTATGTGAGAGTGTATGAGTGTGTTTGTAAGAGAGTGTATATGTGTGTGCATGTATGTGTGTGAATGTGTGTGAGTGTATATGTGAGTGTGTTTGTGTGTGAGTGTATGTGTGTGCATGTGTGTGTTAGTGTATATATATATATGTGTGTGTGTGTGTGAGAATGTGTATGCGTGAATGCGAATGTGAATGTATGACAGTGCGTGTATATTTGTATGTGACCGGGTGTGTTTATGTATTGTTCATGTGTGTGTATGTTTATGAATGTATGAGCATGTGCACATGTGTGCATGTGTGTGTTAGTATGTGTGAATGTGTGTGAGTATATGCATATGTGTGTATGTATGAATGTGAGAATATGTGAATATGTGTGTGTAGATGTATGAGTATGTGTGTGTGTGTGTGTGTGTATTATTGCTTGGGAAGATGTCAAAAATCTATGAATCCCATTTCCTTTCAATATTCATGGAAAGTTGTTTAAAACTTTGAATATAGTATAAAGAGCATTATGACTTCTGTAAATCTTATATCTATATTAGTACTAGGTAAAGGTCTCCTTTATCAGTTAATGACGGTGTACATTAGTCTCATGTGTTAAGTTACCCAACATAGTTCATTCAAATAACTATATTTGAAATACAGATAAAAGATATTTCTCCAATTGTATGGATCCGATATAATTTGAACAGAGATACCTTTTGTTTTCCTTAAAACCACAGTGACCAAAGCTTTTTTTTGCTCTATTCTCAGACCATGCCTAGACCATGACAGTAAGAGTCAGTGGAACTCAAGATGCTGATCCTTAACTGGTTTTAGAATAATGATTTTTTATCTATGTAATAAATATATTACATTAATAATACAATAATGCAGACTATTGAAAGAGGTTTGACAATTATCTGTGTGGAGTGATTTTCCTCTTCCTGCTCCATTGGTTTCTAGGTGTATGTGAGAACAAAATAAAGATTGAAGATTTATTTTCCACTTCAGAATTATGCATGCACAGTTAAGTAAATGCAGGGTGTTGGTATTTAAATGAATTATGCGGATTGCTAAGGTTACATTTATAAAGTTGTTTTGAGTCAGGATAAGAGAAGATAAGGGTCCATCTTTCCTTCTGTCTCATATCCAGTTTTGTATATGCTTGTTAGACAATGTTAGAACTTACCATAAATGGCGTGCTTTAAATATCATTGTTATACAATTGCAATGTGTCTGTCAGTGAGTTTTGAAGCAGGTGAACTACCTTTGTAAATGCGTAAGTTAGAGAAAATTGAGCAGTAGAAATTCTTATAAATAATTCATATGCTCATGAAAAGAAAATTTATTTTTTAAAGTATTTTTCTCTGCCCTAAGCTAGTTATTGAAAGAATATGTTGAAAATACCTGCATTGTTTGAAAATGATATCCTTATTCCCCCATGTTAATTTATTTATGAGAATGTAAATTTTATGCAAAATTAGGAGACTCCCTGGGGTTATAGCATTCTACTGTCAGCAAGATACTTAAAAAACAGATGTTTTAATATAGTCTTTAGGATTTGATGAGAAAAATTATGAAGTGTTATGTGAAGTCTATTTCTTGTAATTTATTTTTTTCAAAAGCATATTGATGCCACTCTTCCTTAGAGCTGATATACAATCCTTGTCTACTACATATTAAAAACTTTTCTGAATTTATTAAATAAATACCCATATTACTTTCCTTTTATATCTTTTTCTTTAATTGAATGTTTGGAGTATGTTTTATCAAACCTTTTTACTAAGTTGAACTTTCAGAGAATAACTTATTTATTAAAATATACTAAAAAATAGTAGTACTACTTATAAAGATAATTTAGCATTACAGATTCATGGCAATCCCCAGAGAGTAAGTGGATTTTAATAGTTGCTATAAATCCAACTATGGAAAGATCTTACCTCAACATGGGGCATAGAGGCTTTCTGGCATGTTCTATCTCTAGACCACACTCAATTGTCAATCAATGGTTTTATTCCTTCTTGCCATGAAAAGGTGGAACTGATAGCTTGGGTGTGTATGGCATGCTGAGCTTGAGAGACAATGGCCACTTGGCTTCTTGTTCCTTATATACCCCACACCTTCAGATAAGCATGCAGGTATACAGAAATTATGTTTATCCTCTAAGGAGAATTAGGTCAAAACACCAACACAGGCAGCTTTATGAATTTTTTCAATATTAGATATAGTACTAAGTTTTCTTTTTTCTATCTGTATGTGTGTGCACATGTGCGTGTGCATGTGTATGTGTGTGTGTGTGTGTGTGTGTGTGTGCTGGAATGCTCATGCAGTGGCGTGTGATTGCATGTAGAGGCCTGAGGTTGATGGCAGCAATCACCATCCTCCATTGCTCTTCCAGCTTTTCATTGATCTCACTCAAACTCAGAGATCATGGATGTGGTTAGACTTGTGAGACAGCGTGCTTTGGGGAATCCCTCCCGGTCTCCATTTATTTATTTATTTATTTATTTATTTATTTATTTATTTATTTATTTATTTATTTATATTTAGAGGCTGTTGGTATTCTGTCTAAGCTCCAACCCACACCTACCTGGCAATAGCCAGGTATGCCCCACCCCATAGATCTGGCCCACTATAAAAGGGGATACTTGGCCCTCCTCTCCCTCTTTGCTCTCTCCCACATACTCTCACCTCTCTGCCCCTTGGGCTCTCCTCCCTGCCTCTTCTCCATGTGGTCATGGCCAGCCTCCACTCCACTTCTCTACTCTCTCTCTCTCTCTCTCTCTCTCTGCCTTTCTCTACCACTAACTCCCATCCCCTACTCTGAATAAACTCTATTCTATACAATGCCTGAGTGTGTGTGGTCCCTCAGGGTGGAGAAGTGCCTGGACAAGGGCCTGCCTGGGCACCTTCCCTCACACTGCTGTGCCACACTCCCTTAATCCCCAATCCTCCCTTTTTAAGCCCTTCACTTGGTGCTATGCTGTGACTCAGATGAGAAACACCATGGGTTTTGCTTTAAGCCCTCTCATTGGTGCAGAAACCTGGGATGAGAAACACCATGGGTTTTGCTTAAGCCATCTCAGGGACGAGAAACACCATGGGTACACTTGATTAAGCTTCATCTTCATTTGGCCTTTCATAGGCTGAATGACAGAGAGACCAGAAATTTAAATCCTTTTATGTAATTTGTATAACTTCTAGAGATCTGCACTTCAGTATTTCCACTTGCATGGCAACAACTCTAACCACTGAGAAATCTGCCCAGCCCCTCTTCCTTTCTTTGGAGACTGACATGAGCTCACTGTGTAGTTGAGGATGGTCTGGATGTCTCCTGAGTGCTGGGATTACAGACAAGGACCGTCAAGTCTAGTTTATATGTTGCTGGGGATTAAACTAGGGTCTTTATTCTTGCTGTCTACCAACTGAGCTACACTTTCAGTTCCCACGCCTGTTCTTTTCATGTGGATCTATAGGCACTTGTTAAATTGTGAAGACTCAAGCAACTCAGGCCTAATAGGCCAAGGACCAGGACCTGTTTTCCAATGATATATTTCTAGATTTTTTGTTGTTGTTGTTGTTATTTTTTCTTAAAAAAAAAAGAAAGAAAACAAACTGGCTTTTGGCTTTCAGTACTAATTTGTGTGCTGTTTTGCATATATTTGCATACGACATTACTGAATCACTAATTCCAAATATGCAAAATAAAATAAAATTAATTAAATAGGGTAAATGACTACAGTTGAATTCCAACTCAAGAGGAAGGGCATGGCACATTCTCAATACATAACAGATTTTAAAAGCAATCATCCTAATTGCATAGCAGATGAAGAGTCAGCAACCCTGAAGCCGAGGATGGCTATGCCTCAACTTTTCTTGGCAGGGGTTTCGCGGGAGACTTCTTTGGCATAGTCTGCCTTTGAAGCTCTGCTGGTCCCACTCTTGGAGGTCATCTCACCACCATTATTATCCTGTGTGTTTAACATTCATAAATATAGACACGGCGATTCACTGGGTTATTGGATCCACCTGAGCTAAAGTATACTGAAGTTTTCTTAACCAAAGTAAAGAGAGGTAAGTTTTCAAGATTTTATTTGTTGAGAAGAGCAAAGCTGGGGTAGAAAAGTTATGTAGTTTATTCAACCTGAAGTTGTTTGTCCTGAATTCCAGTGTGGCCCTGGTGTTTCCTTCTTCCTATTTTTGTAATGGCATCGATGATCTGGTCTGTGTGTTATTCCTTTCCTCAGGCTCTCCTGTGTCTCCATGGAGAAGAGGCACGCAGTGCGGCTCTCCCCTGCACCTCTGTTTCCTCCTTCAGTTTCAATCCTTATTATCTCCTGCTGCCTTATTATCTCCATTTCCTCTTTTCTGTATGTCTTAAGAGGGTCTCACAGCCTTATTCATGACTTTCTGTTTATTGTCAATTTATAATTAATGTTTGTGATTTAATACAAACAACTTTATATCAACAAATCTAATAGCACATGACTGAGAATCTCTTCTAGGTCAAACACTTTTCCAGATTTTAGGTACAATAGCATAAAATGCAGCCAATTAAAAACCTTCCCTTCCTGGAACTGCAGTGTTTGCAGTGAGTCAAGAAGTAGAAGTAGCCAGGAAGTACGGTGTAAACTATGTCGACTGATTATTCATGCTGGGGAAGAAAGAGAGAAGGACAGGATGAGGAATAGATGATTTGGTCATAAAGAACTGGTTCAATTTTAATAAAGTGATCAAGGAGGCTTTATTAGATAACCACATATGAGCAATGACCTGATGGCGTAGGGAGGCAAATCATATAGGGAGCTAGAGGAGTTGTCTTCCAGGAAGATGGAAGAACAAGCACACCAGAGACCCTCTTAAGACATACAGAAAAGAGGAAATGGAGATAATAAGGCAGCAGGATTGAAACTGAAGGAGGAAACAGAGGTGCAGGGGAGAGCCGCACTGCGTGCCTCTTCTCCATGGAGACACAGGAGAGCCTGAGGAAAGGAATAACACACAGACCAGAGGCAGGAACCAGCACACCAAAGAACAGGGATTACATGTCAGCTTTTGTACGGCCTTGACGTTTTACTCTGAGAAACACAAGGTTGCTGGAGAGACTGGATAAAAGAATGTCATGCTTCATGTGACCAGTTTTTGTTGTGTTGAAAAAAAAATCCTGATATTATTGTAGCTCCTTCAAGTCAGAGAGACAATCTCCTAACATTGAGTTCTAGGCTAGAAGTTCAAGCCACATTAGTTATTTGGAAGAATTAGCTGTGGTATAGGTATAGAAGTAGATCCAGGCCATGCGATGAGAAAAGCAAAGAACTGTAAGATGTCACAGAGGCGGCTGAGGTAGTCAGGGCAGGAGAAAAGATGAGACTATTTTTAGGAAATATCTGACAGGGTTGAGCACTTCAGGCCCAGCAGAGAATGCTGCTTAGATTTTATTGGTGTCACTGAAATTCCTGGCAAGAATGATTGACACTGCAGGTGTGAGGTATATCTGCAGAGAACTTCCCTGGGAAGAATGTTCTTCTGGAGGTGTGGGAGAGACGTGGATGATGCTATCAGCAAGTTGGCAGGCAAACCATGGGATAAATAAGCAAGTTCCTTTGCTTCGCCCTTCATTCAAACAATGACCTGACTGCAGTGATGAGGGAATAAAGGAAGGACAGACATATGAGCAGATGTACAGAAAAGCAGGTATTGAGTGAGCGGTGCTTGCTCTGAAGGAGGGCACCAATGCAATTGCAGCAGAACTTAAGTGAGTTTATTTCATGCTTCTAAACTGAGGAGACACGTTTATGGTATAGAACTGAACCAAGAAGTAGGCTCAGCAGATCTCATAGGATATCTCTGCAGGGAGCCTCCCATAGCTTCTGTCATTCCAGAAGAGGAAACTATGCTTAGTAGAATAGTTTCTGCACACAGCATCATCATTTGCAGTACGATCAAAGGAAGGCTTTGGCTGTTTTGGATGTTACCTGATATCATCATATCCTGAGCCAGATGGGTAATTATATGAAGTACAAACAAAGCATCCATGTTGGGCCTGTTGGAAGAATGTTCCCGGTTGTGTCTTAGCATCATCATAAATGAAAATTACTGTTTCCTGTTGGCTTCTTTTGAAAAAGCTTTGTCCTACAGAGGTCTACTGCCTTTATCTTACCATATTGTGTATCTTAATAATTTATCTTTTTGTATATAGATCTATGAGTCAGAAAATTCAGCTAATTAGTGATGTTTAGTTTAGACCAGCACAGTTTGGGAGATTGTACATTTTGAGCTGTATGATGGACAAGAGGTAAAGGAGTATACAATTTTAGTGTATGTGAAGAATGAAAACAGTTTTTATTTTGGTAAACTACAGTAGATTGAAACACATGGGCACAAAATGTTTTGTGGATCAAAAAACCAAAATGTAGAGATTGGTCTAGACTCCTAGAAGGTCACAGCTATTCAGAGAGCTGAGATCCCTATCCAATAACTGTACACATTGCTTAACCTCTAGATAAAGCTATTTTAGACATCCTAGACTCTCTTACCTCCATATAACCAACAGATGAACATCCCAGCCACCATCCATAGGATCATGAGAAGGAAGAAAGAATTGTATTTTCAATTACTAAGGGTTAGAGCAGTTTGATTAGGTTTGGTAGCTTTTAAACGCTATCACACTTACATTTGATCATACTATGCATTTTGTGTAAATAGGGACAAAGGTGAGGAAAATGTACTCAGAGCTTCAGGAGGTAAGCCAAACACAATCCACTCCTTCAAGCTACTAGAGTAAACTTTAGTTTTATAGATGCACATGGTATTAGGGCAAAATAACTCTATGATGATGGATAGTGAGGCAAATGAGGAAAGATATGTTTTAGAGGACTCCTCACTAATGCCTGTTTTGAAATTGTAAACCTGAGCCATGTATAGATTAGACTACACTTTCTGAAATTATAGTATAAAAGTGAGATATATAGCATGTAAAATATATTAGGCATTTCACCATCACAATGATCCTCTTATAAAAGAGATGACATGATTTCATCATTACAATGAAGACGTAGAGCTATATAAATGAAGTAACCTAACTCTGGTTGTTTAGGTCTGCAGAACTGAGCTAAAATGAAATCTCAGGTAGA
The DNA here is from genome assembly GCF_947179515.1 of Apodemus sylvaticus. Classification (NCBI taxonomy): domain Eukaryota; kingdom Metazoa; phylum Chordata; class Mammalia; order Rodentia; family Muridae; genus Apodemus; species Apodemus sylvaticus. The sequence continues at coordinate 12,574,562 of NC_067482.1, read as the reverse complement.
CCAGAAGTTCTGGAGTGTACTCTTAACTACTCAGTGCACTCTCCTCCAAAGCTGAATAATTTGATGAATGTCACAGTCAACTGTTTCTAGGATTGTTAATTTATAATTTATAAAGCTTTTAAATTCCCAATAGAGATATACAAGTTTTCACCAATTTACTACTCCCAATTATCTATCCTATTGTTCTATTTAAATTTGAAACTCAAACTATGTCTGATGCTGAGTAAGAAAGATAGATGGAAATTCCTCCAACAGTTGATACTTGAGTTAGACTTTGTAGAACAAGAGAATACAAACAAAACAAAACAAAACAAAACAACAAAAAAAAAAAACCTTTCTGACCTCTCTACATATCTACACATCAACAGATACTTTATTTTGGTGATGTCATGAACAACTCAGATGAACAGCAAGACTCTTAGAACACCTTTTCTGTCTTCTCTTGCATTTATTTGAAGACAGGCTAAACACCTATTATCGTGGAATCTGAACTTGATTTACTTGTGGTGTTAACAGAATAGATGGTTGGAGAAAGATTGGATGGACATATAAACGACTGGATGGATGAGAGAGTAAAGCTCAAGCTTTTGAACTGATACCTATTAATAATCCCAAGGAGACATTTCCTGTAATCCTTTTTTTCTGATCCGCTGAAATGAATTAATGGGAGGTCTCTGAATTTTATTGTAAGATTGTACATCATGAAGAATGATTATATTGTTTTTCTCTTCTATTGTTTCATCATAATTTCTATTAACCATTCTTTAATAATTATATACACATATATAGTTGACTATAAGTGTAATAGATAGTATATGTGTGTGTGTGTATGTATATGTGTATATGTAGTATAATTACTGAATAATCTAGGTCTCGAATACACTAGGCATATTTTCTTCCACTTGTTTTCACTCTCTCCTGTCACTTTCTCTGACTCTGTCTTTGAGTCTCTCTTGTTTTCAGAAGCGGAGTCTCATGCCATGTACATTAGACTCAAGCTTACTACATAGCCTTTAACTACTGGTTTTCTTGCCTCCATTTCCCAGTTGATGGGATTAGTGGAGTGCACTACCATGGCTGACCCTGTCTTCAGAGATAGATGTTTACTCCATTTCTAGGTTGGCCAGGAAGCAGCTCTGCGGCCCAGACATGCCTTGAACTTGTAACCCTGTTCCTTCAGCCTCCTAAGTAGCTAGGATTATAGGCCTGTGCTATTAAACCCAGTCTAACAAGTATTTCAGTATTTATCCCAGAAATAAATTTAATATATTTCATATATCTAATATAATTCATTTATGAATTAGTCTTTATGCATTTGTTTGAGTGACTTTGCATGTGAGGCACAATTTTGTTTTCCAACCAAAGTATCTCCTAATGTAATATATACTTATTACTACTAACTGTTTCAACAAGATGACCCTATAAAAATTCCCCAAAGGCAAAGGACGTTTACTCAAGATGCAAGAGCCACCTCAAAATAAATATGCAAGACTCTGACTTACAAAATATTCTAAATTTCAAAATGGCTTCGTCAGAGTTCTAAACCAATTGCAGGACCATTCTAAACTCTGTTCCCCAATTCAGTTTCCAGCACCTGCTTTAGATACCTTACACCTTCCTATAACCCCAGTTCCAGGGGATCTAAGACCTTCTTCTTGCCTGCATGACTACCTGTTCCCTTCTCTCTCTCTCTCTCTCTCTCTCTCTCTCTCTCTCTCTCTCTCTCTCTCACACACACACACACACACACACACACACACACACATACACACACACACACACAAAAGTAAAACAAACCTTAAAAAAGAATGAACTCTGATGCCTTAGGATATACAGGACACACTGGGACTGAATATGTGCTGCACATGTTGGATTCTGGGTTATGCCTCCTTCTGAGTAGGGAGATTTTAGAACTTTAATATAGTAAAATTCACTGCAGATGATTATATTACAGGGTATATTTCTAAGAACTTTTACAAAGCAAACACACTCCTAATTAACCGTGTGTGTGTGTGTGTGTGTGTGTGTGTGTGTCTATGCACATTCAGAATCTCCTTCCTCCTGTCCATGTGATTTACTATTCTGCTACACCAGGTAAAATATCCTGTTAGCAGCATAAGATGTGCTGTGTGCTTTAATATAAATGTGGTACTGTATGTACTCTTATGATTCCTTTTTATCCATTCAAAATTGTCTTGGAGAGAATTACCCCCGCTGTAGTATTTCTTGTTAAGATGAAATTTCTGAAGACTCCACCATGGGAACACATAACAAATATCCATTTTGTTCTTAGACATTTGAGCAACTGTTGATGTCTTAAATAATAAAAAATAATTCTGTTGTGAAATAATATCGCAAAGATAGTTCTGGAGTATAATTTTATAAACATACATATGAACCAATTTCTAACACATATATAACTAGCAATAGAATTGCGGTATGAGTATGAATATAGCCAGATTTAATGGATAGTTTCAAACAGTATTTTTTTAAGTAATACAAGCTCACATTCACAATAGCCATTCATGAGAGTTGATTGCCTTGCATGCTGTCAGTCTTAGTATTAAAGCTTTCTGCATTCCGACCATTCTGGTGTGTGTATGCAGTGTTACCATATCAAGTTTCAATTTTCATTTCATCCATGACTAATGAAGTCAAGCATTTTCCTATGTTTGTTAGGTATCTCAATATCTACTACTGGAGTATCTGAAAGTCTGAACTTTTTTACATGGTTACCGATACTTTTCTTAGTTACTCATAGGTATTCTTAATATAGTCTTGTAATGTCTTCCTTGTCTCTCTATGTTTCCTTTACCTCTGTAGGAAACCTTTCATGACTCTGGTGGTTTTTATTTGTGTGCACAGTAGTTTGTATTCTTACAACACATCTTTTAATGGAAAACAATAGAATAAAACTCATGAAAGTACAAAAAGATTATTTATAAACAAAAACATGCAACAGCATTTATGCGAATGGTACTCAATGGATAATGATCACATCCAAAGCACAGTGAACTAGCAAAAACCCTGACCGTGTGCCAGAGTCTAAAAATTTCCATAGCAATAATCAGCATTCAGGTGACCCCTGGAGGGCAACTGGAAGCCTTTGGTCATGTGACATGTGCAAGGGAGTCAGATGTCTTTCTAAGCAGAATGGCAAATGTTTGGGGTGTTTTAATAATATAGGCAGGATCGCTGCTGCCTGAAGCTTCACAGGAAACAGACAAAAGGCCACGTGCTATCCGTGGTGACAGAACCACAGATGTGTGCTGAGTACACACACTGCGTCCCAAAGTTCTGCCCACCTCAGGCATTCATCTCCATGCTCATTCCCACACTCCATTGTTGAGTAACTAGACACGCTGTTGATAGAACTGGTTATCTATCCAGCTGATGTAACTGAGTATGTTAATTAAGTGAGAGTGTGGTGAAGGATGTGACAATATAGGCCATGTCTCCACGAATCAATGGATCATTGTAAAACCAGGAACTAAAAATGATGTTAGTGAAATTGGTTTTTAATCTGGATTGTGCCGACATTATGCCATTTCTCTGAAAAAGTAATGATTTGCTAAAAACTCCAGTAAGAATATTTCATAAGCATGTATAGGGGTCATTATGGACACTGTGTAAGGCAGAATCATGATGTTTGCTTAAGTATAGCATAGTTAAATTGGGCTATATGTGTACAGGGGACACAGCTCCATTGGAGGAGTGTTTGCTGAGTACTCATGTAGCCCAAGGCTTGGTTCTCATTACCACATAAACCAGGTGTGTTGGCGCATGCCTTTGACAGCAACGCTAGAGATAACCGTAGGCAGATTGGAAGTTCAAGGTCATCTACAGTTCCGAGGCTGAAATCAGCCTGGAATATATGAGATTTTAGTTTTCTAAAAGTGGCCAACAAGAATTTCTATGATAAGTTTTAAGGGTTCCATATGTATAAATAGAATAATAAAGTAACAAATTCTTTAAAATATTTATTTTTCTAGGATTAATTAAATACTCCATATTTAATCCAATCATTATAAAGGGCATTGAGTGCTTAAATATTTTCTCAAAGTATCAATATGTTTGAATGACAGTGTTTTTTTTTTTCTTCTTCCTTCTCCTCCTTTAAACTGCTATAAACCTTCCTAAGTTTTGTGGACCAAGTATCTTGTTTGTAGAAAATGAAAAAACATCTTTCTGAAAAGAACAATACAAGGCACATGAACTACTATTTATGGACAAATTAAACATGTGAGGTTCTTTTTTCAATTTGTTTATATTGTTTTCCTTTTTTATTGGCTATTTTATCAAAGTGGATCAAGCTACGAGTTACAGTACATAACAGTCACCGCAATTTATGGTTCCAACTTTTGGAACTTCTCAGTAACTCATGGTGGTGGCCGTGTTTGGCTGGGGAAAGCCATATGGCCAACGACATTGTGAAGGAGCTGCCTAAAAGCGTTTCACAGAAAGCTGGTAAACTATGACTCTGGGCTGTGACGGCCACATGCTTCCTTTCTTCAGCCAAGAGAAGCACAACGGTGGAGCTTTCTATCATGGTTGTATGAATCCATGGCCGCATCCTTTCTCAGGACGTCAGGTAGTAACTCAGGGGCAAGCCTATGCTCCTCTGAAAAGTTATGTGGGTAGAGAGCAACACCAACTTTTCCTTCAGGAGGAACCTGTTCATGTATTTATGATTCTAGTGGTGGTTGGAGGAGCCTCGGTTCAGTTGGCTCCAGAGCATGGGGCTTTTCTTCCCAATGCCTTTCTTTGAAAGGTCTGGAAGACATTCAGCATCTTCTAAATGTCGTCCCCTGTTACAGGTTTTTACATTGTGGGCTATTTTGGTAAGGATATCTCTTCCTTGAAACAGTTATTCACTTAAAAAGCCTTCAAAATATTAACCAGTCGCTGAAGGTTCTTTGAAGAAAAATATGACTGCTCGTGTAAACAATTAATGGTTGTTAAGCATGGCAGCGTATATTATGACAAACAACACATGCTACATTATGCCAGCTGGTGTAATGATGTGATAATGTTTGACTCATTAACTCTGGCACACAGTTTACGATGCCCTTCTATGACAGGATTAATTGATTCACACATACATTAAAACAAAAATAACTAAACTAAATTCAGCTGGAAGCCTGGCTCCTCGTCTGTCATAAACCTTGCCATTGGTGATAGGCGACACGGACCCGAGAGCTCAGCGGGTTGAGGCGCTTTCAGCTGACCTCACCTTTGAGAATGAGAGCAAGAGCCCCAGTAAAGCGCCAAGGAGCACGCGGAGCGCCAGGTCTGGGCTCTTCCTGGAGTGGGTGGGACTCAGGCTGTGGAAAAGTCTGCATACATGCCTAAGGCATAGAGATAAGTGTACAGGTCATTTTAAAGTGAAAGGGTTCACGATCACTTTCAAAATCAATCTCGGTAGTAAAGAAACAATGTTTAAGGACAATATGAGAAATGTATCTTAGATGCTCTTTAAATATAATTAGATGTTTGAAAATTTTCTTCCAGAAAACTAATTCAACAGAAAGCTAATTGTCAGAGGTTTTGCAGAATTATCAAAAGGCACAGTAACAACCTGAATGCTCACTACAGTGCTAACTTCTGACTTCTTCTATGACTACTCAAGATAATGCTAATATAATTTTGAAGTCATTTTATTTTTTAAGAGATTTATACCCTCAACTTTAATTATCAAATGTTTCAACAACTATTTCTTTGGCTATATAAAACAGGAACATTTTTTTTTCTGAATTTTATTAGTTTTCATTTGCATTAATTATATAAGTTATATTTGTAATTATATGCTTTTGCAATTATATATATGTTTGATGACTTTGCAGACCCAATTCTGAGAATGCACTTGGCACGAAAGAAAGGGAAGTGAGTGGTGAGTTTGTTGTAGCTTGAATAAAAGAGAGCTCAGTGCGGATGAGAACTAGTGAAGGCCAGAGGCTACAGTAGATTAGCAGTTGCACACGTAACACTGCCCACGGAAACACAGAAGCAAGTGCAAAAAAGCATTGTATTTTTGGAGGTATGTTTAAGATAAAACCCATAGAGTATATTTAAATTTCACTTATTTTACAACTTCACTCTGGCCAAGTGACTGTACATTCTCTAATCACGAATGCATCCCGCTCCTTCAAAGATAACTAATAATCAGAACAGGATATGCAAAGAAAAAGAAGTACCAAAGCATATGTAAAGCAAATGAAGCATCTATATTAAATGAGATAATTAGCAGAGACTGTGTCTGCAAATAGCAAATGCTTATAAATGATAGACATATATCACAGAAAGAGTCATCCAAAAGACAGATAATTATCTGACACAGTTTTCCATATTCTCAAACTGAAAACTGCACATTTACTTAAAATATATACATGGATGCATAGTTTTATATATTCATATGTAACCTTTACAAAACAAAGAGAGTATCCAAAGAAGACACCAATAAAAAGATTAAAAACCAACAAAAAGAGAGTTAAGATTATAACAGAAAGCTTACAGAAATAATGGAAGACAAAACTAAACTTGGGCAGATATATTAGAACTAAAAACTTAGAATAAGTGCAAACGATCCAATGTCATAGCACAAACACATAACTATAACTCCAGGAAAGGAGAACAAAAGAAAAAAAGTATAAAAATAAGGGAGTATATTTTTTCTTTAAAAAAAAGACATAATTGGATTTTCAAATAAAAATGGCATACAATTCCTTAAGAAAAACCGAGATCTAATGATTAATGCCAAATTACATTTTAATAAAATTATTAAACTAAGATAACAATGAAAAATCATAAAATTATCCTGGGTGCTTTTTAAAAAACAGGGGAATCAATATGATTGGAACAAGATGGCATCCCATGCCTGTCATAGCTCAGTGGGAACGGCAAATGCAGAAACATCTATAGTACTTCCAGAAAAACCAAGTAGGAGCAAAGAGTCAGATTTCCAGCTAAATTGTGTTTCAAGTTCAAAGGTTACAGAGAAAGTATCACCGAGACTGTAGAAACTTAGAACAAATGCGCTAGGAATACCCACAAAAGGAAATATGCTTTCACTGAGAAAATTCAGCTATCTTAAACATGGATGAAACAGCTATTTCAGATGTGGGGGTCTTTGGGCCAATAAACTGGTGAAGAATTATAGGAGATATGTTCAAGTTCCAAAATTTCACATGTAAAACCAAAAATCTACCTACCACACTCTTGAGATGGAAAACTGCAATAGGTGAGCTAAACCCCAATTCCCAGCAGCCCAAAGGAGACACTAATGTTGTGGTCCCTGTTACAAAACAATAAAACCGTAAGCTGATATCATACTTGCATTAGGGAAATACTTGGAAATTCAAATGCTTTGTGCCTAAGCATCTGCATTATGATTGTTTTTTAATTTTATTTTTAATTTTAGTTGTGTGTGTGAGAATGCAGAGTCCTGTTGACACAGAGTCCAGAGAGTGCATCAGATGTCTCAAGATGGAGATACAGGAGGCTACAAACCACTAGATGTTGGTGCTGGGGACCAATCAACAGCTCCAACATCTGAATTTCAATAAACCCTTAGTTTCACATAACTGTTTCCACTGAAATTCAGATGAAATAAATTCATTTCTACTGGAGCATTCACAAATGAGCATTTCTTTTGCTTCCACACTAAACTTCAGCAACCAGACTTCTTTCCACACTTGCTCAGATCACCCTGTCTTAGCAAGCTTTGCTGAATCATGCCCTCAGCTTTGCTGAGTCATGCCCTCAGCTTTGCTGAGTCATGCCCTCTGCTTTGCTGAGTCATGCCCTCAGCTTTGCTGAGTCATGCCCTCAGTTTTGCTGAGTCATGCCCTCTGCTTTGCTGAGTCATGCCCTCTGCTTTGCTGAGTCATGCCCTCTGCTTTGCTGAGTCATGCCCTCAGCTTTGCTGAGTCATGTCCTCTGCTTTGCTGAGTCATACCCTCTGCTTTGCTGAGTCATACCCTCTGCTTTGCTGAGTCATGCCCTCTGCTTTGCTGAGTCATGCCCTCAGCTTTGCTGAGTCATACCCTCTGCTTTGCTGAGTCATACCCTCTGCTTTGTCAGCTTCTGAAAACCTGCTGACCTCAGCAAGACCCTTTTCTTACCAGACCACACTGCCCATGTTTCATGCTTGTCCAACCTTCTTTTAAGAGTTTCTGTTGTTTATTAACATTTGTGTTAGCTTCCCAGACCTGCTGAACAAGGTACAATAAACCAGGTTTATTTTCTACAACAGCGGATTTATTGGGAGTCTAAAAATAAAGTGTCAGCCCAGCCAGTCCCTTGTCCAGGGGGGTTGATACAGTCTGCCTTACTTCTTAGTGTCTCTCTGGTAGTAGTTCTCAATCTTGTCATCAGTTTGCCTCTGTCACTCCACTCTCTGTTTCTAGTTTTGCGAGGTATTCTGTACAGACACCAGTTACGTTGAATTAAATAAGTGTCTTACTCTTCTGTGACTTTACCTTAACGGTTTGTAGTGACTCTATTCCAAAGTAAGGTCATATACTGAAGATGGGCCCCATCACTTTGAAGTGTCTATTGAAGCTGTGTAGTCAACCCATAACAGTACCTAGTATACAGTCAGAAAGAAGTTTCCTGTTTTAATTTGAGATGCCTAAAGAGTTCTGAGATTGCAGTGATCACCATATTTAAAACAAAACAAAACATTTCTGTTAATTCTTTGAGAATTTAATAATACATACTATATATTTTGATTATATTTATTACTACTCCACCTCCAACTCCTCCCAGATCCATCTTTCCATTCTCCACCTTCTTCTCCCCTCCTCCTTTTCCACCCTTTCTTCCTCCCCCCACCTCCATCCACTGGAGCTTGGTTGTCCTATCAGCAGCCAAAGCCTTATACACACCTGATTCTTCTTCACCGACACCTTGGCAGCTAGGAGTGGAAGCTGAGAGCCTACCCCTTATGCTGGACTGTTTCCTGACCTAGCCTTGTACAGGTCTTATGCAGATGACCACAGAGACTGTGAGTTCATGAACACACTGATTCTGTCACGTCCATGAGGCAGCTTCACTGTGGTCCTCCGGGGCCAGCAGTTCTTACAGTCTTCTGCCCACTCTTCTGAGATGGACCCTGCACTTTGGGGGAAGGGGTGTGATATAAATACAATACTCTTTGTTGAGTACTCCACTGACAGTTATTTTCCCTTTGCCAGTTGTGAATTTCTGCACTCACCACTATCCACTGCGTAAAGAATATTCCCTGATAAGGTTTGAGAGCTGAAGTATTCTATGGGTAGAGAGATACATATTCAGAGGATCATGTGATACTGTGACCATTTAACAAGATAAAAGTAGTAGGTTCACTCCATATGACATATGAGCTCCCCAACCATAGATTCTTAGTCAGATTTCCTCCTGTGGAGGAGGCTTTCATAGAGACCACTGTTGCTTGCTCTGTAGCATCCACTGTTGCACTCACAGGCATCTCTTGCAGTGTTGGTCATTATATAGCTTACAGGGCTGACAGGTAATTTTCTGGTACTACAAAAGCTAGCTATAAGGGAGGAAGCTTTCTGGTAAGTGCCAACTTGCTTTCTCTGTGTCCTGTGACTAAACTCAGTACTCTCACGTTCTTTAGATATTATGCAATGATGTCATCTATTGGCTTATTTATGAAGGCAAGTGACTGATGTATAGTGTATCAGGAACAGCATATCTACATTTCCATACAGTATGATATTGTTATATTAAATTCATGCTTCTATTTCTTCTGTATACTTGGTAAGGTAAATTTATTGCCATTACATTGTGTGTGGGGATGTACCATACATGGTCCAAATATGTAGCTAGATTCTACATATCTGTTTTGTGGTCCATACATTAAAGGAGAGTCATGTGTGTTAAAGCAGAGAATAAGACTGTTGATGGCAAGGCCAGGCCATGTTGTATCCCTAAAGTCATGAGAGACATTTTGGAATTACCTTGAAAACAATGCTAGCAGAGGCATGATTAAATTCCCATCTCAAGTTGTACATATTTGTTTCTGAAGAAGATACTCTGCAAATGATCCAGCAAGATGACAGAACCACATATGGAAGACTGTGAAGGTAAAATACCTGAGAAATAGTGCAAAGGCAAAAAAGTCTATCAACTGCAGAACTGCAGAACTGTGATGTGAGAAGTGTTTCTCACCTAATCCTGGCAGAAATTCTCTGCAGCATGGCTACAGTGGACAGATCTATGGGGAATCTATGGGGAGGGGGAGAGAGATGCAAAGTGGGACTGCAGAACCTTCTAGACCAGTGGTCCTTAACCATCCTAATGTGTGACAGTATAATACAGTTCCACATGCTCTGGAGACATCCCCCCTGGCCATAGGATTATTTTCATTGCCACTTTATAATTGTAATTTTGCTATTGTTATGATTTGTAAATATCTAAATTCTGATGGTCTTAAGTGACCCCTGTGAAAGAGTTGTTTGTCCCCAAAGGGGTTGCAACTACAGGTTGAGAACCACTATTTTGGATGGATCATTCACCAAGACAGAGTAAAATATGGCAACAGAATTGTGTTAGTGGCAAAGCTACTGAGTTTGCTGTAATCTCTTATCTTTGTCTTTCACTCAATGGGTGCACTATTTGCAATATATCATGCTCTGTCATGGTTTGCCAGATTTCACCTTTTTATAAAGTAGGACCCTCTGTCATTTGTTTTAAATGTTAAAGACAAAGACCAAAAGAAAAGGATTGGAAAATCTGCCAGTTGATTATAAATTATAATCAAACAATTGTTACAAATAATTGGTTAAGTGAACATATGAGTATTGTATTTCACTTTATGTTTGAATATTGAATATTCGATATACTATGTTTGAGTATATAGTATAGTTTTTTCAATATAATTTTAAAAAGAGTCTACAGTATAAATCCACAACAAATTTAGAGGAATTTCTAATTAATGCTATGTCTTAGCAAGTTCATTTTATCTTAATGCAATATTATTACCAAGTAACAATAACAGAAACATATCTTACTGTTCTGGAGGTTAAAATTTAGTGATTAGAATTCAGACACAGTAGACTTCCAAGGATTCTGTCAGGTTTCAGAATACTGTTCTCCACTTCTGTTTATGGATTGCCATAATTTTAATAATTTCGTTGCTCTATTAACTTTAAGTCAAGAATACTAATAGATCTTCCAGTGGCTGGGGCAAAACTTCAAAGCCGTTAGATACTAATTGATACAGTCTGACACCTTTGGGATTCTAGATTTGGCTTTCTTTTAGTATGTTTCCCACCTGCCTCAAACTGCTGTCAGCATTCTGACAGATATTCACTTGTGTTACACAAGAAAAAGCACAGTGGTCAGGAGCAGGTAGAGAGAGGCATTGGGGTCTACTGGAGGTTGAGAACACTAGTAATATTAGATTTCACAAATTTTTGCATAAAACTATATTTGCGTCAAATTTTGGAACTCTGGGTATTATTGCTGTTGAAAAAGAATATAAAATTCTAAATATGTGTTAAAATTTGTTATTAATTGAACACCTACCAAACTCAATTAGAATGTAGTAAAATGGGCTAGGAGGGATCAGGGAGAAGAAAGAAAAAAAATAAACAAAGAACTCTCACTTTAAAGAAATCTCTGGTCTTGTGGGCAAAAAAGACAGGAAAACATATGATTAAGATCTTAATTCAGTAAATGTTTTTATTTATTTTTATGTGTGTTACTGTTACGTCTGCATGTGTGTCTATGAACCATATGTATTCTGGTATCTGAAGAAACCAGAAGAGGTTGATATCCCTTTAAGCAACAGTTGCAGACAGTAGTGAGCTCCCTATGAGTGCTGAGAATCGAACCTAGATCCTCTAGTGAGCAGCCAGCACTCTTAACTGATGAGCCTTGACTCCAGTTCTAAGATGTTAATAAATAATCGCTCCAAGCAGAGTAATTCTGTGGTGAGACTGACCAAGGTAATATAAAACCCAGCCCTGGAAGGAGCTTATGTTAGCTAGAGACTTTGTCCTCATGCACTTGGAGTCCAGAATTACTTATTGCACAGCTTAGCAATTGGTTTGTGTCAGCTTGGGATGGATCGCTCCCACCGAGGAGTGGAAACTCTGCAGAGAAAGGAATGCTGTCATTTAACTTGCATCAACCTGGTGAATGATGGCTAAGCTCTTGGCTTAGTCCCTTTCTTCTCTTATTAAAAAGAAATTTCAGAGATGCAAGCCTTGAAAAGACCAGGGACCAGAAGTCTTCTCAAGACTTCAAGTGAGCTTGGCTGTCTGCTGGCTTGGCTGGTTGGACTCAATCCTAGTAGCAGTTTCTTAGATCAGTGATTTTTCAAGCCTGATTTCAGGATGAAATAACTTCCATAATTTTTTTTTAAAAAAAATACGCCAATGAGTTCAATCCAAATCTCTGCTTATACCGCTCTGGAGTGGATAATTAAAACTATTCCTGGGTCGAAGAAAGGACAAGGAGCTTTTCGGTTACTTTGTAGCAGATGCAGGAGATACTTGCCTGTAAAGGAAAGGGTACCTCTGAGATGTTGCGGGACTGGGAGCCCAACAAACAGCACTCTCTTGAGAATGGCAACAGTGCAACAGTTGCATCTCAGCAACAATGTAAGGGGAAGCTACGCTCTGCCACTAGAGCTCCAGGAGCTCACAGTGTATGAGATGTGTTCCGGAAATAGTGTCTATTGTTTTACCCACAGTGCAAGGTACTTTCTAGATTTGGGGTTTATTCATAGTAGCCTTGGGGGGACTTGCTATCACATTTTTACATTTGCGTCCCTGTGTCATCAAAGTGTACACTTTTAAAGGGATGTTGTTCAGCTTCGGTTCCTAGCATTAGGGAGGATTCCATGGAGGGATCAGATGGAGGGAGGCAAGCGTAAAAACATAAGCAACAGAAACCAAGGTAACGTGGCATCATCAGAACCCCATTCTCCCACCATGGCAAGTCCTGGAAATACCATCACACTGGAAAAGCATACAACACTCTTTGATACTTGGATATATGTATTTCGGGATACAGTACCACTGTCCCAGTTTTCTATCTGTTGCTGTGATAAAACACTATGACCAAAAGTAACTTGGGGAGGGAAGGTTTATTTGACTTAAGCGTTTACAGCCCATCACTGAGGGAAGCCGAGGCAGACACCATGAGTTTGGAAGTAAAGCAGCGATCATGATGACTTCTCCCGGCCTGATCAGCTCTCTCTCCCAGACAAGGCACTGCCCACAGTAAGACGGCCCTGGGCAGCCATGGAATTGCTCCACAGATGTGCCCACAGGTCGGTCTGATGTAGTCTGTTCCTCAGCTGAGGCTTCTCCTTTTCAGTTTCATTGGCTCTAGTTTCTTTCAAGTTGACAGAATCTAACATCTGGGCTTATTTACAAACCTTCATAATTTCCTGATTTTGAAAATAGATTAAGGTATTAAAGAGTACATCTCTCCGGGGTTAGAGAGATGGCTCAGTAATTAAGTACACATACCATTTTTGCACCGGACCCAATTCAGTTCTTAGTATCCAAGCCTAGCAACTCACCTGTAACTTCAGCTTCAGAGAATCTGATACTCTGCTTCAGGATTCCTGAAGTAACTGCAACTCAACATCTACAAATCTACACACAGTTAAATGTAAAAGTAACACACACACACACACACACACACACACATTCCTACAGTTTTTTTTTTTTTTTAATAAATAGAAACTCAGAAGCAGTTGATCAGAATCATTTTGGGAATGCAAACAACAAAACTCATGCCTCTGCTTATTCATTAGGAAAAAATACACGTCTCGACAGGTAAGCTGTAACTTTATAAATTTCCCCTGTAATTTTGTACTAGAAAATAATGTCTTTTATGTATCTTCCATATTGTTTACCCTTACCTTTATGTCATATAGAATATATGAGCTTGAAGCTGCTTAAAACATTCGTGAGAAGTAGCCATTTCTGGAGTGTCACTACATTGTAGAAGGGAGGGTTTTAAGTGACATGTTCATTAAAAGTTCGATGAACTTCATTTTCTGATGCTTAATATTCATCCTACAAAACCACTGTTTTGATACCAGAACTAAGTGTAATTGTACTAGATCAGGGTTGTGGATAGATATCTACAGGACAGACTTGCTAGTTGTGATAAGATATGTACACCCCAAGAGGTTTAACAGTAATAATTATATATATGTAAAACTGCTGTTGTGATACCAAAACCGATACCAGGGACATTTTACTGCTGCCAAACATTCCATTCTATTTCTACAATAAATGTTCTGGATCCAGGCAAGGGCAAATCTTTTTGCACACACACATAAGGCAATAGCTTGCAATGTAGTCTGTTTGTCCAAGGAGTTCTTGGCTCAGTAGCACTGACAGTAACAGAAATGTGTTTGGAAGTCCCAGACCCAGTGAGATATGGCAGGGGACACAATGAAAAGAGCAGATGGAAATCTTTACAGAGCAATAATTTCGGAACCACACTTGGGGTCATGCCCATTTTCTAAAGGAGGTGTGACAAAGGAAACAGACGGGGGCAGTGAGAAAGGCATAAATCTCAGTGGGGGAAAAATCCCGTTCTTGCAGATTCTAAAGGTTAAAATGAATATAGCTTATGCAAAAATCCCAGAAAGTTGGAAGTATTGCTTTATAGATAATATATCACCTTTAATGATAGTAAACAGGTTTGTTATCAAAAACAGAGTTGTATTCAGCATACAAAATGCCTATTCTTCACTGTTATTATTTGTTCCCTTGGAATGGAAGACAGAATGGCTAAGATAGCAAGATAAAAATCTACATTCAGACTGTTTTGGGGGCTTTTAAGGAGACCCTTGCCATGTATTATTCTGAAGCTTTCTTGTGTTGTTCTTGAATTGTTTGTAATCATCCATCATTTCTCACTTATGCGGTACACTGATAACATGGGTGTAATGAGACAACTTTAGACTACACATCCCTGGATTTTAAAGTTTTAAAGCATTGGTGATTATTTCAGAAGATATCTTGAATTGTGTTGGGAACTAAGCTCCTCTGCATCCTATCAATTGTGGTATTTTAAAAATTAAAAAATAAATCCAACAACAACTTGGAGATAATAAAATATGTGGATTCGGAAACTTGCTAATAGTGCATTTAGTAATCCCCACTAACTTACGCTTTTTACATTGTATATAAGATGAGAAGTATGTTATGAGAAGTGTGATCTGGAACTAAGTGTAGTTGTACTAGGTCAGGGTGGTGGGTAGCTACAGGACAGACTTGCTGGGTGTGATAAAATATGTACAGCCCAAGAGGTTTAACAGTAATAATTCAGTGGGGATATATATATATATATATATATACACACACATGTACATATATATATATATATATATATAAATGACATACACACACACACACACACACACACACACACACATATATATATATATATATATACATATATATATATATATATATATATATATATATATATATATATATATATGACATGGTGGTATAGTAACAATTCAGCAGTGATTTTACACTTTCATGTTCTTTCACAACCATCCTTACCATCCCTCTCTAGAACTGTTTATGTCTTAAACTTAACTCCCATTACTACCTTACCATAGCCTAGATAATGCTACAATACACTCTGTATCAACTTGACTCTTTGGCACCTCAGACAGTGGCTGTCATTTTGTGCATGACATATTTCACTGGTATATTTCCCCTGAAGATCATCCACGCTGTAGCAGAGTGTCATCCGGTTTTCAGGCTGCATGTACATGCTGTGTTTTGTGTATCTATGTGTCTGCTGATGGACATTTGACTTGTTTCCAGTTACGACTACCATGTGTAATGCTGCTGTGAACACCAGTGTACACATATCTGTCCAAGCCCATGCTTCCTATTCATCTTGGAATTTAGCTAGCAGTGGCATTGCTGACTCATATGGCAATTCTAAATTTACGCTTTGAGGACTTGCTGTTCTGTCTTCCATAGCAGATGTACCATTTTACATTCCCACCAGCAATTGCACAAGGGTCCCAAATTTTCCATACCCTCCCAACACTTACTTTCAATTTTGGTTGGTTTTTTTTATAGTAGACATTTTAATGGCATTTAAAAAATCATATTTTCCTTATAGGAACAAGAAAAAATTTCATGTACTTATTTGCCATTTGTTTATCTTCTTTGGAGAAGCATCTATTAACATTTACTTATTTTTAAATTCTATTTTTTGTTACTAATATTTGCTTATATTTTGGATATTAATTCCTTTCACACTCTCTTATTTGGAAACATTGAGTTTTTCACCCTCTTGACACTGGCTTTTAAAAGATTAAAACTTCAAACTTTCATAGTCTATTTACTCTATATTTGTTGTCTATGGTTTTGTGGTGGATAAAAGAGGCTTGACCATAATGTGGCAATTGTTGAAAACACTGCTGGTGAATAAACAAATGTATGGATGCAGTTAGTTGATGCTCAAGTACAATATAGGAATTTTTAAAAACACGTTTTCATATTCTAAAAATAATTTGACTGAAATAACAGCAAAGAATGTTTTCTGCCCTTTCTTGGGATTTTGTTCCCAGACCTCATGAAGCTTAAGCTGTTCTGGAACTTTCTGTGAAGGCAAGAATGAGCTCAAACTTCTTATTCTCTGTCTCCCAAGCTTTGTGTCAGGGAGTCCCATTTCCTCATGTCTACATATGGAGGGGGGCAGGGCCTTTCTGAGGTGTAATCATCCTATTGTCTTTACACTGTTATAGAGAAAATAGGGGGAATGAACTTCAAGGTTCTAACTGTGGCTGCCTGTGAGATGAGGGAGAAGCTGGGGCTTGGCAATGGGAGGGTGAAGTGAATCCAGAAGACCCAGTTGGAAGGGCTGACTGGAGCTGACCTTAGCACAGTGTTACTCGGATTATTGTCTTATTCTCTTAAAAGCAGTAGGCTAAAATAGCCAGACTTCCATTTTCAGAACCAGACAGAAGAGGCAGGGCAATGCCAGTGTCCTGTTCTCAGCTACTGAATAAGGTAGTGGACTGTGGACCCTGAGGGTGCCTGTGCTGTGCTGTTTACTGCTTTGATCCCATGGAACCTGCTATTAATGTATTTACTTTACATCCCAATATCCAGCTCCCTTCCCAGTGTCCCCTCCTTTTCACTTCTGGGATGATTAAGGTCACAGGAAGATCAAACTCTACACCACTAGAAAGCATTGTGTGGAGGAGGGACTTGAATTCCAGCTCTCCTTTCCAAACTGTTTCCATTTGCTGAAAACTCCAAAAGGTTCTCTGTGGAGATGAGAAAGCCAGGCACTCTCGCTGGATCCAGCCTGCTTAGCCACCATTTACATTTCAAACATGAGATGCTGGGGAAAGCTAAAGTGAAGTGGGTGCATGCTGGACATGCAGAGGTGTAAATGTAACTTTAATTTGCTAGATGATTATCTTGGAAGCTTACTGCTGAATCAGGTCACATTTATAGTCTTTTATGAACACTTCCTGGCTGATTCAACTCAGCTGGTCTGACTCCTTTCCCAGCTCATTGATTGAAACTGCTCCTCTTGACTTCTTACTGAATTGCTCTGCTTCACAATGCTGCTTCTGAACTCCATGAATTGAACTCCGCAATCTGAACAGCACTGAGTGAATGGAACTGAACTAACTCCACTCACCCGAACAGCTCTGTGCTCAAATGCACTGCACTGTCTCTTAACTCACTGATTCTCTTTCCCTGTACAGCTCTTAGATAGCCTCTCTTTCCTGCCTGTTCTTGTAAGAGTTAGGCGTGTCCTGTCTCTGATCCATTCTGTCAAATCTTTTTCTGATTTGACACTTTGTCTGCCCCTCAATTAGAAGTTAACTTTCAAACATGACTGCTTTTTTTCTCTGAGATGAACCTTACCTTTTTTGTTTGGGATTAAAGATGTGTACTAAGGATGTGTCTGTCTGTATTCCAACCCGATCATACTGTAATTCAGGGCATGTCTGTATTCTGGCTGAATCATATAGACCTAGAAGTTCTTCAGATGAGATCCCTTGCAAGAGCAGCCATGTTGCTGAATTAAAATTCCTCTACACAGACGATAAACTAGATGGAGAGTGTAATGAGTTAGAGTGTATTGGGCAATAGGTGATGGGGATACCTGTACTAGGAGTGTGACTGAAATATGAAATGAGGAGTTGTGATTGCCATTTCCATGGGACATTGTTGAATGCTGGAATGGAATCTACAATTGTTGCTTTATTTGCCCATCTTTCCAAATCTGAACTCTGTGGAAACTAGTGGTGTTTTGCATATTTTTTTATTCTATGCACATTGACCAATTAAGGTCTCTGCACTAAGTACTATCTACTCAAGAAGAGATGATGAGGGTGGGCATAGTATAGCTACAAGCCATTGAAAGCCTTTTAAACACTATGTCCATTTAGCAGAATTGTAGTTGCTAGGAGATAGAATCAGCATTCTTTCATCACAGGTCTCCTGGAAGGTTGACTATGCTCTAGGGAAGTTCCCACTCCCAAGAGTTATTAGGAGCTCAAACTATCAGATAGGATAAGAATAAAAAGGATAAGTTGGATGGATAGACAAAGATGCTGCCAGAGGGCACATATGGGAGGAGTTGGAGAAGAATGTGATCAAAATAAATTATATGAAATTCATAAAGAATTCATAAAATATCTTCAAGAAATTAAAAATTGCAAAGACAAGTTGGAAATTTCCTTGAGTCTTAGTGCTTTCAGACACAAACTAGCTCTGAGAACTTGGGCTGTATAAACTTCTATAAACAGTTTCCAGTACATGCCTTATACATTTTAGCTGAAATTCATTAGGAATATGATTTGAGGTACTTGGCAAATGAAGAGTGCATAACTCTAGGTCTCCAGTAATAGCTATGAATCACATATCAGAAATGAAACATCATCAAAGCCTGCAGAAGAGCTTTATAAGATGGTTTCATGTCTTCATTATGTTTCTCTATTTCTAAGTATTGAACCATTTTCATAATGTACTTGGAGCTGGTCTGAGAAGTGAAACTTAAATATAGGAGAAAGGAGAAAGCATACAGACACAGGGGAAACTGGGCAGTTGTTAGAACTGAAGGGCAGAGGCTCTGACACAGTGAGTGAAAGTCAGATAAAGGACCGTCCAGATACTTAGAGGCAAACAACTGGTACACAAGTCGGTTTTGATACAGCTGTAATGAATGGCATTCTTCTCTATGAGGCAGCATGGAGCTTCAGTGCAACTCTGTGTGGTGCCCAGTGGGCAGCAAGCACCTACTTGCCAGTGCCACTTTTTAGTGCATGTCCATCTGCAGGATACTAAACTGGCTGCCATCATTTTGATGTTCATAAATATAAGTAGTTATGATATTACTGAGTGGATTTTGTTTCAGGTAAAAGACACAAAGGAAGATTAAGAAAGGGAAATGGATCAAGAAGGGAAAGGAATAAGAGGAGGAAGGGGGAAAGGAGAGTGGAGATGCCTAGAATCAGGAGAATGGAAGGTGGGACTCAGAGGATCTGGAGGGAGGAGGATGGGGATGTCCAGGATCAGGAGAAAGGAAATTGGGGATTCATAGGGTCTGGGAAACAAAAGTTTTTTCTGTCCTGCAGAATGAAGGATTTCTTAAGTGACTCCTTGTTGGGGAAATAAGTAGGAAGCTTTCTCTGTAGAGAAGAATTTTTTGTCCAGGAGTTTATTTCTGAATTTTATCATGTTTTGTGACTAAGGAAACAAAGCCTTAAGGAATCTGTAAGCACTTTTTTAAGAAGTTAAAATCTTATTGAATGAAGGATTTTATTATAGTTCAGAATCTTCTAGTGCGCCTAGAATCATTTGCAATAAAAGTTGCATGCATGTATGTATGCATGTATGTATGTGTTTGTCTTTCTGTATGTATGTATGTATACATTCTCCAAATTGCTCATTTGGCAAGACAAAATTCTAAATTTCATAAGAAATCTTATAGGTGTATATATTATTGCCTTCATCTTATAAGATGTATCACAGTACTGTTGGAGGCAATGGAAAAAAATCAAAACCATATTTCAAATATTTTTCAAAGAATATATTTAGGAAATAGTTCCTTCAGTGTTCTCCACCCATCCTCTGCTCTTCTAATTGCCCAAGCAGCGAAGCTGAAGATGTGGAGGGGCAGCTGTGCACAGAGCCGGCTGAATTTCACAAGAAAAGCTGTGTAGACAAACCAGAATTGACCTTACTTGCAGTCATTAGAATTGTTTTTGTTTGTTTGTCCTGAATTTTGCCACATTTTCTTAGGGGTTGCTAATAGGGACATAATGTCTTCTTATTAATTTTGGCTTCATAAACATTTCTAAGCTTGACTTTTCTGATATTTGAAAAACATGATCTCATAACAAAGTGTAAGAGATTTGTGGATTGTTTATAATCCACTGAATCTCAGATGGTATAAAACAAGATAATCAATGCAGCCTTCCTGCTCTTTCTCACCAAGGGTCTATCAAGGCCTTCTTTCCTTTTTATTTACTAAAATAAACTCATTTGGTGAGAGTTGACATGCTAATGAGCAGTAATGTATGCCAAACACAAAGGGGGCAAGGATCACACACTATTTCTTCAAAGCTCAAATAAATTGCACAATAAAGGTTGCCCATAGGAACTACTGAGAATATTTAAATACTAAGTGTATTAAGTTTTGATTGGAACAATCAGAATAAAGGATGGAGCCATCATTTCTGTGGGGAGCTCAAGTAGGCTACTGACTGAGATGATGATGTATCTGGACTGGGTTGGATGATTACTGCAAAGGATCTTATTAGTTGCTATGTTCTTTTAAAAAAAGCGCAGAGCAAAATTTCCATATCTAATAGTCATAGAGTTGGCACATAATGTTCTACCTAAATGGAGATTGCTGAATATAACAGACCCAGCACCATGGCATCTGCAAGTACAACAGCTTCCCTGGGAGGTTATGGAAACTTCCATCAATATGATAATAGAAGCCCCAGAGATCAGACAGAAACGTAGTACTATAGGACCATGAGCAGAGGCTAGCTGGGGAGTCGAAATACTTATCTCTGCCCAGTGTATGTAGTTTACATTCCTAGAGCTAAGTCAGAATCTATGTAGTTATTTAATGACTCTCCCACATGATATTAACACGCTGTTTGTCTTTAGATTTAATAGAGCACTTTGCCTCTCTTTACTTTAGCTTCCTGTTTCTCTTTTCTCTTTGAGTCTGTCTCCTCATCCATTAATTCCCCTCCCCCCAGTGACCACTCATTTTTTTACAAAATGTGCCCTTGAGAAATAGTATCTAGATGCTATTCACGTTCATGCTTCCTGTTCTAGTTCCAGCAACTTCACACACATGCTTCAAATTAAAGGGTGGCAGTCTCATAGCATGCCTGTGACCTGACCCCACCGTCCCAGGTTGACTGGAAAGTACAGTTTAGTGCCCATGTAGAGAGATTATCAACTAGCTGTTCTCATAATGGAGAACACAGAAGCTCTTGTGATGGTGAGATACTATAACTTACCAGCTTCATAGAAGATGAATTATGAAGTGAGATACACAGAGGCAGAGCTGACTCTTAACAAGGAGGAAAGCTGATGACCACAGGAGGGTGCTCATGGAAGGAATATAACTGAGACACTGCCAAGCTTCATGTTTTCCTTAACATTTCAGATGACTATCCTTGGTTGGCAACTTGTCTACATCTGAAATTAACCAAACCCCAAGTGGCTAGGTACACTTGTGAGGGATTTTTTAAATTAAATGTGGGAAGATCCACTTTTAATCTGGATCTTTTGAGGCAGAAAGATACACCTTTAATCTGTGCTACATCTTCTGGTGACAGCTTATATAAAGGGCATGGGAGAAGGGAGCTTGCTCTGTTTGCCTGCTTGCTGTCACTGGCAAGTCCATTCCTTCACTGGCATTAGAGCCTGTTTCTTTAGGATTCTGGCTCATACTGAAGACTAGAAATGTACAGCCCGTGCACTGAGCAGCTACTGGATTCTTTGACCGCCATTGGTAGAGAGTCATTATTGAGCTACCTGGATCATGGCCTATAAGCCATGACTTGTTAGAGAGAGCCCAGAGACTTGGAGAGGGGAGTGAGCAGATACCTGTCATGCTACAGTCATCTGCAGCATGGTAAAGCTCCCTCAGTGAGTGCTCTAGAGAACAAAGAACAGCTTATGTTTATACTGAATTTGAAGATAATATCTTTAAAATAGTTTTAAAGTATAATTGTGTTTTTCTTAGAGTGCACTGATGAACTCTTGGAGCACATTCATCCTTGAAGCCGTCATTGCCTCGGGTACATGAAGCAGTCTGGTCACCCTTCAGTTTTCCGTGTCCCCCTTTATGACCATGGCCTCTTCCCCTTCACGCCTTCCCCTTCCCACAGTTCCAAAGCAGCAGATGGTTAACTTTCTGTACTTGTGCAATATAGTTTGTGGTTTATCTTAAATGTTTTTACATGTTGTATGTTTGTGTATTTTTAAAATGTGCTTTTATCTGCATGTATGTATGTGCCTAGTGACCTGGGGGACAGAAATGGTACCAGATCCTCTGGAAGTGGAGTTGTAGTTGTGAGCTGCCACATGGGTGCTGGAAATCAGAACTAGGTCCTCTGAAAGAGCAGCCAGTGAGTGCTCTTAACTCCTGAGCCATGTCCCTGGCCTGTAATTTGTATTTTTCTAACATTTTACGTGAGACCATACACTTTCTAAGCGTGCAGAAGTTCACTGAGGCATGTATACAGTTCAGGTCTGCCCAATCTTGTGTAATTCCTTTATGGCAGGCTCTTGACAATAACAAAATGAAAAAAGTAGTTTAAACATTTTAATAAGATGAATTCTACTAAAATCTTTTCTTTTAAAACAATTCATAGTTTCCAATTACTTAGGAATTTTCCAAAGATTATTTCCGTGTACATAGAACCGTAAAATATTGGATGTGGAATGGGTTGTAGTTTGATTTGGTCTATGGGGGTGGATGTCTGAGGAACACTTGAAAAGAACATATCTGCTTCTGTCAGGTACCACGTTCTGTGAATGCCCAGTAAGTCAAGTTCATGGGATTATTCAAATATTCTATACTTTCAGAATTCTCATTTGTCTGTCCTATTGTGATGAAAATACTTGCTGAAATTAATATTCCTATTGTTTATGCTCTATACACTTTGAAGTGTAATCGTCAAGTACATAAATATTTAGGATTACTGTGAGCATTGATGAGTATATCCTTTTGCCTTTATCATTGTAAAATGATATTGTTATCACTGCTAATATTCTTTGTTCTGGAATTTGCCATTTAGGACAGACAAAAGTACTTCAGATTTTTTTTTTTTTGATTAATTTTAACACAGCATATCTTTTCCAATTCTTTCACCTTTTACCTTTGTTTCTACGCATGGTTAGTGCTTTCTGGATGAACATGCATAGGTGGGTCTTCTCTTAATTTCATAATATTGCCTTTGATTATAAATAACTGGAACATTTACAATTAATGTGTTCCTCATCAAGATTATATTTAAATATTTCCTATTATGTGTTCTTTTTTATCTGTTTTACACTGTGCTTAGGATCAATTTAGTTTTTTATGGCTCTAACTTAGATATTGAAGGATTAATAATTTTTTCTTTTACTTTAGGTTTTGTAGTATGCATTTTAAAGTATAAATTGAAATGTCATATCAAATACATGTTATAGGAAGCCTAAAAGTTATACTTCCATGAGTTCTCTTTCATTTTTAAGTTTTTCTTTTATTCTTAAACCTTATATGATGGTTTCCATAATCTTCTCTTTCTTAAAAATTATACTTACTACAGTCTTTATTATATTTATGTAATATAATCTATATTATATTACATTATATATTATCTATTATATATTACATTATATATTATAAATATTATAAATATATTATCTATATATTTATATTTATGTAACATGTACAAATAGCATGATAAATATATAAACATAAATGAATATAATATATATTAAATAATATCTAATAAATAATTTATACAATATATATTATAAAGTACCATATATACTACAATATTTAATCTGCAGCCTTTAGTTTCTCTAGTTTAGGTTGAAGATAGTTAAAAAGAGAGTGCAAGACATAAGGAGTACTTTACATTTATTTAATATTTAAATTTACTTAATATTTTTATTTTTATCCACATAAATTCTATATTCTATGTTTAAATTTTGATGCTAGAGAGCTACACATATGCTTATGGTTAAGTACTGCCCTTTTAGAAAACATATTTTTGTTGGTAGATATCTAGGTTGTCCTACACATGTGACTATCTAACCTAAAGTATTTACATCTGTAGTGGTCAAGATATCCCTGTTCTGGCCTACTGGCTGCCACGTGCACTGAATTTATAAATGAGCTTCTCTACATGATATAAAGGTAAATGTTGCATGTCAAATAAAATACCAAAAAAGAAAAAACAGTGCTTTCTTCCATCGTGATAACTTTAACTATTGATTTTAAGAACACGAGAATTTTTATATTGTTTTTCTAATGTGCTCTCTTTATTCAAAACTTTTATTTTAAGGAGTATTTGTAGGGGCCTCATGGGGTTCTGTAGCAAGTGGTTTATAGGTAAAAATAAACCTATAGCATTGGTCTCACACTAAAAGATGGAATACTTTCTATAAAAAGTTCTCACGTTGCAAGTCTGAAATTACTCTTCAGCAGTTGAGACACATCTTGCTCCAATTAATAATGTCATGCTACTCACTATAAAAAAGCCCAAGGGCAGGCAGGAGAAGACAGGGTTCTCGCCAGGGCTTTCAGGATCCTTGGCTGTAACCCAGCCCATTGACTTCATCACCGCTCTCTTCCATGTGGAAAAACGAATCTCACTCTCGGTGGCTTGTATTTGTGGTTCATATCGTTCCATCAAGATAGCAGACAAATCTTCGGGTTCGAGACTCCAAACCTCTACCCCTTCTGCAGCTCCCGCGGCCATGGCGGCTCCCAGGGCCGTCGTTTCCCGCATCACAGACTTCACGACTGGGATGTGCAGGATATCGGCCTGCAGCTGCATGAGAATCCTGTTGTTGGTCATCCCTCCGTCCACCTGCAAATGACTGAGTGGGATCCCACAGTCGCGGTTCATGGCATCCAGAATCTCTCGGGTTTGGAAACAAACAGCTTCTAAGGCAGCGAAGGCAATGTGGCATTTGTTGGTGAACTGAGTGAGACCACAGATTATCCCTCTTGCACTGGGTTCCCAGTAAGGTGCATACAACCCCGAAAAGGCTGGGACAAAGTAGCAGCCATAGGAAGTGCCTACCTCTCTTGCAAGATTTTCAACTTCCCCTGAGGTCGTTATAATTTCGAAATTGTCTCTTAGCCAGCGGATAACAGCACCAGCTATAGCAACAGAACCTTCTAAGGCATAAAAAGCGGGCTTATTTTTGCCTAGTTTGTAAGCCAGTGTGGTCAGAAGGCCATGTTCAGAGAACACGCATTTCTGGCCTGTATTACATAGTAAAAAACATCCTGTTCCGTATGTGTTTTTGGCTTGACCTTCGCGGAAGCACATTTGTCCCACTAAAGCAGCAGACTGATCCCCCAAACATCCAGATATTGGCACGCCTTCCAAGGCCCCCGATGTCATCAGGCCGTAGATCTCAGAAGAGCTGCACACATTTGGGAGTATGCTCATTGGAACTTCAAAAAAGTCGCAGAGTTCTTTATCCCATTCCAAAGAGTGGATGTTGAAAAGCATCGTTCTGCTTGCGTTTGTCACATCAGTACAATGGACGCCTCCATTGACTCCTCCGGTCATACACCAGATGAGCCACGAGTCGATGGTTCCGAACAGGGCTCTGCCTTCCTCAACGGCCTTTTGAATGGATCTTAGGTTGTCCAGCATCCACCGCAGCTTCACAGCACTGAAGTAAGTGCTCAGCGGAAGGCCGGTCTTAGACTTGACAAAGTTGCTATTTCCTGGGATTTTCTTACTGAGAGTCTCCACAGTAGACTGGGTTCTGAGATCAAGCCACACCACGGCATTGTACAGAGGGTCTCCGGTGAACTTGTCCCAGACCACAGTGGTTTCCCGCTGGTTACTCACGCCGATAGCTTTGATGTTGGAAATATCAATGTTCTCCTCAGTAAGTTTCTCGCAAGTTTTCGCTATGCATTCATAGACAGACTGAAGGATTTCCTTGGGGTCTTGCTCCACCCATCCTTCTTTTGGATACTCTTGTGTCAGTTCCACCTGGTGATTGCTAACTAGTTCTGCTGTTTTGGTATTGAAAACTAGAAAGCGAGTGGAGTTGGTTCCCTGGACCACTGCTCCCACCAACGGCCCCGCAGCGGTTTGCTTCGAGGCTGCCATGAAACTGGTCAGTGGACTGACTGCAGCTCAGGGACGGTTTCCCTGGTGATGCCAGTTAGGAGGAGGCACAACAGCCAGTCAGGAACGCTGGAGGGCGCAGGCGCACCAACAGCTTCAGGCACCTATTCCCCCAAGCCCCGCCCCTTACCTCTCCGTACCATTTCCAGGAATTTATATGAAAATATTCACTATGCATTGAACTCTCTCTCTCTCTCTCTCTCTCTCTCTCTCTCTCTCTCTCTCTCTCTCTCTCTGTGTGTGTGTGTGTGTGTGTATCTCTGTTTTTCCTCCCTTTCTACCTATGAGATATCCTTAACATTTAGTATTGAGAGCAGATATATGGAACATGAATTCTTAAAGCGTTTGAACATCTGAAAAGCATTTTGTCTTAATACTGAGAACTACTTCCTTTTGGGCATAGATTTCTAATTTCCTTTCCCATTCTTCCCTTTTAAAAACCACGGAGTAGTTACTGAAGCAACTTCATTTCACATCTCAGGTATGTTTTGGTCATTCTTTAGCTTGCTTTACTCTGACTGCTTGTAGAGTTTCTGTTACTGCTGATTTTTGTTGTTTGCTTTTTTAACTCAGTTCTATGATGGTGTGGTGAGTTGTGTGTGTGTGTGTGTGTGTTTTTCTTGTTTGGTTTTTCTCTGTTGTGTTCTTGGTATTCACTGTGTCACATAGCTGCAGATTTACAGCTTCCCTCAAGTTAGGAGAATTCTGGTTATTATTTTTTTCCAATATTTTCTTGGTTTCAAACCTCACACACTGGACACATCTTACAAATTCACTCAGACTGGTCTCAATATTTTTCTGTCTTCATTTAAATTATGGTTTAAAATTGCTTTGTCTTCAAGTCTACTGACCTCTAGTATCTAAATCTGCAGTTAATTCATCTGTGGGATTTTTCCACTTCAAGTGTAGTTTTCATTCCTAGAAGTTCAATTTGGGGATTTAAAAATATCCACCAAACTTTAACATGTGGGGTATAGTTAGAATAGTTTTTAATTTTATTTTCTGCCAAAACTACCACCCGAGTCAGTTTCTGTCTGAATTGTCTTGACTGTCTTATTATAGCGTGTATTTCCATGTTTCTTCGTATGTCTGATAATTTTTAATTACATGTGAGGGGCTGTAGATTTGCTTGCCTAGCTGCTGGACCCACTTGCATCCCTGTCAGTCTTCTAGAACTCTGTTCTGAGATGTATACAAGTCACTCAGAAATAGTTGCTTCTTTCTAGTTCCACTTTAAGTTTGAAAAAAATTAATTTTGGTGACTTCATACATATAATGTGTTTAGATTATATCCACTTCTCATGAGTTCTACTCTACTCTCCAGTCACACCCTCCTCCTCGCAACTTCATGTCTTCATCTTGAAACTCCTTGAGTCTAATTCATCTTGCCTCTGTGTTCATGGATGTAGGTTTATCGACGGGACCACGAACACCTTGTCTTAGGTTATATTCATAAAGAGAACTCACTCTCTGCTCCCAGAAGCCATCGACTGACAATACCTCCTCAGCTAGGCGTGAGGCCACATGAGCTCCTCTCTACCACTGACTTTGGTCACAAGATATGGAGAAGTCAAGATAGAAATGACTTGGAAAACTCCTTCCTGCTTGTTACCTTTCATAGACTAGAAAGGCCCTATGCAGTTTCTGGGGGAGGCAGGTACTGAGAGTCTTAACCTTGCTGAGGACTTTGCAAGCTAGAGTAATGACACATCTGGAAAGATGTGTGCATTGGTGGTACAATTGTGGCATACACATTATGGTGGCAACCAACATCTTTTGAATTGGAGTTAAGGCCCACCCCACAGGATGTAACTCATCCCTGTAACTATAAATCTTCCCAAGAAGCCACTGGTCACAACATGGAATCTAGGAAGAACACACTATTATTCTTCTGCTAAATTGACTTAGCATTGAACTACCTTCTGAGTTCATCTCTCTACACATCGATTAGTGCAGATCTCCTGCCAAATCAGAGAAACCGTTTTTTGGCAGTGGATAGTGATTCATACAGAGATTTAAACATGCTCTCATCACAGAGAATAATCGAAAGTGCAGTGCTCATCACTCCGGGGGGGGGGGGGTCTGTCTCTCAAGACTCAGAAAACATCACAGGAGAGGGGACAGAAACCCTTCTTTATATACATTTTCCCAAACACACCAAAATATGTAAACACATGTTCTCATCTACCTTAGTTTTAAATCTTAGACTTCTTTAAAAATTTCCTCTTTAATTTAAATACTTAACTACAAAATCTTATGATGATAAAAAAATGGATCATGCAGTGCCACTGATGACAAGTTATAGTCATTAAATCATTAGATAAACATTATGATTCAGTTTAGGAAGTTGACTAACTGACTTAGGTTATTTATTGAAAGCTGACAAATCCAAAGTTGACAAAGAATGTTTACAGACAACTGAAACCAAAAAGTAAAGAGTTTAAAGCCTCCCAGGTGTTCAGATTGCAGTCAGATAATAACTGTGCTCAGCTGTAAGACTTTGATTAAAGTCTTTATTGATAGTGACACTACAAAGTTTTAAATTCATCCCTTCATTCAATAATTTGTCCAATATGTTCTGAGGGTTGTTATGGTGGTTTGAATAGATAGGGCATGTACTTAAATGCTTGACCCATAGGGAGTGGCACTATTAGGAGGTGTAGGTGTGGCCTTGCTGAAGGAAGTGTGTCACTGTGTAGGTAGGCTTTGAGGTCTCATAGATGCTCAAGCTATGGCCAGTGTGGGACAGAGTTTCCTGCTGCCTGTGGATCAAGGTATAAACCCCTCAGCTCCTTCAGCACAATATCTGCCTGCAGGTTGCCTTGCTTTCTACCATGATGATAACTGACTAAACCTCTGAA
Source organism: Apodemus sylvaticus (assembly GCF_947179515.1). Classification (NCBI taxonomy): domain Eukaryota; kingdom Metazoa; phylum Chordata; class Mammalia; order Rodentia; family Muridae; genus Apodemus; species Apodemus sylvaticus. Next base: position 12,545,324 of record NC_067482.1, on the reverse strand, counting down.
ACAGTAAGCTAACCCCAAATTAAATGTTTTCTTGTTTGTTTGTTTTAAAGAGTTGCCTTGATAATGGTGTCTCTTCACAGCAATGAAACTCTAAGACAGTTGTTAAATGTGAGTTTTATTGTAGGCAATAATACAGTGATATGTAAAACATCGTCCTTACTACAGTCTTTAAGTTAGAACCATACCAATTAAACTGACTTGCCTTTAATGGCGCATCTTCCTGTGCATTCCCTGTTACTTAGAGAAATTTATTTTAGCTATTTCTTTTCCCCCATCAACTCCCCTTTATTATAAATTAAGTGAAGACATGGAACTGGGGCTATTATATTTAATCCTTTATTTACAGCTTGACTCAAACCTAGGAACTCAAAAAGTTTCTTAAATGAATTAATGAACACCACTGGTTACGGTCCTTAATAGCTTAAATAATTATGATAAAGTCAAGATAATTTATTTGTATTTATTTTTACATAATGGACTAGCATACATCAGTTATCCCCAAAAGGGAAATTTTGAAGTTTCACTTTGGCAGTCATTAAAAATATATGCTTATTGGTTAATTGCCTTTATAAGTGTTAACAACAAAAACAGGGAGGGAATTATTTCAGAAAACTAATTAATATGAAAGAAATCTCAACTTCTAAGACAGACCTGGGAACTTCTGCAAGGAAAATACTTGATTTGCTTCTCCAAACTGCAGAAAATTGTCTTGAGTTCCTGTTTGCTCAAGAAAACCACTTGGGGTTCTAATATGAGAAGATTATTTTAAATTTAATATTGCAACTTTACCATCAAACTTGTACTGCATTCCAAGCGGAAGGAAAAAGGTGTGAGAGGGTAAATTAAATTTTTAAGCAAATTAAAATTGTTCTATAAAATGCAGAAGTATTAATAACTCACAGTGAACACAGTAAGAGGTTAATAAAAACAGGGCAGGTGGGTTTCACGAATATCCACTTCCATTAGGTTATCAGAGACACTCTGAGACAGATGGCACTTGGGACAGTAGCTGGTCATGAAATCAGGCATACTTTGTACGGTTCGGCTGTAGTCTGGTCACTCTTTTGAATGGGTATCTGGCCTCCACAAAGACCTTTATGGGTCCATCATCATGTCCCTGCCTCTGTTAAACTGGATAATCAATTACTTCATGAAAGATTGTTTCAATTAAGAATGTCTTTCTAGCATAGTTTAAAATATTTTCCATTTTTATCAACTAGCTTTTGGCCAGGTTTGTATGATCATACCAATCAAAACAAGAAGCCAAGTGTCTGTCTACATTGTATCTGCCCAGGCTTAAGGTGGTACAAATAATTCTAACATAACTTTTAAAGTTAACTTACTAATTTCCCTTTGAACTTACACTTCCTCCTATGAACTGACTCCTATGGCTTAGGAGGCTTGCTAGTTTGAAAGGTTTTAGAGCCAGTATATGCAGTGCAGACCATTTGTCCATTTGTGGTACCTGTTTTTTGTTTGTTTGTTTGTTTGGTTGGTTGGTTGGTTGGTTGGTTTTGGTTTTTTGAGACAGGGTTTCTCTGTGTAGTCCTGGCTATTCTGGAACTCACTCTGTAGACCAGGCTGGACTTGAACTCAGAAATCTGCCTGCCTCTGCCTCCCAAGTTCTGGGATTAAAGGCGCGCACCACCACTGCCCGGCTTTTAAAGATTTGTTTATTGTATGTAACTACACTGTAGCTGTCTTCATACACTCCAGAAGAGGGTGTGAGATCTTGTTACAGATGGTTGTGAGCCCATGCGGTTGCTGGGATTTGAACTCAGGACCTTTGGAAGAGCAGTCAGTACTCTTAACTGCTGAGCCATCTCTCCAGCCCATTTGTGGTACTTTTAATTCCTGTTTTTCTTGTGTTCTGTTGATTGCTCTGAAAGCATGGACTTTAACCTGCCAAGGAAAGCATCTCCTTATTGGTGAGAGTACCAGGATGAGAGAACAGTGTTGTTGCTGTTGCTGGTAGCTCAGAAAACCACAGGACAGTTCCAAATTAGCAAGCACCTGGCCTCTCTGAATAAGAGCTTCGCTCTTTATCCTCAATAAATCCCATTGCCCTCTGCTATAGCTTTTGAACTCACTAGCCTTTTCTTTAGTGAAACCCAACGTGATGCCTATCTGTAAAAAGATAGTCTTCAGTGGGCCTCGGTATGGACCTGTAATCATACACTGAGCACCATGGAAACCATGACATATGTAGAAGTTGATGGAAATCCACTAAGCCGGGGTAAAGAGGATGAGCAGTGTATATGGTTGGCTTCTTCCTGAAGACACCATAGGGCTGGGTCGTGGCCAAGCATAAGACTCAAACATCCATGTATAACTAATCTATGGCCATATAAAGATTGGCACCTGCCCCTTCCTGAGGACTTGCACCTCTTGAATAAAGAGAAAATCAAATTATGAATGAGAACTATGAATGAGAAGTTTTATACTATTAAGGCAGGCTGAATAATATCAGAGAGAGAGTCGGTAGACAAAAAAGATGTGAGGAAGTTATTATAATAAATGTTTCTACATGATGCTTAAAGTAGTGTGGTGATGAACATATTTCAGTTTTTTTGTATTTTTGCTAATGTGCATAATAAAATATTGGTGTGTGTGATGCCATTCTGTCCTATATCAGAATGCTTGATGTAGTAGTAACATTTAAACAGAAAAAAAAATTTGCCTAGGTTTTATAGAGTCTAATCTATGATTGGGTGAATTCATTGCTTTGGGTCTTACAGAATTCTGGATAGCAATTACGTGAGTGTATGACAGTAAATTCTCTCTTTTGGCCAAATAATATAACACCCCCTGCTCCAATTATATCACCAATGCTCTAAGCACCTCCCACCAGGCTCCATCTCCTAAAAATCTACCTCTTCCTGTGGTACTGTGCTGTGGGCTCCATTTTAATCCACGGACCTTCAAAGGATGATTAACCTTAATATTACAGCAGCTGGGTAGCTAGAGTGCAAGGAAGAAGCTGATGTTCCCCTTCCTCCCACCACAAAACATAATTAGTCCAGATTCATTCCATAAAGCTTCCCATGCTTGGACAGTGGAGGGGCACATAGAATAACTGACTTGCAACTTTTCATCCCAATAAATGTATCCACTCTAAATTATTTTAATTAAGATACTTGCCCTTTTATTATAGACATTTTCTTTTGCTCTCTATCAATTCTGTAAATCTCAGAGGGTGGGGTAGAGAGCTGTTTGTTTTAACTGCTTGGCTCTTCACCACCATTTCAGATACCCAAGTGTACCAGTCCTTGATTTTATCAAAAGAGTAGGACTCAGTATGACAGGTTAGAATTTACTAAAAGTCGGGACTCCTCTTAGTCTTGACTTAAGTATGTGGCTGGATGATAAGGGCATTTGTTCATATTGTTAGTAGATAGGCCATCTGACTATTTCAGGCTGTGTCTTAACTGATACATCATCACAGTTGGCAATCTTCAAAACACGGATGCATTTTTCTACATGCTGTTCCCAAATGTGCTGGACCAGCTGTTGAGAGCCATGCCATCCAATCGCCTGCAAGACCTCTTCTTGGACCACAAATCACCTCACACCCGCTCTCTCTTTGTTCTAATGAAGAATGGAAAATTTAAAACAAGCTACTGTGGTTTATTACTCCTATTCTCTCTGTTAAGTGTGGGCCATGGGAGTCACTGAGATTTGCATTTGGAAGCCCCGACTTTCTAGCTGAACATTCATGATGGGCAAGCCAATGAGTATAATATTCTGAGATCTAAAAGAAATTTTCTTAACAGTTGAATCTTGGAATTTTGGAGTGTATCTGCTTGTGTGCACGCTCATGATCTATGTCATCTTCCAAATGAAAATTGCCCTGACACCGATCTCAATGTTAATGTATTCCTGTTTACATTTGACATTGGAATATGTTACAGCTAATTATTACACAGGATGAAAGATCAGAGGCCTGAGTGAGGTGCTTGGGTTTATGAACAAAGGGAGCCCAATTCAGTATCTTGGCTGTGGGCCCAACGATTGTAATCACACATCTTGAAACTGGTAGGATCTTTTTCATTTTATTTGTGTGCTTGTTTGTTTGTGTGCTTGTTTGTTTACTTGTTTTCACCCTTCTTTTTTTTTTAAAGGGGGTTGGGGAAAGGGGTTAAGGGTTTGAAGGGGCTGAAATTTCCCCTTGAACATGATGTCAATATGTTGGCATGTCTCCTTTTATTAAGATGCCATCCAACTGATAACAAGTCCTGCTGTGTTTTACCAACATAAAAAATTAGACTGGAGACCGAAGAGCGGCAGGTGGCTTTTGGCACTAAGAAATAATCACACTTGATGTGGAAAGTAAAGTAAAAGGAGCCATCTGTTCACCACAGGAGGACGTGAAAAATCACATTAACATATTGTCACTAACATCATGAAATACACAGTTAATAATAAATTTAGTTATCAAGGCAAGTTGCATTTGATACTTAGTCTGAAAAATGCAGAATGTGGGAGATGCTCATTCTTGCCCATCACAATTTTATTTATTTATTTAAGAACAAAAAAATCTTAGTTTGAAATGCTTGTGGAGAGAGAGAGAGAGAGAGAGAGAGAGAGAGAGAGAGAGAGAGAGAGAGAGAGAGAGAGAACAAATCAGAAAAGCGTTCCATTTTAAAGCCAAGCTGTGTCGTTCATTGTTGTTGACTGAGTAGCCTCCCATGTGGATGGAATCAATGCCATGTTACTCTAATAACTTCATACCTGGATGGGAACCCAGAGGTCGGGTGGTATTTCTTACAGAAGAGATGCTATGTCCCGCATGACAGATGCCCAGCTGGCAGAGTGATGCCAGGAAGAGACAGTGTCTGCTGTCTTTCTTTGATGGTCATTACCTTTAGTTGACTTGTTCCTACAGAGAATTTTTGTGATGACTCTGGTGCTAAAAGCCTGTTTATAACTCCTGGGAGTTGGGAGTTCACATCTGTGAAAGCATTGTGTAGAAAGGATCCCTTTCACTTTTCCTTGTGCATGTGATGTTTACATACACCTATTAAACAAAGAAACCACAGATTTGGGGTCTCAAAATGAAGTTAAAACAAACCCATAGTATTAACTGTCACTGATTCACGATCATAGCTATATTTAAACTCCTATGACAGTGGTTCTCAAACTTCCTAATGCTGTGACCCTTTAATGTTGTGGTGACCCCCATCATAAGGTTATTTTGTTGCTACTTTATATCTATAATTTTGCTATTGTTATCATTTGTAATTTAAATATCTGATATTCAAGATATCTGGTATGCTACCACTGTGAAAAGGGTCCCAAAGGGTTATGACCCATAGGTTGAGAACTACCGACATGAAGTTACCTGCACTTTCTAGTATATAAGACATTTCTAGTATGCCTGCAAATGTGACTAACACACACTTTTGTTTCAACCTGAATATCTGTGTTCCAGTATGTTAGAAAGTAACTTCTCATATACTAGAAGCTTCTGATTAGTTTCCTGTTGATTGATGGTGTTTACTCAGATATTTTGTGATTTTCTGAGAGCAGCAAGATAATAATAACTTAAAAATATCTGTGTTCATGAAAGGAACATTGAGACAATAATCAGAACTTTAGTTTCACCTTTGATTTTCACTAACTTTCTCATTTCTTGTGGGTCAAATAATTTCTCTAATTATTTTATCCGCCATGATTAAGGTTAATGTAACCTTGACATGAACATCCTTTGTTCAAAATGTGAAGATTTTAACAGTATTGTCCAGAAATACTCAATCTTTGTTTTAAGTTAATGGAAGGGAAAGGATATTCAAGAGGCAATTGGTTTCGTATTTGTTTAAAGAAATGGAATTATGAGGCGAGAATGTGGCATATGAACTAGGTTGGACAACTTTCACCCAGGCAATGGGAGGCAGGTTAGGACAGCATATGGCAGAAGCCTGCTGTTTTGGGGGTGTACTGTTGGGGAACTTTTTTTCACTCCATAGGTGTGTATGTCCCAGAAGGGGAAAGCTGAGATTTAATTTTGACATGGGGGTGTGTACTCTGTCTAGTCTCTCCTGTCATCTTTGCTTCTGTCCAGGTCACTTGAGGTAGTGGAGATAGATGGGAAAGAGATTTCCAATCTGTTTTCTTTTAGGACTGTCTCTTAGGAAGAGCAAAGTGCTGTTCTCTGGAGTGCTGTCCACGGAGTCTGCAGTCTCCTGAAACAGTTGCAAGCCTGCTCCTGTCCTCCAGCTGTCTCAGGTCCCTGGATGGCTTACTTAGATGTGTATCTCTCCTCTTCTGCTTTTCCTTTCCAAAGGAGCTTGAGTCCATTTTCCTTCCCCATAGCTTTTATCCATAGGGTGTTGCTTAGCAATGGTAGAGTGTCCCACTATGCCATGTTCTAGCCTTCTCAGGCAGACATCCCTTTAAAAATAATCGTTCACTGTATACCTTCTCTACTAGGCTATAAGGCCCATGAAGGCTACCCCACTTGGTTACATGGCTGCCTGGGTCACGAGGTAGGTCCCTGGGTCACAGGTAATTAAAAAAATTGCAGGCAGAGAGAGCAAATTAATGTGTAGCCTACCCAACTCTAAGGTTTTATTTAAAATCAACTTTAGTTGAAAACAGTGGTTTTTGACATCTTTAAGATTGTAAAGTCACCTGTAAATTCTCAGGTAGACAGTAGGAAATGGTCTAGAAGTCATCCTTCATAGAAGCATGGCCACAACTGTGTTAGGGTTTCTTTCATGTAGTTAGGATGTACATCAAAATAGATCATCGGCCTTCCAAAGTTCTTATATTTGTCCCTATATGTTTCTGAAAAGCATATTTCCCCAAATGTGAATAATACACTTCACACAAATTTAGTTGCTTCTAGAGCAGCAAGTCCCTTTGTATTGTTGAATGTTTTAGAATGTGTGGGATTCATCCTCGATAATCAGTTGAATTTAAAGTCAAAGTTTCTTAAAATTTCCTTGTATTCTTAGAAATGTCCTGACCTACTATGGCAGTTAAGTCGAAGCACAGACAAGCTGCTCTTCAAGGCACCATTTCACTGAGTTTGTACAGCTAAGAGAAACCGTGGGGTTTCACTGAAAGGAGCCTCCATAGGCTGAGACATTTGAGCATTAAGTCTACAGCTGGTGTGCTGTTTGGAGAGATTTTGTAAGTTAGGCATGGAGTCTTGCTGGGGGAAGTATGTCACTCGGGAAAGGCTTTGTGAGTTACTATCCTGTGACGTTTTTTGTTCTCTCTTTCCTTGCAAGCCAAGGAAATTTGATTGGCCAGCTTCCTGCTGTCCCCTGCTGTGGTAGACACTAATGCTGTGGAAATGTAAAACCAAAATAAACACTCCCTTAAGTTGCTTCTGGACATGGTGCTCATTATTAGTGTGGCAGAAAAGTAACTGATACAACAATATAAGTTTAATTTCATAGAGAAGAGTATCTGGCAAGTTTTTTAAATACCAAGTGTTTCTCTCTCTCTCTCTCTCTCTCTCTCTCTCTCTGTGTGTGTGTGTGTGTGTGTGTTATTGCCTTACCTTGCTATAATGTTAAGAGTAAAATGAATTGACCAAATGGCTAAGCACAATTTAAAATGATGAAATGAATTACTAGTACCCCTTCAAACTACTGCGACCACTGCCATATTGAGAGTATAGCACACTTTTCATAAAAGTATAGATGGTTAACTTACTGAATACATAGTTTGCACACATACATTTACTTAAGTAGTTATTAATAGTCAATAATCTCTGTACTATGACACACATTTCCACTGTTGTTTTGTGACCTCAATGTATGGTAAAAAGCGTCTATAGGAATGAAAGTCTGTGACAGTCATGTAACCATGTAGATAAAATTAGGAAGTTATCAAGTTTAATCTCTACGAAAATATACAATGTAGGAAGGTGCCCAATGCTTGAACTTGTGTAGGAAATATTTTTACCATATTTCATAAAAATGACCTCAGACCCTCAGAGACAATTGCACTAAGTGACAAGCGTTTGAAGAACTGCCTTTCTCTTGTACCCAGTGATTGTCTCATTCCTTGCTTGCTGAGCTTTGCAGTTGCTGAAAGCCAAGGCAGATGGGCGCTCCAGTCCGCCTGAGGGAACAGGAATAGCATACCTCAGAGCACTAGGTGCTCTGGGATCCCCCCTTTTATCAGATGGGCTAACAGACCCACAGAGCCTGGGAGTTCAGTCATACTCTAGTGGGCCGTGCAGGTGGGCATGACTGAAGTGCCCGGTAAGCTTCATGCTGACACTGGTTTCACAGAGAGCATTGGAAACATAACCTCCTCACTAGGACAGCCAGGCTTTGGCACAAAATTGCATTATTAGAGGAACATGGGCTTGTACTACATAAAACATTCAGAGTTGATGCTGACGGAACACCACCAGTCCCCCACTTCTCTTGCTTTCTCTTCATCTTGCTAAAGCATGCTGTGTCTCATCATTAATTAGCATTGGTTACCTTTTAACATCTATATGTTTTTTCTAATGGGAATATCAAGTACAAAATAATAATAATAGTAGTAGTAGTAGTAGTAGTAATATGACTGGCTTGTATACATTATATTTCAGTTAATCTTTTTTTCTTCTTTAACTTATTAAATGGATATTTGCTTAATTATCTTAGAGTTTCTATTGCTGTAGTAAAACACCAGTGACCAAAATCAATGTGGAGAGGAAAGGGTTGGTTTCAGTTTACAGTTCCACACCATGGTCCATACTGAGGACAGGACATCAGGGCAAGAACATGGCGGCAGGACCTGATGCAGGAGCTACGGAGGAGTGCTGCTGACTCATGCTCCTTGTGGCTTCCTCAGCCTGAATTCTTACACATATCTACAACTGAGACGTGTGAGATGGCTAGTTTTATGCTAACTTGACACGAGCTACAGTCATCAGAGAAGAAAAACCCTCAACTGAGAAAATGCCTCTGTAAGACTGGGCTGGACGCAAGCCTGAAGGGCATTGTCTAAATTAATGATTGCTTGGGGATCATCCCATTGTGGGTGGGGCCACCCCTGGGTTAGTGTCCTGGCTTTTGTCAGAAAGTAGGTTGAGCTAGCCATGGGCAGCAAGTCGTAGGCCATGTCCATCTCTGGCCTCTGCATCAGCTCCTGCTTCCAAGTTCCTGACCTGTGACTTTCTGGCCTGATTTCCTTGATGATAAACAGGGATGTGGAAGTGTAAGTCAAATACACTCTTTCCTCTCCAGCTTGCTTTTGGTGACGGTATTTCACCACAACAGTAGTGAGCCTAACTAGGATAGCATTGGCACTGCCCCAAAATGGGCTGGTTCTTCTCATATCAATCACAAATCAGAAAAATGCACTATATACTTTCCTATAAGCAAGTCTTCTGAAGGCATTTTCTCAGTTGAGAATCTCTCTTCCCAAATGACATGGGTCAGGTTGACATAAAGCTAACTAAAACATTAATGCCAATTAAATTAGTAGCCACTAGGCTAACTTCTAGAATACGATTTTGAACTATGTAGATATAATCCTTGTTCTTGTGAGTTCAAGTAAGTAAACCACAAAACAAACAAACAAACAAACAAACAAAACACACAAACTGAGTAACTAATAAAGGTAAACTAATAGCAACTTGTAATATTTATTTAAATGGAACAAAGGACTAAGACTGATCAAAACTGCACTGAGGGGAGCTATTTTCTGTTGCTGTTTTTCCTTGCTTTTCTTGTCCTGTCCCTTTTCTCTCCCCCACCAAACAATACAAATTCCTTTCAGATAGGCATATGTCCAAGTGACAAGGAAAAGCTAACCACAATAGTCTTTTTCTTTACACTAAGCTTCTTTAGGGTGAACACAAATTGTTGAGTTAAGAGTTTCTATTTCTGTGATAAAACACCATCCCTAAGCAATGCAGAGACAGAAACATCCATTTAACATGCCAACCTTCAGGTCAAACTCCATCACAGAGGGGAGTCAAGAGAGAGAAACCCAAGGTGGGAAACTGAGGGCAGGAAATACAGCAGGCAGAAGTCATGGGGAACACTTGATTTCTCCTCCTGGCTTTCTCAGTTTGCTTTCTACTACTTCCAATGATATATTTTTGCTAATTATTTGGGAATTTTATACATTGCAGTCCATCATAACTGTTTCCCAGTTCTACCAAGTCCACCCTGACTCTGTGTCTTCCCCCCAAAAGATAAACAAATACTACAAGTCCAGTTCATGTTGCCCATATACTCATGGAAGTATGATCAAATGCTCATGGCCAGCCTATTAAAGATAACTGAGTCCTTTCCCAACCCTGCCCCATCAATTGTGAGGAGCCACACTTCAACGTCTTTATTACAATTTTTAAGAACTCTCTTCACTAGTTCCCTATCTTGACTGTTTGTTTTTGCAGAGAAGTGGGAAGGTTGTCACAGAAGCCTTCATTCAATATCTCTCATTCTCAGCCATGATTCTGCAGTAATTGATATCACTGCAAAACCAAAACCAAAACCAAATAAAATAAAGCAAAACAAAACAACAGTAAAAACAACAACAACCTCCTATGTCCATCAAAGCTGGTGAAATGGTGAAAGCATGGACACAGACACCAACATAGCTCCAGTTGTAGCCCTGATCAGGACCATGAGCATAGTTTCCAGGGCAGCATGGACTGCTGCTTATACCACCCAGGACCACCTGCCCATGGGAAGCACAGCTCACAATTGGCTGGTCCCTTCCAAGGCAATCATGAATCAAGAAATATAATCTCCTGTCATGGCTATTGTCAGTCGTCACCTTGTCACATCTAGGAAGAGAGAACCTCAATTGAGGACTTGCCTCCATCAGACTGGCCTCTGGGCACAGGCAAGAAAATGTGGCATTTTCTTGACTGGTAATTGATATATTGGGTCCAGGATACTGTATTGTCTCTAGAAAGGTGGGCCTGGACTATATGAGAATCATAGCTGAACTTTGGTTTGAGAACAAACTTCAGTTCCTGCCTCCAGATCCCTTGGCTTCCCTTGATAATGGGCTGTAACCTGTAAGTCAAATCAGTCCTCTCCTACCCAACTTGCTTATGGTTGTGGTGTCTATCACAGCAACAGAAACTAAACTAGAACACCTACTTATTTATTCAGGAGCCTGAGAATTATAGTCTGGAAAAAGCTAACATGAGTTTCAAAGAAAAGAGAATGCTATAACATAAAAGCCAAACTGACAATTAAATAAATGAAGGCTAATGAGTATGTGAGTGTATACATGTGTTTTATATGTATATTTACCTGAGTTTATTCACAACTGGCCAAGGAAGACATGTTGCTTTGTCTTTGTAATGACTTTAAATATATATTGCATCTTGTTTGTTACTTGGAAGAGCCTTTCCCTCTCATATCCCACAGTATGTATATTCTAAAGACTTAAACCTTTGCTTTAATTAGTCTTGAGGTTTTCCACCTTCTCCTTTGTTCCTGTTCCCCATTCCCTATTAGATTCTGCCTGTCCTAGTCTGAAGTCAGTAATGTTTTCTCATCAAAATCAACACCTGTTTATATCTACATTTCAAACATGGTGGTTGAATGTTCAAGTTTTACTTTTAAATACGGTGTAGGTTGTACAGATTTGAAGATCAATACATTTAGCCAGTAAATTATTTGTTATAAGATATTCTAATATTAACATTATTCTCAGTCAAATTTCTTTATTTTAGAATTCAATTACGTCTTTGACAATTTTACACATACACACATATATGTGCACATAAACACACATGAACACACACAAATTTTCTGTCACTCTTTGCTGTTCTGCATAATAATATTTAGATACTACAGAGATCTCTTTCTCTCTGCCCCTCTACCCTGGGTGTGTATGTGTATGTGTGTGCATGTACTTATATATGTACGTGTATCTGTACATTTGTGCATATGTGAGTGGAAGAGGTCAGTGCTGCTGAGTATCCTTCTCTATTGCTCTCCATCTTATTTTTGAGACTAGATATCTTAGTCACTATTCTATTGCTGTGAAGAGACACCATAATCAAGGCAACTCCTATGGAAGAAAGCATTTTATTGGGGACTTGCTTACAGGTTCAGAGGGTTATTTCATTATTATAGGGGTGGGGATCATGGCAGCATGCAGGCAGGCCCTGGAGCAGTAGCTGAGAGCAACATCCTGATCTGTAGGCAGAAGTTGGGGAGGCAGGACAAGGGCACTGGGCCTGGAATAGGCCTTTTCACACCTTGTACTGGCTAGTTTTGTGTGTCAATTTGACACAGGCTGGAGTTATCACAGAGAAAGGAGCTTCAGTTGAGGAAGTGCCTCCATGAGATCCAACCATGGGGCACTTTCTCAATTAGAGGTCAAGTGGGGAGGGCCCCTAGTGGGTGGTGCCATCTCTGAGCTGGTATTCTTTGGTTCTATAAGAGAGCAAGCTGAGCAAGCCAGGTGAAGCAAGCCAGTAAGAAACATCCCTCCATACCCTCTGCATCAGCTCCTGCTTCCTGACCTGCTTGAGTTCCAGTCCTGACTTCCTTTAGTGATGAACTCTGCAACGTGGAAGTGTAAGCTCAATAAACCCTTTCCTCCCCAACTTGCTTCTTGGTCACAATGTTTGTGCAGGAATAGAAACCCTGACTAAGACACACCTCAAAATCCATCCCCAGATACATACTTCCTTCAACAAGGCTACACCTCCTAATCCTTCTAGTTCTGTCAAAGAGTTCCACTCTCTGGTGGCTGGGCATTCCAGTACGTAAACCCTCATGTGCCACTCTTATTCAAATCAGCACACTAGAGGCTGCTGTTTCACGGAGACCAGCTGTTAGGATCGGTAGATCTGCCAGTCTGCCTGTTTGCATCTGCACTATGTCCCAGACCCTAAGATTGCAGATGTGTGCTGCCGTGCCCCGCTTTTACATGGGTGCTGGGGATCTAAATGAAGGTGCACATGTCTGTGCTGTACTTTATCAGCCAAGCTATCTCCTCAGCTCTAACTGTTGCATTTCCATTTTCTGTAATTAAGAACCTGTCCTACTTCTGTGGTTGCCATACATTCTTTCCAAAAGCAGCTCAGAGGAGTAAAGCATTCATTTGACCACCATTTCCAACTCAGAGTTCATCGATTATATTTCCTTCTTTTTTCTTCCTTCCTTCCTTCCTTCCTTCCTTCCTTCCTTCCTTCCTTCCTTCCTTCCTTCCTTCCTTTCTCTCTCTCTCTCTCTCTCTCTCTCTCTCTCTCTCTCTCTCCTCTCTCTCTCTCTCTCTTTCTTTCTTAGCTTATTCACTCAGTCATGATCAACTAGTTTTCTTATATAACTCAGGCCTAGTGGTTGCTGCTGCCCAAAGTGGGCTGGGCACTCACCCATCAATCATGAACCCAGGCAATTTCTCACAATTTTTACCACAGACCAGGCTGATCTGGACAGTCACTCAGTTAAGACTTCCTCACATGACTCTAGGCTATGTCAAGTTGACAGATGAAACTGAATACTGAAGAACATGTACTCTTATTTCACTTAAATATCAGAATTCAATGAAACACCACAGCCCAAGGCAAGCTGGGGAGAAAAGGGTTTATTGAACTTGCACTATAGGTAATGGTCCATTGCTGGAGGAAGTCACTAGAGGAACTCAGACAGAGCAGAAACCTGGAGGCAGGAGCTGATGCAGAGGTCATGGAGGGAGGCTACATTATTGGCTTTCTCCCCATGGCTTTCTCAGTCTGCTTTCTGATAGAACTCAGAACAAGCAGCCCAAAGATGGCACCAACCACAATGGGCTGGGCCTTTCCCTATGAACCACTAATTAAGAAAATGCCCTACAGCTGGATCTTAGGGATTTATCACTTGATGGTCCTTCCTTTCAGATAACTCTAGCTGCATCAAGTTGACATGACCCAGGACAGTGCATGAGAAAGCAGAATTCTAGTCTTGTTGTTTGAGTTCCTAGTGCTCTCTGAAGAGTTCATATGCTGAGGCTTGGCCCACAGCACTTCAGGGTTCAGAAATGGGAATTTTAGAAATGTATTTGAGCATGAGGGCTTTGACCTCATTGATAAATTAAGAAAGTTAAAACATCGATGTGTTTGCAGTCTATGGGCTGGAGGGAAGGGAGCCTCTGGCCTCTGTGAACACCTGTACTTACTCACATGTACCCCAACACAGACATCCATGCATACACATAATTAAAATAATAAAAACAAATCTTTGAAAATATTGTCAGGAGAGATAACATAGAAGCCTACTGCTACTTGATGAGTTAACATGAAGTAATGTGCATATTTTCAAATCTGGTCAGAACAGGGAATGGTTTTCTTCTTAATATGTTTTAATTGGCAGTTTCATAAAGCTGGAAAATAACTATTTTAATTTTATATTATCTTTCCAAAGAAGCAGTTTTATTCCTGTTTACTCTAAATTCTTGGGTTGGTCTCCTGACCTCAACTTAGTGTCTTTAAATGAGCTTGACAAAAATTATGGAAAATTATATTTTATTTTTGTAAAACACAAGCTCAGACATCTTACTTTATTCCTGAAACTGTCTATTGTCAACCCCCTGGTTATTTTTTATTGCTGTCATTTCACCCCTGAAATTTGTCATTATCATGGATTTTTGCATGTTCTCATAACCTAATGGTTCTCCTCCTTGTTTTTCTTCCCCACCTGTCCTGAATGTCATTCATGTCTGATCATTTAGTATGCTTCATGGGCTACATCAGTCTGACATTGTTATAAAATCAGAGGTAATATTAGATATTTCAAATCTGGGATTTAATATGTAAAATTAGTGGCTGCAAAGCTAAGGAGAATGGAGTGTGATGCCATTGGTGAACACAGGGATTACTTATTACCCATGGCTGGAAGGCAGTAGGTATGACAATTGACACAGTTCTGAGGAAAGTGCCAATGGCACCATATTGTCCTATGTTGAGTTTTTTAGCAGAGCTGGCTTAGTGTATGGAGGGTATATGAGTAAGGCACTGAGCAGGTTATACTTGCTTTCAAAAGAGAATAAGATGGGGGTAGGGGGAGGCAGTGTTGGTAAGCACTACATTCTTATAAATGAATCTAGTCAGAACACCTAATGCACACACCTATTATATTTCAAAAAATATTTTAATATAGATCATACATAAATTCAAGGACTGAAATACAGAAAGAGAACTCTGAGATCATAACTAAGAAAACTAAGTCCTAAGCCTTTGGCTGGGTGAGTGTGTAGGAAACATGAAGAGGGGCGTGCCAGAGCAGGATGCATTCCTCTCAAGGAGCAATGCAGGGCTGCACCTGGAGTGTGGGAGCATCCCAGCTACTGGCAGTATGCTGAGACAGTTTCTGGAAGAACAGTCAAATTCTAGAACTTAGAATCAATTTCTGGAGTCACTTCTGCCCTATAGATAAAAAACATAGCCATGGAAACAGGGACATCAATGAAATAAAATAGGACAGTGGTCACCTCTCCATCTCTCTGACTTCCAAGATTTACCTACTGGGTCCATATGTAGAAAGTCACTTGGTAAGGACAAAAGTAACTCATAGAACACCTTTAGTATGACAGAGCAGAATAGTAAGGGGTGGTGTGAGGCTGAGCAATGATAGTTTGATTATTCCTGCCCATATCTTACCACCTACATCTCCCACTGATGCTACTGAGAGCCATAGTAGCCCATAGGAGGAACAGGCAGTCACCGGAGAACAACAAATGAATGACTAGCTTATCAATACTTTTTATACTTTTGTGATTGCCTTAGATTCTTATTGCTGTGATGAAACAATGACTAAAAGCAAGTTGAGGAGGAAAGGATTTATATTGTTTACATGTCCAGGTAACAGTCCATCTCGGAGGATAGTAAGGACAGGTATTAAAGCATGGCAGGAACCTGAGGGCAGGAACTGATGCAGAGCCCTTAGAGAGGTGCTACTTACTGGGCTGCTCCTCACAACTTGCTTACTGTGCTTTCCAAAGAATACCAGGAGCATTAGCTCAGTGCTATCCCCACCCACAATGGGCTGATCCATACCATATCAATCTATAATTAAGAAAATACCCTACATGCTTGCCCATTGAGGCATTTTCTCAAATGGGATTCCGTCCTCTTAGATGATCTTAGCTTGGGTCAAGATTACATAATTTCTACTGCATGGGTAAGTAAAGTCCTATTCCTATGTAAAAATGCATGCAGTCCAACTTCTATACCAACCCAGATGGCATATTTGTGGTCTAACCAAGCTCATTGCTTTTGACACATTTTTAGTGGTTGGAAAAATTAAAAAGAAGACTATACCATGATACAGAAGATGCTATGAAATTGTATATTCCTGTGTCCACAAACAAATCTTTAACAGAACATTGTCATGTTTATTAATGAGCTTATTATTGTCCCTTATATTCATCCTCTCCTTCCCTGACTTGTCTGTTTTTACTCTCATGGTTTTATTCTTTTTAATGGTTCCATCCTTAAGTTATTACAGTTTGTAATTCACCTTTAATCTGAAAACTCTTTTGCACCCCACTTTCCATGTTCAGCCATATTTCCAGTGTTTTCATTCTCTAATCTCCATGGTATTCAGGGTTAATCAATTGTCTTTGAAAATTCCCAACCCTGGATTCTAAAACACTACCACCTTCTGATTTCTCAGCTTTCTGTCTCCTAGGGAATTGCTCCATTTTGTGCGTTTTAGATCCTGACCTGACCTAACTACTCATGCCATGCCATGTATAGTTAGTACGGTGATTTTCTTCACTTCCATAGACCAGAAATTGCACATCTAAGTGTCCAGTGTTTATCCATGTGGGAACAACCGCCACTTAAGCCATATATATCCAACCAAGCTCATCATTTTAACAACGTGCTTCCTCCCATTACTTTCTGATGCAATCCTTGGCTCATAATCAATCAACCAGATGGCTGTTAGTCATTCTTCACTCACCTTTTCCTATACTTCAAATTCAATGAATCTCTGACTCTAGCAAATTTACACTCTTATTAAAGATCCTACATTTCCTAGTACATGGGCCCATCCACTAAGCTCTCTATCTCTCTCTCCTGGTTTAAAATTTCACCATATCCAAAGTGCCCCACACTTACAGGCTCTAACTAAAGTCTTCTCTGCGTGCTTTTGACGTCTTCTTAAATCTCTACTGCAGCAGAAAAATCTGTGTATACTTTAATTATCTCTTTTGCTTAGGCTCCTTCAAGCCTCCTCCTTGATCATCAATGAATAGAACTCAGCTTCTTTAAATGCTCTGTAACACTCTGTATATGAGGCTTTCCTCCTTTCTAGAATCCCTACTCTGCTACCCTATAGTCACACTTCATCTCCTCACATCCCTGTGTTTAGAAGTAAGTCTTAAGCTTTGTCCTTCTGAGTTCTGTAGGGCTTGTCCTCTCAGATCAGCGCATCTTGCCTCTACCCTCTCTCGACCTAACCAAGGGCTTGATGTTTAGCATTAGTTCAAGTGTCACCTCTGTCACATTCATTGTTCCATTGCCATGAAGAGATACCATGACCACAGCAACTCTCATAAAGGACAGCATTTAATGCATTGTGAGAGGGGTTGGGGTGTGGGGGAAGGCTGGCATACTGCTTCAGAGACTTAGCCCATTATCATCATGACAAGGGAACAGAGTGGCCACCTGGTAAGGTGCTGGAGAAGTAGCTAAGAGCTACATCCTGATCCATAGGCTGTGAAAGATTCTGTGCCTGGCTTGGGTTTTAAATCTCAAGCAGTATATCTAGTGACATACTTCCTCCAACAAGGTCCCATCTATTCCAACAAAGTCACCCTCCTGTTCCTTTTAATCCTTCTCAAGTAGTGCTTTCCCCCTGATATCTAAGTATTCAAATGTATGAGTCTATGGGAGCCATTTTTATTCAAACCACTACAACCTTCTCTAACAGGTCCTCCAGTCTGAGTCTCCAGTTCCTCCCTTTGTTTTCTATTTTGACCATTATGATTTTGATTGCCTTATAATTACATAACATAGTTCGTAAATAAGAATTGGGATTTATTTATTTTTTTATTGTGGAAAGAATTATTCAAGGGTTAATTTAAGATCTAATCGCTATTTTACAAATTATAGAAACAGTCCCCGAAATGATAGCCTTCAGGCGTAATTTTTAAGTACAAACTAAAGAGCTAAGTGCCAGCATTTACGAGGACAAATCAGACACTGTTTTGCCGTTGCAAGGTGTGTGGTCAAGTATTTCTCTAGTTTACTAGCACATCCATGGGTCAAGTATTTCTCTAGGCTACTAGCAGGTTCATGGCACAAATTGAGTGCAGGAGAGCAGTGAACCTTAAAATTTAAAGAATTCATATGAAATAAGGCTTATTCTCACAGGGTTTTGCCAGATATTCAAAATACTAACTTCAATATTTTGACATCGTGTTCAATTCAAGAGTTATGATTTGTAATCATGTTACAAATGAACTTTAGTGCAAATATGGTTTCTGCTGCACAGCCCCAGCTCCACCATCCTGCAGCTAGACTCCCCGGTTGAGTTGCTTGGCCTCTCACCCCCTAGCCCTTGCCTAACATTAGGCTGCAAACCCTTTTAAAGGTATTTTATTTTGTAATCTACCTTCAAGAGCTTAAAAATAATGAAATGCATCCTACTTTCAACAAAGAGGCAAGAAAGCGACAGAATGTGAGAGCACAGATGAGTGGTCGCTGAAGTGGTGCCTAATTGAATAAAGAAAATTGGCAATTATAATACAGCTCTGCGAAGTACAGAAAGGAGGATTCTAGGCCTAGATTTGTAAAATTATTTTCTAAGTTCACATATCCAGTAGTTTCAGAGCCATGTATTCATGAAGCAAGCAAGTAAACAACAACCAACTCCCAAAGAAAAAAACGACAAAAAAAAAAAAAAAACCCAACCAAACAAAATCAGAAATGAGACAAAACATGGCAAAGATAGCTGCTCTCATCCTGAACAATCAATTCCTCTTACACAGAGTATCAAGGAAGTTTACAGCAGAGTTCAAAATAGTTAAGCTTCTATATGATACCCATGAATATAAATCAGAAAGAGAAACATCAATGGTCTTAATCCTGTCTGCTAGGTAATATCCCTTAGATTGATATTCAACAACTTACCTTATAAACACAGCCTTGTTCACACCTCTGCCCAACTCTCCTCAGTCCATCTTTTTAACTTAGGGGAGAAGGGGTTTATATCAATGTACAATTCTAGGTTACAAGCTATAGAAAAAGAATCTCTGAGACTATAGCCTCTAGATGCTATTTAAGTCTTATACACTAAAGATCTAAGTGCCAACATTTACAAGGGCATGTCATAGTGGGCAGGTCAAGAAAGGAACTGCAAATAGCTAGTCACATCATCTCCCCAGTCAAGAGCACAGAGAAACTGCCTGCTAGCTTGCTTGTATCGAGTTCTCTTTTTACATTCTCTAACATATTTTAGGGAACCTAGCCTAGATGTCACGTAGATCATGTGTATCATGTGTGTAATATTCAACTGGGTCCTAAAGGCAAGAAAGGACACTGAACTTAAAGGCCTGTGATCCAGAAATAAAAAACTTCCCATCCTTTTATGCTCTTCAGGAAAGTCTGAGACATCTAAGATTTTCAGATTTCACTGGTAGTAGCATCAGAAAAATGTGTTTGATTTCCAGTAGCTTTTTGAAGCATGTGTTGTGACTGATGCCCAGTCTGTACATTAGAAAGCCACAGTACAGAAATATTATGCTATTTGTTTAGGATCATGTAGTTGGTAAAACTGTGGTTCTCATATCACCACCTAGGATATCAGCATCTCAATTTAATGGGTTATTTTGTCGTTAGTCTAAAGTACATCTCTGATGATGTCCAGTAAATGTTCACTGGATGAATAAGATTACATTCCTATGGTGTGGATGATTAATGTTATTGATCAATATATTGTTTGGGGTATTTGAAAATATATGACATTTTCAGCTTTGAATAAACTTATTCCTTAGAATAATTTTTAGCAAAAGATTATAATTTACAATTAAAATATTCTGTCCCCCCTCCGCCTATCTTCGTGAGTACATTTCTGATTACGTCTCTGTTTGAGTCTCATCTTACTTGTGACAGTAGCCAACCTTTTGTACAAAGCGTCTTGTTTCTGAAATGTTTTCAAAGAGGGTCAGTGAGAATCAACGACCTGGCATCCTTGCTAGGATACCACTATTCTGTGGCTCTTGACTCTCCTATATCTAGAGCTTGACACATTGTCCTGCATTGGAAAGGTAGCACATTGGTCCGCTTCAATCAGTTTGTGGTAAATTTTGTTCTTGTTCTCCCAGTATAAATAAATGTCTTCAGAATTATTTAGTGGGCTACTTGTTTGAATCCCCTTTCTTTTCCTGTTACCATTTCTTAGAGTATTGAATCTCCTAGTCAGTATCTGCCACCATTTTTCATCTCTATCCAATTTATGTTGACTGCTCAGAGGTCACCTCTAGAGAGAGTATAACTCAGTCTATAAACTGTTTACTTTGCTCTGTGCATATTCTACCTAGCTGTTGTGATATGTCAATCTCCTCAATCAAATTCTGTTTAGCTCTCTATAAATCCATGTCATGACTGCCTTCTCCCCTTGTATTTTCATCTATGGCATCAGAACAAGCAACTCCAGAAGTATTCTTCACTGACTCGTCCTTCAGAAAGTTAGTTCTCCTCTTATTTTATCTGTTTCAATTTCTCATGGTTTGCATTTTGGTTACATGAATCTTATAGTTAACAAAAATATATAGTTGTGAATTTAACTTAAATGTCAAACATATCAAATTCCTTTATGTATGATAGCTGATTTAACTTTACATTACTTAAGTAATTGTCCCACCGTCACCAGACACCAGAATATGGAATTAATTTTATTCCATTTTTTCCTAATCTTAGTAATAAAGCATTTATTAGAAGAGCAGGTTTATTGAGTGTCAGGCTCTGCTCTGGATAGAAGACCTGTTTCTGAGTTTTGGAAATGCAATTTCTTTCTTTCTTTCTTTCTTCTTTCTTTCTTTCTTTCTTTCTTTCTTTCTTTCTTTCTTTCTTTCTTTCTTTCTTTCTTTCTTTCTTTCTTTCTTTCTTTCTTCTTTCTTTCTTTCTTTCTTTCTTTCTTTCTTTCTTTCTTTCTTTCTTTCTTTCTTTTTCTTTCTTTCTCTCTCTCTCTTCCTTCCTTCCTTCCTTCCTTCCTTCCTTCCTTCCTTCCTTCCTTCCTTCCTTCCTTTCTTTCCTACTCCCCCTATACATTTCTTACTTTTCATATAACTACTTTCAGCCAAAACTCTTTGTTACTTTATGAAATGTTGGGGCAGGTGTGCTGGTTAACACAAATCTATATGTATCTGGAAGGAGGAAACTGCAACTGAGTAATTTTACTGTGGGCATATTTGTGGGGTATTTTCTTGATTAATGATTGTTATGTAGATCCTTGTCTACTGTGGATGATACCATCCCTGGCCAGGTGTCCCTGGTTATATAAGAAAGTGATCTGAGAAAGCCACGATGAGCAAGTTAGTAAACAGTATTCCTCCATGGTTCCTAACTTCTAAACTTCCTGCTGTGACCTCCCTCAGAGATGAATCATGATTAGGAAACATAAGCAAAATAAACCCTTCCTCCCATAGTCGCTGTGGTCACAGTGTTTTCCATAGGAGCAGAAGCAAGCCAGGGCAGAGAGCATTGTTATTATCCTCCATGCAAAACCCAATTCAAGAGAGCTTTAGAGACATTCTGGAGAGTAGACCAAGTCTGCACTGCAGAATTGTGTGAGGAACTAGACCTGAGCTACTGACCTCAGCCTCCCTCAAAAAAGAACCTTAAAGATCAGGAAATAAGACACAGAGAATGACTTACTGGCTCCATATATAATTTGGAATTTATTATTCTGATCTGATGCTAGTACTTCCTTGAAACAATTCTAAACAAATGTTTGGAATATTTATTTCTTAATGGAAAAGATAATCCAGTTTTTCTTTCTTTCCAAATAAGAAAACCTTGAGTTCCATGAAAATCAGTGGTGTTCTGTCAATAATGTCTCTTCAATATTCATCTTTCTCTGATGGTCTCCTTCAAATAACTTGTCAGGAGAAAAAATATGCTATGGTCCCACAGAGAGATGTACAGCTGGGAAATATAAGCTATGTTAACATACAGAGAGATATGTACAGCTTGAAAATATAAGCTGTGTTCACATAGAGAGTTGTACAGCTGGGAAATGCGAGCCCACTGGTATTTCTGGGGTACTTACTTGCATGATACCGTAAATACAGTGAATGCATGGAGAGACACAATGTAAACTGTTACTTTGAAATGCTTGCTTTTGGCACAACTTCATCACAGGCGTTTTACAATTTACAAAGCAGTATGGAGTAATGTTGACGACTTCTGTGTTTACAAATTCCCTACTTCCGCTCTACTCAAGGCAAGATTTTCGGTTTTGGCACCTTTTCAGACATTCATCACTTCTTCTCAATGTATTCTTGCATTGAGTGCTACTCCCTTTTTAATTAGAGTACCTATTATTTTACTGCAAATTGAAAGGGACTCAGCTATGTGATTTCTCAGAGAAAACACACACACACACACACACACACACACACACACACTCCAACTGAAGCTAATGTTAAGTTCTAGAAAAATGCCTGACATCATTGCATTTAACACATCAATGGGAGGATTTTGTTTTGTTTTAATGTTCACAAGATTGAAGAACATGAGAATATGAACTGTGTGATATCAAACAGTAAGGATGAAATAATGTCATATGACCCCCAGGAAGGTTAGGAGGGTTGGAATGTAGGTCAGTGGATGAGCACTTACTATGCACAGGGAGGATCTAGATCCAATCCTTTGAATGAGAGAGAGGGAGAGAGAGAGAGAGAGAGAGAGCTAGCTTTACTACTATCACATAGGTATTATTTTTTAAGATTCCTAAGATGAAATATCCAAGGTAGCATCCTAGTTAGCTGTAATTGCCATCCTGACATGACCTAGTTATCTAAGAGAAAAACATTAAGACAATTCCTGGATCAGATTGGCCTGTTGGCATGTCGATAAGGCATCGTCTTGATTGCCTTCTTGATGTATGAGGGCCCAGCCTACTGTGGGCAGCACATTCCTTAGGCAGTTAGTTGGTTCTGGCCTTTGTAGAAAAGCTGGCCAAGCTTGAGTGAGGGAGTGAGCCAGAGAACTAGCCAGCAGGCAACATTACGCCCATGGTTCTTGTCATGACTTCCTGCCCTGATTTATCTCCGTGATGGATTGTGACCTAGAATTAGAAACCAAATAAACCCTTTCCTCTTAAGCTTGCTTTTAATCGGGGTGTTTTATAGAATAGATAGTTATAACCTTTGCCATACCTGTTAGACAAAGGATTTTATCTCAAGATAAAAGTAAGCACTCGGGAGGTGGAGGCAGGAGAACTGTGATCTCAAGACCACCATGGCCTACAGATTGAGCTGAAAGTCAAACCAAACCAAACCCAAAACCAGGAAGATCACTAATATTTATTATGATCTTATTTTTGTCAGACATTGCCTTTGTCAATGGTTAAATGTGCAATGATTAAATCAAACTAATAGCAATATTCATTGTCTCATATACTTAATTTTGTGGAGAGAACAGGTAGACATCTACACCTTTAAACATTTTAAATTATATAATATATTATTAAATTTACTCACATTGTGCTATATAATAAATGTCTTGAGCCTATCTTTAAAATTTCCATCCTTTAACTCATATTTTTCCAATCTCTCCCAACTCTTGCCTTTGCCTTTATCAGGTCAGCCTCCATCAAATCCACAAAAAAGTGAGATCACATGGTGTTCGCCTTGCTATGCCTGTCTTATTTCAGTGCAGAGTTTTTTGAGTTGTCCCAAATATCAGGATGCTTTCTTGTGGATGGTTTCCATTGTACTGCATACATATGATATACATTCTTTATCCATTCATTCAATGATAAGATTTTAGACTTTGAATAACCAAGTAAATACAGAATTACATTTATTTCTTCAATACACTGACTTTGTAGCATTTCAAGATACCTGAAAGGGGGGGGGTGATAGAACATTTTAACTTTTGAGGGGCCTCCATAATGGCTAACAATGTATAACAATTTCCTCTTGTCCATACTTAATCAGCACCTGTTATCTTATGTCATATTGATCACGGCTAGTCTAAAAGATGTAAGGACATCTCATTGAGGTTATAATTTGAATTTCCTGAATGATACAATGATGTTGAGCATTTTCCCATAGACCTTTTCATCATTTATTTATATATTTATAGAAATCCTTTTTTTCAGATCTTTTGCTAATTTTTCAGTTGCCCTATTTGTTTTATTATTATGTTGTTGAAGATGGTCTACTTGGAGACTTGAATGTCTGTTATCTACTACCTATAGTTTTGTTCAGGTCTGTAATAAAATAGTTAAGTGATGCTTTTAGAACTTCATAAATGTACTTTGATTTTAATTATGTCCACTCTCTTCCCTAACTCCTCTCAGATATACCTCATCTCCCTACCTTCCCCCACTTTGTCTTACTTTGTTTTTAAAGTAAACCATCACGTCCAATTTGTACTGCTCATATTGTACTGGGTGTGGAATCAACCAGCAGAGACTGATGTACCCACTGAGAGCCACATTAAAGAAATCTATTAACGCTCATCTAGAAGCTATCTGGGGGTGGCATCCCATGAACTCTTTCCTCCTTCATTCTAGACTGCTAGTTCCATACTTTATTCATAATCTCCCCAGATAATCTATCCACAGTGAAAAGCAGAACATTGTATCACTATTATTCTATTGCTCTTTGTCCCTTCAGTTCCTTCAGTAAATGCTTTATATATTTAGGTGGTCTGGTGTAGGGTGCTGTAAGCTATGCATTGCATTGAAATGCTCACTAGAGAGTGGTCAATTATCAAATTGTCCTGCGATCCCACAGCCTAATACTGCGGCCATCTGCCAGATGTGGCTATTATGCACTTGAAACTCGTAGTGAGACTAAGAAAGGCTGGTTTCGGGGATGACTTACCTGCACCTTTGCTCTGAGTTCAGCTACTTGGGGCATGTTGGATTTCTGCATCTCTCAGGC
Source organism: Apodemus sylvaticus (assembly GCF_947179515.1). NCBI lineage: Eukaryota > Metazoa > Chordata > Mammalia > Rodentia > Muridae > Apodemus > Apodemus sylvaticus. The sequence continues at coordinate 12,520,289 of NC_067482.1, read as the reverse complement.
TATGGCATCTGCCACGTTTGGATGGGACCCAGAGTGAGCAGGCATGACACTGTTTCTCCACTATTGTTCAAGACCAGAGATGTTAGCTAGCAGTTGGCATTTCAGCTCAAACTGTGCTTGGCCTCAGGATGCTGGGTTTTTTCCTAATGTATGTAGAAAAAAATGGGAGGAGGCTGGTTCCTATGGATTACTTTTTTATTTAACCATAAGTTTGTTGCAGATGCTTGTTTCACAAAGTAGGTGAAACCATGGCGAAAAATAGAAAAAATCTGGTGGTGCTAAAAGTCATTCCATTTTGTTTCATTCATGCATTAGTGACAATTCTAGCTTTAAGAAATACACAACTAAGGAAGAAGTGCTACACCCGATAAATGCCTGGACATTAGATTTAATTTGGGAGTTAGCAGAAAATAGTAACATATGGTCACTTAAAATATAAGACATTATCATACTTCAAACAAAAATTCAATTATTAAAAGAATAAATAAAAGCATAAGGAATTTATAATTGGAATAAAATTTTGAGAAAATTCAAAAAAGTACAAAAGAAGTGAAACATTTAAAACCATGCCCGTGGAGGAGAAATCTGCTGGTAAATTATCGTCTGTTCATTTCAAATGTTGAAAATTAAATATATGCGAAGTTCACAGTTGAAAAGTTTATTTTTTGTAAAACAGCAGTTTCTTTTCAAAGTGGAGCCAAATATATTTCATCTTTGATTAGAGGCAAATTTTGGAGTTTCTGGGAACCAGAGTTTAAAAAAAATAAGAAGAAAAGAACTATTACTACTTATAAATTCATAGTTCATTCTTGAAAAGGGTTCAATTTCTAAATGACATATTTTCAAAAATAAAGAACAAAATGTCGTAAGACATGAGTTTCAGATATCCATGACAGGCCAGGCCATTGGTCTTGTGAAGGCTTGATTCCACAGAATAGGGGAATGCAAATTAGGAAATTGTGGGAGGGGGGAGCAGGGGGAGGGGGATGGGATAAGAGGTTTTCAGAGGGGTAACATGGAAAGGGGATACCATTTGAGATGTAAATAAAGCAAATATCTAATAAAAAAAGGGAAAAAAGTTTTTAATGTGAGCCCTGTAGCCTCAGTTTATCTGGTGATATGGAATGGAACAAGCAAGAAAGTAAGAGGTGTCAGGTAATGAAGTCAATTAAATTGATGTTTGGGGTTTATTGATTTTTAAAAATCATATTATTCTAACTTACACACTTACATGAAGTGTAAGTTCAGCAAATCCAGTTGCAGATGTCTGCCAGGAGAGCAAGGTGTGGTTCCTGATCCTACAGTCTAATATTGTGCTCCACGTAACTACAGTTGCAGATATAAAATTCACAAGTGGCTGCATACACTTGTTTATTTCATGGTTTTACTTGGGAGCAGTGATGTTGGGTAGGGAGATGCAGAGCCTCTGAATTGCTGTCAGGGTTGTGTGTAGTCAATCTCGGGTGTTTCTGGAGGAAAGATCACTGCATGAAACATGTAGATAGAGAACAGCATCACATGTAGGGATTTTTACTTGTCCCAGGTCCCAAGTACAGTGTATCCATTGTGAATTATGTCTGAAGATCGTGGATTCCCAAGAGGTTGCAAGAATATAAGCAATTGTGTTGAAAACTTTCCAAACAGGCATGGAGTCAGGAATCAAGGAGTATTTGGACAGTGAATTCACAACTGGAATATAAATATCTTTGAAAGAATGTTTAAAATAAAACAATATTTGTTTCTTTGTCCAATAGTTTCCTGTTTGGTATTTAACTCTAATTCATAAGAAAATAGTGTGGGTTGATAGACTTGTATACTCTTTCTCTGATTTCTTTAGAATCTTTTCTTTCCTATCATTTTTTTTTTCTTTTTTGCATTGGTCTAGAAAGATGGCTCAGTGGCTACAAGTACTTACTGCTTTTCCAGAAGACCTGAGTTCAATTTCCAGCAAGGACATAAAGCATTTTCAAATATATGTAACTCCAGCTCTGTGGTATCTGACACCTTCTTCTGACTTCCAAAAAAGCACCTGTATGCATATGATGTGTGCGCACGCGCGTGCGCGCACACACACACACACACACACACACACACACACACGAGAGAGAGAGAGAGAGAGAGAGAGAGAGAGAGAGAGAGAGAAAACTTAGATAAAATAGCTAATTTTAAAACATTTTTACTCATCTTACGTATAGACAGTGGTTTCATGTGATGAAAAAAAAGTCTTTAAAAAACAAAGAATTTTGCCACATGGCTTCCTGGAGTAGCACATCTGCTTTACAGTGTTTCTGGAAATATTTAACATCCCAGAACCTGCCAGAATACCTGGTTGCAATAAGGTGTGTAGTGCTTGTGGAATAACAGGAAAATGTTACTTAAATATTGTTGGTGTTTCGTCTAGGCCCCGCCGCACAGTTACCTGGCAACAGCCTGGTGTGCCAGACTCACCATAAAAGGGGCTGCTCGCCCCTCCTCTCTCTCTCTCTCTCTCTGCCTTTCTCTGTCACTACCCCCTCAACTCCCCTCCCCCTTCCCATGTCCTAAATAAACTCAATCTACACTATACTATCCGTGTGTGTGTGTGTGTGTGTGTGTGTGTGTGTGTGTGTGTGGCTGGTCCCTCAGGGCAAAGCATCTCTCATCATGGGTCTGCAGAGGCACCCTCTTCCCCCACACCATACTTTGCCTCCACCAAAGCTAACTTTCTCTTTCTTTTTATAAAACACAACAAATATTAGATTACTGTATGGTGCTGTGATGGGACACTACACTTTCCCCTATCAAGCTTCATAATTTCATTTTACTTTTCTCTTTCTATTTTCTAGGTTAATTGGTTTGGTCTTCATTTTGGCAATGAAATTTAGCAATAAAATTTGGCAATGAAATTTGGTACCAAAATTTGACAATTTTGGTAACATTATCATCATCATCATCATCATCATCATCATCATCATCATCATTATTATTTTGCCAAAAGGAGAATTTTGTTTATATACTTAGTTTTACTCACATATTTTGCAACCTGCTTTTGAAGCTTCTGATGATTCTATGAAGTTAGAGACCAGAGAGGCATCAATATCCATCATCATTTCCTGAGCGAAAAGATGCTGTCAGGATGTCAGGAGATTTATTTGATAATTGTAGGACTTAATAGGTTTGCGAAGATGGTGACTTAGAAGAATTTGCTGTTTATAATTTAGATCAAGAAAGCATGCTTTGAATGCATTCTTTTATGCTCTCAAAACATCCTGTCACAACTCCTTGCTAAAATTAATGGCTTAGAACCGATGCTCAGCTTTCCAGGATGCTGCTGTGATTTATTGAGTGGTGCCAGTCTACGGTGTCATTGGGTGGAGAGCACTTGTCTTCCTATAACAGGGCTAATATTGCTTCAAGCTGTTGTCAGTTGACTTGGTAGAATTGCTTAGATACACTCCCCACACAGTTAGCTGGTGATGAGGGCCCTTATGTATTCACAAATCAGAAACCCTGGGGAAATTCTAATTAGCCACCCTCAAGGAAGATGCTCCAGCCATGGAAACAATCTCCTGAAGTCTCTGGGCTGTAATGAGGACCAAGCCCCAGTGGCAGGTCCTGTTCGGTGCTGTGCCGATGCATCAAGGCTCAGCAATTTTCAAGAAGAGAATTATTGGATTCAGGCCCAGCACTGCACGGAATCTGTTAATCACCATGCAGAGACTTTAGGTCTGCAGGATCCACAGGGGGTAAAATCTTCAGAGTAAAAGGCGACTTTGGCCCTTGGTGGTGTTGAGAAGTGGAGCAAGGGCAATCGACTTAAATATGCATCTGCACCCAGTCCCAGTGTTCCTTTGGTGTATGTAGAGTTAATATGTTGTTCTCTTTAATTAACTTAGAAGAAAAATATCGATATGTATGGCCATCTAAAGTTGCTATTGGCTTTCTTCCTCCTCTTCCTCATCTTCCTCTTCTGCCTCCTCCTCTTCCTCCTCCTTCTCCCTTTTTCCATTAACAGAGCAGTAATCAGGTTGCCAAGAAACAAAGAATGGCAAAAGATATATATTTTTTTTTCATGGCTTCATAATAGTAACGTGATTTAGCATAATGTAGGAAAAAGTACAAGTTGTCATGTCTACACAAGAGTAAACATGGGGAAAATGTTAATGGGAGTGGACCTGTTAACTCTGATCACTCTCTTCAGCTCCCCAAGAATCAGAGAAGGTATGGGGGATAAAAACAAAACAAAACATGTGTTCAGAAAGTAATTGCTGTAGGTGATCATTGACTAGATCATTTTCTCTCCCCTCCTTGGTCATGGGTGGAGCTTTAAGTCATTTCTATAGCACAATGTTTGAAAGGAAGAGTTAAAAGAACTTAGAAGGGCCACCTCTGGAGCCTTGATTTGTAGTAAGCAAAGGGAAGTTCTCATTTGTAGCAAAACCTGGGGAGCCAATTTCTGGTAGCTTTATCCACAGTATCATTCATCTGTTGACATTACTTTGTTACACAGGCTTAGCTTGTCTTCACAGCAAATATGATTCAATGCTTAATCTCATTTTAGAGTCCCAGAGAGAGTGAGGAAACTAGAAACTATGTATCAAGAATTGTTTGCTTGGATTTTAGAGATTATATGCAATCTCCTCCAGCAGACCCCAGGAATGAACATGGATTGTGAAAGCAATGTTTTAGGAGTAGTGATATTGTACAGGAGATACTGCAGTGTGTAGATGGATTTAAGGGAATTTAATCACAGTGGCTGTAGCTTAAGGAAAGCTGCAGCAGAGAGAGGCAATTAGTCTAGGCCGCCATGAATTTTCTATTACCAACAGCACAGAAGGGGATTTCTTGGTAAGCATTTGCCTATACTGTATAATAAGAATTCATGTCATTCATTCTTACAGCTTTTTGGTAATGGTCCAGTCGATACTTCTGTTGTACCTTTGCAATTTGAAAATGTTGGTCACGAGGAAAGAGGTTCGTTCTAATTTTTTCAGACCCTATTTTGTGAAAGTAAAACCAAACCAGCTTTCTTGATGAGAGTTGAGATGGTTAATTTAGTATCATTCAGATCGGTCATGACACTTGGTCAGTGTCATTCTGAATTTAACTGAGGATGCTTCGAGATATGATTAGCTTAACCCTTGAAATTTGCTTGAAGTCAGCGATTTTCCATTCCTTGTGAGGCCCCACAAATCTGCATGAACAGGAAAAACCCTCGATTCTTTTGGATCCTTACTTACTTACTTACTTACTTTTCTGTCTTCTAACTTGAACTGAAACATCAGCTCCTCTGAGGGAGGTCTTGCGGCCACCTGAGATGGATTTGGAAGTGCACAGTTGAGACTTGAACTGCTGCCTCAGGTCTTGTGGTTCCCTATTAGCCAGTTTTGCAGATTTTGAGGCTCTGTGTTTGTAATAAGGAGATAGCTGTTTTCTCTCTCCTGGAGAACTGTTACTGTCCAAGCACTCCAATCTCATTTTGTCACATCCCTAGAACATATTAATTGAAAGAAATGCCATGACCAGGACCAGGTGCAACTTTGGCAAGAGTCTTCTTTGGCTAATGAAAGAAGGACTCTGAATGTATATCTTTCAAATACAGTGTTCCGTGCCAACACTAGTTTTCACTGGTCTTGGTAGATGGAAGTAGATATGCATTGTAGTTTAAATGACAAGTCTCCACAGGCTCTCATGTTTGGTCACTTGATTGGTGCTGCTAAATGGGAAGTTTATGGAACCTGTAGGAGAGGTCTTCTTGGAGTAAACCTGCCCCTGAGAGCAGGGTTGAAGATTTATATCTCCTATCTCTGTCTCTGTCTCTCTGTCTCTGTCTCTGTCTGTCTCTCTGTCTCTGTCTCTCTCTGTCTCTCTGTCTCTCTGTCTCTCTCTCTGTCTCTCTCTCTCTGTCTCTGTCTCTGTCTCTCTCTCTCTCTCTCTCTCTCTCTCTCTCTCTCTCTCTCTCTCTCTCTCTCTCTCTCTTAGCTTTCTGCTCTGACTGCTGTACCACACCTTTCAAACAATTATGGACTCTAGTCCCCTGGAGCCAAAAGTCAAAATAAACTTTCACTGACTTTGCCTTTGGTCATGGAATTTTATCATGGCAACAGAAAAGTAAGTAGTATAGCAAATTTCTAAGTTACTGCTGACCAGAGAGGCTTCTTTACCAATATGCTGATTTTAAATGGTTTTTAACAGCTTGTTTATATTTTTATAAAAGAATACATAATGCCTTATAAAGTCCAAGGGCTAAAGAGTGGTTAATTAAATTTTTTTTTCAAAGTTGGTGTTCATGATTCATTTTACTGTCTACCATTATAAATTACTTGCCCTGACATCATTTAATATGAAGAGCATCCCTTAAATATAGAAGTGAGTAAGCTTGAGATTTCCCTCCTCTTTCAGTGATGGATGAATGTGGGTAGAAGTGCCTTCCCATTCCTTCCTTGTGTTTTCTACATTTTAATTTTGTGTTGTGTGAAGGTAGGCACAGGTGTGCATCTCAATGAATGCCAACATAGAGACCAGAAATCAATTAGGAGTCATTCTTGGTTGCCCTCCACTGTATACCTTCAAACATGGTCTCTCATTTATCATCACATGCAAATGATTTAGCTCGCCTGCATGACCCACTCTGGGGTGTCACCTACCACTATGCTGGCCGCCTTCTACCTACCGTTATGCTGGCCTCCCATCTATAGGTGCTGGTATTCAAGCTTGGGTTTTCAACATTGTGTAGCAAGTACCTTAGCCACTGAACTACCTCCTCACCATTTTGTTTTACAATTTAATGAGAAATCATTGTATTTTTTGGATTAAAAATTGAGAGTGAATTTTTGAAGTGATGTAAAGACCAACATTGATGTATGTGTGTGTGTTGCTTGCGGGTGTTCACTAGTGCACATGTGTGTACACACAAAGGTAATTGAAGAAGAGCCTATTATTCTTAACTCCTGCTCTGGATCCTGATTCTCCAATAGGATACCCACATAATAGTTCATATATACATAGCCCATGAAAAATAGTAAAGGTAACTAAGCAATAGCAACTGTTTTCAGAGTAGATGAGAGAAGAATCCATGGCCTTTTCATGGTCTTACAGTCTTATGAAGAGGGCTTTACCCACAGCTAACTATTTGATTCGTTTGTGGTTTCACTGCAGGGAGAAAACCACAGCATTAGACATCTAGACCACAGGTACTTTCTTCCCCAATCTTTTCCTATTGCAGTAGTTGCATTACTATTACTCATTATTTTAATGTCTTGTTGTATTTTAAATCCCATGTCATGCCATTTTCCCTAGAACCAAAGTAAAACAAACAAAAAAGAAGTTAGAGTTTCTCCAGGGCTTATGAAGCTTTGGGATAGCTATGGCTTGCTTGCTCTTTCAACAGTTTACAAGAGTAGACTTACTCCAATATGCTGTTCATGACCACTCTGTTATGTACCAAGTTGTTTGGTTTTCATTTTATACTACATAAAATAACAGCAAAAGCACCTTAGGGTGTTTCTAGATATCATTACTGTGTCTACAGATATTGAAAGATATTGAAAGTCTTAACTGTTTCTATGGAATTCATTCATTCACTCATTCATTGTAAGACAAGGTCTCTCTATGTATCCCCATATAACATGGATCTTAGACTTGACTAAGAATCACAGAGATTTGCCTGCATCTGCTACCTGAGTACTGGAATTACAGGCATGTGCCACTATTCTTACCTTCTACAGAGCTTTCTGAAGACCTACTTATTGGGGTCAATACAGCTTTCATCACATAATATTCTTACTTTTCCATGTTTAACAGGTGCTCTGAAGACCTCACATGACTGTAGTCCGCGTTATCATTTAATTTTAATAACAGCTCAATTCAGTGCTTTGATATTATTCATGATTTGCTTATATGTGCAAATAAGAGGTGTTGGTACAGAACTTTGAGCTACATCATATGAGTATCCTTACTCAAAATGGTCTACACTATTGTTTAGTGTAAATAATACCTTACATTATCTACTGAGAAATAGCTTGTGATTATTTGCAAAAATAAAAAAAGAGGACCCATTAAACTACTTATATAGAAAAGGGAAAATTGTTTTCCAGGAAGTATCATATTGCATATCAAAATCTAGATGCCTAGGTGGTATCTTGGAATATAAACAAAAGTAGTATAAATTTCATTGGTGCATACTTTTAGGGTATTATTATTGTTACTATAATTATCATCATTTGTTGGTACAACAGATGATCTCACTATCTTCTTGAATATGTGGGGTCAGAAAGTTTCAAATTTTGCTAAGCAAGACTCAGCCATAGTCCTAGGAACTTCTCCCCAGTTGAGTCCAGGATAAAGTGCAGTTGATATTGATTCTCCAGGTCCTGCTTAAGTGTAGGAAGAGTTGAGTGAGGGAGTCAGCACAGTGCTCAAAGCTCTCCCAGTCTGAGAAGTTTTTAGGCTATTTAGCATGTCCCGTGTGATCTACTTAATTGCATGCAGAAGCTTATCAGGAGGACCTCCAGCTAAAGCAAATCAATAATGCACTCAGAGCACAGTTGGAAGGTGCCAGTAATGGAGTTCTCAGCTGCCCAGAGTGCATGGGCTGATTTGCTTCTGAGGCTTGTTAGCCTGGTCAATAATTACACCAATAAGTTCTGGAGCATTGTGGTCAGGACTTGAAATAGAGGTTCCGATTAGGTGGCTGTGGGAGTGAATTAGGAATCCAGCTTCCACATAGTCTACCATTAATTATAATGTGGAGACCAGTTAGTCCAGTTAATTATCAAACCCATATCTTTAATTCTAGGAAGACTAATAAATGTCTTAATACATGACTTAGGATCATAAGATGATTTTGAATACGTTTTTAACATATGTATAACAGTGGACAAACCTTCTGAGGCAACTTAAGCTGGACTGTGTGGTCTGCAGTTATTGAGACTGTACATAATCTTTTCCATACTTGACATTTGAAAAAAAAATGAGATTGTTTTATGTTTCCTTTCTCCTCTGTCTTTTTCTTCTTCTATTAACTTTCCCCTAAACCATATCTAATGATTTTTTTAGTGTAACAAAAAACAATTCTACCTCCTCTCTGTTGTCCTATACTATGATTTCCTCATTTTTTAAAAAAGAAACATTTAGAAAAATATTACAGAGGCCATTTAAATGAAGAATATACAGAGCTAACTTATAAATACTACCTGTATGTGGCCTAATAATAATGTATTCCTAGATAAGAAAGTAAATTGCTCCTAAATTTACAGATCAACTTATGCAAAGAGGAAACAACACCCTATTGAACTTGTCTTTTTGTGAATTTTTTTAAAAGGTAATTGTAGAAATCAAATTTTTATTGAATTGGGATTTAGATTAAGAAAAAACTCTTTCAGCTCATATAGTCTCAGGAATATCAACATGTTAAAAACACGGACACTTGTTATCCTTAAGTGTCTTAGATTTATTGGGTAGGTTACTAGAAAAGATGCAAAAATGAGTAACTAAGAAAAGCTCAGCTCACTCAACATTGTCATATATGAAACACTGCCTGCTTTAGAGAGAAAGGTAGGCAAAACTTCAGGAGTTGTCATGTGATTTGCGATTTCAACTATGAGGAGATGCAACCAGCTAAAGACTCTGGGGCATAGGAAACGTGTATTTAGAGGGTCTATGGAGAGAAAAGGCAACTCCGACATATATATGAAAGCACAGGCTTGTAAGATTACAAGTAAACACATAAACAGAGGTACTATCTTAAATATGTCCTTAGATCATACTGATCTAAAATGGTACCTAGTGTGTGGTAAACATATATGTATATATATATTGGAGACAGGGTTTCTCTGTGTTCCTGGCTGTCCTGGAACTCACTCTGTAGACCAGGTTGGCCTTGAACTCAGAAATCCACCTGCCTCTGCCTCCCAGAGTGCTGGGATTACAGGCGTGCGCCACCACCACCCAACTGTGTGGTAGATTTTTAATAAGTACTCACTAGGTGAACTAATGGACCAGAACTAAAACTAAATGAAAATGGCATTAAAGTTCTCAAATTTCTATAGACCATTGCTGCCTTCCCCAGATAAGGGTGTCATTCCAGCACCATACTGAATTATCTGACTTCAAATCAACTGGATAAGAGATCACAGAAAATTTATCTTTTTTTATTGAAAGGGAAATGTTAATTATAACACAGAAGTGTGTTTCAAAAAGAGTCACTGACTCATAGTCAACCCAACAAAGATGTGAGTTAGGAAACACGTATGTTCTTCCTATTTCTGTCTCAGTGATCAGTGGTAACAGCACAGGCCTGAAACTTGATAGGAAAGCACAGTTCCACTCCCCAAACCCATCCCACAATGAAAATTCTGAATTTTAACAGATATCCCTGATGACTTATGTGTGTAGTGTGCCTGTCGTCTTTATAAAAACCCCTACTGTTAATCATCCCAGAGCTGACACTTAATACAAGTCTCCCAAGTGTAAGAATTCTTTGTGAAATGTAACTATATAAAGCGTAGGGCATTGGTACCTGTACAAATTGTCATATTTCTTGTTTCTTAATTTATACATTTTCATATACCATTAGATATTGTAAATCAGCCATTGGTGGTAGTACAAGGGAAGAAATTGTATGTCTCTAAATCAGTAAACCTAATATGGTTTATTACAGTGCATTCATCTTCATGAATAATCCGATATGTCCACTTAGTAGAAAAGCCAAGGGTTAGGTAGTTTTGCCCTTAAGTCTCCTTTAATAAGCTTTGTAGTTTTTGTTTCAATTAACTCAAGACAAATTTGAACATACAAAAATGTTATACAATAGATGCGTAAATAAAGAACATTTCTTATTGAAATAGATTCTGAAGGAGAACTATCTTTATAGAATAATAGTTTGTCAGGTTTTTTTTGTATTATGTGAATGGGCTTTCTTGTTAAATAATTTATGAGCATTTAATGTAGTCGGGTGATACAGAAGTACAAGAAGATATAACAGTTGCTGAGGACTACTGGAGAGCCACCACCAAATGACTGAGCAGTCTAGCTTCCAAACACTTTTCCCTGAAGGCAATCTTTTACAGTTATAGTAATACTTTGCCATGATGTATAATATTATGCCTTCAGACTTGACAATATATCATTACATTTATTGTTTATCATTACATTTATACTTATTTATATTTAGGCAAGTGACTACAAGTAAATTTTAGGTTTTGTCTTCATTGTTTCCACTTTGGGAAGTATTATTCAAATCTAAACCTTTTTGTTAATCACATTGCATAGCAAATAGAAGCAAGAATGGCACCCCTAACTTTCCATCTCGCCATTCGTGTTTCTAGTCTTTGGAGAAATGAAGAAAATGTTCCCATTGGGAAACTCAGGAACTCAGTTCTAGTCTGATACCCAGTTTCCATCTGTCTGAAAACCGTCAGAAAGTTTAGTTGTTTTTCATATACTGTTAGGTCCAAAGGAAACTCCCATTCCCCAGACTCCAAAAAGCTGTCCAGTGAGTTTGACGTAGTCTACAGGACAATTAGCTAACAGCCAGCATTGTGCAGGAGCTTGTACACCTGCTGCCCCTTGCCAAGGGGAGCCCTTTCCCTTACCACTGGCAGAAGGGACACATTTGTGGTGCCTAGCAAAGCTCATGCTGGCTTCCAGGGTCCCTCAGTGTCTATCACATGCCTCGGTTACCCATTTCAAAGTCCATCCTGGCCTTCTCATCTTCTCTACCCTTACCCCCACTTCTGACTCACAGGCTTCCCTTCCCTTCTACTCCTGATAAACACACCGAGAGTGCTCTCTTTCTCTCTTCTGCTTCTCCCTATTCTCAACCCCTGCTGTTCTCCCTCCCTTTCCTCTCAGATAGCCCAGGCCAGGTCTGGTCTGCTGGTTGGTTGTTCATATTCAGCCCACTTTCTTCTCTCTCTGCTCTGGACATCTCCAGATGCCTCTGGGTGTTCCTCTTTCTCACATCTACAATAGAAACCTTCCCCTTAACTCTATCATGAAGCCGTCATGTTGTCCATTTCTACACATACAACTCCTGTAAACGGCCAGAGAAATTAAATCATAGCTCTGATATAAGACTAGATATAATTTGTTGGGTGGAAAGAGTTAAATGAACTTTAACTGAAAAGCTCTCTTTCTTTTCCTCTCAGGGTACAAAATAGCCAAGGGCAACAGCGGATGACTAATGTGTAGAATATCGCAATTAGTATAGCAAGGTACTTACAGGGATCAAATTAAAAAATTCATTAACGTACGCACTTAATTAAGAAACACTTTTCAGTTTACATGATAAATTATGACACCTATTAAATCTTCCGCTACAAGCTATAATGGCTTCTTTGCTCCCGGGTAGAGAACTATTGCCTTTGAGGTCCTTTGAAACTCCCCAAGGACCAGCACATTAGTTACAAGTGTATTAAAAACAATGCTTTCCCCTGCAAGGTGCAAGAGCCTCTTGATGAAAACTAATTTAAACTTAAGAAAGCACCAGGGAGCAGGAGGCTAGCACATTACAAGCAACCAACAACACTCTGCACAATGACCTTGAAAGGGAAACCAAAGTCTTGGCAATGGCTGTGAAGACACCCTGCTTGTTTGCTTCGTGCCTTGGTTCTTTCTGTCTTCTCACTGACTCCCCTGAGGAGAAACGTTACCAAGGGACCCAGAACACAGTGGAACTGGGCTTCTTAGACTCCAAATGTGTCCTTTGCTTTCATCTAATGGAATGAATTAGGGAGAGAAGGATGGAGAAGAAGGGAGGAGATGAAGGAGGGCAGGGCCTGTCTGGAGGAAGCATGGCGGTAGTGTTCACAGCTCTGTATTGTTCTTCCAGGTATTGTCAGTGTCTCTCATAGTGTTGGCATTTTGTCTAGGCTTCACCCCACAATTAACCTGGCAACAGCCAGGTGTACCGGACTCATTATAAAAAGCTGCTTGCCCCCGACTCTCTCTCTCTTGCCTTCTTGTTCCTGTTCTGTCCTCTGTCCCTTACCCCCCCTCCCCCTCCATTCTATCTCCATGTGCTTCCTCATGGTCAGCTTCTGATCTCTCTCTCTCTCTCTCTCTCTCTCTCTCTCTCTCTCTCTCTCTCTCCTTTTCTCTGTCTCTACTACCTTCTCAGCTCCCCTCCCCATGCCCTGAATAATCTCTATTCTATACTATACCATATTTTGGTTGGTCCATCGGGGGAAGGGATGCTTTGGCATGGGTCCACAGAGGCACCCCTTTTCCCTACAGCTGACCACAAACCCACCAAACATATTTCTTCTCTTCTATATTCTTATAAAACACAACACATAGTGTTGTTTAGGAGCCTGGAGCTAGCACAGCTAGAACATCAACTTGGTTTCCCAGGGTCACATCTCTTCAGGATTCCTACTCCAGTTCCCTTGTCAAAGCAAGGTTTTAAATGTAGCCCTTGCTCATTTTCTGATCTCTATGACTTTGGTGTGGAGGGGCAGGGACTATGATTAACTCCCAAATCATCTAAATGGCCAGGTGCCAAGGAAACTCTATTCCCTTAAATTCAAAAAGGCAGAAGAGACAAAGGTCTCGCTCTGGTACCTGTAGCATAGCGAAGCACTCTGTGTCCTCCAGGCTTCCCCAGCATTACAAGTAACTCTGATATATGTCAACGTCCGGGATCCTATCCCTTCTCATCTCCCCCTACCCTGAGGTCCCTCAAGCTTGTGCACTTCCCTTCTCCCAGCCATTCATGTTCCTTATAACCCTGCCAATTCTTGACATGCCTTTTTCCTCCATCTCCATATCACTTTCTTTCTCCCCTCTCTCCTCCTCTCTCTCTCTCTCTCTCTGTCTCTCTCTCTCTCTCTCTCTCTCCACACACACACACACACACACACACACACACACACACACACACACACACACATACACACACACACACACCCCTCTCTTCTCGGCTCTCCTCCCGCTTCTCATAGGTTCAGTTTCAACCTACTTTGTTTTTTCTCTTCTCTGAACTCTTCTAGATGCTTCTAGCTGTTCTCTCTTTGTCTCTCTTTCATATCAACATGAATCCTTTAAGATTCTCTGTAGGAGCCTAACTGCTGTTATCAAACAGAGGGGGGAAGATTCTAGGCAGGAAGGGGCTAAGCAGGGGCAGTAGGAATCTGGGGCAAGTAGAGAAAGAATGTCTCTCCACTCATTTCTTGCTAAGCTTGTTCCCTTTGAGGTCATGCAACAGATCACGCCTTAAACTCCACAGAGCAACACCCTGGTCTCTCGGTTAGACTGAGGAGATCATGTGCCGTGACACCTCATTATAGAAGCGCCATGAACATGCTTTGAAAATTAACCCATACATTACCTTCAGGCCTGTGGCTTGTTAAAGCTGTTTCAGTCTGCAACATGACTGTTGGGGGAATTTCTGAGAACCTGAGCCACAGCGCCCTTTGCAATGGGAGAGGACCATGGATCACTTCATAATGGTTATGACCACCAGACTCATGTTCAGCAATCATTTAATATTCAGAAAGTAGAAAGGAACAAAGAGGAAACATAAATACAGAGGATGTATGGTGGCTGGGCAGGGTTAAAACTCAGTTATGCTGCCTCCTACGTGCTTGCAGATACTGAGACTGATGGAATTTCTTTCGTTTTAACATGGGGCAGTTTGGTGAATTTCCAGTACATGATATTTTGCATTTACCATGGTGATAACTAGGGATCACCTAGCAGAAACTGTTTTAAATGAAGTTATGGCCACAGGGAACTTGGCAATGCTCTGGGATTCTCAGCACCTATATTGTCTGTTTTCCATTGTGTCATTTGATGGAAATTTTCTTGTCTGAACAACAGAGAAGCCTATAGCAAAGTTTAGACTAAATTCTCTTGCTCTCCACACAATTGAAACTGTCAGCCTTCTAATTTACAAAGTAAACAATTTGATCAGTTTTCCCAGTTGATTTCGCTACTGCTAACAGTCTAGTCAGAGATCTTACTGCAGTCCCTTGTGCTTATATCCATTGTGTGATGATTGGGAGCCTCAGGTATGAGCCACCACGGTTCTACAGTGTCATCCTGTCACCTCTAGCCTGGAGAACAGAACCTGCTCTAGATGCCTTCAGGCTTTCCCAGTGTACCTTCACTGACAGTCAATTATTTCCACAGTTTAATCTTTCATAAGGCATCCAGTTCCATCCTAAGTAACTGCCTCATACAACATTCCTACTGATCACCATTTCTGCCAAATGATATTCTTTGTTGGTTTTCCCAGAGCTGTTTCTGGAGAACAGCACTAAGCACTGGGATTCCATTAGGAAACATTTGCTATAGCAACATGAAAGGAAAAATACAGAATTCTCAAAAGAAACATTGCTAAGCCAGCTACCACAGTAGACACCTAAAATTTAGTCCCCTAGGTGATCTCCTGGGGATTATAAAATCCATAGCTCATGTGTATTCCAACCACAGAGAAGGGATCCAGAATGCGTGTTCCCAAGATGTATGTTGAAATGTGTGTTCTAACAATGATTTGGTTGAGAGAGTCTGTTAAGAATGTCAATACTTGAGATATAAAAAATGTATTCATTCTTTCCTAATTTCATACACAAATGCTGTGTATTTATACAATATCCTCCACCCTCCTCTGATTTCTTAAATTCCTCCTAGATTCTCCTTCCCTCTCCTGTATCTCCCAACTTCATCATCCGCCATCATCCCTCCTCTTCCTCTTCTCCCTTTTGATAACCATGTGAGTCCAGTTTGTGCTGTCTGCCTACATAAGTATAGCATGCCTCCTTCTCTCAGGGCCTGTAATGAACAATGACTCCTGTGGTGGTTTGAATGAAATTGGCTCCTACAGGCTCATATAGTTGAATGTTTAGCTCCCAATTGATGGAGCTTCTTTGGGAAGGAAGAGGAGACATGGAAGAAATGTATACTGTGGTTGGGCTTTGAGGTTTCAATCCCAACATTATTCTACATCATTCTAGTTCTCTCTCTCTCTCTCTCTCTCTCTCTCTCTCTCTCTCTCTCTCTCTCTCTCCCATCTCTCTCTCATTGATATTGTCTCAACATTTAAGCTCTTAGATCCTTTCAGATCTGCTTGCTGACTTGCTGCCAGACTTTCCACCGCAATGGCCACCTCCTGAAACTGTAAGCAACCCCCCGAGTAATTGCATTCTCTTACACGTTTCTTTGCTTATGGTGTCTCTTCACAGCAATAAGAGTAACTAAGAGTCACCAAGACAGCTCTTCAGCTGGCATGAAGATTCATAAACTCATCCCCTCTCTGTGCTACATTGTCACACTATATATACACAAGCATCTAGGTTTCCCACCACTGTGTGGGGAAAAGCATTTAGGCTTAAAGATGCAGATGCTGCCAGAAGATGCTCTCCACACCTTGAAGTAGAATCACTGAGGAATTTTGTTTTTTTCCTATTTAGCTAGAAACTGTAGTTTAGATGGAACAAGGAGGAGAGTAAGAGGATGCTTCTCCACAGAAGCAGATTTTCAGAGAAAGAGGGTTTATCATAGGATTGGAACAATTCCCAGAGAGAGAAAATAAACGGTGTAAGGGGGCACCAGAGGTGGAACAGAACACTGATCCTTAAAGAAGTAAGAGGTATATATTATAAAACTCATTTTCCATTAGCACTTCAACCCAGTTAGCTATAGGTTAATGCCAAAGGTCATCACCAGCCTTATTTACTAGTAGCATAAATCATTTACCTTGACAGGCAATTCAAATCTAAAACATTGTGATGTCTTCTCTCTAGGAGCCCTCCTGGGCTCCATTTTCCTAGTGTGAGTTTCCTTCAAAATAAAAACTAAGCCAAAACCCTAGCTCTCATATCTGAGTATTGCCTTATGCCACCAGGTCTGGCCACAGTTGCTTATGTGTTGTTTTGTATATGTAAAATTTCAGCAGTTGAGGAAGGGAGTTTAAAACTACTCTATCATATGGTATCTTTAGCTCATTTTATCTAGCAACAACATAATAATAACAAATCCTTCTAGCATGTTTAAAACTGCCTACAGCAAACCCTAGATGGAGTCCGCTATGTGACTTCCCCATGTACTGAGTTTTTCACTGAGTGAAGTAGGTACTGACGCATTATTCTGATCCTAGAAGTAAGCTCTTAACTTCTATCCAGTCATGTTTTCCTAAAACAATCACTGGGGACTCATCTCAGCAAATCTCTTGCTTTGTAGAAAGATGGTAAAAGGCCTAATAGGGGAAAGGACAGAACCCCAATTTGGAGGATGAAGGGACTATTATGTCACCAGCAGTGAGATCTAGAAATATAAACTCATTCATTTTCTTTTTTAGACAAGATAGTACACATTGTCCCATGTAAGTGTTCATTCCATTTATTTTACAAATCCAATCTAAAGTTATTTCCAACAGTAATTTTTGCACAGTTAAGTGTACAAGAAAGGTGTGCGGCTGAAATTTGCTCATTTTCATGACTTTCTTGAAGTAGAAATTCCAAACAGTTAATTTCAGATTTAAAATTTTAAATAGTCAATTTCTCATGTTGGTGGTGGCTTAAAATAGAACACAGATGAATTGTCAAGGTTCCTGAGACATTTGAATAAATCACTGTGAGAAAATATCAGCATAAGTTTTATCAGGTGATGAGGTATTCAACAACAGATCATCCTTAGTAGAGGTTTTCTTTGCATATTGTTTTTGTGCAGTACGATCCCTTATGACTGTCCCTAAACAGCCTGTAATGGCCACTAATCACCCTTGTGTCAGGGCTTATAGCTTCAATATATCTTTCTCAGACTACTTCAGAAGACAGTTAAGGTTTCACGAAATAGTGCTTCAAAGTGCTATCAGTACATGCCCAATCCCAGATCACCTAAGGGCACATTTGTGTTTATGGTAGAGGAGGGCAGTTGCCCTTAGGTGTGAAGGGATTCTCATTGAGTTCTGTCTTTTGTTATTTTTTTTTTTCTGGAGTAATAAAAAGGGGATGCATCAATTCCAGTGAGATGGCTTAAGGGGACACCTGTCACTTTTCCTACACCTGAGTCCCCTCCACAGGGATTTTCCTCAACCCAAACTGCCCTTCTTTCTCTGTTAACAGGGCCATGTTTTCTGCTCCAGCCTGTCCATTTACCCCAATAAATCTGACTGTGATTCCTGGTGTTACTTCATTCCATCTATGCCTCTGGATAGTTTTGTTCATCCAAGTCAGCTCCTTGCTTCCCTTCCTGAAGTACATAAAGTGCATTGACTGTACTGGCAATGTGTTTCTCACCAGTGCCTTGATCTTGCTGCCTGGGGTGAATGGTTGTGCTGGGCTTAAACCTGCATCTTCATCTTTCTGCCCCATAACAGTTGAACCTTTGGAGTTTCTGTGTATGGCCATCAGAGATTCTAACTGTTTTGCTTCTCTTGCTGTTTTTGGATTCTAACCCACTCAACTTCTAATAGGGGACTTGATTTTGGCTCTTGTTCTCTCAATCTGTGTCAAATAATTCATCCCCAGGGACCTTGTTTTCTAACTGTTTGATGATTCACCTTTTAATTATAATTCAGATGCTATTAGGTATATGCTCATACTTACACAAACTGTTGTTTATTTTATGATTCCTTTAGTGTAATATTTTCATGCATATATTTCTGGAATTAGATACAAGATCTGAAAGACTTATTCACAAGTCAGATATTTAGCAGATTTTTTTTTCAAAAAAAGAAAGGTATGTATTGAATTTCTTTGTGTGTATTGTATGTGTATGTGTGTGTGTCAAGAAAGTCAGAGTATATTTAGCTATGTAATTAGAAAGTAAATCACATCTTTCTAATTTCCAAAATACACATTTGTTTTGTTTGCCTTTTATTTACACATTATGTTATTAAATCTTAATTACTATTTTATAAAGAAACATCTCCTAATTTTTCATATGTATCTTTTGGTTAGGATCTTAAATGCTTCCCAAAGGCTTGATGTTAAAGGCTTGGTCATTGTGGTGGTGTGAATAGAAATGGCCCCCATGGACTCATATGTCTGAATGCTTGGCCCATATAGAGTAACACTATTAAAAGGTATGATCTTGTTGGAGTAGGTAGTAGGTGTGGCCTTTTTGGTTGAAAGGGTTTCACTGTGGAGGTGGGCTTTGAGGTCTCATATGTTCAAGCTACGCCCAGTGTGGCTGGCAGTCTCCCCATACTGTCTTTGGATCAAGATAGAGAACTGTCAGCTCTTCCAGCACCATGTCTGCCTTCATATCCTTATGTTTCTTACCATGATGATAATGGACTAAACCTCTGAACTGTAAGCCAGCCCCTTTAAATGTTTTTCTTTTTGTCATAGTCATGATGTCTCTTCATAACAACAGAAACATTAACTAAGACACTACAGGGAGGAGGTAGGACTTGTAGACAGTAAGCTGTAGCTGAAGGATATTAAAAACCCAAGGATAATCTGGGAAGGAGATATCTGGCCACTTGGATGTCTTTTCCTGTCAGTCTTTCTTCTAGACCACTATAAGCAATTTTGCTCATCGTGTGTTCCTCCCTGGGATCATGTACACTTACCAAAAGTAATGGAACAAAGTAGTCCTGTCTGAGACCTTGAAAGTATGAGCCAGAGTGAGCCACTCTCTGTATCAGTTCATTCTCTGTGGTAACTGTGTTAGCATGATAGGACCTGACTGACTGAGCTTACAGCTTTTAATATCTATTTTCCTCAGCTTCAGTGAAAAAGCTAGGGACATGATATCTCTTCCTCTGAAAAGATTAAGTTTAGCTATAGAGTCTCTTCCACACCCTAAGGGTTACTTTTTATTGGTAAGGTTTTGATAGTTCAATAAGTTAAATATTTATTATTTTTGTGACTAAAAATGAGCTTCAACCTCCAGTCCATATTAGAGAAGTTTCTTTGATCTGAATCTGGTGGATACTGTAGAAACTCACAACAGGTCCAATTGCAGAGAATAAGCATCTGTAACCCATAAAAGGGGCCTCTATCTATGTCACCCCCACCTAGTCCCAGCTTCAGGCAACATTGGTATAAGAACATATAAAAACATTGTAAAAGCCAGTGATTCGGAGGGAAGGGGAGAGAGTGTTTTCTCCCATGACAGGATGACTGCACTCATGAACTCAAAACAGCTGTTACCTGCACAAGGCCTATGCAAGATCAAGCTGGTCATTATTCCAGAATGGTGGTGGGGTGGGCACACTCATGAGCCTCTGCCCCAACTGAGTAGCTTTTGGTGCTAGTAGAGGGAGAATGTGTGTTCTTTAAAGCTTTAGCTCTCGCTACATAAACTATGCCTTGGTGGGCTGTTCTACAGCTGGCAGATACGGGTAACACAAATTGGATATACAACCCCTGCAAAGAGGACATAAAGCTGGGAGAGGGTTAGGGGTAGATATGGGAAGAGGGGAGGGGAGGGGTGGGAGGACCAAAATATATTGTGTGCATGTATAAAATTCCAACAAATTAAAAACATTATACTTTTAAAATAAAGATGAGTCATCCGTATATTTATTTTTATGTATTTATAACTCATTTTAATATGCCTTCTATATACTTGTGTTTGTTTAGATTCCTCCGTAGTTTTCCTGTTAGAGAAGCATGGGTTAAAAAGCCAGAGCTGTTGGACTCCTTCAAGTTTTCAGTAATTTTATCATTTCTTTTCAAAACATCATTGGAATATTTAATACAAATAGAGGCACTAGAAAAAAAATGTTCTTTTTAAACCTAAAGAATGCAGGTAGCAGACCTCCAGAACAATGAGGATCCTTGATACATTTAAAGAAAATTTAAATGAATAAATAAATACATTGATTAATTAACAAATACAGAAAGATATGCTGTCATTTTATCTCCCAGCTGATAATATGGCAGTAGATAGAAGAAAGATGTTACACCATTTCCTCCAGAAACATTTATTACAACAAAAAGGGACGGTAAATCCAGGAATGATAGGCCCCAAGCATAATGACTCCCAGTGTTTGTTTATCTTGAACAGGAGTTTGACATGTGTTTCACTTTGAAAAATTATGATTTATGTCACTAGTTCATTTCTTCCCTTCTACCACGATCACCCAACTCTACCTTCTGTCTGAGGGCAGATCCAGTACCAAACACCTGCGTGGCAGATACGGTCTCTGCCTTCCTTGGCCGGATCCATCTGCAGGGTGAGTCTGCATGCCAATGCCCGTCATTCAGGTGGGACCGGAGTCCTAGAAAATTGTGAGCCTCCAATGAACATTAAGTGAACCCCCTCTTCTACCAGACCTCCTTCAGTCAAGTTCACAGTGCTCATTTCTTCTCTTCTCTTGGACAGTAGTGACCTTGCATGTCAATGAAGCACAGTTGAGTCAGCCCCAAACAGGCTCTGTAGGATAATTAATTGGCAAACTGTTTGGCAAATGCCCTACCTAAGTTTTTGTAGGTGATTTGTGACTTAGTTAATTGTTTGTGAATAACTTCTAAGGTTTCAGTTAGCAGGCAATAAGTGATGTTTTGATTCTGAAGCAACCTGCAAACTACCAAACAGAACTACAAATGCTGAACATTTCATTTGAGCTTTAAATGCTTCTGCTGTTGATTCTGGGGCATAAAAAAATGATTTTTTTTTCATTATTTAAGGCAAATTCCTGTGTGCTTTAATACACCTATGTGTACATGCTCCACTATGTTCAGAGAAGCCCTATTTATAATAGCCAGAAGCTGGAAAGAACCCAGGTATCCCTCAACAGAAGAATGGATGCAAAAAAACGTGGTATATATACACAATGGAGTACTATTCAGCCATTAGAAACAATGAATTCATGAAATTCTTAGACAAATGGATGAAGCTGGAGAACATCATACTAAGTGAGGTAACTCAGACTCAAAAGATCAATTATGGTATGCACTCACTAATAAGTGGATATTAGCCTAGAAACTTGGAATACCCAAGACATGATTCACATGTCAAATGATGTCCAAGAAGAACGGAGAAGTGGCCCCTGGAAAGGCTCAATGCAGCAGTATAGGGCAATACTAGAACAGGGAAGTGGGAAGGGGTGGATGGGGGAACAGGGGAAGGGAAGAGGGCTTATGGGACTTTCGGGGAGTGGGGAGCCATGAAAGGGGAAATCGTTTGAAACGTAAATAAAAATATATCGAATTAAAAAAAGAAAAAAATACACCTACATGGTTTTTGTTTTTAAACTTTTAATTACAGACTTTTATCTCTCCTTGTAATTAATTATTAAGGAAAACATATTTCTGAGCTTACTCATTTATTAAAACATTTCTGTATGTGCACATGTGTGCTCTCACATGTATGTACATCTGTAATGCTGTAGATATAATGCATAGCCTTATACATCCTAGGTGACACAGGAACATTTGCAACATCCAAAATTAATTTAATCAGAAGGCAATAATGAAATTATTGAAACACAGCCAAATCATTTTCATTTAACTACACACTGATTTTATTTTACTTATATAAATGACATATAAAAGGCTGGTTTTACATAACCGAGGCAATTATTGAGTTATCTATTGTGCAAAATGATCAAAATTGTGCTCATTTTGAAGCAGAATTGAAACTTACATATAGTTGCCAATTTTAAAACTCACAAAGAATATAACAATTCCAGAGAGTATCTACGAGACAGAATATGGAGGACTACCTTTGGGAAGGGAGCATCTTGCCACTCAACTGTTTACAGGATTTCGTTTTTATTTTTTATTATATGTTTTTATTTTCTATATTCTTTGTTTATATTCCAAATGATTTCCCATTACCCCCCTCCCCATATGTCCCATAAACCTTCTCCCCAACCATTCTCCAATCACCTCTCTCCTTTTTCTCTGTCCTGATACTCCCCTCCAAAGCTAGATCAAGCCTTTCCAGAATCAGGACCCTCTCCTTACTTCTTCATGGGAGTCATTTGTTATGCTAATTGTGCCTTGGGTATTCAGAGCTTCTGGGCTAATTAATATCCACTTATCAGAGATTGCATTCCATATGTATTCTTTTGTAATCAGGTTACCTCACTTAAAGGATGATATTTTCCAGATCAAACCATTTGCCTAAAAATTTTGTGAATTCATTGTTTTTAATTATTGAGTAGTATTCCATTGTGTAAATATACCACATTTTCTGTATCCATTCCTCCATTGAGGGACATCTGGGTTCTTTCCAGCTTCTGGCTATTATAAATAAGGCTGCTATGAGCATAATGGAGCATGTGTCTTTATTGCATGTCGGGGAATCCTTTGGTATATGCCCAGGAGAGAGGTATAGCAGGGTCCTCCAGAAGTGTCATGTCCAGTTTTCTGAGGAAATGCCAGACTGATTTCCAAAGTGGTTGTACCATCTTACAGCCCCACCAGCTCCTCTTTCTCCACATCCTTGCCAACACCTGCTGTCTCCTGAGTTTTTAACCTTAACCATTCTGACTGGTGTGAGGTGAACACTGGCAGCTTAACGACACACCTGAAAGCCCCGAAACAAAAAGAAGCCATTTCACTCAGGAGGAGTGGAAGATAGGAAATCATCAAACTCAGGGTTGAAATCAATCAAGTAGAAACAAAGAGAACCCTACAAAGAATCAACAAAACCAGGAGCTGGTTCTTTGAGAAAATCAACAAGGTAGATAAACCCTTAGCCAGACTAACCAAAGGACACAAAGACAGTATCCAGATTAACAAAATTAAAAATGAAAAGGGAGATATAACAACAGAAACTGAGGAAATTCAAAAAATCATTAGATCCTACTACAAAAGCCTATACTCAACACAACTGGAGAATCTGGAGGAAATGGACAGTTTCCTAGATAGATATCAGACACCAAAATTAAATCAATTTAAAATAGATCATCTAAACTGTCCCATAACCCCTAAAGAAATAAAGGGGTTCATAGAAAGTCTCCCAACCAAAAAAAGCATGGGACCAGATGGCTTTAGTGCAGAATTCTATCAGACCTTCAAAGAAGACCTAACACCAATACTGTTCAAACTATTCCACAAAATAGAAACAGAAGGAACACTACCCAACTCGTTCTATGAAGCTACAATTACGCTGATACCAAAACCACACAAAGATCCAACAAAGAAAGAGAACTTCAGACTAATTTCCCTTATGAATATCGATGCAAAAATACTTAATAAAATTGAGGATTTCAATTACTCTGTTTGTATTCATTTTGCATTTTAATGCTTCTAAAAATCTTCTAGAAGGTTTTTTTCCTTAAAGTGATTTTCTGGGGTAATGTAAGGTTTACCTAGAATTTTGGGCATTTTGATACCATGAAATGTTTTGGTTTTGAACACTGTGAGAGGTTATTGTAGTTTTTCTTAATCTTGTTGATTTACGTGTGTCTTTAATTTTAATAAAAAAATGGAAAAGAGTTAGCTTGTCAAAAAGATTCTTCAAGAAATTGAAGGAAATGGACCTTGTAAATTAATTTTATTTAGACAACCAAATTAGTTTTATAGAATTAGGGGAAGGAGAGAGGGAGATAGAGAGAGGGAGAGAGGGAAAGAGAAGGGGAAGAAATATAGGAGGAAGAAAGGTAGGGAGAGGAAAACCAGAGAAATCATTGGAAGATACAAAGTTTGAGGGTAGATTGCTTCCTTCCTTCCTTTTTCTTTCTTTCTTTCTTTTTTTTTCTTTCCTTCTTTTTTCCTTCCTTCATTCTTTCTTTCTTTCTTTCTTTCATTGAAGAGAATTTTCTCAGTTGTGAAGCTGAAACTACTTAAAGAATTGCATGCATGGCTGTGACAATTGAAGAATGTCTGTTCTTCTGACAATTTGCTTCATAATGGCACTTGTAGGATGATGACTCAGGCAAGGCTTTAGTTAGGAATTCTGTAATCATTAAAACAAAAGGCTCTATGAATCATGACACCACAAGGCAGTGGGGATGATGGGCAAACAGACAAGAAAAAAAAAGTCAGTCCATTAGGGAGATTTAGTTCTGTGAGTTTTGAAGTTGAAGTTGAGGCATCTGGTAAATATGTATAGGAATCAAATAAAAACATAAGGTCAAAATATAAGATCCTGATTTCAAGGACAGAAGACAGAAGAAGGGAAGATATAAAACAAATTATTAAGTGATCTTCACAGTAGGTGTGTTCACAGGAGAAAAGAGTTTAGGAGTAAAAACAATATTTGGAGACTAAGAAAGATTAAGTATAAAGAACTAGATAGTAGAGATGCAGATGTAGGGTTAAGAGAGGAATTCAAGAAAGGAGAAGTAAATATGAGATCATTAGGGTAAATCTGGGAGATGTTTCACTAGCGTGATGGTGTAGAATTGCTAGTTCATAAATTACTTACTGCTAAGTGATAATAAGTCACCTAAAATGTATCAACTCAAAATAGCACAAGTTTTTCCTGGGTCACAAGTAGGAGCATGGGTCTTATATCAATGTACTTTAGAGAGTCTTCGTGTCAAGACATTGACTGTGATTGGGATAGATAAGATAACAATTCAGGTATAGCATCATGCTCTGGAAGACAGATTTAGTTGCTCAGAGCTTGTTGCTGTAAGAACCTCAGTTCTTTCACACAAGGAAAGGGCTGCCAGCAGCCTCTGGCTGACTTAAGATCGTTCACTAAGAAAATCAGAATATGGAGAAGGGAATGTGATTGGAGAAGGCTGGGTAGGTTTATCCGAGGAGGGACCGTTGGAGTGGAAAGAGGAAAGAAAGAGGGCAGAGCTGAAAGACTCAAGTGGTATGTCAGAAAAGGGTGTGCATCCCATCCCACAAAGAAGTTGGTGACACGTCCGAGAGGGGGCATTGTCAATTCAGTGATGGAGGAGATGGAAATAATTATAGTCCATGTCAGTAAATTCATAAAGGCAAAACCTCAGAACAATTCATTTCAGTCACAACCTCAGCTTTTAGGTTGAGATCAGTCAGAAAGTGCAGAGAAATCTTTATTAGGAAGGAGGTACAGAAAACAAAACAAAAACAAAAACTAAGGAGGTACAGTGGGTTATCAGTTTACGATAGCAGAATACAGATGAGAGGCGGGGAGGAGTGCCTGGAGTTGCTATCATCTTGTATTTGAACATATTCTTATGTGTAAGTGATTTACAATGTATATTAATCAATACAACTCTTCCTTCAATTACAGAAATGGCATGAAAAAATACCATGTTAAAAATAAATTTGAAGTAGCTAAATCAGAGGTGGGAGAAGTTGACCTCCGGAAGAAAACTGATGGCCTCTTGTTACAATTCAGACAGAAAGAAATAAGTTCCCAGCCCAAGATGGATACCCCACAATGAAGAGGGACGGATGAGGATGAAGGCGCTTCCGACTGTGAAAGAATGTGTCATGTCTTAAAAGGAGGAGTAAAATTTAGCAGTGTATGAGACCGTAGCCCCATGTCTCAAATCAGCCATTTATCTGATTAAATCTTTTATGACATTTATTTACATGTGTGTGTACACTACGGCATGAGTGTGCAGATGAGAGCTTTTGAGAATGGGTTTCTCTTCTACTGTGTGGTACCTGGGATGGAACTCAGATCATCAGGCTGATGTCACGAGTCTTTACCCCGTGTTCCACCTCACAGGCCAGACTTAATTGATTTTAGAGATTCTGTCATTGCTTCTGCATTTCCTATTCTCTTTACTCAATCAGCTAACATCAGCGTTACAGAAAATACACTAAAATTTTCTATATGGTTTGTTTGTTCAGTAAGAGGGGAAGACTGTAATATATAGCTGTCATAAAAAATAGGTTTTGTGTGTGTGTGCTCTCTCTCTCTCTCTCTCTCTCTCTCTGTGTGTGTGTGTGTGTGTGTGTGTGTGTGTGTGTGTGTGTATGTGTGTGTGTGTGTTTTCTGTTTCCCAAGTAGTAAGGGGCAACACAGAGAGAGTGGAGTCAGAGCACAACTTTAGAGTCATTTTTCTTCCAACCATAAGTGTTTAGGCTTGTACTCTTATGTTAATTTGGGTTCCCCCAAACTGCTCACAGGAGTGTCCACCTGTTAGTCTCTCAGGGACCCGCCCCCAGTTGGTTCTGATTGGTAAATAAAGATGCAGACAACCAATGGCTGGGCAGGGCAGACAGAGGTGGTGCTTCCCAGGCTAGGGAGAGAGAAGAAGCCTATCTGCTGTGCAGGTAGAAGAAGGGGAGGAGAGAGATCTACCCAGGAAGGTCCCAGGTGTACGACAGAGCGCATAGCTGCCATGCAGAAGCCAGGGAGAGCGGCCCAAGAGAGCTGCTCGACTCGGTCTATTTCAGCCAAGATGGAATATAGGATTTAGTAAGCAATAACTTATCGGCAGGAGGTAGATTAGCCACTTGGAGGTTAGGAACTGGCCCAATCACTGAGCTGATTAAGGTACATCAAAGTATAAAGGCTGTGTGTGTGTGTGTGTGTGTGTGTGGTGTGTGTGTGTGTGTTTCATTCAGGAGCCCAGGACACTGAGGGGGGGGGAGGCGGGTAGCATGGAATGCACCACCGCCCAGCTCTATTTAAATATATAATGCTACACATATGGTATTCTGGGATTGAATTTAGGTCATCATCCTTGGCAGCAAGAGCCCTTAGCAACTAAGGCATCTCACTGGTCCTTTTGGTTTTTAAATATGAATATGACTCACAAAAAGATGTCTTGGGAAAGTAGCTGCTTTGGGAAAAGTCCACACAGAGAGCAAACCAGTTGCCATGGCACCTGTGGACTCGGAGTTTGACTCTTTGGGGTTGTTTATGAGACCTATTACCCAATATCACTAAAACACGCCTGCGTGTTCTAGCTTTATAAAGGACACAAAAATGCGTTGATAGGTAAGTTTTATATTTTTTATGGCCTTGGAAGAAATTTGAGGATATCACTGATTGGGGGCTACATGCAAATGTATGGAAACACTTAAGTTTAAATTTGTACTACATCTAGTTGCCAATCATTTCAACTTTTACTTTCTACTAGAAGGCTGTGCTGTTTTGGAGCAGGTCAAAATTATAAATAGCCCATGGCTCGAAACTACTGCAAGGATGGCAGAAGCTGAATGCTTAGCTGATAGTTAATGCATGATTGATTAAATGACAGCCGGAGAGACTTTCCGAGATGGTCTGTTTAGCCTTGCCGGACCCTGAGGTGTTTTCTCAGCGGAGTCTGTGCTTTGTAAAGATGAACCTGCACTATAAATGTCTGATAGGGATAGTTTTGATTCATTTAACAACAACAGACATACTGACAGAGGGACAACTCTACGAAAACCTGCAAGAAAGAGTTTGGAATTCCATTGTTTGTAAACTTTTCTTTAAAAATTAACAGTACTTACATTAATGCACAACTTACCTCTTAATTTACTGTGAAGGCTTTCTTCATCTCGTGGCTTTGCAAAACAGAGTTCTTGAGTGTGTTTGATTATTTTAAAAATTGATACTTGTAAGTAGTTGTGTCTGTGCCTTGATTTGGGGGGAACCCAAGGAGTTTATCTGTGAGCACTTTATGTCAAACTGACAAGTTTATGGTTGGAATTAATTTTGGCATAAATCCTTTTGATTTTTATATGCATAATTATCATGACTGATCCTCAGGTTATTTTAAAATTATCATGCTGTATTTCAATATTTAATAGTATATTGTACTTGTGTAACTTCTAAATTGTAAAAGTTTAGTGCTAAAAGACCTGATAATTTCTTGCTCATCCATTTTTTTCCAATCAATATCTTCAGGAGACATGCATTTTTTTCTTGAAGAGGACTACCAATCAAGTCAGTGTAAGAACAGGGAGCTAGGCAGTGGGACCTTCTATGTCTCTTCTGATGGGTTTTTCTAAATCATGTCCACGTTTCACACATTGCATATTTCTTTTTTTTAATATTTTTTTTATTTGATATATTTTTTATTTACATTTCAAATGATTTCCCCTTTTCTAACCCCTCACTCCCCAAAAGTCCCGCAAGCCCCTTCTCTCCCCCTGTCCTCCCACCCACCCCTTCCCACTTCCCCGTTCTGGTTTTGCCGAATACTGCTTCACTGAGTCTTTCCAGAACAGGGGGCCACTTTTCCTTTCTTCTTGTATCTCATTTGATGTGTGGATTATGCTTTGAGTATTCCAGTTTTCTAGGTTAATATCCACTTATTAGTGAGTGCATACCATGATTCACCTTTTGAGTCAGGGTTACCTCACTTAGTATGATGTTCTCTAGCTCCATTCATTTGCCTAAGAATTTCATGAATTCATTGTTTCTAATGGCTGAATAGTACTCCATTGTGTAGATATACCACATTTTTTGCATCCATTCTTCTGTTGAGGGATACCTGGGTTCTTTCCAGCATCTGGCAATTATAAATAGGGCTGCTATGAACATAGTAGAGAATGTATCCTTATTACATGGTGGGGAATCCTCTGGGTATATGCCCAGGAGTGGTATAGCAGGATCTTCTGGAAGTGAGGTGCCCAGTTTTCGGAGGAACCGCCAGACTGATTTCCAGAGTGGTTGTACCAATTTGCAACCCCGACAAATCGGCAACCAACAAATTGGGAAAAGATCTTCACCAACCCTACATCAGATAGAGGGCTAATATCCAATATATATAAAGAACTCAAGAAGTTAGACTCCAGAAAACTAAACAACCCTATTAAAAAATGGGGCACAGAGTTAAACAAAGAATTCTCAACTGAAGAACTTCGGATGGCGGAGAAGCATCTTAAAAAATGCTCAACTTCATTAGTCATTAGGGAAATGCAAATCAAAACAACCCTGAGATTTCACCTTACACCAGTCAGAATGGCTAAGATTAAAAATTCAGGAGACAGCAGGTGTTGGAGAGGGTGTGGAGAAAGAGGAACATTGCATATTTCTAAGGAGGGCTTCTTTGGACAACATATTCTATAAAGCTTTACCTGGCAGTGACTTCAGGTACCGGTTTTCTGTAATTCACAAATGAAGAAGCTGAAGCCCAGGACTGCTCGAGAGCATGTATCTTGTTAATGAAAGACACAAGGATTAAAAAAACAAAGCTCTATACAGAAGCCAGACATCACACAGAGAAACCTTGGAACACACAGCTCAAAATGGGAGATTTCATCACATTGCTCACCTCAGAGCTCAGGGAACCCTGCAAGAGGAGACAGAGAGTGTAAGAGCCCACAGGAGACAAAGGACACCAGGAACAAGGCCTCTACATCAACTGAGCAAAGTGTATATGAACTCAGATACTGAAGCAGCCAACAGGGCCTACATGGGTCTACACCAGGTCCTCTGCATGTATGTCACAGCTTCCAGTTTTATATTTTTGTGGGACTCCTGAGTTCTGACCCCTGTGCCTTTTCGTGGGCCCTTTTCCTTCAGGTGGTTTGCTTTCTCTAACTAGCATGGATAGGTGATTTTTTTTTTTATCTCATATTTTTCTTCATCATGTTTTGTTGGTCTCTCATAGAAGCCTCTTCTTTTCTAAGGGAGACAGAAAGGGAGTGAATCTGGATGGGAGGGGAGATGAAGGGGGACTGAGAGGACTAGAAGGAGGAGGGACTGTCATCAGAATGCAGTTTATGAGAAAGGAGGAAATTTGCGACAAAAGGGGGAAAAACCTTAAAGCAAACAAAACCAAAGTCTGAATGTTATTCCCATTTTCTCTACAAAGACTGAATCTCTCCAACAAATATTCATACAGCTAGAGTCCTTTGATAAGTATGTGCTAATGATCTGAATATTTGTCTAATGTTTTTTACAAACAAACACTAACTTTCTAAATCAGGATCCCTAGCAACCCAACGTCAGTATCACCACAGGTTCCCTTTGATGCACATAAACACGCTCCTTTCCAAAAGCTCTTGTCATAATGGGCTGAGATAACCAGCTGCTCATCAAAACGGAGATGATCCAAGAACCATGTAGGAGAGATTGTTAGCTCTCCATCACTATAACCAATGTGTATAGATTTAATTCACAGCAAGGGTTGGAGTTTACAGATCATGCTTGATGGGAGAGGAAATAGCGGTGAGACCTTCCAAGGAGGCAAGCAGCCCACCCCACAGCCCGAGTGCAGGAAACCCCACCCTGTCTACGATCTCCCTGGGGACATGCCCAAAGCCACCCAAAGACGTCTTTCCTGGCCCCATCTCTTCAGAGTCCTTTCTGGGGAGCAAGCCTTCAGCACACTGGGCTTTGTTGAACATCCAATCGGGTCTTAGCATGAACACAATACTTTGGGGGAAAGAAATCCTGAGATAAATCATAAAATGCCTTTCAAATATTTTTCTCCTTGAGTGGACTTCTTTTCTCTGACAATTAAGTTTGTGATCACACGGCTCTGCTGTGGTGCTAAATATAAGCATCCCTTCAAATAGCAGTCAGTCCCAGTTTGGTCCTCGCGTTTTGTGGAGCGTCTGAGGACACCTGGGAAGTCATGGGCTGCTGCAGTGTTGTATGACTTCTGTATACTTTGCAACATAGCAGAACAGGTAGGGCAACATGGACTGGACATAGGTCCCCTGCACATATGTGGCAGATGTGCAGATCCTTCTTCATGTGAGTCCCCCAACCACTGGATTGGGGGAAGGTCTGTCTCTAAATCTGTTGCCTATTCCCCTGAGTGGCCTTGTCTGTCCTCAGTGGGAGAGGATGCACTTAGTTCTGCAGTGATTTGATGTTATACTCAAGGGTGCATTCCCCTTCTCAGAGAAGAAGCAGAAGGGGGTATTTGAGGAGAGGGCTGTGGGGAAAAAGTGGGAGGAGGGGGGCTTTGATCAGGATGTAAAGGGAATAAATAAATCAATTAATGAAAAAATATAAAAATAAGGAAATTTATTTAGCTTTTCATTTTAACTTAACACCCCAAACCTTTTAATTCCAAAAGAGCCAACCACTCACACCTACCCTTCATTTATGTACTTACGGGCCTATGTTTTATTTATGAAATACTGTATAAAATATTATAAAGAAATCTAAAATTGTATTATTTACTGAGCAAACTCCCTTTAGGGAGTTTATTAAGGTTTAACATACACCTTAATAATCATTTCTTAGCTATTACAGTGAAGTTTCCAAATAAATTGTATACTTTCCTATATCCTACTATCTTTAATTAATTACACAAACAATTGCTACATTCTCACGCACTTGAATAATATGGGATTATATCTCACTTCCTTGGATCCTTTCTCTAAAATGATTTTTTTTGCAAAACTTTAAAAAAAATTGCCAATTAAATATTTCTAAGTTTATTGTTATCTCACTTTTCTTTCTCTAGGCTACTAATTATTTTCCTTTCACAGTTACAGCCCTGTAATCAATTAATGTTGTTCTTTCTGAGATACATTGTTCTTGGAATCATCCCGGGGCTTCTGCAAAGCACAGGTGGATCTGGTGTGGACCGCACGCTGCTGCTGCTTCTGTTGTGCGCTTAATAAAACAGAAATACAAGACCAAGCAATTAGGAAGAGCCTCAGATAATGGATGAACCGTTAAAATGATCAGAGTTTTACACAACCCAGTAAGCACTGAAGTTATATAAGAGTGACTAAATTCCTGCTTTAATTTTCAATTAATTATAGCAATGCCCTAATTATAATAATGAACTGGACTTTTCCTAGCATGTTTTGCTCTTGGCTAGGATGCAATATACAATGAGTAAGTCTTTGGCCTCAGCTATATTGACTTTAAGTTAAGTACATAAAAATTTTTTGGAAACTAGTATGTTATCTTCATAAAAGATGTCCCAACTGTACTTTCAGATCATTGTAGTGAACGCCATATGTTTACTAAATACAAAGTGATGATTATACACTAAGATTTCCAGTATTTCAGCCCTAGCCTGAAGAATAAATTCAAGTGTAGATGCATGAAATCATTGGGTCCAATACTATTCCTATTCTACAGAACATAAGTAAACCACTGAGACTTGAGCATACTCTTTTCCTCTCTCTCTCTTCTTTCCCACACACCCCTGCTTCTCTATCTTCTGCTTCCTTCCCTTTCTATCCTCTTCCTTCTCTCTTCTGCTGTCTTCCTCTTCCATCTCTTGAAGTATCTTCCCATTGCCCTCTCCGACCTCTTCTCTGTAAACATGCATGGGTATGCCTGCACCGTCTCTCTCTCTCTCTCTCTCTCTCTCTCTCTCTCTCTCTCTCTCTGTGTGTGTGTGTGTGTGTGTGTATGTATGTGTGTGTGCGTGTGTGCTTGTTGCAGGTGCATGTAAATGTGGATGTCACAGGACAACTTGCAGAAGCTGGTTCTCTCCATCCTAGGGATAGAGTTCAGGTCATCAGGGGTTTGGAGAAGTACAAATGCCCACTGCTGATACTAACTTTTTTTTTTTTTTAGATAATAATATGTTAAAGAAGATTGTATCAATTTTTTTTTAAAGTCTCTTCTTGTTGAAAGCAGAAATAGCCAATCAGGTTCTTCATAGATTAAAAAATTATAAATGTCTTATGAGCATGTAAAATGTTGTGCTCTCTCTGTTTTTGTCTGTAGTCCTACTGTAGTTAATTAGAATTTCATATGTGAGCACAAGGAGAGAGTTATTTAGGTGGGAGAGGGAAAGAAATAGAAAAGATAATGGGAGAAGACACAGCAAAAGTATATCATTATATGTACATTTATGGTGGAATTGTGAAAAATATGCTCCATGTTTACTCACTATTAAAACCATATTAAGCTATAAGCCCTTTATAGTGTTGTGTACATAGACCCTTGCTTCCATAATTAGCAGTGTATATAAATATATACAAATATATGTTTAACAAGACTCACATTTGTATATGCCTGCATTCTTTATAGTCTTGTACCGATCTGCACAGGTGCATGTACATTTAGTCTCTAGTCATAGAAAAGTGTGAAAGTACTGCTAGGCATTACCAGAAGCTATCTGCTTATTTATCATTAAAATTTACTATTGATATTGTTAGTTTTCTGTAAAAATAATTATTCCAACAAACAACTCAAAATAAGATGAAATAAAATATAATTCACAAATTTTCAAAATATTTTTGAGCAATAAAAAGAATAAAGAAAAATCTTCATTTTGTAGGGGCTCAAATATTTTCAGTATAATGACTTTAATTTAGATTTAAATGTAGTTAAAATTCAAAAGTGTTTGGAGATTATATAATAAGACAACTATGAATCGTACCCTATTTCTAAATTTTTTCCTGTGTGTCTAGTGTATGTTTATGTATGAGTTCAGGTATGTACATCTGCATGTGTATATGAGGGTAAGAGATTATTGCTACCTCTATTCCACAGTTGCTTTCTCCGTGGGTTCTGGAGAGGTCTTTCATTGAACCTGTAACTCCCAGATTCACCTAGTCGGACTTTTCAATGAGTGCTAAGTGTCCTCCAGCCTCTATCTCCACATGCTAGAATTATATAATCGCCTGACCCTAGCTTTATTTTGGTGCTATGTAATTCAAACTCAAGCCCTCATAATTGCTTGTCGAGTAGATTCTTGACTAAAGTATCTCCCCAGCCTGGTCTTACTGAATTGCATAATGAAGAACATCCATATCCTCTCTGATAACCAGTAACGTGCTACCTACAGCCTTCTTTATGGCTGTCTCTCACTTTGTTTTTGATGTGCATTTGCTGTTGTAGGATTCCAAAAGCCTTTTAGCATGGGTTTCCTTTATCATGATGGATTCCCACTATGGTATCAAATGAACTAGATGTATAAAATCAGTGAAGACTAAGAAAGTACTCAGTGTGTAAGCTTGATCTTGTATCTACGGTCTCACCTATCTGAAAGGCTGGAACTGTCGCTTCTGCTAAAACATCTCTTCTTAAGAAAACTATCTCAAGAGGGAGAGTCCTGAAGCTAACTGATAATTGGGTCCAAAATATTGAGCATCTTAAAAGAAAAAGTAACCCATAATTCATGGAGTCACTAATGAGCGTATCTATCACTGTTCACTGATTAGTGAAGCCAGCCTACTTTATCAGATTAGCCTATGCAGATGAAGTCTGGAGCGATTTCACTTGAAGAGTGTGGGGAAGATTCTGTTTGAGAATCAGGAAGCACTGGGTTTGTTTTCCACACAAAGATCTGGGAGGACAACTGGCATGGTTTTCCAGAAAGTGGGCAAAACACAAAGAGGATGCTGGACAAGACCCTGTCCCTGAATCAACCCATGCAGTACAAGGAAATGTTATTAGAGACGCTAGTCTAAATGTTTAAGTCCCGAAACAAAGGCAAATGACCAACTCTAACTTTGGAAAGCCAAGTTCTACATTTTGAATTATGGCCATGTGCCACTTTGCTCTAGGTTCTCATATCCTTATATTTGTTGAGATGTTCTCTGAGGTTTCCTGGAGGTAACCACAATGTGTATCAGTGCTCTTAACCATGAGACAGATCATTTATAACATGTTCCTTGTTATGGGGTGATAGTAACTAGAGTTATTGGAATTAGTGAGTTTTAAAATATGAAACCTTATTGGCCATCAGGCATACTCTTTTTTATTTTTATTTTTATTAAACTAATAAAATTTATTTTAAAATATACAACTCAGAATTGACATTTTTTAAGTCATCAAAATAATTTATAATAGTTAAACATCACTTAAATATACATGATATCTTCTGAAGCTAAAAGTAACATGCACTCAACCAGTTTTTAAAATCTATTTGGAACAATAAGCATGAGAGAAGTAGAAAAAAATCTCTTATGAAGTTCTCTATGAAAGAGAATTGTGAAAATTTCCTGATTAGACAGAAACCATTCTGTCTCAATTGAGAATACTCAGCATAACTGTGGCTTCATAGGATGAATTGGGTAGTGTTCCTTCTGTTTCTATTTTTTGCAATAGTTTGAAGAGTATTGGTGTTAGGTCTTCTTTGAAGATATGATAGAATTTTGCACTAAAATTATATGGTCTTGGCCTTATTTTGGTTGGGAAATTTTAATTACTGCTTCTATTTCTTTAGGGGTTATGGGACTATTTAGATGGTCTATCTCATCCTGATTTAACTTAGGTATTTTGTATCTATCTAGAAAATTGTCCATTTCATCGAGATTATCCAGTTTTGTTGAATATAGGCTTCTGCAGTAGGATCTGATGATTTTTCTAATTTCCTCAGTTTCTGTTGATATGTCTCCCTTTTCATTTCTGATTTTTTTTAATTTGGATACTATCTCTGTGCCCTCTAGTTACTCTGGCTAAGAATTTGTCTATTGTCTTGATTTTCTCAAAGAACCAGCTCCTGGTTTTGTTGATTCTTTGTATAGATCTTTTTGTTTCTACTTGGTTGATTTTAGCCCTGAGTTTGATTATTTCCTGCAGTCTACTCCTCTTGGGTGTACTTGCTTCTTTTTGTTCTAGAGCTTTTGGGTGTGCTGTCAAGCTGCTAGTGTAAGCTCTCTCCAGTTTCTTTTTGGTGGCACTTAGAGCTGGAGTTTTCCTCTTAGCACTGCTTTTACTGTATCCCATAAGTTTTGGTATGATGTGTCTTCATTTTCCTAAATTCTAAAAAGTTTTTAATTTCTTTATTTCTTCGTTGACTAAGCTATCATTGAATAGGGCATTGTTCAGCTTCCATGTGTATGTGTGTTTTCTGTTGTTTTTGTTGGAATTTAAGACCATCCTTAGACTGTGGTGATTTGATAGGATGCATGGGACTATATCTGTTAAGGTCTGTTTTGTGACTGATTATGTGGTCAGTTTTGGAGAATGTGCCATAAGGTGCTAGGAAGAATGTATATTCTTTTGTGTTAGGATGATATGTTCTAGAGATACCTGTTAAATCCATTTGGTCCATCCATACCTTCTGTTAGTTTCAGTGGTTTTTTTTTTGTTTGTTTGTTTTTTAGTTTGTGTTTCCATGATCTGTCCATTGATGAGAGTGGGTTGTTGAAGTCTCCAACTTTTATTGTGTGAGGTGCAATGTGCACTGTAAGCTTTAGTACAGCTTCTTTTATGAATGTGGGGACACTTGCATTTGGAGCATATATGTTCAGAATTGAGAGGTTTTCTTGGTAGATTTTTCCTTTGATGAGTCAGTGATGCAAGATGTTTCCTAACCATTCACACTGAGGCAGTGAGAGGCCAGTTACTAGAGGGGAGAGAGCAGGACGAGCTAGGAGAAGGAGGGGTGGTGAGGGAAGGGGAGCCTGTGAGCTGCATGAGGGAGCAGAGGAGACTTGCAGATCCAGGTGGTGTCAGATGTGCTTCTGGTGTGCTGAGAGGTTAGAAATAGAAAAGAATAAAACTTTATCATTGTAATTTGACATTATATAATTGGGAGTTTCACTTTACATAAATATAGTTGTTTAACTTCTCAAGTTTAGGAGTCATGCTATGCCAGATACTTGGAAGGAGTGGATGCTGGGCAGGAGAGAAAGACCCAATGGGACTTGGAACAGAGGCCTGATGGGGTGGTACTGTTATTTTAACCTTTTTCCACTACAAATCTGAAGTGTCCTTCCTTATCCTTTTTGAAAACTTTTGGTTGAAAGTTGATTTTATTCGATATTAGAATGTCTACTCAAACTTGTTTCTTGGGATCATTTGTTTGGAAAATTGTTTTCAGCACTTTACTCTGAGGTAGTATCTTTGTTTGACAGAGAGGTGCATCTCCTGTAATACAAAACAAAATGCTGTATCCTGTTTATGTATCCAGTCTGTTATTCTATGTCTTTTTATTGGAGAATTGAGTTCATTGATATTAAGAGATATTAAGGAATAGTGATTATTGCTACCTGTTGTTTTTTATGTTATTTTTATGTTTGTGTGACTATCTTCTTTGGGGTTTGTTGAAAGAAGATTACTATCTTGCTTTTTCTAGAGTGTAGTTTCCCTTCTTGTGTTGGTGTTTTCTATCTATTATCTTTTGTAGGACTGGATTTGTGGAAAGATATTGTGCAAATTGGTTTTTGTCATGGAATATCTTGGTTTCTCCATCTATAGTAACTGAGAGTTTTGCTGGGTATAGTAGCCTGGGCTGGCATTTATGATCTCTGTGACATCTGCCCAGAATCTTCTATCTTTCATGTTCTCTGGTAAGAAGTCTGGTGTGATTCTGATAGGTCTGCATTTATTTGTTACTTGACCTTTTTCCCTTACTGCTTTTAATATTCTTTTTTGTTTTGTGCATTTGGTGTTTTGACTCTTATGTGACAGGAGGATTTTCTTTTCTGGTCTAATCTATTTGGAATTCTATAGGCCTCTTGTATGTTTATGGGCATCTCTTTCTTTAGGTTAGGGAAGTTTTCTTTTTTGATTTTGTTAAAGATATTTACTGGCCCTCTAAGTTGGAAATCTTTACTCTCTTCTATCCATATTATCCTTAGGTTTGGTCTTCTCATGGTGTCCTGGATTTCCTGGATGTTTTGGGTTAGGAGCTTTATGTATTTTGTATTTTCTTTGAGTGTTGTGTCTATGTTTTCTATGGTATCTTCTGCACCTGAGATTCTCTCTTCTATTTTTGTATTCTGTTGGTGATGTTTGCATCTATGACTCCTGATCTCTTTCCTAGGTTTTCTATCTCCAGGGCTGTCTCACTTTGTGACTTTTTTTATTGTTTCTATTTCCATTTTTATAACCTGGATGGTTTTGTTCAATTCCTTTTCTTCAATTCTTTAAGGGATATTTGTGTTTCCTCTTTAAGGGCTTCAACCTGTTTGCCTGTGTTCTTCTGTATTTCTTTATGGGAGTTACTTATGTCCTTCTTAAAGACTTCTATCTTAATCATGAGACGTTATTTTAAATCAGTCTTGCTTTTCTGGTGTGCTGGGATATCCAGGGCTCACTGTGGCAGGACAGCTGGGTTCTGATGATGCCAAGTAGCATTGGTTTCTGTTGCTTATGTTCCTGCCCTTGCCTCTTGCCATCTGCTTATCTCTGGTGTTAGCTGGTCTTGCTGTCTCTGACTGTGGCTTGTCCCTCCTGAAAGCCTGTATGTCAGAACTCCTGAGAGAACAGTCCTTTCCTGGAGGAATTTGGTTATGGAGAGCTGTGGCACAGGGTCAGCTTTGGGGTGCAGACAGAACCAGGAAGGATCCTATCTCGGCTGCTCCTTGGTTCCTGTGACAGGAAGGCTCCTGGCAGGTTCCTCTGAGCAGCAGTGGTTGTCTTACCTGTGCTCACAGGCTTGTCTGCACTCCTGGGAGATGCACTCTCTCTGGACTATATTTGGGTAAGGAGCGCTGTGCACAGAATCAGCTCCAAGCACAGATGGAAACTGGAAACCTTTTCCAGTGGTTTCCCCAGAGTGTCCAATCAGTTTCCAGTCATTCAAGATTTCTTCAACTTTTGAAATAGACCTTTCCCACTCAGAGGCTGTCATGAAGTCTGTGATCTCAAACACTTCGGATTCAGGCTCGCTGTCCACTGCCATCTTGAGAAGCGGCATGTCTGTTCAAGCATACTTTGAATGCAATAAAATACTCATAGAATGTGTGGTATGAGGTGTCTTGTTAACCATATGTGTATATTTCAGTGATATTAAATACCCATTTACTTCATTAAATGATGCCATTGATCATTTAATCACTGCCTATCTCTAGAGCATCGCCACTACCCTGCTCTGAGCCTCTACCCTCATGAAAGTGCTCCGTATTTCTTCCCCAATACTGGCAACAACCACTGTATGACTTCTCTAGGTGCCTCTCAAAAGTATAGTATGTGACCTTTGATGACAGAATGGCTGCAAGGCTTATTTATGTGGTAGCATAGGTTAGAATCCCACCTCTTTTTATGGCTGAATAATAACTCTTGTAGCTATCTCCCACCTCTAGACTGTTCATTAATCTCTTCAAAAATTGCTTTTGAGGAAGCTCTTGGGTATTATGGCTAATGCTACTATGAAGACTGCCATACTTAGCACTCTGTTTTATAAAAAATAGAAACCGTCATTAATAACACTTACTGGTAACCCAGGAATAAGTGTAGACAGCCCCAGTAGATCTTAGTTAATGGCAATGCACTGGCCAGTTTTGTGTGTAAATTTGACACAGGCTGGAGTTATCACCAAAAAAGGAGCATCAGTTGGGGAAGTGCCTCCATGAGATCACTGTGGCATTTTCTCAATTAGTGTTCAAGAGGGGAGGGTCCCTTGTGGGTGGTACCATCTCTGGGCTGGTAGCCTTGGGTTCTATAAGAAAGCAAGCTGAGCAAGTCAGGGGAAGCATGCCAGTAACATCCCTCCCTGGTCTCTGCATCAGTTCCTGCTTCCTGACCTGCTTGAGATCCAGTCCTGACTTCCTTTAGCAATGTAGAAATGTAAGCTGAATAAACCCTTTCCTCCCCAACTTGCTTCTTGGCCATGATGTTTGTGCACAAATAGAAACTCTGACTGAGATAGGCAATAACCACAGATTTAGATTGAGGAGTTTTTCACAGAAGGCAACCTGAGTATACTGCTAGCCTAGATCATGGCCATGCAAAACTCCTACAGAGCATGACATCAGATTATTAAACTTTCAAATATTAGAAATAGACATGTCTTTCTTTCTATAGCAGTTAGGTTTAAAAAATCCTTCCTGGCCCTCCTTATGAACTTCTTACTCTATTTCCAAGTCCTGCCTAAAATGTTAGGGATATGGGGATATTATACTTATTTGTTTAATGCACTGTTTGGTTCATCACTGAAGTTATTCACATTTCTGATGTATAGACACATTTCTGGAGATTGGGATAAGTTTAATTAAATGCTGATGTATTTCCAGTCATAGGGAACAGATGGAAATGGAGTGATCAAGAGGAGCAGTAGCATTCAAACAGGGTGTGGAAATCTGAGGAGGGTTTTATGTCTTATAATGAAGAAATAGACAAACAAACAAGCAAGAGTGTATAAAATTGTCCCACTCCTTTGTGGGACATTTGGTGTCATTTATGTGGCTTCTGCGGTCATTCCTGAGACTTGGCAAGTCTGACAGATAAGACAAAGGGGAGAGATCAAGCTTTCCTCTATGATAAGAGTAGAGTTTGTGGGATAGAATATTAAAAAAATCTGGAGAGTTGCTATTTGCCCAATTCTCCTTATACTCATAATTGGAGCTTCATCCGATCTAACACAGAAAACTGAATTAGTTCAGAGAGAATTGTGCTTCTCCTTTTTGAGTTGGACTCTCCAGATGCCCCTCTACATGCCTTCTGTAATCAGAGCCAGATCTAGGAGAATTCTAGGCTAAATAAAAAGAAACACTGAAAGTGTGTTCAAATTGTCAAATGTTTTCAGCAGATCCATATGTGTCCTACTGAGCCGGACTGTGCCTTGTTTCTGGAATTAAAGTCCTAGATACCCCGGCCTCCCATATAATTTCACCATCTTATAATTGGTTTCATGCTTTTAGTAGTTAAGAAAAATCATGCTAAGCTAGCAAAGTTATTATACATACATAAAACAATGTTTTTTTTCAATGAATAAGGTGATTTCTAGGAATTGACATTATGCTAGATTACTAATGGCTTTCTTTAATTCTATAGATTTTTTTTTATTACTTTTGGTTTATTTAACATGTGGCCAAGGACTAAGTGCTTGGCTTCTTTGGTCTTCTGTGTCTCTACTTGGGCTTGAAATTTCAACTAAATCTTGCCCAATTCCCTTTTACTCTGAACTCTACAGAGATATGGAAAAATTACACAGTACAATTATTTACTGAAAAGTTCTTATTTCCATTATTAGAACTGAAATCACTCTAATACTGAAGACTGAATCAGTGTAGAGAGAATGTGTGATTTTTCATTTTGGAATTGGACTCTAAATGTAGAGTTATTTATAGAAGGTAGGCTTAAAGGCTTAAACCTCTGTGAAATGGGTATGTCCTTAATATTATTTTCAGAGTTCCATTTCCTCAGTCTTCCTACGACTCATCAGTTGAGACCATTTCAGTGGGAAGAGCTTCTGATGTTAATTTCTTATATACTATTTTTTCCTGCACATTTTTTACTTTACTATATAACTTTTATTTTTTGGTAGAAGGAGGGTCCTAATTGAATTTCCTGTATGTTGTCTTTAATATAAGCTTGATTTTGAAAATTTCCACTCTAGGTCTTGAGGAATTAAAGTATGTTTTATGTTGGCCACATTGGCTTAATCCAAACACTCTGAAAACTTTCAGAGATCAAGTTTTGTTTTGTTTACTTTGGAGTGTTGTGAAGAATACGTTTGCTCTCAGCATTCCTGCTGTGTTCTAATCAGTGAGGACACATTTCTCTGGGCAGTGAATATACTAGTGTGTATTTAAAGTCAAGAAATCTGGAACAAGTATAGAAATAGAAAGCCCTGTCCACATGTGACTTTGGATTGCAGTCTCAGTCTCTGTAACGACTGCACGTCTCGGTTTCAGTTACAGCAAAGCAGCTTCTAATACACACTATATTTTTTCCAGGTTAAAATTTAATAGATCAATATCATATATGATATCTGTACCAGCAGGATAATGAAGAGGAGGTGACGACGACCACAATGACAGGATGACGATGACGGGATGACGACGACGATGACGACAACAACCTGATAGGACAAACGGTGCAGTCATATATGCCGTGGTGGGTAAGACAGAGGGTAGGCACATGAGAGAGGCACATTCAGTTTCCAGACAGCCTGCATTTCCAGGCAATGAAGTCATATCAAGGCTCTAGCAGTTGCATGAGAGCTTCCTGCTCTAGTTTTAGTGTCTGCCACCCATGAATATTTATCACAACAGCAGACATTGTACACGGTCCATGCTCACAGCCGTAATCTGCTATATATGTGACCACAGTTAAAAGTTGATATGTGCTTTTGTTATTTGTGAGTTTTACTGTCTTATGGTATAAAGGAGCTCTTTGCCATTATTGGTGGTATCTAAGATTTTTTGAAATGGGGGTGGGGGACCTTGTACTTTTACTTTTTTAAAAATGAAATTTTAAAGGTGGTTGCCCCTTTTGACAAACTCATTTTAATTATAATATCAAATAGCAATTTCTTTCTAAAATGTCCCCCTTGCTATATCTCAGGTGTCTACACAGACACAGACACAGACACACACACACGCACATGCACACGCACACGCACACGCACACACACCCCACCAGCTAGATGCAGCTGTTTCATTCATTCCTGATTTCCAATTTGCATCTATATCTGATTGTAGAAATCAGAGTTGGTTTTATTTAACAAAAGCTGTAAGGATAGCTGATAATCATTACAAATGCAGGCAATATAACCTTGACTGCTATTCAGATATATTGTGGTAAATTAATAATTTTAAGCCATACTACAAGATTAATATATAACTGACCTATGCTGATTTATGTATATTAATATTATTTATAAATATGCATTAATAAAACATTATAGCTTTCATTAGTACTTCAGCATCAGTGGCCTGTTGCTTTCTTTCTTTCAGTTGCTTCTGGTTGTTCATAATCATTTTGTCATTAGAGAATCAACTTGATTTTTTTTCACATGATAATAAGACAATCACCATTTGAGAAGATTAGTTCAGCATAGGAATTGCTCCAGCTTTTACAGAGAAGTTGATGGTAGTAATTACAATAATACTAAATGAGAGGCTGCGGAGGGAGCCTAATCAGTGAATTTCAGGTCCCAGGAAGAAAGTGTCTCTGAAAACACAAGGTAGCCTTTGGAGAAAATGGCCAATGGCTTAGAGCACTGACTGCTTCTGTAGAGGACCCAGGTTTACAGTTCCTCACTCACAAGCTTGAGTGCTTTCTGCCTTCCATCAACACTGGGTCTTCAGGGAGATGTCTACTTCATCCAGTATGTGTGGAGACATTCCCGCTGTGCTCTGTTGCTGGTACTCCACTGCACATCTATGTCAGGGAGGACATTGATGACAGACTCTCAGTTCACTTTTAGTGACTGTTGCAAATTTCTGGCTAGTTTAGTTAATGATTTGTGGTTTTGGTATTTTGAAACATCAACCATTGTTTTTGTTCATGTTTTTCTGTGTTTGGTTTATGTTTTATTTTTTCCTATTCTCTAGTTATTTGTTCTTTGGTTTTTTTTTTTTTTTTTGGTTGCTTATGAACAACTTGCTTCTTTGCAGTTTAAGGTAAAACTTTAGGTTCTAGACTGGTGGTCTTTGCTATCCAATTTTGTCTTTCCCTTTCTAAATTCATATTTTAAACATAATATAATATAAAATTTTGTTAATCTTTAAATGCAAAGACATTTTCAGATTTCTTTTTTTATTTCTTCCTTGACCACTGATCATTAATATATTTTTTTTTGTTTTTACATCCAATACATTTTAATTAACAGGTATTTTTAGGACCAATTCATATCTTGTTTAAAAGAATCATAAGTAATCGATGGATATATATGACTTATATTATGTAGAACAAAGCAGTTAATAAAACCAGTAAGCCTTCATTATTTTACTTTTATATCTAGTTCTATCAATTGCTAAGAGGAAGAATATTAACTATAACAATTGTGATAAATTGTGTCTCCCTTTCATAAGTGCTGT
The DNA here is from genome assembly GCF_947179515.1 of Apodemus sylvaticus. Lineage (NCBI taxonomy): Eukaryota > Metazoa > Chordata > Mammalia > Rodentia > Muridae > Apodemus > Apodemus sylvaticus. The sequence continues at coordinate 12,475,983 of NC_067482.1, read as the reverse complement.
CTCTAGAGAACCCTGACTAAAACAGTTGCTCTTTGCTTTGTAATTTCACTCACTTCTTTATGCAGGAAGTTTGGTCACCTTGGATTTGTTTTCAACATAGCCAACACTTTGGGAATCAAAGAACTGCTCTCATCTGTCTTGCTATCTTTCTCAAATCACATTTGATAGATAAGATAAAGTTAAGTTGGTCCTCTTGTCGTCCTTCACATAAATCTTCCACGGGAGTCTTCTACATGTAGACACTGCTCTGTGTAAGCTCCAGAGATAATTCAAGTTTTTCCTAAGTTTGATAATTGTTTAGTCACTAATTCAGGGGAAAATGTCGGTGCTATGGAGGGTCTGATTTTAGATCGTTAGTCCACTATAACCCAGTTCACTTAGAAGGTCTTCTCAGTAAGGCTGTTAAGTTCAGGACAGGAAGGGAAAAGGCTGCTCTCTGTGCTGTCTGAGGCAAGGAAGCTGAAAGGAATCCAGCACCTAGGATGTGGAGCGCTGAAGTGGTGTCCATTACTATGCAAAGCCTCATTCTGATGAATAGCTGGGAAGCAGAGGGACCTCTGTGTAGACCCTGCATCTTTGCTGTTAGGAGGAAAGCTTTCAGCCAGATAGTTTGGGTCTGATCTCACTTCCTTCTGCTGTCGAACAGCACAATGGCTTGCATAGTGCAGCCTCCCCCTACTCTTTTTTTTTTCTGTAGCTTTTTGACACCCCCACCTTTCTGCCAGCCTGGTGTGGCTGATCAAGCTGTTCAAACAACTGGAAGACATCAGAAGTTAAACACTCATTATTTTAATTTGATGCTAATCATGTGTTAATGAGACTAATCCTTGCAATGATTCAGGTAATTTGCTTAATGGCTGCCCAGAGTACAGATTACAGCAATCAGTCACGTCTGATAAGACGTCTGTTGCAGAGAAGGCTGTCAGGTGAATGAGGTGGGAAAGACTCAGGAGTCAGGGTCTGATGTCACACATGCTCAGTGTGGAGGGGTGACCAGAAGGCAGCTTCCTCATGCTTCTGTTTAGAAGGAAGATGGTACAGTGGGCTTTTCCAACTCACAGTGAGGCACGCGCGCGCACACACACACACACACACACACACACACAGACACACACACATGAGAAAGAGAGAGAAAGAGAGAGAGAGATAGAGAGACAGAGAGAGAGACAGAGAGAGAAAGAGAAACACTGGTTTATAAAAAAAACTGCAAAACAGTTCACTCTGCCCTGGGAATTATTCACTGAAGCACAGAACCAATGATGCAGGTATTTCTACCATTGTTGGAAGAAAGTTCAAATTGCTTCTTAACTAAAGAAATGAACAAACACAAATGAAACAACCTAGAGCTAAGGAATGAATTTTTCTTCTCATTCACAGGAAATGCAGGCTAAACCAAAGCCTTAACTGAGCCATTATGTGTCCATAACAGCAAAGTTTTGGGAAGTCTCAGACACCTCGGTTAATCCACTGTTTAGGTTATCTAAGCATGGCATCACTCGCCTTTAAGTTTTGATTTAATAGCATTAACTATACCCATGTAGAGATTACAGAAACACAGAGTATATCATATTTTTAAAATGTTTATTATTTGCTTTTAGTTTAATATAGTTATTTATAATCCCTGATTTGTTTCATTCTCTCTAAATGTTAGGGTGGGGAGAAAAGATTTTAAAAGGAATGTACATTTAGGTTTTAAGGAAGGTTTACCATTCATTTTATCCCCAACGTAGTCATTTTTGACACCCTCATTATATCCACATCTTCTAGGAAGCATTTGAACATAGTCCCCAAGCAGCCAGTTCTCTGTTTCTTACTTCCCCCTTCACTGTATTTTTCCTGCACAACCCTTGATTCTGAGATGCATGTTGTTAGTGTCCCTGTAGCTTCTGGAAGACGGATGACAATGGGGAAAGGTTCACAAATAGAATTAAACTGGTTTTCTCCATTGTCATGGACTCTCATCCTCTGAAACCATAAGCCCCAAATTAAGTGCTTTCTCTGAATAAGTTTCCTTGATTTTATTACAGTAATAGAAAAGTAAGAGAGCAGGGAAGTGAACTTTGAATGTTCTTCCAAATCTTCTGCTCTTATACTCTCATAGTTTCGCAGATCACTCAATGGCTTCTCAAGGTCTCCAGACAGGGACTCCCCTGCTGAAGTTCTTGCCTCAGAGGCTCTCCTTAACCATGGAGGAAGACTCCACAATGCCTTTAGTCATATATCCTTTATGCCTCCAAAGGTAGCCAGGTTGGTCGACTGCTTGAAGTGGAGCCTGGCACCCTTAATTCACATCTGCAAAAGCTTTGATTTATTGTCATTGTTAGGAGCAGAAAGTTCCTTATCTATCCACAGGTAGGATGCATAGCTGGATGGGGTCTTTTCCTGACCACACCCTCCCTTTGTTTCATTTTGGATTAGACATTTCCTGATCTTTTCAGCACAAGCCTCGGCTCCAACATTAAATTATTTAGTTCTTCTTTTCACTTTAAACTTTATGTTTTGTTTCTCCTTTTGCCCTGTTTGCTCATTTTCATTATAGCCCTACATAAGTTTGATTACTAATAACCAAATGACAGAGTCAAGTTGATGTTAATTTTCAATTTAGCCTTAGGCAAATTCATAGGATAAGGAGAAAAGAAAATGTAGTCTTTGACAAAAGTATTGAAAGAATGAATGGTCTCTAGTTCAGTTGCTAATATTACTGACCTCAGATACCTCTTGAGCTGGGCCTCAATAGTCCACATGGCTCTCAGTGCTATTGTCTTCTGAGATTCTACTAGACTGGTCCATTTGTAAGTGAGGACTTATAGAACTCACCTACGCCTCTAGTCTAAATTCCCAAAGTCTTCTGTGTTCTTCCCAAAAGCATCATGGTCAGACCTGTCACAGCAATAGCTTATATCCTGCTACTAACCTGTCTTAATTGCTGTGATAAAACACCACAACCAAGGCACTTTCTAGAAGAAAACATTGAATTTGGGGCTCATTGTTTCAGATAGTTAGAGAATAGGAATGGTGTGAGTCTTCCTTAAGCCTTCCTCCAAGGACCCTTCTTCCAATAAACTCACATCCCTTAATTCTTCACAAACAGTTTCATCAACTGGGAGCTAAGTATTTCAAACATATGAACTATACAGGCCATTTTCATCCAAACAAACCGCCATTCCTAAATAGGGAGGAAACTATGCCAACCATAGTTTACAAATGCAATTATAGGTAAGGATTAACTTAAGCACCCAGGTTTTGGTTGATAAGTCACTCAGTTATTTCAAGGATTACATATTTCATGTTATGTACATGCCATAAATGTACTTGTATGCTTTTTGTTGAGTTTTATTTCTTCATCAAAATTGCCATGATATTGGGATACAGAAGTAAACAGTGATGTTAGAAGAAGAAAAACTAATAATAAGAAATATTAAAAGTCTTCACCATCCTTAGTCCTCAATGACATGCCAATTAAAAATACTTTGAGGTTTCATCTTATCCCATTCAGAAAGGCAATATCTAAGAAAACAGAAGACAAGAAATGCCAGCACATATGTGGGGAATGGGGCTGGGCAATATGTGATGGTATTGGAGCCAAAGCAGGAAGGACCTGAGAAGCCATTGCATAATTTGTGGAGCTTCAGCTACAGTGTGGAGAACCCAGGAGGGAGTTCTACATTTGACTTGGCAGCAAAAATGGAGAGGAAGGGCTACCAAGGATGTTGTAACCCTGATGATGTCGTCACAAGCCCTAGATGTTGAACATGGAGCTGCATGGCCTGATGTTTGTCATGCTGGGTTTCAGTCTTGTTTTAGTTCAGTCTTTCCTTGACATGCACCCTGTTTCTCCCATACGGAATGGAAACACTTATTCTGTGTTCTGAGCTATTGTACTTAAAAGTGTGAAACTAGATTTTGACTTTATAAGGGCTTACAGTTAACATTTTATTAAATCTCAGAAGAGACTTTAGACTTATGCACCCTGTCAAAATTGTTAATACTTTTAGTGGCACTGAAGAAAGATCAGAGTGGTATTGGGCCATGTGAATGTAAATAATGTACATTATATACACACATGGAATTGCCAAAGAAGAGATTAAAAATCTTTAAGTAATTCATAAGATGAATGCATTCTTGCATTGTGAGTCTGTCATGCTCAAGGCAACACGTTTAGGTGTTGAGTTAACAAGAATAAGACTCAGGAAACTTAATTTTCATTGTAACCATGGACTGGATTTGAATCACCTAGAGTAGTGGTTCACAACCTTCCTAATGCTGAGACCCTTCAATACAGTTTCTCCCGTTATGGTGACCCCAACCATAAAATTATTTTGTTTGCTACTTAGTAACTGTAATTTTGCTACTATTACAAATCATAATATAAACATGTGGTATGTAGTATATCTGATAGGTCTCCCGCCCGCCCCCTCAAAAAAGGTAGTGATGCACAAGTTGAGAACAGCTGACTGGGAAACAAGCTTCTGCCCTTTACTTTCAGACTAATACTTAGAAAACACCTACATCTTACATCTATTTAATAGGTCTAACTTGGTTTACTCCTGAATGTTTAAACCTGAGAGATTCCACAGTGTGCACTGAGGGTTGAGATAGCACATTTTGCTTAAAAGATGTGACAAGTTGCTTCTGAAGAAAAAGAAAGATAGCCTGATGTGCTTCAGCTAATGCCTATGACTGAACCAACATTTCTGCCGGTGTCAGATGTCTCCAGCTCTCCAGGGTTCACAGTCCCCACCTTCCTCTTAGGAGAGAAGGTGTCAGCTTATAATTAATTGCTAAAATGTGAAACAAATCAAAAGACAAAACAAATCAGCCTGTTAAGATAAACATTAAAAATTAAATTATGCTCTTAAAATAGGCAATTTACAGCCTGTAAGGGTAATTGGCAAACCTGAAATGCATACAAATAGTTGAAATTACCAACTCAAGTTGTAGGCTACCAATTGGCGGGTATAATTTGACAATGACTCTTGAAAAAGGGTAGAGATCCTAACGTTTTTCTTACTTAACAGCAAAATATGGGATAGCAGTGTGTCTGAAAGGTGAAAGGCATATTAAACAGAAGAAAGAGATAGACCTGGAAGAGAATGGGGCATCTGAGCTGGACTTCGGAATGCAGAGGAGCTTTAAAATTTTATAGCCCAGGGCTAAAGGAACACGCTCTCTCGGAGCAGTCTGGTAACTCATCTGAGCTGAATGAACTTACTGATTCTAAAAGAATTGGGATTGGGGTGCATGATGTTAAATTTACACAAAAAAATAAAAATCTTTTTAAAAAATGAGTATCTCATGCAACATGGGTATGTCTCAACTATACACTTTAAAAGAATTCAGACAAAAGTGTCCGCCATAAATTTCCATGCACATAAAATTTATATAAATGCCTATGTAGATAGCATGTGTATATGTATATATATATGTACACACATACACACACACACACACACACACACACACACGCATGCACACACACACACATACACACACACACATATACCATACATATGTTAGCTGGCATCCAACATGACATCATAGGATCATTCCAAGAGCCACTGAGGACACTCTTACTCACCAAATCCTACTTTGGGTTTGAAAGTCATTACCTGCACATTAGAAATTTCTGTATTATCGCTTCTCGGCCTTTTGGCTAAGATCATGTGTAGAAATTTCTGTATTGACATAACATCCCTTTGTATATTGGGAAGAAAGGATAACTTACCCAAAGTAGCAATGTTTGTCATTGTGGTGGCAGAGATGTGATGCAGGAGGCAGCAGCCTTCAAAGGTGACCCCGAGAACTTCTCAGTGCTAGGAGGGAGGCCAGTCCTCTGTGCTTCTGCTATACGTCCCCCCCACCCCCCGGGCCATGCTTCCTTCTCTCCACACAGCTACCTTCTCTGATGTACAACTTGCCTGTGTGGTTTCCCTGCTCAGAGCAGGCGTCTTCCAATGTTGTGGGAAAACTTAGTCGTGTCCAATTTTTCTCCACTTAGGGAATAAATATTATTTTGACTTGTAAGGGTACTTTGTTACATCAGGGTTCCCTTTCCTTCTTTTTAAACAACTTCATAGAGGAAGCGCTAACCTACAATGAAATTTCAAATCTAACATGAACTGCATGTTCTGCTTTGACTTTGCTTTAACATATGGAATAGTAACTCGGTGAGGATAAACTCACGCAGCACGGAAACGTATGGCAGGCACGTGTAACTGAATTCCTTTAGTCTGTGCAGTTGAGGTGTGTCCATGTTGAGTGAAATACTCAGCTTTGTGTTGTTGTTTTGTTTTAGTGCTGAGTAACATCCTATTGTGTGGAAATACCAGCTTGTTCACCCTTCATCTACCAGTGGGTGAAGAGTGATTTCCAGGTTGGAGCTCTTAAACACATAACTATTGTTCACACTCATATCTAGCTTCCATTAATACAGGCTTTTTGCTGTCTTGGGAGAATCTTTGGAGAGACACGGTTAGATCATATGGTAGTTATACGTATATTTAAATTTTGGTGTGCGTGTTTGTATGAACATCAGAAGTCAAAGATTAATTTAGAATGTCTTCCTCAATTGGTTTCCACCTTATTTTTTGAAGATGAAGTTGCTCTTTGAGTCTGGGACAGACTTGTGAACAGGCTGATGGGCTGGCTGGCCCAAGGGGTCTCCTGTTCCCATCTGTAGGCAGCAGTAGGACAGGTTATGTTCTGGGTCTGACTTTTGTGGGTTCTGGGACTCTTAACTAAGCTCCTTATGCTTCTGTAGTAAATATGTTCGCCAAATGAGCCACCTTCCAGCCACTGTGATCTCACCTTCTATGGACTGATTGTTCCTTCTGCATATCCTGAAAATTTTTGCCTGACCCAGGCTCATAAAAAACATTTTTCTTCATTTTCATCCCAAAGTTTTGCCCTCCTTGGTGCTGTAGTATAAGACAATTTAAACCTTTTCTTTTTGTGTGTGGACAATCACTGTCCTCATTCCTTGGAGAGTCTATTCTTCGGTTAATTGTTTCCACAGCAGTGTTCATAATGGCTGTTCACAGCAAACAGATACCTGTTAAATGTGATCTTGTCACTAGGATAAATAGTTCAGTCCAGTACAGGATAAGTGTTTATAGGTCTTCCAAGCAAAGATAAATTTATTGATGAACAAATATGTTGGCAAATATCTTTGGTCATAATGGTCCTTAGAAAATGTTTGTGACTAGGTGAATGAACAGCTGCACATGTAAATATATTATTAGCATCCTAGGTTGATGTTTTCTTCCTACTAAAAAGACTATGACTATTCCTTTCCTTTATCTTGCAACTGTTGACATAAAGAACCTTTTACTTAGGTTCGCCGTGTTTGCCATAGCAACCAGAGACCCTGGGAGTCTATGGGATTTTAGGACATTTTTATGTATTTTATTCCCCATATTTTATAAAGTTTCTACCAGTGTCCGTAGGATTGAGCTTCTATTCTATAACGGTAATAGTGCCAACAGTAGTAAAATGTGACTTGAGGTATGGGTGTGTGTGTGTGTGTGTGTGTGTATGTGTGTATGTGTGTGATATCTATTTGTATGCATACATACCTTTTGTATGTATGTATACATATGTGCATGTGTGTATATGTGTGTGTGTCTAGATATGTGCATGTATGTGTGCACTTCTTGTTTGAACCTTTTCGTGATTGCTTTAAACACTCATTCACTTTTGTTCCTGGATGAATCCCAATTGCTGATGTATGAGCTCTGGTCTGTGAAGGTACAAGTACATTACTGAAATAATTCTGAAAAACCACAGAAGGATCCAGAAATAAAGTATTTAATTATTGAGTGATAACTGAACCCATAGAAAAATGTTATTGACAAATGAATGAAAATCTAGTCTAAATCATTTTTCAGTGATGAAATTAAAGATTGTTGATTCGTTTTCATTTTTGTTACAAATTGCAATCTTTACCGTGTTTTATTTATACTGATCTTCTGCATGAGGTGTTTGTAACCAAGTTTATAGGATGCAGTGAAATGGATATTTGGTCACCTGAAACCTTAATATATAGACAACAGTCTGAACATAGTTTTTGGCCATGATACATGCTTAAATATCATATATTTGTTCCAAATATCAAATCCAAATCCCCATTCTTAAATCTGATGGCAAATACATAAAGCTTAGAGCAAAACTTGATTTTGTAGAAATAGACTATTATTATTATTTATTCTATTTGTCTCATTATTTCTATATTGTAGATGCTATCTTGAGTGATTTTTATAGATATAGATTACACAAAAGTCACCCTATAAAGATATCCTGGACTAGGATATGACAGTTATGTCACTTAGAATTTTGTAGCCATTTCAATGTGAGATATGTATTGCATTATCTTCTATATTATTATTATTAGTAGTTGTTTTGCTGCCAATTAATAGTGTCTATTTTTATTTTGCCAAGAGACAAGAACGGTATCCCTTTGTCATCTGTCCTTCACTTGTAGAGGCTTTGACAAAGCCTTTGCCTTTCAACCCATCTCTTATCTTTGACATTGGGGTTTAATTATGACTCCTGGTGTCTTACCTGGCTTGTGTGCTCCGGACATTATTTCCTATTTAGTCGGATAACACTGTCATCATCTTGTTCACTCTTTGGTTTTCCCAATTATTTGTATGCAATTCAGGTTCAATCAATTAATTTTCTAAGTTGTAAATTATCCATTTTGAGATTGTAATTTGTTTCTAAGGTATGTCTTAACACTATGATTTGTTCCGTGTTTGTAATTAATTTTGAGCTTTAAAAATAAAAGTGCGTGACAAATCATTACAGGCAACACCACTGCCACAGACAGCAAAGGCAAGATTTGTCATGGAAGCAAACCCTGACACTTTTAAAACGGAGTGGGACAGTCACAGAATGGCAGAGATTCAGCCAGCATGCAGTCACAGTTTTGCATTAAGGCAGATACACTAATTCCTCAACAACTTTAATATGTGCTGTATCATTATCTATTAATATGTTATAATCTTCTCTTAAACTTACGTTTTTAAAATGAGTCATTTTGGGGGTGCTAGGATGGCTTGGTGAGTAATGCACTTGCCAAAAAGCCTGATAATCTGAGTTCTGAGTTCAATTCCCGGACCCACAGTGTGGAAGGAGAACCAGTTCTCCCAAGCTGACCTCAAGCCTCCGTTCACATGCAAATACTGAATACATGATACTTAGCCATTTATTAATTTTCATCTCTCTCTCTCTCTCTCTCTCTCTCTGTGTGTGTGTGTGTGTGTGTGTGTGTGTGTGTCTGCATGTGTATTTGTATGCTGAGCTTATTGGTCTTGCGTGGACTATCTCATCCTCTTACAGCTGAAAGGCCAGCTTCTGGAAGCCAACTATTTGTTATGGGATGAGGTGATGGGAGCACTGGGTAATGTCTCTTCTAATATTTGACATGCTAGCCAATGGCTTGCTCAATTAGATCATAGTTGTTGAGCTTCACGAGAAGAAAACATACAACCTTTTTATTCACAACACAGTGAGCCAAGCCTCTTGCACAGTCTGATTCACCAAGTTGACAAACAGTATGTAATCATCTTCTTGAGTTATATGGCAATTATTTTCCCAGAAAACTAAGATTCATGGAGAGGGAGAATTGTGGTCGTTTCTTTTATTCTCCTTTAGAAAATAGGTCTGCAGTTGGAGGAAGGGCTCACGGGTTAAGAGCTGGTACAGCTTTTGCATAGAACACAAGTTCTGCTTCCAGTGCCAGGTAGCTCACTCAGAACTGCTCATAACTCCAGTCTAGGAGATCTAATACCTCCTGCTTCTGAAGGCACTTTTACTGGTGTATGCATATTCATAAGCAGACTATATACATGTAATATAATTAAAAATATAATATAATGTAATATAATATAAACAAATATTCAAAAAAAGTTAGTCTGAAGCCCCTTCCGAACTTGCTGTGTTTCAGCTTTAACTTCAATGAATATTCTGTCCCTTTCTACTTCACTTCAAAAGTGAATCTCCAAAGATTCTTTGCATGCAGATATATTATTATTTTTCAAATAATTCTAAAGATTGATAGTATTAGTTTACTCTTTCCTCTATGAAAATTATGGCAATCAAATCCTGAAACAAAATTCAAATAATGTGTTGTGACCTTTGTGGGAGTTAAAAATGATGATTACTGTCTGATATCAAATGTGTCATTTAAACCTACAATACCAGCTTGAATGTTTCAACTCTCAGTTTGTGTTTCATCATTCAGATACCAATGGTTCGTTGCAGGAATTTTTTTATTCGAAACTTCTCATACTCCAGATGATACTAGTATCTGATCTACACTTTAATATTGAGAATAATATGAGGTTGAATAATTCCCAAGTTGAATAAAATGAGGTTAAATATACAATACTTAGAGTTGACTTTAATATATAAAAGTACTAAATAAATAGTAAATGGTATTTTGATTGCTAACTAATAGTCTCTTGGGGAGCACAGCTGGGAAATAGCCAGTCTGGCATAGGAAAAGTAGTTTAGGTAATTGCCCTAAGGCTGATTAAATAAATCGATAGGACTCTGTCTCGACTATTGGGAGCTCTCAGGTTATAATAAGAACTAATAAAGTTTTCAAATATCTAACAATGTTTTGGCATATAATGTGGGGCTTTTGTTGTGTAACCCTTACTCTCCAATTTAAAATTATTGGTTAATAAAACATGAGAGCCTGTGATTGGGAAGGAGAGAGAGAAAGGCGGGACCTGAGAATCAAGTGAGGGGTCTCGAGAGAGACCTTGGGGAAGAAGGAGAAAGAAGACTGAGGGAGCTGGAGGTCTCCATTAGCCGGGATGGAGCAGGAGCACGTGGCCAAGAGAAGTGTGCTCCGAGGTCAGACAGGTGGACAAAAGCAGCCCAGGAGAGACTCAAACAGCAAGTGATGGGGGTACATGGTTTGGATATAGGTAAGAATAGCATAGAATCTGCCCATATCTAGGCCTACAGCTTGTAAATAAAACACTGGACTTCCGTGTCTTTTATGTGGGCTAGCTGAAATATGTACTTCATTTACCCACCCCTGGGTAAGTGGTCCTGGACTGTATGAGAAAGCAAGCTGATCTTGAGCAAGGGATCTGGAGCAAGCCAGGAAGCAGTGCCTCCGCCTGGCCTCCACTTCAGTTCTTGCCTCTGGGTTCCTGCCTCAAGTTCCTGCCTTGGCCTCCCTTGATGATGGATCATAACCTGGAAGGGGAAATTATTATTTTCTTCCCAAGCTGTTTTATCACAACAACTAAAAGAAAGCAACGACAATAAGAATTAGAAAAATAGAATGTGTTGGCTTCACTCCAGATTAATTGCCTAATGTATAAAGCTACAGGACATTTCCATTCCAATTTAGGAAAAGTTAAACTAAGGGTCAAAATGTGTTATCCCAGATCAATGAATAATTATTATGATTTAACTTGGATCTAGAGAGATGGGTCAGCAGTTAAGTGTACTGGACTCCCTTCAGATCAGTTGGGTTCAGTTCCCAGTACCCACATGGTGGCCACAACTCTCTGTATCTCCAGTTCCAGGAGTTCCAATGCCCTCTTCTAGCCTCTGTGGTCACTGCACCCACGTGTTGTTCATGCAGGCAAAACAAACTCATAAAAATAAACAAATCTTAAAAGCAAAACACAAAGAGCATGAAGCATTGTTACACACTGCCTTTCACAAATATCCATTTAGTGGCTGGCATTAATCATAACAATATATGTTGTTAATGTTATTAACCTTTGAAACAGTAAATTACTGTCCCATAACAGTACCTAGATTACAAACCGTATTCATGGTATCTAATTTTGATATTAGTGCTAGGTTGGCTGTACGTACGGAAGACGTTGATAGCAAAAACATGTTTGCTTTCATTGGAAAAAGAGACTGCCTCTAATTACAAAGTTGAAAGAAGCCTAGACCCAGAAACATACCACAAATATATACCATGTTGCATGATTAAAAATCATTTCCCAGACATGTGATGATGTCATTATTTTTCAAAACACTGAATCATAGAAAAATCACAATCTTGACTCAGTTACCCATTTCTTCATATAAAACATCTACAGTGCATAGTATTTTTATTCATTCCAGGCTTGTTAATAAAACCAATAAATAAAAGCGACAGCATAAGAAAATAATCAATGATCAGTTAATTTAGCCATTTGCAAAAGAATTCATCTGGTAACTCTTTACTTAAGCATGTCGCACAATTTTTAAGGTGAAATTTTTGGTAGATTACTTACTTGATGAGCAGTTGCGTAGGTAGAAATGTCTGGAGATGATTTTTTTATATCAGACCTATATTATCATGTAAATGTTCCCTAAGCTTCCATTAGGAAACTCTTAAAAATAGTTGAGAAACAGAGAGACTCAGAAACTGGGAAGGCTAGATGTCTAATTCAAGCTCTTGGATATGTAATTTGGAGTTTTGTTTTGATAGGATGCCATCTTTAGTACTCGGTTTTCCCCCTTAACAACAAGCAAAGGCAGTGCTCACTTTGCCGTGTTCTCTCCTCCTGCCTTGTCCACGTTCTCTCTCTCTACCACACGCTCATGTTAGGCAGCTCAGACTAACTACAAATAGAAATACACTCCTTAGCAGCTGTTACCATCATTCTAAAAATATACTCTATTTTTTTTTCTTACAGAATTTCAAACCTTCTGGGCTTCTTCCCAACTTTAAATTCTGTTGACTGGATTTACTAGGGGAGAGAGAGACAGAGTTAATGCATTTTAAGATAATTCTTTTCTAAAGACTCAGAAAGTCAGTCATCATCTTACCAGTTTTACAAAGCACGGCCGTTACCTTCCCTCAAGGCTTCCTCTAATTCTTTGCTCCCTGGGTTTCCCTCAGCTCCTTGCTTTCATTTGCAACCATTATTTAATTATGTGGATTATTGATAAATGCATTTGGCATTGATAGGCCAAGTACGAGCAACAGGGCCGTACCAATGTCTACGCACTTGACTGAGCTTCCAGGCATCTTACTGAGGGACAGACCCCTCTGCCCTAAAAAGTCTGGAACTCACCTGGAGCTTAATGTTTAGCTCTAAAACCTAGCATAATCCCTTGCTTTTCCCAAGTAGGGCATGCATTACTAATTACCTTAAGATGCACTGGTGAGAAATTATAGAGAAATGGCATCATATTGAAGGCTTTCTCCATTAGATGCTATGACATGATTGTGGAGGAGTCAGAAAAGACTCACCTCCATCCTACAAAACAGCATTCCTTCCCCAGTGTGCATTCTGACCACTACCCACGGTGTGCACTGTGCCTGAGGGGCAAAAAGCACTGGATTTCAGGTAGCTCTCAGTTCAACTCCCCCTTTTCCCAGAGCACTCGTTCTCTTATCTCCATTCTGTGTCACTAATCTGAGGTTTTTATTCCCCTAAGGGAAAGAAAGAAAAACAAAACAAAACAAAAAACAAACAAAACCTGTGCAGTTCTTTTTAATGATTGACAAACAAACATTGTAACTATTGATCCCTAAAGACTGCCTAGTTATTGACTTAGTTATTGCCCTTGTTGTGGCATCTTATGTGTGGCCTATGCCACTTTGGGACACAAATTTGCACCTACCCGAAGCTAGGTTTATCACTTTTGCAAAGCCATAGAGTTCTGATCCGGAATCTCACAAACTGGTGCATGCCTGCCCACAGCGAGCCTGTCCAGACAGACAGAACAGGAGGGAATGCTCAATGCCAAGAAGAGAGACTCTAGGTCCTCATTAGTTAAAAGCAAATACATTACCTTTATGGTGAGGTTGAAGGAAGTAGAATTGTGTCTTTACTGGAACTCTACGTCCCACCAAGGTGACACCATGAGCGCCTTATGCTCCCAGATATTGTCACTACATGGTGGCTTGCTAAGAAACAAGTGAGTCATTTGGAGTATGTCCTTATTTCTTGTTGTTTTATATTTTAACAAATTTCAAGATGTAAGAGCTTTGTGGTCTCCTTGTTTCTTTTTTTCTGCACACTCAATTTCAAAATGATCCCAGATTATGAGGTGGATGAATATGAAAAGAACCACTTCATTTGCAGAAATCAGTTACTGAAAGGTAATAAAATATATTACACAAATTCTTACTTAACCCTCATATATATATATTATAGCTTAAAAATAGAGAAATTCAACCTATTGCCAAGAAGGAAGGAAGGAAATTTTACTGTCACCATTTAAGTTAGTAAATACTTATTCCTTGTACTTTCCTATTATTGTTTATTTGATTTCTGCTATCCCTCTACTACCTTTTGCTGAAGACTAAATCTAGATGCCACATATGTCTTGAAACTTTGGTTGTGGTTGCTGGGTTTTAATGAGATGCCCCATGGCTGTATTTTTATTGGATATCTCAGGATCATTTACACGCCACCATTTTGACAATTTTCAATTTATCGTATCTAATAGTGACTCAAGAATGTGTTTTGTGAAATTTAAAAATTAGTGTCTTATTTCTAATTTTCTAGCATCTTACTGAATGAACATTTTGGCATATACTAAAATTGGATTACATATTTTTTCAAACAGTTTACGATTTGCATTTTCAATGAGTCCAGAGCTGATGGAATCGTGACAGGATGTGAAATTGTTTGGTGGGTCTATAATAAACGTACTAATAGCTTTCCCGATAATTCATTCTAACATGGCTAAAGTTGCTTCATTATAAGAACTGAGGTCAGGGGCTCACAGACAAGACAGTCACAGGCTTTGTGACAGTCAGTGTCCTGGGGATAACAGCCTCCAAGGAGTTTAATCCCAGAGTCTCTGTGGCCAGTGGTCAGCTGCTCTTCTTGTCCTTGTGTTCAGTGATGGCATTGGTCATTTCGTGTTATTTTTGTAAAGGAAGGCTACTGGAACAATACATACAGGGCTAGAGAACTTTATGGGTTAACTTGGTTAGATTTCTGCTCGTCAAACAGAAAGTTTAGCTATTTGGCAAAAAAGAAAGAAAGAAAAAAGAAAGGAAGGAAGGAAGGAAGGAAGGAAGGAAGGAAGGAAGGAAGGAAGGAAGGAAGGAAGGAAGGAAATGAAAGGGAAAAAGGAAGGAGAAGAGAAGGCAGTTTTCAAAATTTGAGTAAGAGCTTCCTGGAAGTAAAGAATAGGATTGAAATATCAAAAAGCTTTTAAGCAAGGGAAGCTGGTTTCAAAATAAATTAACAGCCAGGTCTTCTGTGGATGAGTAGATGAGTGGAAATCATCTGTTTTGAGTTCCTGAAAATATGATATTGTCGTTCATGGTGATAAGTATTCTCACTATTGTGTAAGAATAATTTCTGCTCCATAATATTATGCATTATGGAAACTTTATTCCCAGTTGTACAAATGTATATGTGTTGGTTACTAAGGTAAATATATTAATTTTTTAAAAAGTAAACTTGATAATTTGTAACCACCTGCATTATATATATAGATATATATAGATATTAGACATAGATATAGATATATAGATATATAAATATAGATATAGATACAGATATAGATAGATAGATATAGATATAGATAGATAGATAGATAGATGATAGATAGATAGATAGATAGATAGATAGATAGTTTGTGTGTGTGTGTGTGTCTTCATTTGGTTTCACAGGTCAGTTTCTCTATGTACATTGATATTTATATAATTCTAGCATCTGTAAGTTCATTACTGATGCCTTTCTTCACCGATGACACTGTATAAAAATATGCTCAGTATATACTAAATTTATCAAGTAAATATTGAAAACCATTGAGACAGAAACAATGTACTTCCATATAAGGAGATGGGCCAAATGATGTGTGGAGCCTGATAGCTAAAATTAGGATTTTAGTTTTTCCTAGCTTTGTAGTAACCATTTTGAGTTGTGTTAATGAACAATGCCTTTCTAACTAATGCTATGTGAGAGAAATACATCTCATGAGGAAATTACGATACATATGGGAGATAGGTAGCATTACATCATTTTTCTTGATTGCTGGACTAACCACTGAATTTAAGTGTATAAATCTTTTATGTGAACAAATTGGCTCTTAGGTGGGGCCCATGGAGCTGTGCCTATTCCTGCTTCTTGGGGCACTGTTTGTCATTGATGGCTGTCTAACAAACCACTCAGAAGAGAATAGCAGGTCTCAGTAAACACCCCAGTCATTACCATGAAATATCAAGTCTACTAGATCCACAAAATGAGGACAATCCAGACTGTAAATTGAAACCAATTGAAATTCATAGGTTTTGATTTGGGGGTGAAAAGAAGTCCTAACTTGGAGGCTGTCACATGAATTCAAAACCAGTTTTTCTGAACTATGAATTTCAGAAAATCTTAAATGATACCAGACTTACCTTTATAAAAAGCATTAAGTCCATGTTGTTCAAAGCATTTTTTAGGGTTTTAAGCAGAGAAGGATATTAGTCTTTAGCTACAGACTGCTGAACTTCAAAGACAACCAGTGCAAAAGAAAGTTGGGATGCAGACCTTTTGATTTTGACATTCTTCCCTTTGTGAAGTCCCTAGTGATGATTTACTGAGACATCCTTCCTCTCCCTCTCTCCATCCTTTCCTCCTCCCCCCTCCTCTTTCTCCTCCTCCTCCTTCCCACCTTTATCTTGTGCTGTATTGGCTTGTACATTTGTGTTCCTATGTATACAGTCATAGAGCTTGGTAAACAGCAGAATATGCCTATATGTTTGAACACTGACAGATATTTGCAGACACATATAAACATTTAACTTCAGGGAATTAAACCTAATCTTAGAGAAGTATTGATGCATGGCTGGAATGGTACAGCTGGGCTGTAGAGAGGGCAGTAAAGGAAGGAAGAAAAGGGGATATAAAACTACTCCTGATAAGAACACAGTTTTGTTTTGTTTTTTTTTTTTTTTTTTTTGCAAAGGGTAGGAGAAAAGCAAGTATTTGTGGTTATAGTTACTTCTAATGTAATCATCAGTGTTCTGCTTTGGTTTACTTTTCTGTCTTTCATAGAAGATGATCAAGACAAAGTCATAATCATGACTCTTTGAAGCTGTTATTATGTCAAGAAATCTAATTCTGTTTAGGCTACAGCTCATATGTCCAACTCATGCCTCCCTCATGGGTTGTTGTGTTTTATAGTTCATGGTATAACCTGCCCTGGGAACAATTTCAACACCATCATTGTCCTCTCCAGCCGCTCCAGGCCGCACTCCTGTCTTCCCAATAGCATATGCTAAGACACTTGACTTGCTGTTCCCATGCTCTCTCTGCCCCTGTCTGAGTGTGAGAGCACACTCCTGTGTAGGAGGAATCCTGCTCTTTGACATTGACAGCACTTCTAATTGCCCAGTTCTGCAGTTCAGTCCAGTGGTAGGCATGACTCCTTTCCCCCTGCTGTGTTTTTTTTAATTTATTGATATATTTATTTACATTTCAAATGATTTCCCCTTTTCTGGACCCCCACTCCCCGAAAGTCCCATCAGTCCCCTTCCCTCCCCCTGTTTTCCCACCCAACCCTTCCCACTTCCCTGTTCTGGTTTTGCTCTATACTGCTTCACTGAGTCTTTCCACAACAAGGGGCCACATCTCCGTTCTTCTTGTACCTCATTTGATCTGTGGATTATGTTTTGGGTATTCCAGTTTTCTACATTAACACCCACTTATTAGTGAGTGCATACCATGATTCATCTTTTGAGTCTGGGTTACCTCACTTAGTATGATGTTCTCCAGTTCCATCTGTTTGCCTAAGAATTTCATGAATTCATTGTTTCTAATGGCTGAATAGTACTCCATTGTAGTATCACATAGTGGGACTGACCAGGAACTAAGGAAGGTCCATTTCAGTACCATGGTCAGTTATACAGTAACCACACCCTCAATAATGTGACCTGTGTTCCAATTTCATCTTTATGGTACACGGGATTTTGTGAGGAGGCAGCTTAAGCTTCCCCATTTTCACCAGAGCATGTTAGTTCAAGCAATTTCACATTTATTTTGTAATTCATAATTCTTATGATATAATCTGTATGAATATATCTTCAGAAAGAAGCAGAATCCCCAAGCATATCAGAGAACAAGGTTCAAAACTAATTATCTAAATATACAACATTAAAACTGAAATGCCTTTTTTGCCAGACCGGAAGGGTTTCGACTGTTTATCTTGTCTCTTGATAGTGATAAAAATTTCTCTGAAAAAGAACAGAGTCTGGGGAAAAAAAAGCTTATATACATTTAGCAGAATGCGTAAATACCAGAGCATATTGAAAGCTAAGGAGCAGACGACTGCAAGAAGTTGGGGATATACATTTAGTAACCATTTGGTTTGTCTGATGAAATTAAAATTATGTAATGAAGGGTACTGATTAATTGAACTAAGGTCTTTTTCTCCATTTGTTTAAGTGTGTCTTAGGTCATATTTCTGTAGGAAGAATACCACACGTGGGGTGCTTAAACAGACAAAATTTGACTTGTTTCTCAGTTCAGGAGTCCGGCAAGTACACAATCGAGGCATCAGCACATCCGGTACTTTGTGACGACTGTCCTCCGATTCGCAGATGGCTTCATTCCTAAAGGACCTCCCATGAGGAGACAGAGTATAGCAACCTCACATCTCTCATGAAGACATTGATGCCGTTCCACTGATCTGTTCAATCATGATTTGACTGTTTATAAAGACCCCTTGTCTAAGGACTGCCACCCTGCGCAGCATGAATTACGCAGTGGGCTGAGGGATAGAGCTTTTCTGAGTAATATGTGGGCCTAATGAGTACGTACTTCAGGTGTCAGTGAAACAAGGCAACAAAAATGTTTTCAGGGCTATTAACACTGAGTACTTCAAAGAAAAATGGGGACGATAAACTTAGAACTTTATTAAGGAGAAATACGTACGGGGATTCGTCAGTCTTATTTTGAATCACTTAGTAGTCAAATTTACTATTTCATGGCAGATAACACTCCATTTTACCACCTTCCATCTTGATAGCTATTCTGAAGAGCCTAGCAGAGCCCTGGCAGCCTGTGGGGGCTGGTAAGGCACAGGAAGTAGGGAGGAGTACTCAAAGCCCACCAAAGCCACCTGAACTCACAGAACATGCAAAAAAGAACCTGAAAGCATCTCTGTGACCTTAGGAAGCTCACACAATATCAGATTCTTCATCAGTAGAATAGACAGACAGTATAAATGTCTATACATTTCAAGTTTAGAATTCAATATAATGATTTATGGAGAAAAATCTGTCATTTGAATCTAATGTTCATACCCACTTCTCCTCAGAGCTATTATGACCCCAAAGTTCCGGATCCTGTTTCTATACCTCCTCGCACCCACGGAAAACACTGTCTGGATGAGTAGAAAGGGCATTAGCATCTAAGTAAACACACTCCTGGGTTAGCGAACCATTGCAAATAACTCATCTTTCCTCAGTACACAAGCTTCATCTGTCCTGTGTTCTCAGACACTGCCTCTCCTAGTCTAGGCCGCTCCCTGACTGTTTAGCTGTGGGGGACCCTGCACTTTTTTCCTATACACTGAGCTCTACCTCTTGAGCGCTGGAATTTGGGGCATGGTTAACACATCAGGCTTTACCTGGTGCTGGGGACTGAATCCAGGGCTTGTGTGCTAGGCAAGGCCTGTTCCACCTGACCCACACCTCCAACTCAGCACTGACTTTAAAACTGGAATCAGCACATTATCACGTGTTCCTTTCTATGTGAAGGCTCAGGGCTGCTCATGTCTTATTGTTATCTACACATACACAACTCTTCTTTATCTATGGACCTGGGAATATAAAGTGTTATTTAAAAACACAGAAACAAGATGCAATGTCCAATCCTTACTACAGGTAATAGCCTTTACACATCCCCCTTAACTGGATCTTTTGGTCAATATAACTATTATTAAGACAGATATAGTCACTGCTCATGATTTTAGGTTGGAGGTGAATAATCAGCTATACAGCATCCCAAACAGACATGGCATATAGGATTCTAGGAGACAGTATGAAAAAAAAAAGTACTTTGTGTTTTAGTTTTCTAATTATTTTACAATTCATATTTCCAGAATGTAGAAAAGTTAACACAGTTTGAGCGATTCTTCTCTTCTTTTTCCTCCAGGAATCTTTCTGGCACTTACAAGTTCAGAATGCTTTTATGCATTCCAAGCAGTCTTGCCCAGATTCTGCCACCTGGTCTGTCATTCTGGGCGTATTTAGGGTAGAGTTCTTTTCCATATGGGCAGTGTAATTCCATTAAGTAGCAATCCAGCACAGTTACTTTTTTTTTCCTTAACGTTAAACCTCGAGAGTTAATCGCCCATCTGTGTGTAATCATCAATTCCATTAAGCCTTATGGCCGTGTCAGATTATCCAACATTTACACAGTACTCCTTTCTTCACAGGAAACACATTTGATAATTAAGGGCATGGTGGAATCTAAGTTTTTGAGTCTGACTCCAAAGATCTACAGTGTCTTACATTTAATCTGGACTCAGCCTCACTGCTCTCCAGTCACTGAGCTGTGGCTGTGCTGTGTGTTTGGTTATGATTCAACCAGATTCTAAGCGAGAAGTGTGTGATGCTCACAGACACAGACAGTGTAACTGTTTTATTGGCTTTTTTCTAACCTACAAAGTTTATCTTCAGTGTTCATCTCTCAGTGACTGAAGCACAGTGGGTGTAGATGAGCGTGACCTTTAGCCATAGTGCGCATGTGTGTGTATTAGCCAAACCTTGCACCTTTCTCCTTGACTTTGTAATTTATGGCCACGTTTATTGCGGAAGACTAAAGCTGTTTAGGTTCGGAAGGTGATTATGAGCATTCCAGTCAAATTGAACTTAAAGTTTGATTATTTCTGAATTAGACATATTAATGATCGTGAATAACATATTGCTTACATTCAGAATTTTGAAGATATTTTGTTAATTTAGCAAATGAGTTAAATAAAAAAAAAGGATTAAAAAGAATCTGGGAGAATGACTCAGTCAATAAATTACTTGCTTTGCAAATCTAAGGCCTAACTTTGACCCCGGAGCCTATTCAAAACTTCCAGGCATTGTGGCAGGTTCTGTGCTTGTGACCACAACATGGGATAGGTAGAGACAGGGATATTCTTGGGACTCACTAGTCAGCCGGTCTTGCTGAAACAATGGATGTTAGGCCAATAGGAAACCCTGCCTGAAAAGAGGTGAACAGTGATCCTGAGGATGAGGCCTGAAGCTCTCCTCTGCCAATCACAGTCTCACACGTGTGTCAACACACAGACACACACCCCACACACACATTCATGCATACACACATATACAGAGACAAAGAGAGACAGAGAGACACACACATGCACAGATATAGCTATATAGACAGATAAAACAATTAAAATAAACTATTCTGTACTCTATGTTGCAAGATGCAATGTTGATGCATGAGTGGGGCATGAGGGCCACTATCCTATTCCCTTGGTGTTGAACCTTAATATATCTATTATTAAATAAAGTCAGTAAGATATCTGGTAAATATTCCATTTAAATATTACAAATACAGTACTGTTCTAGAAAACTGGAGGTGAAATTTGTGGTATAGTTAAGTGAGTATACTTTTTTTGTAAATTATAGATTATATTAAATTATAAATTCACAAAAAATCCTTTTCTTTCACTGTGTAAATCTCAGAAATTATAAGCTTGGTATGGTATCCTTTGTCTTACTTCAGTCTGATCATTGAAATGTCTTTCTTTAGTCTATCAAAATATAAATAATCTGATGTATAATAAGTCACATCTTGAATACCGTGAAACAGCTCAGACCCGTTTTGTATCTCTGTCTAGAGTCTGGGCCGGGTGAAGCTCAGACTTCTCAGGGTCTGCTGGCTGGAGAGCCAGACTTTCAGAGAGACACGTTTGGCCTTTGTGGAACAGCAGGTCTGGACAGCTCAGTTCACTGCACTGCCAACTCAGAAGCCCTTCCGGAGCAGATCTGGCCCAGAAGGCTGCACATATTTCAGCCTGGATAGACCCTTCATGTTCCACCAGAGCCTCTGCAGTGATGATGAGGTCTTCCATATTGCTCACACAAAGCTGCAGTATGGGACAGGAAATCTGGCTCTTTAACCCTCTGGCTGCTGCACATGACTATTTGGCTAGCAAAGCAGAAAAAATGTTGACAGCCTAAGGTTTCAACGATTAGTAACAGGTTTTTGAGTGATTTTCCCCAGAATGTGCTAGTATAAATAGAGGCCTGTGAGAGTGTACTTTGTGGATTTTTTTTCTTTCTTTTGGTATTGTGATTTGTTTGTTTCCACTTCCTTTTCATGTGTGTGACACATTCTCTTTTGTGACGGTGGATGCCCAAGCTAAATACCCAAATGCAGGCTCAAGTGAAGGCACTCAATCCTGGCACACCCCAACATGTAAGTGAAGGCACAGACTCATGTCCCTCCCCGACCTGGTGTCTGCATGAGGACTTCAGGTAGATTCCTAGTCTTCTAAATCTACCTGTCCTTGAGAGCTCTATTAGTTCAATCTACCCCAGACTCTATATACAGACTAGACGCCTTAGATATAATACCAGAATAATGCTATTTAGCATAGGATTTAAGGATTTTTCTTTTCTTTTTTTTTATTCGATATATTGTTTATTTACATTTCAAATGATTTCCCCTTTTCTAGCCCCCCACTCCCCGAAAGTCCCATAAGCCCCCTTCTCTCCCCCTGTCCTCCCACCCACCCCTTCCCACTTCCCCGTTCTGGTTTTGCCCTATACTTCTTCACTGAGTCTTTCCAGAACAAGGGGCCACTCCTCCTTTCTTCTTGTACCTCATTTGATGTGTGGATTATGTTTGGGGTATTCCAGTTTTCTAGGTTAATATCCACTTATTAGTGAGTGCATACCATGAGTCACCTTTTGAGTCTGGGTTACCTCACTTAGTATGATGTTTTCTAGCTCCATCCATTTGCCTAAGAATTTCATGAATTCATTGTTTCTAATGGCTGAATAGTACTCCATTGTGTATATATACCACATTTTTTGCATCTGCTCTTCAACACCAATAGCGTATGCTCTAAGATCAAGAATTGACAAGTGGGACCTCATAAAATTACAAAGTTTCTGTACGGCAAAGGACACCATCAAAAGGACAAATCGGCAACCAACAAATTGGGAAAAGATCTTCACCAATCCTACATCAGATAGAGGGCTAATATCCAATATATATAAAGAACTCAAGAAGTTAGACTCCAGAAAACCAAACAACCCTATTAAAAAATGGGGTACAGAGTTAAACAGGGAATTCTCACCTAAAGAACTTCGGATGGCGGAGAAGCATCTTAAAAAATGCTCAACTTCATTAGTCATTAGAGAAATGCAAATCAAAACAACCCTGAGATTTCATCTTACACCAGTCAGAATGGCTAAGATTAAAAATTCAGGAGACAGCAGGTGTTGGAGAGGATGTGGAGAAAGAGGAACACTCCTCCACTGCTGGTGGGGTTGCAAATTGGTACAACCACTCTGGAAATCAGTCTGGCGGTTCCTCCGAAAACTGGGCACCTCACTTCCAGAAGATCCTGCTATACCACTCCTGGGCATATACCCAGAGGATTCCCCACCATGTAATAAGGATACATGCTCTACTATGTTCATAGCAGCCCTATTTATAATTGCCAGATGCTGGAAAGAACCCAGGTATCCCTCAACAGGATTTTTTTTTTTTAATGAGTAATCAGCTATTTACTGAAAATTTGATGCTTAATAAACAATGCCATGTATTAGTTTGTATCTTAGAAAACACGAAATTAATGAATAGGTTTATAACTTGACTGGCATGGTATATGTTACTCACCACAGGGTAACAAAAGGGTTAAAAGTAATACTGTGTAGGGAGAACATAAGTGACTTAAGCTCACTCACTGAAATGCATTTTCTTATCCATTGCTTACATGTGTATCCTAAGATGGGCAATGACAGTTTTCTGTCTAGTACCAAAGAGCAGCTTTTTTTTGATCTGGGATAATCTGTATTTCTTTAAAATTTAGCTCCTATAGATGCTACATTATAGGTAAGGACACACTATGACTTCCAATGTCTTGGCACAGGCATTTTGGTAAAAAAATAATATTTTCTACTTTTCAATATGAAAGAAAATTGATTTACTATAGTATGAAAAACTATAAGTCTTATATAAATGAATGAAAAATGCCATCAGGCCTATGACTCCTGTTTGCCAATGATGCTTCTAGTTGGTTGTTAATCCTGACTCAGTTTTCTTTAATCTGCTGCAGTGAATCTGCAATATTTAAACAAAGGCAAGGGGACACTGTGAGTTTTTTCTGCATATATTTAGATGTTAATTCTCCCAAGTAAAAATGAAACCCCTTTTCTAGCCCTTATTCACATTCAGTCAAGAGGGATCTCCAAGCTTCCTATTTCTACTTATAGTCTTGAGAGACTCTCAGTTCACTGGCTACTTTCTTGAACCCACCTTGTGTCTTGTGGGTACCATTCCCCAAATAGGTCTTAATGAAGTGATATTGCATTCTGTTCTTCTTGATTTTATGCGATTCCTGAAGTTCTCTATCCTTTCTTATCTTCTATCAACTACCCTTAAGAAAGTTGAGAAATCTTCTTTCTAAGTTCCTTTATGATATTACTCTCTCCACCTTCCCTGTAGTGTTCATGTGTCCCTGATTATATATATACACCCTTCCCCACCAGGCGTTGGCTCAAGCTATAGAATTTATTCCCCTAACACTAATCACAACTCACTTTGTGAAAACCCTGGAATCCTTTCAGATGTTTTTGGATGCATGTCTTACAGAATACATACATATAAGAAATAAAATCTAAAATTTAGTGATCCTTAAAGAGTCAAGCAAAACGTTAACTAGAGTTTTGGCAAATCCAGTGATTCGAGAATATGAGTAGACCCGGGTTCTATTGTTTTGTGAAGCCAAAGCTCCGTGTTGGCGTCACTTTCAAATGCTACCTCTATGAAGAAAAAGACCACTTCATTCATTTTGTGCTTCTGTGTTCTTTTTTCTAGTAACCCACAGGGTAGACCTGCGCCTCTTCTAGCTTATCACCAGTAATTACATTTGTTTTCTGATTGGCTTAAATCAAGTGCCTCTTAGCAGGGTAGTCAAGACCTTTCTGATGGCCAAACCACAATCATCAAAGCAGGAATGAAGTGCTTCATAAACATTTCTTGGTGTAAAGTGAAACAAAATAAAACAGCACATGAAAACCTCTGCTAACTACCTCCTGCAGCAGATGGAAACAAACACCAAGAAACACATCCAGACTTTATACAGAGATGGAGAGAGAGGGAGGCAGAGGCGGGGGTGAGGGTGAGGGAGATAAACAGAGACTAACAGAGATCAATAGAAATAGAGACAGACAGACAGACAGACAGAGACAGAGAGACTGACCGGCCTTGAAACACTAAGCTCTAATGGAGATCAAATCTCTCTCCTCAGAGGTTAGGGAACCTATCTGAGGAGAAAGAGAAGGAAGAGGAGGAGGAGGAGGAGGAGGAGGAGGAGGAGGAGGAGGAGGAGGAGGAGGAGGAGGAGGAGGAGGAGGGGGAAAGAATGTAAGTCTCACAGGGGATGGAGGACACTAGGAGAACAAGGTCCTCTAAATTATCTAAGCAAGGCACACACAAACTCACAGTGACTGAAGCAGCAAGTGCCGACCTACATGGGTTACCCCATAACATGGGTTACCCCATACAACATACATATCATCTTTCATTTAAATATTTTTATGGGGCGACAGAATGTGTGGAAGAGCAGCTCTCTGACTCGTGCGCCTCCTCCTGGGCTCTTTTCCTTCTGGTGGCTTGCCTTGTCACTCTTCATTGTGACGCTTTTTGTTTTGTCTTATTATATTTTATTTTGATATGCTTTGTTGTTATCTCTTTTTTAAATATTTTTATTTTCTATATTCTTTGTTTACATTCCAAATGATTTCCCCTTTCCCGGATCCCCCCTCCCCATATGTCCCATAAACCTTCTTCTCTCCATCCCTTCTCCAATCACCTCACTCCTTTTTCTCTGTCCTTATATTCCCTTCCAATGCTAGATCCATCCTTTCCAGGATCAGGACCCTCTCCATACTTCTTCATGGGAGTCATTTGTTATGCAATTTGTGCCTTGGGTATTCAGGGCTTCTGGGCTAATTAATATCCACTTATCAGAGATTGCATTCCATGCGTATTCTTTTGTGATTGGGTTACCTCAGTTAGGATGATATTTTCCAGATCAAACCATTTGCCTAAAAATTTTGTGAATTCATTGTTTCTAATTTCTGAGTAGTATTCCATTGTGTAAATATAGGGAAATGCAGATCAAAACAACCCTGAGATTTCACCTTACACCAGTCAGAATGGCTAAGGTCAAAAACTCAGGAGACAGCAGGTGTTGGCAAGGATGTAGAGAAAGAGGAACACTCCTCCATTGCTGGTGGGGCTGTAAGATGGTACAACCACTTTGGAAATCAGTCTGGCGATTCCTTTAGGAAAACTGGACATGAGACTTCCAGAGGACCCTGCTATACCTCTCCTGGGCATATACCCAAAGGATTCCCCGGCATGCAATAAAGACACGTGCTCCATTATGTTCATAGCAGCCTTATTTGTAATAGCCAGAAGCTGGAAAGAACCCAGATACCCCTCAAAGGAGGAATGGATACAGAAAATGTGGTATATTAACACAATGTTGTTATCTCTGAGAAGCCTGTTCTTTTATAATGAGATACAGAAAAGGAGTGGATCCAGAGGGCAGGGGTGGGAAGGATCTGGGAGGAGGGGAGGGAGAGGAAAGTGTAATGAGGGTATATTTTATGAGATGATAATCTATTTTCACTTGAAGAGAGAGCAGACTCTGCTACCTGTTCTATTGCTGTTTTTCAGGCTATAAAAATGTATGTACTTTCCCTTTAAAACCACAACCCTGAAACCTAATGTGTGACCTTTTTTCTCCTACTCATCTTAAAAGGTAATTTTTGTGTTACGTGCTTTGATGATGTCACCACTACATAACAATAATAATCTGAGCTTGAATTCAGATTTATTAGGTGCCTGACTGTCAGTTCTATCTTCTAACTATGAAGAATGTTTTCTATTTGTTCTTGCTTTCCCAAATTTGCTGCTGGTATGTATTTCAAGTATATATTACCCATGAACTAAAGAACTCCAAGGACATATTTACCACTGTCTAATCTACTGTCCATGTTGGCATGTCACTGTCTTCATCGCACATAAAACAATCGTGGTAGTTACCTGACATAAGCCAAAGCATTCACAGGGTGATATTTCTCCAAACTTTTTCTATCTCAGTATAAGCTCAAAGTCAAAACAAACAACTCTCTTCCTAATGTCACACTCTTAAGAGACAGGATGGAGAATTTCTTTGTCATAGAATGACAGTATCTCACCATCCCTTTGTTTGTTTTTATTTTATTTTTATATCTCACTAGAAGGTCTACTTTAGGCATCTTCAAACTCAGTAGAAAGATCCCCCTTTCAGCAGTGAACCTTATACGTGGCTTTTTTTCTTCAGTTTTGAAAATAGATTTGTTTACATACCAGTCTCCCTCTCAAGATTGAGCTCCTCAGGGAGGAACATGCTTTGTTAGACTTATTAAGTGTTTATTGAATTCTATCCAGGGACAGTCACGATGTCTGGAACATTGTGTGAAAACAAATTTGCATTGATTAAATGCATGTAGGCATGAGTGAAAGACAACGCAGCAACAGATTTTAGGAAAGCAGCCGGGCGTGGTGGTGCACGCCTGTAATCCCAGCACTTGGGAGGCAGATGCAGGCGGATTTCTAAGTTCGAGGCCAGCCTGGTCTACAAAGTGAGTTCCAGGACAGCCAGGGCTACACAGAGAAACCCTGTCTCGAAAAACCTAAAAAAAAAAAGAAAGAAAGAAAATAGGAAAGCAATAACTTCTGTTTAGAAGATCATAAGATGAAAAGAGTCTTATTTTCCGGAAGTTTAAAGTAAAAGCCTCAATTTTCAATATTAATAATTTCAATAACAACTACCATTTAGAATTTATATAAATATTTGCGGTATTTTCATATTGAAAGCATCACTTTTTATAAGGAAGGACAATATATCATCATGACCTCTAGTGCTCTTGAGTTTAACAAGAGACACTTAGGGACATAATACATGTCATACAAACCATACTCATGCAACATGTTGGTGTAGAACTAACTAAAATAATCTACCTTTCTCTTTGTCATTAAATATCATAATAAGAACTATCTCTAAGATTAGCCTCGAAAGCGAGAGCATCCCATTTTAATCAGTTATAAAAGTTCTCTTTCTTCAATCAAAGAAAGGTATTAGTGAAATGAATGAGAGTAATTAGATCTAATTTAGTCATGCAAATGAGTTTAATTAAAAGAAATCCATCCTCTAATAACTTCAGGGGAAAATGGAGTTCCTTATGGAGTTTGAAATTTCGTTAAGCTCACAAGACACACTATCTGAACTGATGAGACCACACTGTTGTAATCTGCTTGTGTAAATATTGACACATGTAGCATTTAGTTTGTCTCACAGTGATAATACTTGCTCTAGGCTTCTGATGAAATCTGGCATTTATAATTATTAAAAGATGTTTGTTAAAAAATGCTCTTACCCATCATGTTCATTCTATGAATTAAATTTCTGCAGCATTGACCTTCAGAAAAATTCTTTTTACTAAACAAAGCTTAAGAAAATGAATTTAGATTCAAGATTGGTTGAGCAAGGGGTGGAGCAGGTAGGTCTGGCGCCACGCAAGGGAGGGTCCCTATCTTGAGAATTCTTACATTCTATCAGCCATAATGTCATCTGTTACAATGATGGCAGGGATCTAATTTAAAACTAACTACAAAATCTCAATGCCACGAAGAATAAACAGGACTTACTTCATGAGAGAACACCAACCGTGACACTTATTCAGAATGACTGTGAACAGCTAAGAAATTCTCCACTAATAAAGAACCATTTGAGCTGTCCTGGGGGAAGAAGAGACTTCACAATTTCTTATAAGTGACGGGGGAGAGGGAGAGACGGGGGAAGCATCAAAGACATTAGTAGGAAAGGCTCGGACTTTATTCAAAACTATAAGGTCTGATGAGTTACTTGAAATGCTCTTTAATAAACAACTCACAGCCTCAGATCAGAAGAAAGAAGATTTAGGATAGTCATGTGTAGACACAGAGATGGAAAGGTTTTAAACAATGAAGAGTTTTAACTGTCATTTCTAATGAGTAGTCTGATTAAAACTTAAAATGAATTTGTTGTGGAGGAAACATGAAGGTAAACAACACACCATGCTGGGGAGATGATTGGTATATTATCTGGAGGAGAGTTAGCTCTAATTAAGGGCAGTGACTGAGAGGGAATGCAAGATGGTTCTCAACCTGGGGGTTCTGACCCCTTTTGGGGTCACATGACCTTTTCACAGGATTTGAATATCAGATATCCTGCATATCAAATATTTACATTATGATTCATAACTGTAGCAAAACTTCAGTTATGAAGTAGCAGTGAAAATCATTTTATAGTTGGGGGTCACCACAGCACAAGGAACTATATTATGGGGTTGTTGCAGCATTAGGAAGGTTGAGAACCATTGATGTAAAGGAAGGGAGAGAGTCTGAAGATGTCTTCTGTGGCCTGTCAATTTCTAAAATGGGTGCTTGGGTGGATAGTGTGTTGCTCAACTAATTAGGGAACACAGTCATGATGTACCTCCTAGGGATGTACCCCCCCAGCATGACCTGCCAAGTCTGTAGTATGTAAAGGGCAGCTCCTGCCTTATCCACCCTCCTGAATTTACTCTGATTTTTCACTTTCTGACACTCACCTGTTGCACAGTCATCTCTCTTAGAACAGTGGCTTCATGTTCACTAAATATGAGCATATGAAGAAGGATTTTTGTAGTATTATTTATGGTTCTGTTTTGAAATTGTATGACAAAGTAGATAAATCCCAAGCCTAGGTGCATAGTTACCCATTCCAATAGCATTGATATTTTGAGAAAATAAGTTCCAGGCTATTGTCCTGCCCTCTTCCTATTTTGGGGTACTTTGATTTTACAAAAGGAGTTGTACAGCTGATTAACAATGTATATGCTGAGCATCAAGCTATTGTTGATCAAGAAAAACTTTGTGACTTTCATTCATGCTTGTACAGTAGTTGAGTGGAGGTTCTGGTCCTGAGATTCAGCACACTGAATTTGTTCAGTGTGTGCAACCCCTTTCTCAATGTACCTCCCTCATCTGATCTTCAGGTATATCCAAATGAATGTAGATGATATGTGGTATATTTATTTGAAAATATAGTTTGATTGCTTGTATCATTTCATAGTTAAGTAGAAGAAAACTCATCCAATGTATGAATGAAATATATGAATGTTAAGGAAAAGTCTTGAATATGAAAGCATCACTTTCATGCTTGTTGACCCTTAAGCCCTCAATTTATATCAGAAGAAGCTACCATAAAGGTTTGGAAAGCTAGCAAGAGAGAGTTTAGACTAAAGCAACAATGCTTCATTTAGTTCTTGTAACAGTTGCTTCAGTTACCCAGAATCTTTAACAATATTAATCCTGTCTGAAGCAGGAAAGCTAGTGGTTGTTAAGGATTCTCCAAGACTCCTACAAGTCTGACTGATATTGTGCGTGGAAAAATAAGAACCCCACACCCCTCATCCCAATTACCTGCAGTTTTCTATCGTCGGAAAACTCTACCAGGAATCATTGTAGATAACACAGTTCTGGAAATCCAAATCCCCAGATTCACTTCTACAAGTGCTTGTGAAGGAAGTGATGGCAATGCTACAGTCACTAGACACACACTGGACATCTCCAAACTCTCACCAAAGACTCACACTGGACACAAGCACTCACAGCAACGTGTCCTGAATTATACATGCTTGGTAGACTGGAAGTGCTTTACTACATGTTACTAGCTGTGGATTGAATTTGCATATGATAGGCTGTCAATAGCAGCATCGATATTACATGTTGAACGTTCTCCCTCCTTCCAAAGTTCATTTTAAAACTAACACTCTCCCCTGAGTGCATTAAATGAAACTGAGAAGATGTATAGTCCTGTGGAAAGAGCCTAGAAAAGCCATTTGGCATAAGGGTGAATGTCAAGAGAATAGCTGTTATAATGAAGATAAGTCCAGGGAAACTGGGTGGGATAAAGTCAGGGTGTGGTCGCCCACACAGCCATGAGGGCTGCTTTCTTTGACATTCCAGAAGTAAGCTGCAAATACCTCACAGTATTTGTTGGTAAATAATTTATTGGTACATAATTTGTTGGTAAATAATGCCTGAGTTTAGAAGATCTGAGTGAATGACGTCAAATGGAAAGAGCAGAAGGAAGGATGGACAATATTTTTTATTCATTATCAATTATTTACAATTCATATTATTCTTATACTAACTGAAAATTTCATGATCCACATTTTCTTTCTAAATGTTTGTGTGCATGTGTGTTGTGTGTGTGTGTGCGTGTGTGTGTGTGTGTGTGTGTGTGTGTGTGTGTGTGTGTGTTACATGTGGCCATGCATGGCATGGAGTTAATATGGAAATTATAGGACAGTTGTGTGGATTCAGTTCTCTCTTGACCTCCTACCTTCTCAGGACTGCCAGAGACCAAGTTTGGTCACTAGGCCTGGGTAGACTGCTCCTTCACCTCTAAGCTGGCTTGTCCACCCTTGACATATCTTCTCATTGGATTTATTTACCTCCAAAGTGTACGAGTTGCTTACAGGAGGCACCCTATCTGTCATTAGCTATGATAGCCAGGTTGCTGTTATTAAAATTGAGGAAGGGGATATATACAAATTAAATTACATACTTGTATGAAAGTGTCTCTATGATACTCAGTACCAGGTATAATGCGTATATATAAATTCAGAAATATTAAAATGGTGACGATTTCCTTACATTTTTTTATTTGTAGCTTTAAAAGCAATCTTACTGATCTTAAAAAGAGAAATCTATCCATTGAGAATATGATCAATCAATCAATAAATTAACTGCATAACTTCTGCAAATGAAAACCCGCTGGCTTCTTTCCAGCCCTGACCTGGATGTGCAGTCTGCACAGTTTGTCACTCACTGTATCAGTGACTCCTTAGCAAACACAGCTGAGGATACAGAGCATCCCATCCTCCCCCTCCCCCTCCCAAACTCCTAAGCATTCCTTTCTGACCCCTCACAGTTGGGTTTTCGATGTACAACCCAGTTTTAGGAAAATAAATAGAAGATATAATAAGTATTATTTCCAGGTCTACATCTATATAAACATCTCACATGCCGTTGGCTCATTTCTTTCTCTTTTATATTATCTAAGAAGCTTTGTAATTCGCCCATAAGTTTTATATATATATATATTCCGCTGGCATCACTGGAGTGCATTAGAAATGTAATGGCTTTAGCCCTGAAATTTCAGGCTTTATGTGTTACTGCAGACCAACTTAACCAAATTAACAAAATCTGGCGGTTCTGGGTAGGTAAGAGGTAATATTTGCCAAACTGAATCACAGAAAGAATTGTTACTACAGATATCCTTTAAGTATGTAAATCTTGGATTTTGCTCAGTCGGTTCCCATCAGTGACTGAAGTGGCCATGCTCTGGTTTGTCTGGATAATATCTATCTCTGTGTGAATGTGTTGTAGGCACCTTTCTACATAGAAGAAGGCACTCATCATATTTAACAGTCTTGTAACACAGAGTCTGTATTTTGAGAAGAGTAAAGAAAACTACCATTTATTTTTGAAACCATTTAAATTTGATATGTTTGTTATTTATATTTCAAATGTTATCCCCTTTCCAGGAATCCCCTCAAAAACCCCCTATTCCATCCTCCCTTCCCCTGCTTCTATGATGGTGTTTTGTCCACATGCACACCCACTCCTGCTTCCCTGCCCTAGCATTCTTCTAGACTGGGGCATAGAGCCTTCATAGGACCAAGGGCCGTTCCTCCCATTGATGTCCAACAAGGCCATCCTCTGCTACATATGCAGCTGGAGCCATGGGTCCCTCTGTGTGTACTCTTTGGTTGGTGGTTTAGTCCCTGGGAGCTCTGGGCGTGGGTCTGGTTGGTTCATATTGTTGTTCCTTCTATGGGGTTGCAAGCTCCTTCAGCTCCCTCAGTCCTTTCTCTCACTCCTCCATTGGGGACCCCATGCTCAGTCCAATGGTTGGCTGCAAGCATTCACCTCTGTATTTGTCAGGCTCTAGCAGAGCCTCTCAGGAGACAGTTATATCAGGCTCCTGTCAGCAAGCACTTCTTGGCATCTGCAATGGTGTCTGGATTTGGTAACTGTAGTCTATGGGATGGATCACCAGGTAGCACAGTTTTTGGATGATCTTTCTTCAGTCTCTTCTCCACAGTTGGTCTCTTTATCTCCTCCTGTGTGCATTTTGTTCCCCCTTCTAAGAAGGACCGAAGCATCCACACTTTGTTCCTCCTTTTTCTTGAGCTTCATAATGTCTGTGAATTGTATCTCAAATATTCTGAGCTTTTGTGCTAATAAACACTTATCAGTAAGTGCATACCTTATGTGTTCTTTTGTGATTCGGTTACCTCACTCAGGATATTCTCTAGTTCCACTCATTTGCCTAAGAATTTCATAAAGTCATTGTTTTTAATAGTTGATTAGTACTCCTTTGTGTAAATGTACCACATTTTCTGTATCCATTCATCTGTTGAAGGACATTTGGGTTTTTCCAGTGTCTGGCTATTATAAATAAGGCTGCTATGAACATAGTGGAGCATGTGTCCTTATATGTTGGAGCATCTGGTATATGCCCAGGAATGGTATAGCTGAGTCCTCAGGTAATACTATGTCCAATTTTCTGAGGAACTGCCAGACTGATTTCCAGAGTGGTTGCAATCCCACCAGCAATGGAGGAGTGTTACTCTTTCTCCACATCCTTGCCAGCATCTAATGTCACCTGAGCTTTTGATCTTAGTCATTCTGACTGGTGTGTAACCACCACTCTCAATCTCTCTGGCAACCTCCTCACCAACTCTAAGTCCAGGCATCATTGGAAAACACCCAAATGATAAGCATCAGGATGCTTTGGGCCAGGCCTGTGACACCTGCTCTAAAGTCAAACAAACCATCTGCAGTGGACGGAGCCCGAGGTGAGGAAAGGAATCCTATGGTGTAACAATTTTGCAATGTTCACATAAAGGGACCTGATGCTGCTGATGCCCACAGTGACTCAGCACTTTACTTGAATGAAGCCATTATAGGATTGCTTTATCTCTTCACTCCTAGCCTGTGTGAAAGACATAATCATCTTTTTGGCAAAGCAGAAATGTTTACATTCTGGCATAAAAGTTTAGAGACAAAAATGAACTCATGAATTGTTTGTCTCTATTGGGCACAGGCTTTGAAGGTGCAAAATACCCTTTCTCGTGTTCAAAATTAGAGACATGGTGAAGGGTGAAGTTTTAGTCTTAATCAACAACCTTTTTGTTGCTTTTGTTTGCTTTAAATTTTATGCTTCTCCTCCAATTCTGACTTTAAGTTCTATCCTAAAAATACCCTTTTCCTCCAGTTATAAGTTGGCTTTTGTTACCATAATGCTCGTTAAAGACTCAACCTTCAGTCAGAGGCAATGACTGACCCCTAATAAGTGATCTATTATAGTTGCTCTATAGTTAGCCACATGATCAAATTTGAACAAATAAAATGTTCCTTTGAATTTTCAGTCCTAACCTAAGAAGAAAGATGTTTTTCTCATCACCAAGATATGAGAAGATATTAGAATGCACACTCATACATGAACTTGCACTGGCGTATGATCACGCATACACACATGTACACACACATGCACAATATGTAAGTAAAAATATAAGTTTTCCATTTTCTAATGGCTAAAGTTGCTTAGCTGCTTCTAAGTCCTCACTGCACTTAGTCTTTTGTGAATTTCCTGGTCAAGTGTCTTGCCCATTTCAGTGTCTTTCCATCAGCCTCAGCTATCAAGGATTTTCAAAATTAGTCTTTACTTATATAGAAGTCTTATGTTTTGCAAAATTAAAAAAAAATACAACTGAGATTATTTCTAAATACTCTCTATTCTCTGTACACAGAGCTTTACTCACTAGTAATGACCCAAGCCTAGGGGGAGCATTGACAGCTAAGGGATCTCTATTGCTGTGTCAGTACCAGCGCATAGCTGACCCCTTAGGTACTGCATGTTTCATGCTTTGGGTAAAGATGTGCATTGTATCCGTTATTGTACCATTGAGAATAGAGTCACCTCCTATAGCTCTCCTGTGTGCTGGCTATCAATCACTTCCTTCTCTGAGGCCATAAAATGATATTTTTTCTGTATCTATTGGTTCTCCCTTTTCATATTGACATTGATGTGGCATGATCAAATAATAATTACACACACACACACACACATATATATATATATGTATGTATGTATAGTTTTTAATTGTATGGCTTTATTTAGTCATATGCACTTATGTTTCTTCTGTGACATTCCATGTGTTGAGAGGTCACTTCTTTATGGTAGTAAATAATCTTTAGTGTCTGTATGCACCAAGTACCTCTGTTCACCCACAGAGGGACACACCGAGTTGCTTCCACAATTTGACAATTATGATAAAGCTGCTACCAAACGTCTGCCTATAGGATTTTATATGGACATGTTTCAAGTCATTTGAATACTTACTATGGGATGTGATTGCTAACTTAGAAGAACATGAGTGTATTGTACTTTTGTACTATGTTTTCAAATTACCTTCTAAGTTGGCTGCATTATCTTCTGCAATGAATGGCAGCTCCCAATGCTCTGTATCTCTCTACCATGTGACCTTGGCGGTGCTGAGATCTTTGCCACTTTAGTAAATGTGTGATGTTACATTTTGTCTTGGCATTTTCGAAGGACAAGTATTGCTGAGCACCACTCTCACACTTGGTCATCTGTGTGCCTTCACTGCTGTTTGTTAACATCTCTATCTGCTTTTCAACGGGGTCTTTATTTTGTTACTATTGGATGGTCAATGTTCTCTGTACATTTCTATAGATTTTTACATATTGACCTGTGTCCTCGTGTCTTCCTTAGTCATGGGGATTCTTTGTTTTAGAGATTGAGGGTTTGTTCCATTTCCACTTATGTATATTTATTTCTTTTTCTTGCTCCATTATTCTTAATGAAATTCAACAAAACATTGATGATGAATAATGAGAATAGATATCTGTCTGCATCCTGATCTTAGGGAGAAAAAGACTTTGACCTTTGACATTGACTATGTTATCCATAAGCATTTTTAAGGAGAGAATGTCTCTGGATTGAAGAAGTTCCCTTATATTCTCAATTTGCGGAAAGTGTTTATGATTAATGAAAATTAAGTCATATCAAAGTCTTTTCTTGCAACAATATGACATGTTCTGTGTACTGCTGATACTGTGTCTTGTATTGATTAGCTAATGAACATTGAACTAATAGTGTATACAACAGAGAAAGGCTATTCTCTTATAGTACACAGTCATAGTCATGTGTTCTTGGATTTGACTCACTGTTTTGTTTTGGTTTTTTATTTTTTTATTTTTTGGAGACAGGGTTTCTCTGTATAGCCCTGGGTGTCCTGGAACTCATTCTGTAGACTGGGCTGGCCTCGAACTCAGAAATACGCCTGCCTCTGCCTCCCAGAGCGCTGGAATTACAGGCGTGAGCCACCAACGCCCGGCCAGACTCACTGTTTTTTAAGTACTGATTTATTTGTGTTCATCTGTAGTTTTGTGTGCTTGCAAAGTTTTTCTTTTCTTTATTAAGGTAATACTGGCTTAGGAAAACAAGTTAGAGCACTATCCTCCTTCAGTTCTTGGAAGTCATTGTCTAGCCTTGCATTGTCTGCAACATTTTTCTCTAAACTATTTTTTCTCTACATATTTGATAGGATATACTTACAAGCCCACTGGGCCTGAAGATAATTGAGGAGGATGTATTTAGTTTGAACTTTATTTTGTCTAAAACAAGTAGAATTATCCATGTTCCCTGTGTCATCTAGAATGGGGTTTTCAAATTTTTGAGGAATTGACTGTCTTCATGCAAATTAACAAATTTATGACTATGGATTTCCTTACAGTGTTCCTGTATTATCTGTGTGAGGTGTGATGTGTCTATATTGGTAACCTTCCTTTATTCTACATATCATTAATGTTTATCTTTTCTTTAATTTTATTTGTAACTTCATTTTCCTTATAAACTCTTAATTTTATTAGTGAGAGATCATCCAATATGTCCTTTATATTTTTAAATAGAGAATTCTTTTTATTTATTTGAAACAGGTTCTCATTTACTCCAAGAAAGTCTAAAACTTCCTATGTGTGAAAGATAACTCTTAAACTCCTACTGCTCAAAAACTGGGATTATAAATTTTGCCCTCATGACTGCCAAGAAACCCACCAAAATAGTGCACATACACTCCATTTCTTAGTCCTTAATTCTGGATATCCAAGTTACTTCTGGTATGATTTTGCCTTTGAACAAATTCCTTCAGTAGTTCATTTTAACAAGGTGTAATGGCACCACATTTTCTTTGTTTTCTTTTACATGAATGTTTCCTATTTTCAGCTATTGGATCATTTTCCTGGGTTCTACATTTCTAGCTTTTTACCCTCAGTTTGTTCCAGATCTCTTTGTTCCCTGAAATTCTCCTAAGTTCCCTTATGAGAAATTGTGTATTGTCTTTATATTCTGTGCATATAAACTGCACATGATGTAAGATGCTGAGTCTTATTTGAAGTCAAAGAATGTTGGAGCTTCTCGTGTTTGGTGGCAGACCTGCTATGATCAGCCTTCCAGTTTTACATGTTTTTTTCAATGCCTTTATAGTGTTGTTCAGATTTGCACATCTACTCAGCTAAGGGGCTGATCTAAAATTCTGTAGTCTTGTCTCAGTCTTCAGTATTTTGCTTAGCTTCACATCCATTCATATACAGTGGAGAATGAGCAGAGTAAGTCACATGACCTATTTTAGTTGTGCTAAACCCATGACTAGCTGTGTTCATAGGAGTTTCTGCTCTGAAGGCCTACATTCTCCCCTACCTTTTAATCATAAACCAAGTCAGGACATGAGTTACCTTGATTGTTATGTCCTGCCTGTGGTTCAAGCCTAGATGTCAAATAATTCAAAAGTGATTATAAGATTGCTTAAACAACTCAAAGGAGACAAAAACAAGGACAAATAAAATAAGAAGTTAATACAAGATGAA
Organism: Apodemus sylvaticus; assembly: GCF_947179515.1. Lineage (NCBI taxonomy): Eukaryota > Metazoa > Chordata > Mammalia > Rodentia > Muridae > Apodemus > Apodemus sylvaticus. The sequence continues at coordinate 12,437,767 of NC_067482.1, read as the reverse complement.
AACAGAATAAAAGCCAAATTGAAATGAGGATTGAAATTAAAAAAAGAAAACAATTGAACCAGCACCATTTGTTGGAAAGGTTATCTTTTTTCCACTGGATGGTTTCCACTGGATGGATCCTTTGTTAAAGCTCAAGTGACCATAGGCATGTGAGTTCATTTCTGGGTCTTCAATTCTATTCCATTGATCTACCTGCCTGTCACTGTACCAATACCATGGAGTTTTTTTTTTTTTTTTTTTTCCCTTTTATTTTTTTTTTTATTTGATATAATTTATTTACATTTCAAATGATTTCCCCTTTTCTAGCCCCCCCCCCCACTCCCCGAAAGTCCCGTAAGCCCCCTTCTCTTCCCCTGTCCTCCCTCCCACCCCTTCCCAGTTCCCCGTTCTGGTTTTGCCAAATACTGTTTCACTGAGTCTTTCCAGAACCAGGGACCACTCCTGCTTTCTTCTTGTATCTCATTTGATGTGTGGATTATGTTTTGGGTATTCCAGTTTTCTAGGTTAATAACCACTTATTAGTGAGTGCATACCATGATTCACCTTTTGAGTCTGGGTTACCTCACTTAGTATGATGTTCTCTAGCTCCATCCATTTGCCTAAGAATTTCATGAATTCATTGTTTCTAATGGCTGAATAGTACTCCATTGTGTAGATATACCACATTTTTTGTATCCACTCTTCTGTTGAGGGATACCTGGGTTCTTTCCAGCATCTGGCAATTATAAATAGGGCTGCTATGAACATAGTAGAGCATGTATCCTTATTACATGGTGGGGAATCCTCTGGGTATATGCCCAGGAGTGGTATAGCAGGATCTTCTGGAAGTGAGGTGCCCAGTTTTCGGAGGAACCGCCAGACTGCTTTCCAGAGTGGTTGTACCAATTTGCAACCCCACCAGCAGTGGAGGAGTGTTCCTCTTTCTCCGCACCCTCTCCAACACCTGCTGTCTCCTGAATTTTTAATCTTAGCCATTCTGACTGGTGTAAGATGAAATCTTAGGGTTGTTTTGATTTGCATTTCCCTAATGACTAATGAAGTGGAGCATTTTTTAAGATGCTTCTCCGCCATCCGAAGTTCTTCAGGTGAGAATTCTTTGTTTAACTCTGTACCCCATTTTTTAATAGGGTTGTTCGGTTTTCTGGAGTCTAACTTCTTGAGTTCTTTATATATATTGGATATTAGCCCTCTATCTGATGTAGGATTGGTGAAGATCTTTTCCCAATTTGTTGGTTGCCGATCTGTCCTCTTGACGGTGTCCTTTGCCTTACAGAAACTCTGTAACCTTATGAGGTCCCATTTGTCAATTCTTGCTCTTAGAGCATACGCTATTGGTGTTCTGTTCAGAAACTTTCTCCCTGTACCGATGTCCTCAAGGGTCTTCCCCAGTTTCTTTTCTATTAGCTTCAGAGTGTCTGGCTTTATGTGGAGGTCCTTGATCCATTTGGATTTGAGCTTAGTACAAGGAGACAAGGATGGATCAATTCGCATTCTTCTGCATGCTGACCTCCAGTTGAACCAGCACCATTTGTTGAAAAGGCTATCTTTTTTCCATTGGATGTTTTCAGCCTCTTTGTCGAGGATCAAGTGGCCATAGGTGTGTGGGTTCATTTCTGGATCTTCAATCCTGTTCCATTGATCCTCCTGCCTGTCACTGTACCAATACCATGCAGTTTTTAACACTATTGCTCTGTAGTATTGCTTGAGGTCAGGGATACTGATTCCCCCAGATTTTCTTTTGTTGCTGAGAATAGTTTTAGCTATCCTGGGTTTTTTGTTGTTCCAGATGAATTTGATAATTGCTCTTTCTAATTCTGTGAAGAATTGAGTTGGGATTTTGATGGGTATTGCATTGAATCTGTATAGTGCTTTAGGCAAAATGGCCATTTTAACTATATTGATTCTACCGATCCATGAGCATGGGAGGTTTTCCCATTTTTTGAGGTCTTCTTCCATTTCCTTCTTCAGAGTCTTGAAGTTCTTGCCATACAGATCTTTCGCATGTTTGGTAAGAGTCACCCCAAGATACTTTATACTGTTTGTGGCTATTGTGAAGGGGGTCATTTCCCTAATTTCTTTCTCAGCCTGCTTATCCTTTGAGTATAGGAAGGCCACTGATTTGCTTGAGTTGATTTTGTAACCTGCCACTTTGCTGAAGTTGTTTATCAGCTGTAGGAGCTCTCTAGTGGAGTTCTTTGGGTCACTTAGGTAGACGATCATGTCGTCTGCAAATAATGATAGTTTGACTTCCTCCTTTCCAATTTGTATCCCTTTGACCTCCTTATGTTGTCAAATTGCCCGAGCTAGTACCTCAAGTACAATATTGAAAAGATAAGGAGAAAGGGGGCAGCCTTGTCTGGTCCCTGATTTCAGTGGGATTGCTTCAAGTTTCTCTCCGTTTAGTTTGATGCTGGCTACCGGTTTGCTGTATATTGCTTTTACTATGTTTAGGTATGGGCCTTGAATTCCTGTTCTCTCCAAGACTTTAAGCATGAAAGGATGCTGAATTTTGTCAAATGCTTTTTCAGCATCCAATGAAATGACCATGTGGTTTTGTTCTTTGAGTTTGTTTATGTAGTGGATTGTATTGATGGATTTCCGTATATTGAACCAACCCTGCATTCCCGGGATAAAGCCTACTTGATCATGGTGGATGATGGTTTTGATGTGTTCTTGGATTCGGTTGGCAAGAATTTTGTTGAGTATTTTTGCATCGATGTTCATAAGGGAAATTGGTCTGAAGTTCTCTTTCTTTGTTGGATCTTTGTGTGGCTTTGGTATCAGCGTAATTGTGGCTTCGTAGAAGGAATTGGGTAGTGTTCCTTCTGTTTCTATTTTGTGGAATAGTTTGAAGAGTATTGGTGTTAACTCTTCTTTGAAGGTCTGGTAGAATTCTGCACTGAAACCATCTGGTCCTGTGCTTTTTTTGGTTGGAAGACTTTCTATGACTCCTTCTATTTCTTTAGGCTTTATGGGACTGTTTAGATGGTCTAGTTGGTCCTGATTTAATTTTGGTATTTGGTATCTGTCAAGGAAATTGTCCATTTCCTCCAGATTCTCCAGTTGTGTTGAGTACAGGCTCTTGTAGTAGGATCTGATGATTTTTTGGATTTCCTCAGTTTCCGTTGTTATGTCTCCCTTTTCATTTCTAAGTTTGTTAATTTGGATACTTTCTCTGTGCCCTTTGGTCAGTCTGGCTAAGGGTTTATCTATCTTGTTGATTTTCTCAAAGAACCAGCTCCTAGTTTTGTTGATTTTTTGTATGGTTCTCTTTGTTTCTACTTGATTGATTTCGGCCCTGAGTTTGATGATTTCCTGCCTTCTACTCCTCCTGGGTGAAATAGCTTCTTTTTGTTCTAGGGCTTTCAGGTGTGTCATTAAGTTGGTAATGTATGCTCTCTCCATTTTCTTTTTGGAGGCACTCAGGGCTATGAGTTTTCCTCTTAGCACTGCTTTCATTGTGTCCCATAGATTTGGGTATGTTGTGTTTTCATTTTCATTGTGTTCTAAAAAGTCTTTAATTTCTTTCTTTATTTCTTCCTTGACGAAGGTGTCATTGAGTAGAGTATTGTTCAATCTCCACGTGTTTGTGGGTTTTCTGTTGTTTCTGTTGCTATTGAAGACCACTTTTATTCCATAGTGATCAGATAGGAGGCATGGGATTAGTTCTATCTTTTTATATTTGTTGAGGTCTGTCTTGTGACCAATTATATGGTCGATTTTGGAGAAGGTACCATGAGGTGCTGAAAAAAAGGTATATTCTTTTGTTTTAGGATAGAATGTTCTATATATATCAGTTAAATCTAATTGGTCCAAAGCTTCAATTAGTTTCATTGTGTCCTTGTTTAGTTTCTGTTTTCCTGATCGGTCCATTGAGGAAAGTGCAGTGTTGAAGTCACCCACAATTATTGTGTTAGGTGCAATGTGTGCTTTGAGTTTCAATAAAGTTTCTTTTATGAAAGAGGGTGCCCTTGCATTTGGAGCATAGATGTTCAGGATTGAGAGTTCTTCTTGTTGTATTTTTCCTTTGACCAGCAAGAAGTGTCCCTCAGAGTCTCTTTTGATGACTTTGGGTTGAAAGTCAATTTTATCTGATATTAAAATGGCTACTCCAGCTTGTTTCCTGAGACCATTTGCTTGTAAAATTGTCTTCCAGCCTTTTACTCTAAGGTAGTGTTTGTCTTTGACCCTGAGGTGTGTTTCCTGTAAGCAGCAAAATGTAGGGTCCTGTTTACGTATCCAGTCAGTTAGTCTGTGTCTTTTTATTGGGGCATTGAGTCCATTGATGTTAAGAGATATTAAGGAATAGTGATTGTTACTTCCTATCATTTTTGACGTTATTTTTTAAATTTGATTGCTTAACTTATTTGGGTTTGATGAAAGGTTACTATCTTGCTTTTTTCAGGGTGGAGTTTCCCTCCTTGTATTGGTGTTGTCCTCCTATTATCCTTTTTAGGGCTGGGTTTGTGGATAGATATTGGGTGAACTTGGTTTTGTCGTGAAATATCTTAGTTTCTCCATCTATGGTGATTGAGAGTTTTGCTGGATATAGTAGTTTTGGTTGGCATTTGTGTTCTCTTAGAGTCTGCATGAGATCTGCCCAGGACCTTCTAGCCTTCATAGTCTCAGGTGAAAAGTCTGCTGTGATTCTGATAGGTCTTCCTTTATATGTTACTTGGCCTTTTTCTCTTACTGCCTTTAGTATTCTTTCTTTGTTTAGAACATTTGGTGTTTTGATTATTATGTGTCGGGAAGTATTTCTGTTCTGGTCCAGTCTGTTTGGAGTTCTGTAGGCTTCTTGTATATTCATGGGCATCTCTCTCTTTAGGTTAGGGAAGTTTTCTTCCATAATTTTATTGAAGATATTTGCTGGCCCTTTAAGTTGTAAATCTTCACTCTCATCTATGCCTATAATCCTTAGGTTTGGTCTTCTCATTGTGTCCTGGATTTCCTGGATATTTTGGGTTACAAGCTTTTTGCACTTTGCATTTTCTTTAACTGTTGAGTCCATGGTTTCTATGGAATCTTCAGCATCTGAGATTCTTTCTTCTATCTCTTGTATTCTGTTGTTGATATTTGCATCTCTGTCCCCTGATTTCTTCCCAAGGCTTTCTATCTCCAAAGTTGTCTCCCTTTGAGTTTTCTTAGTTGTTTCTACTTCTGATTTTAGATCCTGGATGGTTTTGCTTAGCTCCTTCCCTTGCATGTTTGTGTTTTCCTGTAATTCTTTAAGAGATTTTTGTGTTTCCTCTTTCATGAGCTCAGCCTGTTGACCAAAGTTCTCCTGTATTTCTTTAAGAGATTTTTGTGTTTCGTCTTTCATGACCTCAGCCTGTTGAGCAAAGTTCTCCTGTATTTCTTTAAGTGTTTTTTGCATTTCCTCCTTGTTGGCTTTTGTATTCTCCTGGATTTCTTTCAATGATTTTTGTGTTTCCCTTGCAAGGGCTTCTAACTTTTGATCCATTTTCTCCTCAATGTCCTTCATGTGTTCCTGTACCAGCATCATGACCAGTGATTTTAAATCCAAATCTTGTTTTACTGGTGTGATGGGGTATCCAGGACTTGCTGGTAGAGGAGAATTTGGTTCAGATGTTGCCATATTGCCTTGATTTCTGTTAGTGACGTTTCTGCGTTTGCCTTTTGCCATCTAGCTCTCACTGGTGTTACTTGGTCTTGTCAGTGCTGGACTCACCAGTGCAAGCTGCCCCTTCCCCGTTGGCCTCTGGTGCACAGCTTACACTCTGCACTGCCTATAGACAGGGTGCTGTTGTCCAGGCTGTTCAGATCCCAAAGCAGGCACCTGAAGGCTCCCGCTGGGGCCCGCAGGATTTATTGGAGCACACCGACTTCTCCCAGCTGGCCGCCCGGAAGCCCCCACTAGCCTCTTGAGGGACCTGGAGATGTGGCGGCCACCCAGGCTGATCTGAAGCGGAGAGAGTTGAGCTGGGGGCTTCTGCCTGAGGCCTTGCCCCAGATTGTGTCTGTGGACCAGGTGGAACCCGTGTGCACCCCCAGGGAGCTCCGAAGGTGAATGTTGCTGTGACCTCCCCTGTGCTCCGCTCACTCCGCTGGGCAGCCGATTTCCCCAACCGGGCTGGCGCACACTAGGTTAGCCTTGTCGCCTGGGCCCTGAGTCCAGGCAAACGCCTGGGAGGCCAAGGTCCGAGCAAAGTTCCCCTAGGGCTATGTCTGTTATTTGGGTCCGCCAGGTGACCCGGATGGCGGGCGTGCGCGTCCGCGCTCCGCGAAAGCACCAGGAGAGTCTGTTGTGCTAATAACCTCCTGGGCTGGTTGACACACAGATGGCCCACCAAGCCGCCCAGTTCTTGGGGTCAGTCCTGTGCCTTTTGGGGCCTAGACCCCCGTTTTGTTAGCCTCAGGCTACGCTTGTTAGCAGTCTCTGCCCTCCCGAGCACTCTGGCTCCTGTAGGCAAAATGGCGGCGCGTGCACCGGCCGGGGCAAAAAAAAAAAAAAAAAAAACTCCTGGCTGGGTTGGCGCCCCGATGGCCACTCGAACAGCCCAGGGCCTGGGTGCAGGCCAACGCCCGTCTGGCTCAGACCCCTGCGGTGTTGGGCCTAGGATTATGTTTGTGTACCTCAGTCTGACCGATCTCTGGAGCCCGGGATCAAGATGGCGGTGAGTCTCTCCTGACTGGCGGGCAGCCGAGTTCTGAAGTGGCTTCCGTGCAGCGAAAGGCTCCGCAGAACCGCAGTTGCTTGCTGCCCGGCTGGTCAGCGAAGGTCAGTGGTCGTGGGCGCAGGGCCTAACTGGACCCTGTGTCGCCTTGGTTCCACTGCTGATGGCCCTTCAGCTGGAGCAGCCACTGCTACCGCCGCCGCCGCCGCCGCCGCCGCCGCAGCCTACCATGGAGTTTTTAACACTATTGCTCTGTAGTAGTGCTTGATGTCTAGGATACTGGTTCCCCCAGAAGTTCTTTTACTGTTGAGAATAGTTTTAGTTATCCTGAGTTTTTTGTTATTCCAGATGAATTTGAGAATTGTTCTTTCTAACTCTATAAAGAACTGAGTTGGGATTTTGATGGGGATTGCATTGAATCTGTAGATTGCTTTTGGCAAGATGGCCATTTTAACTATATTAATCCTGCCAATCCACGAGCATGGAAGATTTTTCCATTTTCTGAGGTCTTCTTCAATTTCCTTCTTCAGAGACCTGAAGTTCTTGTCATACAGATCTTTCACTTGTTTGGTTAGAGTCACACTAAGATTCTTTATATTGTTTGTTGATCCAGCATTGTAGGGGAGTACCAGGACAGAGAAATGGGAGGGGGTGTTTGGGAATGGGCGGAGGGAAGAGAGCTTATGGGACTTATGGGGAGGGGGGAACCGGGAAAGGGGGAAGCATTTGGAATGTAAACAAAGAATATAGAAAATAAAAAACATTAATAAAAAATTAAAAAAAAAACAAAAAAGCCCCAAAAGCCAGTAAGTTAAATTAAATCCTCACTGAAAAATGAATCATGGGGAAAACAGAGGAAGACAACATCAAAAAAATGGATCATTTGTTTAAAAACTCAATTTACATTCATGAACGAAACCTGAGAGAGTTTGGAGACCCATGAAAAGACCCACAGTTTGGATAATCAGCATTGTTGGAGGAGAAGAATTCAGTATAAAAGTAATTGAAAATAATTTGGATAAAATCACATTTTTTTTCTCATCTGGAGAAAAAGATACCCTTTCAAGTTCAAGAGCCTGTCAGAATGCCAAGAACACAGGACAAAAAAAAAATAAATTCACTATGATTTTTTTCATTAAAGCATTAAAAACACAGAATTAAGAAAGGGTACTGTAAATTCAAGACACTTACAAAGGCAGCTTTAGTGTGTGTTTGTGTGTGTGTGTGTGTGTTTTTATGTGTGTGTTTATATGTGTGTATGTGTGTATGTGTGTGTGTGTATTCCAGCTAATAAAACAATAACTGTCTTTGAAAGAAATCCCAAGAATCTGGTAGTTGTCTCTTCTATCAGACTGGATGTTTCGGCAGTTGCAATCTTATTCTGGAGTTTTGGGGGAACCTAGAGAGCTGCTGGCCTTCATTCTGCATTAGGATTCTGAAGAACTAGGTCTAATACCAAGGGAAGGCAGAAGAAGAGTTCCTTAACAGGATGAGTGATCTACCAGTGATAGTGAGGATAAGCAAGCAAAGAGCAAAAGCTTCCTTCTTCCATGTCCTTTTTTGTAGGGTACCATTAAAAGGGGTGGCCCAGATTTAGGGTGGATTTCCCACCTGAAAACATCCAATCAAGAAAATCCCTTGAAGACAAGCCCCACTACTTAGGTTTTAGTTAATTCCAGCTATAGACATGTTGAGAACCAAACTTACCCATTAAACTTGCCTATATATATTTTTGGCAAATGCATTACTACATGATGTCTTTGTTCTGTAACTATAAGAACTTATGTGATCTTTTCTAGGATGGGAAATGTTATCTAGGGCACTCTGACAGTGTTTCTGGGCCATAGTTTCTCATCTTTGCCTCAAAACAAACTATTTCTTAGACTCTTTGAATCAAGAACTATTTTCATAACATCAATGAGACACCAGGGATAATCAATGGATTTCAAGATAATGAACTACATGGAAATGCCACTTGTCAGGTTGTGAGTATGGACATAGCTCTTACTGTCACATGACCAAGTGAACATGAATTTTGTTAAAAAGAGGAGTGATCTGGTGATTTAGCTCTGGGTAAATTCAATATTATGAGACAAAAGGGAGCCAGAAGAGTAGCAAAAAGCTATGGTCCATGAAACGGAAGGAGAGAAAGCAAATGTGCTATGGAATCCAAGTGAGTGAATACTTCATAAAGGAGGGAGAAATCACTGACAAGGAATGAACAGGGAGCCAGAGTAAGATGAGAAGAACAAACACTAGCCTTAACTCCTGATGATAAAAGAATGGAGATTGTCCAGACTGTTTTTATTAGATGGGTAGAAACAAAAGAATAGCCTTAATGGCTTCCAGAGTGGGAAAACAGGAGACAAAATAGTGCCAGTAATGCAGCTTTATTTTTATTTATTTATTTATTTATTTATTTATTTATTTATTTATTTATTTATTATTTGTTTGTTTATTATAGAGAGAATCAGAGAAAGGGAATTGGAGAGTGCTATATGCATCTGAGGACTCACAATCCTTTTGTCTTAGCCTTGTTGAGTGCTTGATTAAGGTGTGTTCCCCCAGTTCAGTTCTGTCTCTTTTTTTGAAAGGAGATTTTATAGCACGTTTGTATGATAATATGGGAACTTAATAAAAAGGAAAATTAGAAGATATTTACTTTAGTGGTATCTGTCAATGCACAAGTTCCTCCTAAAGAAAGTTGTGTTATTCAGGATCTAAAGATATAAAATACAATTTATCAGCTAGACTCAGTTTTGGGGGGAAATATTATGTTGGGACTCTCCAGAACATGAGGTTCTCAATAATCTAGGATTTAGGCCCTGATATGAGCCTGGAGTGGGTGGGCAGAGGAACTATCCGGGCTTAAAGCAACAGAAACAACTGCAAGGAGTCATTACCATATTTAGCTGTTGAGATGCAAGATTGAGTAGTTTAATTAAGATTGGGATTCTGCCAAGTGGGCACAATGAAGGCAGTAGGCAAGGTAGTTAAATGGTAACTGTATACAAGGGGGTGATTGTCATGACTACCCATAAATAACAACTAATTAAGGAGAGAAGTGAATAACCAAAGGGAATAGGTGGAGAGAGAAAGAAAGAGAGAGAGAGAGAGAGAGAGAGAGAGAGAGAGAGAGAGAGAGAGAGAGAGAGAAAACTAGCTCGCCTTAGCCTTGGATCCCAAGGGGAATGAAGGTGTGCTCAGGCTTGAGGTCAAGCCTGGTGCTCAGAATAGCTGGCATGGGGCAGAACACTAGGGAATATTTCTTGGAATTGAGAAGTAGAAGGCATGCTGTATCATATGCAGCTGAGGTTGGAAAGAGCCGTGGCAGAGAGATACGGGAGCTGATTGATGCCTGTGTTCCCTCACATCCTTATTCACAAGTCATCTTTTCAGTGAGTCTTTTTCTGACCACTGTTGTCACATTTCAAACATCTACCTATCCTCTCCAACATACCCCAAACCTACACCATACATATAGACATTCACAGGATAGGTTTATTCTTCTCTTGTTCATAGCACCTATTATCTGTTTTAGTTCCGTGGATTAATTACCCCTTTCTATTTAAATGTCACCTCTTTAAAAATACTGGTTTTGACTTGATCCCATAGCATCTGATGTTCAAGGCAACTTAGGTATTGGGCTGTGGTGATACAATTGTATTAAAATTAAGAGACTGGAACTCTTGGCAGACCTCATAGCCTAGTTAATAGTATTCCTTGGGGTTACTTAAGACTTAGCCTATAGCCTGCTTTTTATTTGAGCTGCCCTCAAGAGAACAAGGTAACAAGCAAACCTGCTTGCCTTGGGTTTCCCCATGTAATGATGACTATACTCAAGTCTGGATTCCTCTATGCCTCTGAACCAGACAGCAATTTGTGTGTGTGTGTGTGTGTGTGTGTGTGTGTGTGTGTGTGTGTATGTGTAGTGTGTGTGTGTGTGTGTGTGTGTGTGTGTAGTATGTGTGTGTAGTGTGTGTGTGTAGTGTGTGTGTGTGTAGTGTGTGTGTGTGTGTGTTATGGCAATCATTTGCTAAAAAACAGCAAACAGGTTAAAGGTCCCTTATACAATAAATATGTCATAAATATTGGAGATATTGCTTGATAGATGAGTGAGTGCTTTAGAATCAGTTGTGGTCAAATGGATTAAATAACTTAATCCTTTGTAAAACTCTACCAAAACTGGTGAAAGTGTCCCTCATTCTTTACTCAGGTCATGCTTCCTGTGTTGTTCAATAAATACAGGAGAAAGCTTTTTGCTAGGGACAGATTTACAATATAAACATAAGCAATATATTTTTGTAGTTTACATAGCTTTGAAAATCATCTAATATACTAAAAAATTTTACCTATTGAATACATTGTTTATTTTATGGACTCCCCACATCTCATGCAGACAAGTTCTACGAATAAGGAGGTCTTTGCTGTCTGCAACTTCAGTCCTTGAATGAACGCCTCACCGTTTCTCATAAGTGAGCACTCTACTTGTGGGGTTGAATGCTGAGAGCATTGAATGGTACCATTTGAAACGGTTTTAGCACACAACCAGGATGGCGAAGATGTGTCGAGATGTGGGGCTGCTGATCTAAATGGATGAGATAAAGCTGCAAATGGTAGCAAAGCACTGCTTAGGAGCAATGAGGCACGGGGGACGTGGAGAACTTCATCCAAGAACTACGGGAATGTGGAAAGAGTGTCCTTACATGCAGGGTATGATGCAAAAGGGTTGATATTGTTCACAATATCTCCTAGCATACGTTCATGATGTAGAAGTTTATCTCAGTATCTGATTTTACCTCATTACTAATATGAAACCTTCCTTAGTATTTTACTGTCAGGACTTATAATCATATCAATTGGCCAGGAAACCTGGTGGACTCTTTAAACCTTTGTGATTCGGTCTAGGGAAATATTTCATGTTTACTGAAGTATTTGGTAAATAATACAAAACAAGCATTGATTTTTAAGAAGCTTTTGGAATAGGCATTATTTGGTAGAAATATTTCTTAATAAATAAAAAAGCAAATATTTAATGTGGTATAAGTGTTTCCCCAGGAGAAAATAGTCATACCAATAGTCTTAAAAATAAAAAAGGATGAACTGGGGGAGGCCTATTGTAATTTTAAAGCTTTTCATTCTGTTTTTCTTTAGGGAGTTCTCCATCTTGCAGGATATGGTGATTCTCTGGACTCAGGGGCCAGGACCCCAGAACACACAATCAGAAGCACAGGAAAATTAAGTTAAGTGAACCTCTTACTTACAAGATATCTCATCTCCCCTTTTCACACAACCAAAACACCCTAATTGCTCTTACATTCTTAGAACTGTGTATGTTCCTACACATGTTATAGTGGCTATTCCTGGTTGTCAACTTGACTATATCAGGAATGAACTACAATCCAGAATTGGAAGGCTCACCTATGATCCTAAACTGGAGGCTCAGAGATACAAGCTTCTGACCTGGATCTTGGCATGGAGATCTTGAAGCAGAGTGGCTATGAATTTCAGAAGATTAAGACAAGACAGGGAGATCTTCAAGGTCATCTGGCATTTGGGATTAAAGGTACAGTGGCACACACCTTTAATATGGGCCACATCCTCTGCTGGAGACCTACATAAGAACATTGGAAGAAGGAAGACTCACTCTTCTTTGCCTGCTTGCCTTGTAGGACTGAGCAACTGCTAGATCCTTGGACTTCCATCCACAGCTGCTGCTGACCATGGTTGGGGAGTTGGACTACAGACTGTAAGTCATCAACAAATTCCCTAACTATATAGAGCCTACCCATACATTCAGTGATTCTAGAGAACCCTGACTAATACACATGTGAAGGGCTAAGCCCTATGGTCCTGAAATGGACAGTATCGTTTCCATCCCTTTGATTTACTCATGACAGGTTTAGACGTTTATTACAGCATCTCATTAAGTAGTGAATGAATCATGCGTGCAGAACAGTTCCAAAATTGTTTCTGAGATTTAGATTTTTTGAAGGGAACCTACATTCCTATCCTGCACAGATAGATGCCATACCTATGTGCCAATTATAGCTTTAATAGGATAAGATTATCTATCCTAGAATAAGGTTTTCTTTCTCCTAGGCATCTACTTGCAAAATTGTTCAAGAATCACTTCTGAGTTTTATACTGGCAAATAGTACTGCTCATCTCACAGAATTAAAGTCTATCCAGATGTGGATTTGATTAATAGAAGCTTACTAACTGTGGCTAATTACTGATAATGATAGTATCACAAGGCAACCTCCTCATCAATGTCACCTTGGTCTTTTCTGGTTGCTAAGTAAGAAAGAAACTCTACCTGCCCTCCCTACCCCCAGCCAAAATGAAAACAGGTTAGTTTTAGACCTTGCTTTGAATGGTAGTTAACACAGGTTCAATAACAAGTAGTCACCCTGAAGAAGAAAGTGGGCATTAGAGCCCCATGGGAGCCTCAGGCCTGCAGACACTGGTGAGGTGTCACAGTGCGGACCGATTAGTCACAGAAGAGCTAATACCCAAATTCTCAGAGTAGTGCTTAGTGACCTTTTGGTAGCTTTCCCTTGATGCTTATAGCTCCATTTTAATTGTTTCTATCTCCTAAAAGCAAGGGGAACAAAGTTTGTATGTCAAGAATCAAAGTAGAAATAAATGTCTTTTCCTGTCAGAATAATTTTTTGTAGAGGTAAAACCTTTAGCTTTCTGCCTTTCCCCATGAATTCCTTCTTCCACAGTATATATTGTTTCTAAATAAAAGGGTATTTCAAGGGAAGCTCTTTAAAGGTGTGACATTGGATAATTCACAATCTATTGACTATCCCTTGGAGGGCCCTTTATTAACCTTCTAATAGAATAGATGGCAAAGCAATGTAAAGACAGGCAAGAAGTTAAAAAGAGCCTAATGCCCACATTGCCTTCCAAACAGATTGTTGGTATAGAAATTCATGTGTATGTAGGAGAGTCTCTTAGAAAAACTATATCTTGAAAAATTACAGTCATGAGAAAGCATTAGAAATGATGGTTCATCCAACTCATAAATCATCTACTGTATCACTGCAATTATTTAGTAGGATATACTTTGTTACTAAACCATCGTGTGCTTTATAAGCTTATTGAAGCTGGCTCTTGGAGGAAGGAATCCTTTCCTCATCATAGACTCCAGCTTATCTCCAAGTCTACCCGTGCCTGAGCATGCTGGGACCCTGCTCTTGTACTTAGAAAGGGAAAAGCAGAGGGAATGGGAAGATGAGGCTCACTCGTGGAGATGTTCAGCCCAAGAGTCTCAGTCAGAAGCTATTTCAATGGCATGTCCTTAGCTCTTTCTGCTGGATGTTATAAGTATATGAATCTCGCAGTGCCCACTTTGTGGGAATGCCCATTCTTCTGGTATGATACTTGTTAAGAAACAAAAGATCTCAGGTTGGCACCTCTCTCAACTCTCGTCAGAGAAGCTTCTTTCTAAAGTAGAGTTCGATTTATAAAAGACCCACAACCAGTCAACACACATAGAACAGAAACTGAGGGTGACATGGCACTAAATGAGTAGCTACCCACCAATCTTAGGGATCATCACAGGAGAGGGAGGAAAGACCACATGATTGAGAGGTAGTGTATGCCTAAAGGGAAGCAGTCTTTACTGGATAGGACAGTGTCATTGCACACACAAACTCTCAGCAGCTTTGACTGTAAGCACAAGGCCTTCACAAGCCAACCAAACACCCACCGTGGATGATGTGGTAGGAGGCTCATGAAATGTCATTACTAGCTGAGGATGTATTGATAACCAATGTCCCCTAAAGGGTTGAGAGTCAATTTTCAGGAGGGATGTATCCAGAGAGACTACCCATTCCCCAGGAGACTGTTCCACACCTAGTAAGTAGACTCACTATTGTTTTAAAGAGCACATTAGTTTGGAAGGGAGTGTGGTGGGAAGATGGTAGAGAAGCTGGAACTGGGAGAAGGGGGCTTGGTTTTATCGAAATGCATTCTATGTATGCATGGAACAATAAAAAGATTGGACCTGCCGCAAGGAACCAGAACTCCTAATAAGCAGTAAGTAATCTAAAGAGATCTATGCCCCCCTCCCCTCTAAACTTCCTTCTTTCCTACCTAGTATTGGGGGGATTGGAATGGATTAGAGTTGAAAGGGTTGGAAGGGTGACAGATGCAAGAACCTAGTAAAATAACTAAAAAATATATGCCAACACATATGTCTCATAAAACTCATTCAGGTTTTATCTTTAAAATGTTACATTGTGTTAGAGATTTGAGAATAAGGTGCTATCCAGTGTATTCTGAGAAACAATGGAGAACAAATGGATTATTTTGGTAATTAGATACTGAGCTGTTAGGGAAATCCCAGTTTACAGGAGAAGGAGGGAACAAGGGCAAATACTGTGTACTTCACTCTCATTTCTGCAGGAGCAGTGCTAAGGATCCTAGAAAATACTGTTGCCAGTTTGTATCCCTGCAAAGTCACTAATTGAATTGTCACTAAAGTCAAAGCAGTATATCATTCATGTGTTCATGTGGTAGAGTAAACTACGCAATCTAATCATCAGCTTGTAAATGCAATATGCAACAAAATTCTGTCATACATGGTCAGCACTGTGTGTCCATGGGTTTCTCCTCAATAGATATACCCAGTCAAGCATTGAAAGTGCTGAGCTATTGCTGTGTCTGGTCCGATTGATCCCATGATGGCTGCTTCTTGTATCTTTGCTGAGCATGCGCAGAGTGTTCACTGTTACTATTCCCTGAACGGTGTTGTATTTACATTTTGTCATACATGTTATGTGCAATGTACAGACAAACTAAAGTGGAGGTTGTTGTACATTATAAATGAATACTGTGCTAATTGACATGTAAGGGATTGAGCACTGTCAGATTTGAGTATCTGTGGAGATCTTTGAAACATTCCCATGTGGGTCCCTGTGGAGGCGGTACATGGTTAGAGCATTATTTTCTTTCAAGCCTAATTGCCAGCAACTAGATTTTCAGTGTTCTCCCAAATATTTGGGGGCTCTTGAGAGTTTCCAGACAGCTCATTCTATTGTGTTTTCTTGACTTTTTTCCACGTTGCTAGGCTGCTGCCTATGATACACCCAGTATTCTCAGCCTTCTGTTGCATGCCACAGCAAGGCATCACTAATAACTATTGCTGAATTCCCAATGCAATATTAGGAAGAAGTCATGCCAGGCTCATTTGCTATTTTTCCTGAAACATGGTGCAGGCAAGTTTAATTCACAATACAAAAGAGACTAGGCTCAAATATTCTACAGGGTCCAAAGTTAGGGATGTGAAGTACAACAGAAAAACTTAAACGGTTACAATTAAAACAGTTTTGCTTATTTGTGAATTTATTTTTTGTACTGGGGATTGATCTCAGGCCCTTCTACATGCTAGAGAAACGTACATCCATGAAAATACATCCTAATTTTCAGATTATTTTCCCAATAGGCAATACATACACATAGGTGTTGATGTATCTTGAAGAATAGACACTAGAGTCCAGTAATGCACTTTAAAAGTTGGAGACTGGCTAAGCATGGCGAGCAACACATCACCAACTCATTCCTAATCATCCTGTCTCATTCTTTCCTCGAATGTGAATTTCCCATAGTTCCATCTAAGGTTCACTCCTAATCCACACAGTACTCAGCATGAACACATAATACTTAATGGAGATATATCTTTAAAAAAGAAATTCATTTAAAATAGTTTGTCGTCATATACAGTTCCATATTGATTCAGTTGACATATTCTGTTTATCCCGATTTTTTAAAAATTAATGTTTTTATTACTTGCAGATAATTAAACAATAGGATATTTCATGAAAATATCCAGGAGATTTGTTTCTTTCAAAACAATAATACTGACACAAACATAAACCTATTATGAAGCAACATCAAAGTCATATTTCTGCCTTGCCCTAACCTACTGAAGAACACAAGTCACCCTTTCTCCACAACACTGAATTATGTCGGTCCAGACCTGCTTCACTTATTTGTCTCAGCAGCCTTGACACTGCTTCCAAATTCAAATGCACTTAATTTTTATGGAGAGAACAAGGAGCCAGATGTGCTTCCCAGGACTGAGGGGGAAGTGGACAGAGGCTCCCACTCCTACCAAGAAGCTGTCTGTACTTGACATCCACTTGCAGTGGAAAGTTAGTTCTTTCCACTGAAGTCTCACTGAGTATATTAACCTCGCTCAGAGTAGGTGCCCTGCCCAGCAGTAGATGACCAACACAAAGTGAACTCAACGCTATTTTTACAGACTATTTGTCTTATATTGCTTGGACATTATCTTTGGGTCTTAATGGTCTTTTGCTTGTTTTCCAATTTGGAGTTTTTGTGTGTGCATGTTTCTTGTTTTTGTTTTTATTTGTTTGTTTGTCTGTTTTTGTTTTTAAAGAAAGAGAAAGAAAGAAAGGTTCTGGAATTACAGATGTGGAGAGGACCTGGGAAGAGTTGGGGAGAAGAAAAGCAGGATCATAATATATTGCATGAAAAAATTAAATAAAAAAGAGTTATGTATTTCTAAATGTAGAATAGTATGCTTCAGTTATTTCAAAGATTTAGTTATGATACAGGTCTTTTGCAAATACTATGGGTAAATACTTCACTAAATTTCACAATTAACAATTTATATTCAAATTATCTTTTCAAAAGTGTGGTTTATTTTAAATTATACCTAAACCTTTGTCCTTGAAGATGCTGAAGTTTTCTTATTTAAAATGTAATCTTTGCTAAACCAATAAATCTTAAGTTCTAGTCTTGTGTTAAATTACAAGGAAATACAATACAACAACAAATTTACATGCACTTAAATTCAGGCTAGTATGTGCCATATCAAATATATATCATATTATATATTTTAAATATACATTTTATAGTATTAGTAGAAATAAATTTCTTAGATTAAAACAGTATACCTTAAATGGGGTGCTACATGGATCAAGTCTTTAAATGGAAAGAAACTGGAAGTAACAATGCAGAATATTGCTTTACTTAAGTTTTAGCCTCAAAAATAAGATGTTCATGGAAACCAAATGATAACCTTGCATCAAAATTCTAGACACACATGTTGCTATCCATTTTACTTTTTCATTCTTCAGGGACTGGCAGAATTCATTGACAAAGCATGTAAAAACATCAAGGATGTCCATTCTCTGTGAAGCTTCGTTATTTAAAAAATTCATTTATTCATTTATTTATTCATGAATTCTCAAACTAACTGCAAAGACAGTATATAGTCCAAAGTAGAAGTAGCTACAAAGGTCATTGTCCTTCAAGACTCAGTAGTCCACTTGTATAAAGACTGTCAGAATTTAATGTAGTATCTTTTAAAAACACTGAAAACAGAAGAGAACAAGAGTTGGAAGAGACCAGTCAGGAAGATTGGTTATATGCGATACAATACTTAAAGTGACGTTGGAGGGATGAATAGGGATTTTCTACCAGACAAGCAATATGGGATTGAGTGTGGTAGTTCTTGGGAAGAGAGAAGAAGATTTACAGCAGAAAGAAAAGACAAATCAGATCCCTGGGGTTGGAGGGACATGGCTTGTTCTTAAAATGAGACTTACTTCTGTAGTTGAGCATGAAAGAGAAGCATGAGAAATCAGTTTTATTTCCAGGACAGGAGTTTAGTAAACAATCAATGGAACATCTCAAAATCTGGGTAACTGGAAAAAATCGTGTACATTTTGTAATTGTCATGTAGCATTTCTTCTTTTTTTAGTTAGATCTGCCTGTAGTTTTCTGAATATAGGGACTGTTAGACAAGCCTACTTTGTTTCCAGATATCATCCATAGCTTTATGAAGAATTAATATATTACAGACTAAATGGATGGGCTTTTATAGGTTGTATAGCTTTTATAGGTTGTTTAGTGATATTTCTTCCAAAGTAGGACAAACTCCATCCAGGACAGATCATATAACACACCCAAAATTAATCACAGCTGGCCTGACAGGAGTACCTACAGTAGCATCAAAATGGGCTAGAAAGAAAGCCAACAGAAAACTGAGAGGACAGAAAAACAGGAGTCAACTTGTATAATTCTTACTGAAGATTTTAGCTTAGTGCTTTCAGATTCGACCTGCAGATGTACATGATGGCTATTTAACCAGATATGAGGTTGTCACTTAGGACAGAGATCAGGTTTGGGATTGGGAGCTTCAAAAGGGGTCCTGGGTAGTTCTGACACTCTAGGTCTGTAGCCTTCACTTCCAGTAGGAAGTAAGAAATACTTACTGAGCCAAAGATTTTCTTTGTTCTTCAGACATAAGAAGAATAAGACTTAGAATAATTCCAATGTACCATCAACAGGCTTCTCTTTGTCTTTCCAGGTGATAGAGAAGCTTACGAGATCTTTGAAACCTGACTGGTACCCATGTCTCCAGTTTCATCCAAATCATTTGCACACAGAGAGTGACCAACCACCTTAGCATTCCAGAACATCATTCCATTTTTAACACAGAGAGTGTTAAAACATTCCTATGACCCAGAATGTTCCCCTCTGCTCAGCCCCGTGCATTCTGGGAGGGTAGACCAGCATTTACAAGGCGCGTGTTGCACAGAGAGAATCCTTCCGGTCTGCTCCAAGAGCATCCTTCTATGAAAACAGCATTCTACAAAATTAGAACGATTTAGTTGGAAATAATTTATTTTGCAATTTGCTGGATGAAGAGAATATTCATCTCCTTTATGACAATGGGCCCCAAAACTTCCTTACCTCTAAGAAGCTTTAACCACATGACTTCTTACTTTCAGTTTTTAAAAACTTGAAAATTGTTAAATTTAACACAGAAAGTGAACTTTGTTTTTGACTCCTGATCTGTTTATTTATCATTGCTTTGCTTAGCCCAGATCTTGAGTTTTCCACATTGTTTTCTGATATATTGTTATAATTATTCAAAATATTAATGGAACAGAATATCTTCTTTGTAGTTATGAACGCAATCAATTTTGAGTCTTTAATTGTAATTTTGTTTCCATAAAATTCTTTTAATTTAGCCTAATATAATGGCACATCAACCAGTAATAGGTACATTAAATTGAATCATGATGCTCATATACACATTTTATGACACAATCAAATATCTTAATGCATTAATTCATATCAATCAGTTAATAAAATAAAATAGGAAACATTTTTCTATTGCTGTTAACTGTGCTTATAGGATTTACTAGATGGAGAGTCTGACACCTCAACAACCTGACTGGACTTTTCTGTTTGTATATCTGAAATATGACTTTTATTCTAAATTTTAAAGTTGATTTGATCGAGGAAAACAAAAATTAAAAGCCTAAAATTCTACTTTAAGTTTTGTAATTTTCCTTATGTGAAACTATCTAATTAGTAGCAATCCAACTGATATTGATAATGTGTTCAATCTAACAGGAAAACCTGTTAATGGCTCCCCAGAGATGCTATAGGTACTGTCTCTCATGAGCACATATTGAGTACTCATTACTTTGAGTGGATCAGATCACTGGAGAAAACCAAAACAGGAAGGATTTCTAAAGTAAGTTATCTGAACTGGGTCCTGGTTAGATTTGTCAACTTGACACAAGCTAGAGTCATTTGGGAAGTAGATGCTCAACTGAGAAAATGCTTCCATAGATTGTCTATAGGCAAGTCTATGGGGCATTTCCTTGATTAATGACTGGTGTGAGAATGCCCAGCCCATTAGGAAGGGTGCCACTGCTAGGAAGACATTGTAAGAAGCAGTAAGCAAGCCAGTAAGCAGCACTCCTCCATGCTCTCTGCATCACCTCCTGCCTCCAGGTTCTTGCCTTGAGTGCCTGTCCTGCTGCAAAATAAAACAAACCTCCTTCCTCAGATTGCTTCTGGTCATGGCGCTTATTAAAACAATAGAAAGCAAACTAGATCAAACGGGTAGTAAATATCTTTCAGCTACTATTTTTAGCTTAGATTTTGTTTGAGATATCTGAGTTTACAATAAATGTTATCCCAGGGAGCCAAACACTATTTAATAAGACACAGTGGAAATGATTATACTCATCTGCAAAGAACCTCTCAGTGGCTCACAAGGATTTGATGCTTAATGTATTGTCCTTTCTCTCTCCTTCCTTCCTTCCTTCCTTCCTTCCTTCCTTCCTTCCTTCCTTCCTTCCTCCCACTAAATAATACATTTGGAGTTTAACAAAGATGCAGTTTTGTGATTTTTCTCAGAATCTAGTTCTAAGCACCTTAAAGCTTTGGAAGAAAGCCTGGGTGTGCAGTGACAACGTGTCTCAGTTGCAGGAAGACTAATGATTATTTTGACCTCTGAAACTATTTATAACATAACTGGATGCCTCCTTCCTTCCATTCATCTCTTTCACCCACCCTCTTCTCCCTTGTCCCTCCTCTCTCCCCCTCACTCAGTCCTTTCTTCCTTCTCTGTATGCACCAAGAGTGTTCCACCTAAGACTCCCTGTCTCTCTTTGGCAGGAGCCTTGGCTTCTGGTTTCTCTTGGTTTCATCCTTTACAGTTCCCACAGTAGTCCCATCAACTTCCCTTATTTGATGTAAGATTACATCAGGGAGGAGGGAAGGCCACCTGTTTCTGGAGAACGGTGCTGGGCAGCAGTTATGTAAATATCTATCACTAATACAACTATAAAAGTTTGCCATCTATGAAAGTAGACATCTTTGTTTTCCTGAACACTTTAATTTCTGTTTTATATGCTTGGAGATTGTGCTCTTTTTTTTTCTAGCTATGACTCTATGCTGAGTCTGCATGTAACACAGGGGCAGGATAGCTGGAAATTTAACTTTACCTTGAGCATATTAGAACTCAGGAGCCCTTGCCTCCACGGAAAACTATTAGAGCCAACTAAACAACACTCGCAGACCTCAGATTCATTGGAGTTTTCAAACTTACTTCTGTCAGTCATTTGTTCTGTGACTCTGGGTGCTGAGCTTAGCCTGCTTCCTCCTCATACATCATAGTACATGTGTACCTGTGCAAAGCATGCCCTTACCCACATCATTACTGTCCCCAATCCTGTGTCTATGTAGGGTACCATGATGTGTGTGTGTGTGTGTGTGTAAGTATATATACATATACCATGCTATATACATATATACTATGTATATGTATACGCATACGCATACACATACATATACGTATATGTATATGTGATGTATGATGTATATGATGTATATGTAGTATATGTATGTGTATGTATATGTGTATGTGTATATGTATATGATGTATATGTATATGTATGTGTCTATGCATATGATGTATATGATGTGTATGATGTGTATGATGTATATGTGTATGTGTATGTGTATGTGTATGTGTATGAATATGTATATGTAATTAGTTTCTGCAAAGTCTTTCCAGACCACTAATTCTGGAGTTATGTTTTTTCCATGGTCTTTAGTAATGGTGCCCAAAGTGGGGTTGCTTTCTTTTTTACATTCAGAATGATGGGCATATAATAATAATAAAAAAAAACTAAATCAGTTGATTAAAAAGATAAGATTTCTTCTCCAGTGTTCATTGACTTCAGAAAGCCAACTTGGTCTTTTCTAACTTTCCAGAGATTTCAGTGCACCATGTAATGGTGGCCACCTGGTTAGCCTGGCAACTGTCTTTGCATTTGGACACCCAGGACTCAGCTGTGTAGACCATGTGTTATCACTCAGGGCTCCCGTAAATTTTATTCCCAATCTCCAGCTAAAGGATCACTGAATTACTTTGTGTGTGGATAGGAATGGCACACACACATTAATGACTGTGATGACATTTAGAAATGGGTCATTTTCCCCCCTTTCTCAATAAAGATAGTCTTTGTGGGATTTAAATCATCAATGCTGGCTCTACCTCCCATCCAGCGTTATGTCACCATAAAAATATTGAAGTGTAACAAATGATTTGCTTATCTGTCATTACTAATGAAATAGTTGGAAGCAGCTTAGAAACCATTTTCTGCTTTTATTTAGCTGAGGAAAAATCGGGTTCTATGGCTTCCTTTTTATGCAAATGAGCATGTCTACTCCTTTTGTAGACATTATTATGGAGGGATATCATTGATCATGTCCTCAGGGTAATAAATAATTACTCTACTAACGTATTGCTCTGAAAGAAACTGACATGAAGTAGTTTCAAATTAACCACTGCTAATTGCATGCATTGTTTCCTACTTATTACCGCAATCTGATTAACATGCTACTGAGTAGAATTGGCAGCAAAGGCACGTCCATGCTCTCTTAACTTCTTTTAGTTTTAAAACACGGCTAAATGTGGAGTTCATACTGACTTAGAAGGTTAGAGCGTCCGCGTAGAGGGAAATGGACCCACCACAGCGAAACAAGCTGGACCACTCCTATCGTTTATTTGATGTTTATGAGATTATGTTTAAAATAGGTGTCTGCTTTAGACTTCAGATAGAAAAAGTATGCTTTATCATGTTCATAAGACTGTCTGCATTAAAAATTCATTGGATCCTTTTATCACGAGTTTCCTTCAGTAACTCTCATATTTGAAGGAAAGGAGCCCCAACTCACAGTTTAACACTGTGAGTTGGTTTGCTTATAAGACAAGGATACATTTATTTTGGCTTTCTATCCCTGAGGTTGCCACAAATATCCAAATTCCTGTAAGTCAGTATTTTGAAAATGTTTTTCTTTTGCTTTATTATAGCAAATAATAATATAATTAATATTATGATAATTATACTAATAAATAATAAATAGTATGATTAGTTATCTCAAAATATTGGGATGGTACAAAAGGAAGATGATATTGTTATGCATATAACTATGACCCCAGAAGCAGTGATGCTCTCATCACAGCTACTAAATTACTGTCCTTAGGCTGCCTTGATCAAACTTCCATCTATATAAGTACTTACAGACTTATAATTGTATAAACAACACTGGCTGTGCACCACATACATACATTGCTCTAGGCACCTTGCAGTGACTAACTCTTTTCCTCTTAAATGTACTTGTACTAGAGGTCCCAATAATCTCCTTAGTTTAGCAGTGGAGGCAACCGAGGTCCAGGAGTTAAGGAACATTTTCTAAGTGGCGAGATAGACAAGGCAGAGCTAGACCTCCCATCCCTAGAGCAGTGCCCTCCACCTTCCTGACGCTGCGACTTCCTGACGCAGCAGGAGGAACTTTCATACAGTTCCTCATGCTGTGGTGACCCCCACCCGTACAACTATGCTCACTGCTACTTCATAACTGTCACGTCTTTACTGTTGTGAATCCTAATGTAAATCTCTGTGTTTTCCCATGGTTTTAGGTGGCCCCAGTGAAACAGTCACCTGACTGCAAAGGAGTTGTGACTCACAGGTTGAGAGCCACCACCGCAGAGTCTGACTCTTCTAAAAGCCATGAGTTTTACCCAAGTACCATGCTGAGACAGCATATGTCCCTGAAATACATACACTCATTGTCTGTATCCATGTATTCATGGGATGTGTGATATGAATTGATTCTTAGGTCATCTTTAGCCCCTGTAAGTTGGTATAAGTTCTGATTTTATAGCTGATAAAACTCCACACTGATCTACTTATGAATGACCTGCTTTTTCCTGTGCATCCCAGTCCTGGCACTCCATCATAAAGGCTAAGATTTTCTCAACACCCACAACCCTCCAAGTCCCACAAACATATGCAACTCTCTCCTTCCTCTGGCTTTGACTACATATCTTCTCAGAGCTGAGGCTAATGACCTCATGGTGGTATCTTGAAATCACCAAAGCAGACTTGTTTAGAGCTTGAAAAACACAAATGCTCATCACCCATACCCCGCCTTGTCTTTTATTCTGCAGCGCTCTCTCCGATTCACCACCCTCCTGCCCATGAATGAGTAGTACCTGAATAGAGGTTTTCCTATACAATTTTCTACATTATGGAGTCCCTGTTGCATTACAATGCCAATTTTTATGGGTCTGAACCTTCTCCTGGATCCAAAAGAATAACCCACCATGGTAGAGTGTCAGCATCTGGGCAGCCGTGGAGCATGTGACTCATGAGCCTTCTCCTTCAATTCTGCATCCGTGGCAGATATCACTAATCTGTCCTGACATGATAGAACTTGGCTTGTGCCCCAGAATCCTCATCAACAAAATATTCTCTGATCTGGACAGCCCCGGCTCGTCCTGGTATAGGAGTTCAAATTATTTACTGTACCTAGAATCAGAAATTCTCATTCCCCCTTAGGATGTTCTCACCCTTTATAATTTATGAGTCTTTAGAGAGTCATAGGCTTCAAAATGAGGACCACAGAGGGGAAATTACTAAGTTTTACAAGAAATTCAATATTTGAGCTTAAGGTCTAGTTGTAATTCTGTCTGAATTAACATAATCACTATGCTATTTATATGTATGTGCGTGTGTGTTTTTGTGAATGTGTATTTGGCCAGGTAGTTGATGAAATAACTATATTCTTTGAAATCAATCAAATGTCAGTATTCTTTAGCTGATAATCAAGAGGAAGGAACTTAGTCTTGATGAAAAAAAAAGTTAAAATTTTACAATTAGGATGTCGCCTAAAGATAGAAGAGTCCAGAAAATAGAATGTTATGCACTTTTTGACCTTTACACTATTATGACTATGTTGTCGACTGTGATGTTTCAGGACAATTCCTTTATGTTTTGTTTGGTTTGGGTGCTGAAGGTTGACATGGACCCTTGGCCCACTAAGCACTTTATCATTGGGCCTCCGGAGAAGGCACAGGTTTGTTTGGCAGTGGAAGGAAGAGTATTGGAGATATATTGATTATAAAATTGAGTAGTTTGGGGTCTGTGTGGAAGGAATCATTGGCCTGTTAATGCAGAGAAAACTGAGCGTTGAGATTGTGTGGCGAAATTATACACGAACAAACTCACTAGCTACACATATAAAACTGCCTGACTACGTGAAAATAACCTGTGTACTTGCAATAGTCAAAGATTTCAGGGGTCCCCACAAAGCAGGGGAGACTTATGGCAATGGCTGAGGAAGGAGGGGAAGACCTGAGGTGATTAGAGCAGGAGTGCAGGCAAGATTCTCAGTTAGGAATGAGCATAAGATGGGGACAGGCAGAAATAAAAGAAAGGAAACGCAGTGTCAGAAAGGGCTCTGCAGAAAGGAATGTCATATTTAGTGGACAGTGATGTCAGATTGTGCGCATCTGCAGTAGGAAGCTGTATGAGGACTGCGCAGGCGCACTAGACATGCGCTTTCTCTAGAAGTGTCTGCCAATTCAGTCTGCAAAATGTTTATATTTGATATTTTGGGTTTCAGGGCCCAGTATGGTACTCATTATGGGAAGCTTTACGATGCAAGGGTCAGCTTCTGTTCAAACAACCCCAGAGTTTAAACAGAGAGAGCACGGGTTTGAATGTAAGGCTGCTGCTCACGATGGTTGACTTCACAGGATGCTTAGCCTCTGGGAACCTTCATTTCTCCATGCGCATAAGGTATGTAGCTCTTGAGAGTGGGAAGGCGTTTGAGACATAAATAATTATGCTTCTTTCCATCTCTGAGAGCATTTGAGAGAGCAGTGCAGGATTTAGAGAGGAAGAGATGTAGGGATTTGTGTGAATAGTAGTCGCTTCAGTCCTGAGCCAAAGTGCTCATTCTATTGGGTATATTTCAGCACTCATGAGCTCTGTCTAACCTGTTTAGAGCATATATAACATGCCTTCTGGAAATGGCCAAAAACACTTTGGTGATAAGATTTTCAGGGGTTCAATTTCAGAAAAAATATTGGGTGAGACAAAGGGCGAGCCTCAACATCTCACTTGTACGATATTCCAGTATAATGCTCCAGGCTAGAGAGGCCCACAAGAAGGCACTCTATGTATTAAAGAAAAAAGGGTATCCCAGAGGAACCTGTCGGGGCATTAAGCAGAGACATGCGATGGATTCCATGTGAACCAGGAAGTCGGCAGCAAGCTTTCACAGATGTAGTGACGCTGGGATTGAAAGAGATACACCGGCTTTCCTCCTCTCCCTTCTTACAAGAGCATCCAACACACATCCAGAAATCTGGCCGCTGAGCAAACTCATGACTGATAGCTTCAGATCAGCTGGACGTAAGAGGCCCCTCAAGAGGTTCATCGAAGCCAGTGTTTTTAAGCAGCAAGTGGGAAATGAGAATGATTAGCAAGATGTTTAAACAGTCGATTCTGCTCTTAGCCCAGCCAACGTTTAACTGTATCACGAAAACTGTCCTGGGGTGCGTCTGGACACCATTCTAGCTCTGTTTTGGCAAAGCCAGAAATTCTCTTTCTACTACAAATTTCCACCCTGGTGAGGTTCGTATACTTTTGGCATTTTCTTTTTTTTATTGATATATTTTTATTTACATTTCAAATGATTTCCCCTTTTCTGGGTCCCCACTCTCCGCAAGTCCCATAAGCCCTCTTCCATCCCCCTGTTCTTCCAACCACCCCTTCCCACTTCCCTGTTCTGGAATTCCCCTATATTCTTGCACTGAGTCTTTCCAGAACCAGGGGCCACTCCTCCATTCTTTTTGGACATCATTTAATTTGTGGATTATGTCTTGGGTATTCAAAGTTTCTAGGCTAATATCCACTTATCAGTGAGTGCATACCATGATTGATCTTTTGAGACTGGGTTATCTCACTTAGTATGATGTTCTCCAGCTCCATCCATTTGTCTAAGAATTTCATGAATTCATTGTTTCTAATGGCTGAATAGTACTCCATTGTGTAAATATACCACATTTTTTGTATCCATTCCTCCGTTGAAGGACACCTAGGTTCTTTCCAGCTTCTGGCTACTACAAATAGGGCTGCTATGAACATAGTGGAGCATGTGTCCTTATTGGCTGAAGAATCCTCTGGATATATGCCCAGGAGTGGTATAACTCTTAGCCCAGCCAACGTTTAACTGTATCACGAAAACTGTCCTAGGGGTGCGTCTGGACACCATTCTAGCTTTGTTTTGGCACAGCCAGAAATTCTCTTTCTACTACAAATTTCCACCCTGGTGAGGTTCGTATAGTTTTGGCATTTTCGTTGCAGATTAGTGAGTGGCTCAGCCACCAAGCCAAGAAAAGGAACAAAATCCCTAATAAAGGTCAACCTAACCAGGATGTCTTCATCTATTTTTCAGTGGAGAGAAATATAGCTGGTCTCAGTGATGTTAATAGTTGTATACATATGGGGGCTTTTGTAACATCCGGTTTCGTAGGGCACGTTGAAGAGGAAGCCTCAGCAGCACCCCTTATTAGTTATTTTGCAAGGTTTGAGCAGTGACGCTTCTGTAAATTACACAAGCCTGGGAGAAACCGGAAGCACTCGACTTCCGGAAAGCAGCCAAGTACATGAGAACTGAGGAATGTCGTCACCCAGACGGAGGAAACTTGCAAACACCTATCAGTATTTTTAGGTAGAGAATGTTCTAGCATATTGCCGCTGGGTGCTGCCTGTGCCTTCATTTCCCTAAGATTTAAAATAAACAGATATTAAAGGCGATTTGAAAACAATTAAAATGACAGCTTTATTCACGCAGATGCGTGTATACGAGTGTGTGTGTGTGTGTGTGTGTGTGTGTGTGTGAGACACACGGGCATGCACAATGTGTAACTGTTGCACATTAGACTGTGCTTTTCCACCTCAGGTCTTGCACAGGCGAGGGAGCCCTCTACTGATTAGAAACTGTACTAGTTGCGAACTCCACAAGGTTACTTTTAGTCCACTGCTTTCGTTTCTTCCCAATGCAAGGCATCTTGCTCATTTCTTTTTCAAATCTTAAGAAAAGTATTTTTGTTTTTGTTGGTTTTTTTATGGTTTATTTTTGT
The DNA here is from genome assembly GCF_947179515.1 of Apodemus sylvaticus. Taxonomy (NCBI): domain Eukaryota; kingdom Metazoa; phylum Chordata; class Mammalia; order Rodentia; family Muridae; genus Apodemus; species Apodemus sylvaticus. The sequence goes on along the minus strand of NC_067482.1, from coordinate 12,409,339 downwards.
TTTTATATTTTTATTTTTTTTTGTTGTTTTTCAAGGAATTGCTGGTGTTGGTAATATACCTGCACAGCGGCATGTAAATTCCTCTTGCCTTTCACTATAAAGGTGATTTTTGCTTTAATTCAAAGATATTACAAAGATTTATAGGATTGGAATATGAACGTGAAACAGAAAAAACATCTGACTGTTATCTTGGTTTATCAAACATTTTTCTTGGTGGGTGTATTATTTCTTGTATAGTTTGATTTCTGAAAGAGAAAAAAGTTAACTGAAAATGGTAATAATTTGGGTGGATTTGAACAGATCTAGCTGGGTTCTATTTTTATATTTGTAATTTTTGTTATTCCGCTTAGCTTACTGTGCACTAAGACCTCCATAGGGGTAAATTAGATGCTTAGTTCCTTTCCTGTTTATCAAATTTTAGCTTCCCACCTTTATAAAATAATTTGAGGACAGTGATTGAAAGACATATCAATAAGAGAAAAATACAATCAGACATGCTTCTCAACATTTTCGGCGTGGCTGGGCTCACTGTCATATGGGGCTATTATCCTCCTTACCCGAGTCTCATGGCTAATTATGTAACATGATGAGTAATCATTCCTGTTTTTAATAAGAAATTAATATATTTCTTAGAAATTTGCATGGAAATTTATTCGATTCTTATATGAATTTAAAGAGGACTTCCTTGAATCGTGCTTTTCTTAGACCTTCACCCTCAGTTTGGGTCTGAGTCTACCATGCTGCCTTGTTCTCTAACTCTGTGTTTCCAAAAAGCCTGATGTGAAGGAAGCGTGGTGAGACAGCTGGCCAGGATGCAGGAGCATTGTAGCTTTAACTCTGGACCCTTTGTGGCCCCAGCACCCATGCTGTTTCCAGGCCAACGCACTCTTCCTTGGTGGTCCACACTTTCTTTTGAAGTTCCTGTACTAAAGGAGACCTTAGCTTTGCTTGCAGTACAAAATATCAAAGTGTGTAACAGGTAAACACAGAGCGATCCGTTCAATGTTCATAACAATCACCATATAAAATGTCTACTATGTGCCACACTTATTCAAAGAGTCACTTAGACTTTGTTAGAGGCATACAAATGCCCGAGCTAGTACCTCAAGTACAATATTGAAAAGATAAGGAGAAAGAGGGCAGCCTTGTCCAGTCCCTGATTTTAATGGGATTGCTTCAAGTTTCTCTCCATTTAGTTTGATGCTGGCTACGGGTTTGCTGTATATTGCTTTTACTATGTTTAGGTATGGGCCTTGAATTCCTGTTCTTTCCAAGGCTTTAAGCATGAAAGGATGCTGAATTTTGTCAAATGCTTTTTCAGCATCCAATGAAATGACCATGTGGTTTTTTCTTTGAGTTTATGTAGTGGATTGCATTGATGGATTTCCATATGTTGAACCAACCCTGCATCCCTGGAATAAAGCCTACTTGATCATGGTAGATGATCGTTTTTATGTGTTATTGGATTTGGTTGGCAAGAATTTTATTTTTGCATCGATGTTCATAAGGGAAATTGGTCTGAAGTTCTCTTTCTTTGTTGGATCTTTGTGTGGTTTTGGTATCACTGTAATTAGAGAACATAAGGAGGTCAAAGGGATACAAATTGGAAAGGAAGAGTCAAATTATCATTATTTGCAGATGATATGATAGTACACCTAAGTGACCCAAAAAACTCCACTAGAGAACTCCTACAGCTGATAAACAACTTCAACAAAGTGGCAGGTTATAAAATCAACTCAAGAAAATCAGTAGCCTTCCTATACTCAAAGGATAAGCAGGCTGAGAAAGAAATTACGGAAATGACACCCTTCACAATAGCCACAAACAGTATAAAGTATCTTGGGGTGACTCTTACCAAGCATGTGAAAGATTTGTATGACAAGAACTTCAAGACTCTGAAGAAGGAAATGGAAGAAGACCTCAATAAATGGAAAAACCTCCCATGCTCATGGATCGGCAGGATTAATATAGTTAAAATGGCCATTTTGTCAAAAGAAATATACAGGTTCAACGCAATACCCATCAAAATCCCAACTCAATTCTTCACAGAGTTAGAAAGAGCAATTTTCAAATTCATCTGGAATAACAAAAAACCAAGGATAGTTCAAACTATTCTCAACAACAAAAGAAATTCTGGGGGAATCAGTATCCCTGACCTCAAGCAATACTACAGAGCAACAGTGTTAAAAACTGCATGGTATTGGTACAGTGACAGGCAGGCAGATCAATGGAATAGGATTGAAGATCCAGAAATGAACCCACACATCTATGGCCACTTGATCCTCAACAAAGGGGCTGAAAACATCCAATGGAAAAAAGATAGCCTTCTCAACAATTGGTGCTGGTTCAACTGGAGGTCAGCATGCAGAAGAATGCGAATCGATCCATCCTTGTCTCCTTGTACTAAACTCAACTCCAAGTGGATCAAGGACCTCCACATAAAGCCAGACACTCTGAAGTTAATAGAAAAGAAACTGTGGAAGACCCTGGAGGACATCGGTACAGGGGGTAAGTTTCTGAACAGATCACCAATAGCATATGCTCTAAGATCAAGAATTGACAAATGGGACCTCATAAAATTGCAAAGTTTCTGTAAGGCAAAGGACACCATCAAAAGGACAAATCGGCAACCAACAAATTGGGAAAAGATCTTCACCAACCCTACATCAGATAGAGGACTAATATCCAATATATATAAAGAACTCAAGAAGTTAGACTCCAGAAAACCAAATAATCCTATTAAAAAATGGGGTACAGAGTTAAAGAATTTTTACCTGAAGAACTTTGGATGGCAGAGAAGCATCTTTAAAAATGTTCAACTTCATTAGTCATTAGGGAAATGCAAATCAAAACAACCCTGAGATTTCACCTTACACCAGTCAGAATGGCTAAGATTAAAAATTCAGGAGACAGCAGGTGTTGGGGAGGATGTGTAGAAAGAGGAACACTCCTCCTCTGCTGGTGGGGTTGCAAATTGGTACAACCACTCTGGAAATCAGTCTGGTGGTTCCTCCGAAAACTGGGCACCTCACTTCCGGAAGATCCTGCTATACCACTCCTGGGCATATACCCAGAGGATTCCCCAGCATGTAATAAGGATACATGCTCCACTGTGTTCATAGCAGCCCTATTTATAATAGCCAGAAGCTGGAAAGAACTCAGGTATCCCTCAACAGAAGAGTGGATGCAAAAAATGTTGTATATATACACAATGGAGTACTATTCAGCCATTAGAAACAATGAATTCATGAAATTCTTAGGCAAATGGATGGAGCTGGAGAACATCATACTAAGTGAGGTAACCCAGTCTCAAAAGATCACTCATGGTGTGCACTCACTAATAAGTGGATATTAGCCTGGAAAACTGGAATACCCAAAACATAATCCACACATCAAATGAGGCACAAGAATAACGGAGGAGTGGCCCCTTGTTCTGGAAAGACTCAGTGAAGCAGTATAGGGCAAAACCAGAACAGAGAAGTGGGAAGGGGTGGGTGGGAGATCTGGGGAGGGAAGGGGGCTTATGGGACTTTCGGGGAGTGGAGGGCTAGAAAAGGGGAAATCATTTGAAATGTAAATAAAAATATATCGAATAAAAAAAAAAAGAAGCCTACAAATGAATGTTCTCCCATTTGTGAACTAGCACGCTGTTTCCATGTGGTAGCTCCTCCGCAAAGGTGAGCATTTGAAGGAGGCTATTGAAAAGACATTTAATCTAAAGGTCAATTAGTGCTTCTCAAGTGTTGTGTCCTCAGAGACTCCATGGTGGCTGCATTTCTGAGTTCCTAGTAAGGGCAGCACAGCCAAAGCAGCCCGACTGCCTCTGAATACTCACCAACAGTGAATTTGAATGATACTCATTTCTGCCAGCCTTTAGTTTCTTTAGGTCCAAACATCTCTTTCGTATTTGCTTGACTTCACATTTTTTTTCTTGTGTCTTTGAAGAAAACTACATTGCAAATCAGTCCACAGAGCCGAACTGATTTGCACAAACCTACTCTGCAGATGCTTCCAGACTGAAGAATCGTCAGCCATCACAAGTTCCACAGTAGGCTGTTTTATTCCTGTCACTTGCCTGTGATCCCTCAACAAAACCCTGACACTCAGTCCTTCTGATGTGACTGAAGGGCTAGTCCTTGCTATGACTAGAAAATTGGCCACGTCAGCAGGGCGTCAGCAGCAGATTCCTGTTCTGTGTACAATTTAAGTTCCACTGACTCTCAGAATGCAAATATCTCTTGGGTGACTTGATTTGTCAGGCTCTCTGATACCTGCTTTGGGTTAAGGTTGCTAAGCACCTTATTAACAGGAAAGCCCTACTTCAGTTGGGGTTGTTTGCCTATCACAGTACAAAAACAAATCCTATTGATGATGTGTCCACAGTGTGCACATTCATGTGCCTATGCAAATAGCATCTTATGTAGCAGAGCTCTCAACTCAGCCCCTGAGCACAGAATGCTCAGTGCCTGGAGCTACCATTGCTTGAGTTTACTGAATGTTGGAGACAGACCTTTCAGGGTCTATGCTTTCTTCAATGATCAGGAATGGATACATAAAATCCGGGAACAGAAATAAAATTTGCACAGGCAGAGGGAATTTAATCAAGCCTGAAAAAGAAATGATTATGTTACTTTTTGGAAAGAATCATTTAGTCTGCTACATTTCCAGTGAGTTAATTTAACTGTCTGGGGGAAAAGTTCCATGGAATATTATGTTCATACCCACTAACCAAAGGAAGAGTATCATTTTAATCTAGAAATTGTTACTCCTCTTCATATATAACCACAGGAAAAGGACACCCTGCCCAGGAAAGATCATGGCCACACTAACTAACCGTTTAGTCACCTTCTCTGTCTAGGGATGACAGAGGTACATTTTCAACAGGCGACCAATTTGGTGTCGATAGGTTATATTGCAAATCCTCACATATTGCTTCTGAACATTCTTAGGCATTATTTTAGATCTTTGTATGTCAGTTTCATTTCCTGGGCATTATTTCATTGAAAACCCTAATGCCTCTCAAAATTTAAAAATAGCCAGTGGTTTAATAACAGATGAAAAGTGGTCATGTGACAAGGACATTTTAAGAACAGTCACTGCTTAAGAGTCATGCAGGTAGGACTCCAGAGTATAAGAAGTGCCCTATCGTCTCGTGATTGTCAGGATTCCAGACTTATTACTTAAAGTGAGGTCTTGTCAACAAACTGTAAATCACTCATGAAACCCATATCACCTCTTAATAAATTGACCACTCTAAGTGTCAGCATAGATCATCATCTAATGGTCTGAACATGTAAAACCCAAAGCTGATCATTTCTTTCTATCTACAGTAATGAGCAACTTGGTCATTATCTGAACTTGGTCATCTGTGTAATTCAAGTGTGTCAGTATTTAGGGAACCCTGCAGAGACTGAGGTGTGGCGTTGTGTGGCTTAGTTTAAGTAATCTGGATTCTCTGGATTTCCGCAGCCTCTCTCTTGACAAGACTAAACATAAATGCTATGCTCTCACAAACAGAAAGCGGACCAGACAAGACAGAGCCAGTTTGATCCTGTTTTTACGTCACCTTAGGCATAGTTCCAATCCTCTACAGCTCAATTTCTTCTTCTGGAGGAATAACACAAATCATATATTAATCTAATAGTTGACTGAGAATGTAAGCAGAGTCAGGGGCAGAATGTTCAAGCTTTGCTAAAATTTGAATGATGATTATTTATAATTGTACTTAACACTATGTTGGCTGACTTTCCTATTTTCAAAGTTAAAATAGTTGTTTCATCTGTATGCCATGGGCTTGCAATAGGGAAGTAGGTTAAGGCAGGAATTTTTATCCTAGGGTGGAGAAGCTCAGTGAAGGCTAAGCTCATTGTTCCTCCAGGTCTAGGAATTCCTGAATTAAGCAGGTGACCCATTCAGCGGTCAGAGCAGACAAGAACCTCCAGGAGAAGCTAGACAACCAGAACTCAGCCCAGAGTCTTGGGGGAAGGGTTTGCCCAAACTGTTAAAAGGTCTACCTGCTGACATGGTATATAAAACTGCATATATAAAAACGTGTGTTAAATACTTTTTCTTAGATATTAACAGGCACAAAAAACCTGCCAGATGCTAAGGCTTGGAAAATGTCTTGATTACACCTAGACTTGGGGACCTTCTGATATCTACTGTTTAAACAGTGATGAAGTAAGAGTGAGGAGGTAATTCCGTTGCTCAGCTGTCAACATATCAGTGGTAAAGATTCATTGTCTGGCATCAGTAGATCAATTGAGATGAAAGTGTTCAGTGTTAGATGCATGAAGGAGCTGTTGCACCTGAGTTTCTATTTTCGGTGAACAAATGGGACACTTTCACTTTAGAACTGAAAGCTTCAATTTCTACATATCTCTTAAGATTCACTAAAGAATTTGAAATGTGAGTGTTGACTAACCCAGTACTAAATATTCCTTGGATCTAAGATGTCAATATTTCCATGGCCAGATTGATATACTCCTCATATTTCCCAGAAATACTTGTAGCCATTGCTGAATTTGTAATTTGCTGAGTCATCCTGAAAAACAGCTAGACTGCACTCTAGAGTTTTCTTTAATGGGCTTGGTTTGTTTTTTGACTAAAGATCCATAAAGTTACCTTGCAAGTGTTAGAACTCTTGCTACCAAGATGAAAAACTACACATAATAGCTTAATATGTTTGTGAGCTGATTTTCAAGACTTAAAATATTTAGAACAATTATTGAAATGACATTTAATTTCAGGCCTTGTCCCTGGCCCATTTTATTAATTATTAGAATTCAACACAGACTGGAACGTTCAAAGAAGCACAGATGTATTTAAAAGAAAAGAGGAACCTTCCTCATGGAAGGTTGTTTCTCCTGCTCTCAGAGGCCCTTTGTTGCCTATAGTTCTTTGTCTAAGAGTAGAGCCTAGTGAGATTTCTCTGTCCAATGTTAGCACATCGATGTATCATTCCAGTCTTGTTTAGGCACCCATGGTGAATTGGTTATCTGATACCAGGCTGTCAGACTTGAAGTCATATATCTATACCTGTAATACTGTTCGAATTTATATACTTAGGAGTGTGTGTGTGTGTGTGTGTGTGTGTGTGTGTACTGGCTAGTTTCATGTGTCAACTTGACACAGGCTGGAGTTATCACAGAGAAAGGAGTTTCAGTTGGGAAAGTGACTCCATGAGATCCAGTTGTGGGGCATTTTCTCAATTAGTGATCAAGTGGTGAGGGCCCCTTGTGGGTGGTACCACCTTTGGGCTGGTGCTCTTGGGTTCTATAAGAGAGCAGGCTGAGCAAGCCAGAGCAAGCAAGCCAGTAAGAAACATCCCTCCATGGCCTCTGCATCAGCTCCTGCTTCCTGACCTGCTTGAGTTCCAGTCCTGACTTCCTTTAGTGATGAACTGCAACGTGGAAGTGTAAGCTCAATAGACCCTTTCCTCTCCAACTTGCTTTTTGGTCATGATGTTTGTGCAGGAATATAAACCCTGACTAAGACAAATTGGTACCAGCGTAGTGGGGTATTCCTGTGACAACCTGACCATGTTTTGGGGAGGACTGTGGAAGGACTTTGGAACTTTGAGCTAGAAAAGCCATTAGAATAATAAGAGCTCAGTGGAAAGTTCTGTAGGAGCTTTGAAGACAATGTTAAGAACAGTGCAAAAGATGGAGGCCTGGCTTGTGAAATTTCAGAGGGGAGATTAAAGACTCTTTGGTTTTGGTTAGCTGTGGCTGAAGAATCAGCTGTGAGTAACAAGATACCAGAATCACTAAAGCAAACCTTTGTGTTTCTAGAACTATTGATGCTGGTTAGCTGGAGCTAAGAAATTAGCGGTGATTAAGAAGAGACCAGCATCACTGAGATGAAATCTTCTTGGAAGTGTTTTCTGAGAGCACAGAGAGTGTGTTCCAGAGATAGCCACAGTTGTGTTTGGTGCTGTGGCTGGACTTGGTACTGTGTAAGAGTCACCCAGATGATACTGGTTTTGAAGGCATGAAGGGGTCATGAAGAGCAGCTGAGGCTCTTGGCACAGTGAGAAGCCACGGAAGGCCATTGGTGAAGGTGCAGCCTCAGTTGCAATTGATGGTCCAGGACTTGAAGAGGTCATGCATACGAGCAGAGGCTTGTCACCCTGATAAGAACATATGAGAGGCTATTGGTGAAGCCTAATTACAGTGGAAAATAGTGGCGTTTTGGAGATGCCAGTACCATGTGATGACCACCAAGAACAGCAGCAGCAGTGGAGTACAGGCAGCTGGAGCCTAGAAGACAAGCTGTGTGCTACAAAGGGCAGAGCTGAAGAAGTGACCCAAGCCCTTGGAGGAGCCCAGAAGATCATGAGTTGGATCCCAGACATTGAACCATTGGAATTTGAGTTTTGCTTTTGGTTGTGACTGTGCCCAGATATGTTTCCCTCTTGAAGGAAGAAAGTATTTTAGTGGAGCCTACAGTTGAGAGACTTTGAATTTTAAAAGACTTTGAATTTTAAAGATATTGGACATTTTAAGGTGATTGAACGTTTAATATGTAAAGACTGTGGAACTTTTAAAGTAATTTAGATCTTGGAGATGAATAAGAAAGTAAGGGTTGAGGCTTAATAGTGATGTGTTTGTGTGTCAAGTTGACAAGGGGTCAATTGTACTGGCTAGTTTCGTGTATCAACTTGACACAGGCTGGAGTTATCACAGAGAAAGGAGTTTCAGTTGGGAAAGTGACTCCATGAGATCCAGTTGTGGGGCATTTTCTCAATTAGTGATCAGGTGGGGAGGGCCCCTTGTGGGTGGTACCACCTTTGAGCTGGTGCTCTTGGGTTCTATAAGAGAGCAGGCTGAGCAAGCCAGAGCAAGCAAGCCAGTAAGAAACATCCCTCCATGGCCTCTGCATCAGCTCCTGCTTCCTGACCTGCTTGAGTTCCAGTCTTGACTTCCTTTAGTGATGAACAACAATGCGGAAGTGTAAGCTCAATAAACCCTTTCCTCCCCAACTTGCTTCCTGGTCATGATGTTTATGCAGGAATAGAAACCCTGACTAAGACAGTATGTATATAACCACAATTTGAAAAAGAAACATAGATGTGAAAGGAAGGATCTACATAGGAGCAGTTAAATGGAGAAAAGGGAAATTTATGTGATTATATTTTCATTTCAAAAATAAAAATATTCAAAACCCAAAAGTAAAACAAAATAAACAAAAATAATAAAAGAAAGTGGAATAATTTTTAGAATTAAAATTAGCATTGTCTCTTGTTTGAACCCTTGAATAAGCCTTTCCCTAAGGATTGTCCTTGCGTATGTTCCCTTTTCAATAATACTCTCTCTCATATGCTGGATTAAGTCTGTTTTTCTTTAAACTCTAATTTTACTCCCTGTGACTTTCTAGTTTTTACTTTTTTTCAAGTTCTTGTTTATAGTAGTAATGTATAGCAGAAGACTCTACCAGTATATGCTGCAGTATAGCTACCCTGTTCACAATCAAATTCTGTCTATGTTTTATATCTTTACTCCCTTTGTATTTGGTTTATTTCTCTGAGCTGATACCCACATGAGGAATCTAAGGCACTCTATCAACCTATTGGCCTCAGTCTTCAAGCTCAAGCACTTCTCACTATTGTCTGCCCTGCAGCAGGAGCTGCTATATTAGTTTTGTTTCTTCTTATCCCCATACCAAGCTATTTATTGCCTTGCTCTCTGTGTCTCTGCTTATACTTTACTCTAAAAATGACTACTTTGATCACAGTTGAATTCTCAAAATATATAAATACTCATGATTTATCTTTAAAATTACCCGTGATCTTGTATTGCCCATTAAATGAAAATCCTACTATGAATATGTCAAATAACCTACCCATGCTCCTGTTTGTAGAATTGAGTTTGCCATTGTCCTCTTGTCCACTTACATATTCTACAAAAATCATTTTGTTGGTTCTATTTCTTATCTATAGCTTAAGTGAATAAATTCTCATTGGTTCTCTAAAATTCTGCATTTTTGGGCAACCTTTCCTTGATATTCCTTTTCTCCATTTTTCCCCTCTAATGCAGTGATTGATTCTCAACCTTCTTAATGCTGTATCCCTTTAATACAGTTCTTCACATGGTGGTCACCCTACCATAAAATTATTTTCATTGCTACTTCATAACTAATCTTGCTACTGTTGTGTATCATAATGTAAACATCTGATATGCAGGATATCTGCTATGCAACCTTGTGAAAGGGTCATTCCACCCCAAGGGGGTCGTTACCCAGAGATTGAGTACTGGTGCTCTAGAGCAATATAATGCTAGAGTCATTGCATGTGCTTTTGCATTGTATTCATAGCCCTCATTGTCCTTCTGAAGATTTGAATCTGCTGCAAGATTTTCTGTAGGTTCTTTGAGAAACTTTGGCATTTATATTCCTCAAGTCCATACTTATGTGGTCTCGCCCAATTGCTCAATATCTGTCTTAAGTGATTAGGAGATGAAGTAGGTGACTCACTCAGACTAGAAGGTGACCGTAATTTTCCATGGTCGACTGTACATATATTTTACATCAAAAACCTTAGAGAACCATGTACATGTAAATTAAAGTTTGAAATCTCTTTTCCAAAATGAAAGTTTCTCAACAAATTGCTTTTCCATTCAGCCATCAATTGTTTCAAGCATACGTTAAAGATGTTTTAAATCGTACATCAATCAAAGGCAGTCAGAAGTGTTGCTTTGAAATTCTTTGAGAAGAAAGTTTAAATTCCTTCTTAGACTGTATTTCACACCCAGAAGTTATGATCTCTGCGGTAAATGTTCTTACTTTATTTAGGAGAGACTCTTTCTTATATAAACATTGGCTTGAGTTTGTTTTCAAGTATACAATTGATAAGGAATATTGAAAGTGACAGAGAATACTGGCAGGGGCTACAAAGACCATGAAAGACTGACAAGGACTGGTGGTGGTACTGGTGCTGTGTGTGTGTCGTTGTGTGTGATGTGACGTGTGGCTTGGCTCTCCATTGTCTAGAGGCATTTCTTTGGACAGAATAGCATTTCATCAGCCATGCATAAAGATTATGGAAATTTATAACTTTTGCATATTAATATAAAATGTGATAGATTATTTTTGGCCATTGTTCCTTCATTTCTCATAGTTTTTCTGTTCCCAAATTATTTTATTCAAGCTTGAGCCCTTGTGCCTGATATTTGACTACAGAATTATGCATATATTTCAAGGACAAAGAATGTTCCTCATAAGGCTCAAAAACTACACCCTCAATTTAGCACTTGTCAGAAGTATTAGCACTCATCAAATTTTATATGCTATTTAAGTAAGACACTTATGTCTGCGTCTATGTAATATAAATGTTACTCGACCCAGAAAACCATTCTTCCTGAGAAGCATGGGCAAAATCTGCCAAAATACCTCTTGACTACTTTGTTGTGACAAGACTTATTTCTTGTCTTGGGCATGATTTGAAACCAGAGCCATGCCATTTTTATTGGTGATAATTCCCAGACAGATTTTTGGCTAATGCACAGACAAAAAAAAAATTTGTTCAGGTTTAGTCGCCATTTGGTTAATGTTTTTGAACAGTTAACATGGCCCTGTGACCTGAGTGGCTTCTTTGAAATCCACATATTTTGTTTTATGCCACAGAATCATGAGTGTACACATGATTAAAATAACGATATGTCTAGGCAGGGTTCTTGGCTTTATTTTTTTTCAGACAACTTGACATAGAAGCTATACATTACAGGAAGTGCTTATAGGTAGAAACTAGTATGTAATCAGTAGGAGTTTCTCTAATGGCTCTGTTCGACTTCTAATGGTGTTGTAACAAGATTGAGTTCAACTACAAAACAAACAAATAAATAACAAGGTAGAACACAAAATCTGACCATAAGTGCTTTAAAAGAAGGTTTGAATTTGCTTGTGAGACCAAAGACCTTGAAGTTGACAGCACAGGTAGAAACAGCAGAGGGGAAGAGCCTTTCGCTATGCAGTCTTCACATAGCACCTCTTATCTTTGTCTCTTTCGTCAAAGTCATCAGATGACTTTTGCTCTTTCAGGCTACTAGCTCATATGTTCTAGGCATGAAGAAGAGAGATAAAATGTCTTTCTAAAGAAGCCTCTCTATTTTACCTGGAAAGACACCATCTCCACTGAGACTTCTGATCATATCTCTTTGGCCTATCTTGTACACAAGCATATCTACTTTCAAGAAATGTGAAATTTTATAATGTTGAGTCATTAGTAAAGTAGAAGTGGGATAAATCTTCTTTGAAATTATATTTTTAAATGTGACCTACAACTGCACAATATATTAGCATTCCAGAATATTCCATTTGCCCTTTCAAATCTCTATCTGCTTGTCTATGCTACCTAATTCAAAGGCTGGTCTCTTTTACTATATTGAACAGATTGTATTCTTTCTTAAGTTAGTTTTATCAAGAGTGGGGAATTTTAAGTAGACAGGCTACATGGAGAAAGTAATGTTAAAGAAATAAATCACACACACATACACACACACACACACACACACACACATACACAAACATACACACAGTAGATGCTGAAGAAGGCAGACAGAAAATGGGAAGGCACTCTGAAGGAGTGTGGTTACAAGTAAAATAGCTTAGAATCCCATGGGATGTCTGGGAGTATAAATTGAGATACTAACCTTGGGCCATTAGCTGCTGTAAGCAGAAGATGTAGAACTCCTGGAAATTTCTAAGGGAGGGAACTTCAGTCATTCAAGTGCCTTGGTTACAGATTCTATTGTCATGAAATCATGACCAAAAGCAAATCACAGATTAGAAAGTTTATTTAAATGCTTTTTCAGCATCTAATGAAATGGCCATGTGGTTTTTTCTTTGAGTTTGTTTATGTAGTGGATTGCATTGATGGATCTCTGTATATTGCACCATCCCTGCATCACTGGGATGAATCTTACTTGATAATGATGAATGTTCATTTTGATGTGTTCTTGGATTCTATTTATCAGCGTAATTGTGGCTTCATAGAATGAGTTGGGTAGTGTTCCTTCTGTTTCTATTTTGTGGAATAACTTGAAAAGTATTGGTGTTAGGTCTTCTTTGAAGGTCTGATAGAATTCTGAACTAAAACCATCTAGTCCTGTGGTTTTTTAGGATGGAAAACTTTCTATGACCCCTTCTATTTCTTTAGGGGTTATGGGACTGTTTAGATTATCTATTTGATCCTGATTTAATTTTGGTATTTGGTATCTGTCTAGAAAATTCTGCATTTCCTCCAGATTTTCTAGTTGTGTTGCATATAAGCTTTTGTAGTAGGATTTAGAGAACTCCTACAGCTGATAAACAACTTCAGCAAAGCAGCTGATTATAAAATCAACTCAAGCAAATCAGTAGCCTTCCTATACTCAAAGGATAAAAAGGCTGAGAAAGAAATTAGGGAAATGACATCCTTCACAATAGCCACAAACAATATAAAATATCTTGGGGTGACTCTAACCAAACAAGTGAAAGATCTGTATGATAACAACTTCTGGTCTCTGAAGAAGGAAATCGAAAAAGACCTCAGAAAATGGAAAAATCTCCCATGCTCGTGGATTGGCAGGATTAATATAGTAAAAATGGCCATCTTGCCAAAAGCAATATACAGATTTAATGCAATCACTATCAATGTCCCAACTCAGTTCTTCATAGAGTTAGAAAGAGCAATTCTCAAATTCATCTGGAATAACAAAATCCAAGGATAGCTAAAACTATTCTCAATAGTAAAAGAACTTCCAGGGGAATCAGTATCCCAGACCTCAAGCAATACTACAGAGCAGTAGTGCTAAAAACTGCATGGTATTGGTACAGTGACAGGCAGGTAGATCAATGGAATAGGATTGAAGACCCAGAAATGAACCCACACACCTATGGTCACTTGATTCTTGAAAAAGGAGCTGAAACTACCCAGTGGAAAAAAGATAGCCTGAACAAATGGTGCTTTCTCAACTGGAGGTCAGCATGCAGAAGAATGGGAATTGATCCATTCTTATCTCCTTGTACTAAGCTCAACTCCAAGTGGATCAAGGACCTCCACATAAAACCAAGCACACTGAAACTAATAGAAAAAAAACTGGGGAAGACCCTTGAGGACATGGGCACAGGGGAAAAGTTCCTGAACAGAACACCAATAGCTTATGCTCTAAGATCAAGAATTGACAAATGAGACCTCATAAAATTACAAAGTTTCTGTAAGGCAAAGGACACTGTCAATTGGGACAAAACAGCAACCAACAAATTGAGAAAAGATCTTCACCAACCATACATCTGACAGAGGGCTAATATCCAATATATATAAAGAACTCAAGAAGTTAGACCCCAGAGAGCCAAATAACCCTATTTAAAAAATGGGGTACAGAGCTAAACAAAGAATTTTCACCTGAAGAACTTTGAATGGCTGAGAAGCACCTTAAGAAATGTTCAACATCATTAGTCATTAGGGAAATGCAAATCAAAACAATCCTGAGATTTCACCTTATACCCCTAAGAATGGCTAAGATTAAAAACTCAGGAGACAGTAGGTGTTGGTGAGAATGTGGAGAAAGGAACAATCCTCCACTGCTGGTGGGATTGCAAGATGGTGCAACCACTTGGGAAATCAGTCTGGTGGTTCTTCCAGAGGATTCCCCGGCATGCAATAAGGACACATGCTCCACTATGTTCATAGCAGTCTTATTTATAATAACCAGAAGCTGGAAAGAACCCAGATGTCCCTCAATGGAGGAATGGATACAGAAAATGTGATATATTTACACAATGGAGTACTACTCAGCTTTTAAAAACAATGTGTAACAATGAAATTCTTACACAAATGGTTGGAACTGGAAAATATCATCCTAAATGAGGTAACTCATTCACAAAAGAACACATACTGAATGCAGTCATTGATAAGTGGATATTAGCCCAGAAGCTCTGAATACCCAAGACAAAATTCATATATCAAATGATTCCCAAAAAGAAGGAAAGAGAGGGCCCTGGTCCTGGAAAGGCTTGATGCAGCATTGTAGGGGAGTACCAGGACAGAAGTAGGAGGGGGTTGATTGAAGAAAGGGTGGAGGGAAGAGGGCTTATGGGACTTATGGGGAGGGGGGAACCGGGAAAGGGAAAATCAAGTGGAATGTAAACAAAGAATATAGAAAATTTAAAAAAAAGTTTATTTAATGTTAAAACCCTAAGGTTATTCTCCATCTCTGAGACAAGTCAGGGCAGGAACTCAAAGCCAGAATTTGGGGATGGGGGTAATGTAGAGGCTATGGATGCTCCTTACTGGCTTGTCCCCAATGGTGTGCTCAGTCTGTTTTCTTCAACCTCCAGGAGTGGATCAGCACCATTCACAGTGATCTGGGTCCTCCTGCATCTATTATGAACTATCAATCACTGATGGAGAAAATGAACCACAGGCTTCCTCCCATCTGATCGGGGCACTTCCTCAACTGAGGTTCTCTTTTCCAAATGTCTATAGCTTGTTTCAAGTTGACATAAAACTTGTCAGAACAACAGGACAATCCTTCTGACGAGGGCACAGGTGTAAATCAGTGTTCCTTCCTTTCCTGAATTTCGTTCTAAAGACTGAGACTGATGAGAAACATCTCAGTGTTCAAGCAATTAGACCCTATTTTTTAAAAAATGTAAGACATATACATTGAGACTTAAGCTAATAGGCTATCAAATATTTAATCATAGTATTTTATGAAAAACAAAATTCATGTAAAATTTGTTCTGTTCATAGTTACTGATGGCAAAATAGGTCAAGAGGACCTAGGTTTTAATATTTTACCTAAGTATTATTTTAAAAATGTGCAGAGGTTGGAGAGATGGCTCAGTAGAGAAAACCACTGGCTACTCTGGGATTTAGTTGCCAGTGCCCACAGGATAGCACATAATTACTGTTAGCTCCAATTCCAGGGCCTCTGACTCCCTCTTCTGCCAAAGCATTGCACAAAAATATAATCAATCTGTTTTTCCATTAGTTGTAGTAAATTGCATTTAAAATGTGTATAATAAATAATGCTTCTTAAAATACTTTAAAAACTTGAAAATATTTGTATGACTAAAGTTAAAGTTCACAAACAAGTAATAGCTATGTATTTTCATGCAGATTTGTTCTGGACTGTAGACCAAATATAATATTTGTTAAAGAGAAATTCAGAAAAAATAGTTGTGGACTGCATTTTTTTTTTGTATAATATTCTGCTACTGAAGTCTTATAAAACAGGTCTTAAATACTCTGGGGACATAGTTATTACCTTAAGAGGAGGCAAAATCTCTGTATAGATGACAGTGACTTATATGATACATTTAAAATATTTTGTAATAAATTCTGTAATGATGATCAAATATAACCTCATTACAATGATTAAACATGATTTGTAAAATTCATGATTAATTTACAAATACAAGGACTGCCTTAAAATGCCATTTAAAATTCCAGGTGCTACTTTGTCAGCAGAATGAAATTTCTCCTAAGTGGAAATTAATTAAAATAACCCATCAAAGAGCTACGATGTCCCAAGAAAGAATGGTTAATCTGTCAATGTTGTAAATAATATACATGTTATATGAAAATATTGACTATAAATACATAATTGGTGATTTTGCTAAAGTGAGTGGAAAAAGTTTATTAAAATAGTTAATGTTTTGTTAATTGTGAGTCCCTATTTTATTATTTGATTAAACATAATAAACTTAAGAGAAATTTCAGATAAACACGGTAATTATTAAATTTTCTTACTTTTGGTGAGTCACAGACATTTGAAAACTGTTTTATGTTTATAAATGCAAGTATATCTATGCTAATTTAGCTGCTTTTAAGGTATGTGAGTCAAACAAAGAGAACAAAATCTTTTGTCTATGAGTTATCTTATTCATCATTTGTAAAGAGACATTTGTTATATAATTTTCTACCCCCCCTTTTTTGCTTCAGAACCAGAAATGAGGGCACCTATGTCCCTCTCTGTCCGTGACAAAATGCAAATCCTTGACACTAATTCCCTTGTGGTTTCAGCTATCTTGACACCCTGTGTGGTAAGATGAGATGTAAGGGTTTTGCTTTAGGTCTCAGCAACAGAGGATTACATTTCTTTTAATTTGAAATGTTGGGAAGGAAAACAGTACTGCGTAGGTTCCGGCTGAGGCTGTAAAGTTCAAGTCGGCACTAACATCTTCCCTCGTAAGCTACTGCCCAAGTCATCACTGCGAAGTGGGACAAGATACTTTGCTCCTTTTACTTGGATTTCCAATTTTGGAATCAAGATAATTTCATTTCTTCATCAGGTTGTGAAGACAAACAGTCTGCATCCAAGTCGAGAGTTCTTATAAGGTAGCTTTATTATTGTCATGACAGCATAGCATGCCGCAGAAGCATGTGCATAATTTGTCAGAATTTTTCTTTAATATTTTTTTTATTTTCAATATTCTTTGTTTACATTCAAAATGTTTTTCCTTTCCCGGTTTCCCCCTCCCCATAAGTTCCCTAAGCCCTCTTCCCTTGCCCATTCTCCTATCACCCCCCTCCTACTTCTCTGTCCTGGTACTCCCCTACAATGCTGGAACAAGCATTTTCAGGACCAGGGACCTCTCTTTCCTCCTTCTTGGGAGTCATTTGATATGTGAATTGTGTCTTGGATACTCAGAGTTTCTGAGCTAATATCAGTGACTGTATTCCAAGTGTGTTCTTTTGTGATTGGGTTACCTCACTTAGGATGACATTTTCCAGTTCCAAACATTTGCGTAAGAATTTCATGAATTCATTGTTTTTAATTCCTGAGTAGTATTCCATTGTGTCAGAATGTCTTATGAGGTGGGACTTCAGCTGTCCATGCATTTTGAAACAGACACAGAATCAGACTTCTAGTCTTTGGGGAGATTTGTCTCTCAGGTGTCGAAAACCAGGAAGAGTTCATGAATTGCCTGACCTGCACAGGAACCAGTATGTAGTAGTGGTGACTTTTGAGAAAACTTGACGACTGAGACACAGTTGATGGGAAGAGACTTCGTTGCTGCTGGAGTTATACAGTCATAGGGTCAGTAGAGCTGAATGACAGAGAAAGCTTGCTGTAGCACTTGCCAAGTCACCGGCACCACTTAGATGAGCAACTAAATGGTGGGGAAATGGGAGAGAAAAAGAAACGGAAGGATGTGGGCTCAATGAAGTGAGGCAGAAATGGAGACTTGAGGGTAGTGAGGAATAGCTTGATTTGAGTAGCTGGTGATGTGTCCTGGGATCATGGTGGGGTTGTGGTCTGTGCTGTCACCAGGGGCCACATCTGGCCTGGTCCATAACCCTGCAGCAGCAGGGGTCTGTTACCACCAAAGGCCAGGCAGATGACCCTGGTCTGAACTGCCACATGGGGACTTGTTGATGTCTGAGGGCTGTACAGAAGGTCTCCCTGCCGTCCTTCCCCTCAGTCTACCCCTGCATGAGAAGAGGAGAACTTATACCACTCCAGCTACCTGCACTGTACTTAGGAGAGCAGGGTTTGTGGGTGAGTCACCCCAATGACACAAGCATGGAAGAGCTGCCTCTGCCATTTGTCTGCTGTACTATGACATGGGAGAGGGAGAGATGCATCCCCTGCCCCTGGCCATCTATGGTAGGCAGGAGAGCTGTCCCTGAGGTCATCAGAGCAGGAGAGCAGCCCTGCACCTCACCTGGGCAGCACAACAGAGCTGTCCCCGCATGTGGGAGTGGCAAGTGAGCCAGCCTCGAGCACATAAGCACAGGAAAGCAAGCCCTGCTGTCCTCTTGTGAGCTGGGCCATGGCAAGGACCAGGGAGAGATACTTTCCTCCCCTCCCTTGTCCCTCACCATCTACAGCAGGCAGGAGAGATGGCTTAGGGATCATAAGAGTTGAAGAACTGGCCATATCCCTTATATAATGTGGCACTCAGGTGAGTGGGCTCTACATCTCCATTGGGCTGGAGGGTAGAGCTGACCCTGGTGGTGGAGGCTTGCTAGTGATCTAGCCCTAAGGGCATGAGAGTGGGAGAGCCCGTGGGCTGACCAACTCAGATACCTCTCAAGCCCTGAGCCAGGGCTTTGAACTGGCCCACCCCAACAATGAACTTCTGTAGTACATGAAGGGGCTGGGTTTCTACAGACCCCAAACTATAGGATCTCCATGACCCAGGGCAGCAACAGTCCCAGGGAGGTTCCAGTATTGATAGAATATCAGGAGCCAGACCACCTAGTCGTTGCAATGAACACCTGCAGGTAAAGAAGGCTGGGCATGCTGTAAACACTACATCTTCAAGAGATGATTTTGGGGAGGTTGCAAGGCTCAAGGGCAGGTAGGAGTGCAGGGTGAGATGGTACTGGGGTGCATGATGTGAAATTCACAAAGAACCAATAAAAGTAAAATGATTAATAATAATAATAATAATAATTATTATTATTATTTTCATTAATAGACTTTTCTTCCATACAAGTTGAGGTTATTGTTTTATATATACTTACATTGTAGTTTCATCATTAAATGATCTTGAAAAGCCAAGTTTACTTTGCAAATGTTATGGATTTTTAATAACGAGAGAAAATGAATCTTAAATAGCTATAGTAAAGTTGTCAATACAAAGAATGAAAGTGGTAACATGTTCACTTATAACGTTTTGCTGAAATAAAGAATTATATTGCGTTTGGGAAGATGGCATTATGGGTAAGAGCACTTGCTCAGAACGATGAAGTCACGGTCTCAGAAAACCAGGATTCACCTGAAAAACCAGGCTGGGCGTCTGTGCTAGAGACCTCTCTATGGGCAACAGGATGCAGGGGTTGAAGCAAAGAGGCAGGTGAGTACCCAGAGCCATGTGACTGGTTTAGTGAGAGGCCTTCTCTGGTTAACTGGGGCAAAGAACACAAAGAATGCACATAGCATTTTTCTCTAGCTTTTGCTAGAGGTATACGCAGGTTCATCCTGCACAGATACATACATACCCCCCCACACACACACAAACACACACACACACACACACACACACACACACACAGCCTACATATACATGTAAGCCCAGAAACAAGACAATCACGTGAAAACATAAATACGTACAAATACACACATAACCCAAACTAAGAAACATTTTGAAAAGAACTATCTTAAAACATTGAGATAAACCAATGATCTTTTTGTGGCTTCCCTTTCTCATTCTTTCTTTATACAAGAACTCTGTGCAACAAATTCATCATACACAAAACACATAAAAATCATTTAAGGAGCTGATATTTTATGTGCCAGAATTCCAACCCAGTTTGGAAGATAGAAGTCCTTGCCAACAAGTGTTTATTTTTAAGACCCGGACAGGCTGCTCACTATGGCAATGCCAGCAGGCACTGCGAAACCACAAATGACACAGAAGAGACATGAGAAGGAAGCGAGTCGGGATGACTTGACACTACCCTGCGAGTGCGAGGATTGTGTGCTGCTCCTTTAGATATTAATAAGATGGGTGGAAGATGTAAGTGATCCCGTTCTCTGGGAGTCAGAAAGAGAAGCATGCTGCTCATTTGATTTGCCTTCAGCACGGGAAGTTGTCATTCAGTGTACTGGCATAGAGAGAAGAGGCTGGGTTGTGAATGCTGTCATCCCCTGCACCCCCACCCCCAAGATGACCACATTAACTTTAGCGGTCAAATACAGGACTCACATTGTGGTTGATTCTTTTATAGAAAGTGAATGTATAGTCTCAGGGATTCATTTTTAGTCCCAAGAATTCTGCGATCCCTGTCACAGATGAACTGTGTTCCTGGGCAATACGACCTGCTCTTTTGTAGACATAGCTGATGAAGACAGTGTTGTGAAAGAATGAACTTTATACACTCATGGGTACATCCTGCACTCGCTGTGTGCTTTGTGCTCTTGCAGAGCTCGCCCTGGGAATTCTGACAGTCAAGAAGGCTCACAAGGAGCTAGAACATCACGGGCACTCTTACATTTTGTTGTAACCCAACCTGTTTTCTCCCAGCTTACAACCTTGCTCAGGACCCTGCTTGCTTTGCCCTATGCTGCTTGTGCTAACTGCCCTGTCCACTTACCTGAGCATCTGACCCTGACTATTACCTCCCTCTTCAGCTAAATTTTTCCCTTTGATGTCCTGGTGTAAGGCCTGTTCCTCCAGCCTTGGCACTGTTTGCTTGAACTGACTCCACCTTGCTCTATGTGCTGAATGCTTCAAGGAAGGACTCCTGATATTTAGGCTGCTTGTATTTCTCTTGCAGAGCAAAAAAAATATCTGTATATTATAACATGATTGCAAGAATTTTAGGTAAATATGTAGGTCTATGTGAAATTTCTCTTTTTGTTCTATACAGTTCTTAGATTATTAGAAATGGAATAGGTTTAGGAGTCATTAAGATACCCTTGTATGAGCCTAAATAACATTCGGAAGACACTACTTGTTAAGAAGTTGAATAGTATTGTTGGAGGTAGAGAACACTTTTTGGAGGATGGAGAATTGTTATAGACAATTCCCTTTTCTTCTTTATAACAATAGAACATCATAATGTGGTTCATTGCATTCAACATGGAACAAGCGGTCATTCCCAAAAATAAGTATGTGTGAGAGAAGTATACCTTTAATTTTTTCAAATCTTATTTTAATGATTGTAAACACTCCAATCTCTCTTATAACCTATCACCCACCAGAGGTAGTAGAAAAGAAAGGATTTCTGGGAATTGGCCCTTCTAGAAAGGTTCTTTGGAGCAATTCCCATCTGTGTGGTCTGGAAATTGGCAGTTCAGCTCACAGAGTAGCAGGCAGCAGCAGCTCGATCCACTTACAAATACTTCATGGATATACTTCTAGTTTGGCAGAGTTGGGTTAGCAACAGCAGTGATACAACCCAGCAGAGGCAGCCAGGTCTCAGTCTCAGCTTGAGGCAGCAGGAGAGACCAACAGGAACACCTGGAGAAGTTCTCAGCTGTGCTTCTCTCAGGGAAGCAAAGATCAGTGAAGACACAATGTTGCACAGCTGGCTGTACCAGCAAGCCAAGTGCTCTCTCCCTCAGTCACTCTGTAGAGTCCTCTTTATTCCCTTCAAACATCACTTGTCCTCCACCTGCCTTGCCTCAGCACAAGTCTTGCCCCAGCACACGCATCCAATCGGCCCGAGTCTGCAGAAGCAGCAAGAAACTTCAGCACACCACCAGAAGGTTTTGGGTACACTCCTCTCTAGGGAGTCCCAACAAATGCAGCTCCACCACGCGATGTAAGGTGGACTGATACACGTGTGTGGTTGGCAAAGGAAACTTCCTTCTGCGTACTTCCATATGTTTGCTTTAGCAGAACATTCTCCTGTGCCCGCTTCAGTGAAACCTTTCTTCATGAGCCTGCCTTAGACTTTCACACCTGTATCCACTTTAACAAAACTTTCCTTCATGTGTTTGCCCCAGCAAAATGCTGTCCAACTGGCTTTTCAAAGAACCCTTAAGATCCCATTTCAGAGACATGGCAGGCCGGACATCACGTAGGAAAACAGATAGATAGAATCTATCTTATAGTTGTGGATTAGGATGGCTGACAAACCCAGAATTTTCTGAAGGAATAGGCACCGCAATTGCTCATGTGAAGTTGCAATTATTCTGGCAAAAGGCACGCACATCAAACCCCTAAATATCACCAAACACAGCACCAGAAAACAAACAAAAAAGAAATTAACACACAGCCCTTTGTATCTCAAATAGCGAGTGGAAAAAAAAAAAAAGAATGATCAAAAGACATGTGAGTTCGAGGATTCTGCAGTGAAAACAAATCTATTCCCTTACAGTGGTATAAAGTTCTCAACAAAGGTTAAACTGAAAGGATTCTTGCTAGGAATATAGCAGCGGGGCACTGCTTAGCACTGAGGGACCCAGGGACCAGTGCAGAGTGCCACACAACAAGCTAAACCCACTGTCCCTTATATGGATCAGAGTATCTAGCCAGTCTAGCATAATTTACAAAGTCTTTACTTTAAACATCTTTTAATTTTCATTGTGACTTTGAAAAGCAGGAAATTCTGTTCTCATGATCATTTTTAGTTGGATAAACTGGACTAAATTAACTTTCAGACAGCTTTTCATTAGAAATAACTGCTTGAAACCACAATTTCTGACTCCATGGGTGGCTTAGAATACGTAACCTTTCCTTTCCTCCCTCACCACAGTGAACTTTTAAAGCATTCCCACAAAGCAGTAAAAACTAGAAAATACTTCACAGGTATAAGCCATGCAAATGTCTGATGCAGAGGAGCCTGACAACTCTCCTCAGAGGTCCTGTCCCTGCATGTGAATTGTCTTCCTCCTGTTGTTGAAAAGCTTCAAACCACTGCAATAGCCTCTTATACCTGAAACTAAATTCGTCTCAGTATGAATATCAGGAGGGTAAGGGAGACTTAATATCGTATAGATTTGATGCTTTTTGTATTTTAATTTTTGAATAGAATCAAGACAGACGGAAGAATGAGTATACTCCAAAAGATTCAAAGTTGCAGTCAATTTTCATGTCTTCAGTGAGATTAGGCTGGAGGCAGAATGTTTTTTAGGGTAAGAGAGACCCACATTCAAGTCTTGGCATCAATGTAATGAGAACAATGGTGATGTTTTCATTACCTAGTCCCTGTTTTCTTTTCCAAAATGAGTTTCACATCCATTTTTCAGGGTAATTATGAGCAGTGTTTATATAGTGAATTTAATTGCTCATTTATGAAATGTAACTATTTTCATTCACAACTAGGAACCATTACTTACAATGATCTCATATACCAGAACCTGCATTTTCCTCTTAGGAATGATATTTTGGTGTACTAACTGTTCCATATTCTGTTGGAACTATACCAATTCCGTGTTTGTTTCTATAAGGCCCCAGAAAGCACTTAAGAGCATTCTTAGAGATGATAAATGGGTAAATAGGAAACTTCTATGCATATGCAAAGGTCTTCACTGAGTTATATGTGTGAAGTAAGTTCTTCTGTTTCCAAATATTTTCATACTGGCATCTAACATGTTACTTTCGCTCATTCTCTCTGAGGCCTTCATTCCCGTAAACAAGTGAAATAACCTAACAAGTTAGTAACCAGTAAATTCTTCAAAAATTAAACTAAGACTCTTGGTGAACAAATTGTTTGGTTAGCTGGCTGCCCAGCATCGTAGATGTGCCACACCACTGGGTATTAGCTCTTTGTTGCTGCTGCTGCTGCTGTTCCTTTAGTTCACATTCTTCTCTAAAATAATGTCCAGTTGTATCACTTCATGGTTTCTAAGTATAATTCATTGTAAGCACAGTAAATTTGTGATAAACCCATAAAAAGAGTGTATTTATATTCAGCAAAGACAGAGACACTAATTGCTGCAATGTGCCTCTGGATTTCCTGTGCCATCGATAGGACAGATGCAGTTATGCAGTTATATCTTTGCATGTCCTCATTAAAATCATAAAAAACATTAATAAATATCAATGGTAAGTATTTTTAAATGTAAAACTATGCTAAGTATTCACATGTGGTTAAAACTGCACTGGAGCTGAGACATAATTTTGTGACACTGGAGATAATTTATGAACATTGTTAGAAGGCTTTTATGGAGCAAAAATGAAGTCAGATTAAACTTTTTCCTGATGACATTAAAGCTCCGATGAACAGAACATACAGACTGATAAATGATACTTCTAAGGTAATACGTATCCCAACAAAGCCCTTTTAATTTGAGTGAGATTCTAATTGGGGATGTTGTGGACACTGAAGAAAATCACAGCATTTCAGCACTATGTAGAACGTATCTTCAGTTTAATATCCAAATTGTGAGATCACTTTATGCAAGGCACTGCATTTATTACCAGAGATGAGGGCACAGAGAATGAGACAAAGTTTTTAAACTCAAGGAAGTCACAAACCACCAACATGCCATCAATGGCAAGATGCACCATCGTTTCGTGTAATAGAAAGAAGAAAAACAAAACAAACTCCTGCCAAGCAATCATAGGGTGCCACTTCAATGACTACAAAATTCATGCTGGTTTCAAAGATGTTTTAGTGGGAACACTATTTATCCTAGAATCCATGAAATATGGTAGGCAGGACCTCTAACACAAGTTATGCCATATTAAGGGCTGAAATGAAGATGTAGCCTTCCTGGAGGGAAGAACTGATTTCGGCCAGTTCACAGAGGATTTTATGAAGTAGCAAAAAGTATGGCTTTTTTTCCTCAAGAATGCAGTTTATGTCCAAAAGGTATGGTTAGGACAGAAGCATTCTCAAAGAGCAAATGTGTGAAAGTTGGGTGGACGCAGGAATCATGCAGTAGCATAATCAGGTTCCAGTGGTTTCAGTGGACCCTATAGGCTCATATATTTGAATGCTTAGTCACCAGAGAGTAGAACTTTTTGAGAAGGATTAGAAGAATTAGAAGGTGTGGCCTGTTAGAAGAAGGTTGTCCATCATGGGGGGGGGGGGGTATTGATGTTTCTAAAGCCCAACCCAGGTCTCTCTCTCTCTCTCTCTCTCTCTCTCTCTCTCTCTCTCTCTCTCTCTCTCTCTTCTTAATACCTCGTGATCAGGATGTAAAGCTCTCAGCTACTGCTCCAGCACCATGCCAATTTGTTTACTACCATTATGATATTGAACTAACACTCTGAAACTGTATGCAAGCCCTGATTAAAGGCTTTATTTTATAAGACTTGTCCTGGTCATGGTGTCTCTTCACAGCAGTAGTATAATAACTAGGACACAAGTCATATATTAAATAAATAAAACCACTGACAAATTAAGGGTTTTTTCCCTTTATCTGAGGTAATCATATACAATGGAGATGCTGGACCATAGGAAAGAATTTAAAGGCTCAGCTAAAAACAGCTATCTGACTCATTAAAATCTTGGTTCAAGTCTTAAAAAGGCTGAAGAAATTGAAATAAAAAGTAGAATTAGAGAGGAGGATTGCTTTGGAGAAAAATATACCAAGAGATCTCTACCTGGTCCTGTTGCTGTTTTAGAACATATTAGAGTTTCTTTTGGGGTGACTCAGAGCCCTTAATTGTCCCAGACATGGGTAGCTGCTACTGGACTCTGACCTAGTGATATATGCAGCAAAACATCTAGCAAAATAATTGTCCATCCTCTTCTAGTTGGTTAAATGTTTATTAGTTTCAGTACCAGCCATGGCATGAAGGTTGGTTAGTTGATTTGAAATGAACTTTGCCCCAAATGGTGGCCTAACATACTTGGACTTTCAGTGTGAGGGTCTTCCAAGTGTCAGTGGAAAATGAAAGAAATTCAGCGCTGCTAGCTATGGTTTGGATGACGGTACAACACAGTCTACATGTTAAGGGTCTCTTGGCAGAATTGTAAAGCCGTTATGACTGGGTTGCTGAGGGATGTTAAGTCCCTGAGGAGATTCCTTTGAAGGAGGAAGTAAGAGTATAGCTCTTAGCGTCCTGCTCTTCTGTCTCCTGGCCATTGTGGGGTCACAGCTTTGAATCTTCATGATCTCCATGTCCTCATGTGCTTCCTTGCCATTTTCTCCAAAACATCAGGTCATCCAATTATAGAACAGAACCTACAAAACTGTGCTTTAAAATAAAGATGCTTTATAAGTTTATAAGAAGACAATTGTCCCAGGTGATGGTAATGTGGCTGCCTAAAGACGTACCCTTATGTGGGGGAATTTGCATTTGCAGAGGCTCAGCAAATGGAAGAAGCATCTTCAAACAGCAGTAAGGATGGAAGGGCCTTTCTTTCCCTTATTTCCTTTCCTCTTTACCTCAGCTTGGGTAGGAAAAACAGTTGCTAGTAAAGATGAAAGAAAATGACAGCAAAGTACCTTTTCTACTTTGAGCTGCATTTTCTCAAAAGGAGCAGCATAGGGAAAGGAAAATTTCGAGCTTTGCACTAACTTGAGCACTACAGTGCACTGACAAACATAGTCACCGAACTCAGACCATGCTTACCCATTAAAGGGCACAAATAAAGGAAAAATATCTTTATAAAACATAGAATTATTTCAGTTTGCACATTTATACTAAACAATTTCAAAGGCATCATAAAATATTAAAAATGAAGTTACATACTGTGGATCATCTTGTGCAATGTGCAGGGTATCTAAAACAAAATAATAACACAGGGCTTGACTGCCAGACTAAGAATTCTGAATTTTGCTTCATAACCTGGTGGAGAGATATCAGAGTTTTGAACAGTAGATGTTTAGGACCATGCCCACAGGTAGAGTTTCAGTTCTTTGCATAAAGGTGTATATTTTCTTTGCTTTATGACTTGATATCTATTTGTTTGTTTACATGTTTCATTTGGAAACTGAAATTCCTATCCATAGCAATTGGGCTGCAACTCAACTTACTTGATCAAGAAAATTTTAGGTTAGGCTCTCCTTAAGATAACTAAGTCTACAGTATTTCACACTGCTAAACTTATTCAATTAAAGTATTTGAGTAAAAAGTGGTGCAAGATCAAGATGTGAACACTTCTTGGGCTGTGCTTTTTAGTTGATGGCATATTTAACTTGTCCCACATAAATTCAGTACTCACTGTGATAATTATACTCCTGAAGAAGTGGTGTCAATCTTATGTAAAATCTTGATGCTACTATAGGGTATCATTGCAGAAGACAGGCTGAAAAAATATGAAGACAAAGATCCCTAAAAGTTCACACACACACACACACACACACACACACACACACACACACACACACACAAATAGAATGTATTAATCACATGTAAGGTCTATTAAAATGGTGCAATGGTTGCAAATTCCAACGTTCTAACTATTATGATAGACTTCTATTGAGTTAATGTGCCAGCGATTCTTTCAGTCTTGGTTCGACTATGGCAAGTTAGCTGTGCTTTCTGAGTTACTCATCTTCCTCTTGAAACCAACAGACTATGATGTATGTAACCACAGCCATGTCAGGTATGCAAGAGGACAGGTAGAAGCATGAATGTGCTGTGGAAGTCTTAGATCACATATGCCTGCTAATATTTCAGTGTTTAAAGCATGTTGCATAACCTAATCTAAATAAAAACGTGAGAAATAGTTCGTAATTTTGATGGAATTAGATGCAAACTCACTCAGTATTAAGATGTTTCTTGTTCCTAGGTTAGATTAAGTTTGGGACTAGTCCTAAATAAAATTCCTGGTTAAGGGTTTGAATATAAGAGTATAATGAGGGTTACAAAAATAAGTTCTAGGGTGTTTGGGAGGTAGAGGGCAAGAGCAAGTCAACTGATGGCTAGGGTACTAACTGGTTATGTTGCAAAGGGGTGTTCCTAATTTCCTCCCTTGTGAATGCATCAGATTTGCATGATGCCTGTCTCCCACCAGGGTGGTGTGGACAGCAGGCAGTGGAAATCAGTTTCCCATCAGGCCAGGAGAAGACAGCTTGTTCCTCTCTCCTGCCAGGGCTGTCTGTGTTCCCTGCCTAAGCAGACACAGTCTCTAGTTTAGCCCATCTGGCTCTCACTGAACTTACCATGGATTATTCTTGGGATTCCTCTAAAAGGACATATGGCATTTTTTTTCAACCAAAAGTCTTTGAGAACATAGGAGTTGATAATGGAAGGTACCTGAGGCCCACCCCTGGGAACTTGTTTGAGCTACTGGAGAGTGGGGACCAGTCCAAAGATCCCTGAGTCATCTATAACATACCCTGGCAATGTGGTCTTGCTTACTATCTGATCCCATCCTGCATTTTTATCAAGAGGCCTTGAATGCTTAGGATGACTGAAGCTACAGGTCGCTGTGTTGCCAGAAGCTAGGTTTCTACACAGGTGATCACAGAGCACACGGGACCTTTCCTGTGCCCACCCCCTCAGTGGTAGGTGGCCATGGTTGAGGACTTTCTGCTGTGGAGACTATGTGAGACATAAAGAACTGTTTACACTGGCTTCCTTGCCATGTTACAGCCACAAGTTTCCTGTTATATGTAACTCTAAGCCTCTAAAGGCCTAGGGTTCTGACTAATCTCTTTTCTCCCTCCCTTCCCTTCCTCCTTCTCTCTCTCCCTCCCTCCCTTCCCTCTCTCCCTCCTTCCTTTCTTTTTTCTTCCTTCCTTCCTTTTGCCTTCCTTCCTTCATTCCTTGCTTTCTTCTTTCCTTCCTTCCTCACTCCCTCCCTTCCTTCCTCCTTCCCTCTCTGTCTCCCACCCTCCCTTCCCTCTCTCCCTCCTTCCTTCCTTTTTTTCCTTCCTTCCTTCCTTCCTTCCTTCCTTCCTTCCTTCCTTCCTTCCTTCCTTCCTTCCTTCCTTCCTTCCTTCCTTCCTTCCTTCCTTCATTTTTTCCGTTTTTCCTTCCTCCCAGCATTGATATCTCAGTGTTCCAGCCCCTGTGAGGCTTCTTATCTGAGGCATGCTCTTCCCTTGGTGTGCTGTACTGACTCCATACTTACCTCCATTTTTACAAATACTTTTCTGTTGACTCTGGGAGGGTTGGTGTGTCAAGGCTTCAGCATATGACCTCAAGGACATATGACTTAGTCTGTAACTTCTTTTCACTTCTGGCTCCTCAAACAAGACTTCTCAAGTGTACATAGTCAGTTATAACTTGCTAACACTAATGCTTTTTTAAACTTTTTTGGTTAATGCCCGTCTCCTCTTGTAATCTCCAAGCTCCATGAAGACAGGAATTTTGTACTTTCTGCTTTCCAGTGTATCTCCAGGACCAACCGTTCAAGGAGCTCAGACTCAATAAATGCTTAATAGAAAAATAAGCTACTCTGGCATGTTTTGCCAATACATAAAGAATTTTCAAGAAACATCACTTTCTCATATTCATCCAGAACAAATCCTTCTTCTTGAATATTTTATTTGGTTTGGAAAAGTTTTCTTAAATAGAGTATGATTCACAGGTATATAGACCTCTTCTATTATAAACAGCTATATTTTCTACTTTATCACAATATGCCAATGAAGAAAGGGAGAAATATTTCTCAAGAAAAAATAAAAGCATGGAAATACATCCTTATGTTATTTGGATAAAACCCAAATATGTAAGACAAAATGGCCCCTGGGGACCTGCCTGGCTGCCTCCTGTCTGTTGTTCTCTTTATTGCTGAAATTGTCTAACCTAAACTTGTCTGGTATCTTCTTTGACCAATCCTGACTCATTTCTGCTCTTTCCAACTCCCTCGTCTTTTTCATCTCTGGGATGAGAAATGGTCTTTATAGTGCTATTTCTTCTTTCTAGATGCCTTTCTCAGTCATTCATCTGACAAACACATCCCCTATTTCTATAGAAAATATTTCCTCCAGGTAGCTCCTGTGGTCCCTCTTGTGGGTTTTTGACACACCCTGACCAAGTGCTCTAAGATCACAAAATTTCCATTGACAAGGACTGCTACCCTCCACTCAATCAAATTGAACTATGGTAAACAAATGGGGAGATTTGTTTTATAAGTTGCATGTATGGTGACAAATAACAGGCTGACTTGAAAAATGGCTGAAACCAGGAGACAGAAAGTAAGGACCCCAAAGCCAGCTGCATCCTAGATACAGCCTCTTCCCCAGGCTCCTTTTCTTGCTATTTGTATTATTAGTGTTTTTATGATTATTAGCTGTTTTTTGACTTGTTTGTCACAATGTGAAAAAAAAAGTCACCCCTTTCTCATGTTTCTTTGTTTCAGCTTCACAGAGAGACAGACAGGGAGACTGCTGTTCTCTGGATTCACACTTTTAAGTGCTTGTAAAAAGAACTAGAAACCTCACAAAAGTCTTCTTTTTAAATACCAGAAACATATCGATAATAAAATGTATATGTCTACAATGAGTACTAAGGACGAACCTTGGTTTCACAAACCATACAAGCATATCAAAAACCCTGGCGAGCCATTTATGAACTGGTCAAGAGGACACCTCACATAGCTTCGTGTGGTGGTAAAAAAATGAAAATTATCATTATTGACAGTAACACTTCGGTCTTGCAAATTGGTACAGTTTGGATATTATTAAAAAAAAAAAACAAAGCTAAGCTTGCTGTTTTATATTGTAGAGAAAAACATATGTGACCTTATTGTGATCCAAACATGCACTTATCAGAAAGACTTTTTGTTGGCACTACCTAAAAATATTCTCTACAAGTCACCATCACAGTTTAATTTTTACTTACATCATCAACTAATGGAGGATATGTTATTTGCAATTGGACATATATCTGAATGCCATACGCTCCGAATGACTTAGCATCTAGTGGAACATCAAGCCAGAACTATCGGTCATCCCGTCCTCCACAAGGCTAATTTGTGATGATGCCTTCTCTCAGTGAGATCACTTGTGTGCTGCATGCTCCTTGCTTATGTGCTCCACACTCCTTGCTTGTATGCGCCACACTTGGTTGCTATGGTTTGGTCTGGAGACAACTTGCTCCTCTTCGTGGCAAACGATGGTGTAATACATGACATAATCAGTACTGGTACAGAGAACAATTGTGGCATTGAGGGGACAGGGGATTTTATTGTTCTCCACGAGGGGACAGAGCCTATTTGGAATGCTGAGGGGATTGCTGAATGGCGAGACACTCTATATCCATAACTCATGATTACGCTTTCTCGAAGAGGTGTGAATTGGCAGAATGCCTCAACAGGACTCAGGAATTACCCACGAGACCTTAATGCTGATGTGAAGGAGCAGCTCTAAGGAGTCAACTGAACTAAGGTCAGAGTGCAGGCCGCAGAGCAGGCAGTCTCCGGAAGGGCGACTGAAGACTGTGCCTTCTGCTTTGCTCGTGTGCTGCACTGCAGTTAGCTTATAGACCGCATCGATGTTTGTGATATACGAACATATTTGGAAGCCTTCATAACATGCTCCATAATGAATTTTACTGATAAACATTAGGGAGTGTTGACATTTTCCTCGAGCAGTTTCCTGGCTGGGCCTCTACCATCCTGAGAATGAGAGGGTTAAGTGTTGTGATCATAAACCATACAGTAATTGCTCTCAGGCCTATTAGCAAAATGTCTTGCATAAAGTGTCATCCTGCCATTCCCAATGGGTCCTGTTCACTAACCCCTTGCATTTTGACAGTTATTATCATCCAAGCACAAAACATCACTGCTACAACCCAGAAATACTCCCATAGTAATGTATCAACATCATCTGCTCTCCAGGAATAATTATTAAAATTCAGATATTAATTGGAGTGTATTACAAGAAAGCTAAGCTTTTATTTTTACTTTTCAAAGATGCTAATAAATTAATTTTGATGTTTCTTTCTCTCCATATGTATGCATGTGTGTGTGTGTGTGTATGTATTCTAAGATGATATTGACCTTTTTACATACATAAGAAGTCTTAGATAGACTTCTTTAGCATGCACTGAAAATATTACCCGAGAAGTTCAGGGCAGGCTATCACTTTAGGAGAATAAAGTGCTTGTGTTTAACTCTTTCTTTCACTGTGATGGTTATATTGAAAACTGGAGAGACGGCTCAGCAGCTGAGTACACACTACTTAATACCAGTCTTGTAGCAGCCTCAAGTTTGAGTTTCCAGCACCCAGTGGTTCACAACAGCCTGTGACTCCAGTTCTAGGGGATTCTCTAAGGGCCTCACGAAGATCTCCTTCGGCCTCCACAGGTACTTGCACTCTTGTGCACATACCCTACCCCCACACACAATTATGCATAATTTAAAAATGTAAATCTTTAACCCCCACAATTACGCATAATTAAAAAATGTAAATCTTTAAAAAAGTACCAGCCCATTAGTTTGCCATTTTCTTTTAACCATATGCTTCTTCATTCATATATTTATAGGATTAGTTTCTGTACCTTAACTTTATTAAAGGAAAAAAATAAAATCAAAAAGATTTCTGCATCTTCCTTTCTCCACTCATAAATAAGCACTGCTTTCAAAACTGGCCAAAATTTGACCTTTTGTTCTCTCATCTAGTGAATGATTTCTCCCGATGGAAGGAAAGGTGGTGATCTCTCAGATATCTGGATATCAGTTGCCAATGACTATCTCTCAGCAGCCTTAGAAATCCTCCCCATGTTCTCATGAACAAACAGGTCTAAGAGTGAGCAAGCTCTGCTGCTAAGCATGTAACAAGAAGTCGTACATGTACAGCTAAGCAATGGAGAACATGCTTAGCAAAGTACATGCATGTTTAAGCCTCTGTGGCTGTCCAATTTGCTAAAATGTCACTGACTACAGTGAGTCACATGGCCAAATCAAACGTCAAACACTAGAGGGCCAAGTATGTAGATAAGGAAACCATTAATTACAACTTTATATAGCACTAATCCACCACAATAATTAGCACTCTGATGAAGATTGTTAGACAAGGCACAGTTAGAAAACTACATTGAATAAAGTTTTGTTTTTTCAAACCAGAAAAGAAACATATCACGTTGGAAGGATATGAATAGCGAGATTAACTGGGCGTCTTGCAGCCAGCAGCTCTGAGGAAGGAGAACAAAAAGGATGGTGTGGGATTCTTGCATCCTTTCACTCATAGGAACTGAGCCAGTCCATATCGCTGTCCGTTGTTGTTTTAATTCCCTTTCTTCTGTCTGTGACAGAATACTGTGCAACAAGCAGCTTTAGGGAGGAAGAGCTTGTTTAGGATCACAGCTGAAAGCACAGCGCATCATGATGGGGATGTCAAGGCAACAGGGGCTGAAGTATCTGGATGTGCCAGCACCAGGAAGTGTCAACAGCTCATGCCTTCTCCTCTGTCAGTTTTCTCCTTCATATGCAATCCAGGACACAAGGGCAGGGACTGGCACCCCCGCCCCCTGAAGAGTGCATCTTCTCACTTCAATTCACCTAGTCAAAAGCCTGTTTCCCAGATGATTCCATATTCCATCACAATCAGCATTGTGCACAGTCTCCTGGTAGATAGGTTTAAACATTTCTTGTACTATACTGACAAGATGTGGTGTTTTTTGTTGTTTTGTTTATATATATATATATATATATATATATATATATATATATATATATATACACACACACACACATATATATATATACACACACACATATATATATATATACAAGCAAGATATAAATGTTATCTAGACCCACTGATATATGTGTGTGTACCTATCTATTATCTATCTATCTATCTATCTATCTATCTATCTATCTATCTATCTATCTAAGTCTTTGAACTGATAACACTTCCTGTCTCAACATTCCTGTCTCAAGCACTGGTATTACAATTAAGTAGTCACTATTGTACCTGGCTACAAAATAAAAATAAAAAATAAAAATAGTATGTTTTGCATTTGTATATGTGTACGTGTAGTTCATGGGGCATGAATCTGTGTTTACATGTTTGCATGTGTGGGGATATGCACATACATGTGAACATATGTGCATGTGGTGGCCTAAGGCTGACTTCTAGCGTCCTTTTCATCTCTCTTTACCTTATATACTTAAGCAGGGTCTCTGGATGAATACAGAGCTCATAGTTTTGGCTGGTCTAACTAGACAGCCTCATCTGGGCATCCTTTGTGTTTGTCTCCTGTGCTGGAGATCTGGACTCTACTACTCACACTCTCACGTGGAGCACATCACTGTGAACAGTGTCACCAAAGCATCACTCTTGAACAAAGCATTAATTTTTATGGCTGGAGTATGCAGTGGCAAAGATGAGTTTGCGGCATCTTGTGGTTCTGAGAAGTGATGGCCATGATGGCCAAAGGGCCTGGAAACTACTAGCCAAATATGGGGAGAATTAAAACAATAAAGCAAACAATTGTACTAGTAGATAATAAAACATCAAAATAAATGATTTTTATGAGGAAGGAGGAAAACAGTTTCACACAACTGTTCTACAGAATCAAAGAGAGCAATTATCTTTAGTGGTGACAACTAGCTGAGAGAACCGTGGTCCCTGGACTAAATGAGTGTCCTTAGACTGGGACTCTACCCAAAAGCCTGAAGTGAGAATATGTCATCATGTCTATGACGTTGTTAAAGTTTCACAACATGAAGAAACACAAGGAAATATTCAAGTATCATTATGAAGATGAAGGAAATGAAATCAAATAACTTGCATATTGGCTTCAAAATAGTCAAGCTCATGAGAAAAAAAAACACACCCCCCCCAGGAAAAAATAATAAAACAAACAAACAAAATCCAAAAACCTTTTGGGGTTGAAAGAAAACCAAAGTACCATGACTGGAAAATAGCCAATGCTATTTTTTTAATTGTAAAAGGAAGTAAAAACATTTTATGTTAAAATTGAAGATTTACATGAAGAATATTTTTGATAAAATAGGATATATAGAAAAACACGTTAAAATGACAATTTTTATGGAAAATTAAAGAGTAAAGTGGTAGACATAAAAACATTGTTAAATTAATTGAAAAATGAAATAGAAACATTTTATGATAGAATTGAAGATTTATGTGGAAAATATTTCTGATAAAATTATAGAAAAATGTAGAAAAACATTTTAAAATTGAAGAGTACCATGGAAAATTTTATATAGATATAATAATGGTAGGCATAAAAATATTCATAAGTTAATGAAAGTGGAATTATAAACATTTTTCTGATAATGTTAAAGATTTACATGGAAAATATTTCTGATAAAATTGTAAAAATATATAGAAAAATATGTTAAAATTGAAGATTATCATAGAAACTATATAGATAAAATTGTAAGGATAAAAATAACTTTAAGGTGATTGAAAGTAGAATTATAAACATTTTGGGGGTAAAATTTGCATGGAAATATTTCTGATAAAATTCAAGAAATATATAGACAAACATGTTAAAATTGATTATTTCATGGAAAATTATATAGATAAAATGGTAGATATAAAGAACCTTTCTAAATTAATTGAAGGTGGAATTAAAAACATTTTGTGATAGAGTCATAGATT
The DNA here is from genome assembly GCF_947179515.1 of Apodemus sylvaticus. Lineage (NCBI taxonomy): Eukaryota > Metazoa > Chordata > Mammalia > Rodentia > Muridae > Apodemus > Apodemus sylvaticus. The sequence continues at coordinate 12,373,532 of NC_067482.1, read as the reverse complement.
TACATGGAAAACATTCCTGATAAAATAGAAGAAATATATAGAAAACAAGTTAAAGTGAAAGATTATCATGAAAAAAGGCAGATAAAATGGTAGGCATAAAAAGATTACTAAATTAATTGAAAGAGGAATTACAAACATTTTTGATAAAATTGAAGATTTACCTGAAAAATATTTTTATGAGTCTGTCTTTTTATTGGGGAATTGAGTCCATTGATGTTAAGAGATATTAAGGAATAGTGATTATTGTGACCTGTCATTTTCTATGTTATTTTTGTGCTTGTATGGGTATCTTCTTTTGGGTTTGTTGGAAGAAGATTACTTTCTTGCTTTTTCTAGGGTGTAGTTTCTCTCCTTGTGTTGGAGTTTTCCATCTACTATCCTTTGTAGGACTGGATTTGTAGACAGATATTGTGTAAATTTGGTTTTATTATGGAATATCTTGGTTTCTCCATCTATGGTGATTGAAAGTTTTTCTGGGTATAGTAGTCTGGACTGGCATTTATGTTCGCTTAGGGTCTATATAAGATCTGCCCAGTATCTTCTAGCTTTCATCATCTCTGGTGAGAAGTTTGGTGTAATTCTGATAGGTCTGCCTTTATACATTACTTGATCTTTTTCCCTAACTGCTTTTAATATTTCTTCTCTGTTTAGTGTAGGAAACTTTTCTTTTATAATTTTGTTGAAGATATTTACTGGTCCTTTAAGTTGGAAATTTTCACTGTCTTCTAGACCTATAATCCTTAGGTTTGGTCTTCTCATTGTGTCCTGGATTTCCTGGATGTTTTGGGTTACAAGCTTCATGCATTTTTCATTTTCTTTGACTGTTTGAGTCGATGTTTTCTATGGTATCTTCAGCACCTGAGATTCTTCTATCTCTTGTATTCTGTTGCTGATGCTTGCATTGATGACTCCTGAATTTTTTCCAAGGTTTTCTATCTCCAGAGATGTCTTTCTTTGTGATTTCTTTATTGTTTCTACTTCCACTTTTAGAACCTGGATGGTTTTGTTCAGTTCCTTCACTTGATTGTTTGTATTTTCCTGTAATTCTTTAAGGGATTTTTGTGCCTCTTCTTTAAGGGCTTCTGCCTATTGACTGATGTTCTGTATTTCTTTAAGGGAGTTATTTAAGTCCTTCTTGCAGCCCTCTATCAATATCATGAGATACAATTTTAAAACCAACTCTTGCTTTTCTGGTGTGTTGGGGTATCTGGGACTTGTTGTGCTGGGAGAACTGGGTTCTGATGTTGCCAAGTAGCCTTGGCTTCTGTTGGTAGGGTTCTTGTGCTTGCCTTTTGCCATCTGGTTATCTCTGGTGTTAGTTGGTCTTGCTGTCTCTGGCTGGATCTTGTTCCTCCTGTGGGCCTGTAAGCCTATATCTGTACTGGGCAATCACTCTCTCCTGGTGGGCTGTACACAGAAGGCTGTGGAGCCACCTGACTCCCTGGTGCAAATGGCAGCAGAAAGACTTCAGTCCCAGCTGCTCCTCTGATATATGTCTGTGTGCTCCTAGATGTTCCCCTCCAGAGAGAAAGTAGAGACCTCACCTCTGTGCTCAGAAGTGAAAGCACTGCTGGGAGATCACTCTCTCCTGGTGGCTGTGCACAGAAGGCTGTGGAGCTGCCTGGCTCCCTGATGCAAATGGTGATGGGAGGACTTTGGTCCCAGCTGCTCCACTGATTGTGTCTCCCATGCTGTTTTGTACAGGATAATTTATGGCCTAGGAAATTACAGCAGGATCTGTGAACCCTGAGCAGTTGAAGTCTGTAATGTATCCCTGCCATCCTATGGCTCTAAATGGCTTGATGGTTATGCTAAAAATATGTAAAAATACTTAGTGAAGTAGGTAGAGCTGATAGCCTGTTAGGTGAGCAATTTACAAATTACTCAGCAAAATAAAACCGTCTCCTGCTGAATATCTAGCTTAACATGTTTATTTCAAAATTTAAGATGAATTCTTTCCCCTCAAAACCGCATACGTCTTTAAGAGTCTCACTTCAGAGTTTCTTGAGCCCCAAACCAAACCTACATCTGGTATTCACTGGACAAATAGAGGTGTGTGATAGATGTATCTCTTCATGTAACCTTAAGGAAATAAAATTAAGATAATTTTATGATCAAAATGTAGGAAAATGTGTTTCATCTCAGGAAAGTTCAGCCATGTGTGTTAGCAAAAGCTGCCACTAAGACTTCAGCTCTGCCTGTGGTATCAGAACCGCCTGCTCCCTGCTCAGATTAGCCACTTGGCTTCAACCAGGAGCTCAGATATCAGGATGCTGAGATTTGATGGAACTGCTCTGACCTGTGTGGACCACACATCCCCCGCACTCCCGCACCAGTCTAACTCATACTCTCTGTGTAGCAATGTCTCTGAGAATACATTTGCCCCCTCCATGTCTGGGAGCCTCTGGAACTGTAATAATTAAAGGATGAAATATACCTTCACAGAGAGAGGAAGAACAGTTAAGAGCATTCATTGCTAGAAAAACTACAGGTGAGGGACAGACCGAAGTTTAGAAACTAGAGGAATTGGAAGACGTTTGGAGTAAGGCTTTCCCTTGGAAGTGTATCTTATATGCAGTGGGTGCTCAATAAATAAATTTATTTTGAATGAATGAATGGGAGCAACGTAGAAACAAGGAAACTCTGAGATAAAATTTGGCCTACTTTACTATGTTG